>NC_136061.1:317520451-318720451 GCF_964261635.1 Lissotriton helveticus
ACTGATAACTAAATTCAATTATTTTGTCAAGCTTCTGCAGAATAAATTATCACTAAAGGTCCTTTGGACTAACAGTTATGTGCAACATAATGAGATATATTTGGCCCAAGCAGTACTCGGCAAGTGCTTGTTAACGCTTTCTATAAGGATTGTGGAAAGAAAACATTTCACATGGGAACAGAAAACAAGAGCTGCACCATTTGAGATTACTGGTTCGGTGTCTTCTGAAACAAAGAAAGATACATGGCATTAACTAAACGGCAACCGGACGTTCACCATTTTAAAATGTGGCGCACAAATTAGCTATGGTCGAACTTAACATGAACAAAAACACCCTCAGTACATTTGCATGTTACATGTTATTGTCTATATGAAACTAAAGCATTTACGAAAAAATCTATCATGTCCATAAGTTCTATTTTATTATTTATTGTTTGATTAGTTAAAATCATTACATAAGTTACGAACCCCCCCCCACCACTACTCCCCCAGTGCCATCTCCTCTGAATTAATCCTAAAATCATTCTTACACAGTCTTTGGATATTAATAGGATCCATCCCACTTAAAATCTGTTAGCAAGTTTCCCTTGTAGCACCTAACTCTCTTTGGGACCATGGTGAGATAATCAACCAAGATATAGGGTTGTTATTGCGCATTTCCCTTAATACGTAAAGCCCTATTCAGAAACTGTTTGGACATTTATTTTATTATTTTATACTCTTATAGAGCGCCAGAATAGACCCCCGAAGGGGTATCTCCGCGCTGTTGCTGCAAAGAGGGTGTTCTGAGAAAGGTGTACTGCAGTGGTGATATACAGGCAAGACAAACATTAGTTACTGGGATACAGGTAGGTTTTTAAGGTTTTCCGAAAAATCAGGTGACTGTTAAGTGATCTTAGTTCGAGGGGCAGAGAGTTCCAGAGTACTGGTCCGGCATGGGCCAGCGCACGGCCACCCTGTCTGGTCTTCTTTACTCTAGGTATCTGCAACAGTTGCCGGTTACTGGAGCGTAAAAAACGCTCGGGGATGTAAGGCTGGAAGATTTCAGCCAGGTATTTTGGGCCTTCCCCTATCATACACTTGTGGATGGTACATAAGGTTTTAAACTGGACTCGTTTCCTCACTGGAAGCCAGTGGAGTCTAGTCAGCAGGGGGCAGGAGGGGGTCCTCGGTGGAACATTCAGGACAATCCTCGCTGCTGTATTTTGGATCACCTGTAATTTGTTAAGTTGTTTCTCGTTAGCTCCAAGGAGCAAACCATTACAGTAATCCACCCTGCTGATGACAAGAGCCTGCACAAGCGTTTTCCTGTGATGGTCCGGTAAATAGGGGAAGACTCGTCTAAGCATCCACATAGCCCGAAAACAGGTGCCGGCAACTTGATTTACATTATCTTTAAATGTAAGTTGCTGATCAAGTAGCACGCCCAGGTTCCTGACCGTACTCTTGGGGATAGGGACAGGGCCTAACTCCAAGGGCCACCAGTCCGATGACCAGTGTGTTGCTGCTTGCCCGAACAGCATGACCTCGGTTTTCCCAACATTACACTGCAGATAGTTTGATGACATCCATTCTGCAATGGCTCTCATGCCATCTGCAAAAGATCTTTTTATTGCAGGTGTAAGTTTTTTAAAGGGAAAAAGGAGTTGGGTGTCGTCAGCGTACGACACTGGGGTGAACCCGAAGGATCTTGCTAAGTTGGCTAGGGGGGCCACATACACGTTGAAAAGTGTAGGGCTCAAACAAGACCCTTGTGGCACTCCCCTATTGAGCTCCCTGTGAATGGATTTGTGGGAGCCCAGCCTCACTTCTTGGAATCGACCAGATAGAAAGCTCTCCATCCACGCCAGAGCCCCTCCCTCCACGCCTACCTCCCTTAGGCGGTTGAGAAGCACCACGTGAGACACCGTATCAAAAGCGGCGGAAAGATCCAGCAGCACCAGAATCATAGAGCTGCCATCATCCAGTGCCATTTTGATGTTATTGGTCACTGTTTGAAGAGCAGATTCTGTGCTGTGGTTTGGCCTGAACCCAGATTGTGAATAGTCCAGGCCTTCCGTCGCTTCAAGATGTTGAGAGAGATGGGTGTTCACATGCTTTTCCGCAACCTTGCCCAAATAGGGTAAAAGGGAGATAGGTCGTAGGTTAGATAGGTCTGTCCAGGGGGATGCTGCTTTCTTTCTTATCGGGTTCACCACCGCCTTTTTCCAATCTGCTGGGACCTGGCCTTTCATAAGGGAGGTGTTAATCACCTCCAGTATGGGAGGGCCCAGGAGAGAGATCAGAGGGCCAACCATTTTGGCAGGAATGAGGTCACTGGGGGATCCTGATTTAATGTGACTACAGAGGGAGAGAAGCTCTGTATTATCAATTGGAGGGAAGGATGTCAGAGAAGGTTTGTTGCATATTGGGGGGGTCTGAAAAGGAAATTTATTAGTCGTGTCTGTGGTGTTTTTAGCTGCTACTATTCTTTCGTAAATGGTATTTATTTTGTCCTCAAAGAATAGTGAGACTTCATCGCATAAAGCCTGCGAGAAGTCATCAGAGCTCTCACATGCAGTTGGTTTAATGAAATTTTTCAGGATTTTAAAGAGTTCCTTAGAACAGTTACCCGCTTCTGCTATCTGTTGCGTAAGGTGTTGTTTCCTAGCTAACTTAATATTTTTGTAATACTCTGATTGAGCATCTAGGAAAACTACACGACTATCTTCGGTTTTCCTTTTCCTCCATGCCTTCTCAGTTCGTCTGCATAATCATCCCACGTGACATTCATTGATATTGCACTGTTCTGATTATTGCACATGGCTCAACCTAGCAAATTTCATGACCACCCCACGAAGTAGACCGTATTTATCCCCGAAGAAGATTTCTAAATCCTCACAGGTAGGGTCTAATGTCCATACTTCTTTTAATCCTTTTCTCTTATTCCCTTTGGACAGGGGAGGGAACTTGTGTTACGTCGCTGTAGGTGCCTTTTATTGTTGTTCTGCAGCCGCTTTCATAAATCTTAGAAGCTACCTGAGAGCTGGGATGATTCCCTTTTTAGAAAGCAGAGAATTGCATCCCTGCACGATCTAATATTCAAAGCATGGGATGGTGGTCGTGGCCAGAACCACCTCAGGGTTTTTAGCCTTTCGCAGAAGCATATCACACACATCAACGATTCCTCCGATATAGCACACAATGTACATTGTTTACTAGTGTCTCTATTTCAACGTCTACACCAGTAGCTTCTTAGTGGTATGAAACCACACCAGTCTCATAAACTTGTATTTTGCCTGATTCAGAAGGGGCAAACTCAAAGAATCTTTGAGTGCCCGGAATGTAGAGCTCTGTTGCCCAGCTGCTGTGAGTCTTATTTTTTAGGTCCCGTAGATCTTCATCTCCGGATAGTATTTTTGTGTTCTTCATTAACAGTTTGGTTGTACCTTTATTTGGTAGTTTTGCACTGATGAGGTCTTCCCCCTCCAAAGATGGATTTTGATTACAACGAACCTTAGTTAGGGTTTGGCGCCTGTATTTACCTTCTGAAGTATTGTTTCATTATACTAGCTTTTACCGATTTCAATTTTAAGCAATGCAATATGTATTTGGCGTGGAGCACCAGACCCTGTTCGAGGAGGTTGGCTGGTGCAGTCAGGGAAAACAAACAGGCATGGGTAGGTAAATCACAATTTGTTGTTTGTCCAGCAATTCGAATACATTTTTATTTGAACATGATAGCCCCATATGAGACTGAAGGCATCACTTTGCACTTCATGACCATTAATAATGCTCTAAGGTTTGGACAAGCCACATTATTTTTTAGGCGCCCCATTGTGCACATAATATGCTTTTGCAGATGCCTTTAAGGATTCATCTTGTGCCCCTTTGCTACCCCTTACATCCAGGTGCACTCCAGGTATTTAAATCTTTCCACTCCCTCTAGGTTAGATCCTTTCATATGACAAACCCCTTTTCAATTACATTTTCTTCCAAATATCATTGTTTTAGTTTTCGTTAAGTTGCTCATGATATAATTCTCTGTGCAATGGCGAGCAAGGCATTGAGTGATCTCCGAAAACCTAATCAGAAGCGATCTAAAATAACCATGTCATCTGCATATTGGAGTATTTTAATTTTTTGACTAGCTAAACTTGGGTGTTACAGCATGGGGTTAACCATGCCCATAATAACAAACTGCATGATTTCTGCATGTTCATGTTAAATATTTTTCTGTATTCCCTCCTTCAGAATTTGATTTGTGAAACTAAGAATTAGAAAGCTGAGCAGATTCGCCATCATCTTCTGCAGCCTCTTGATACGAATTAATACCAGACCAATATTTGTCTACATCCTTTGTCCTGTGTATCTGAGTGGTGGACAACTGGTATTTTTCCCAATTTACCAACCATCCATCAGGGGCGGCTCTAGGCTCATGGTGGCCCTGGGCAGGGAGCGTAGGTAGGGGGCCCCAGAAGAGGGGGTCCGGGCGGGGCGGAGCCCCCCGGAGCTCAGGAAGGTGTTTTAATAAAACGTCCAGAGAAGGTGTTAGATGACCAGTACCTGCGGCTGCTCTGAATTCGGAATTCGTCTCAGACGATAAAATGTAGGAGGAGGAGGGTATATTGTGACACACGACGTGAGGGCCTGGCAAAGACGGCTGCAGTGCCAGGGCCATGACAGGGGCTCCGGACCCACAGCCCCCCCCCCACAGAGAAAGATTCATCGGTGGCCCCTTTGCCCGGAAACATCCCTGCCAGGGGTTGCCACGAGTATCATTTTGCTCATGTATATCATCATTTTTTTGTTCTTGTTTATGGTCGTCAGCGCCTGTTTTACCTAGTGCATCAGCAGTACTCTGACCGGAGGATTCTCCATCTTTAGGTTTCCCTTGGGTGATAAAGTTCAGAATTGCTCCTTCCTGTGACGCTACAAAAGCCTGCTGAGCCGCCTTTCTCTTTCATTTCGAATAACCAGATTTGTGTACTTGAATTCTCTTCATTTTGCTTGCAATGTTATATACGCCTGTACCAGCGGGCCAGCAGTGGGTAGGGAAAAAAATAAGCCAATCAGGAACCAGGAGGAACGCAGGCGCCGAAGCCAGTGAAGAGGGGGGGGTTCAGGGTGTTTGGAAGTGGAACAGAGCAGGAGGCCGCCAAATTCCTGCCAGGGGCCGCCACGCAAATATGTATCCATCCTCAGTGGATTATTATATTAAGGATATATATTGGCGTGGTGGCCCCTGGGGTTTGGCGGCCCTGTGCAGGTGCACAGCTTGCCCATGCCTAAGGCCGCCCCTGCATGCATTGATTTGGAAAAACCTCTAGAACTCTGTTTCTTTCCTTGATAACTTGAGCCTTTGATTTGGCATGGATAAGCCATCAGTCCAGTTAGGGATGCAAGAGCACCCTTGCTCTGTGAAGCATGCCTACCAACGGTTCAGACACTTTTGTAAACACCCTTGGAGTCGACTTGGTTCCTAATGGCAGGTCTGCAAAATGAATATGTTGGTTTCCGACTGCAAATGTTAAGTATATTTGAAGAGGAAGAAAAATTGTTACGCGAGCATATGTGTCCTTTAGATCTATGGCTAACATGAAATCCTTTGGTAAATCCATAGGAATAATTCTCTGTAAACTGTCCATTTTGAAGTGAACAGTCTTTATCTGTTTTTTGACTCTCTTTAGATCTAGGAGTGGTTTGACGCCTCTTTATGGTTTCCTCGCTAGGAAGAGGATGAAGTAATACCCTTGATCTCTCTCCTCCCTGGGTACTGGCATTATCACTCTTTTCTCCAGCAGTGCTGGAATATCGTTCATTACCTTCCATGAATGCCAATGCTTTCTATCTGTTCTGTGGCAAAGGAGTAGTGATGTTTCCTGAGCTTGAAGGCTTAGATTTACATTCTATCACATAGCCTCTGTGAATAATATTCAAATATTCAGAACCCATTGATCACAAATATCCACTTTCCATTTTCAAAGAACAAATTGCAGATGGCTCCCAACCGAAACATCTAATTTACATGATAGTCAGGACTCTGTTGCACCTGCAGTGGTTTAAATCCTGAGGATTCTGAACCGTTGAACTTTTTTTAGTTGGAAACACTTTTGGTTTGAGGAACTGTTGTAGTATGATCCCTTCTTTTTGTACTAATAATTTCTTGAGGAACCACTTTTTTCTTTATAGGCTAAGGCATACTTTCTGTCCTTGAAAGCCTTTGGCGCAGTTTGTTCAAGCAGGTCCCCAAACAGCTTTCTCCATTGAAAGGGAACTTTTAATAAAGCAGTCTTCTCTGTTGTCTTTGCTTTCAATCTCAACCACATTTGTCTCCTGGCCAATACCAAAGCACCAGAGGCTAGTGCTGCTGGTTTATTGAATCACAGGAGACATCCTATAGAAATCTTCCATGTTGTTCTAAGCTGAAAAGAAACTCAGAACAATCCTCCACATGCTTAGCATCTACCAGATTTTCAAAATCCTTCACCAAAGATTGTGATGTCTAGGCTGCACATGTTCCAGCTTTAAGAGATGTATTTATATCCTCTTGTGCTCTTTTGAAAGCCTTTCAATCCTTTTATCAATCTGATCCTTTAGCATACGGTTTTCTGGGTTTACTGAAGTGTAGCCTGTTTACGGTGGCTAACATCGCTCAAATTGTTATAGAATTAGGAAGACTTCCTTCTGCCTCTTCCAACACGTATATCTTTTCAAGGAATCTGGGCAGACTCAGATGCCCTAGATCCATCCATTTTTGTAATATTACAGACATAGAGCCTGATTACATGTTGAGCGGGCCTCAACGCCACCACCCTGCTCCAAGACAGCCAAATCTGCAGTCTGGCCGGTCTGCGTAGCCCGATTGGAATTCATATCTGAACCTTAGAAAGGCACCACAATGGGAGTGCCACAGAACATTCCTGCACCGCATGAACTGTTAATTCCATGCAATGCAGGAAATGCGGATGTATGTATACAGGGGCACAGGGCCCAACTCGGAATACTGCGGTCGGCCACCACAAGTATAGCTGTCCATTTTACTGGAAAACATGTAATTAGCCCCCTAGTGTTACCAGTACTTTAAAATGTAGCTAGAGTGGTCTTTGGCACCGTCCAGAGAACTAAATCACTCTCACCACATGCAGCTTGCTGTTTGGTGTATCATTCTACCTCATGTTGAGTGTTTGCATTGCAGCTGATGAGTATGGGTGTAAAGAAGGCCCCTGTAGCCCAGAGATTCCCCCACCCTTAAGTGATTTGCTTTCAGCTCAAGTCCTGTGAAAGTCTGAAAGATATTGGAGTGTTTGGGGGCGCTCTCCATAATCTGCAGTGGAGCTCCGTCATTTTGATTTAGGCCACTGGCACGAGAAACTGTTTTACATCTTATAAAAGCACTAACAATGAATTATAAAACATGAAACTCTTTGGGGCCTATTATGATATTTTTTCGTAAAGCCTTTGATTGTAGGTCAGAGGTTTTATGACCATCATCGTCTGTTTCAATTCTTACCACCTGATTACGATACAGCCGGTTGGAATTGAAACAGGTCAGTCATTCCGGCAGCCTTACGACAGGCACAAGAAGCCCATCAGCCAGGCGGAACCAGCCCATAATCCAAATGAACGGCGGTTACACCGTCTGGATTACGATGCACGGTTTCCAGCAGGGTTTCCATGTAGGCCTTTCTGACATGGAAACCCTGCCGGCAAGCGTGTTTTGGGGCCCCTAGCAGGGCCCCCCTTGAGGTGCCTGTCACGGGGTGCAGGGATTAACACAATCTCCCATAGAGAAATGGGAGAAAGCGACTGCACCATGTGAGATCGCATCATAATTAGGCGGTCAGGACCGCTGCCCGGAGGGCGGTTGGTCCTGTTTCCGCCACGTGTCGGATGGAGGAAACTCTGGCCCCTTTATCACATAAATGTATACAAAAATCAAACTCTTTTAAAGTTTCACTGCAGGTATTTTGTTTTAAATATTTTAGTAAGGCCTCAAAATGCAAGCCAGGCGTATTGGTATGTATATGGTATTTCTGTAGCCCACACCTACGCACAAGGCAGCGGGACACTGTACAGCAGAGGTCTTCAAACCTTTGTAGGTTGAGCCCCCCCAGCTGAATTTTTTTAGATTTTGCCCCCCCCCCCACCACCTGACAGAAATTTCTGAACTCTACCGCCACGCGCACATTCCGAGCATATTCAGCGAATAACATTCAATACAATAAGAGTGTTTAGTAAACTGTAGGTCTGTGAGTGGGTGGGTGTGGTGAAATGACAGAGGCTCATTACACAGCTCAAAACAGCACTTTCCAAGATAAAATGTGTGCAAATAGTTTTTAGTAGGATGCTTTGTTTTACATATAACATGGATTGATAATAACACCACCAACATAAATGTGACAGGTGTGCCTATTTTTCAGAGACGGTCAATCTGTGGATGGATTTTTGCTACTGCCATCCTCAGGTTGTGCTCCACATACAGTCTTGAACGGCACTTCGTCTTTAATACCGCATGTGCTGAGAACCCAATAGTGGTGGGCTTATTGGAGTGAGATTGCAGATTGAACCGTGAGGGGGACAGGTGAGTGAAGTGTCACGAGTGCAGGTTGAGTAGTGTGCTCGTGTGACTGCAGGGTGAGGTACAGGATGAAAAGCGCAAGTGTATTGTGAGTGCAGAGTGATCACTGTGAGTGGAGGGTAAGTGGGTGAATGGCGTGAGAACAGGGTGATCAGTGTGAGTGCAGGGTGAGCGGGTGAATGGTGTGAGTGCATGGTGATCAGTGTGAGCGCATTGTGATCGCTGTGAGGAAATAAATAATGTGCTGATTGATCCCTCAACAAATTTCCAGTCTTATGATTAGGGTTGCCAGCTAATTATTTTGATGTCACAGATGGTATACAAATAAGCAGTCACCTAAAGCTGTATTTTCAGCACTTGTCTGTGCATACTTTGAACAGCAAATATAAATAGAAAGAACTTTTAATTGTTTTCTAGAGCTGCATGAATGATCCATGACTGATAATAAAAGGGAACAAAGATAGAAAAGTCACATTACAAATGAATCAACAAAAAGAAGGGGGGACCGGGAGCTCGTTAACATTACAAATGAATACATACTTCTTATTTATAACCATATTTAGCAATTTGCAAGCTGTTTAAACAACATATGGCTGGCTGGCATTTTGCGCGCCTGCCTGTGTAATTTCAAAAGAAACTTTCAGGGACGTTTTAAGGATTTTGGGTCCTGTGGGCCAAATGTATTTTTGGGGCCCCTGTTCGGACCAGCTTTGATTTTATGATCTAGTCTCAGCTCTTTTATGCCTTTTTTGGTCAAATACTAAATGTGTGTACATCGGATTTTCAGGGATAGTGATGTGTGTTTTCAGTATGTAACACAACAGCAGTTCACTAATATTACTGTAAATAATCTGTCACACCCTTCTATTTCTCATATGTGAGGTCATGTATTGATCTAAAATAAAAATTTTATATGGATTTCACATGACTCATCAACACATTTTGTCTGCAAAATGTCTGTAATAGACTTTTACACATTAAAAATGAATAATTGAAAAACGCTATTTACAACATTGTGTTTTAAAATCATTCAAGGTTATGTTATGTTATGTTATGTTAATTTTATTTTTATAGCGCGCTGCTGCCCCAGCAAAGGGGCGTCCAGGCGCTCAGACAGGTACTATAACATAACACGCAGAAAATAAGAGGGAGCGGCTACTCAGAGACAGGAAACAAAAAAGTTTTAATAGCACGCCTGAAGATGGACAGGTCATTCAGAGCTCGGATGTGCACTGGGAGCGAGTTCCACAGTCCCGCGGCAAGCACCCGGTAAGAGCGGCCACCCATTCTACTAAGTTTGAAACGGGGGCAGACCGCCAAATGCAAAGCCTCTGATCTTATGGATCTCGGAGGAATATAGGGAGTAAGCAAGTTAACAAGAGCCGGCGGCGAGGAAAGTTTCATGATTTTAAAAGCCAGACAGAGCGCTTTAAACTTAATCCTCTGTCTGACCGGTAACCAGTGAAGAGCAGAGATAGTACCGGAAACAGAGCAATGTCTGGGAAGACCAACAATGGCCCGCGCCGCGGCATTTTGTACCCTCTGAAGCCTGGATGCCTCAGCCTGATTAACCCCTAACATCAGTGCACTTCCGTAGTCCAACCGAGATAAAACCGAGGCTTGGACCACGAGCTGCCGAGTGGGAGGGTCAAAGTATTTAAGAACCGGCCTTATGCCTCGCAGAATACCGTAACAAGTGGCTGCAACCTTCTTTGTATGCCCTGTGAAGGTGAGCACAGGATCCAGCCAAATCCCTAAGTTTTTCACTTCGGATGCAAAGCAGTCTCGGTACTGTGTCCAGGTCAGAAGCCATTTTGGCTAGAGTCCAATATCTGATCAGATAAGATAGAGTTAACGTGGGCTTCGGTGACTTTAGCAGTCCAAGGCAAAAGAGATATAGGGCGGTAGTTCTCAGGCAAGAGAGGGTCTAAATTTGCCTTTTTCAAGACTGGAGTAACTACCGCCTGCTTCCATAAGGAAGGGACCGTCCCAGTTGACAGCGACAAGTTGATAAGAGTGAGTATCGGAACTCGACACAACGGGGAAAGTGTACTGATGAGGGCTGGCTTCAGCGGGTCCAGAGGAGAGCCTGATTTAACGCTGAGGCTAAGTTTGTTAAAAGCCTCCATAGACAGGTCAGGTAGAAAGGCCAAAGTCTCGTAACCCAAAAAGTTAGGGTCAACTAACTCTGGATCCAGCCGACACAGGTCAAACCCCCGGTATATATTCTGCACTTTCTCCAGGAAAAAAACTGCCAAGTTCTCGCAGTGGGAATCGGTGCAGATCTCTACCGAAGTGGCTCTCTTATTCATAAGGTCTTTTAAGACCTTGAATATTAATTTGGAAGGATTGGTGCTGGCTTGAAACTCCTGAGCGTAGAATGCGGCCCGAGTTCTGCATATTGCTCTATGATAGGTCTTAAGTTTGGCAAAGTACAAGGTTTTCAAGACAGGATCGTAGGATCTTCTCCAGTCCCTCTCCGCTTTCCGGCAAGTTTTTTTAAGCTCGGCAAGGGAATCATTATACCACGGGCTCGGTACCTTAGAATGACCTTTCGACCAGCGCATGGGTATAAGGGAATCAAGAGCGTCTGAAATCCATGTGTAAAACAGTTGGTAGCCATGATCCACATTCAAAAAAAGGCTCAGGGGATTCTGCTCCAGCAACCTGTAAAACTCCTCCAATTTAAGCTTATGCCAGTGTCTTTTAAAAATTAGTCTATCCACAGGTTTAAATGGCTTATCGTGAGTAAGACAAAAGACTTCCACCAGCAGATGATCAGTACATCCCACCGACAACGGGTCAGACACCTTCACCCTCTCAAGCAGGTAAAAAAAGGATCAAGAATATGTCCTCCAGTGTGGGTGGGAAGTGTCACTAGCTGGATAAGTTGGAGTGCTTCCAGATCCGCGAGTAAGGTGTTAATGGCTATGGATGACCTGTTGTCAAAATGAATGTTAAGGTCACCCATGATGTTAAAATTCGCACACCCGGGCGCTAAAGAGCTTACAGTATCGGCGAGAGCGGATTTGAAGGCTGTATCATTGCCTGGTGGGCGATAGATGAGAATGCCACTAAACGTAAAATGATGGCTGAAGGCTACTTTAAAAAGGGCACTTTCACAAGCAGGCAGCTTAAGAGCTTTCCATTCAGCAGGAAAGCAAGATTTTACTGCCATGGCAATGCCACCTCCTCTCGTAGTCCGATTCAGAGTGAAGATCGTGTTTTCTGATGGAAAGGTAAAGTTCAAAAGAGTTGGACATTGACTCACTTAGAAGGAAGCCTTCAGGGGTACATTTCCGACTTTTTCGATGTTCCCTATCAGTGCATATTTCTGAATCATTTGTGAGTCGAGCTCCAACTCTGTCCCGCAACTCTTCCATCTCTACCTTTGGCCTTTTCCTGTACTCCCTGGGTACCACTCTTGCTTCCTCTTCCAATGCACACTCTATTCATCCCAGATCTTGCACTATTTTCTGGAGTCCTCTCTCGGGCTAGCTTCTATGGCGGGCACACACATAGCCCTCTTTCTCTCTATCTTCTCAGTCCTGAGTAGGCCATGCTGTGTTGAACCACCTGGAATCTGTCATCGTTCTTACCTCATGAGAAGTGCCAAAATATCTGTTGACTTTCCACGGGGAGTCCAAGCAGGACTTAACTTGTCTTGCCAAGACACACTTCATCCTAAAAATATTGTAATTCAATTGCCCATGTGCCAGGAAATGTTCACGTGTGATCTAAATTGTTTCTTAATGATGTGTTTTGAAATAATAGTTAAAAAAAAGAAATAATAGTTTCAATTTCCAATAACAATCCTTAACACAGAAGAGACACTCAGATCATTTCATTGTTCTGCGAACAGGAATGCTCCTATAAACAGGAGTTGGCACCACAGGAGGGGACGCGGCGAGACTTTATGAACATACACTCCTCGGTGGAATGTTTGGATAGAGTTATTGGAGCAGCACCCCTGCTGCCTCGCATATTAGCGATGGCTGCGACATGGCACTGCATTGTTCATTTCCGAGCGCCGTGCATATATTTATGATCTGCGGGATCTTAGCATGTCTCTAGTGTACCTTCAGGGCACGCCGACAAATGTTAAACTGTAATTAATGGGAATATTAGCCTTTAGGGGACATTGGCGGCTATAGAAGGTGCTGATCATGCTGGAAGAACTATTGTTTGATTAAAACCATGACAGTAGCACACTTTTTCACACGTTTAACCTAAACACACATAATCCTCAAACAGAATTGACATTGCTTTTGTACCCACATATGTATATATATGAATTTTTAGGCCTCTAGGTTTCTAGTGCTAAGCCAGCAGTAACATAATTTAAACATCTTTGCTACAGATAGGAGTAATCCCTGTATAGGAACACATTAAAATCTGAAGTTTAAGAGGGTCACTTAGAGTATGGAGGTCCAGCGGCGTAAGGCCTGGGCTTCTGATGCACTGGCTCCGCCAGCCTGGTCTCGGTTGACCTGCTGAATCAAACGCTTGCTGAGAGAATTTTCCCCCATGAAGCAGGTATGTCATGCAGGGTTGGCAGGGTGGCCTAATCCCCACCTATTGTATTTTCTGAAGACAGGCACCCCAAGTAGAGATCCTTCTTTGAAAACAGAGGGGCAGATTTACAAGGAAGTGCCGCAGCGCTGCAACGCAATCCCTTTGGCTGCGCCACGTTGCAGCACTTCCAAAGCAAAGGAGTGCAACATATTTACAATAATATGTTGCATTCC
Organism: Lissotriton helveticus; assembly: GCF_964261635.1. NCBI lineage: Eukaryota > Metazoa > Chordata > Amphibia > Caudata > Salamandridae > Lissotriton > Lissotriton helveticus. Next base: position 317,533,760 of record NC_136061.1, read on the forward strand.
TGTGCTCTCCCTTGCGCTGGCGCACAAACAGCTGCAATGCACCGGCGCCGGCACCCTTGCACCATGGTGCAAGGATGCCTGCGTCATGGGGAGATTGTCTTTGTGCAGGAACGGGTATCTTCCTACACAAAAACAATCACTACAGACATTTTCCTCTTTCTATGCGTGCAGCAGAATGCAGCACGCATTGAAAGAGGAAAAAACGAGGTGAAATGAAAACAAATCTCCTCGTTGTGCTTCCCTACGCCTCCCCTGGTGAGGCATAGCATTCAGACGCATTTCCAGAGTTACGATTCCTCATATATTTGCAAATGTGTCTTGTTCCATGGGTGTTGCATGGGAACACCCATAGCAACACCCATAGAACACCCATTTCACGCAAAGTGACCATATTTACAAGGACAGGAAAAGCCACGCAGGGTGGCTTTTCCGGTCCTTGTATGTATGGAGCAGTCAAAAACGCCATCAGTAGGTCACTTTTTGTGGGCTTGTAAATCTCCCCCACAATGTGCCAGACGTGCTTGGTGATCGCCCCAGTGCATGGAGGCTATTTTAAGCCCTTTTCCATTCAGGACCTCCAGGTTGCGCAAAGCGGTCCTGGGCAGGCGAAATGAGGTTCAATATGGCATTTCATGTCCTGCTCTAAACAGAGTGGCAGTTCTAACTCTGTACACCTACCTGTTTCCCACAGTGAGTAGACGGGTGCTGCCAAAACAATAATAAAATTAAACTGCAAAAGAATAAAAATCCCAAATCGAATTAGAAAAATAGAGAAAAATCTCATTAACAAAATTACACCAAAATGACAAAAATCCTATAAGAGGAACTGGAGATTTTTGAAAAGTTTTAAGTACGAATAGTGCCATGAAGGATCAAGTGCAAATGATAGTAAATGGTCATGGTAAACCGGGATATAGGTGCAATTTTAAGCTAACCATAATGGGGCACGGGTCATCCTGGTCAAAGCTTTTACCTTCAAACTTTAGTCCTTTAAATCCCGATCCATCACAGGAGTACACTCCTAAAGCTCCCCAGGAGGGCATTTAGAGACATACAGGGTGGCAGGCAGAAGTCAAGAGCAGAGTCCAGTCCAGGTTAATTTGCCAATAATCAGTTTTGGTCAGGTGCAGGAAAGAAGCTTGCTTCATCACTGAAGCTTGCACAGGAAGTCAGCCGTATAACCCTTGGAGTCCAGTTCTTTGTACTGAGTAAAAGTGGAGCAGGTCCAGTCCATCAGGGTTCTTCTCAGGTCACAGACAGCACATTCAGTCTTCTGATGATCATCCTCAGGCCCAGGAGTGTTCTACAGTGAGTGTCCAGAGGTGCCACACTTTGACTAGCTTGAGTTGGTGTGTGGGTATGACTCCTGGGCAGTCTATAACCAATGGGGTGTTGTGAATCTATCTAGGACCCTAATTAGACATCCCCAATTCATGCCCTTATGTGGTTATAACAAAACATATCCTTATAAAGGCATAAGAATCATGTCCATATTTAGTCATAGCCAATGCAGTCCAAACACGGCAAGGCTACTCCCATAGACTCCTAGAAAGTACAACGTGTTCTTTAAACAAACCAAGCCTTCAGCAGCCCTGGAATTCCCCCTGCTTTTGTTTTGATTTGCACAAGAACTCCTGGAGTCCAGAAAGAACTGTTAGTTCTTAGTGACGTCTTATGTCCAAACTTACGTCAAACCCGGCACCTTTCAGGTATAAATATACCAACGTTGCCTTAAGCAAACACACGGTGGTTTGGAGCAGAGCGGCTGTCTACTTGCCCGACACCCAGCTGATGCGAGAGCCGAAGGAAGCCGACCCTCCCATTTGACGCACTGAGAGAGTCGCTGTCTTTTCTCCTGCCGAGAAATTCCAGCTCCGGTGTTTCCAGTCACCCTTGCGGGTTGCTGGGAGATCGAGTCCTGATAGAGATACAAGACCTCCTTCATTCTAGAACCAAGGTATGGAGCTGATTAAAACCTTAAGAGAATTCTTGATTCAGATTCTTGGCAAAAACCAACTTAACTTAAACTGCAACTTACTTACTCCTTCCCACGTATTAGGCTTAGGTCAGGTACACCGGGGTAGGTGTATCTTAGAAGCACCAGTTGAGTACGTTAGTCAATGTTTTTTTGCATGTATATATTTTATCCGTTTTAAAGTATCATATGGCTAAGAAACCATATCAATGCTTTTACAGTATTATTTTATAATACTCCTTTTACTGTACGCACTTTACTTCATGATAAGTATTGCAATTGTGGCAACTCACTTCTCTTGCATGAGAAAGAAGACTGCTCAGTAAATAACGCCTTTTATTGAAAACGCCCGTCTCTCTATTCCTCTGCACTCCTGGTGAAATTAAGCATGCACGATTGACTGAGTGAAATAGCGGTCTATTGTTTTCACACGACTCTAGAGATATACTCTTTATTCTGAGGGAGCAAAGTTGTCATGTTTATGCGGTTGTCAGAAACTAATCCCTTCTTGTCTAATCAGGAAAGTTAACTCCTTCCTGAACATTCGAGAAAGTTTCTAGTGACCTCTGAGCTAGCTGGCAAACCTAATTAAGTCTAACATAGTCAGTAGAGACCTAGATGACCTCAGTCCTACGTCTAAACTGCTGTTTATGTTATTCCAATGCGTAGAGCCTATTGGGAATATAGGAACTACACTACAGGAGTATACGTTCCTGGGGCCAACCGTACTGAGTTTGGGCATTTTAAAGATGGCAAAATTCTTCAGCAGATATGTAAAGTGCACTATCACCAGGAAGGGTATCCTGTCGCTGAGCAGGTGCGAGTCTAGACACACCCAGAGCCTTGTAGGACTACTCTAAAAGCCAAGTCTTCAACTTTTTGGGGAATTCAAGAAGTGAGGAGGACATTCTTATGTCTTATTTTCTTGGTGGTGTTCAGATTTAGATGGTTAGCCTTCATCCAGTAGGCAATTTGAGTCATGCAGGCATTGAACTTGATCCAGGCACTGGCTGTCTTGTCCGTCAAGGATAGAATGACTTGCGTGTCACCAGCGTAGGAGGGGATGTTGATGCTGTAAGAGCAGATATTGCTGGCTACAAGAATCATGTATGCATCGCACAGGTTTGGGCTCAGGGAGGGCCTTGCAGAACTCCACAGATTACGTCACAGGCGTCTGAGTTTTATGGTGCCAGAAAGACTTACTGGGTCCTTCCTGTCAGGAAGTAGCAGATCCATCAGAGTGTGTGTCCTTGGATTTTGATTTTGTGTAGGCGTTGAATAAGGATGGGTTAGGAGGCTGTGCCAAATGCTGCTGAAAGGTCCAGGAGGATGACAGCTGCTGTGTCTCCTCTGTCCAGAATCATGCATCTGTCATCAGTGACAGTGATGAGGGCAGTTTCCATGCTGTGGTTGGGTCTGAAACCAGCCTGAGTGGTGTTGAGGAGTTGGTGAGGTATTCAGTGTCTATGGATGATTTTCTTTAAGACCGCGGCTGGGTATGGTAGCAGGAAAATTGGTCTGGATTTCGCAAGCACTGAAGGGTCCGCAGAGGGTTTCTTCAGCAATGGGAGGACAGCTGCGTGTGGTTACATGACTTCACAACACATGCCATTACATCGCATGCCTTTACAACGCAGTTGTACCTACACAAGTGGTGTTACAACGTGTTACCATTACAATGCAAACTTTAACCAAGCATATACCTTTACAACAAATTTTGTTGTAAAAGCATTTTTTTGTAAAGTCATATGTGTGGTTGAAGTTGTGATTGATTGAAAATACAAGTATTTTACAGGTAAATCTAAATGCTATATATGTATACAATATAGCTTTATATTTTCCTGTAAATTTCTTAGTAATGGCATGCATGGTAATGCATAAAAATATATGTAAAACAAAACAAATGTACTTAATTAGATATATCTTAATATATATTCCACACACAATGATGTCTTTTGAAATATATAAAACCATATATATAAATTCAACAACCCCTCAACCCCTACCCACCCTAAAATTATACTTGCTACCCCAAAACCCCTACCCACCCTAAAATTATCCCTGCCACCGAACAATACCGACCCACCCTAAACCTTAAAAATACCCTTGCTACCCCAAACCCCTACCCACCCTAAACCCTATAACTACCCTTGCCACTCCAAAACCCCTACTCGCCCTAAAATTACCCTTGCCTCCCCAAAACCCCACCCACCCTAAACCCTATAACTACCCTTGCCACTCCAAAACCCCTACCCACCATAAAATTACACTTGCCACCCCAAAACCCCTACCCACCCTAAACCCTAATATTACCCTTGCCACCCAAAAACCCTGCACACCCCAACCCTAAAATTACCCTTGCCACCCCATTCCCCTACCCACCCTATACCCTAAAATTACCCTTACCACCCCAAACCCAATACCCACCCTAAACCCTAAAATTTCCTTTGCCACCCCAAAACCCATACCCACCCTAATCACTAAAATGACCCATGCCACCTCAAAGCCAATACCCACCCTAAACCCTAAAATTACCCATGTCACGCCAAATCCCCTACCCACCCTAAACCCTAATATTACCCTTGCCACCCAAAAACCCCTGCACACCCTAAACCCTAAAATTACCCTCACAACCCCAGAATCCATACCCACCCTAAACCATAAATTTACCCATGCCACCCCAAACCCATACCCACCCTAAACCCTAAAATTACCCTTGCCACCCCGAAACCCATACCCACCCTAAACCCTAAAATTACCTTTGCCTCCCGAAAACCCATACCACCCTAAAATTACCCATACCACCCCAAACCCCATACTTACCTAATACTTACATTTGAAATGCATATCCCTTTACCATACAAGCCTCTACAACAAAATTCGTCGTAAAAGCATGCTTTGTAAAGGCCTATGCGTTGTAAAAAATTGCGTTGTGATCGTCATGTGTTGTTACAGCGCATGCGTTGTAACACTTGCGTTGTAATGGCATGCAGGGTAACAGCCGCAATGTAATGGCTGTTCCCTGCAGCGTGCTTCCAAGCATTTGGTAACGTCATGGGAGAGGTGGAGGCATACCGAATGGGTGTGGGCATGGGGCTGATGGTTTGTCATCCCTTGGAGTAGACTCGGTGGGGGCAAGGGTCAGATAGTGCCCATGAGTAGATAGACTTCAAAGTAGTTGTGGTCTCCTCTGAGATGATGACTCGCCATGTGGTTAGCATTGGCTCTTTGTATAAGATTGGGGGGAGTTTGGCGAGGTCTGGTGGGTCCGGTTGCGAGTTGAAGTTGCTGTAAATGGCAGTGATTTTGCTGAAGAGTTGAAAGAGATTGTTTCAGAGGTCCTGCTCGGGGGTGGTTGGGTTGGAGGTAGTTGATGGTAAGGTGAAATATTTCATAATGACAAATATTTATTTGCCTATGTTGCTGCTGGCACCAATGCAGTCCACCAGAGCGGTGCGTATGATGGTCCGGATCATTTAGTGGTAGGGTCTTAGGGAGGATTTGAATGTGCTCCTGTCTGCATTGTCCTGGCTCATTCTCCATTTGTACTCATTTTGTTCTGGTCAGGATCATGTTTTATTGCTGTGTATGAGGAGGGCTAAAGATTTGGCGCAGGAAGTGATTCTTTGGGGTGGCTGTTGCCTGTGTCCGGGTCAGTGGATGTTGAGGGCGATGTTCCATTCCTTGTCAGTGATGATGTTCCCTAAACCCTAAAATTACCCGTACCACCTCAAAAGCCAAACTTACCTAATACTTACATTTGAAATGCATATCCCTTTACCATACAATCCTCTACAACGAAATTTGTAGTAAAAGCATTATTTGTAGAGGCCTATGCGTTGTAAAAAATTGCGTTGTGATAGTCATGTGTTGTTACAGCGCGTGCGTTGTAACACTTGCGTTGTAATGGCATGCAGTGCAACAGCCGCGATGTAATCGCTGTTCCCCACTGCATGCTTCCAAGCATTTCGGAATGTCGTGGGAGAGGTGGAGGCATTCCGAATGGGTGTGAGCATGGGGCTGATGGGTTATCATCCCTTGGAGTAGGCGTGGTGGGGGCAAGGGTCAGATAGGGCCGCTGAGTAGATGGACTTCATGGTAGGTGTGGTCTCTTCTGAGGTGATGACTCGCCATGTGGTTAGCATTGACTCCTTGGATAAGATTGGGAGGAGTTTGGCGAGGTCTGGTGGGTCCGGTTGCTGTAAATGGCAGTGATTTTGCTGAAGAGTTGAGAGAGATTGTTTCAGAGGTCCTGCGAGGGGGTGGTCAGGTTGGAGGTAGTTGATGATAAGGTGAAATATTTCACAATGGCAAATATGTGGAAAATTAGTACGGTTTGGTAAACATTATCTGCGCCATCTTGCCTTTTCCCCGGATGCCACACTTTTGTCGTGTGCACCCGCCATTTTAGGTGCCTCGATCAGAATCACCCTCTGCACGCCACTGGCCCCCAGCATAGCCCTTCGCCCTCGCAAAGCCCGCACGCTAACAACCCCCCCCGTTCTCGCATGCCTTGAGTCATAAACCCCTCTCCAGCGCAGCTCTGCCTCAGAACCCCATCCTGTTCCCAGCGCGACACCTCCCTTCCCAGCGCGACACCTCCCCTCATTCCTTTCATGGTCCCAGGCCCTTTTGATACAAAACCCCCTTTTCCTGTGCCCGTTTGTCTTCCTCGTTCCCAGGCCGACACCTAGCTCTGCCGATACTGTTTATTGCCCCTCCCCGTACAGTAGAAAGCTTCCCTCATCAAAGGACCCCCGAGTTGATCAAAGCCCCCACCCTATGAGATCCGATCAAACCCCCACATTCCGTGAATCGGCGGAATGTCCAGCTGCGCGATAATCATCACCTGTTGTGACCGGGGTAGGGACTTCAACTGTAAATGTGTGTGGGAACGGGCCTGTAGGGGAGATTCAGAGGATGTCCTTTCATACTTCAAAGCATTACAAGACTGTGTTACCTGCAATAAAATTCATTTAACTGTATATAAGAGGCCATGCCTCAGAGATGCGGTTAGAGCACCTCATGACGATACCTGCTGTCTGAACTGATGTGTTCTCCTCCGGAGAGAATAAACCTTGTTTCCTGCCTTCCCGTCTCCAGCGCCTGCCTCTTCATTTGATTAATATTTTGTGGGTTAAAGAGGCGATACCGCCGGGCAAATATCGATTGTCCATTGACCTTAGTTTTAACAATTGGCGCCCAACGTGGGGCCCATCAGCGACTCGTGGATCCAGTGGGAGAGGTCCTGACGACAGAGTGAACGACTGCAACGATCGGGAGAGCTCTTCCCCAATAGACCCTCGTCTGGCAGCCGATCACCTGAACTTCACTAGTTCCGAACAGACCTCTCTCGAGTGATCTACGGTCCTGACTGGGAACCATCAGGAGTGCTGCGAGGAATACGAGGAAAAGAGGACGATCGGGCGCTGGATTCGGAAGACAAGAAACTGTCCATACGGTCCGGGTAAGGTCGTGTAAACACGACGAACTGCGAAATAATTGTTTAATTGTTCAGAAAATACTAGTATTACTCTTTGTTGACCTATTTGGAGATTCACTGTCTGCAAACGGAGAAACAGTAGGCTCTTTCTCCTTGCAAACAGTGAAGGATAGGTAACGCGGCCAGCGTGCCTATCTTTCTCCCCCACTGAATTGTTCATTTGTTCACGAATTGTTTTCGGGAGATTTCCCTCTCCCACACTGATTAACGTTTTTTTCACCCCGAACTACTGTTCGCGGATTGTTTTCTGGAGATTCTCTGTCTACAAACAGGAAAGAACAGGTTCCCCTTTGTAGATAGTGAAAGGGTAGAGGACGCAGACCTTTGCGGATCTACTTATTCTCCCCACTGGTCGTTCTTTATTGTTTTGTTATTGGTTCATGAGGTATTCACTGCCTGCAAACAACGTAGAATAGAAATATTCTGTCTAGTCTTTGCACACAGTGATAAGATAGGCAGTGCTGACTTTTTGTCCTCATCGCGAGCTGTCATGTCTGTCTTCTCCCCACTGGTTGATAGTTGGTTCAGCCCGGACCGTTTATTAGAGGTGGATCATCTAGCTCCGCTGGAGGGCACCCCTAATAAAGACATGTTCATAAACTATGGATTAGTTACCATAGCCTATAGTAAATTGTGGCACAGGTATACCAAAGAAAATCAAGAGAAACAGTGGCCACTGATAGGATCCTTCGATCTTGATAAAATAGAAACGTTAGAAATAGCCCTTCATAATAATAAGACAACGCCTATTATGCTCGACAGTCTCGGTATGTGGCGCAAAGGAGCAATGCAACGAAAGAAAAGAGACGAGGACAGAGTAGGTAAAGGAATATGTCGACAGGACAACCCCAGGACACAACGACCCGAAAGTAATCCCCTGACACTACGCACAGGACGGCCAGACTTAGGACAAAACCAATGTGCTTTTTGTAAATATGCCGGACACTGGAAAGCCCAATGTCCGACTCTACTGAACGAGAGTAGGAAAAGAGGGCCGACAGGAATAACAGGCCGGCAGAAAGGGAAAAGGCGCGAGACAAAGATGAATCAGACTGACATGGACAGGCCAGATAGAACCACCACGTTCGATTATGCCCGATGGCACAGATTTCGCCAGGCCGATTTCAGCGACATGTTCGAGTCCTCATAGATCAAACAACGCTAAGACGGGAAACCCAGTCTAGCTCTAAATTAAGAAACAGGTAAAAAAAGAACTCAGAACAATAAGTCTGCGCAACATACAGAAAAAGATAATTATGGCCAATAACTGTTTTATGTTTGTCTTGGGTCTTTGTATATAATACTTGTACTGTCTCCCCGTCTGAGTTTGTGTGTACGTGATGCATGAATCTACGTCATCCCTCTGCCTGTGTTTCCGTGTTACTTAACTTCTGTTGACAGAAGCTTTAGCATGAAACAATCTGGAAAGAAAGGAATGGGAAAACGAAATCAGTAGGCCACTGATGAACATGAACTTTTATTTAACATAACGAACAAGAAACAATAACAATACGTAATAAATAACACCTATTAATGCCCTAACAACAGGAAACGTTAGAAACAAGAACGGTAAACTGTAGAAAATGAAAGTCAGCAGAACATCCCCCCCCCCACTCTGGAAACTTCCAAGGTGGGGCAGGGTCGCGGCTACGCCCAGCCGGCAGCAACCCATATAAGGCGGGTCCTGCTGCCAACAGTCGGTCAGGAAATCGTAACATAGGGTGGAGCCGGAGGAGAGACAGGGGCCAGCGGGACCCGGCCGCGGTGGCACGTGACAGTTGCAGATAGTCCCGCCACATGCTCTCCCGGTCCGGCCACCAATGGCCAGGGACTGGGGCCAACTGGATCCGGCTGCAGCCGATGAGCCAAGGAACCCGTTCATGGGGCCAGAGCAAGGGGCGTCCGGCCGACATCCACCGGAAGCCCGGGCCAGAGACGGATGGGACATTTTTTCCTTTTCTCCTCCGTAATGGCAGCGACAACACGCCAGGCGCCACTTCTTTCTTTTCTCCTCCGTAATGGCAGCAGCAACACGCCAGGCGCCACTTTTTTCTTGAATAATGGCTGCGACAACTCTGGGGAGGGGATATCTTGTACATACCTCCGCTGAAATTAGTCCAGGTTGGGCTGGGAGGGAGAGGCGACGCGGACGAGCCTCTCCCACCTCCACAGGTAGGAGGCTTCCCAGCCCCAGTCCGGCCATCACAAATACCTCTGCAGAAATTTGTCCAAGTTGGGCTGGGAGGGAGAGGCGACGCGGACGAGCCTCTCCCACCTCCATGGATAGGAGGTTTCCCAGCCCCGGCCCGGCACCGAAATCCTCCAGCCGGACGGCGCCAATACTAGCGCAGCACTGAACATGCAACGGCGCCAATACTAGCGCAGCACCGAACATGCAATGGTGCCCATACTTGCGCAGCACCGAACACACAAAGGTGGCCATACTTCCGCAGCACTGGACATGGGACTTGTGGAGCACGGGATGTGGAGAGGCCATCGTGCAGGCCCATGAAAAAGAGCAGCGTGGAGTGCACTGGGAGAGGGAGACGGCGCGAACGAGTCTCCCTCGCCCCCCCAGGTGGGGGCGCCACAGCTGCACCCTAGCCGAATGTCCTGCTCCTACGACACAGAGTTCCTTTTCTTTCACTCCAAAGGGTCTCTTCCACTCTTGCAGGCTCGACGAAGGGCGGCTGCTGCAAGGCCTCAAAATGGCGTCTGGGCCCCCTGGAAGGCGGGTCTAGGCCGCTAGGGTAACTTTGACCAGCAATGTAACTCGGACGCTTGCCCACCGGGGCACGAGCCCCCACCTCCGACAGCATCTCCGCAGCCTTGAAGATTCTACAAAAGTCCCAGGAGCCCTCGGCCCCTGCAGGCTTCCGGTGAGGAACAACTGCCTTGATCGCTAACGAAATAAGCATGACATCGCCACTCCTTCTGTTAGCATGAATTCTTGAACTGCCGAAAAGGACTCTGGTCCAACTGCCGGTTGTAGGAAACATTTTTTCCTGATGCTACTTCCGGACTAACCCGGCCCCGCCCAAAATGGCGCCGGTATCAATAGGAACTTATACTGTCATATCAACATGCTGAACGATTGTGCAAATAAAGGTTTTCCAAACTATGAAATGGGTATTGCATGCTTTTTTGTAAAATGTGGGATCAGCGGGAGAGATTTTCTGTGCACCCTGCTTTGTTCTCTTTTTAAGGTTATTGAAAGATGGGTGCCCAGCCCCGGATGAAGGATCGAATCTACGACACGATACCCTGCCTCCAAGTATGCGACTGGCTCAGGAACTGACGCACGGAGAAGGACCTCGACTTCTGAGGACGGGTAAAGTGAAGCGGTGTAAATGATAGAATGTTATAAGGGTATGGCACTCAAAGGTACTAGGGAACAGAGTTGGCCGAAGAGCCGATATGCCTTAGAACATCACAATGTTGGAAGGGGATTTAAGGACCCCGATAGCTAGATACATCTACAAACTAGATACCTCGCTCTAAGCGCTTCTGATTTTCTTTAACGTTTCCCTATACACGGCCTATGACGTCACATTCGGCCCGTCTCCCTCATGAACTACCTATCGCTCGCCATTCTTGCCACACTACCCCACCCCTCCCCCGGCTTCGGAAACCAAGACCCCAGGGATTCTATCCCGAGGAGACAAGACGAGTATGAGGTAAGTAAAGAACTTTCGTGCCCATGCATTTGAAATGCGCGAATGTTGTCCCCCTCCCTTCCCCTCTTTTCCTCCCCCTACAGGTTACACTGGAGATCACGACCGAGGTATGGTGAAGATCTGAAGCCCCGCCATGTCGGATACACGAAGCGGACTAACGTTGCCAGATGGCACCTAAGCACACCCACAAACTGCTCTTGCAACGAAAGAGCTAATAAATTGTATAATATGATAAAACACGGTCACCCCTAATCCGTGTTGCGTGAATGGGCACGTGTCACGTATGTCTGAACCCTATGCCGTGTTGCGTGAATGGACACGTGTCACGTATGTCTGAATCTATGAGAAAATGTTTTTGTGCGACCGAGGCGCTGACTTGACTGGTCTGCGGACCGAGAGTGCGAGAAGTGCGATACAATGGTGTCTTTTACTCAATGCATGCCCCCTCTACCCTGCCTAATGCTCGTCCGTCCCAAACTGCATGCTTTCGAAATTCTAACACGGACCCGAAATGTCTTATGTTGTGTAGTGCGCTGAATAGCCTATCCTAATGCACGGCCACTCCCTATGTTGCACGTGTACTATTTAGCCTATCGTTGCACATCTCTCTCTCTCTCTCTCTCTCTCTCTCTCTCTCTCTCTCTCTCTCTCTCTCTCTCTCTCCCACACTCTCGCTCTCCCTAACGACTGACTCCAAATTGGCAAACCACCACCCAATTGGCTCCAAATACTGCAAGTATTTGCACAAAATTTGTCTTAAATATAATCACCCTGATGCCGTGTCACTACCTCTCCTTTCTGCTAAATATTGATGAAACCTAAAAATTGACCAAAAGGGAAAGGACAGGTAAGACGACTGAGGTTCCCTAATCTGGCCCATATTAAGGGAACTATATGTCAGTGGCTACTATGATAAAAATGCCTCAGGTAACGCGACCTACCCCGTCCCGAACTATCTCAATGCCCAAACAAATAAAAAGTGATCGAAGCATCCCCGAACACCCCCAGTTTCGTATCAGCTGACCCGGATGAGAGTTTTTTTAAATGTCCCTCACCCCAGTTTGCTATGTTCCTAGTTGTTTTCCATAAGACCCCGGTCACCCCAAGGATGAATCAAATAGTTATCGCAAGCCTCCCCCCCCCCCCGTTTTTATGAAGTAGTCAGGTTGTAAGAGACTATGTAGGAATTAGAATGATGTTCTGCAAAGGTTAAGATTAGACCGAAATGAAGGAATTGTCACAATGAACCCTAGGAAAGGAAAATGTTTCGCTAAAAGGTGGGACGCATTGATAGAGATGAAAAATGTTTAGCCTATGTTCGTCCCTCAGAAAGATACCCATCAGACCATGGTAATAGCACGTTGCACTTTTTTGAAAAATATAAAGTCCTGGAAAACGGTATAGCTTTGCAAAGGCCCGTACTAGGGAGGTGGGTCTCTGTCAGAAGAACTGACGTAACTGTAATACACAAAATACGATGAATAGGTACCAGATTTCGTACCAGGACAATGAATGTAACGCCAACAAGCACCAAAGAAATAAGTACGAAGGAAAGTTATAGGAAGTCCAACAAGCCCATCATCAATTATTTATATGATGGTTGTGAACCCCAATGTAACGGATGTTTTTCATTTGCGTGGAGCTGGGAGAGAAATAGACTTATGTGATTACCTTCCTCTGCCAATTCTCTAAAGACTGTCTTTTCAAACTCATTTAAGGGTACCGCTGTCGGAGGAAAGAGAGACCGGATGTGGGAGCACGTGGCCTGACTACAGATCGTGGAACATCTGCGATATTGGCCAAGGCGAGACCGCGACAGAAAGGAGATGCAGGACGAGGCACTGTTTCCGACAAAATGAGAGGAAAGGGCTGACCTGATGCCCCTGCTCGATGTTCAACGTGTGCCGAAAAGTCCCCGCTCTCTGAATTCGGTCATGAGCCCGCCTACCTGAAATTTTCCGCCCCCCCTGGTCTGTTCCCGATTGGGCCCTGCTCCATCCCCCTTTTTTCTCCGACCTACCCTATGGACTACTTACACACACTCTTCTTCCACCTGAACTTTTTGACAATCGACTCAAAAGGACACAGGGCGAAAAAGGACCTCTTTTGACCAGGAAAGCGAGGAAAAGGTCATGCCCTGCAACGCGGAGCTCAGAAGAGAGCTGGACTCATCGCTCCACCATGCCAACAGAAGACGACAAAGAATGCCGAGAACTCACTAATAACGGTCCATGACAATAGGACCTCCCCTTTGAACAATGGCGCCTCTGATTATTGTTTTTACTACGTCTCATTTTCTCTCCCAGCCACCATTGTAATGATTATGCTCCAACCAAATATGAACAGAACTACATATGTAACAACCTATCAGCTCACATTTTGAATGACTATAAGCATGTATGAAATGTACTCAATGCTCTCACTACAGAATTGTTTTTTTGCCCGACATTGCATTACTATGACTTTCCTGCAAATGAGTTTCTTTTTCGATAGACCCGCCTCCTAAGACGAAAGAGTTTAAATGTAATGTTTATAGCTCCTTCACCTGGGTTCCTACCTTTTACTTATGACCACCACGGTAGACATGGATAGGAACTAGGCCAGCAAGATGTCTTGGATATGTTAAAGGGAGGACTGTGGAAAATTAGTACGGTTTGGTAAACATTATCTGCGCCATCTTGCCTTTTCCCTGGATGCCACACTTTTGTCGTGTGCACCCGCCATTTTAGGTGCCTCGATCAGAATCACCCTCTGCACGCCACTGGCCCCCAGCATAGCCCTTCGCCCTCGCAAAGCCCACACGCTAACAACCCCCCCCGTTCTCGCATGCCTTGGGTCATAAACCCCTCTTCAGCGCAGCTCTGCCTCAGAACCCCATCCTGTTCCCAGCGCGACACCTCCCTTCCCAGCACGACACCTCCCCTCATTCCTTTCATGGTCCCAGGCCCTTTTGATACAAAACCCCCTTTTCCTGTGCCCGTTTGTCTTCCTCGTTCCCAGGCCGACACCTAGCTCTGCCGATACTGTTTATTGCCCCTCCCCGTACAGTAGAAAGCTTCCCTCATCAAAGGACCCCCGAGTTGATCAAAGCCCCCACCCTATGAGATCCGATCAAACCCCCACATTCCGTGAATCGGCGGAATGTCCAGCTGTGCGATAATCATCACCTGTTGTGACCGGGGTGGGGACTTCAACTGTAAATGTGTGTGGGAACGGGCCTGTAGGGGAGATTCAGAGGATGTCCTTTCATACTTCAAAGCATTACAAGACTGTGTTACCTGCAATAAAATTCATTTAACTGTATATAAGAGGCCAGGCCTCAGAGATGCGGTTAGAGCACCTCATGACGATACCTGCTGTCTGAACTGATGTTTTCTCCTCCGGAGAGAATAAACCTTGTTTCCTGCCTTCCCGTCTCCAGCGCCTGCCTCTTCATTTGATTAATATTTTGTGGGTTAAAGAGGCGATACCGCCGGGCAAATATCGATTGTCCATTGACCTTAGTTTTAACAAATATTTATTTGCCTTTGTTGCTGTTGGCATCGATGCAGTCCACCAGAGCGGTGCTTATGATGGTCCGGATCATTTAGTGGTAGGGTCTTAGCGAGGATTTGAATGTGCTCCTGTCTGCATTGTCCTGGCTCATCCTTCATTTGTACTCATTTTATTCTGGTCTGGATCATGTTTTATTGCTGTGTATAAGAAGGGCTAAAGATTCGGGTCAGTGAATGCTGAGAGCGGTGTTCCAGTCCTTGTCAGTGATGATGTTCCCGTTTCGTCTGGCTGGTTTGGCAGTGCATGTGTGTTGGATCAGGACGGGATGCTGAACTTTATGAGGGTGTGATCTGTCCAGAGGACTACTAGGGGCTCATCGACTTGGATGTTGTCGAAATTGGTGAAAGGCGGGTCCAGGAGGTGTCTGGCATCATGGGTAGGTTCCTATACTCGTGAGGTCTTCCAGTGGTAAGTTCAGGCCTCCAAGTAGGATGTCATTGTTAACATAGAGTGCAAGTGGTGCAATGATGGTCTCACTAAATTTGGGCTTCGAGGGCTGGGGTGTTTGTGGGGATTGTACTAATCCTAGTGTCCTCCCATATATAACTCACAAATCCAGTTCTAGGCAGCCACTGTACCTCCAGTAAACCCAGAGTCGGAAGTCTGTTGGAACAAAAGGAGAATGTTCCAGAAACCAGACAGTGGCTAAACAAGAATTGTTTTGCATTCTGTTTACCTTCCTTTTAAGTGTGCCCCTAATGTTACCTGTAAAACCCAGAGACAGAAGTTTGGTGGGACAAAGCGTGCCTTTCAGCAACCAGATAGTGGATATACAAGAATTATCTTGGCATCCTGTTCTCAGCCTTTCCGGTGTGCTCCAAAATGGTAATATAAACCTCCATATTCGGTGAGGTCCATTCAGGTCAGTCGATTGTTTGGTCCAGGGAAGCATTTCACACCTTTTCATACCTATTCAAATGCTAATTACTGGCTGTCGGAAGTGGGAGAGCAAATGCAAAATTAGGCTTCAGGAACTTCAGAAATGGGAGAGGTAACTATCTAAAAGTTATTTTTTCTTAATATTTATATTAAAATCCAACATTATTATGTTGAGAGCCCTTTATTTCTGCATGAAAGGACCCAATGGCATTCCTATACATATGTTTGCTGGCTTGGTCATAGGACTTTCTCCAACTTCTCTCCAGACACTTACAGTCCTTTTTAGGTCTCGCGTGGTGTTTCAGCGCAAAGCGCTGCTTGCCTCGGCCAGAGATTTTGTGGGAGAGGGATTTCAGCAGGGGGCTTAAAGCCCCGCCCCTCATTTCCATTGGCTGGCATCACTGTTTATGCGAAATGGTGGCCTGCCATTGGAAATGAGGGTTTTTGGTTGACGCCCTTTCGCCTCGATCGGACTGGGTTGCCTGCTTTGCTGCTGTCGCAAAGCACTTTCTTATCCTTATGGGTCCATGTGTTTCTAATTAGAAACACATGGCCCCATAAAGACAAGAGATCAATGCTTTTTTTTTTGTTGGCTTGTGGACAGACTCTGTTTCTAGTCTCTGGTCACTGTCTGTGTTGGTTAGTTCTTTGGCTGTGTTTACGTTTCCCCCATAGTGAAAGATTCTGCATGTGAGTTATTTACTGCGGTGACGTAGGGTAGCTTGCATATATATTCCATGCCAGCACTCTTTACAGACCCATCACGTTATCTGTCTACCCGCCTCCTGGCGTTTTCTTTCACTGTCTTTCACACACACACTCTCTCTCTCTCTGTCTCTCACTCTCTCTCTCTTTCTCACACTCTCTCTCGCTCTCACTCTCTCTTTTTATCTCTTTCACTTCTCTCGCTCTCTCTCCCCCTCCGTCCCTAGTGTACGTACTCAGTTCTCAAGATGAGGGGGTTATACTTACCCACCACTGAGAACGGTATATCTGTGCAGCTCTCGGCACTTTCTGAGGGCACCATATGCATACCACTCTCAGGGTGGTATACATGAGCTCAGAATACCCTCACAGCTCTCAGGGTGGTATAACCCCACAGCTCTCAGGACGGTATAACCCCACAGCTTTCAGGACGGTATACCCCCACAGTTCACAGGGCAGTATACCCCCACAGCTCTCAGGACAATATAGCCCCACAGCTCTCAGGGCAGTATCCGAGGGCAGTATACCCCTAAAGCTCTCAGGACGGTATACCCCCACAGCTCTCAGGACGGTACACCCCCACAGCTCTCAGGGCAGTATACCCCCACAGCTCTCAGGACGATATATCCCCACAGCTCTCAGGGCAGTATCTGAGGGCAGTATACCCACCCAGCTCTCAGGACCGCTCTTAAGGAAGTATAAACAGGCAGCTATGGGAGGCGTGCGCTCTTTGGTACTTTCAGACCTCACCTGAGCTCATACAGCCTGCCTGCTGGCTCTATAATGGAGGAATTATTTAAACGCCTCTGCTTAATAATATAATATTTTTCCATGTTCGTTGCATGATTTACTTGCCACATAGATCCTGGGCCCGGCTCGTGCACGGTTCTTAGAGTCAATCCAAACCCTTGGCTCAGCTCTCCCTGCTAATTTGTTGGCTCGCCACCCCCTTTATTCCGTGCCTCGGCAGCCTTTCACTCCTGGGGTGTTCGCAGCTCAGAATCCTTAGTTTACTTAGTGCCCACCTTGGGACATCCTGGCATTACATGAGCGCCGCCATTCACCTCTAGGGGTGGGCAGTGCTTGATTATGGACTAGCCTGTCAAAACAGTTGAACCTACAGCCAACTCTGAGCTGAGCACATCAATCTTAAAGTCCCATATAAAGTCGAGTCCTATGCCAGCCAACCAAGTGACCTGCTGCAGGTCGGAGCCACTGGAGATCCAGAAACGAAATTCACTACATAGGTGATTTGTGACTTCATCCCTGGTGCTGCCTCCACCTACGTAATGGACCAGCCTGTTTCTGGGGCAGAGACGGACCCCGTGGCCGGGAGGGCCACCCAGAACTCGACCCTGCCCCGAGGAACACTGGCTATCTGTCATGGGGCAGCTGGGGGCTGCCTCTGCTTAGGGCCCTCTGTGCCACCCTGTACCAATCCTTGTGCTAATGCCCTTATTCCGCGGGTTCTCCGTGCCGAGAGGGCGAGCGCCTCGTAGCAGTGGCGCTCTCAGTGGGCGCTGTGCCAGAATCTACGCTGTCAGACAGGACGCGGTGCAGTTTCACACAAGGCAGACATGCGAAGTGTAAACATGATATAAATACATGTAGCCGCAAGCTGACAAGTGTAAACAGAGGGGGTGTGAGGGCCCCCACCCCATGAAGAAACTCTTCGCACGTGGGTCGTGCCAGCTCACAAAAGAATGTGGAAGCAGCTTTCCAAAGAGAGCCTAGGAGTGTCTTTCAGTTTTTTGGGACGAGTACGTTTTGCTGTTTTTGGGGGAGAAGGCAGGGTTATCTGCTAGCTAATTTGTTGACCAAGTGGCGTAATTCTGGGCTAATTGTTTTTTTTAGCTCACAGCTGGGTAGATTCCTGGCAAGCTATGGATCATTAGGAAGCGCGCTGAACGCCAGCCTAGGTGCTCTAAACAGTAAATCAGACAGGAATGTGGCACAGATCGCCACAGTTTGAGAGCGGCAGCGTGTTTTCTGCCACAAATGCCATCAGAAGGTCTATAAAAGTGGGGAGACAGAGAGAAGTATGTAGGGGTGACGGGCAGGGGCTCTGGGTATAGGAGCAGGGTAGACATTTCACCGAAAGGGGGTGTTGGAATCTTGGGAGAGGGAAGGCCTCTGCCTGAGGGGGCAATGTAGCCGGACACTGGATGCAGGGGGAAGAGGGGTAGGTATCTGGAGGCAGGGGCATATCTTGGCCAGTAAGAATGGGGGGTCTGTGACACATCCCACCAGTCCAGCTTTGTACCCATGGCCATTTGCATTCTGGGACTTGAAGTTTGCTTTTCCCATTAGATGTAAACTAACATGTAAAGTGTTGTCTCACACGTGGCGACAGACAAACACCTCCTATGGCACTCTCCAGTCCTGAAGTCTTTAAACTTTTTATGTCTCTCCCCTCCCTCCCCAGTTTTAAAAAAAAATAATTGAACCCCCTCAGAATTTTTCACGATTTTTCTATTAAAGTGGCAATGAACATTGCAGTAGCGGTGGCTCCGCCGTTATGGTGGAGAAGCGGTATCCCCCGCCAGCAGCTGCAAAAATTGAAAAATAAAATGATGATAAACCCGGTTTATTATCATTTTTTTTTTCTTCCAAAGATGAGTCTTAGGGGCGGGTCCTAATTAATGACAGGCACAAAGAGTGAGTGGTTGGGACTGCTATCAGTACACATGTTAGTGTTGCCAACTGTCTTACGCCGGCCAGACCAACATGCACACTGACATCTCTTTGCATTGCCTGGTGGAGAGAAAATGCAGGCACAGGCTCCCAGTCCTTGTTGGGGCAGAAAACAATCCCGCTCAGGTCAATCCCAGCGATTCTCCCGTGCTGGTGCCAACATGAGAGAAGAGCTGGGATTGGCTGTAGTGGAGTCTGGGACCCTGAGCTTGTGTGCAGCAGTCAGCAGAACGCCAATCAGCGAGAGGCAGGTAAGCTCTATGTTTGTTTTTATTTTTTGTCTCCGCTCCCCTCCTCCCCCCTTCAACCCCCCCTTTTACCCGATACAGTCACTTCTTCATTGCAGTTAAGTTCTGTTACCGTTATAAAAATGTAAATACATTATTGTCAAACACCCTGTTCTGGTCAGGCAGGCTTTACTAACATGTAAAAATATCTACGGTGGGATTATTAGAAATGTGGGTGAGGGTTTTTAAGAATATTTGATCCCCTTCCCTTTTGACACATAGTCCCAGCCAGAATATAAATGACAAAAGATATATGGCTAGGGACTACCTAACCCCCCCCCTCCTTTATCAAACATTATTAAAATTACATGAGAGGGGTTTCTTTGGAAGCGGGGGTCGTAAAAAACCCGGCCGTATTTATCAAACATAAAATAAAACAAAATTGAAATAAACAATATTTACATGTTTATGCAGAAAACTTTACAATACATTGAGTACAATTGATAAATACAGATGTCAGATGGCTAACCTTAACATAATTCTATTACAAGGTATTTCCTATCCGAATCTAACATATTAACCATAATCATACAGTAATTACTTTTCTGCGTATCCTATTTGGGCCTACGGCATGGTCACTAATTGCTGTCAGATCCTTATTAATTAACCACGCCCTCCAGTCAGAGTGCGCATGCGTAGATCGCCCGTTTACCATGAGGGTACTTCCCCCACCCCCGGTTACCTCTGTATGCTCTAATAACTACATTAAAGGGGGACCTTGCATCTCTGCGCTGTTTACTGGTGTCATTGTGCACGTGCGGGGTGGCCAACCAGCCCAGAGAAAGCGTGACTCCTCCCTCCCCGCACCCATCTAGCCAACAGATTGTAACTGCCCCTGGAGTTCTAGGAGAGACCACTTGTCCCTCCCCTTGGGCGACCCCATTCATGAATGGCGCCGCCCTCTAAGGACCTTAAATTTACTGCTCACCAATCATGACCTTACCGCCACAGCCCAGCGTAGTTGACCGACTATCTGGCCCCCCTACACTCCTACACTGAAAGGTAATGCCCTGTCCTTAAAACTCACTAGCCAAGCCACTATATTTTCTAACAGGATTTCATTCCCTACCCTAGTCAGGTGAACCCTATCTTTTAAGAAGCACGGCTCCCCCCTGATACACCTGTGTGCGATCGTCTGTAGCTAAGGAGACCTGAACAATTTCCCTATTTTATTGTTGATCCTCCTTACTGACGCTTTCACAGAATCTCCACCCCTCCATTTAAATCTGGGTACCATCTGAGACCATACTATGGTGCACCCCTGGCATGTCTTAGCCAACCAACCCACTTCTGAGATTTTGTCTTCCGTCTAGCCTCTTCTATCCAGATTTTCCAGATCGTTCCCACCCAAGTGTAGGATAACTATGCTGGGTGGAGTCCCATGTTTACCCAAAAGACCTGTAACAAAACCCCTGAACTGACTAAGGCAGAGGCCCCCTTTCCCATGAAATGACACCCTAAAACCGGCCTGCTCAACTCTGTGTCTGTAATTTCCAGAAAGAAAAACTACATTCAAACGTCTTACATATGAGTGGCCAATGACTCAAACAAAATGTGATCCTGCTTCCTGTGGATGTGCCCGTCCTCGTATTGTATCTTGCTGCTGGTGCGCCGACGCCAGTTTCTCCCCTGTGTGACAGGTTTGAGAAACTGAAATGTAAGCAGGGATAGAACATGCATCAGTACAAGTGAGAAATGCCACACTCATAGCATTTGTAGCCGCACATAGCGCTTATAACAATTGGAGGACCACCACCCAATCCCTTTCACACTGTTGCTGTGCAAACCTCTAGCTGTTGCTTCAGTTGCAGCCCCTATTCTGAACGAGTGTGTTCCAAAGCACCTAGGATCCAAAACTGCCCTGTTTATTGCCATGTCCATGACCCTTTTAAACTGGAACCTGGTGATTGGGGTCCCATCTGCATGTATTAGTAACGCTCCCCCCATTGCACTATTCCTCTGTCATAGGAATGTTTCCAGCTGAGTCACAGGGCAGCAAGGATTATCATGTGTGCGGTGGAGTACTACCTCTTCGCCATGGGCTTCCTGATCTGTCTTGGATTTTCTAACAGATATTTAGTAAAGTGTCACCCTGTACCTTTGTATGTTCAAGCTGCAGCCCTCCTTGCACATTCTGTTTATTCTGCGTCACCACCTCCCCTACCCTAAAGGCTCCATAAAAGGCCAATGAAAAGGCAGCTCTGAATAACAACGCCTCCCCTGAGGAGCTGCAAATGCTATAAAGAGCTGCTAGTAGAGATGTTCGCAGTTCTATCCCAATTGGGCGTCTTGTGTCTGGTGCTGACCCCTGGAGGTGCCGCCACCCCTTCAGGGCCTTTCTGACAATGAAACTACTGGTAGGATCCCTGCTGCCCTTAATTTGTGCAAAAAAGGAGATTGCTGCCACATGTCGTCTGGCTCCTGCTGCAGAACGCCCTTCCTTAATAAAAGTATCTAAATACCGCAGGAATGCCCCTGTCTCATGCCAGCTTTCTACCCAATCCTTCCCCAAAAAAGTGCAGTAAGCCCAAAACGCCCCTTCATAAGCTTTCCTGGTCTTGGGAGCTAGGCTAGCTGCCACAAGGTTCTGTAGTTGGGGGCACCAATCTGCCAAAGTACTTGATTGATTGATTGATTTGGGCTTTTGTATATCGCATACTGTCACCCTACGGGTATCCTGGCGCTTCAGACTAGAAAAACTATCCATGACCAGAACAAAGGCGGGACACAGCAGAGGGAAGGGAAGGGGACTAGATCATGGGATAGAGCCGGGAAGAATGTTGGTGTTGCCTCCGCAGAGGTTAGATGTTCCCTGAAAACCTGCAAGTTGAAGTGAGAGAGTGCGTCAGCAGCATTATTCAAGACCCCCGAGACATATTTAGCCTTAAACTGTATGTTCAGTTTCATACATAACAACACTATCTCCTTCAACAGACGGAGGATCATTTTACACCGTGCCGCTTGTTGGTTGATGCATGCCACAACAGTCATGTTATCCGACCAAAAAAACGCAGATGTTCAGGCCAAACAGTGAGTGCCACCCAGATGGGAAAGAGTTCCAGGAAACCAATGTTGGCTGTCACCCAATTCTCCACCCACCATGCTGGCTAATGTTGTGCCACCCACTCGTTACCGAGTATGGCACCAAAACCCACACTGCCTGCAGCGTCTGTCCATAAAGCTAACTCCGCAGAAGTAGTGGGAGGACCAGACCACACCACCCTGCCGCTGAAATCCCCCAAGAATGCCAACTAAATATGCATGTCCTGGCGAACCTCAGATGACAGTCTTGTGTGGTGGTGCTTTTCTTGGAGACCCGCCATGGCCTGTGAGATGGAGCGGGAGAATGGTTGTGCCATAGGTATGACTCTTAGTGCAAAGTTCAACTGGCCCACTGTCTGTTGCAGCTGATGTAAGGTTACCTTATCCTTTGCCAGGCATTGTTGTAATGCTGTCCTAAATTTCTTAACCTTTTCTATAGGTAACCGGAAGTACCCCTTTACTGAGTCTAATTCAATTGTAGTTGTTGGACCCACTGTCTTCCCAGGTGCCAAAAGAACCCCGAAAGCCCGCTTGAGCATGCAAAATTCCTGCAATGCCCAAGCACACTCCCGGGAGCCCGCCAACCCTAGAAAAAGAAACTCATCCAGATAGTGCATGACATATTAATGCCCCGTTGCCTGTCTAAAAACCCATTCCAAAAATGAACAGAATTTTTCAAAGTAAGTGCAGGAGACGGAGCACCCCATGGGCATGCATATATCCATGTAGTATTTGTCTTGAAATTTAAAACCCAGAAGGTGATAATCCAGTGGATGGACTGGCAGCAAACGGAAAGCAGACTCAATATCCGATTTGGCTAGCAAGGCCCCAGGGCCCAAACCCCTTAGCATTTCAACTGCTTGGTCAAAGGAAGCATATTTAACACTACAGATCTCCTCACTGATGACGTCATTTAATGAACTGCCTCTAGGGGCTGACAGATTATGAATCAACCTGAATTCCCCTTCATATTTCTTGGGGACCACTCCCAGGGGTGAGCAAACAAAATTGTGTACAGGGATGTGATCAAAAGGCCCAGTTATTCTGCCCAAGCGTAATTCCTTTGCAATTTTTGTTGCTGCCAACCCAGGATTGGTCCTTACAGAGAGCTGATTTTTGCAATCTGGTGTCCCTATGTAATCAAATGCAGGAATCCTAAAGCCACACAGAAAACCTTCTTGTAATGTCCTAGCCGTGGCATGATCTGCGTATTTGTTTAACCAAGGAGTCATAGCCGTAACGTCAATGGGTGAGTGTGTTACAAGGTGTGTCCTCTCCTCACTCATGTTTCTTCTTTCCCCTATATCCTGATTTTTTTAAGCATTTTGATTCTGGGTGAGATGGGTTAGCGCAGATAGAGCATGCATGCCTGAACTTACAGGTGCCTTGTGCCCTGGTGCATGTCCGCCTATTAAAATCCCAACATGCCCTTTCCGTCCCCCACCGCTCCCTGGACTAGGGGCCGTGCCCGTGGTTTGGGGTGGTCGAAAGGGCTGAGAAGATTGAAATGTGTGACCCCTGTTGAAGTTTTGCACTGGATTAGCAGGCTGCCCTGGCCCAAACTGATCCAACCATGCAATCGTGTCGACTACGTCCCAGGAAAGAGATGGGTCAGCTGCCCTAGCCTTCCTGAAATTTCTATCATATTCCTTCCACCCTCTGACCCCATATTAATCATGAGACATTGCCCCTGCTCTGGTAACAAGCCATTTCTGCTTGTATGTTAGGAGAAAGCTCAGCTGTTATTGCCATAAATACTGAAAAAGCCCTAATCCAGTTGCTCAAACTCTCCTCTACCCTAAATTTCAACAATTCACTACGCCTTTCACTAGGAATTATCCAATCTTTCTGTTTCTTTGAATACTCCATTTCCCTTTCGTCCACAAGCAGATAGAACATATTAACGTAAGCACCAGACCGTACCAATTATTTTACTTCCCGCGTTACATGCCTGGCCAAATGTTCCCTCCCGGTGCGTGACTCACCCAAGCCCAGTAATGGTAATGTCACTTCCTTACCTATTGAAACACCTCCAGCTGGCTTCGTCAGCTTGTCCTTCCCATGGCTGCTCACTAGCACATCTTTGCTGTTTACTACTAAAGGAACCCCCCCAGTTGGTTGTGGAAGAGATGGAATACTTGGCCCCTGGCCTGGCGTCTCACCTGGTGTTGCAATAATCCTTGCCACCATCTTTTTTGCCTCAGCCAAAGGGTCCTCCCCTACCTCCTTTGCCCCCACTGAAGTTGGTAACATCCCTCCCCTCCTTAACCAAGGGAGAACCCCGCTATCTATGCCACTAATTCCTATGGGACTGTGGAAAGTTAATATGTTTTGGTAAACATTATCTGCACCATCTTGCCTTTTTTCCCGGATGCCACACTTTTGTCGTGCGCACCCGCCATTTTAGGTGCCTCGATCAGAACCACCCTCTGCACGCCACTGGCCCCCAGCACAGCCCTTCACCCTCGCACAGCCCGCGCGCTGACAACCCCCGCTCTCACATGCCTTGGGTCATAAACCCCTCTCTAGCGCAGCTCTGCCTCAGAGCCCCATCCTGTTCCCGGCGCGACACCTCCCTTCATTCCTTTCACGGTCCCAGGCCCTTTGATGCAAAAGAAACCCTTTTTCCTGTGCCCGTTTGTCTTCCTCGTTCCCAGGCCGACACCTAGCTCTGCCGACACTGTCTATTGCCCCTCCCCATACAGTAGAAAGCTTCCCTCATCAAAGGACCCCCGAGTTGATCAAAGCCCCCACCCTATGAGATCCGATCGCACCCCCCACATTCCGTGAATCGGCGGAATATCCAGCTGCGCGATAATCAGCACCTGTTGTGACCGGGGTGGGGACTTCAACTGTAAATGTGTGTGGGAACGGGCTTGGAGCGGGGATTCCGAGAATGTCTTTCCGTACATCAAAGCATTACCAAGAATGTGTTATATGTAATAAAGCTATAAACCTGTATATAAGAGGCCAGGCCTCAGAGATGCAGTTAGAGCACCTCGTGACGATACTTGCTGTCCGAACCGATGTGTTCTCCTCCGGAGAGAATAAACCCTGTTTCCTGCCTTCCCGCCTCCAGCGCCTGCCTCTTCATTGGTTAATATTCTGTGGGTTCAAGCGGCGACACCGCCGGGCAATACTTAAGGATCTTTGTTCATCAGTTGTCCGTGACCTTTTTAGGGCTCGGACTCCTCCCCCTGAAGGGGAGGAGTTAGAGAACTAATGTTAAAGGAGAAAAAAAAAGAAGAAGAGGGCCTTGGAGAGAGAAATTCCAGACATTCCGTAGGGTTTTCTGTCATCTGGTCAGTGATTCGTCTTCCCTGTGCTGTGTATGTAGTAGCCTTGAAGTGATAGGCTGTAAGTAATGTACGCGTGCCCGATGTGGCATTTTGTGTGCGAGAGCGAGCATGGCAGAGTGATTAATCTTAATTACGAGCAGTCAGAGTGCCCGTGTAATGCAAGCCAGATGATGCGAACGCGTTCACAGCGGTGAGCGCGTTCAATGTTAAATGACGAGAGGCAGCAGGCGAGGCTCACAGAAGATGACTCATACATGTAATGCAATCCAGATGGTGCGAGCGCGTTCACCATGGCATTGCATACAGAAAGTCATAAACACACACACACATGGCCGTGGCATCATGTTACAGTTGGCACGCGCACCGGGCGGGAAGCGGTGGAGGTCGTGCAGCTTTAAAAGTGGTTTTAAGGGCCTCGGTGTTTGTTTGCGCCTCCTGTGGGTGGGTGCAAGTCCGAGCATATTTATTCAGGGCGGGCTAATCGTTTGTGCATTGACACGTTTACAAGGCAGCATTTGGTGGGAGAACTGATACAGACAATTAATCCGTGACACTGGGTGCCCTCCCGAACCCCCAATGCACATTGCCAAGTCCGCTCCAGGGCTCGAGCTGGCAGCTACACCCATGTGCAGCTAAAGGGGCTTTCATGGGGCAAGGGGTGGGGGGTGAATGGGCCGGTTCAGGCCGAGCCCCCTCCTCTGTGGCGCTCAATGACGGAGTGAATTTTACAGCACTTAAGCAGCGCCGGGAACGGCCCTCTGAATGGGCCGACAGAGTGGGAGGGGGCGGCGGGGCTGGGGGGAGGCAGAGGGCACCCTTTATAGAAAAGCAATCGTTTGTACACATGAAAGCCGGGGGTCGCCCCGCGGAGGCCTCAAAAGGAAAGGGCATGAGAAAAAGTCCAGCCGGACTAGACGCCCAGAAGCGAGAGAGGCCGCAGAGAGAGCTATAAATAAACTCAGATCTGGATTAAAACATGATATTGTGGGTGTGTGTTCCCTAAAAACTGGAAGAGTCGTCAGAGGCGTAATTGAAGAAAAGACACATTTCGGTGATGTACGAATGATGCATTTCATGGAGTGACGTATGGATAATCATCATTTTCACAGCCCTGCTGGTAATGCGGCTGCACGTAATGCTGTAAGTGCTTTAGTTACCTTTGGTTTAGTGGAGGAAATTTGAACGCAATTGTCTGTGACTAGGTGACGTTGACTATTAGCGCTTGAATCTAGAGTGCCTGGGCTTCGAAGCGCTGCTTTGTGCGTCACCTGCATGTTTGCCGCGCATAGATCAGGGCTGACACATGTTCGAGATGAGGGGGCACTGCGGGTCCGAGGGTGACCCTTGCGGTCTAGGGAGGGGGTCACAGTAGGGAGAGACGTAAAGAGAGGCTGGAGAGACAGGCAGAGTCAGTCCAGCAGAGACTGTATATTGAATGACTCTCGGTTTTCAGTCTCTCTATGAGAGCCAAGCTCAAAGGCAGCAGGAAGGCCGAACTGCAGGAGCACCGCCCCTTACCGGAGATGACCTCGGTCCAGAGGACTCTAGTGATTGGTTGATGATAGTTCTGGCATCCATAACTGTGATTGCAGGTGGCAGACAGACACCTATCTAGCAGGACAGTAGAATATATCACAGAGGGACTCTCTTACAGGTCAGGGGCTGACACCTCACATGTGAGGCAGAATATGCTTCCCAGCTCAAGCAGCAGATAGCTCCGAGGAAGAGGTGTGGCGCCGCGGCCAGGGCGACTGACGCTGGAATCTGGGGACCACGGTTCGATCCCCGGCTCCGGCGGCAGGTTAGCCCAGCACCATGTGACTCTGGGCAATAGCTCGCTTAATCTTCCCGACGGCCCCCAGCGCCTAGAGACCCTTACGGGTGATTGTGCGCTTTACAAATGTGGACTTTACTTTACTTTAGTTCAGGAACCAGACACCTTACATGTGACACAGCAGACAGCACACAGGTAAGACCGCAGATGCCTCATAGGTGAGGCAGCAGATACCTCACAGGTCAGGGACCGGATACATCACAGATGAGACAGCAGATACTCACAGGTGAGGAGGCGGATACCTCACAGGTGATGCAGCAGATACCTCACAGGTGAGACAGAAAATACTCACAGGTAAGACAGCAACCACTTCACATGTGAGATAGCAGATACCTCACAGGTGAGACAGCAGATACCGCACAGGTGAGGAGGCTGATACCTCACAGGTGAGACCGCAGATGCCTGATACATCACAGATGAGACAACAGATACTCACAGGTGAGGAGGCGGATACCTCACAGGTGAGGAGGCTGATACCTCACAGGAATGGAGGCTGATACCTCACAGGTGAGGAGGCTGATACCTCACAGGTGAGACAGAAGATACTCACAGGTAAGACAGCAACCACTTCACATGTGAGATAGCAGATACCTCACATGTGAGGCAGAATATGCTTCCCAGCTCAAGCAGCAGATAGCTCCTAGTTCATGAACCAGACACCTTACATGTGACACAGCAGACACCACACAGGTGAGACAGCAGATACCTCACAGGTCATGGACCTGATACCTAACAAGTGAAGCAGTAGATACTCACAGGTGAGACAGCAAATACTTCACAGGTGAGATAGCAGATACCTCACAGGTGAGGCAGAAGATACCTCACAGGTGAGGAGGCTGATACCTTACAGGTAAGGGGCCTGATACCTCACAGGTGAGGAGGCAGATACCTCACAGGTGAGGAGGCTGATACCTTACAGGTAAGGGGCCTGATACCACACAGGTGAGGAGGCAGATACCTCACAGGTGAGAAGCCTGATACCTCACAGGTGATGCAGCAGATACCTCACAGGTGAGGCAGAAGATACCTCACAGGTCAGGAGGCTGATACCTCACAGGTGAGACAGCAGATACATCCCAGGTCCTGGACCTGATACCTCACAAGTGAAGCAGAAGATACCTCACATGTGAGACAGACAATATTTCACAGGTGAGATAGCAGATACATCCTAGGTCAAGCACCAGACACCTCACATGTGAGGCAGCATATACCTCACAGGTCATGGACCTGATACCTCACAAGTGAAGCAGTAGATACTCACAGGTGAGACAGCAAATACTTCACAGGTGAGATAGCAGATACCTCACAGGTGAGGCAGCAGATACCTCACAGCTCAGGGACCGGATACCTCACAGGTGAGGCAACAGATACCTCACAGGTGAGGCAGCCGATACCTCACAGGTGAGGCAGCCGATACCTCACAGGTGAGGCAGCAGATACCCGGAGGGAGCAGATATTTGACCTGGCAGGTGGCAGGCGCATAGCAGCTGCCAGTACAGGCAGCATGAACCGCAGATGGCAGTAAAGTTAGATACTTCACAGGTCAGGCAGGAGGTGCGGAGAGCAGGCAGAGGAACCCGCAGATGACAGGCAGTGGACAGAGCGCAGCCCCGGCCGCAGACTCCGCCCTGGGCAGTCAGTGGGTACCGCACACGTTGCAGGGCTCACAGGGGCACTAGGGGCCCTGTTGGGTATACAGTGGTGAGGAGTGGGAGGCCCCCCTCTACAACCTCCCCCCCACACACACACTGAACCGGGAGCAGGCAGCCAGTGAGAGTGACAGGGGCCTGTTGTCTCTTTAACTCTCCTCTCAATGTGCCATGCGCCTCCAGACACCAGGGGCTGCTTTAACCCTGTCAATTACCCCCCGCCCCGCCCACCCCCGGTGACCTCTCACCCCGGAGAGCGCGCAGGGGACTCGCAAAGTTGTTCCAGGCACAATGAATACTGAGGACTTCAGATCAAATTACTGACATCACTTTTCGTGGGGGCGTCTGGGTCGATCGGCAGCACGTCTGGGGCGAGAGGCCTTGCAGGCAGGGAGCGGGGAGGACTGCTGCTAGACAGCGCAGCGAGTCAATGCACCAGCTGCGGCGATCTCTATGTAACCTTCCTCAGAGGTTTACTTCCTAGCCAGGCCGACTCAGACTTTTATCCTTCAAATGGTGATAAATTCAGCCGTGTAGAGGTGTTTAACGGCTTAAATTTAAGCACCTGTAGTGGAACAACATCCTGTTCGCGGCGAGCGGCTCCGGTGTGTGAGACCCCCATTATCGGAATTAGCGTCCCGTTATATTAGAGCATCAGAAAGCTTTTTCCCGTACGTAATTAGAACCTTGGGGTTGGACTACTAAGAAAAAATATCCCATATATTGCAGCACCACCGTGTGACTTTCACCAGGATGACATAATACGAAGCCTTAAGCTGGTTTATATTTTCGGCATCTGCAACTTGGATCTTTCCAACAGTACCTGTTCCTCACCGTCATGTTGAATTTGCCGTTTGCCAGTGATGGAAATGAAATGTCACTTAACCACTTTTCTCAACTGAATTGCATTCAGGCAGTTTATCCCTGCAAAAGCAGAACCTTCGTGTCACCTGCAGTGCGCTGCAGGGGGCGCATTACCCTGTGAGTTATCTTAACGGATGTTCTGTTGAAAGGAGATACTGCAGGCTTGGTATCTTTATGTTGTCCGTCTGTAGGGCTGTAAAAACAAGTGTGGACAGTACACAAAGCCTCCGAAACGGCGAAGGTGGGTTCCTCGGGATAAAACGAACACGACATGGATGACTCCGCCTGCTGTTGTAAATGCGTGACACCAACCTCAAAGAGGAATCAACAGACAGCTGACTGCCTGCATGTCACGCGCGGTTTGATAGGTGAGCGGTGTTTGTTGTGTTATTGGGGTCGAAGATGCTACTTCTGCTACACACATAACATGCTAGTTTTGCATCAGAATCAGACATCTTCACTCTGGTCTACAGATATGAATCAACTCCACGTGTCACTCTTCTTCACGCTTTTGGTACATAAGTCACGCTTCAAAATATGTTTTTTTCATTTTTCCAAACGGATTTTTTTACATTGAACATAGTAATTAACATAGTGGACTATGTCGTTTGGTTGCTCGCAGTAAAATGACAGAACAGTCCTTCATTATATAGAGAGGGGTGTATAATTTTTACTAAAATAAAAGGTACAGTTTGCACTGTCAAAAACAAGTTCTGTTCCCAGAAGGGAGGCATTGTTGGAGTTGTTCGTTCAAGTGTGCGGCTAACTATGGACACTGTTTGAAACTAGAATGTTCACGTTTTGTTTGCCTTTCACAAATGGCATGTTAATAAAGCAATAGAAAATTGCGAGGGTCAGAAAAATATGCAATTCTGTCACTTTGGATGCAGGGTTTACAGCATAATTATGAACTTGCCACATTGGCCACATAATCTGCCTCATAATTAGCACTTTTATCAAAAGTAGTGAGTGCAGAGTAGTGAGTGCAGAGTAGTGAGTAGTGAGTGCAGAGTAGTGAGTAGTGAGTAGAGTAGTGAGTAGTGAGTAGTGAGTAGAGTAGTGAGTAGTGAGTGCAGAGTAGTGAGTAGTGAGTAGAGTAGTGAGTAGAGTAGTGAGGTGAGTAGAGTAGTGAGTAAAGTAGTGAATGCAGAGTAGTGAGTAGAGAAGTGAGTAGTGAGTAGAGTAGTGAGTAGAAAGTAGAGTAGTGAGTAGAGTAGTGAGTGGAGAGTAGTGAGTGGAGAGTAGTGAGTGGAGAGTAGTGAGTAGAGTAGTGAGTAGTGAGTAGAGTAGTGAGTAGAGTAGTGAGTAGAAGGTAGAGTAGTGAGTAGTGAGTATAGTAGTGAGTGGAGAGTAGTGAGTAGTGAGTAGAGTAGTGAGTGCAGAGTAGTGAGTAGTGAGTGCAGAGTAGTGAGTAGAGTAGTGAGTAGAGTAGTGAGTAGAGTAGTGAGTGCAGAGTAGTGAGTGCAGAGTAGTGAGTGCAGAGTAGTGAGTGCAGAGTAGTGAGTGCAGAGTAGTGAGTGCAGAGTAGTGAGTGCAGAGTAGTGAGTAGTGAGTGCAGAGTAGTGAGTAGAGTAGTGAGTAGGACATCACAGGGAGCAGCTGTGCAAGCTTCTTACACTCACAAGGAGACCACAGGCAGCAGAGGTGCAAGCTTCTCACACTCACAAGAAGGACATCACAGGCAGTAACGGTGCAATATTCTCACACTCACAAGGAGATCACTGGCAGTACACACCACATGAACACACTCCATAACACATAGCAACAATACATTGGCATTTACAATGCCATTAGCTCAAACTCAAATAAATCCGAGCCCGATTGCATTTCTAATGCTTGTTTACAATTGGCGTCCCAAACGTGGGGCCCATCAGCGACTCGTGGATCCAGTGGGAGAGGTCCTGACGACGGAGTGAACGACTGCAACGATCGGGAAGTGCACCTGTCCGATAGACCCTCGTCTGACAGCCGATCATCCGAACTTCACTGGTTCCGAACAGACCTCTCTCGAGTGATCTACGGTCCCGACTGGGAACCATCAGGAGTGCCGCGAAGATTACGAGGAAAAGAGGACGATCGGGCGCTGGATTCGGAAGACAGGAAACTGTCCATGCGGTCCGGGTAAGGTCGTGTAAACACGACGAATGGCGAAATAATTATTTGAATTGTTTAGAAAATACTAGTATTACTCATTGTTAAGTTATTTGGAGATCCACTGTCTGCAAACGGAGAAACAACAGGCTCTCTCTTTGCAAGCAGTAGAGGATAGGTAATGCAACCGCCGCGCCTATCTTTCTCCCCCACTGATTAATTATCTGAAACTGAACTATTGTTCACGGACCGTTTTTCTGGAGATTCTCTGTCTGCAAACAGGAAAGGCCCCCCCTCCCCTTTTTGCAGATAGCGAAAGGGTAAGGTAACGCAGACCTTTGCGGACCTACTTATTCTCCCCACTGAATTATTTTTTACCGAACATTGATTATTTGATATTGGTTCATGAGGTACTCACTGCCCGCAAACAACGTAGAATAGGAATATTCTGTCTAGTCTTTGCACGCAGTGATAAGATAGGCAGTGCTGACTTTTTGTCCCCATTTTGCTCCGTCATGTCTGTCTTCTCCCCACTGATTGGTAGCCTGTTTAGCCCGGACCGCTTATTAGAGGTGAACCATCCGGCCCCACTGGAAGGCACCCCTAATAAGGACATGTTCATGAAGCATGGATTGATCGCTATAGCCTATAACAAACTGTGGCATAAATATACGAAAAAGGATCAAGAAAGTCAGTGGCCACTGATAGGATCCTTCGATAATGACAAAATAAATGCGCTAGAAACAGCCCTTGGTAAAAGCAAGACAACACCCACTATGCTTGATAGTTTCGGCATGTGGCGCAAAGAAACCGAACAACGTAAAAGGAAAATTGAGAGTAGGTTGGAAAAAGAGCTGCGAAAAGCAGCCCACCTAGCTGCTCAGAAATTAGAAGAAGAGATAAAGGAAAGGGAGAAAGCCAAACAGAAACTAGAAAGGGAAACCTCAAGCCAGTGCCCGGTTAGAACGTCCTCCACGCTTTACCCCGATCTGCCCTCGAAACAACGAGCCAACGATGATCTGCTGTTAGGTCCTCCGATCATCTACATGCCCCCTCCATATGCCCCCTCCCAACCCTTAGCACAACACTCACCACCCCTAGGTACAAACGAAGGTAGTACCACAGCTTCGGCCCCCATGGTCTCTGTGCCGGCCGAACCCCTTGCACCAAATACTCCACAAACGACAACGTTAGGCGACCATGAGACCCGAGGGATCGGTTCCGCGAGAACAAACAGGCTAAGCAAAGATGAGCTAACAGGGATCGACAAGATAGTAAGAACACTGGTAGAAAGGAAGGAAGGTGAAGAGTACATCACGGATATGTTTAAATCGTATACTGGGAGTCACAGACGACATTTTACCGTACGACTGTGTTACCATGTCTTGAACGCATACGAGGACCGATATCGAGACCAAGGTCCCGAGAGCCTTACGACTCTGTACCGGAAGGTCGATATCGGGGATGAGGGCGAGTGTGATGTGACGGACCTCCTTATGCGTACGCTTGAGGTCTTCCGCCACCTCACTGAACGAGAGTCGGGGATTAAACCCACGACCTCCGTAGTGACCGAGCCACAAACTGAGCAATCTAACACCATGATGCCGATACGAGAGGCTGCCCCTTATTGGGTTCCACCACGAGGTGCAGGGACTCACGATGACGCGAACCATCAAGATGCAAAAGGAAGGGTAGTGTACAACTGGGTCTACCAGCCATGGGACCGGCAAGAGATTCTGACATTCCGAAAATCTCTGCCTGACCTGCGAAAAAACCCCACTGCCTTCTATACTGAATTGGGTACAGCCCTAGGTTCAACAATCATGACCTTGGCTGACATCGACTTGTTTTTTGGGTTATGTCTACCAGCTGATGTGTGGAAGCAAATCCGGAAAGTCGACCACCTTGAGCTGTTCGGACACACCTGGACACAACTCGATACCCTCGATAAACAACGAGGACCTGGACAAAAACCTTTAAAAGCCGTCCTAGACCTCCCAGACAAAATTGTACTGAAATTAAAAACCCTGATCCCAGAAAAGAAAGTGGACTGGTCGATAGTAACGGCCTGTCGCCAGAAACCCCAGGAGGATGTATCCGAATACTTCTCCCGGTTTGAAACGGTGTTCTCCGATTACAGCGGCCAGGACATGACCACTGCAACCGGACACCATCTGTTTGTCCAGAATTATGTCAAGGGTCTGTTGTCGGAGGTCTCCCAGAAAC
The DNA here is from genome assembly GCF_964261635.1 of Lissotriton helveticus. Taxonomy (NCBI): domain Eukaryota; kingdom Metazoa; phylum Chordata; class Amphibia; order Caudata; family Salamandridae; genus Lissotriton; species Lissotriton helveticus. Next base: position 317,568,040 of record NC_136061.1, read on the forward strand.
TGCAGGCTAGCGAGAGTAGTTGGGCAGCCTCCAAACCTACGGCTATCCTCCAGATGGCCCAATATTATGAACATCAGAAAAATGAGAACGATAGGGCAACAGAGAAAAAGAAGAAGGACTTGAAAGAGAGGGTGATGATGGCCCAACTGCAAGGGGTGACTATAGGGCGAGACCAATACCGGGGAAACTACCAGACGAACGCCCCTAAGGCTACATCTCCCCAGGACCGCACTTTGACTCCCCACAGTGGACGTACAGACCTTAGACAGGACCAGTGTGCTTTCTGCAAAGGAACTGGCCATTGGAAATCCCAGTGCCCAGTTCTTCTGGAAATAATCAGGAACAAAGACCCCAAGGACGTAGCAAGCGGACCGAGAAGTAAGGGACAACAGCGAGGGCCCCCAAATGACACGACTAACGACAGATCAGGTAGACCAAATATGTTTGATCGACCCCGACAGAACCAATACCAGCAATCTGACTACGATGACGCCCACGACTTTGCATAGGACTGCCAGGGACAAGGGAGGGATCCAGTCGAGCTCTATGTTGACCAGCAAGGCCCTTACGTCACTGCTAAGGTCCTGGGTACCAAGTCTCCATTTCTGGTAGACACTGGCGCAACACGTAGTGCGTTATCTAAACGACTGATTCCGGGGGCACCCTTGTCTGGCTCACTTATAACATCGACTGGTTTCGATGGAACGCCCTCCACTAACCCTTTGTCTGCCCCGATCCTCTTTGACGTAGAAAATAACACCACTGACACCACGTTTTTGCTTTCCTCAAATAGCCCTGACGCCATTATGGGACTTGATTTATTGAAACACTTCCGAGCGACAATCAGATGTTCCCAAGACGGAGTTCGAGTTTTCCTTTACGACAACCCCGTTCTGCTTAGACATTGCCCTCCCCGACGCATGTTTTCCATCATCGATGCTGACACATCCCTGCTCGACACCCTGCCTCCGTATCTGTGGGCCAAAACGGATTCGGACGTAGGGCGCATGTTGATTGACCCAGTACACATTACTGTCCGACCCGATGCAACACTCCCGAAACTTCCACAATATCGGATATCGTCCGAGGGCGAGAAGGCATTGGTAAAGATTATTCAGTCACTAATAGATGCAGGAGTGGTAGAGGAAGTGGTAAGCAACGTTTGCAATAGCCCTATCTTGCCCATCATCAAGAAACAGGGAGAGGGAGATGAGAAGGCATACCGTTTTATCATCGACCTTCGAGAGATCAACAAAGTGGTAGTACCCCAGTACCCTGTGGTCTCAGACATCACCACCATCCTGACTTTGATTCCTTCTACTGCCACCACATTCACTGTCATTGACCTCAAAAACGCATTCTTTTCCATCCCCATCCACCCAGATAGCCGATACCTCTTCGGCTTCACCCTGAAAAATCGCTCATATAGGTTCTGCCGAGCACCCCAGGGCTACACAGAAAGCCCTTGCATTTACAGCCAGGCCCTCAAGAGACAACTGGATCAAGTCCAGTTACCCGACGGAGTGGTGTTAGTGCAATATGTCGATGACATCCTTTTGGCAGCCGACACCGCTCCCTTAGCAGTCACAGCCACCATCCAACTCCTACACTTCCTTGCGGAAAATGGCCACAAGGTCTCCAAGAAGAAGTTACAATTCTGCCAACCCCAGATCACTTACCTAGGCCACCTTTTGTCCAAAGAAGGAAGGAAACTCACCCCTGATCGAATCCAAACCATTCTCGAAACCCCTGTCCCTAAGACCCAGAAACAGGTTCGCTCCCTACTAGGCCTCACCTCCTTCTGCCGACAATGGTTACCAAACTTTAGCCTTGTAGTTAAACCGCTGCTTTCTCTGCTAGGTAAAGACGTCCCCTTCCCACTCCCTTGGACCGCTGAGTGTCAAACCTCCTTCACGAAACTACGAGATGCCCTTTGTTCGGCCCCTGTCCTAGGTACCCCCGATTACAAAAAACCCTTCTTCCTTTACACTCACGAAAGGGAGGGGTGTGCTTTATCTGTCCTGACCCAGGCCGTCGGCCCAAAGCAACGACCGTGTGCTTACTTCTCTGCCACTCTTGACCCTGTAGCCAGAGCCTTGCCTGCCTGCCTTCGAGCTGTAGCTGCTGCTGCAATCTCTATCCGACAGAGTGAGGGGATTGTACTGTCGAACTCCCTCACGGTACTGGTACCCCATGCAGTTGACACCCTCCTGAACCAAACCAAGACACAACACCTAACGAGTGCACGACTGACTGGATACGAACTGACTTTGCTTGCACCCCATATCACCCTGAAAAGATGCACCACACTGAACCCGGCAACTCTGTTACCATTGCCAGAGAACGATCCCAATGTGCACCCTGTGCATGACTGCGTGACCCTTACGGACAAACAGACTAGGAGTAGGGTTGACCTCAGAGACACGGCCTTCCCTGACCCTGACGGGGAGCTGTGGGTGGACGGTTCTTGCATCAAACTCCCTGACGGCACCACTTCCGCTGCCTATGCGGTCACCACGGCTCGAACGGTAGTCGAGACAGCCCGCATCGCGCAACGATCGGCCCAGGCAGCGGAACTGATTGCCCTGACACGAGCCTGCATTCTGGCAGCAGGAACCACAGCGAACATTTACACCGACAGTCAGTATGCCTTTGGGGTGGTTCACCATTTTGGGCTCCTTTGGAGGGAAAGGGGATTCCTGGCCTCACACGGCACCCCCATTTTACACGGGGATCTAGTCTCCGCCTTGATCGAAGCTGTCCTCCTCCCCAAGAAGCTTGCCGTCATCAAATGCCAGGCACACAAAAAGGTGACAGACATTATTGGGCAGGGAAATGCGCTAGCCGACATCACTGCCCGAACGACAGCTGAAAATAGGACGACAACCCATATGTACGTGACCAGGTCACAAGCAGAAAAATGGACTGATGCTAGAGACACTATCAGAGACATTCAAACAGCTAGCACACAACACGAGTTGACTGAATGGACACGGGTGGGATTAAAAGACGATGAAGGCTGCTGGCGGACAAGAGACACGAACAAATGGTTGCTACCTGACTCGTACCTGATTCCCATACTGACTATGGCACACTCCCCTGCCCACATAGGATCAGCCCCCATGATTGAACTTGTCTCCAGAGTTTGGCACAATGATAAGATCACAGACTCCGCCAAACGTCTGGTCCAACAGTGTTTGATATGCCTGCAACACAACCCCGGGAAGGGAACGGTAGTACCGCGGGGGGGATTTGGGGTCCCAGATCACCCGTTCGAAGTCCTGCAGATGGACTACATCCAACTAGACAGATGTCAAGGCCTGAAATATGTACTTGTCGTGGTGTGCGCATTTAGCAAATGGGTGGAAGCATATCCGACCCGTGACAACACTGCTATGGCCACTGCAAAAGTACTGTTAAAGGAGTTTTTTCCCCGTTACGGCCTTTGTCGTATTTTATGGAGCGATAATGGACCCCACTTCATAGCCGAAGTCATCCAACTCATCTTAAAGGGGTTGGGCATCAAACAGAAGTTCCACGCAGTCTTCCATCCCCAGTCTGCTGACTTGTTGAACGACACAATGCCACACTGATGCTTAAACTGGCCAAGATAGTGGCTACCACCGGTCTGAAGTGGCCAGACGCCCTCCCACTGGCATTGCTATCGATGCGTTCCACCCCCACCAAACATCACTTGACACCTTATGAAGTCGTTTTCGGCCGACCCATGAGCGTCTGGTCAGCACCGAAACCGACTTCCATTCATGACGTCCCGGACGTTCTAATGTCTGATTATCTGTACAAATTGACTGAAACTCTGTCTGTCATTCATCAGCAGGTGCAGCAGGCCATCCCCGATGCTTCCAGGGGTCCGGGACACACCATCCAACCCGGGGATTTCGTGCTGATCCGAAATTTTCAGCGGTCGAAGAGTTTGGAACCCCGGTGGACGGGCCCCTGGCAAGTGTTAATCACCACCCGGACAGCTCTTCGTGTGGAGGGGAAAAGGCATTGGCTGCACGCACACCACTGTAAGAAGGTCTCCTCAGCCCTGGCCACGACAGACAACATCGACAACCAAGAAGAGCTCCTGAACAAGGATCGACCGTCGCTAACCTGCTATCCTGATACCGAGACACTTGAACTTTCGAGATTTTCTGATCCCACCGTGCCATCCAGAGAAGGGTATTTCCTGCGGCGAAAGGAGGGAGCTTCGGCTAAGTAGACCACAAACCCAGTTGAATCTCAGAACGGTGACCCAAAGCAACCAAGGGTTACCTGGAGAGAAGCTAACTAAGTCTGTGGTTCTGCCCACTACCGAGCACCTTGAAGATGAAGATGATGGAAGCGCCAAATAAGAAGATGATGGAGGCAGCAGGAAATACCCACTACAGAAACCCAAGAACAGACAGACTCCACAGCTCGAAGACAATCGCACTCTTCATCACCATCCTTTTTTGCTTTCTCCTCATGACCACCCTCTGGATTGTGGAAGAGAATGCACCAGCTCACGAAACATTCTTGACCACCGCTCAGCCTACCACCATAAAGGAACATTATCTGATTTCGCTCTCTCCTCAACTCAGAGAAAGGCGAAAGGAGTTCTGGAATAACTCTTTCGTACAGCTCCTTCACCAGCACAATCTCGCCACCAATGCCACCAACTGTTGGATCTGTGGGTTGCTACCCCACGCCACTGGACACTCGATACCATTCATCCCTTCACCTTTCTCAGTTCATGGCTCCTGCCTTGCTTGGCTGATCCTCCTGCAAGAAAGCTATAAGGACAATACCACCTCCAGCAAAACCGTAATGCATTTCTCTCACGGGGTCAGGCGAAACAGAACAAAGACACACTTCTGCCCGCAGACCTCCAACGACTCAACCCAAATGGACATCCCTGCTAAAGAGCGAGTCGAAATGCAGGTGTTCAACAATCCAACCAGGCCCACCTTCTCCTATCTGCGGAAACGAACGGCCGCCACCTTGACTGTAGCTCTGTCAGTCATCAACGTCACAGGCCACCTGTGCATAGAAGGACTTGGGACACAGCTGGTGGGTCACAGTGCTTGCCGTTTTACCAGAACTTTGGCCTCCATAGATCCACCCTCCTTTGTATCGTCCCCGAACATGTATTTCGTCTGTGGCACAAAAGCCTACACCTGGCTCCCCAAAGGCTGGGGGGGCACTTGTTTCATCTCTTTCATCCTTCCTCCGACTTATGTGGCTCCAGCGAATCACCATAGACAAAAACGGGCCAAGGACATTGAGCAAGCCGACTCGACTGGGGCGCAGTTCCTCAATGCTATGAAGGGACTTGTTCCTCTTTGGGGCCCGATGGCAAACAGCCGAGCCATCCGACATCTAACTCAGGCAGTTGAGACAACAATGAACATCACGGCTGGTATCTTTGCCAACAACACCGCCGAACTCCAAGCGGTCCGCTTGGTGGCCCTCCAGAACCGCCTTGTCCTAGATGTGGTTCTTGCGGACCGTGGTGGAGCATGCCGCATTATTGGGTCCAGCTGCTGTACATACATACCGGACAACTCGCCCTCAGTATACAAGGCCATCGAACATCTTCACAGACTCTCTTCAGAAGTCCACCAGGAGCAGGAAGAATGGTCGCTTGGTGGTTGGTTCTGGAACACTGTTAAGACCTGGGGCTGGAGACTGTTCACCATTATCCTGATTCCTGTAGTTGTAATATGTGGTCTGTGCTTAGGAATCCAATGTCTGCCACCCCTGTGTTCATTATGCGCAAACTGTATTTGCCCTAAGACTGTGGACTTTGGAAACGAACGCATGGGGGCTTTATATGATGCCGAGGTTAAGAATTTGATGAAGATTGACATTGAGTAGACAAGGTGGCTAGATATGTTAAAGGGAGGACTGTGGAAAGTTAATATGTTTTGGTAAACATTATCTGCGCCATCTTGCCTTTTTTCCCGGATGCCACACTTTTGTCGTGCGCACCCGCCATTTTAGGTGCCTCGATCAGAACCACCCTCTGCACGCCACTGGCCCCCAGCACAGCCCTTCACCCTCGCACAGCCCGCGCGCTGACAACCCCCGCTCTCACATGCCTTGGGTCATAAACCCCTCTCTAGCGCAGCTCTGCCTCAGAGCCCCATCCTGTTCCCGGCGCGACACCTCCCTTCATTCCTTTCACGGTCCCAGGCCCTTTGATGCAAAAGAAACCCTTTTTCCTGTGCCCGTTTGTCTTCCTCGTTCCCAGGCCGACACCTAGCTCTGCCGACACTGTCTATTGCCCCTCCCCGTACAGTAGAAAGCTTCCCTCATCAAAGGACCCCCGAGTTGATCAAAGCCCCCACCCTATGAGATCCGATCGCACCCCCCACATTCCGTGAATCGGCGGAATATCCAGCTGCGCGATAATCAGCACCTGTTGTGACCGGGGTGGGGACTTCAACTGTAAATGTGTGTGGGAACGGGCTTGGAGCGGGGATTCCGAGAATGTCTTTCCGTACATCAAAGCATTACCAAGAATGTGTTATATGTAATAAAGCTATAAACCTGTATATAAGAGGCCAGGCCTCAGAGATGCAGTTAGAGCACCTCGTGACGATACTTGCTGTCCAAACCGATGTGTTCTCCTCCGGAGAGAATAAACCCTGTTTCCTGCCTTCCCGCCTCCAGCGCCTGCCTCTTCATTGGTTAATATTCTGTGGGTTCAAGCGGCGACACCGCCGGGCAATACTTAAGGATCTTTGTTCATCAGTTGTCCGTGACCTTTTTTACAGGACCTGATTGGTGTCTGCCGGGGCACCTGATGGCACACCACCCTGCGGGGCAACACCCAAAGGGACTGTCGGGACAGGTGTAGGGACCACTGGGGCAGGTATAGAGACCATTGGAATAGGTATGGGGGCCACTGGGATAGGTGTGGGGAACACTGGGATATGTGTGGGGACCACTGGGATAGGTGTGAGGACCACTGGGATAGGTGTGGGGTCCACTGGGATAAGTGTGGGGACCACCGGGACCGGTGTGAATGGGTCCCCAGAGGGACCCCCGCCCGAAGGAACCTCCCCTGATGGACCGGGCTTTTCCCCGCCCCCCCCCCCCACCCAGATGGGGGACTGGCACGGGGGCTTTGCAGGCCTGTCTGTGTCCTCTTCAAGCGATAGTCCTTGTGCTGGCTCCGGTGCCCTACCGCGGTGATTCACCTTGTGTGCACACTATAAAATGAGAAGCAGAAGATTATTTACGGACACAACATCCACCAGTGCTTTTCTGAAATGTCCCCAAAATTGCAAGCAATACAGTTCAATACAGTATATCAACAGTCCTTGATGTAGGTGTGGGGGTACTAGCTACTCCACCAATGCACCCTTGGCCAACAATATCTCTTGCCTGGCTCAACGCGTTTGTCCCCTTAAAAAGAATACCCACTGTAGCAAACCACAAACGTTATCTATAAACAGTGAGCCTAGCAACACTCAATGCTCAAAAAACACCCAATGTACATGTGCCCCCACAGTCCCCCAGGGCTACTTTAGAGTAGGAGTGCGTGAGAGAAAATTCGGAGCACAGTGCTGCCTATGCCACAATAAAACTAAGTGTATACTGTCCTCCCTAGCCGATTTGCTCATGTATCTAAACCAAAGCCCTTTTTAACAGTTCTGCCATGTACCAGCGTCGAGAATAATACCCCCTGCGTACCTCGCGTTAACCGCCTGTTAATGGGGGGGGGGAGAAAAAGGCTGCTGACCGCCAGAGCAGGACCGGAACCCTTGCCCAGAAGAAGCCAGGTATACTCACAACCCCTGGACACTCGGGAAAGCAGCGTTTACAAAGCTGGAACAGCTCCATAGCAAAGGCGCTCTGTGCGCGTCTTTACCCGCCCCCCGTTACCTCAGAGAAGCGCCGTGCACGCTTCCCGACACACCCGAATCTCTTTCACTCTTGGTATCCTTGCAGCCTGACCGCGCTGCCAAGTCCTGCACACGCCGCGTATCGCTGTGCCCTGCAGGAGAAAAACAAGAAAAAGGAAACCGAAACAGCCGCCGATTTATTCTGCACCACAGCACCGCTCCTCCTCACACCGCGATGTCCTCGAATCCCGGTAACACAGTCCTCGAGCCAGCCTGAAACGAAAAAAGAAGAAAAACAATTACAGCCTCTCTAGAGGCTGGAGGGGCAGGCTGTGGAGCGCGGAGTCAAAGAGGCAGACTCTCGAGCTCCCCGGCCTTTTAACCCCTCAACTGCCAGGCCGGTTCTAATCGGCCTGGCCTTTGCTCCCTGGTGACCCGGAAGTGATTCTATCACCTCCTGGTCACTGGGGCTCCTTGGTCCAATCGGTTTCAAGGCGCGCCTGTCGTGTCATTGTAGCGCGACATGCTTGCCACAACCATAGAGAGAGGGGGGGCCGGTGCACCCGCCAAACATGTGGCCTGGCCGATGCCGGTCCCGCCTTTCTCTTAGTGAGGGCCCATTAGGGAGGCTTACTTAAGCCGATTTACCCCCCCCCTTCTGTTTTAAAACAATGCACTGTTATTAGCATAATTCTTCTTTTGGCCATTATCTCTTGGTTCGCTTAGGATCACTTGAGGGCCCCTAGGAGGATTGGGGCTTTCCCAGATTGAAGACCCCTGCTCCAACCACATACCCTGCACCAGTATTTGCATGCTCTTCCATGCAACCACTCAAACAAGAGAAAGTGCTTCGAGACCACAGGGGTTGTAGTAGATGTGAGAGCGCTATGCCAGTAACCGGAGTAGTGCACCGGAGGGGCTCTTGGCAGGGGAGTGTGGCACCAATGATTACCACCACTGTGACTCGCCTTGAAGATAAGTGGAGACTCTTTGGAGACGAGACGGGGCCTCCTGTCGCACTCAGCTTGTGCCGGCTGCTGTCTGCTCGGCCTTACCTCCCTTCTCCGACTGCAGCTAAATAACACGTTATCTCCTCTGCTTGTTGAGTTTTATTTATGCGTTTTTATTGAGTTATACTGCCAAGCGTGCACTGTGGTCGGCTCACGCGTAGTGCCTGCTGGGTGTCATGGGGACACTGGTGCAATTCACTACAAATCTGTCTGGCTCTTGACAAGTTCATGGCCTTTGGTTGGAGTGTCACTAGAGAGTTGCAAAAAACACAGTTGATGGACAGAATGTAGAACAATGTCATACATTCACCCCAGTACAAGGATCTGGGCCTAAATCCATCGTTTTTTTTGCACTCCACACCACCCTGGGTTAGTCATTGGCTATATGCAAATCAGCTCTGACCCTGTGCCTCATGGGAACAGTCCAGTCCGAACTACCAAGCCATGTCTTTCCCAGACCGGAATCAAGCATCCAAGGCCTGGTTTCTGTTGCTATCAGCCTTCATCAGCCTGGATAGCTTGACTCCAGTGGTGTGGAGAGCCTGGGACTCACGTCTGAGCATACCCAGCCCACTCGGGGTGAAAATTGCAAAAAACACAGTTGATGGACAGAATGTAGAACAATGTCATACATTCACCCCAGTACAATGATCTGGGCCTAAATCCATCGTTTTTTTGCACTCCACACCACCCTGGGTTAGACACTGGCTATATGCAAATCAGCTCTGACCCTGTGCCTCATGGGAACAGTCCAGTCCGAACTACCAAGCCATGTCTTTCCCAGACCGGAATCAAGCATCCAAGGACCGGTTTCTGTCAATAGAGAGGCCAAAGAGCGAATAGGCACGAATTAAAACCTAAGGGCCTTATTTATGAAGGCCTTGCGCCGCCGGTGCGTCACTTTTTCCCATGTTAAAAATGACGCACCGGCGGCGCAAGGCCTTCATAAATCTGCCCCTAAGAATGGAGGTTGTCAAGAGGATTTTAGGAACGCACTGAAAAGCTTGTGCAGGGAAGCTGTGTTGTCGCTGTTTATCCTGCTCTAGGTTGGTGTTTGTATTAGGGTGGTACAAGGCGACAAGATTGTGAAAACTAAGAAATGGGACTTTCCACAAACTTGGAAGTAGGACTCTGTGTTTCCATTGACCAAGCGGCACAGAATGACGTGTCAGCGCTGACCAACATCTGAAAAACAGAACATGTAACATTAAGGGGCAGTTTAAAGTAAATGTTAACACGCAGTTTAATCTCTGTAAACAATTTGGATTCGGATAAGGCTGCTTACTAATTCTTCACCCAAACAGACACGAGCTCCCCGAAGAGTGGGAGCTAGCTTAAAGTGTCAGAGTATCTCAAGGGGGCTGGTCAATACGCATCAGAGTGCGTTTTATTTATATTTTGCAAACATACGAATACTTTAAAAGGCAAGTAAGTCAGAGATATGTGTAGCGCGGTGTAAACTTCAAAGTCTATATAAAAACTACATTTAGAGGACTTTGGACCATTTGCCCCCGGTCATACGAAGCACTCGCAGGACTCGCTTGATACTTCCACTGTGCTCCGGCAGATTGCAGCGCTGGCCCCCCAGAACCGTACAGGACGAGCCCGCAGCACACCTCGGAAGCTGCGCCATGAACAACATCATGTCCAAGTGAGGAGGAATAGGGCAGCGGACTGGAATACAAGAGCAGAGCTGGCAGGAGGAGCTCATTAACAGTCTTGACTCTTTAGCTAGCTGCGCATTGCATTCTGGAACCAGTTTCTTCTCTTGGAATTACACTTGTGTTTCATATAGCGCTTACTAGCCTTAGCGAGGGTATAAGTGCTCATATATGTAGATTTACTGATCCCAGCATGCAAAGTTTTACTGGCTAAAACGTCGAGACTGGTTGGGAATTGTTCAATGGACTATCACATTGCCATTTAGTGTTGTGCGCTACAGGCTTGCAGAACCACTCTGCCGTCTTCCTTTTATTCATACAAAGCAACGCAGGAAACTCAGATGAGTGAATGGTATTGGGTATAGAAACGGGTCTGTCTTGAAGGGTTGTCTAGTGTGGTAAATATGGATGAGCGAAGAGGGGTATTGGTGGTAGCTCTTGAGCCCGTACCAGTGACTAGCATTATGCCCAAAGGGGGCGTCGTTAGCCCCTCGCTGCTCAAGAGGTCGTAGGTATATAACTCACTTGGTTGTCAGCTTAAGGGAGAGCATCTTCACTCTGACTCTGGCCTGTGTCCTGTCCCAGACTTTGCTGCCCACCCATGATCACGACTACGCCATTATCCCTTAAGGAACTGTGGCCAGCTTCACTTCTCTAATCTTGAACCTGGTTAACATGCCCTTTTGCCTCCCAGAACCCCGTTGGCTCTCCCAGCCCCTGGGACTGGATAGCCTCCACCCCCGGGACTGGATAGCCTCCACCCCTGGGAATGGATAGCCTCCACCCCCGGGAATGGATAGCCTCCACCCCCGGGAATGGATAGCCTCCACCCCCGGGAATGGATAGCCTCCACCTCCGGGACTGGATAGCCTCCACTCCCGGGACTGGATAGCCTCCACCCCCGGGACTGGATAGCCTCCAGCCCTGGGAATGGATAGCCTCCACCCCCGGGACTGGATAGCCTCCACCCCCGGGACTGTATAGCCTCCAGCCCTGGGACTGGATAGCCTCCACCCCCGGGACTGGATAGCCTCCACCCCTGGGACTGGATAGCCTCCAGCCCTGGGACTGGATAGCCTCCAGCCCTGGGACTGGATAGCCTTCACCTCCGGGACTGGATAGCCTCCAGCCCTGGGACTGGATAGCCTTCACCTCCGGGACTGGATAGCCTCCAGCCCTGGGACTGGATAGCCTCCAGCCCTGGGACTGGATAGCCTCCACCTCCGGGACTGGTTGGTTGGTTGGCTTCACCCCTGACCCAGGAACTATTGTTGTTTTATCTTGGCCGGTGTTACTGTTTGAGCCTGCTTAGCATAACACCCTGCACAGCCTAGCCCCTCTGGAGTACTAAGCAAGCTGCTGGGTGGCAGGTTTCCCGGAGCTTGAGGCACCATCATTCTCTAAGTCTGACCAGCGTATCATATTGTGGGGAGTTGACTAGACTTCAGCAGTCGCGCATCACCCCAGACCTGGGGGTCCCATGTGTGAGGTGGGAAATGGTGAGTGGCTCCAATTTAGGTTGCCTTCGTCTTCTGACTGTACAGCTTTTCCCCCCCCTTTGAACATTTACCTCATAGATCGTATAGATGGGGGAAAAACATAAACAAACTGACAGACCAAAGACAACTGCCCAGCAAGTTTATTAACATAATTTCCTCCCTGTGGTATGGAGGGGATCACATACATAGTAAAAGAGATGCTGGGCCTGGGATGTTAGGTTGGCCTCTCAATGGAATCCTAAAATTCGTCTTTCGGTGTACTCGCCCCTCCCTGCTCTGCAAATATTCGGGAAGAAAGCCTACAAACATTATCTTGGGTGAGGTAGTCCAAGAAGTCATCCTTTTTAAAATTGTTCTAATAATCAAGCTTATTTAGTAGACTAAAGGAATGGAGGAAACGCTTCTAAAATTAGGCAGAGTCGGGGAGAATATTACTAGGAATGGTGTAGTCGACAACCTGCAATACTTCGAATCCAACGCTAAGTGGCAGTCAAGTACAGAGCACGTGATCTACAACTACAACAAGCATTGGCATAGCCAATAGGTCTTTCCTTTGGGACCTTATAAGTGTTTAGCCATGCAACAGTCAGTTGATGTTGTTGCACCCAGGATATTGTACTGCACTACTAAATACTTATAAGGTCCCAAAAGCGAGAGCTATTGGCTATGTTAATGCTTGTTTGACTTGCAGCATCCAGAGCTGACAGTCTTTTTCTGCTACCTTTGATTATATTTGTTCTCAGAATTTTTTTTCTAACTCTAGCTCCTTTTTGTCTACATTTTCAACTTTAATCTCATTTCTCCGTCTTTCATTTTTTCCTGTTAATTGTGCTCGCTTTTCATGCGTTTACTATAGCCCCTTTGTTTTGTGATTCCTGCTTTCTTTCAACTCTTACTCTTCCATTCTCTTTCCCGAATTGTTTTCCCTTTTCTTTTCCAGTCTGCGCTACTTTTGTAGGTCGCCTCTTTTCCTGCAGAATCTGTTTCAGTTTCCCTGCTTTGGCTTATTCTCTCGCTTCCCTCTTTCTCAGCCTCCTTTACCAACGTTTTTCATACTTCCCCCTTTTTCCGTTCCCCCTCCTGCCGTGCACAGGTACCGATGAAGTGTCGAGAGTGGTGATCTTCGGGGAGCAGTTGACTTTGAGCTTCTAAAGGTTCCTTGACAGTGCTCACTGGCATGCAGCCACGCATGAGGGGCGGAGTTGGTGAAAAGAACTTGGGGCAGGTATGGGCCCTGCCCCTTAGCCCTTTCACATCTCTGGACCTTGTCTAATCGTAAACCTTCAGGTTACTAGTTGGGAAAGACCCCGATGTCTTTCGAGCATTCCTCGTTTCCCTAGAAAACTTTTTTTTAATCGAATACGGGTAACTGCAATTTCTTTAATAGGAATATTGCATGCTAAACCAGATCCTTGGGCGCTCATCTTTTTTATTAAATGAACATGAACAATAAACAACTCTCAATGAGTAAACAAGTATCAGCAGACTAGACGGCGGCCGTTGCTATGCCCTTTTAGCAGTCGCGTCACTGTTACCACTCTATGCCAAAGACCCACGCGCAAACCACCACCCCCGTCATATGCAACACTCCCTGCCACGTGCCTTTTCTACTTGACCTTAAAGTCTTGCTTCTGCCACACTTTTTCATTATATTAATTGAACTGAATGGATCATTTGGAGGGTTGTCACACCCCGAACTAAGGGGCAGGCGGGGGCTCCCGAGCCGCAGCCAGGGCGTCTGAGGTGGTTTGCCTCCACGGTCCATGTTATTGTGGCTCTGCTGCGACTTGAGCCAAGTACAACCCGTTGAGCTCTTGATTCTGAGGGGTGGGATGGCGAGCAGTCACAAGATTCTCATGGAGGTTAGTGGTGGGGGTACATAACACCACAGCTAGCAGCACAGTGAAATACCCGTGAAAAAGACAAGCCCTTTATTTCAAATAAAAGCTCACAACTGCACCCTGCCATAATGCGCTAGGTACAAGAGTCCAGGTGGGGCCATGCTAGAAGCTTGATTCACCTCCTTCCTTCTCCCTCCATTCTATGAGCTTGGGGTTCTTGGTCTCTAGGCATAGTCTCTAGATTAGGTGCGTGCAGCACTCTACATCTTTGGGCACGCATTCACTTCTTTGGGCCGAGTACCCCCTTCAGTGTGTTACCTGTTCCTCTTCTGCCGCTGAAGAGCCACAGTGGGCCTCTGATGGGTGGGTGGTTACACCGGTGGTATGCAGGGCAAAGCATACAGCTCATTGCGGGTCTGCTCAGATGGGACAGCTGCAGGTTCTGCGTCAAGTCTTGGGCGCGCAGCGGCAGGACCGGCATTCTGGTGGTGGGCATCAGGTGTTTCCCTGCACAGGTGGCCCTTGCGTTCTTAGTGGGCCTTAATTCACTGGTGATTATGCTGTCAGATACAGTGTGACCACACTAAGTTGAGGCGGTTCTGCAGACTTCCTCTTCAGACGCACAGCTCTGGCACCCATAGAGTACGTCCAGGTTCTGTTTTGAGTGTAATGGCAGCATTCTGAGTAGGCGCAGGGACAGTGGCGGCTGGTGACATTTGAAAGTGGCGGGGCATAACATTGTCGTACTGCACTGCGGTGAGCGAGCAAGCTCGTACAACCTACGGGGGCTAGTGAGGGGGTGGGGGTGGGGGGGGGTGAGGGGGTTCTCACCCCAAGAAAAATTTGAAAAAAGAGTGGACAAATGGAGCAATTTTAAGCACATTTGAGGAAGCTGGAAGGTTAATAAAGCAATTAGTGCTGGGCCTAAACTGCCCTCCCAGGCTTATCTACAAGGTCCTCATCTCAGCACATCTTAGACACTGACAGGCTGGCCACCCAACCTTACTTGTAGATCTCACCTTGTTTGATGGTAAAGCCAAAGAGTAGATCTCCTATCTCACCTACTGATCTTTCTTGGCCTTCTGCTGCTCCTCCACTTGCCACCTGCTGCCCTCCTACCTGTTAGTGAGCCCCATGGTTCTGTCCTGGACCTGTCGTTTTTTTACCCTTTACATGATGGTGAGCCCAATGATGTTCTTCTTTCTTCCTCCTCTGCCTGGAACTTAAGGACCCTATTTAATCCAGGTTTGTGACTACAGTTCTTCAGAGCATTTACAGCTACCATGAGTTGATTACAGCTACTTAACAGAAGAAATAATCCCAAGAGCATTACCCGTCCACACTGCTAATGTTTTGATTAACACACTGCTTGTAAACTAGATTACTGCAACAATCTAATACTGCGACCCAATATACTGTTTCTCAGCACAACAATGTTTTGAATTTTGCTACATATACACTGTTCAAATTGCACCGTGAATCGCCAAGCATTGCACAATAAAAAGAGGGAGGGTGACTCTAATACACAAGGTGCACAGGACATACCCTTATTTCCTCACTATATTAAATGGTGTGAGTCTCTTCGCCTAAATTGAATGTGCTTC
Organism: Lissotriton helveticus; assembly: GCF_964261635.1. Lineage (NCBI taxonomy): Eukaryota > Metazoa > Chordata > Amphibia > Caudata > Salamandridae > Lissotriton > Lissotriton helveticus. The sequence continues at coordinate 317,583,493 of NC_136061.1, forward strand.
CATCCTACCTGTGCGCCTCGAGGCGCTGAACGAGCTGCCAGTAAGACAGACCACCCACACCTCAAGGACAACCCTCCCAGGCCCCTTGTGCAGCTCGTTCCTTTTGTAATGTGTGTCCCGGCTGGGTTAAGAAGTGACATAGCGAAGCCGAAGTCAGTAAAGAAACACGTTTAATAGGCAAAGAAGTGCCCAGGACACTGGTTCCCTGTGCCCACCCCTCAACCAATGACATTACCCTCAAAGACAACCTGCGTCCAGCAAAAATCAGTTTAAACCAAAATGCACCACTCCACGAAGTGTAACAGCTACCCTTTTCACACCGGTGAGCACCGCCACTGTGCTCCTAAGTTACCATAAAGCACATTTTGGCGCGGTCTGGTAGAAACACCTGTGGGTGATATCCATGCAGACTAACACGCCGTCTACATGCCATGTTGCTTTTAGAAAGAAGCAACATTTTTGGGAGATTTGAAAATGAAAAAATAGTTAGACAATTCCACCATCGTTAGGCATCGAAATAAAACACATACCCTATAATACTGAAACAGTGAATGTAAAGTGCATTGAAAATGTTCTAGCCAAGTTTGCTCCGGTTTCTGATAGGCGCGCATTTGTCTATGTGAAGTGACACAATTAATAGAGCCATACATAAGGGGAAATCAATGCAGCACGTCAGAATGCATACATTATAGTTGATCTTATAGAGCAACGAAGCACATCATGAATGATTTCTTACCACCTTTTTAAAATCTGCAATATAAGTTATGCTGCCAACTATAAACTACATAGCTCGATGGAGCATAGATATTACTTTCAGCTATTGTACAGTTTATGTTAAATTATTTTCTCTCATGTCAGCAGCTCATTGAACTTATACCTTCTACTGACGATCCCATGTTATTGCAGGTAAAATAGAAGATACACAGAGATGGCGAATCTAATCAGAGTCTGAACAGACAATGTAGCCGCAAAATCTCTGAGAAGGTTACGGGTTAATTCAGAGAATACATCTGTCTCAGCCAACTCAGACGCCAGTCATAATGGCTTCAATCTGATATGAAAAAGCGCTGTGACTTCGCCTGGCACGATTTAATGAGCAAAACAAGCTATCCTAATCGTAAACTCTTGCATGATCGATCATTATACCAACCACTCTGAGGACATAAAAAGTAGGAGCAAGTACAAAATGTTTCAGGCAACGAACGGGTCGAAAGCAGGAGATGTTGGGGGAAAAACAGATGGAAAATATGTAAGAGGAGGGACTACCCCATTCCACAATGCATAATCCACCATAGTAAACATAATAACAGTATCCCACATCCCTGCTGCTGCTGCAGAACTGGTCTGGACCATTAGGGACGCCTGGGGCAGACCTTGCAATTGTTTACCTTTCTTGCTAGTATTTGTGACTGGAATGCTGTGTCATCAACTCTGTTTTCACGAGTCTTGTGACTAAAGGACAACTAACCCTGCTGAGAAAGTATTACTAAATCAGCAGAATTGTTTATTTACATTTGTGTGGCATAAAAGGGAAACATTTGTATGTGGGGGAACTGAATAAAGTGGAAGTGCACATTGTAACTTGTCAAGTAAATGCCAAAAAACGGCGAATATTTTACTTCCATTGTTTTCGAACGTGACTAAGGTAGGAATGTAACATGTCCAGAGACATGTCTCTCCTCCACGCCCTTAGTGCGATCTCATATGATGTCTCTTTCTCCACCTTCTCGCGCTCCTCTGTTCAGCTCCATTCATTTTCTGATGCCTGCATTCGCTCTCTCCCTTTAACTCTTGTTTTACTCGTACACACACTCTGTCTCTCTTTGCTGTCTCTCTTTGCTCTCACTCCCTCTGCCTCTTTCTTTCTCTCTCTTGCTCCTGCCTCTCACACGCCCTCACCTTGGCACCCCTTTATATGTGCCCTTCAGACTCAGAGCCCACGTGCCTCTGCCACATTCAAGGGTTTCTTGTAAGGCAGTGCTGGGCGTTCAGCTGCTCTGTGGTCCTTGAGGGAGGTCTCGCTGCCTGCGTCAGTGACAGGCGTAGACGTAGTGTCAGACTGCCCTGTATAGACAGCAGGCACCCCGTGCTTTCACCCTCACCACTCCACACCTCATGCACGTGCCTCTTCGGATACTCCTGCAACCACGACTACCCACAGGACCACCTTCCTTGCTACACTAGTTGCAGGGATTAACTCTTACATCCCGGGCTCCCTCTCACCCATCACAGCACTCTCTTTTCACGGAGGGCGCCCTCCATTCTAGCACGCACGGCCTCCCATAGGCCTTTGCGCACTCCACTACTCTGAAACCAGCTGTGCTAAGATCATCATGGTCTGGGACTACTGACCACCCCCTCCCTAACATGCCAACACCACATACAATCCCCGTAATAATTTAGCCAGGCGAGGGATTTCTTTGGAAGGCAGGGGGTCTGCGCCCCCCTGGCCGTATTTATTAAAATATGAAAACAAATAAAAATTGGTAAAATAAACATTATTTACATGATTATTAAATGCAAAATTCTGACATTAGATTTACAGGAAGGTAGACAGGTATGAAGGGCTAACCTTAACAAATGTCTAATACAGTGTGTTCCTAACCAAATCTAACATCCTATTTATCAATTTTGCATTCAAAAATTCTGAGGCCTACGGCAAGGTTGCTAACCGGTGTCAGATCCTTTCCAGCTGTGCACTCACGTCCGAGTGCGCATGCGCAACAAGGGCCCGGTTACCGGGAGAGTACGTACCTCTCCTGGTTACCCTCGTACGCACCGTGAACTCCATTTAACCATAACAGGAGGGCCCTTACACTTGCGCCATTTGATGACGTCATAGTGTATGTGCGGTGTGGCTACCGGCCTGAGGAAAGCGTGCACTCTCCCCCCGCACCCTTCCAAGCAAGCGGATATCTTGCCCCTGAAGTTCTGGGAGAGACCAATGGCCCCTCCCCCTGGGCGACCCCATTCGTGAATGGTGCCGCCCCCCCAAGGATCTTAAATTGCTGCTCACCGATTATGACCTTACCTCCTGACCAGTATAATAAATACGACAATTAAGAAACCTGTGAAGGGAAAAAAGGCCTAAAGAGAAAACAAGTAATTACACATCCACATAACAATTGAGCACATTCCACTAATATTGCCTGTAAAATGGAAAAAGGGCCTAAGGAGAAAACAAGTAATTGCACATCCACATAACAATTGAGCACATTCCACTAATATTGCCTGTAAAAGGGGAAAAAAGGCCTAAGGAAGAAAATTACCCACATATCAACAGCGTACACTACCATCACCGATGCTAGCTACCAAGCCCACACCGAAATTCTACTAATAGGGATGGTGGGTGGGGAAAATTTAGCGGCCCCTGCAGCAGGGGCGAGGAGCGGGCCCGTGGAGCGCGGGTGCAAGAGGCCGCTTCCCGCGCCCCCGGGCCTTTTCTAGCCTCCTGGTCCCACCCCTTGACCCGGAAGCACTCACCCGCTTCCGGGTCAAAGGTGGGACCCATAGCCAATCAGGGGTGGAGGGGGGTGGGGGGGCCGCGCCCAGCCATGTGTGCATGGGTGCCGAGCAGCCCCCCCTTTCCTCATGGTCTGGGACTACCGACCACCCCCTCCCTAACATGCCAACACACATACAATCCCCGTAATAATTTAGCCAGGCGAGGGATTTCTTTGGAAGGCAGGGGGTCTGCGACCCCCCGGCCGTATTTATTAAAATATGAAAACAAATAAAAATTGGTAAAATAAACATTATTTACATGATTATTAAATGCAAAATTCTGCGATTAGATTTTTAGCAAGGTAGACAGGTATGAAGGGCTAACCTTAACAAATGTCTAATACAGCGTGTTCCTAACCAAATCTCACATCCTATTTATCAATTTTGCATTAAAAAATTCTGAGGCCTACGGCCAGGTCGCTAACCGGTGTCAGATCCTTTCCAGCTGCGCACTCACATCCGAGTGCGCATGCGCAACAAGGGCCCGGTTACCGGGAGAGTACGTACCTCTCCTGGTTACCCTCGTACGCACCGTGAACTCCATTTAACCATAACAGGACGGCCCTTACACTCGCGCCATTTGATGACGTCATAGTGTATGTGCGGGGTGGCTACCGGCCTGAGGAAAGCGTGCACTCCCTCCCCCGCACCCTTCCAAGCAAGCGGATATCCTGCTCCTGAATTTCTGGGAGAGACCAATGGCCCCTCCCCCTGGGCGACCCCATTCGTGAATGGTGCCGCCCCCCAAGGATCTTAAATTGTTGCTCACCGATTATGACCTTACCGCCACAGGCCAGCATAGTTGACCGACTATCTGCCCCCCCCCCCAAACTGCCTACAACGAAAGGTCATACCTACCTCAGCAAAACTTCCCAACCCTGCCAGTATCATCCATACTAATAGGCCATCCTCGCCCCAGTCAATTGGAGGCCATCCCGTAAGTAGGACTGATCTCCCCAGAAGCACCCATGTGGGATACTCAGCAGTAGAGGTGTTTGAAACAGCTTCATGCTTATTGCTGTTGACTCTCATTACCGAGTGATTCAACGCCCTAACTTCACCGACCGGCTACCCAACTTCGCGAGATCTGGAATGTCTGCACCCGGGTGTACCCAGAGTACGGACATGTTGACCACTCTTCTACCCAGGCGTCCCGGTGTACCTGTTCTTTCGCCCCCGCCCCCAACGAATCGAGTGCTAATTAATCTAAGGGTGTCTGATCCACGGAAATTGTACGTGCCGCCATAATGCCACCAGATGGGCTTAATTGATGGCAATACGCAGCTCCCGATAAGACAGGGAGCTCATGACTCTGCCCCCACTGTAGGAGCCACTGAAAAGGCTACACGGGGAACCACAGGCACCCAGAATTTCCCACTGTCATATCGTGAAGTCTATTACTTCCCCACACCTGGCCACTAGGCTCTGGGAAATGTTCGCTGTATGTCTACTTCCTCAGTATGGACGTCCCCAAACGCGCTGTGTCTACAAAAATGGCAACTGGGAGCTCGGCCCCACGTAAATGCAGGGTCCCGCTTCCCGACAAGGGGTGCCGAGGTGTTGCATAGGCCTATGACTTCTGTGCTTGGCCCGGCTGGCCCGGCACATCCCTGTGCACTGCCCCATTCCTACCGCTGGCACCCCCAGTTGGTGACCCATGAATATACTATGACGACCACGGTGGCCCTGCGAGCACAGGTGCCGTTACTGTCGTAATACTGTTTCCTGATAAGGATAATACCGTCATATTATGTGCAGAAATCTCCAGCTACATCACTGCGGCCCGCCAAATCTAAGGTTAATAGACACATAAACTGTCAACCCAGTGTTGGCACCTCCTGAGTCCTTGATCGATCGCCCATCACACATGACGTTGCTGCTTGCCATTCCTGTGCCTGACGTACGCGTCTCTTTGGCTGTCCATCCGTTGCAGTTGTTGCGGTGTGGATCACTTCCCAGATATCCGCCATGGACCCAGGCATACATAAAATGGAAAAGACAAACACAACCGATTAGTGTTTTTGGCTTCATAACGATAACTGCAGTACACGTGCCTGTATTACATTGCCCTCACATGCTAAGTCTTAGCTAAGATTAGCGCCAGATGTATTCCGATGAACACTTCCCACTGTAATTGCAGCAACGTTAGTACGCATAGGATTAGCACATTGCTATATGTGTCGAGCTGTAACCTTGGCCCTAAGCCCTCTTCCGGTCCAGTCGTAACTTTGGCTTTTGGTGAACTACGATCCCATGAATCATAAGGTGGGGAGAAGGAAAAAAGAGTTGGATCCAACCACTTTCCTTGGAACTTAATATTATGAATCAATTGTGGGGGGGGTTGGATCACTTGTCCTGCTAACCTGGGTTTTCAGGTTGCTGGGATGTCCCTTGGTAAAAAAACCCTCATACACGTGAGTGGGTATTTTTGTTGGTAGCGGTATATCTTGGTTCTCCGCTATCGCACTCTCATGTCTGCATAATCACGGGGTTAGTTGGTATGCATCCTCCGCCAGGAGGTAGTAACCCGAGGTTAAAAGCAGTAGTGTCCAGTGACAAGTGGTGAATGTGAAGTTAAAATAACTCGGACAGCCAGAGTGGATATTTATTATTCCGGATTCGAGTTAGTGGTGAAAATATAAACAGATATGCGTAGGGAGAATTATTAGGGTTCTCACGCTATCAATTTTCGTAAAGTTAAAACGGTTCTCATGCTATCAATTTTCGTAAAGTTAAAAGGTTTTAACTTTACGAACATTAATAGCGTGAGAACCCTAATAATTCTCCCTACGCATATCTGTTTATATTTTCACCACTAACTCGAATCCGGAATAATAAATATCCACTCTGCCTGTCCGAGTTATTTTAACTTCACATTCACCACTTGTCACTGGACACAACTGCTTTTAACCTCGGGTTACTACCTCCTGGCGGAGGATGCATACCAACTAACCCCGTGATCATTCAGACACGAGAGTGCGATAGCGGAGAACCAAGATATACCGCTACCAACAAAAATACCCACTCACGTGTATGAGGGTTTTTTACCAAGGGACATCCCAGCAACCTGAAAACCCAGGTTAGCAGGACAAGTGATCCAACCCCCCCACAATTGATTCATAATAAGAACTACGATCCCAACCAACCTGACATGTTCAAAAGCAACCCATGACGTGTATTCCCTTCTCATGCAAGTCCTCAGAGAGGTATAGCTCTGCCCTTACCCAAGGGAGCACCCGGTTAACATCTAAACAAAACTGTTCCGAAATAAAGGAAGCAAGGAACCCTGGGTAGTTCTCAAATGTAGTTGGAAAAAACGGCTCCCGTATAGAGCACTCAACTTCAGCTGCAACCATTTTAAGCCAACCGGACATGATTAAAAGGAACTCCTGACTTGTGTTACACACTACTTAGAGCCCTCAGAGACGTATAATTCCGTCCCTACCCAAGGGCACCCCCAGTTTAAGTCCAAACAAAACCCGTTCAGAAATATAGTGCTGCAGAAACATGCAATAAAACAAAAGCCGAGGACTCTAGGTAGTTTTCAATTTAGGTGGAAAGCAGCTGCCGTATCAAGCACTCTCAGCATCAGCATCACACTAGATTTTCTCACCTAAGGTGCCTCGCTGTGCTTTGTGATTCGAACTCCCCATAATAAAACTTGGTACCGAATCTTTTATGCCCTAATGTTTCCCCATAAAGAGGTAGCTAGCTACATCTGGTAATCTAATACCACTGAATACCTGAAGGTGGAAACATAAAATTGAGGTAACCCACAAGCCCCCAAGAAGAAACCTTTCATTTTTTAGCCGCACGCCAGCGGCATCATTGAAAATTCTGGTTTCCCAAATCAGCGCTGCTTGTAATTCCCCGCAATGATTGTGAACCGAACATTACAGTCAGTCATTCATAGCAAGGACCGAAATAGATCCTGCAGAGCCCAGGCTTCTGGGAGCATCAATGGTCAATGCCACCAGTATATCCAGAATAAGGACAATGCTAACCGTATGTTAACTGTTACAAGTGAAAACTGAAAATTCCACCTGGCCTGAAGCTCTCTTTCCTCTTGAAAAAAAATATCAATGCAAGACACAAATTTGTAGCATTATTGGCCTTGCAAGGCAACCCGAAGGAATTGGCTTACACCACCCCCATGCCCACATCTGATCTAGTGGGCACTAGTGAAACCCCTGAAGCAGGACCTGCTGCTCCTTACAGGAAGATCTGATCTATACCCGTTAGCGGTGGTGTAGGTAATGTAATTCTCACTATGTTGTATGTAGAATGTAGAATGTTCTTGTCGTTCTAAGGCTGGGGGTTCTTGGGGAATCAGTTGAAGCCTGACTGTGCTTACCGCCGGTCTTATGTGGTTGTTAAGCCGTCTTCTCTCCTTGGAATAAACCTCCAACCTGAATCTACCAGTGATGACCTGGAGTCTTTGTAACATATTGGCGACAGTGGGAGTATTATCCCTGGAGGTAGGAGACAGTGTTCGCTTCGTGGATTAAGGTACTTTTTCACGTTTATTTGTTTTGTGCATGCAAACACCGTGGCTGTTTTGTATATTGTGCCATGATTGCACCAGCAGGTGAGTTTTATCTATATCTGGTTACCTTCGGTTTTTTAAATAACTTTAAACGGAAATTATTTTACGAATAGCATTGATTGCTACTGCGGCAATTATTGTATTGCACTTGATAGCACCTGCGGCTGTTCACATCTAGTTGGGTATTGTTTTTGACAAATTTCATTACATTTTTGCGAAATCTAAATTAGAAAAAACTCATTATCCATTAAGACCGCGGGGGTTTAATGGCATACACCGTTTCGTGGTTGCCAAGATCTATAAGTTCACGTATCCTTATCCTGCACTTCATTTGGCCCGTATTTTACATTATACATTCAGGCACGGAGAGAGTAAGTGACTTGCCCAGTATCACAGGATGTTTCCGCGACCCAGAGGGTCGAACCCTGGACTCTATCAGCAGCGTCGAGCGTTTATGCCGACGGACCACCTCCCCTCCCTCTGTATTACCGCATGCATTTCGTCATTTCCTTTCTAAAACTTTGGCCGCTATGAAGAAAACCTCCGCACAAGAGAGCAACCGGCGCTGCTCGATTGGTTAGCTATATGGCGGCACCACTGTCTCATTCGAGCACCTACATATCAGATATGAAAGTGGCCTATTTCTATTGCGCAAAATCGACCAGAAGGCATTTACGCGAGCTCCATATTTACATCGCACCTTCGGCGCGGGGAAATTAAGTGATTTGGCCCGAATCTCACAAGGCATTTTATGTGTCCCGCGCAAACCCTGTCCTATTACTTTTTTAATTAACCGCTTGGAAAACGGAGTGGATGTTACTCATACGTTCTTGTCCTTATGCTTACGATCCTGACCTCACTGTCCATGCTCCCTCTTGGTGGCCCGATATGGATTCACTAGACCACTAGGTGGTAGCATAGGCCTAAATGTGGAAAAAGATCCCCTCTTAATTTTTATGTAGAGCGGACTTCACCTGAGGGTGACAGGAACAGGAACATATAGGACCACCATAGGAACAGCAGCGTTACATGCGGCGAAATTTACTCAAATGGGACAAGATAAAAAACAACGTGCCTGTGTGGGCAAAGCTTGATGCACCGATAGCCTAGATACGTCAAAGTCCGTGCTTGGTTATAACAATGGACGTACTACAGGCCCCTAAGCCCCGTCTTCGAAGAAGGTGATTCCAAAAGAAAAACCCCATTGCAGCGGATTTTGCTCCAACTACAATACATTAGCTTCCCATCCTGTTTGCTAGCGAGCAGGGCCAGTCTGAGCTCAACTAACACAATAATTCAAAAAGCCAGTGTAATGTGCTCATTTTCAAAAAACAACCTTGTAGTGGATGAGACGGTAAGCCGAGATTTACTCGGTGTTCACAACCTGTCGCGCTTACAAATGCTAATAGGATGCAATAGGCATTCTGCCGATCCACTGCGTGTAATACGGTATTTCCCGCGTTTGTTTATATTAATGGAGATGCCAGAGATCAACCTGTGACCTGATATATTCCCAACATGCTCTCCACCACTGAGCTACGTCCCCTTTCATTAGAGGGCTTAATGGCTTGCTCCCCGGCCCGCCTATCTGCTGCCTGATTAACGAACTCAAGATTTAACTCTGACCTTATGGGTAGCGCCGTCTAGCACTGGCGGGGGGCACTCGAGGTTAGGCCCCATTATTACGGTTTATTCTACTCTGCAGTTATTTGTCTCACCTATATCCAATCTGTATTTCTTAAAATTACACATGTACCTGCACAAGTGTTTTAAGATTACCATACGTGCACACATAAAACAACACCTTGTCTCGCTCTAGCATTGTATTACCAGATGGTCTCCCATCCAAGCAATTACCCGGCCTGACCCTGCTTAGCTTTCTTACGGGCCGGTAATAGCAGCATCAGACCCGCAGCCTGCCTCCATGCTAACGCACCATTCTGCTGCGGGAGCAGGCACCGCAACCGACACTAAAGTCCTGTGCAGACTGCAGGGAGCTAAGAGCTCCTTCCAACACTCCTGGGTCGAACCCGGCACACGCGCCATCGGCTCACCTTAAAGAGCAGCGCCATGCCGACAATCCTGCAGCGGCCCAGCTCCTGAAGGTTTCCTGTTCCTCTTGCCGCTGCACCACCTCCACTCGACCAAGGCACTGCACGGCGACGATCGGCCGTCCTCGACACTTTTGCATCCCTCTGACTCTTCCCGCGACGCACGTCCCGGTCCAGCTGCGCCGCACATCCCGATCCAGCTCCTTTCGTCGTGAAGCTTTCTGCGTGAGGATCTGCAGGGGAAACAAGAAAAGAAAATTTAGTGGCCCCTGCAGCAGGGGCGAGGAGCGGGCCCGTGGAGCGCGGGGTGCAAGAGGCCGTTTCCTGCGCCCCCGGGCCTTTTCTAGCCTCCTGGTCCCACCCCTTGACCCGGAAGCACTCACCCGCTTCCGGGTCAACGGTGGGACCCATAGCCAATCAGGAGTGGAGGGGGGGGGTGCAAGAGGCCACTTTCCGCGCCCCCGGGCCTTTTATAGCCTCCTGGTCCCACCCCTTGACCCAGAAGCACTCACCCGCTTCCGGGTCAACGGTGGGACCCATAGCCAATCAGGAGTGGAGGGGGGGGGGCCTGCCCGGCTGTGTTTTGGGGCGTGGCCTGCATGAGGCAGCGTGCTGCTGTGGGCCGGCTGGCTCACGGCAGTGACAGCGCGCCATGCAACACAGCCCTGTCATTACCAAGCTGCAGGATGGCTCTGAGTGCGGAGAGTGGTTGAAGAGCGTCTAGTGGCAGGAGCGCTCGGTATGCCATTCTGATGATCGGTTTTGTGCCGTTTAAGGCAGCTGGCACTGGCGTTTGGCCCTGATATTGCTGTGGGTTACTGCCAGTTTGGACATTCCTTTGCAAAGACCTTTGAAGGCACTGATGATCGCACTGGTGGTTGCTGTGGATATCAATATCAGTGAAGTCACTGTGACCACCATCAGTTGGCCTGTTAAATTGGTATTGGGTCAAAAGCATTGACACAGTAAAAAGTCTTTAAGGGGGTCATTATGGCAACCATACCCCCAGTAGAACACTTCCTGTTGGATGGTCCACCATCTGCCCAGGCGGCCCGCTGGAAAGAGTGGGTGGATCATTTGGAGAACTATTTTGCTGATATAGATCTAGTGGAGGAACGGAGGCGCCCGATGTTGCTGCATCTGGGTGGGGCGGCCATTCATCGTTTGGGATGGTCAGTGGTGGAGGGTACTCCACATACTTATGACACCTTGAAGCAAGCTCTGACGGCCCATTTTGAGCCCCTAGCAAATCATGAACGGTTCCTGTTACGCCAGGCTAGGCAGTTGCCTGAAGAATCTGTGGACATTTTCTATGCTCGTCTACGTACTTCGGCCAGTACCTGTCGGTTGCCTGATGCTGCAGACGAAATCAGGGCCCAATTCATACAAGGTTGTTATTCTATTAAGCTCCGTGAAGCGATATTGCAGGTGCCAAATATGCCTATGGCTGACATGTTGACTTGTGGCAGATCCAAGGAGCTTTCAAAGGTTAGGGCGGCTCATATGGATGCTGCCCTTCAACATGCAGTAAAGGCGGAGCCGGTGAATGCTGTTTCAGCCAGGTTATCTGACAAGCAAAAGATGCAGCACCGAGGTAAAGTGGAGCGACCCCGGACTTGTTATGGCTGTGGGGGTTTGTTTCCTCATAAGGGGACATGTCCTGCGGTTGGGAAGCGGTGCCCTAATTGCAATAAAGTGAACCATTTTGCGAAGGTGTGCCGTTCTGCCCCTGCCCGAGGTTCTGTTCCTTCGTCATCCGCCCAAGTGTATTCGGCTGCTCCGTTGTTGGCGGAGGGAGATATGGATGACGATGAGGAGACTGTACACGTTCTACATGCCTTGCAACCTGGGGGTGCTGTACAGAGAGGTCTACCCAAATGTTGTGTATCGGTGAACTGTCTTTCGGTGCCTGCTTTGATCGATACAGAGGCTTCTATTAATGTGATGGCTGAGACCATGATGATGAGACTGCCAACCATTCCTGTTTTGAGTGGGACTTCTACTAAAGTATTTGCTTTTGGAGCCCGTGAACCCCTTCCGTTGGCTGGTGTTTTTACTGCTGATGTGGCACATGGTTCTCATGTTGTGAAGACGCTGATTTATGTCACAAAGAGTGGCCAAGGAATGTTGCTGAGTTGCCAGACAGCCGAAAGATTGCAGTTGGTTGTCTTTGCCTTGGCCATACATCAATGGACTGTTGATGACTTGCTGGATCAGTTTTCTCCATTATTTCATGCCATCGGCTGTTTAAAGGATCGGATGAGTAAGCTGCATATTGATGATTCTGCCCAACCAGTGGTGTTACGTCACAGGAGGGTGGCTTTTCATCTTCGGCCAAAGGTGGAGGCAGAACTGGCAAAGCTGGAAGATGCTGATATCATCGAAAAGGTGGATGGCCCGACTCCCTGGGTGTCACCTATAGTGATAGCTCGTAAACCTAAGCAACCTGGGGAGGTCCGCATTTGCGTGGACATGCGTTTCCCGGATTGGACGCTCTGGTGGAGAACACAGTGTTGGGTTGTGCGCTGTGTCAGGCTGCTGTGGGTGGGGATGCTCCAGCTCCCATCATTACAGAAGGTATCCCCTCGTTCCCTTGGCAGCGGGCAAGTGCTGATTTTGGGTGTTTACCTGATGGGCGGCACATGCTGGTAGTGATTGATGACTTTTCTAAGTATCCTGAAGTGGAAATTATGGATACTACCGCAGCATGTCGTACCATACCACTGTTCGATAAGGTCATGGCGACACATGGTTTGATTTCTGAATTGCGTACTGACAATGGACCTCCTTTTTCCAGTCATGAATTTTCGACTTATCTGCAAGCTAGGGGTATTGTCCATCGTAAAGTTACCTCTTTGTGGCCACAGGCCAATGGAGAGGCAGAACGTTTTATGCCTACCCTTAACAAAGCTATCAGGATTGCTGTCACTGACCGTCAAGATCTGGACTGTGCTATATTTTTGTTTTTGAAGGAATATCGGATGACTCCCCATTCCACCACGAAAGTCAGTCCAATGTCCCTATGCATGAATCGTCCTATGGGTGATTTTGTGCCCCAGATGGAGGCAGTTCCTGCGAGCTATGCTGTTGTGGATGGGGAGCTGTAGAATCGGCAAGTGAAGAATGATAAAATGGCGTTCAGGCGTAGGGCTAAGCCCAGGACTTTTTCTGTTGGTGATGTTGTAATTGTAAAGAATCGGCATCGTAGGGGGAAGTTCAGTTTACCTTTTGAGCATGAGCCTTGGGTTGTGCAGTCTATTCATGGGACAAAAGTTACTGCTGTGAGGGATGGGTTGGTCATTTCACGGAATATGTCTTTCTTTAAATCTTACCGAGCTCCTGTTGATGTTCAAGGGTATGGACATGTGGTACCATCCGATGCTGACTCTATGGGTTCAGATGATGAATTTACTGACATGGATTCAATGTCTGCTTTTGTTCCTCTGACAGAGGACGTGGCACCTAGACAATACGGTGTATCTCCATCTACTTCACCGTCAGGTGTGGAGTCTGAGCCCGCTCTTATGTCTCCATCTAGTGACAGTTTGGTACCCGAATCTGAGTCCCAACGACGGGGTGTGGGAGATATCAGTTGCGGCCATGTCCTGCTCGATCCACAGGTTTGAAGAATTATGTCACATATTGAATGTTTTTTTTCTTCACTTTTTGTTAAATTTGTAGAGGAATGTGATGTGGTCACCGCCCTTAACTTACTGTTTCTGGCACCCGAAGGGGTAGCTGTGCATCACCTGTTTTATATATAGGGCGGTATGTTAATTAGTTAATTGGGGGTGGGGTTTCACTTTGCAATAAAAGGGTCCTGGTGTGGCCAGGACGATGAACAGTCCTACCTGGGTGTGGGTGTGCTTACTTCCGACTTCCGTTTTGACGTAACACACATTAGAGACCCTCCACCCAAAATACTCATTTATCCACTTGTGCAAGCTGTGGTCCGAACAGCTGCAGAACACCGTGTATGCTCTAGGTGTCTCGTCGTTGTGACCTGAGCACTATAAAAATACCAAATGACATTAACATCACAATTGAGAGCCGTTGCCCCCGAGCTATGTAGCGCCCGTTATTCGTCCCTCATTTCTGGCGCATTTCATAGACCTGTCCCTGCCTGGAACTAGCGGCAATAAAACACAAACTCGGCTATTTCTGAAATCTTTTACCCAAATCTGGGAGTGATTCCCAACATCTGCGCACACAATAGGAAATACGTGTTTTTCCTCAGATAAATTTTGCACTGCGTGAACTGGTGACCGTGCAGTACAAGGCCCTGGCTGGATGTCAGCTTCTTGTTGCTATGTCTGGTGTCTCGAGGCCCCGCAGATTTTGATGCATATCTGTGCTGCCCGACTTTTGGTAATTCTTGGCCTTAGTACATCGAGTGACACGTCTTCTCTGGTGCAGACATGGAATATGTGTGTGAGGACCGGTACATGATGGAACGGGGTTGATGAAGGCGCGAGAGTGAGACCTTTCGAGTACTCGGTCATATCGCCTCACTGAACGCTCTAATCAGATGGTGCAGAACAGGCTTCCAATGGAGGGAATGTATGTTTATCAATATCTACTTCAGAAACTTCGATTTGTCATAGGAAAAACAAAACTACAAGTACCAACTACCAGATTGCAAAGTGACGCCTAACTGAGTGACCTAGGCGGTCAGGGAATGGAAAGGGGGGGGGGGGTTAGGGAAGGCATTTCTTTTAATGAATAAATAAAAACAAATAAATAAACTTACCAGGCATCTCCCGCTCTGGTCCCTCATATCATCACCATCAAGACGTCAGTGGAACTAACTTCTCCCTGCTCTTTTGTTTGAAGTTAACTGGCAAATCAGAAGACTGGGGGGCGGGGGCGGCTACTCTGCTGTAAGGTGTATCCTTGTACAAAAAAGAGATTGCCAACCTCACATTTCTTTTCTCCTCACAATTGAGGAAAACAAACCAAAATTACTATATAGTTTGTTCGGTATATCCACTTCATATCTTTTTAATTTTTATTTCATTATTTTTAAGTATTTCTTGTTTGAAAAAAACACAAAACATTAACACATTTGACACTTTCTACATAAATACAAATACATCAAAATTCAACACTATTCTACAATACATATATATACACTATACATTTCACAAAGACTTTTATCAACAATAAATTCGTTTTCACAAAATGCTCTCTGGTTACATTTTTACCCAACGGACAAAGTCAACACGAAAACATTTTCTCATTCAATAAACAGCAACTTAATGCATTTCTGTTTTAAATGGCGACTCGTTTCAAACCCAATTTCATCACTTTGTGGGTTCTCATCAGGGCTCTGTCTCTTTTGTTTATCTGTATTCCAGCGTTTCGCCGGTCCACACTTGTACGTTTTATTCACTACTTCGTCTGTGTCTTTATCTCATCAGATCTTTGTCATCGTGTTGGCACCCTTATCACTTATCTATCTCACTCGCTGTCTGTCCATTAGCTGCTCTCAAATGGGCGCGTTCATGCGCGGGGTGGTACACGTCTCCAGTTGAAGTAGTAGACTGTATTCTGCCTGCTTTGTTTCATGCGCGATCCGGCGCTGAGTGCTTTTCGCGTCTACAGCTTGCTCATTTGGCTTACTCACATCGGGGTCATCGTATCTGGCAGTTTCCTGTCTCTCCTGTGTGCCGGTCGTCAATATTCAGATTTCCTTGGAAATCTGAACATTAACGACCGGCACACAGGAGAGACAGAAATGAGCAAGCTGTAGACGCGAAAAGCACTCAGCCCTGGATCGCGCATGAAACAAAGCAGGCAGAATACAGTCTACTACTTCAACTGGAGACTTGTAGCACCCCGCGCATGAACGCGCCCATTTGAGAGCAGCTAATGGACAGACAGCAAGTGAGATAGATAAGTGATAAGGGTGCCAACACGATGACAAAGATCTGATGAGATAAAGACACAGACGAAGTAGTGAATAAAACGTACAACTGTGGACCGGCGAAACGCTGGAATACAGATAAACAAAAGAGACAGAGCCCTGATGAGAACCCACAAAGTGATGAAATTGGGTTTGAAACGCGTCGGCATTTAAAACAGAAATGCATTAAGTTGCTGTTTATTGAATGAGAAATGTTTTCGTGTTCACTTTGTCCGTTGGGTAAAAATTTAACCAGAGAGCATTTTGTGAAAACAAATTTATTGTTGATAAAAGTCTTTGTGAAATGTATAGTGTATATATATGTATTGTAGAATAGTGTTGAATTTTGATGTATTTGTATTTATGTAGAAAGTGTCAAATGTGTTAATGTTTTGTGTTTTTTTCAAACAAGAAATACTTAAAAATAATGAAATAAAAATTAAAAAGGTATGAAGTGAATATACCGAACAAACTATACAGTAATTTTGGTTTGTTTTCCTCAATTGTGAGGAGAAAAGAAATGTGAGGTTGGCAATCTCTTTTTTGTACAAGTATAGATGGTCCAGCCAGCTTCGCGCCCCAGGACCTAACTCCCCCTTTTTTAAAAAGTAAGCTGTATCCTGGCATGGCATGTGACAGGGCATAGGGCGACTCTACATCACCGCCCGAGCAGGATCCTATTCTCTGACTGCTGCACTACACTAGGCATGCACAGCATGCCTAATGTAATGGCAATGGAGTGGGGAGCTGAAAAACAAAAGTGCCCTTCTCGCAGATGCGCAGTCGGAGTCCAGTTCTGGACTCCTGCTGCTCTCGCCTGCGTGCGCTGTGCGTCTGTTAACTCATGCGCACTTTCACCTGTGAAGCAGCTGCCAGCACAGGCCGGAAATGTAAACAGACGATCATCTGCTTACATTCTCGCTTTGCTTCCCGATTCAGTGAGCAGGTTCTGTTCGTGATTACTCAGTGGGGCGCTGCCCCTATGGACCAGCCACCACTGAGCAGGGATCTCCAGCACTTCAGTTGCCAGTCACTAATTCACCACACATCGTTCCTCAAGGCAACGTAAATTTAGCACCCTTTGGGGGGGGGGGTAGTGCTGGGTTAGCTACTCACTGGCAATGTCCTTGGTAGCCCTTACAGGTTTGCAGCCTTAATTTTTGGGGTCACGTCTTCCGGGGTCACAGGCATGCAGTGGGTGCCACGGGACAGATGCCAATCCAAGTTTTGGTTGGACCAACTAATCGGGCACACTTTCACCAATGCCACCGTGGTGACAATGGGGATGATACTTGAGGCCTCTCGGGGAACACTTTTGCAGTGCTGCGTTCTAATGATCTCTGGGGTTGGTCCACATCTTCAATCATTACAGCCATGCAGTGTGTGAATCTCTGGTGGCTGGAAACCCTGCACCAGGGTCAACAGGTTCTAGCCCCTTCCAACAGTCAAGTCCTCCTGCAGGGATGGCTCAGTTCTTTTCTTTCTCAGGAAGAACTCCTCGGGTTTCCAGCACAAATTAGACAGTTCTTTGTCCATATTGGACTGCAGGTGATGTTATTATCTTCACCCCTGGACAGCAGATTGTCAGGCAGACACCAGTCCTGGTTGCACATTAGTCCACTGAGTACTCTGTGGAGCACACCTTCCTTGTTCAGAGAGAATGTGGGGGTGGAACAGCAAGTAGGACTTCTTCTCCCACTTTTATGTGAAGTCTGTGTGTGTCTTTGCGACTCAGCCCATGTCTTAAGTGATGATCTTCTCAGCAGGGTCGTCTACAAGTTAAAATACTGTCATCGGAGGCACAAAGAGGTGTGAGCGGTCTGCACCTGACTTTCAACATTCATATTTGATAGTGATCAGGAAGAGAGACAGATGGCTGTTCTCCTTCTAAAAGATCCTTTAAACACTGACAAATAACAATAATAATAATAATTCCTATTTGTAAAGCGTGAACATATCACCCCTTAAGGACTCAGGGAAATTAGGTGAGCTATTGCCCTGCATCACATGATGTTAAGCTGAGATGCCGCCAGCAGCGGGGATCGAACAGTGAGCCCTGCACTCCAGAGTCAGCCACTCTGGCCGCTGTGCCACACTTCTCCCACGCAGTGCCACACCTCACAAAGAAACTACACACACACACTTCACCCTTACTATCCTCGAAATGTCAGTCTCAGGAAGACTAATCAGCAATCCTCTGTATCAGAAATGACCTAATCAAATTTCTAAGGCAAAGCCTGTCTCTTTTTTCGCTTCAGTGTTTGGGTGCCCTCCCTCCAGTCTAGGAAATGTCAGCATTACACTTCTACTGCCTGGGAAAGGAAAGCAATCTCACTTCCATCATGTTTACGTGCACAGGCCATTTTGGAATGTTCCATTCCAAAATGGAACATATTGGCTAGTATCACTCTACTTCACTCACCTTAGCTAATGTTTGTGTGGACTCACTTGAGTGTGCAAGTGTTTTCCAGTACACACTCCTTGAGATCATGCATCAAGTGTTAGAAACAATATAGTGATGATATCTTCATTATTTGAACAGGTACAACCAAGGCATTGCAAGAATGGGTGCGAACCTTAAAAACAACTCAAGAGTCTGAAATTCACGAGTAACAGCAACAGCAGGCAAATACCCCTCCTAGACCTCATTATCAAACATGACTATGGCAGGTTGGCTACAACAATATGTAGGAAGCCCACTGACATAAACTCCTTGCTACAATACCAGTTTTCACCCAAAAGCTCTGACAAACGACCTTGCTTTCGGGTTGTTTTTACGACTGATGTGAGACTACCATCACAAAGTGGACTATTGTAAAGAAGCTAATACCCTATTAATAAGACTAGTAAAAAGAGGGTACCTTGCAGATTGGTTACAATTGCTAGGAAATGATTGTGGTTCTCACCTAGGGAACAAAACCCTGGAAACCAAATGAAAAGCTTGTTTGTGTCACCACTTTGTGCCTCTACACCAACCAACTAGTAAAGATTATAAAAAGACACTGGCATATTTTACAGGGAGGAAACATTTCTTTTGACCATCCCTTATTTGCATATAGAAGAAGCAGGCACACAAGAGATCATTTTGTCTGCTGAGCAAGCAGACAAGACATGAATATAGATTATTTGTTGGGCTCTGTGGGCCTTTCACCCACCTTGGGCTAGAATAAGTGATCCAGCTGTGTTGCTTTTCAGTTTTCATGTACTACAAAAACACTTGTGCACGGAAATCTTCTCAAATCTTTTGCAAATTGAAGTTCCACAAACGTAGTGTATTACATCCGATACTTGTATAATATAATCTATATAGGGCAGACAACACAGCAAGTCAAACTAAGGATAGGACAACATAGAAGCCTAATAAAGTACAGCGTAATAAATGTCCCTCTTGACATACACTTCGTGAAAATGGATCATACAGCATTCAATTTAAGATAGCAAATCATTGACATGGTGTGCAGACTGGAAAGGGGAGGAAGTCTTAGAGCAATCCTACAAAGATTGGAATGCAAGTGGATCCAGCCCTGTAACTCCATTGAAAATGGACTGAACATGGCGGAGGAATTGATGTTTTATTGCAACTTGTGACTTTGGCTACTACCTACTTAAAGTGGGAGTGTACATATCTTTTTAGTTAAGCAAAAGATTTAAAATAAGAACCTGCTTACAATGGGAGTAAACGTATGATTTTTTTGTTTTGTTTTTTTAAAGATTTTGGATAAGAACTAGTTACAGGCCTCTGTACTCTTTTTTGAAAATATTACCCATTGATGCATAAATAATTAAATGTAACCTAATATGATATGTAATTTATTTTGACCATATATACCTCTTCTTAACGTTCACTTTTTACTAAATATTGTGTATTTCTCAGAGTGTTTCTTTAACTTTCTTCTTTTGTATATAAACCCTTTTAATTCTATTTCCAGGAATTAAATTCCCTATTTAGAGAATTATTCATGTCCTCTCACTATAGCATTGTTTCTAGTAGGCTTCTATGATATATTCTAGACCTCAGTCTGAGTCACGGCCATTTTTGGCCACATTCCTGCCCCACGCAGCTCAGGATTCATTATTCTAGGCAGTGACCGTTTGCACTGTCTTCTTGCACTTCACACGACTGCGTGGATGAGAATCATGGGATTTCCGACTTCTGCAAAGGGCTCTACCATGTGGGCAGTTCCCCATTTTTAAAGTGGGTTGCCCTGCTAAGGCCCACACACCCACCTATAAGCAATTTTCATGCTTTCCCAGCACCTTAACCCTTATCCCTGCTACTAGAGCCCTGTTTTGCTCCCCACTAAGCGTCTCACTTACTGGGCATATCATTGATTGGTACAAACATTTTACATACATTATAGTTACTTTGGAATTTTAAAGTCTGATGTTTATATGACAGGTCCTCTTCCGATGATCCACTGATAGCCATGTGAGCCTTAGGGTGGTATTCCCCCACAATTTTTGCCTGTACCCTCTTATTTTTGATGAAATTAATTTTTGTTGGCTCTTGGACTATGCACGCTTTATCAATGCTAGCTGGTGCTAAAGTGCTTGTGCTCCCTCCTTTAAACATGGTAAAAGTGGCTTGCACCTGATTGGCATGTTTAATTTACTTATAAATCCCATGTAGAGTGGTATACCCAGTGGTTGTAAATGTAATGCTACTAGTGGACCTGCAGCACTTCTTGTGCCACCCACTTAAATAGCCCCTTAAAACATGATCCAGTGTGCAATTGCAGTGTGAAGGCAGTATTAACCCCTTCCATGCTCATGACGAGCTCAGCTCGTCATGCAGTACACTGCTTGTGTGCTCATGACGAGCTGAGCTCGTCATGAACAATGGAAATAATGGATCTGCAGCACAGAGGATGAATTGCTGTAGCATTCATGTGGTTAAACTGCCAGTTCGACTTGTTGAAATAAGCCACTTGCCAAGACTTAAACTATGCTTTTATTACATATGCCACCCCTAAGGAAGGCCTTAGGTAGCCCATAGGGCAAGGTGCATTGTAATTAAAAGTTTGGACATTTACTTTAAGTTTTACATGTCCTGGTAGTGAATAACTCCTAAATCTGTTTTTCACTGTTGTGAGGCCTACCTCTCCCGTAGGATATCATTGGGTTGCCTCATTACATTTAATAAGTGCTAAATGGGAACAGGTAAACATTTAGGGGTATATTCACAAGGACGTAACTCCGATTTATCCCCACCTTCCCGCATCAAAAGCGGAGATAGATTTAACACCCCTTTCACAAGCTGGTGCAAACTGTGGACATCAGCATTATTCCTACAATAACTGGCCCGAAATTTACCTCTGCAGTGGACACCACCAACTAATCCTAATGAGATGCAGAGTAGGCGTTCCCGTGCAAAAAACACACGAAAAAACCACAACACCACTTTCATAAAGAAATCCCAGAGCCGCAATGCGAACTAAAAACAGGTGATAAGCCGCGGTAGCAGCTGGGATTTAACACCTGCCTTTTGCTGGTGCTAAGCAGAACGACTACCCACAGCATGAAAGGGAGCCCAGCCAAGAGTCACACCTGAAGACCCACAGATGCCACTGAAACAGTTCAGAGCCCCAAGAGGGCCACAACATCCACCGCTACCACCCCCAGGACCTCCTCACCGGCACCCCCAAACACAAATATGCCACATCAACTATACCCAAACATGTACCAAATAATCCGCATGATGTCGCACAACCACATCTGGTGACATGCATATGCCGACACAAAAATTAGCAGCACACATTCACTTATGAAGCAACAATTTAAAATGTATTAAAAAAACACTGAACAGAAATGAAGACCCATGGCGGCTCCCCTCTGGACAATCTGTACGCCACAGCCTGCAAGACAAAAATCAGGATGAGAAGGGGTGTCCTGCGCACATCAAGGGACAGAGAGAGAGCGAAGGAGAGAGAGAGGAAGAGAGGGAGAGAGAGAGAGAGACAAGAAGAGAGGGGGAGAGAGAGCGACAAGAAGAGAGGGGGAGAGAGAGACAAGAAGAGAGGGAGACAGAGAGGCAAGAAGGGAGGGGGAGAGAGAGAGACAAGAAGAGAGGGGGGAGAGAAAGAAAAAGAGGGGGAAGAGCGAAGAAGAGGGGGGAGAGAGAGAGAAGAAGAGAGGGAGAGAGAAAAGAAGAGGGGGAGAGAGAGAAGAGAGGGGGAGAGAGAGAGAGTGCCGCCCCTGCGCACCCAAGCCACACTGCTCACCATCTACCACCGGTGTGTCTCCAACCACGTGCCGGTATGTTGTGCAGTTCACCAGGTCACACATCTGAGACAGACCCGTCATCTGGAACAGAGTCCAGATACATCAATGGCACAGTACAAACAATTGCACAAGACATCATCGCCTGCCCGCTCCTGCGCCTCCAGGCAGAGACACCCCAGCCCCTCCAGCCGCCCTTCGAAACATGCCCGCCCCCGCGCCCCCAGGCAGAGGCACCCCAAGGCCCTCCGCCGCCATGCACACCCGTTCAGCCCAATAGGTGCCACTGACTCTGTGATCCTGGATGCGACGCCACGTGGCGGTAGGCCCACGCTGCCCGTTGGCTCTGGCCTACACTGCGGACCAGCAGGGCACACACATGACGCTGAGTCCTCAATGGCGGAGATCACATCAGTGCACACGTCATCATCGCAGCCTGCACACCCGCTTAGCTAGTCCTGTGCCACTAACCCTGTGCAACCCAAGTCAGCGCCACGTGGTGGCAGGCCCGTGTTGGCCGCAAGGCCTTGAGTGCCACTAACCCTGTGCGCAACATCTCATGGGGCCTTTATGATTGAGCCCCATGGAGCGTCTGTCATCCATTCACCACCGGTAGAGGGGAATGTGACGTCGTCGGCCCCATATATTTGCGTGGTCACATGGCCTGTGATGCCTGTGCCGGATGGGT
Organism: Lissotriton helveticus; assembly: GCF_964261635.1. NCBI lineage: Eukaryota > Metazoa > Chordata > Amphibia > Caudata > Salamandridae > Lissotriton > Lissotriton helveticus. The sequence continues at coordinate 317,606,406 of NC_136061.1, forward strand.
GTTGTGTGTGTGCAAGCCTGCCCTCAGGGAATGGCCGTGACATGCCGACAACTAGACCAGTGACCTGGACAACATCAGTGTGAATGCCTGGGAAAGGTAGCTATTTGGGGCCCCCTCGGAGCGTGAGCGGAGTGGTCTGGCCTGGCATTCGCCTTGCCAGGTCGGGGCTTGCAACAATGACTCGGGGGCTCTGGGCGTGGTTCAGTCCATGTCCGGACCAGGAAGTGACTGAAGCGTGTGTCCCTGATGCAGTGTCCAAGGCACATGGTTCAAAATAAGCAATGTAGCACACTGTGACTGGCATCCCACTAGATGGGCATCATTGACGTGAGGGGAATCACTGACGCTACATCACACACACATACATACGTGGATGATGAAGGACATAACACAGCAGTGCGTAACTGGATGTTTATTGCACATACAATGGAGTTGTGCAGCTGGAGCGGTATGGGGCTATGCACAGGACACCACACATTATGGCTCCGTGGAGGGCCAGCCAGAGTCCATCTGGGGATGACAAGTACTGTGGAAGAGGATGGGTACAGTCTGCAGGTCTGGTTGCCGTGTCATTGTTCATCAAACAGGATATGGCAGTCCATGTTGTGGTCCAAGGTGAGTGCAGCGGAGTGTATCGGGGGCCAGTCGAAGGCCATGTGCGGCCCCAAGCAGAAACAGGCCAGGTGGCATAAATGAATGCTAGTGCCTGCTTCTGACAACAATCCCATCCAGGTCCTCATCTTCGGATGTGTGCTCTGCCTCACCTATGGGTGTTGCAGTACCGGCTGCGGCATTGTGTGCCACTGACACGTCAGGGGCCAGAGGAGGATTGTCGGCCGCACTGTGTGGCAGTGACACATCAGGTACCGGAGTGGAGACGTCTGCCGCACTTGTTGTAAATTGGCAGCAATTAGCATTTAGCTGAAGCCATCTTGTATTCAGCAGCCATTTTGTTTGCCATGTGCTCACCATGTGCTCTGTCCTACCTTGCTGTCGTTTACTCTTGCACTCTGCTTATAGACAGATTATATTTAGGCTCAGAGGAGACTGACTTGTACCGCCTTCTTTTGAGCCCCTGTGTGGGTATAAAAGGAGCATGCTCCTTCTGTTCAGTGTGGTACTTCATACACTACCGAAGGGTGTTGTGTGAGTGTAGTTCCACCTCATCAGGTTTAATAAAACTTTTTTTTATATTCCAGTTTCTGTGCCAACTTCTATCCTATCGGTCTGAGGACTTTGTGCAGCGGAGGGCGAACCCCTAGCACTGGTAGGCCTAGCTGAGGCGCACCCCAACACACTGTGAGGCACTGACACACCAGGGGGAGGGGATGTGGACGGTGTGGGGGCAGCAGCATTCATCAGTGCCAGACCTTGTGGCCGCAATGCCATGATGAGGATCTGCAGGGCGAGGTAGATCCCTGCTACATCTCACTGATGTGCAGTAGCAGTGGTGGCTGCCATCTTTTCCGCCTCCATCCGCACCAGGGTCTCCATTAGCCTCCGCATGTGTGCCAGCTCAAGGCTGGTATCACTGGAGCCACTCTGAGCAGACAGGTGTTCTTCTCTCCGCGTCATGACTCCAGCAATGTCAGTCAGGGCTCATTGGACACCATGGAGCGGGCCGTGGATGTCCGTTAAGGACTGGAGCTGGTCCCTAGGGACCTAGGCACCCATGGATGGCTTCCAGTTTGGTAGCCATGAGGCCGAACCCCACCCGCTCCTGCTCAGCCGTCTCCCTCTGGCCCTCCAGCGCACGGCGTTGGAAGGCCATGGTTTGTTCCTGGTGGTCTTGGGAGACTGCCGGGGCTGTGGGTGCCTCCTGCTGGCTGGTTTGGGTAGTAGGTGGGGGTCTCCTTGATGCAGCTGGTCTGCCCTGATCCTGGAGGTGAGTCGCGGATGATGTCCATGATGTTTAGGAGGGCTTGGGTGTCGATGCTGGTGGGGTCCTCCTCATCATCAGTGAAGAATGGCTGGAACTGCTGTGCAGGGGTTGTTGACTGTGCCCCTGTAATGTGAAGGGGAGAGGGTGTTTTACAATGTGTCCACATGTATGTGGCCGCATTGAACATGTTCACATACAGACAGCATGGCAATGTACATTGTGACAGTGTGTAGATCAGGACCATGACCCAGGGTATTGTGGGTGTGCACTCTGATGTGCTTGATTGTGCTTGTGTGCCATTGTGGGCTTCTCCACCTATCTCTCCAGTACCTGGTGGTCACTCACCCTGTTGCGGTTGTGTTGTGTCCTGTCTTGCAGTGTCCATTCCCCCGACTCCGGCCACAGTCTCCATACTGATGACTGTCGACACCAGCTCCTCCAAGTCATCCAGCTCCTGCTGTGGTGCTGGGCTCCCACCTCCAGTCTGTATTGCTGCCTTCTGCTTGGCTGCGAGTTTCTTCCTGGTCCTCCGCTTGATGTCAATCCATCGCCTCTTGGCCTCGTCCACTGACCTTTAGTCCTCCCCGACGGCATTCACCTTGTCCATGATGTTCCGCCATATCCCATTGTTGGTGCCCAATGACACGCTGGAGGTGACGAACAGTTGTTGATGGTATTATATCACCTCCGTGATCAGAATCCTGATTTCCTGCAAACTGAACTTCGTCTTCTTCTTCTTGTCCTTGCCCTTCCCTGTCCCTGAGGTCCTGGGCTGGTCGTCCGGGGTGCTTGTGGGGTTGTGCGCGTCCTCTGCGCCTGCTTCGGCTGCCTCCAGGGTGCTTGAGTGTTGGTCGGTTTGTGTTTGTGTGTTTTTTTTACTTTTATAGTGACTTTTCCCACCTGCCATGTGTGTGTTGCAGTCCTGGCGCAGATTATCCCTGATTTCCTCATTGCACTTTGGCCCATTGCGTCTTTTTCGGCGTTGGGGCTTTTGTTTTTATCTCCATCGAGGTGGCTGTATTGCGGACATTGGCCATGTTTTCGGCGACCTATCGCATGGTATCACGGTGTTGTGAATTCCACGTTAACACAGGGTTATTGTCCCACGATGGGCTGCGATGTGTAAAGGTGCGTTAGCATTTTTTGGTGATATTTAGCACACGTTCTTGTGAATAAACCCCTTAGTGTTTGGTTTCTAAGAAATTGGAATTAAAATCCTCTTTAATGGTAAGGACGGATTTTAAGTTACCACTTTTAGCAGGTTGGCATTTTCCTGCCCGATCTATTTGCTGCCTGGGCCACATAACTGCATGAGGTTGGCAGTTGGACTTTGTTTATTCCTCCCAGACAGCAACACAATAGCGAGTTTATTTGTGCCTGGATGGGCCATCATTGGCAGGATGTGGCGGAGCTGGGTACAGTCTCACTTGCAACTGAATAGGCTGTCCTCTGCCTTAACACAAAGGATTTGTCATCCCTGCATTGTTCATGCAGCCAGCTTGGAGCCAGGGCAGGGGAAGCAGAAATCTTCAGAAAATTCAAAGGGAATTCTATAGAAACATCTGCTTCTTCAAAGAAGGTGCCAAGTATAAAAATAGGACCCTCATACCCACTCTTCAGTTCATTTTCTGGCCCTGCGGAAGCACTCTCAGTGGACTGCATGCCGCTGTGGCCCGTTGTGTGCATTAGAAGACTGATTTGCTGTTCCTGAAAGGACTGCTCTGCTGCCTGAAAGCTGCCTTGAACCCTCAGAGGCCTACCCTGCTGCTAGAGCCTTGTTCTACGGCTAGAACCCAGCACTAGCAGTGGGGCCACTAGGGCTAGTTGGCTGGCCTCATAATCAGAGCTGCAGGGACAGAAAAGGCTCGAACCATCTTGAACCCACACCTGGACAGAGCCCAAGTGAGTCCTAACCTTCCTAAGTTGTGTCCCTCCAGTTCTAGACCTTTGGTGATGGTGCTAAAGGTGCCCTGATTACGAAACTCCCAAACATGGACTTTTTGGCTAAAACAGCTCTTAGAACAGAGAGGATACCGGGACCAACCTGCTTGTCTGTGTGGGTGCTAGTTTTTATCTTAAACTTTAAAAATGTATAACACTGATTTAATTTTTGTTGTTTCAATTTCATGTAATTTATTAACTTTACTTTTCGAAATTACTGTGGGATTTTTCTTGTATTGTGTTTTCAATTTGTTACTGTTTGCGTGCTGCATAAATACTTCACACATTGCCTGCATGTTAAGCCTGACTGCTTTTGTGCTAAGCTACTAGAAGGTTAAGCACAGGTTAATTTAGTAACTTTTAACGTTCACCCTGACAGGGATTGTGGCTGTTTCTTGAGCAGGGTTAACACTCCACTCAGCCTACAACCCAATTTCTCACACCCACTGAGTGAGTATCATGTAAAATTGTTGTCCTCACCTTGGTGCTGACCTTCAATAACACAGAACATACCATTATGGTGAGCATAACAGCTACTTCGTTATCATAAGCTCTACACTATTTCTTGCCATAGATAAACCCATTACCTTTGAGTTTTAATTTTTTCAGGCTCCCTTTGAGACTACATCTTTGAGTTTGTGGTCACTCGACCTCTACAATTCATATAGGATCGAAATGTGGTTGGCCATTACTACATGCAGACTTAGTAATTGTGTTGTCTTTTATTAGACTCCAGGCCAATAGTACCTAAAAACCTAGCAAATTAACAGATATAAACTTTCTGTTTCTCCTATTTGTGTGATCACTAGGGACACAAAGCACTTAATTTCCTTTATCGCACTATTTTGAGCAAAGCTCTAAAGGTTTTTTAATTAATAATTTGTCTTTGTTGTTTATGGATAATAAATTTGGTTTAACTGAGAACTTGAGGCTGGATGAAAAATGCTCTTGGTCTTACATTCATTGTTTTCAGTGATTGAGCTGATTGATCAAAACATATTGGGCCATATTATCAAGCAAGGGCGATACATTATTGCCGCTTTTATCGGCAGGAAACTGCTGCTAAAGCGGCGATAATGGGCTTGATAATATGCCCTTGTGAATTCCCATATCAGCCCAGGTTAACACCAGAACCTGGGCTGCTATGGGAATCCACAAGGGCATATTATCAAGCCCATTATCGCCGCGTTAGCGGCAGTTTCCTGCCGATAAAACCGGCGATAATGTATCGCCCTTGCTTGATAATATGGTCCATTGTTCATTAGTTGAGTCTGTGGTGAACCACTGTTACAGGAGATAAACACTAGTTCAGTCACACTCGCTCATGCAATGCCTACCAAACTCCACTACATCCATCCATACATACTTCCAGGCACGCAGGATCTCTGCACTAAGATTCCGAGTTCATCAATAGTAGTGGAGCTTTGGGTGAATTGGCCCATGTGCTTCCATTCGCAAGACACAGGTAAAAAGGCAGTTACATACCGTAGTCACTACAAAACACAGCATGCTGCCATCACATACTACACGTGTGAACCCTTGACAGGGATACTGGTGCTCCTCTTTCTACAAAGGGTCCGTTTGGTGCGTTTTTCTAAATCTTGGACAGTTCCAGGACGACTCATAAGTCAAAGGCATGCCTAGGCCTTCACACACACACGCACCCACTATTACATTTTACATTACACTTGTTACCATTTAGTGCAGTTTAGAAGCACTGTAAATAATTGGGGTTCGTATTTTCCTAATCAGTGGTGTTCATTTTATCAGTCGTAGAAGGATGAAAAGCAGAGTTGGCCACAATGACATTCGAACCTGTGACCTTCGAGTTAGCCACAGATTTCCACACCATGGACATAAGTCACCCGACTTATAATATCGGCTGTATCTGCTGACCAACTGTATTGGCTAAAAGGATAGCTGAGTGAATTAAGGCAGCTGTGGCCGTGGTAGAAACTCCTGACTATCTAGCGGGTTATGCTTGTAGCACTGGCATGGTTAGGTATGGCGCTAGTTTGAAACATAAGTGGGCTCATTTCATAATGGGTTTGTTGCAGAGATCTGGGCATAGAATCTGCAGCAACACAAGCGGCAATCTTGTTCACATAGTCTAGGAGGTTTTCAACCCATTTCTGCAATGATCTGCATGTAATTTGCATAGCATAAACTTGAATCCCTGCAGGGTTATCTAACCATGTTTTCTCCTGTTGGCGTGAAATCATCGAGTTTGCTAACAATGAAAATGATTAACCACCCAGAAACAAGTGAGTTTGTGTTGTGTTCATTTTGCCTGGTCATTATTAATATAATTATGTACTTAAACAAAAATGTCATTGTGCAAGGGCTGCATGACAGCATCCGGCAGTGCAGCGCTACCTTGGTCCTGTCATAACTAAACCAACCAGGGCACTTAATTTTCTCAAAAACAACCTACCCAAGCCAGTAATTGAATGTCAACAAATACATTTAGCAAAGGGAGGACTGGGCCTATCCATTAGGATGGCGGACGGATCTGTGACTGGGGGTAAATGTTTGGCCATTGTGCAACATTCCGTCCATCATCTTGTGTGTTTTGCTGTTCACCCTATGTGGGAAGGCTATGCCCAGACGTGGGTCCCGTGCTCACTAAGCCACTGGAGTCAAGCTATCCTGGCTGATGAAGGCGATTAGCCAGAAACCGGTCCTAGGATGCTTGATTCCGGTCCAGGGAAGACATGGCTTGGCAGTTCGGTCTGGACTGTACCCATGAGGCACAGGGTCAAGACTCATTTGAATATGGCCATGTCTGAACTGGGGTGGCTTGTGAGCAAAATAACGATGGATTAAACCCAGATCTGTGACTGGGGGTTAATGTTTGGCCATTGTGCAACATTCCGTCCATCATCTTGTGTGTTTTGCTGTTCACCTTATGTGGGAAGGGTATGCCCAGACGTGGGTCCCATGCTCACTAAGCCACTGGAGTCAAGCTATCCTGGCTGATGAAGGCTGATAGCCAGAAACCGGTCCTAGGATGCTTGATTCCGGTCTAGGGAAGACATGGCTTGGCAGTTCGGTCTGGACTGTACCCATGAGGCACAGGGTCAAGATTGATTTGCATATGGCCATGTCTGAACTGGGGTGGCTTGGTGAGCAAAATAGCGATGGATTAAACCCAGATCTGTGACAGGGGGTGAATGTTTGGCCATTGTGCAACATTCCGTCCATCATCTTGTGTGTTTTGCTGCTCAGACAATAATCCCTCATCTTCGCTCCTCTTGTTTAACATTTGGTTAATCTGTTCTTCAGGGATATCCTAGTACCTTGTGCAAGGAATGAGGGATAACACCATTCCTTCAGAAACCTCCCAAAGATCCTGCAAATGTTTACAGAATTTGATGATTTTTTAGGCCTCTGGCAAGTCATCACTAGAAACACTAAAAACCCTGACATCATTGGGATTAAACTTAAACTTTTTGATAAAAGAGAGAACGTAGGATTAATTAGGTTTGGTCTTAGCCAAGGTATTTTGATTTTACTGAAGTTTACTTATTGGGGCGTTCGGCCATCCTTCGTCTATTGTTCTGTTGTTGTTTCATTCACATTAGTCTTCCACCCATTACAGCCAACAGCATGGGGCAGTGGGGCACCCCACTCCATCCCTTGGCTGACTTCACTATGAGGAACGGTGTTCTGCTCTTTCGCACGTATTTCCCTTCAGCGCCAAGAACAACTATAGCAATGTGTGCTTTTTAAAACCAAAATAAATGTTTTGCTTTTGGCCAATGTTTTCTTTATGATATTGTCGAAGAATCAGAAGCTCTGCTGACTATAAAGTTTAACAAAATCATGACAAAACAAAGCAAGCATTGACCTAGCTAAAAGGCAACCAACCACCCAATGCCAGACCTGTTCACTTTGCCAATGCTTGTTTTTGAGTCTGAATTTCCTGCCATAGGTCCAAGCTGTTGTCAAGAGTTGCTTTTCCAGTCTTTACGACTTCAGCCTATTCCGCCTTAGTTATCTCTTATGTCTATTAAAATTTAATCCATTGGGGTAAACTTTCCTCGTCAGCCTCAAGCATTATGGGTCTACGGAGGTAAGCCATCAGACCATCTGCTCTATTTATTATTGGGGGTCAAATGTTTTTTTTGTTTTACTGTCTGTCACTGCCAGGAATCACCTGGCCCGCGAGGAAAAGTAAAAATAAAAACTTCCCCCACAGAATGGGAGAAAAATCCCATGGTGTTAGGGCTGTAGTGTTTTTTTCTTTTCTGAAAACAAACTCCTGGTGTGGGAGTTTGCTTTTCAAAAATACTTTTTTTCAAAGGTTGGTGTAAGCATTCCTCGCCAATGATGAACCTAAACCACATTTTTAAAGGGTTTTGTTTGATCTGGTTTGCTCAAGCCCATAGATACCACTGAGGGCTGGCAGTAAACTCTGAATTTGGTGGGCAGAGTAAAGGTAGGGTGGCAGATGTAAAGTCCTTCTCCACCCTGACTGTGTTTACTCCTTCCCCCAAGGTCTAAAGCGGTAGCATAATCATCAGGCCATCAGATACCTGACAGAAAAAACCCATCAGCAGGTGTCTTGTTGACTACTCTGCGGCACCAAGAAAATCAAGTTCACAGTCCATAAATGGACCACTCCCACTCAGCTTCAGGAAAAGGCCTGAGGCAAATCGTTTTGAGCAGGCCAATGTAAAGACAGCGTCTGGGTGGTCAACGTTATATAAATGCTGTCATTCATTCATTCACTCTTTATGACTTTCCCTGGTATGCATATGATACAATAAGTATTGAAAATACAACGATTTGGGGATTTATATAGTGAATATATTTGTTTTTTTGCTTCAGTAAAACACGGAATAAGTCCCAAACAGTTTGCAGCAATTTAATGCTACTTCATACTGAGAACAGATAGAAGAACACAGACAAACAGCATTACAGAATTGTATCACTTACAGAGCAATTACACAGCATGGACAGCAGAAGTGTGAGCTTCTCTCGGGCACAAGTCCGATACAGCACACACACGCGTCTTTTTCTATGTATATGTGATATACCTCTTTAAAATCCTTATACAGTTTCATTTTCTGTGCACATGTTCATTCACTTAGTTTTCATGATGCATAATTTTGCCATGCAACAGAAGTGCTTTGAAATCATTCCCTTTGTTCTTTCAGTTTAGTTACACATTCACTTGTTTATTCTTGGCTCATTGTTTATAACTGTAGCATGCAACTGAGTCGTTGTGAAGCAATGTTTTTACGTCTTAGTTGTAATCTGCAGACGTACGTCCTTGTAAGGCGACGTGCTTATCTTTTCTGGTTACAGCTTGTAGCTGTTTGGCCTTGTTGAGCCGCTCATTGGCTGTTGTTGATGAAAACATTTTCGTTCGTTTTGGTTCAGACTACTATTGGGAGTTGCAGCCAATGGAGTTTGTTTTCCTCCACGCTTCTGGGTTCTTCATCCATAACCGAGTTGCAATCAATTAAACTTCTGTTTTTAAAAAAAAAGATTCTATTGGATGTATTCCTGATTTACTGAACAGCAGCTATAATTTCGAACTAGCAGTGTTCTTTTGTGGCCTAAAGGTATTCCAGTCCCACAAACTAAGCCATATGATGAAGCCCACTGTAGAAAAACCTGTTCAGTGTCAATCAATCCATCAATCATAGCATTTGTAAAGCGCACTACATACCTGTGAGGGTCTTAAGGCGCTAGGGGGTACAGGGGGGAGGCTACTACTGTTCAAAGAGCCAAGTCTTGAGAAGTCTTCTGAAGGTCAGAAGGTCTTCGGTATGCCATATTCAGATGGGGAGGGTGTTCCATGTCTTGGCGGCGAGGTGGAGGAATGATCTGCCGCCGGCGGGCACTCTTCGGATGCGGGGGACGTTGGCGAGGGCGCGGTCTGCGGAGTGGAGCTGGCGGGTGGGGGTGTAGAGGCTGAGTCGGCTGTTGAGGTACGCTGGTCCGGTGTTGTGCCTTGTGTGCGTGGGTGAGGAGTTTGAAGGTTATCCTCTTGTTGACAGGGAGCTAATGCAGGTCTCTCAGGTGGGATGTGATGTGGCTGCGGCGGGGGATGTCGAGGATCAGGCGTGCGGAGGCGTTCTGGATGCGTTGGAGCCGTTTCAGGAGTTTGGACGGGGCTCCTGCGTAGAGTGCGTTTCCATAGTCTAGTCTACTGCTGACGGGGGCCTGGGTGACCGTCCTTCTCGTTTCGGTGGGGATCCACTTGAAGATCCTGCGAAGCATGCGGAGGGCGTTGAAGCAGGAGGAGGAGACAGCGTTGGTCTGCTTCGTCATGGAGAGGGTAGAGGCGAGGATGATCCCTAGGTTGCGTGCATGGTTGGTGGGTGTTGGGGGTGTTCCAAGTGCAGTCGGCCACCAGGAGTTGTCCCTGGCCGAGAGGGTGGATCCGAGGATGAGGACCTCCGTCTTGTCCGAGTTCAGCTTCAGTCAGCTGTTCCTCATCCAGTCGGCGACGGCCTTCATTCCTTCGTGGAGGTTGGTTTTGGCGGTGTGAGGGTCCTTGGTGAGGGAGAGGATCAGCTGGGTGTCATCGGCGTAGGAGATGATGTTGAGGTTGTGCCTTCGTGCGACGTGGGTGAGCGGTACCATGTAGACGTTGAACAAAGTTGGGCTGAGGGATGGGGTACGCCACAGATGATCCCGGTGGCTTCGGAGCGGAAGGGGGGGGAGACGGACGCTCTGTGTTCTGCCGTAGAGAAAGGAGGTGGTCCAGTCCAGGGCCTTCTCTTGGATCCAAGCGTCGTGGAGGCGTGTTCGTAGTGTGCGGTGGCAGATCGTGTAGTAGGCGGCTGACAGGTCCAGGAGGATGAGGGCCGCGGTTTCTCCATTGTCTAGCAGGGTCCTGGTGTCATTTGTGGCGGCGATGAGTGCAGTGTCGGCGCTGTGGTTGCTGTGGAACCTGGACTGGTACGGGTCCAGGATGTTGTTCTCCTCGAGGAAGCTGGTCAGTTGTTTGTTGACAGCCTTTTCGATGACCTCCGCCGGGAACGGGAGCAGGGAGATGGGTCGGAAGTTCTCGAGGTCCTTGGGGTCTGCCTTGGGCTTCTTGAGTAAGGCGTTGATCTCTGCGTGCTTCCAGTTCTCCGGGAATGTCGCTGTCTCGAAGGAGATTTTGATAATTTTCCGGAGATGGGGTGCGAAGGTGCTGCTGGCTTTGTTGAAGATGTGGTGTGGGCAGGGGTCTTCCGGGGATCCGGAGTGGATGGTGTTCATGATTTGGATGGTGTCATCATCGTTGATGTTGGTCCGGGCAAGCAGGCGGTTGGTGCGGGTGGTGGTCGTGGGAGCAGGGGTCTCAGTGGTTGCCGGGGTGGTGACAGCGTTGTAGCTGTCGTGGATATCTGCGATCTTGCAATGGAAGAAGGTGGCCAGCGAGTTGCACAGGTCTTGTGAAGGTGGGATGTCGTTGGTGTTGGAGCTGGGATTGGAGAGTTCCTTCACGATGTTGAAGAGCTCTTTGCTGTTGTGTGTGTTGTTGACTAGGCGGTCTTTGAAGGAGGTCCTTTTGGCGGATCTGATGAGGTGGTGGTGTCTGCGGGTGGCGTTCTTGTGGGCTGTGTAGCTTTCCGGAGTTCGTTCACGGATCCAGTTTTTTTCGAGTTTTTGGCAGGTTTGCTTGGAGGCCTGGAGGTCTTCAGTGAACCAGCTGGCTTTCTTGCTGGTGTGGGTGTCACAGATTCCCATTGACAAAGTAGGTTGTGCATTCCTACCTACCCATCTGGGGCAAGTGTATTTGGTAAGTGTGAGAGGGCATGTGTGGATGAAAGGTCTCCCTTCTTTGCCAGTGTTTCCCTCACACGGCGAACTGGTACAGTGTGGCCAGCAGCAGTGACACCATCCTACAATCAACACACACACATACAGACCGTAACAATGTGGACAGCAGATGTTCAAAGAGGCACAGCTTCGAAAGCCCTGTGCAGCATAGCAACAGCAGCGCATGAACCAGGCTGAATAGATACATGCCACCACAAACCTAGCTAGAGAGCAATGGGAGAGTTTATTACATCATGGGAGGGGGACTGGGAGACATTTGGAGATCAAGTACAGTAAATGAAGGGATGGAGATGGGAGACTTACTATCAGAATGTATTCTATAGCTCACCATTACAAAGGTTTTACTTCAAATGGAAGGTGCACCAGAAATGAATTCAATATGGCAAATTTCATTCCATCATCTTCTTTTATTATTGAAAATTGTTGCATAAAATCAGCCAACGCGTTTCGTTCCCATCACACTAGGAACTTCATCAGGGCTTAATATATTAAATAGGGTGTCCACAAATTTTACAGTGTAAACTGTTGTATCGTCACCAGGCAATCACCCGAAATATGGGTATAGAATCAAGTCATGTCCCAGCTCGAGATCCGAGTCCTGAGCAATCCCGGTGTAGGTTGAGTCGCCTGCAGTTTTCTCTGGTTTCCAGAGTGGCGCTAAATGCCGGCAAGTGCCCGAAGAGGATGCACAGGAAATTAAATTACATGAGGAAGGGACTGAGGTGCAGAACCTATGGTCAGCCACTGTTAGCTTTGTGTTTAGTCACCATTACATAGTTAACTGTTACTACTCAGTCCATGTGATTGCGGTTTGGATTACAACAGCATAGAAAGCAGCAAAGAAAGAACATATGCAAATTCTTTACCCCGTGTGTCTGTTGGTAAAGTTCAAATGGAGCTAAACAGTTGTCCTGTTAGTTTTTAATTTGTTTGAACCTGTCACATTAATCTTTGTTTTTTGCCCATAACTATGGCTGCATCTGTTTTATGATATATTTATAGTTGTCATCAGACGCCATCCACATGTGATTGCGGATTTCACCAACTCAAATAACGTGTCACAGATATTGTTCTGCAAAATTCATTTGGGAAACCGTTGATTTCGAGATATTGCAGGTCTGCAGCCATCTGAAATGCCTATAGACAACCACCCTTTTTGGTTATATTTATGAAAAATTCACAGTATCAACATTAATATATAGGAGTTTGCTTCCGGACTCTGACTAGAGTGAGGGTGCATGTAACCTACACCCACCAACCCACATGAGGTTTCCAAGGCTATGCTTTTCAGAAGAGTGTAGTAACCACTCTCCCAGCAGGAAGTTATACCCTGTCGACAAACACTCGGACACTTTTCTATAGTATACTCAGCATGTGAATTGTCCCTTATATGCCCCACCTCCATTGGGCTGGATGCATCCTTCAACCACCGAGCAGTGATTCATGCAAGAGCTCTGTTTAGCTTGTGGACCCATAGACACCTACTGCCAGTAGGAGGCAGCATTGTTGACAAGCCATGGATTCTCTAAGCGCCTCTCTTTCCCATGTTCTCCCATTCTTCATTCCTCTTCAACCCCTCTCTCAACCTTCCATATCCCATTACACACTTCTCGTATCCTATTCTTTCTCCACATTTCCTCTCTACCTTCTATCCTGTCTCAGCTTTTACTCCCCTCCATTCATTTTTATTCCATTACATCTTAAGAATCTCCCTGTGCCTACAAAAAATAATTGTGTCCCTGATTGATGCTCATGAAAAGCGCTCCAATACCTTTGGGTTGAGTTTGCACTATAAGCACCTGTGCCGACTATTAAGTGCTGGTGCCAAGCACCGGAAGCCACTGTTCAAATTAAACACTGTGGTAAATGGTACAAAGTTGTTCCTTGTTGTCCTTGTTAGAAGTCCTAGGCAAGGTTGACCGCTTTTTCCTCTTCTTTTGGCCCTCGCCTTGAAGACCCTTGCCTCCATGGTAAACAGGATGCATGATAAGAGGCTAGTGATGGAATCACAAGTGAGAAGATAGGATATCCCTTAATGATGATTACCTTATGTTGAACTTTTTAGACAAATTATTAGGAGTGAAATGAATATTTGGCAGATATTCTGAGTTCAAAGTAAAGTGGTATAATTCATTACTATACCTAATCAATGACTGGGCTGCTATGGGAAATATATGTTGCTAGATAATCAGGGCTGAGTATAAATACCAAGACATATTTGGTTCGAACAACAGTAAGCAGTCTTAAAAGATTCTTCATGAAGGTTCGGCAAGATTTAGGTAGGGTTTGGCACATTCTAAATCACTGCTTGGCAATGCAGATAGCTATAAAATGATCCCCCTCCCCAATCCCTCAGAATATTGTACATAATTCAGAACACTCCATACTGGATACCAAAAGACTGTTTTTGTAAAAGAGTTAGGGTGGTGCTGAACTTCTTTGTGACAGTGGAACCGGATGTATACCTCTTCATATTATATGTAAAGATACCTATATTGTTGGCATTGCATTTCTAGACAAACAGGATTAATGCTGGGACATCCCCTTTGGTGGTATGAAATGGATGGTCCTTTGCATTAAAGCAGGATTCCTCATTAATGGCTGACCTTCAGGCTTTGGGCAACAAGACTGTGGCCCTCATTACGAGTGGCCCGTTAAATTCGGATCCATTCACAAACACCCAGTAATTACCAGGTGTGATCTAAATCATATCATTCCTTAAATGTCGGCAGGCCAAACTTGCTGGACTAACAAGGGGTAAAGGCCTGGGGGCTCATTTATGAGCCCCTGCGTCACTTTTGTGCCACCGGTGCGTAACTTTTTGAGACGCACCAGTGGCATAAAAAATGTGCCATGTTGCGCCATATTTACGAAGTGACGTATCTAGGTCGATGCGTCACTTTGTAAAGCCCTGCGCTACTTTATACCTGCACCAGGTGTAATGTATGGAGGGTGGGCGTACCCCCGCAAGAAAGGGTCGTAGGAGTGGTGCAGCAAAATCTATGAGATTTCGCTGCGCCACTTCTAGGACACCCATGCGTTAAAACCTTTTGCCTGCCTCATGGCAGGTGTAAGGGTGACACAGGCCCTTTCACATGGGGCTTGACCCATGTGAAAGGAACATTGCTGGAGTTGCGTCAGGCTTCCGCCACAACTCCAGCAATGCGCCACTTTTTGCGCTGACAGATACGTCAGTTATACTGACGTATCTGTCCTTCCTTGCGACATGATGCGTCATATTGTAAATATGACACATCATTGGTGTCGCAAGGAGGGTGCACTGAGAAGTGGCGCATCGCTGTTTTCAAGCACCGATGCCCCACTTATAAATGAGGCCCCTGGTTTTTACAAGGAAATGCAGATTTCGGTGCAGTAAGCAAATACGCACGATTCTCCAAAAACTCTGAATATAGTAACTATTGCAAACACATCAGTGTTGGATTTTATTCACGCGATAATTCTTGCATCACAATACTGGGCAACTCATATTGAGGGTGTAGTGAACAGACCCATGCTTTCTTTAGAAAAGCCCTGAAAACTTGGCTCTTCACTTTGTTGCTCCATAGACATAGAACAGCGAGCCTTCTTTAGTCCATTTCTCATCTGAACTATGAAGTCTTTAGCCCCTTGACGCATCTGGGTATTTGTGCATTCGGATGAATCCAACTTCATCTATTCATTCAACAGGGCTTCGAGGATGGCTCGCCAAGTGTAAGATAGGAATGTATTCTTACTCTCTGTGGAGCACAGTTCTGTTGCACAGCATTCCTGTGGAGCTCAGTTCTGTTGCACAGCATCGCTGTGGCGCTCGGTTCTGTTGCACAGCATCGCTGTGGCGCTCAGTTCTGTTGCACAGCATCGCTGTGGAGCTCAGTTCTGTTGCACAGCATCGCTGTGGAGCTCAGTTCTGTTGCACAGCATCGCTGTGGTGCTCAGTTCTGTTGCACAGCATCGCTGTGGTGCTCAGTTCTGTTGCACAGCATCGCTGTGGAGCTCAGTTCTGTTGCACAGCATCGCTCTGGAGCTCAGTTCTGTTGTATTTAAACCAAAGAGAGGGGCTCAATGTAACCCAAAGGGAAATAGAGCTCCAATATACCGTTAAGTTAAACACGTTTTTTCCCATTTGGGAGATCAAAAGATCTCAGGTTCAGATATTCACCTCATGCAGTCAATCACCTCATGCAATCCAATACTCACACACTAGAGAGAACTTAACAGCCAATTGCTTAGGGAAATGCTCAACACAAGAAAAAACCTAATGTTAAAAATATATACCTTTATTTTACATAAAAATACATGAATCCATATATAATATCAAATAAAACATAACACAATACATTATAATGAGTAAAAATCACCTAACATAAGGAGGAAAAAGTGTGGGTCAAGACCATGTAATCAGTCTTTACTAAATGTTAATTTGGTAATTTTGTTGACAACCTAGGTGAGAAATGTTATTCTTATACCCAATTTTCTCATGACAACTCCAAATTTAACCATTGTACAATGCGTCGACGCGTTTCGGAAGCTCGTGATGGTTGTAGCCTTCTTCTTCAGGACAGTGTATATAGTTTTCCTCCCAATCAATATTTCACCTAATGCACATAAAACATAGTTTTCAGCCTACCATTTACTGTTTAAACTTTTTCAGGCTAGTTCATAAAATCTATCTCAACAAAAATCTCTATATATGATGGATACCCTACTGTTATTTCGCCGTCTTATAGTGCAACTATAGTTGTTTTGCCTGTTCATGATTAATGACAATGTGACGGCACGATTAAAAACATTGTATCTTCTTTTAAAAACTAATCATGATGTAGCTGTCTAGAAAACATTCTCATAGTTTCTTCACTACACTACGCCCAAAGATCAGGACAAATTCACAGGATAACAATTCATCAGAAACAATTCATCAGAGAGCATTCTCATAATCCCTTTTTTTAACGCCAAAAAGTCAAGGAAAAATTCACAAGATGACAATTCAACGGGCCCAATACATTAGTGTTTTTTCATGGTGTACAGAGCATTTGTCCAGGGATTTCCAAGTTGGTACGTTTTAAACAATGGTCTCAGTTACACACAGAGCATCAGTCACAACATTCAGACAGCCTACGTGTACTTTCACTCCTAACTCACCTATGCAAATGCATCTGGGTGGTTAAAGCATGATCCGGACTTCATCTAGTTCGGGGTCTGTTATTAATAAAGTTAGATCTCCCGCATATCTGGTGGATAAGGATAACATGTTAATCTACCCACCAGTATGAAAGTTAACTATGCCACTCTAGCACCCTGGTCTCATAATTCAAACTATTTACCTGTTTTGAATTTGACAATTGGTATGTACTGGCGCTATCCGAAAGGAACGGGATATGTGGTGCCAATTTTCTGTATCCTCGTTCTGCTCCTAAAATAAAGTATTTTCATTTTAGTGCTTGGCCGACATTCCAGTTTATCCTAGGGGTTTTGGTCCCTCATCGTGATACATTACAACAATAATTACCTTAAGGTATTTGTCTTATATTTGGACCTTTATCGTCGCTTGCGTTCTGTATTTACCAATTGGTTTTGCTGCTCCCTGTTCTGAAAAATGATTTACTAATTTAATATTCGGTACTCATATTGGCAACTCATATGTTCAAGCCTATTAGTGGCGCTCACCTGTAAGTGGAGACCTTTCTTCTGTAATGATTTCACTGCACCCGGGTATCTGACGCTCGTGGCCGTATGCTGCAAAACAAGGGCATTTTGTCTATTATAAATATTTCGTATGTTTGAATCCCACTGTTTTTAACTCAAAGTAATCTGTGTCACAAGTTCCCACATTTACTTAAGGTGGTTATTTATTATTTACGGTACCACTATTGTCTATAAATACCGGAAGTTCTATTGCGCATTAATTGCAATAGCCACTCGCAGATTTCTACTTTAAGCCCTCCCTTTGGAAATTCAGAGCTTTCCAACATCCTAACTCAAAGTATGCCCCAGATTATTGTGATTATTTCGTGTGTTTATTTTCCCTAGTTTTTTCACTCAAAGTGATCTGTTTAGCAAGTTCCGCCATCTATTTAAGGATAGTTCACTCATTACACTACCCCCACCTTTGTTGTCTATTGACACCAGTAGTTCTATTATACATAAATTACCATTATTACTCGGGGGTTTCTGCTTAAAGCCCTCCTGTTTAAAATTCTGAGTTTTAACTCTAAGTATTAACTCTAAGTATGATCCAGTCCGCTCGGTTATAAAGCCTACCTTATTCAATTTCCAGGCTGATATCCCCGGCGTGCTCCACCAGCGTCTATGCGATCGCCATTAAGGTTTGGAAAACGGCCGTCTCCGTCTCCAAGTCGCCTTTTAATTACGCGCCCTACCCTACGTCACAGTGTGTTCGACGCGCCCTCTGCTATTTACTTTTGGCAATTACAACTTTATTGTTTCCCGATTGGACAAGGCTCTGTTCTGATCTTGAAATTACGTTATTGCAGGCCGATTATTACATATTTTTATCAAGTGTTTTTGCCTCTTGTGTTACACAAAGCCTCGTTTTCAAAATAAAAACGATTAGTGGAGAATTCTTTTTATCTCGGTAAAAAAATATAAAATGAACGCTTTTATGAATGCTTTTGTTAACGATGTATTTATTTAATGGATTAACAAATCTTCTCTTGTTGTTCTCTTTTATTTTAACCACATAATTATAGTATTTCATGCGAGAGGAAGTGAATTGAGGTGAAACTCACTGGTCTCTCTCGCCACTGGGATTGCTCTGTATCACATCTTACCTGATGTTGAGTGGAACCTTTATTCTTTTTTTGAATGGACCAATCTGATTCTAAATCTTTATCAACCTTCGTTAACTTAGCAATAATGGGTTTTATTGTACTATGTTGCTAAATGGATGATGTTTATAATCACATTGTTGCTATGCCTTATTCATAACTGCTAAGTTATTGCATCATCAGATATAACAGAGAGAATTTTACAAAATTCTTCATTACAAACAGATGTTCTTTATTTAAACCACAATTCTCATCCAGTCTTCTTTTGTGTTGAGACCTTTATTGACTGTATCAAGAGTTGAAATGTACCATTGTTCTCGGTTTTTGCGTTTTATTTCCACATTGCCTCCCCTTTTAGAGGAGGTAATTTTCTCTACCACAAACCACGAGAACTCTGTGTGCTTGTGTTTCAGTTTTGCAAAATGCTCCACCATTGGGGCATTGAGTTTGCAGGTTTTCAGGGCAGAACGATGTTCCAATAGGCGTAACCTTAACTCTCTTCCTGTTTCGCCCACATAAGCTAGTCCACATGGGCACAAGAGGATATATATTAGATTGCTGCTTCTGCAATTATTCAGTGATTTAGATGTCATGGTATAGTCATTGTACGTTAATGTCTTTGTGACAATGCAGTTGTCACATATTGAGCAAGTACTGCATTTGTAATTGCCCACCGCTCTAGTGCCATCTATCGTCATCTGATTGCTATGATTGCCCTCTCTGTATGTGTGCACTAGGTTTTGGCGGATGTTCTCGTTATGCCTGAATGCAAAGATGGGTTTGGGAATTTTCGTCTCTTTCCCATCATTTAGGATATTCCAACTGGAATGGATGACATTTTTTAATTTGTTACTAATGTTAGAGAACTGACTCACAAATACCAATTTTGAGTCAGTCACAGGCGGCTTTTTTTGGTTCAGTTCTGGGATTATCATGCTGTCCCGATTGTAAAATCTTGCTCTTTTGCATGAGTTCTTTATCAATTTCTTAGGATATCCTCTATCTTTCAACTTTTCTGCTAGATTATCCGCGTGTTTAAGATAGTCAGACAGGTTGGTACAGTTCCTCCTCAATCGGAGGAACTGACCAAAAGGTACATTATCACGTTGGGAGCGAGGGTGATAACTACTGTAGTGTAGTAATGTGTTCTTGTCGGTGGGTTTAGTGTATAACTCCACCTCTAAAGAACCATCTTTGTTTTTAATAGAAATATCCAAAAAGTTGACTGTATTGCTGTCATATGATGCTGTGAACCTGAGGTTACTGTTACCCATGTTCAACCACTCCAGATATTCTTCCAGGATCTCTCTTTGTCCCTCCCAAATGAAGAAGATGTCATCAATGAAGCGGCGCCACAACTTGATGTTCTCAAAGAAGGGCGCCGCCTCATTGAAGACATGTCTCTCCTCGAACCTGGCGACATACAAACATGCCAGGCTCGGCGCACAAGTTGCTCCCATACTTGTGCCTTTACATTGGAGGAACAATTCTTCTCTGAACAAAAACATGTTATTTTTTAACACCAGACTGATACACTGGGTTATGAAATGCTTGTTTGCGCCTCCTAGGTCTGCATTGTCAAGGATATCACCAACAACCGAAATGGTGTCATCCTGCGGTATATTGGTGTACAATGCCTCTATATCGAGGGTTACCAAAATTTGATTATTGGAATTGTAGGGCAGTCCTTCTATCATGGAAATAATGTGAGCCGAGTCTCGTACATATGATTTTTGTAGGATTACAACAGGTTTTAAAAAAATATCGGCATACTGACTGAGTGGTTCTAGGCGTGATCCAATGCAACTAACTATAGGTCTCATGGGTGGATCTAAAAGGTTTTTATGTATTTTGGGAAGCCCATATATCGCCGGTATCCTGGCTTCCTTAGTATTTAAAAAATCATATTCCGCTTTACAAATCCAATCGTTTTCCAAAGCTACCTTTGTTATCTCTGCTACCTCCCTATTTAGAGAGTCTAATTTGGAAAATGACACCTTTTGGTAGTGTTCTTTGATTGGATTTGTAAAGCGGAATATGATTACATAAAAACCTTTTAGATCCACCCATGAGACCTATAGTTAGTTGCATTGGATCACGCCTAGAACCACTCAGTCAGTATGCCGATACTTTTTTAAAACCTCTTGTAATCCAACAAAAATCATATGTACGAGACTCGGCTCACATTATTTCCATGATAGAAGGACTGCCCTACAATTCCAATAATCACATTTTGGTAACCCTCGATATAGAGGCATTGTACACCAATATACCGCAGGATGACACCATTTCGGTTGTTGGTGATATCCTTGACAATGCAGACCTAGGAGGCGCAAACAAGCATTTCATAACCCAGTGTATCAGTCTGGTGTTAAAAAATAACATGTTTTTGTTCAGAGAAGAATTGTTCCTCCAATGTAAAGGCACAAGTATGGGAGCAACTTGTGCGCCGAGCCTGGCATGTTTGTATGTCGCCAGGTTCGAGGAGAGACATGTCTTCAATGAGGCGGCGCCTTTCTTTGAGAACATCAAGTTGTGGCGCCGCTTCATTGATGACATCTTCTTCATTTGGGAGGGACAAAGAGAGATCCTGGAAGAATTTCTGGAGTGGTTGAACATGGGTGACAGTAACCTCAGGTTCACAGCATCATATGACAGCAATACAGTCAACTTTTTGGATATTTCTATTAAAACAAAGATGGTTCTTTAGAGGTGGAGTTATACACTAAACCCACCGACAAGAACACATTACTACACTACAGTAGTTATCACCCTCGCTCCCAACGTGATCATGTACCTTTTGGTCAGTTCCTCCGATTGAGGAGGAACTGTACCAACCTGTCTGACTATCTTAAACACGCGGATAATCTAGCAGAAAAGTTGAAAGATAGAGGATATCCTAAGAAATTGATAAAGAACTCATGCAAAAGAGCAAGATTTTACAATCGGGACAGCATGATATACCCAGAACTGAACCAAAAAAAGCCGCCTGTGACTGACTCAAAACTGGTATTTGTGAGTCAGTTCTCTAACATTAGTAACAAATTAAAAAATGTCATCCATTCCAGTTGGAATATCCTAAATGATGGGAAAGAGACGAAAATTCCCAAACCCATCTTTGCATTCAGGCGTAACGAGAACATCCGCCAAAACCTAGTGCACACATACAGAGAGGGCAATCAGAGCAATCAGATGACGATAGATGGCACTAGAGCGGCGGGCAATTACAAATGCAGTACTTGCTCAATATGTGACAACTGCATTGTCACAAAGACATTAACGTACAATGACTATACCATGACATCTAAATCACTGAATAATTGCAGAAGCAGCAATCTAATATATATCCTCTTGTGCCCATGTGGACTAGCTTATGTGGGCGAAACAGGAAGAGAGTTAAGGTTACGCCTATTGGAACATCGTTCTGCCCTGAAAACCTGCAAACTCAATGCCCCAATGGTGGAGCATTTTGCAAAACTGAAACACAAGCACACAGAGTTCTCGTGGTTTGTGGTAGAGAAAATTACCTCCTCTAAAAGGGGAGGCAATGTGGAAATAAAACGCAAAAACCGAGAACAATGGTACATTTCAACTCTTGATACAGTCAATAAAGGTCTCAACATAAAAGAAGACTGGATGAGAATTGTGGTTTAAATAAAGTACATCTGTTTGTAATGAAGAATTTTGTAAATTTCTCTCTGTTATATCTGATGATGCAATAACTTAGCAGTTATGAATAAGGCATAGCAAAAATGTGATTATAAACATCATCCATTTAGCAACATAGTACAATAAAACCCATTATTGCTAAGTTAACGAAGGTTGATAAAGATTTAGAATCAGATTGGTCCATTCGAAAAAACAATAAAGGTTCCACTCAACATCAGGTAAGATGTGATACAGAGCAATCCCAGTGGCGAGAGAGACCAGTGAGTTTCACCTCAATTCACTTCCTCTCGCATGAAATACTATAATTATGTGGTTAAAATAAAAGAGAACAACAAGAGAAGATTTGTTAATCCATTAAATAAATACATCGTTAACAAAAGCATTCATAAAAGCGTTCATTTTATATTTTTTTACCGAGATAAAAAGAATTCTCCACTAATCGTTTTTATTTTGAAAACGAGGCTTTGTGTAACACAAGAGGCAAAAACACTTGATAAAAATATGTAATAATCGGCCTGCAATAACGTAATTTCAAGATCAGAACAGAGCCTTGTCCAATCGGGAAACAATAAAGTTGTAATTGCCAAAAGTAAATAGCAGAGGGCGCGTCGAACACACTGTGACGTAGGGAAGGGCGCGTAATTAAAAGGCGACTTGGAGATGGAGACGGCCGTTTTCCAAACCTTAATGGCGATCGCATAGACGCTGGTGGAGCACGCCGGGGATATCAGCCTGGAAATTGAATAAGGTAGGCTTTATAACCGAGCGGACTGGATCATACTTAGAGTTAATACTTAGAGTTAAAACTCAGAATTTTAAACAGGAGGGCTTTAAGCAGAAACCCCCGAGTAATAATGGTAATTTATGTATAATAGAACTACTGGTGTCAATAGACAACAAAGGTGGGGGTAGTGTAATGAGTGAACTATCCTTAAATAGATGGCGGAACTTGCTAAACAGATCACTTTGAGTGAAAAAAACTGGGGAAAATAAACGCACGAAATAATCACAATAATCTGGGGCATACTTTGAGTTAGGATGTTGGAAAGCTCTGAATTTCCAAAGGGAGGGCTTAAAGTAGAAATCTGCGAGTGGCTATTGCAATTAATGCGCAATAGAACTTCCGGTATTTATAGACAATAGTGGTACCGTAAATAATAAATAACCACCTTAAGTAAATGTGGGAACTTGTGACACAGATTACTTTGAGTTAAAAACAGTGGGATTCAAACATACGAAATATTTATAATAGACAAAATGCCCTTGTTTTGCAACATACAGCCACGAGCGTCAGATACCCGGGTGCAGTGAAATCATTACAGAAGAAAGGTCTCCACTTACAGGTGAGCGCCACTAATGGGCTTGAACATATGAGTTGCCAATATGAGTACCGAATATTAAATTAGTAATTCATTTTTCAGAACAGGGAGCAGCAAAACCAATTGGTAAATACAGAACGCAAGCGACGATAAAGGTCCAAATATAAGACAAATACCTTAAGGTAATTATTGTTGTAATGTATCACGATGAGGGACCAAAACCCCTAGGATAAACTGGAATGTCGGTCAAGCACTAAAATGAAAATACTTTATTTTAGGAGCAGAACGAGGATACAGAAAATTGGCACCACATATCCCGTTCCTTTCGGATAGCACCAGTACATACCAATTGTCAAATTCAAAACAGGTAAATAGTTTGAATTATGAGACCAGGGTGCTAGAGTGGCATAGTTAACTTTCATACTGGTGGGTAGATTAACATGTTATCCTTATCCACCAGATATGCGGGAGATCTAACTTTATTAATAACAGACCCCGAACTAGATGAAGTCCGGATCATGCTTTAACCACCCAGATGCATTTGCATAGGTGAGTTAGGAGTGAAAGTACACGTAGGCTGTCTGAATGTTGTGACTGATGACCATTGTTTAAAACGTACCAACTTGGAAATCCCTGGACAAATGCTCTGTGCACCATGAAAAAACACTAATGTATTGGGCCCGTTGAATTGTCATCTTGTGAATTTTTCCTTGACTTTTTGGCGTTAAAAAAAGGGATTATGAGAATGCTCTCTGATGAATTGTTTCTGATGAATTGTTATCCTGTGAATTTGTCCTGATCTTTGGGCGTAGTGTAGTGAAGAAACTATGAGAATGTTTTCTAGACAGCTACATCATGATTAGTTTTTAAAAGAAGATACAATGTTTTTAATCGTGCCGTCACATTGTCATTAATCATGAACAGGCAAAACAACTATAGTTGCACTATAAGACGGCGAAATAACAGTAGGGTATCCATCATATATAGAGATTTTTGTTGAGATAGATTTTATGAACTAGCCTGAAAAAGTTTAAACAGTAAATGGTAGGCTGAAAACTATGTTTTATGTGCATTAGGTGAAATATTGATTGGGAGGAAAACTATATACACTGTCCTGAAGAAGGAGGCTACAACCATCACGAGCTTCCGAAACGCGTCGACGCATTGTACAATGGTTAAATTTGGAGTTGTCAACTGAAAATTGGGTATAAGAATAACATTTCTCACCTAGGTTGTCAACAAAATTATAAAATTAACATTTAGTAAAGACTGATTACATGGTCTTGACCCACACTTTTTCCTCCTTATGTTAGGTGATTTTTACTCATTATAATGTATTGTGTTATGTTTTATTTGATATTATATATGGATTCATGTATTTTTATGTAAAATAAAGGTATATATTTTTAACATTAGGTTTTTTCTTGTGTTGAGCATTTCCCTAAGCAATTGGCTGTTAAGTTCTCTCTAGTGTGTGAGTATTGGATTGCATGAGGTGATTGACTGCATGAGGTGAATATCTGAACCTGAGATCTTTTGATCTCCCAAATGGGAAAAAACGTGTTTAGCTCAGTTCTGTTGCACAGCATCACTGTGGAGCTCAGTTCTGTTGCACAGCATCGCTGTGGAGCTCAGTTCTGTTGCACAGCATCGTTGTGGCTCTCAGTTCTGTTACACAGCATCACTGTGGAGCTCAGTTCTGTTGCACAGCATCGCAGTGGAGCTCAGTTCTGTTGCACAGCATCACTGTGGAGCTCAGTTCTGTTGCACAGCATCGCTGTGGAGCTCAGTTCTGTTGCACAGCATCACTGTGGAGCTCAGTTCTGTTGCACAGCATCGCTGTGGAGCTCAGTTCTGTTGCACAGCATCACTGTGGAGCTCAGTTCTGTTGCACAGCATCACTGTGGAGCTCAGTTCTGTTGCACAGCATCACTGTGGAGCTCAGTTCTGTTGCACAGTATCGCTGTGGAGCTCAGTTCTGTTGCACAGCATCACTGTGGAGCTCAGTTTTGTTGCACAGCATCACTGTGGAGCTCAGTTCTGTTGCACGTTTATGTGATAATGGGTGGGTCTCTTAAATGAGACTTGATTGGAACCTGGAACTTGAAGACATATTGCGGGGTGGATGGGGTTGAGACATTTGACGAGGTGGATGAAGAACTCTTGATTTCTGAGTCCCACAAGTTTAAGTACCTATAAGTAAAATATGTAGTTCAGAAATACAAATGGGATTCAGGTAGAATCCCCAACGGAACAAGAGATACTGCCAGCCCCCCACAGAGGCAGCCAATCTCTCTGATCTATGAAACGTTGCTTAATAATCCATGTGACCCAGAGGGGCTGGGTTCAGGCATGCAAGCAGAGGCGTAGGAAGCTTGATACTGGAGGAGGAGGCCCAATCTGGATGTTAGTCATCCAACGGATGAGAGAGAGGAGGAGGGGGTGGGGGATGGAGTGCTCGACAACAAGGCGGTTTCTGGTGTAGAGAATGATGTAAGAGAAAACCGGCACTAATTGTACCAATGTGGATGCCACTTATTGATTTAAAAAAATAAATATGCAATAAAAAGAGTGATAAAAAACTCCTAACAGAAGAATTCAAAATAGAACATATATAGCATAATTAAGGGAATGAGGTGCAGTGGGCTATGAATGCAGTGAATTCTGATCCTCGAATGTTGAGATCAGTGGAAGATCAGACTTCAAGCCTTTATAAACCCAGAAAACATAATACCACCATCCTGTATTTACAAAACAAAGAATACGTAACATTATATTTCATGTTACTTAGAAAAAAAAAGAATGCATTTGATTATTTGAAGGGAGATTAGCATTAGATGTTGGCAAAATAGAGGAGACAGGCTGGGATCAAGTACAAATGCACGGTGGTTGCCATGATTAGCTCATAATTAAGACTGGGTTAATTTACAAGATTTTGCATGTTATATATATTACATCAGTGTCCAGCTGTTCAGGTTCTGAAGAACTGCATAGGATCAACTAATCAATCATACGATAAACTTTTCATTTATACAAATACATTAATCTAAAATGTAAAAATGGTAGAAACCAGTCTCTGATAATCAAAGACCTTGGAGGGAGATCTCTATGATCTTCTTGTCGCAGACCAGGGTACCTTCATGTAACTTGCCTCAGGCTTGTAAATGGCTTGACACTCTGATCTGGTGCGCAGTGCTTTAGGTGCAAATAATTGTGGGTTAGAGTGGACGTGCGCACTAAGGCAATACGTGCCTTAGATTTTGTATTTAAAAATGCATCTTTGACCATAACAGCATTGACACTGGTGAGGCGAGCTGGCTCAAGCAAGGTATGCACTGGTCCGGGGCTTGGGCTCACAAACGATGACCATGGCAAATTCTAGGTATTAAGGAAGAAGTGGTGTGCCAGGGTTCAGGTGTAGTAGCAATCTCAGAAAACAGGTTTTCTATCTTTTGGAGTTGTTTGCTGTTATTATACCTGCGTAATTCTGCACCATAGATTGCTGCTGCCTTTGCTTTTTGCTTATATACTTGAAGAACAACACTCAACGAGTGGCAGCCGATCTTATGCTTGAGCTTCAAAATGGTGTTAGTAGACCGCTGTAGGGTGCTAGCTGCTTTGTCAACGTGGCCACGCCAGGACAGCTTGTTATTAAAGGAGCTTCCCAGGTAGTCATATTTATAGACCATTTTGAGTACTTGGCCAGCGATTCTTGGTGATTTTATCAGAAGTGGAGATGATCCCAATGGCATTATTTTTGTTAGGTCTCGCCTGTCGATGCGCATGCGCATCGAGCAAGCGAGACTATAGGGGCTCATCGACTCTTTATCCAACTTGCAAGGAATCGTGGCGATTCCTTGCAGTGCCCGTGACTTTTAAGCTCAATGCGCATGCGCATTGAGCTTAAAAGCGCGTGCACATGGCCCCAGCCGCCTGCCTTGCCTACTCTCCCGCCCCCTCACTTCTTGATTGCACGGCCGCTAGGCCGTGCCTCCCCTACTCCTCCTCCTACTCTCCTCCCCTCCCGTCTGTTCCCGCACTCCTCCCACACCCCCCTACTCCTCCTCCTACTCTCCTCCTACTCTCCTCCCCTCCCGTCTGTTCCCGCACTCCTCCCACACCCCCGCTCCGCCCCCTCACTCTCTCTGCCCGCCCGCTCTCCACTCCACGGCTTTCTTTTGGGCCTCCATAGCTACTGCCTCTCCCAGCCCCCAGCCTGCCCCGGTGTTGGCTGCATAAACACCGACCGTCTGTCTGCAACTTGAATAGAAAGAATCCCGAAAATGCTATTTTTTGTCCGCTATGCAAGGTACACGGGGCCTGTTTGTTTTGGATCTCCCCGGGCATTCCTTATCTGTCATTCATTCTTCCCCGCTCGGGGATTCCCGCGCTGAAGACGTCACAAGACTTCGCACCCACGGACACGCCTGGGCTTGTCCCGGCACCAGGGCTTGAAAAACACATTGCCACGGCCTGTTTCTTTATTTTTATATTCAGTAACTCGGACTCGGCTCTTTCTGTGTTCCAGTTCTGTAACGTGATGCGAAGAGCTGAACCGGGTCAACATTTATACAAGCACAAAACAGCACCCGCTTCCAATGTTAGAACCATATCCTATATGCATATGTCCCTAGTGGCTCCATGTCATGTATGACGCACTTCTCGAATTCCTGGGTTTCTGCACTTCGCACGACCCCCTACTCCTCCTCCTACTCTCCTCCTACTCTCCTCCCCTCCCGTCTGTTCCCGCACTCCTCCCACACCCCCGCTCCGCCCCCTCACTCTCTCTGCCCGCCCGCTCTCCACTCCACGGCTTTCTTTTGGGCCTCCATAGCTACTGCCTCTCCCAGCCCCCAGCCTGCCCCGGTGTTGGCTGCATAAACACCGACCGTCTGTCTGCAACTTGAATAGAAAGAATCCCGAAAATGCTATTTTTTGTCCGCTATGCAAGGTACACGGGGCCTGTTTGTTTTGGATCTCCCCGGGCATTCCTTATCTGTCATTCATTCTTCCCCGCTCGGGGATTCCCGCGCTGAAGACGTCACAAGACTTCGCACCCACGGACACGCCTGGGCTTGTCCCGGCACCAGGGCTTGAAAAACACATTGCCACGGCCTGTTTCTTTATTTTTATATTCAGTAACTCGGACTCGGCTCTTTCTGTGTTCCAGTTCTGTAACGTGATGCGAAGAGCTGAACCGGGTCAACATTTATACAAGCACAAAACAGCACCCGCTTCCAATGTTAGAACCATATCCTATATCTGCATATGTCCCTAGTGGCTCCATGTCATGTATGACGCACTTCTCGAATTCCTGGGTTTCTGCACTTCGCACCCAGGCAATTTGAGCAACGCCATTAAAGCAATTTAAAAGGCTATTGTATGTAATGCACACGCAGACAGAGCCAATAGTTTTAGCTTTTGAAAAGTGAACAATTGTTTTATTTACCTTCGCTAAGGCAGCGTGTGCAAAAGCGATCACAAACATCCCTCACAGATCAGTTACAATACTGACAGCACTATCGACTGAGGGAAAACGTGCACCTCATAGGGATCATTTACAATACTGATAGCATCTCAAAACCCTCAGTACGAAGAGCAGACACCTCTGGTGGCAGGAGACGTACTCAAAGAACAGATACAGCACTGGTAGGGAAAGTGCAAGCTTCCTTCACACACAACTCAGTTACAGTGCTGACAACCGTGGTACACATATCCTCTCACACAAAACAGATATGGAAGGAGTGCACACTTTTATTGCACTGTGAACATTCACAAGAAATACAGCAGTGTTTCAAGTACCCTCACACAACGAACAGAAACAGCACTGGTGGCAGGAGTGCACGTTTTCCTCACACAGAGACAGTTTACAACCATGTCCCCTCTTGTGCAAGTACCATCACGCAAGGAACAGATACAGCACTGGTATGAAAAGTGCACGTTTTTTTCACACACTAATCAGTTACAGTGCTGACAGCAGCGACACACATATTCTCTCACACAAAACAGACAGAGAACTGGAATGAGTGCAGACTTCCATAGCACAGCGAACATTAACAAGAATGACAGTAGTTTCAAGTACCTTCGCACAAAGAACAGACACAGCACTGGTGGCAGGAGCGCCAGTTTTCCACACACATAGATGGCTTACCACATTGGTACAAGCATACCCTCATACAAAGAACAGACACTACTGGTGGGAGGAGTGCAAGCTTCGCTCGCACATAAATATTTTACCACAGTGCCCACACTGGCACAAGTATACCCTCACACAAAGAACAGATACAGCACTGGTGGCAAAGTGCAAGCTTCCCTCGCACATATATGTTTTACCACACTGACGATACTGGTATAAGTATCCCCTCACGCAAAGAACCGGCAATGCATTGGTGGCAAAGTGCAAGCTTCCCTCACTCACCCTCAACCCCTCACCCTCACTCACCCTCAACCCCTCACCCTCACCCACCCTCAACCCCTCACCCTCACCCTCAAACCTTCACCCTCAACCCCTCACTCACCCTCACTCTCACTCACCCTCACTCAGCCTCAACTACTCCCCCTCACCCTCACTCACCCTCAACCCCTCACCCTAACTCACCCTCACCCTCACTCACCCTCAACACCTCAGTCACCCTCACCCTCACTCACCCTCAACACCTCACCCTCAACCTCAACCACTCACCCTCACTCACCCTCACCCACCCTCACTCACCCTCACTCACCCTCACTCTCACTCACCCTCAACCCCTCACCCTCACTCACCCACCCTCACCCCCACCCTCACTCACCCTCAACCCCTCACCCTCACACAGTGCAATAGGTCTCAGACCATTTCAGTTAGAGCTTTTAGAAATGTTTATGGCTTTTTTTTATTTGTAATTCTTTAGCATTGGCTACAGGAAACAAAAATGCTAAACATTTACAAAAAAACCTCATAAACAATTCTAAAAACACTAACTCTAATGGTGCGAGACCTATTGCATTTCCAATGCTTGTCTTTTGTATATTGATAAGGAGGTCTTTAAGGAAGAAGTAGCTTTTTTTAAACTGCCTCGCCTCCTCTGCATCTCAGTTTGTGTGCAGCTGACTGCATCATCTGCAAACTCGAGGATAACTTTTTTTTTGTTACTTAGCGTCAGTACATCTATGTGCCCCTTGAGTGAGAATTCTTCAGAATGGTTGAGAAAGAGGGATAACAGTAATGGGCGACGAAACATCACTGATGCACCACCATTCTGGATTTCTGGATTGCCCAGACTTTTCAGCACTAGGAAAACTAAATGTTACTGTTAACTTCATTGCAGGTGGGAAAGGGCAGCTTTGAAGGTCGCGGGCAGAGTGTGGTGGTCTTTGCCTGTCCTGAATATGCACCCCCTCTGACGGGGATCATAGGGTGGACCTCACAATCAGGCTGAGTCTTTGTCATAGTCTCATACTACTGGTGCACTGTAACTACTAGCGCTAGGACTGATGATAGGAGGCTTCAATGCTGTCCATCTGCTATGATAAAACGATATTGAGTCTACTTGGAACAGAGCAGAAGGTGCTGTATGGCGCTAGTAATCCCAGGCAGTACAAAGAGGTATTGGTTGGTACATATAAAGTGGGAAGCGTGGCTCAGTGGTTAGAGGCGGCAGACCCGGAAGCTGAGATCGACCGTGGACCAGGGTTCGATTCCCCGCCTCGGCGGGTCTCGGGCTCAAAGATTCCACAGACTCGACAATTCTCGCTCTGGTGCCTACTCAACTCACGGGGTCACACTCTGCGACTCTGGGCAATAGCTTGCTTAATCTCCACTACGGCCCCTCGCGGCGGGATGCCTGGCTTTCACCTTGTGGACACCCTGCAGGGGTTTCTCACAGGGGAATACCAGGACGGGTTCCCTAAGCAAGCGCCGGGACGCTTACGGGCAGCCGTGCGCTTTACAAGTCCAATACATTTACATTTACATAAAGTGAGACACAGCATTTATTTTTAATAACCAAGATTTGATTTATTTTATAAGATATACATTGCAATATAAAATCAGAACAGTATACACACTGCCATAATCTGACTCAATATCGAATTGTCATGCTCTGAAAATCAAAAGGCAATCACAATCATTGGAGTCCATAATAAACCCACCATTTCCCTCAAATGTTGTTATGTTTCTGGGGGCAACCTCTGGCTGTGTATATTGGTTCCTCCAATTTGGAACACCAGCCCATCGCTGCTCGCCATGTGTTCAGTCTCGGGGGACTCCATCCCCATCAGGGTGTGATCTCACCGACTCCCTCCCAGATCCCCCAAAATACCAAGGATCGCCACTCGGGGTGATGGCTGCCAGAACTTCCCCAGAACCCTTGATAATACAATAAAGATCTTCCTCCAATATTTAGTGATTACCATGCAACTCCAGACCATGTAAAAGAAATCACCTCCGTCCATCTCTACAACGGGAGCATGCAGGAGTGGAGCGTTTATTTGAATGCCGACAGCAGATGGGTGTGAAGTAGGACATGTGTAGGTAGTTCAATTGGATGAAGCGAAGCCTCAAGGAGATGACTAGCACTCTTGGAAACATACAAATTCTCCTGCATGGCCCGGTACACATCCACAAGTGTATCATCAGTGATTTGTATATTTGTGACACCCCTCCTTTCCCCAGTGGCCTGTCAATGCCTTATCCTCCATTAGGTTGCATTTGGGTAGAGCTTCAAGGTAGTCAGCAGTGGGATAGAATTGCTTGTCGTACCTGAAGATAATGAAAAGATCGCATTTTGCGTAGGTCAAATTCCTGTTGTAAATTTGTGAGGGGAAGGGAAGCCGGGTGCTTTTAGGTCAAGCACACATTCTCCTTGTATCAATTAACTATAAGAAAAGGGGTGTGTATTTCCTCAAAACAGTGAAGAAAAACAAGTATAGAGTTCCAGGGGAATGAATGCCCTCCAATAGGAGCACGGGCCCTCACACACCCAAATGGGTCTCATGCTTCATCATTGGGCTAGCTCCTCATTGGGCCGGCACTGCAATGCCCAACTGGCACCCACTAGAGCCTGTCTGGTGAAGCTGGTGAAGTACGGGTCAGGGGCGTAACACAGGCCCCTGCAGCCCCCGTGGTGCGGGGGGGGCCCTATCCCTCCAGGGGGCCCCGTCAGCACCGCACTTCTGCTGGGGAGCTCTAGCTTGAGTCCGGAGGGGGCCCCTTCACTTATCCTGCATGGGAGCCCCCTCAAGATTCGTTACGCCACTGGTGCGGGTGTGTGGCCTCAAGTGGTGATGAAGAATGAGTTGTAATAGGTATTGAGATACTCCGGGTCAAACTATTTAATGATTAAGCTCATTAGCCTAGTTAAAAAAAAACTCTGTGCTGACTAAGGATATAATGGTCCTAGTTAGCATAGTGAGCAAGATGGTCTAAAAACGCCCACATGTTTCTCACCTAAATATGTTGAAAGCGATCATGTGGCGATTCTTCAGGACCTAAAGCAAACAACATACACTACACTTTGACTGGATTCAGTATGTATACTGTGTCAGGATAACCAGTCACACAACAAGTATGTGTACCTTAGTATGGGTAAAAAATCAAACTGGAACACAAAGAAGGACAAACATGACAAATAAATTTAGACTCACAAATGAACAATTTATTTAAAGCGGCACGTGTAATGATTCACAACTGCGTCCATGCCCCAAGAGATACGAAAAACAATGACACCGCCATCCATACCACAGTGCTAATGACTTGCTAGCAAAACAGCGTGGTCTTGATAAAAGTAGAAGTTACTCATTTAGGGCATTGATCAAAGCCCCATGGCAGAGGAAACATCTATTAGCGCCCTAAGTGGGGGAAAGATAAAGCTTTATATGCAGGGAGCATCTTACTGTGGGCCCGATAGGAGTTTGTGATCGAGTCTCCATATTAACTCAGACGTGATGTAGCGTCCGCTGTGAGACCTACCCCGGCTCTGCTACCTTGAAGGGAAGTGGGACCGGTGGGCGGGGTCCTTTTAAACACAGCCACAGCGTGCTCGTGTATGGACGCACCTTAGGTAAAGGCAATGAATGGTGCACCCCGGTCGCCATCTAGGGACTACGAATATAAATGGTATTTAATGCATTTGTTCACGAACACCTTAGACAGTGGACATAATTATCAACAGGCACACTCAAGTTCGGATTGGGTCTCAGGTGGTTCGAGTTTAAAAAGCTAATGATATTCGAACTGATTGAGAAATGTAATTTGTGACAAAGGTGTATATCAGCCCTAGAGGATGGATTGTCACATTGTCTGTGCGCAGGAAATCCACCTCCCTCACGTCAGATGGGATATAAGATCATTTGTAATTTCCTCTTGTAGTGGTGTGGAGTGAATCCCAAGAGAGTGTGTTGTTCATGCACTGTTGCCCACATCGAAAGCGGAATGTTTTCTAGCCAAGTGAAAAATGTTAACAGTTCAGTCCCACCTAAGGTATGTCATTGTTGAGGCCCACGATGTGTATGGATAACCGGAAAATCCGGTTCTGTTCTTTTTAAACAGGATATCCGGTCTTGTATGTTGGTGGGATTCTAGTACAGTCCATCTCAGATCATCCAGGGAGTGGCCTGCACTAAGAAAATGGGTACTCATTTTTAGGTCGAGCCTAGAGTCAGCGAGCATGGGCTGCTCTGCAAGACTTGTTGTACTGAAGTATGGAATATAAGTCCCGCCCTATCTCCGCCCATATTTGTCATTGGCTTGTGTCATTATCCTTCTTAAATGCTAGCTTCTTATTAGTAAATAGGCTTGTTAGTCCCTCCTTAGTACTGCCTTGTGTTAATTGCTAACCTCCCATGGCGACTGTCCCTTTTACTTCGGTTGCGACAGAGTGTGCCTTATCTAGTCTGTCAACACTATTTTCTTTAATGAGTTTTTTCTACTGCAGGCATGATGTGCTTTTCTTTTGTTCAGCGTGAACAGACACTGGCATCCTCTTTTTCCACTCCCTTTCTAACAGGCAGACACATTCAATTCACACCACACAGCGGTACCACAAATCGTCCATCGGGGAATATCAAGGCATGCAGAGCGGAGGGACATGAATTTAGCTTACCCCCATCAGAAACTGTCCCCTCTTAATTACCATTCAAATCCCGAAACCCCAGAGGCCGCATACACCACCGAGCTATTCTTGGAGAAAAGCTCCAATGGAGAGGCCCACCCATACCTCTTTTTTTCTATGGGTACATCGGTGGTAAAGACGTAGCAAAAACACAAAATCCTGCGGGTAGGCAACGCCTTCAACAAGCACAAATTGCATTATAAATGGCCTTTTAATGATCAGGAAAACGCTGCATTGTTAAGCCCAAAGCGTTTTATCTGAGTATCTGCACATTACCGCAGGACCATATATTGCTAGGCATGTGGGGGAAGTGTTTTTGCTGGGAATCCCGGATGGCCGTTGTTCCCGCTAGCCCCGAACCTGGCTTCTTGAGCATTAAATTGGGCTGTACCCGCCATTATCCCACCTCCTTTTTAGGTCGAGCTGGAGAAAGCATGCGAAGCATGCATCCAGCTCGACAACTATAGGCGCCCGTCTCCTGGGAATCTGAGACAGGGGTCGGGCACGCGCGTCGATTGGTATCTGTGAACGCGCACGTCCAGGCCGGCGCCGTGCCCATCCCCTGCCTCAGATTCCCTGAAGTGAGGAAACACACACATGCACACGCAGTCAGGCAGGCACACACACACACGTAGGCGGGCACACACACACGCACCCCCCCCCACGGGCTCACGCGCACACATCCACGCACGCCACCCCCCGACCCACATATACACACGCACAGCTAACAGACACACAGTCACACATATACATACACACACACAGCTACACTCATACACGTGCACAGCCGCCACCCCCACTACAACTAAGCCCCACTTACCGCATCGGCGCAACTCCGGACTTCAGGCGCCAGCACAGGGCTCTCCCTCGGGCATGGGAGCCCCGCGTCACCACTGCTCCTCTCCTAGCCAGCCACTCTGTGGGCGCGAGCTTCCAGCAGGAAACGGAAGTCCCGCCTCACGACAGTTTTCGTCACGCGCACGTCTTGTTTTTACTGCAGATTAAACAGATGGTGAGTCGCGCTCTCGCCTCCTTTATAACATGGCTGGTCTCCGCCGACTCGGAACTACAAAAAGACAACGCCAGGTTGTTATGGTATATGTTTAACGGCCATCATGCAGTGGTAAATCTTGAAGCCTGGACAGCGCTATCTCAAAGAGATCTAAAACTATATTGCAGGAAGGCATAGAATTTGTATACCTTTACAGATGTGTAAACATTACTTCCTCTTGGGTTGTATGTGTAATTTTTTTTGTTTGTCCGTTTACATTTGAAGATACATCGCAATATTGCTGCCACAGATATGCTTCTACTTTCGTTCCTACAACACCCCCGTTCCCAGAGGTCAAAAAGACAAATGCATTTCCCGGCGGTTGGCATGCTCAAGACGCGAGAGAAAGCCGATGAGGCCAGAACAACGACTAATACTCCTACCCCAAAGGAATCGATTACTTGCCGCCCTTATTGGGCGAGAACCAGGCTGGGTTGCATAGTCGTTTGTGAAAGCCCAAACTAGCTGTAAACAGCGGAATACAATGGATCCGGAATAGTTGTCCATAGTTCTGATAGATTTTAGCGCTCCTGCCCTTCCTGTTGACAGCCAAGTCTTATAACTGGAAATGCGGCCATTTTGGCACCCAAGCTGACACGTCGCTGGTGGGAGCCGGAGCTGAGTTTGTGCTGTATTTCTAGGCTAGACTCCTTTCTTGACCATGACAGGCGTATCCCCCCCAAACACACACACACAACCCCATCACTCTCTGTTCGATCTTTACGCTTCTTGTGCTGTTTGTCTTCTGAGCTTGTTTTCATGCTCTCCCTTCCTTCATCCTTGTTCCCCGTCTGTTTCCCTCTTTGTTATATGTCCTGGGTAGACCGTTATGTTATATGTTATGTGTATTTGTATAACACACACAACTCATCAGAGAGGGTATTCTGGCGCTGACGCAGGAGTTGTATTATTTAGGAGGGAAATCGTAAAATCTTGGAAGTAAAAACTCAAGCCATCCGTCTATAGAGACTCGGGCACATCGGTGTGTCCGGCTGCCTCCACGTCTGTATCCAAGTGCCAGCGCCGCGGATGTCTGCACAGTCCCTTTCCAGCTGAAACGCCGCCGCAGCGCTTTGTGTTCGACCTCTGGGCGCGTTGGCCCTTCCTGTGAGGCTATTTAACGGTGTTTTATTAATGGTCGGAAGACTCTCTGACCCGCTTCTCTTTCACAGCCGCAGTGATACAATTAGTCCTTTCATCTGTTAGATATAGAACAGAACGAGCTTCGGACTCACGGAGCTGCAGTGGGGGGCGGGGGGTCTACACAGCACAGGCCTGGCCACTGCCGCCACCGTGGAGATTCTCTGAGGGTGCAACGCCAGTCCAGGCAATATAGGACAATCTGGACAAAATGCCCATCACCAACCCAAGCAGTGCGCATCTCGGGACCCCTTCAGAGCCCCCCGGAGAACCATGGTTGTAACCGTCCTTGACGTAACAGCAGGAACAGCGCAGGGCATGGTACACTGTGCAAGCACAGGCAAAATACACAGTGACAGCAGCCTGTACAGCAACAACAGCACCAGTGACACAGGCGTCAGCAGCACGGTACACTGTGCAAGCACAGGCAAAATACACAGTGACAGCAGCATTTACAGGTAACGGCAGCCCCACAGTGTACAGTGCCAGCAACCAGCCCAGGTAGTTATAGTGCCGTAGTTCACTCAGTCAACCCAGGCATTCACAGCAGCATGGTACACTGTGACAGCACAGGCAGCGATCGAAGTGGCAGCAGCCTGTACAGTACACAGCCCCACAGTACACTGCGCCAGAAGCCATCCCAGGCAATAACAGCCCCACAGCGCACTGCGTCATCCCAGGCAATAACAGCCCCACAGCGCACTGTGTCATCCCAGGCAATAACAGCCCCACAGCGCACTGTGTCATCCCAGGCAATAACAGCCACACAGCGCGCGGTGTCATCCCAGGCAGTGGCAGTGGCATAGTGCCAATATCGGTCCAGCCCCAGACATTTCATCATACAACACACCACTCCACCAATAACTGACACAACACAAGTTTGATGGAGAAAGTTGTTGCAGTTTTATTAGCATATACATTATGCTCATGTTGGGTTATCTTACGGGTCGATCCAGAGCAGGCCGCCTCTCGCGACCCGCCCACCTGATGAGCCATAACCCCCCGGGGTGTTAACCGCGGGGGCGTTTGTCAGTTTCGGGGGAAGGTCTAACCCCTCCCCTCGGCGGACCTCTATTCCGCCCCTTGCTCACGCCCCCCCCTCGGGGGCGGAGCGTTGTGGCAACCCCCGGTTGCTCAGGTCTACAACCACCCGAAGGACTAACGGGGCGCCGTCGGTCCTCCAGGATCCATCACAGCGTGGATCTCCCTGGGGGATAATTCTGCTCTCGCACCCACCGGTGCTCCTGTAGAGGGTACCCCTCTGTACCTTTCTGCATTGGATCGCCCTGTAACTCCGCCATGGCTCTGGGTGTGGCCGCCGCCGGCCCAGGGTCCCCCCACCTACTAGCTTCCTATTAGTACAACCTGCTGCTCCTAGTGCTTTCCGCTATATCAAACCAAGATCGTCATATCAACTTCGGGTAAATGAACCCCGTCTACATCCAAGCACACAGTGCATTTGGCAAGTAGCAACCCGAGCCTGATGAAACAAGTTCTCCTATGCTTCAGGCTACTCCCAAGTTGTCGGGCGACACTATCCACCTCTCATTGGCCCCATGGACCTATTGCACTACAATTGCAATCACCGGCCTCCTTCAGCTCAGGCAAGGACAAGTCTGCTCTCTTCCTCAGCACCGCCAAGCTGGCACGCAACCAAACTTTCTTCTCACTTCTGCCGCCCTCCGGACAGGGAACTGTGACAGTGATGTCCATGAACTTCACAACTAACTGCCAACTGTGCTTTGCAGGTGTCCATCAAGTGTGCCATCCCCCAGACTGTTCCTATTCTGTACCGCTGGCTGACCAGCAACCAACAAGCCCCTATCAGGTAACAACACCACTGCCACTGGCATGGTGTCCCCTGTCTAGCATGTGGCCTTACACCCTTACTTAGACCTGCTGGGGACATATTCACCATCAAGGTCCGCCAGGCGGCTCACTCCCCTGACGCCGCCCCTACAGTAGGCTAACCAATTCCACGCATGTTTAGCCTCACTGGAAAGACACGTAACTTCCAAACCCATGGGAACTTAATTGTAAGACCATCACCTCTCAATTTTGCCTGCCAACTGCGTTCTGGTGTCGGCTTAAAACACTGTGTAGAGGATCTCCTCATGTTTGACACTTGTACAAGACGTCCCTCTGTGCCTGGCCTTCAATGGACCCTATGAAGCTTGTAACAAGCCGCCTATACAACTGTATATGTAAGTTGTGCAACTAAGAGAACTAATCCTTCCTCGCTCTTACTTCCTGGAATGTGCACACTGCCAAAGGAATCCGTACTTTAGTACCTGAAAACAACTAAGTAGATACTATCTAGGTGAAAGCTTACCTGAACACCTAGCCACGGACCCTCCACTGCGTGACAACCCCTGTTGTTGATTTTTAGCTGTTAAAATTGTCTGGCCCCTACCGAACTCTTCACGTAGAACCAGCCACACCAAACGCTTACATGGGCAACTGAGTGCCAACATGTGTCCCATGAATTA
Source organism: Lissotriton helveticus (assembly GCF_964261635.1). NCBI lineage: Eukaryota > Metazoa > Chordata > Amphibia > Caudata > Salamandridae > Lissotriton > Lissotriton helveticus. The sequence goes on from NC_136061.1 coordinate 317,645,557, forward strand.
CAAGTTAGAGGCATACTGTATCAGCCTGATCCAAAGTGGATGCAGAGCTGAGAGGTCCTAGTGGGATCAGACTGGAGGAGGTATGTGAGTGGCTAATGCAGGCCCAAAATTCTGTGCAACCTGGTAATGCATCCCCATAGTGCCAATGGGCCAGAGTGAAGGAAACTGGCAATGCTGTGGTACAACTAGTGATTGTCTCCGCGTGGGCCAGGATGCAGCAGTTAATGTGTGGCTTATGCCGGCCCACTAATCTGCAGGGCTATCCAGCTTGTTCAAGTGAAGTGCTGAATATTGCCTGGTATATAGCCGCTATGCCAGTTGCCTCCCTGTAATTTACCAAAGGAGCACCTCACTACCACAGTCGATGTTGCTTAGTTGCCCAAGATGAAGAAGCCACAGTTAAAGCTTTCTACACGCGTAAAACTGCCATGTGTGACATTTCCATATTACAGTGCACGATGAGTGACATTGAAGGACTAAGAAAAACACTTTCTTGCTAGTACACATCATTGAAGATGAGGGAGACCCAATGTCAGAATTGCACCCCTAAGCATTCTAGGCAGACCAAGGTTATCAGGCTGCTTTTGTCAGACAATCCATAGCTTGAAGTGTGCATGTGTGAGGCAGTAACCCATGCACGAAACCGTGGGCGTAAAAGTGCCTGGTCTTGAATGAGACTGCGTAGCTCAAATGGAACAGAGTATCACAAAATTACACAGTCAGTCAGAACTGCCTGGCCCCGTGAGACCGGAGATTTTAAGAGAAGTTCTCCATGTACCCCACAATGATGACCCGCCGAGTCGTCTACCATTCTACCCATGAGGTTACTTGTCCAGTCACCTAGGAGCTGTAGCCCGACCGGAAATAAGACTTTGTTGCTGTTTGGTCATTGCCTAAAGATGTTAAACAATAACTGTGGGTATCGGGGAAGAAAACGAAATTCCACCATCCTGACTGATCAGCCTGTGCCAAGGGAGATGGTCCCAACAAGGGTTTTATCAATGTGCTACAGGTATCAGAGCCCCCTCCCGTCCCTCGGTGGATGGGGCCTCAGATGTTGAAACTACTACTAAATTATTAGAGAACAAACAGCACAACAATCCATTAATGCACATGAGATGCAATATATGCCCAAATCAACCTGTTGTTGAGCTGAAAACACATTTCCCATTTGCTTTCGCATTAAATGCATGATTAGCCCCTGTTCTGCCACTGCATCCAGCGCGAACACCCCAATTATTGTACTGTAAAAACACATTGCCCAGACTCAAGTAAGAGAGAACATCCAATTCTGCACAGGGCTGCCTAATAGTCCCCAGTGTGCTATGACCCTTATACCTGTTGCTAATTCAGGTGGCCCCCATGTGGATGGGGCGGCTCTCGTGCGCGGTTCCTGCATTAGAGACAGAAAACATTGATTAAAATGTCCCCCCCCCCGATCCTCGCTTTGCATTCTCTGCAATGAGACATGGCCCTCAATGCCCCAACAAGCTACCCAGGCCAGTAGGTGTTACTAGCATTCATTAGTCAGCATTACCTGCACCCATCCACAATTAAAGTTGTCCTCTCTTAATAATTGAAGGAAGTCCATTCATAAACGAAACACTTCCCTCCTTGGCTCTGAAGGTGTCTACCCAAGTGTTCTGATGCCTCGAGAGGCTGCCCATTCTTGCAGTAATATCCCTCTAACTGAGTAAATCCTCTGTTGTCGCATGCGCCCGTCACCAACCTCTGGTAACACACAGCTTGCTACCTCTAACAGTCTGTTTAGATCCGAGGTTTGCACGAGCTGCCCCAATGCTTAATTAACGTAAAATTAAGGTTAGACTGACCGCCTTGAATGTACCTCACTAGTACTATATAGCTAATGTAATTAATACCCAAGACCTATTCTCCTCCTGTAATGCCAAGTACAAACATCTTCTACTATCCGCTCGTGTTGAAACTTGCTTCTTGTAACTTCGCGTAGCTAAATACGAGAACACCTATGGGAGTATTGGTTCTGTCCCCTTTGAGAAGCGTTCTGACCCCCATCGGGCAAAGTCTGTGCTCCCACGCCAGGCGCATAGAACTGCAGAGACCTGCAACAAGGTTCCTTTCACTCTAAAACTACACAGTCTACTCTGTAGCGGACCTCTAGATAGAAGCTTGGATCAGTCACTCCACGTTTAACTGAGTGATTAAATCTATTCTCGCTCCCCCAGAGTTCGGCTTCAAGTTGTTAGGAGTTCCTGCAATAATATCCTCATGCAGGGCCCAATTCCCCCTGGTAGGCCCGCAATGTTCTAGTTAAACTTTGATTCATTGCTAGCATGGATACCCTCGCTCCAGTGTTGCTCCGGTGTAAAGAGCCCATGAAGAACCTTCACGCTAAATTAATTGCATAACAAAGTCATGCACCACCATCAATGTACCACTGGGACGCATCCCATACCCAACACGGGTCACTTCGGTGACCAGCCATGAAGTGCGCCACAACGTCCTCCTCTGACCAATCGCCTGCATGGAAGTAAAGCAAAACGTCAACCAAGCCCCGACCCCTCCCCTTCAACCAAACGGGCCCTGGCTGTCCATTCTCGCTTCTGTTCGCCCACACGAAATCTGCGAATAAAAATTAGGATCAGCCACAGTTGATAACAACTGGTGCGTGTCCCAGACCCCTTCATACTTACATCCCAACGGTGCGATAAGTTGTAACGAAAATTTGCGATCGATTTGGGGTGAGCTCAGCGAGAGAGAGCGAAAAGGGGCTATGGAGGGAAAATAGGTAACGTTAGTTGGCGCCCTGTGAGTGACAATCTTTCTGACGACACTCTGACGTGTTCGTTCTCCCTTTCCGTAGGCTCGCACCCTCCCTCTATGTCCCCACCAAGGACTGGTCCTAACCTTATACCTGTATCTGGCCTGCCAATAGTCCCCTGGACCAATTCCTCGTCCTTTGCGCTGCTATTTTGATTTTGATCCTGAAAGATGAAAAAACCTGATCATAACGTTCCCCTCATTCCTTCAGCTGAGCATTTCCATCTGCATTGCTCCTTCCGTTTCCGGTGCCGTGGCACCATAGCCCAGCTTCAATCCACCAGGTCATCGGCCATCGTACACGTACCGTTTCCTGAAAGTACACATAATGTTAATGCCGGTACAATAACATCTCAGCCCTGCCCGCCTCTACATTCCGATTCAAAGTGCCTCAATCGGTATATATAAGACTATTACCATCAATCCTCAGGCATCCACATAAAAGGTACATCTCTCAACATATTCAGTCCAAGCATATGAAAATCAGCAGCCATCCTATGCATTTTTTTTTTTTTGGCAGGGTAAAAAAGTCGCGCGCCAGACCCAGACTGAAAACGGGTCTCCGGGCGCCTGGGGGAGCACCAGATGCGTAGCATGAAGAAGACATACCCAAGGTAGGAAGGGGGGTGGTGGTGTGAGATGCCCAGAGTCACCTGAGAAGAGGCGGCGAAGCCGAGGCAAGCCCCGCAGGTGAGACTAAGTGATTTGCCCAGAAACGCCTGGGAACAGGCGGCGTAACCGAGACTCGAACCCAGCGCCCCCAGGTCTGCGGTCGGGCGTCCTAGCTGATAGGCCAACTCCTCGCCCGGGAGACGTAGGCCTGCCCGAAGTAAAGCAAACCAGGTACCCCATACAAAGCACGACTAATGTGCCACTGCTGGCCACAGGCAGATGGAAAGATGGAGGAGAGGGGACCCAGACCCCCGTGGAGAGCCAGTGGATGGCCCGCTCCGCAGGGAAAGGGGAAAAGTGCGCCAATATTGGGGGTGAAATAAAAGGCAACGGACCTGCAGGCCTGCGCTCCACCACTGAGCACAGGCTGGACACCGAATAGCCCACAAGGTGCAGGAAGGAAATCAATGTCAAGTCGGAAGGTCGAGTGCCCCAAACCAAGAAGAAAGCAGTGTAACCCCGTGACACTCCGGCCCATGCATTACGAGGTGGCCTGGTCGAAAACTGCCCCAAAAAGGCCACACACCCACGCCCCTCCCCCGTGGATCCGAAGGGACCGACTGCCCAAGGAAATGGCCGCTTGGGCGCCCTGACCCACGCGGCCGGACAATGGCGCCTCTGAAAATGGCCTCTGACTGAGGCACAGCTAGACTACATGTGGGGGGATGGACTGCGGGCCCCGGAGGGTCGGAGTACCACCTGGGGAAGAGTGCGGGCAGACTGCCGCTCCTCTTGCGTGCCCGCTGGCTGGCAGACAACACTGGGAAGGGAGGGGGCTGCCGCGACCCGCTGCCTCGCTTGACAGGGAGCGAGACGCTGCTGAAGCACAAGGAGACCCCCGACTCGGGAGCGATACTAGAGCAACTTCACCAGGACAAAGGACTTCCCCGACCCCTGATAAACTACTGATTGCACTCATACCACCCCCGGGCCGATAACACCGAGTGGCCCAGAGCACCAAGTAATTAATGCCATGATGTCAAAACCGTAGAGCCGGAAAGGAACCCAGGTCCCCGGGGCCGGAGGCGAGCGCGCAAATGCAAGAGCCAAACCCACTGCCCAGAAAAGAGAATATCCTACGTAGACCCGCCCCGCAGGATGGTAACTACGAAATGCGCTTAAAATAAGACCTCGACTGCTACACATCATATAGATAGCTCAGTGCCCAGCCCCCCCGATAACAAAACTACACAACGTAGTATACTGCACATAGTCTCGACAATTAAATGTCCCAGCTTCCGCAGCCGATACTAAGCAGGCCGCCCGGCCCATCTCAAGGGGAAAGGGCCTCTCACCTTTGAACTGAAGTACCTGGGCACCAACATCGAGGGCGGCAACGGGCAGTCACCCGCTCTGGGTTCAGGCTGGGGAGGGCGAGGGTCAGCGCGAGGCAGCGGCCAGCGAACAAAGAGGGCGCTGACCCTCGCCCCCTGGGCTAAATAGTCACCCCTCCCCCCCCAAGACACAGGAAGTGACATCACGGGGGACCAATGAACCCCCCTAACCACTAGACCGCTCAGGGTCTGTGCCATCCTATGGCACTATGGGTGGCCGCCCTCGTAGGTGGCCACCTTTGGTGTCCCGGGGCAGCCAATCAGAGTCCATAGTGCCAGCAGGCAGCTCCATGAATAACAGCCCCGCCGTACACTACCGGTGCAGGCCGGAGCCCCACTCCCTCCCCCACACACACAGTGCACAATGACCAGCAGTGAGCAAAGGCAACCACAGGTGCAGAGAGCCAACACGGACAGTAAAAGCACTACCTCCCATAGGACTGAGTACCAACAGCCAGCACAAGCAAACGGTATCGTCGTGCACTGTACTAGTCTAGCAGCCAGCATAAGCAAACAGGGCCCCACCGTGCACTGTACTAGTCCAGGCTGCACCGCCCCAGGGAGCCAGCACAACCAAACAGGGCATCGCGGTGCACTGGAGCCAGCGCAGACACTAAAATCGCCCCTCTCCTGTAGGACTCAGTACCCTATCGACCCCATCCGTGGGCACTTTTTGCAAGTGATTGCTATCAGCCAGTTCTCTCAGGTGCCCGGTGGAAGCAACCACTGTCCTGAAGGGGCATAGAGAGCAGCGTCATCGCAGACACCCGCTGCCTGCTGTAAAGACCCGTTTCTCATTCATCAAAAGTGCTTCATTCCTTCTCGGAGCCGATGACGGCATATCTTGTCATGTTCTTTCGGTCTACCCCTTATATAACCAAGAGCTCAAATTAATTTTAAAGAGAGGTTCGGAATCCATTAACGACTGTTTCACCTACCACAGAAGGAAGAGGGGATCAGCGTGCAAGGGCACTACAGGCTAAACGTAATATTCGACGAATTAATGATGTGCTATCAGATACATCATCTTTAGTAGTTTTATCAATAACTATATAGTTAAACGTATATTAAACAAATACATATATACCTACAAAATGAATCAATCGTTCAAACCCAATATCTGCAGGCGTTTCCATCATGAGAGTTCTGTCCTACTTAGAGCACTTGTTCTGTGTTTTGCTATGTCAAAGTCCATCTCAAAGCCCGACGTTTGAGCCGCGTGGCATCTTGGCGGTGAAGATAGTTTCCACAATGCAAATCAACATAGAAAGAGCGTGTTGCGACTCAATAAAATACACTGAACATAATCTTCACAAAAGTTATTTACAAAAGTTTAAGCTATTGCCATTATAAATTACAATCACTTTTATTTAAGTATTAGTTACTTTTAAAAATTAAAAGCCATTGTTATTTGTAATATCAATACATCTAAGTCACGTAAATACAAAACATGTTGCATTACAAATGCTATAGGTGTCATATTTGCGAAAGTTATAACTATTGGCATTGTAAATGACAGAGCTATTAATTTTGCTATTTTCAAAACCAAAACATACATAAAAAAATTGTCATTTACAAGACCAATAGCTCAAACTTTCCTAATGCGAGACCTATTGCATTGCAAATGCTTGTTTGCTTAAGCTGTAACTTTTCTGGTACAGCTCTGAATGTGCTGCATATTTTTGTGCTGTGTGCAAACCTGTAACTGCTTTGAGAGGGAGGATTGACTACGTTATTGCAGAACCTGACCTAGCTGCAGGTATCATCGTAAGAGTACCCCCAAGGACTGTGCAACCAATCGCCAAAGTAGACTCACCTGCGGCCCAAAATTAACCACTCACCACTGGGTGTAGCACTGCCAGGTGGCAGGCACTGCTCCTTCCAATCTTCCTCCTCCCTGCTGTGAAGAAGGGGGGTTAAAGCCTCTTTTCCCCTAATAACGGCGGCAAATAGACTCCTGTAAATTTTCCGCTGCCGTCTTTGAGCACCATACTCACATCCTTGCATACATCGCAGCCTGTGTGTGCCCACGAGCGCGCCACCAATTATCCCTTCCACACCGCCGGACTGGCGCCTCTGTCTGCGGCACGCCACCCCTGTGTGCTCATGACTCCTGCGCCTGCCTGGAAGTAGAAATCAACTTGCCACTGATAGTGTATTGCAGCTCACCTGCTGTTGTAGGAATGGCTGATCACAAAAAAGGGGGGGATAGGCCCAGTAGACAGGACCCAGGTAGGGCCTTCTGTATAATTTGAAAGAGAAACAAGCATTGGAAATGCAATAGGTCTCGCATTAGAAAAGTTGGAGCTATTGGTCTTGTAAATGACAAATATTTTAGTTATTTGTTGGTTTTTTAAAATAGCTAAATTGATATCTTTGTCATTTACAATGCCAATAGTTATAACTTTCGCGAATGTGACACCCATAGCATTTGGAATGCAACATATTTTGTATTTACTTGACTTAGATGGCAGCTCTGGTCGTTAGGCCACATCTCTAGAGAGCAGGAGAGTGCAGCAGGGGAGAGAAGCACATCAAGGGGTGTCGGAGGATAGGGGGGGGCAGCTGGAGTTCTTGGTGCTGGCTTCACTGGCCCGGGACCGTGGTGGTCGGTCCTGGGCTAGCTTGGGGGTTGGTGATGGGCGGAGTAGGGGCAAGGGGTCTTGTGCTGCACGCAGGCAAGGACATGGCGGGGTGGCAAGTAATTGTGAAAGTTATCGTTTAAAGGGAAGGACGAGGCGGATATTACATGTGTAGCAACATCATATTGTTGGAGGTCACTCGTTGGTGAAGAGGCACGCAAGGTATACTGGAGGGATTAGGCATATATTTGTGAGTACGGAGATGGTGGGGGCTCCCAGCAGAGTCAACCAGTAAATGGAGCGATTAAGGCATAGAATGTCATTAAGAGCGGTCCCAGTGAAATGTACGGGTGGTTGGGCTCGGGGTGATAGCAGGGTGCAAAAGAGAAACTGTGGTAGAAGGAAAGGGTGCCAAAGGGATCGGGGGGATGGGGCACCAACGCAGGCAGCCACAGAAGACCCGGCGTAAGGGGTAAGTGGCAGGAAAAAGGGGGTCGGCAGAGGAAAGGAATTGGTAAAACGAGGAGAACAGGGAGGGTGCATCAGCTGCGGGTTGCGAAGGTTAGGGGCTCTGCTGGGTGGGAGGGGGGGCTCGGGGAGGGACGAAAGGGTGGGGGGGCAGGACAGGCGGCGATACGCAAGGAATGGAGGAAACAGGGGATATTACATGCAGAGCCCATCATGTCGTCTGGATGGCACTAGATGGTGAATAAGCACTAAAGGCATGATGGAATTAAGGATGGATTGTGGATGAACTGGTTGGCTATGAAGGGCGCACAGCAGAGGGTAAGAGGGAAAGTTCACGTTGCAGATACTGGAAGACAGTAATTGAGCCGGGATGCATAAAACGTCGTGGGCATAAGTTATGCAGTCTTGGTGCCTTCATCCTTCTAGGCCGGTAGGTTGGTGGCAATTCCTACGAGGGCTACGGACAAATGGGCGGGGTGGTGACGGGGCGTGGTCTGGCAAGGGAGGTGATTGCGGTAAGGAAGGCAGGGAGGACCGGGGGTTCTTGGCGGTGGTGTGGCCTTCAAGGGGGGCAGGGCGTGTAGAGTGGGAAGCTGGGACACTTGGGGATGCAGGTCAGGTTTGGGCAAATGCTGGTCAGCGGTTGGGAGATATCAGTATGGCTAATTTGGATGAGTGAGTGATGTGGGGAAGGTCACAGGGCATGGAAGGAGGTGCAGAAGGAATGGGGATATGGGTGACGCTTGGGGAAGGAGATTGAATCCCGGACTGCGGGAGGCTAACGTTGGAGGGTGCGGATGTTCAGGAGGGAGTAACAGGAGTAAGGTTGGACGGAGAAAACAAGACAGAGGGCATTGCTGTGGGGAGGGAGGGAGGAGAAATGCGACACGGGGCGGAGCAGGGAGAACGGGACGGAGAAAACAAGACGGAGGGCATTGCTGTGGGGGGGGGGAGAAATGTGACACGGGGCGGAGCGGGGAGAGCGGCGAGTGTGAAGTAGCAGGGGCCTTTGAAATGAAGCACTTCAAAGGAGTGGGAGGAGTGCTGCTGGGGAACAGATGGCGATTTGATGATGTGCAAGCGCATTTTAGGTCAATGCGCTTGCGCATTGACCTAAAAGCGCACGGGCACAGCATCAAATCGCCAGTCTAGGTAAACCTTGTTTAAGCCCCTATAGTCTCGCTCAATGCGCATGCGCATTGAGAGGCGAGACCTAAAAACCTGGTATCCTAATTACTTATACAATACTTTTCAAACAACCACACTATATTCTTTCGGTGATTGGGTTATTTATTCACCCTATTTTAAACAACTCTTTTCTTTTGGAAGGACTTTATCCTTCATCTAGAACACATAAATACTATACATGTATTTACATATATCACAATTTACACAATACTTACAACAATATACAACACCAACATTTTTTTGGGCAATATATACAATACTTTTGTGCAAAACTTTATACAACCAAGACTACATCAAAACAAACCAATGTACCACATATAATCAAGTAATGGCTCAATTTAGATGTCATTAAGCGTTTATAGCATTTGATTTTTTTCTTTTTGAATCAATTATATTTCTTTGTGATCCTTTTTCCACATTCAGCTAATTTAATAGCAATTGCCGAAGCGTTGCAAGCCTCACGGGTTCTCTATGGGCTCTATGGGCGGCAGCCCATTAAAAAAAAAAGTGCCTGGCGTCGCCACTCCCTCACCCGATGTGAAGGAATAGCCAACTGATCCATAGCAGGCCCCCAGCCCGTTCTCCTTATCTTAAATTCCTCCTCGCCTCTTCCTCAAGTGGCAGAAATTAAGACCTTTGCCCCGCACTGCTCACACACGCACACGCTTTCGTCTCGCTCTAAAAAAGGTATGATGAACTGGCTGCTGCGTCAGTTTGTAGGCGTGCGCATGCATTCAACATGCATGTGTATGCCTACAAATAAAAACAGGTTTTTTTTCTTTTTACTGATCAAAGGAGGATTGAAAAAAAAGTATTACAAAAGCACTTTTTCAAAACAATAAAAGGGAAGAATGATTTGTGGCTGTGGGTTGAAGGGTGAAGAAACACAGCAGACTCGGGGAAGAAGCATGAGGGAGAGAACAAGGGGGTAAATGGAGAAGCACACAGGCGAAAGAGAGCAACATAAGGGGTGGGGGAGAGATGCATACAGGCAATGGAGCGCAAGAGGTGTGCATGTGTTGCAGGGAAGCACAAGGGCAAAAGAGAGCAATGTGGAGAAAGGTAGGCAAGCATATGAGGGAGACAGCTGTAAAAACACATGCACTCTCATGAAGTGCTTAAACAAAAAGAAAAAGTAGTTCTCTAAATGTGAGCAGAGGAAGGACAGACAGCAGCCAGTCAAAGAGATGGTAAAAAGGCTACACTCTAGGGGTGGGGCAAACAGACATGCTGAAAGTAGGAAAGCCATTAAATAAATAGCAAGCAGATAGGAGTGACAGTAAAGCCAACTAATGGTAAACAATGGATAGTCTGCTAGCCCCTTTCTGTTCTTCGTAAGCCCACACTGTCTTTCGCAACCAGGCAGCTTGTGCTTTTTGGCATGCCCGACCTAAAAAGCACAGTATAAAAATAACTGCACAAAACCTGCAACCACAAAAAAAATAGGTTTTTAAAAGTAGCCAGCAAACTCTGCACCAAAATGAATGGAATTGTATACTTAGAACCAGAGTTATAGATTTTCGAAATAGAAAATCAATGCAAAAGAATACAGTGAAAATGTAACATTGTGTTCAATGAGAAAAAACACTAGTGACAATTGGTCACTTGCAGATCGATTTGCGTTGTATCCTTGCAGGACCAAGCCACGACAGTCAGTTAAATTTTACCTGGCCTGTGGAGCCTGGGTGCATAGCTGTCTAGGCTGTCCTTGGTGCTAAACGGGAGCAGCCGGAGGGGAAACATCCTTTACCACGCGGACTTTACTCCGCGTGGCTTTTAGAACGCGTCCGTTACAACGCAAGTAGTAACCACGACTTGCTGTGGAGGGCGCTACAGGATTAAGAATAGTATATTTACTATTCCAACACCTTCCCTAGTGTCCACGGGGACTGGTGTTAGAATAGTAAATTATACTATTCTAAATCCGCGCCCCTCAACGCAAGTCGTTGTAACGACTTGCGTTGTAAGGGACACGTTGTAAAGGAATGCGTTGTGACGGTACGCGTCGTACCGTCTTACATTACAGCCGGAGAGCTGCTTTTACCACTGTAACGGTGCTTTGGGGAAAACGATGCAAAAAGTCAACAACAGAGTGGTTGCTGACGCTGGTCGATGGTCGGATGGAATGTCCTCTTAATGCAGCATTGAGTAAAGGGGCTGGTTACCGTACTGGTGACTAACAAGCCTAGTTAGCGGTAAATGGAGCCGAAAGTAACGTTGATGTCTGGTGGTCCTGGGGAAAGCAGTAGCTACCTGTAGCTTCGTGGAAGGCAGGACTACAGTTCCCACAGTGCACTAGACCATCTGGATTTGTGCGATCCCTCTGTGTGCCTATTGGCCACGATTCTTTGGATCAAGGAGTGCCAAGTTTCAGTCAAGGACGAGGCTCATCCACACAGTTCCAAGTCTGTTGCCACAGGAACGAAGTATCCCTCTTTTGCTTTGGTGCTGTGTGGAAAGTTCTGTTGTCGCCGTCCCAGGTCTCTTTTTGTTCGTCCTTCCTTGATGCAAGTTGTTCAGATCTGAGGGTCTTCCATCACAGGTGTTCTTACATCCAAGATCTAGGGGAGTTAGGGGTATGGGGGCTAGTAGCCAATGGGCAACTAGTCCCTGCCGGTAGTCCGCCCCTGAGGTGACTATGTCCAAGGATGTAGGTCACCTTTTATTCCCAGAATCCTCTATTCTGTCACTTTTAAAGATGGCAGAAATCACAATTTAGTGTACAGACCAGCCTGCTTACCCTGGAGATGTGGATAGCCTTCTCGGGTTGTACAAATCCTTGGTTAACTAATTTTCCACCTACCTGGTGCAAATGTGCCTGGGGCAAGAGGAGGGTTGTGTCCTCCACTGGTAGTCAGCCCTGATGCATGTCAGAGACGGTGTAGCCTTTGAAGCTTATCGCCTTGATGCGCCACTTCACTAGCCTGCTTGGGAGGAGGGAGGTATGACTTCCTTCCTCCCCAAACCTTTTTTCCTGACTCCTGGAATTGATCACACTGCCTAGCAGGAGGTCAGAATCCTGCCTTGGTAGCAGCAGGCACGAGAAACATTGGCTTGCCAGCCAGAGAACAGAGGAGCCCGGGGAACCAGGTGAGCAACCTCTAAGTTAGCCACATGGCTGCATGCCACATTACCGAGGGTATGAGATTTGTGTCAGTGATGAGAAGGCACGTTGTTGGATACCAAACCTTTCATATTTCAGCAGGACCATAATGGAGCTGCTAACCTCCAGAATGCCTGGGTGGCAGCCTATGTTATTCTATGGACCCCTGACACTTATAGTAATTTCCAATGGGGAACGCCACTATGGGGGCATATAGGGTTGTGTTGCACTTATATTTCTTCACCTTTAATATACTGCACCCTGCTTCCTGAGCTTAGGAGGCCTGGACATATATTAAAAATAGTGTATTGACTGTGCCACTCGTGGTGAGGGCACAGTTGAGTACGAGCAGTTTGCACTGCTCCTGCAGTCTGCAGTGGCAGGCCTGCTGTCATTAGTTTACTTGGGTGCCTCAGAGCGGCACAAAACTGCTGCGATCCTGGGAACCCCTTTACCACCTATACTCTGAGCACCCCTGGTACCATATAGCAGGGACTTGGAATGGGGTAAAGTCTTTGACAATTTGGGATTAACAAGTCGAACATAACAGTTTTGGGACAGAGCGTAGGCACTGAAGTCCGGGCAGCAGACTCCAGTGTACTATCAGAGTCATCACATCAGCATTTAGAGCAAAAAGTGGGGAGACATATGCAGAAAGCCCTGTTTTCTTATACTGTGGTTCTCCAGTATTGGCATCTTTCATAGATTCACATGCTTGTATCATCCCGGTCATCGAACTGGGAGTCCTGTGGTGTACATAGAGAGCAGTGCAGTGTTAAACAAAGGCAGAAAATGTTGACACAGCCAGAGAAATAGGCTATTCACATCATTTTAATAAGGTCTTAGCCAGTCAGCACATAGCACACTCTGCACCCTCCCCACCTGTCCCCAGGCTCAGATTTCGTAGCACAAATGTTTGTAAATTTTATATAATTTACGTGAGCCTCAGGTGGGGAGGTGGGTGGGTCGCATGTGAATCTGTGAAAGATACCAATACTGGATAACTACAGTTACAGATAAGTAACGTCTTTCTCCAAAACTGGATCTTTCATAGATTCACTTGCTTGAATTAGAGTAACAAGCAGTTATTTACAACTTATGCATAGAGGTGGGCGAGTCACTGAACGTTCGAGACATGCTTGAGTCTAAAGCCTGGCTCCGATTGAGATCCTGTAGAACCTCAAACCCTGAATGAGCCAAGCTTTCATGCGTCTTCTGCCTGCTACTCTTGCTCTTCCTAGGATGTAGCATTTTGGCCAGACACTGCCGACTTTGGAATTGGAAAACCAGGTTCGAATTTCAGCATTGGTTTAACATCCTGTGATTCTTGGAAAATCATTTAATCTCCCTGATCCTAAAAAATGAAAGTAGCTTGTTTAATGTACCTGTGGTTCATGTAAAGTGCTCCAGTAACTTAGGGTCGAGTTCACACTATATAGAAACTGCAGAAAAATGCATAAAGGTCAAAACCAAGCATTAACATAAAAAGGAGAGACAAGTGCAAACCCAATAACAATTTAGTGGCTAATTTGTGAAAAATGAAGCCACTAAGGCCTAGATGTATCAAGCGTTTGCGATTCGTTAAGGTCGAAATTCGCAGAATTTCGGCCTTAACGAATCGCAAACGGACATTTTGCATTTTTTGGAATGTATGTGAAATTAGCAAAATAAGGAAGCGCAAAAAATTCCGATTCCTTATTTTGCTTAAGCATTTAAGGAATCGCAATTTTGCGATTCCTTAAATGCCATGTATGAAGTTTTTTTAAATTGCGAATTCAGGTTAAAGAATCGCAAATTAACACCAACTTGAGGTTCGTGTTAATTTGCGAAATCTTTTCAAAAACCAAAATTTGGCAATTTTGAGGGTGGCATATGACACACATACATGCCCATAGGGCATGTATGTGCGCCATATGCACACACATGTAAGTTTCAGGGGTGCAGCAGGGTGTCCATGAGACACCCCTGCACCCTTGAAATAATTCTCAAATTGCGATTAGCAAATTGCGAATTCGCAATTTGAGAATTACTTCACAATCATTCCTATGGGCCTTCTGGCCCATAGGAATGCATGGGAAATTAATCCTTATTTGCGAATTCGCAAAATGCGAATTCGCAAATAAAGAATAATAAGGAATCGCTAAAAAAAAGCGATTTTTAACATACATTCCATTTTGCGAATTCTAAATAGCGATTCGCTAAAAATCGCTATTTAAGATTCGCAAAATGGAATCTTGATACATCTAGGCCCAAATCTGGATAAATCTTGGCTTAAATTGTGAGAGTTTAGGCAAATATTTTATTTCCCCAAAGCTCCTTCTTCTTCATATTCCTGTATGAATGCACTTTCAAATAAGTGAGTTCAGAATATCAGCTGTTGAAAGACCTGTTGTGTTGATGTAATAGACTATACTGCTGCTCTATAATAATCTGGGCCACATACAGGGTTCACATGACAACTGTCTTCCCTTTTGGTTCACTAATTACACTGCACGCAATCAACATTTTTAGGGGGTTCAGCTTGTTTGCAGGCTCTAAGAGACAAGCCAGACCATTGGCTCGGCTCTGGCTTGGCTCACCCTGTTATTTTCTTGACTTGCCCATCTGTACTTACACAAATAATAGTGGATGGTGGGAAAAAACAAAGGAGAAAAAAGGGCCCACCTTAATGAAAAACATTATGTAGCACTGCTTGTCTCACCACAGTCTCTCTGTTAACTGTTTATTCTACTTGAACTAAAGTGTGCCTGTCCTTCCATGTGGCTGCTCTGCTAATGTCCACTAATGGAACGCCAGCGAATAGGGATTTAGGGGGAGACCCATTTCTTGCGGAATGTGCTTTTTCGTTTCATTGGAGCAATAGAGTATGGCTGCAGATACACAGCGAGCTATCCCTCATTTTAACAGAAGTTGTCCTCTTCTCAACTAGCCATGAAACACTAATAATGAATCAGATTGTCAGAGAGATTTAGTTCTCTCTATATGGAATTTTAAACCCCTTTTTCATTTCAGAAAATCTTTATTAGTTTTCAAAAGGAAGAAAGATAAACAGTTGTAACAAAACCGGGGGAGCAAAGTAAGTGCAGAGTAGATGCGAGCAATACATTGTGGTATAAGTACCTTTGAAGGAAGCTACCATAGTATATAGTTGCATACATACTCAATCTTGGGGAGGGTGCATTAACATATATCTGGTTGGGGGTGCAGAGCAGAATCGTAGGGGTCGTGAGAGAAGGGTGTTCTAAGAGTTGTCTATGGTCGCAAGTGTTGATTAAATAGCGTATATTTCATGGTGGTTTGTTGGTAGCAAAATAGTTATCTAGGCATTCCCACATGATTCTTTGTTGTGGTTTCCATGGAGAGTATCATATGGTAGTATTGCCCGCCTCTCTTATGTGTGAAATCCAATTTATCCAATTTTGGAAAGAACCTCTGTGAGTGTCCTTCCAGTTACAGGTAATTATTTTAGTTGCAGCTGTTCGTAAGAGATCGATTAGAAGACAAACTGCTAATCTTTTAATATTCGGGCAAAGGAATCCTCCAATTAGGGATGAGAATTCCTTTTTGGGGTGGAACTTAGAGAGTTTTGAGAGGATGAGGAAAACCTTCTCCCTGAATACTGGTACCGCTTTGAAGTAAAATAAGAGGTGTGCAAATTCACAGACTTATTCTTTACAATTTCAGCAAGTGGGGTTCTCCAAGATTTTCAGTTTGTGGAGGCGGGGTGGTGACCAAAAGGTCTTATGAATTAGCCACAATTTAGTCTGAGGAGGCACTGGTGATATCTTAAGTGTGGTAACAGATTTCCACTGTGGCTCAGATATAGGAGTAGAGGAATGGGTTTCCATTATTATATTGTGTTTTATTAGACTTTATGGATTTGGGTTGAATCAAGTGGTACAGTTTGGAGATCTAGTGGACAGTTTTGTTGCGTTTTTCTATGAGTGTTGGGAGAGACGGTTCCCTGTGGTGTTTGGATTTGGTGATGGTCGTTTTTAACTTAAGGTGTAGAACACCGAGTGGTCTAATTGATATTTTGATTGTAGGTTAGAGAAGGAGAGAGGGGAGGTATTGGTTCCTAGTTGTCTTGGGAAGAAGATCCCTTTGGAGATCCAGGAGTCCCAATTGAGTTTTTGACCATTATAAGTGATGTCTGGGCTCCGTCAGATGGAGGCTAAGGAGGAGCGTATCAGCCTGGAGGGGAGTTTCCTGTCTATGTTTAATAGGGTGCCTTTGGAGATTTTTAGTATGGATATAGACTAGAGTTGGTGAGGATTTTGCAGTTGGTAGTGAGCAGGGATAACGGGTTTAAGCCGCTTAAGGTAGCACTTTCCACTACTAACCATACATGACTATAGTCATCCGGGGTTTTTTATTTTCATGGAGTTTTATATATCGCGCAAACTTGATTGGGTATCAGAGCGTTTTACATAGCACCAGTTGCGTTACATGAGGACACATTCATTTTTTGTTAGGCATGGGGAGATTAAGTGATTTGCCCAGAATCACAGGACGTTCAGCGTCATTGCTGAAACTCGAACCCGGTACCCCAGATTGGAGGTTGACTGCCCTAGCCGTTAGGTCAGCTACTCTCCTTGAAACCAGTAGGAGCCTTGTTTGGCTAACAAGGCGGCCTGGTAGCTTTTGAAGTTGGCCAGGTTAACACTGCCTAGAGAGGTGGGTAATCAAAGTTTCTTTATAGCTATTTTCACTTTTTTGTTTTTCCAGATAAATCGTGAAAGCAGTGTAACTAGTTTATGGTGGAAATCATCGGAGAGAAGTAAGGGGGATACTGATTAAGTAGTTTATTATTGGCGTACTCATTATTTTGAAGGTTTCCATGTGTCCTCACCATGTGTTGAACTTGAGAGATCAGCTATCTGATAAGGTTTTGGTTTTTTGGAGGGTCAATTTTTCGGTATGCTGAATGGTATCGATTAAGTTAGAACCAAATTCTACTCCTAGTTATTTGATGTATATGGGCTGCCAGGATGGGCCTGAATTCCCTAGTGTGTCTCTTGTGCTGTGTGGGTCGAGGGATTTAACTTTTGATTTATCCCTGTTCAATGTATATCATGAAACTTTAAAATATTGTTCTATGATTTCCATTAGAGCCTGGGTAGAGACGCCTGGGTTTTCTGTGATTATTAAGATATCTTCTGCGTAAGCTAAGAGTTTCACAATTTTCCCATTGAAGTTGATTCCCGCAATATTGGGGTTGCCTTAAATGTTTAGGATGAGAGGTTCCAGTGCTAGTTGGAAAACTGATGGGGATAGTGGGCATCCTTGTCTGGTACTTTTTTGCAGTTTAAGCGGTTGCGATAGGGCGTCATTGATGCAAATGCGGGCACTTGCATTTTAAGTATAAGCGCCATGGTAATTTTGATAAATTCATTACCTCGGTTAAAAGTGTCAAGGGATTTTTTTAAGGAAGGTCATTGATACTCTGTCCATCGCTTTTTCGGTGTGGGGGAGATCGCGACAGATGCTGAGGATGCTGTTGAAGTTGTATCTATGACATGGCACAGGAGACGAGTGTTGTTGTTTGACATGTGGTTTTTAAGAAAGCCCAATTGGGAATTGCTTATTAATTGTGATAAAAATAAGTTAAGATGTTTGGCTAGGATTTTTGGATATATTTTGAAGACCAAATGAATTAAGGAAATCGGCCTACAATTTGTGGGTGATGTTAGGTCTTTCCCTTCCTTCAGAATTACTATTATATTGGCTTCACTGTGGTGCCTGTAGTAGCTCCTATCACTGCAAAGTGGTTAAATAGTTTTAGCAAGGTTGGTTGTAGTGATTGGGAGAATGTTTAATAGAATTTTGCCATAAAGCCGTGTGAGCCAGGTGCTTTGTTCTCTTTTAGTAGGTCTATTGGGTTGGCAATTTCGGTCAAGGTAATTGGTATGCATAGGTGGGTTTTATTTTCCTTTGATAACTGGGGCAAGTTTAATTTGCTCAGATACTGTTGGCATTGCTCAGGGTTGATAGGGTGGTTGTCCTTATATAGTGATTCATAGAACTGTCTAAAGGTGTTTGGAATATTTTCCAGGTTAGTGAGAGCTGTATTCTTATTATCTCTGATCATTATTATCTTTTTTTGGTTTTGTTTATGTTTGAGGTATGAGGTGAGCAGTCTACCGGCTTTATTGCCTTCGCATTGTTCAAGGCCCTTGAATTTATTAATCCATACCCCGGCTTTTTCACTTAGAATTTTAGTATATACATATTCTTTGAGGGTGGGGCTGTAAAGAATGTCTTCTCCTAGGCTTTGGATATGAGAGAGTTCAAGTTGTTATATTTCTTCCTCCAGGTTCAG
The DNA here is from genome assembly GCF_964261635.1 of Lissotriton helveticus. NCBI lineage: Eukaryota > Metazoa > Chordata > Amphibia > Caudata > Salamandridae > Lissotriton > Lissotriton helveticus. The sequence continues at coordinate 317,664,025 of NC_136061.1, forward strand.
AAGTGCACTATTTTTTGTATTTATTAATCTTACTTTTAGTGTCAATAAGGATATATCTCAGCGTCACTTTGAGAGCATCCCAGATTGTTTGCATGTTTGTATTTGGTTTTTCACTGTCCACAAGGTATTGTGATATTGCTTCCTCAGTTTTCTTTATGTTATCAGAGTTGGCCACTACATCATTGTTAAATCTCCATATCTTACTTTGGTGCTTGGGGTTAGTTCCTCCTAGGAGGGTACTGATACAGGAGTGATCTGAAAGGAGTCTTGGGGATATGTTAGATTGATCGATCAATTGTGTGTATGAACCTGAAATGACAATATAGTCAATTCTTGTGTAGGTGTTGTTTGGTGCAGAGTAAAAGGTATATTCTCTGGAATCAAGGTGTTGCAGTCACCATGCATCTTTGAGACTGTATTTGGAGCATATTTGTCGGAGTATTTTAGGGTTTTAGGTGGATTATATTTACAGGCAGAAGTTGAAATCACCCCCCATAAAGATAAGGTCATCGCTGGGTAAGTGGCCTAATTTGTCTGAAATGTTATTCCAGAACACAGTATCATCATTATCGGGCCATAGATATTGATAATATGAATAAGGGAACCCCCTATACATAGAGTGGTACTTATCAGTCTGCCTTCCTCATCTGTAGAGTAGGATTAGAGTGTGAGGTTGGAGCGTTTCGAGATTAAAGTAATAACACAGTTTTTAGGTCTCGCCTAGCGTTGCTGCACACATGGTAGCTCGCTCGGCGAGATTTATTGCAGATGAGTACTTTTAGAAAAGGGCTTTAAGCCCCGCCGCTCATTTCCATTGGGTGGCATCACCATTGTCATTAGACAAAACAGACCGGATAGGAATCGGAATGATTTAACGGAGGAAGAAATAATATCCCTACTCCGGGAGTATGAGCCGTCGGACCATATTAGGGGAGAAGAAATCAAAAGAGTACCGATAGACGCCAACAGAATATCCAAGAGGAATGAGAGGAAACCCAATCCCAACAACCTACAACAAATCCAACTAACCACCGATCCGACAAAAATGAACACAGATAAAACGGAGAAATCTTTAAAATGTCTACTGCTCAACTGCCGATCTGCAGCTAAACATGCTTCAGACATAGCAGACACCATTATCAACCAGGAAATAGACATAACAATCCTTACCGAAACGTGGCTAACGGAATCCTCATCCCCATCATGGACCTACTGGTACCCCCGCACTATAACATATTGAGACTTGATAGACAAAAAAAAGACAGGGGGTGGTATAGCCTGTATACACAGATCAGACTTAGAAGTTGGTCAATTTTAATCCGACCCTCTCGAGTCATGCGAATACCTAGGGCTCAATATAAGATTGGACAACAAACAAAGTTGCAACTTACATGTCTTGTATCACCCACCGGGAAATAATCTGAACTTCATTGACCAGCTAATGGAGATCATCACAGCAAACGTTAACACAGACACTAATAATATATATTTAGGTGATTTTAATTTACACTGGAATGACATCAGCGACAAACAGGTCAACGCGTTTAAAGACTTTCTAACAGAATTGAACCTATCCCAAGCATGCCTACAACCAACACACTCGAAAGGAGCAACTTTGGACTGGATAATATCTAAAATCGAGAACATCTCAATCATAGCCATAGAACCATGCGACTGGTCAGACCACCATGCCATAACTTTCCGTATACCCATTTGGGAGAAGATAAAAACCACTCAACCTAGCAAAATCAAAAGATGGATGCGAGATACCATAGACTCGAATATGGATATACTTATGGAAAACTGCAAGAAAGACATATCTACCTGACAACATACAGAATGTGAATGACCTAACGAACCACTACACTACCGCTGTAACGAAAATAGTCAATGCCTCCATTCCTCTTAAACTGAAAAGAGTTGCCGAAAAGATTAAAAACCCATGGTTCAACGGAATACTGAATGAAGACAGGCGAAAACTGAGACATGCCGAAAGAAAATGGAGACAACACCCCTCATCCCCTGAGCTGAAATCCCTAAGAAAAATTAGAAATGAATACAATAAAAATATTCTCAACTCGAAAAAGGAATTTATCAGAACAGAACTGGATAACCCCAAAAACAGACCACGGAAACTGTTTGAGATCATAAAACAACAATCAAACAAGATGGCAAAATCTGCACAAGAAGTCACCAAAACGCAACTAAGTAGTGAAGAATTCTCTACCTTTTTCAACAACAAAGCCAACAAGCTGGAAAGAGAACTCAGGATCGCAGCAGATAACCCTGACTACAATACACCATCTTCACAAGATGTATCGAAATATGCGAATGATGCGACAAAAAACAAGGCAAAATGGGACACCTTCAAATTGCTAGACCAGATCGAGATTGCTAAAACGCTAGCTGACACCAAACCCAACAATCACTATAACGACCCATTACCATCAAAATGCCTGAAAGAAATCAGCCATATCGTGATTCCAATTTGGACAAAAATTATAAACGCCTCTCTCTCCCAGGGGGTCCTTCCAGAATGCCTTATTATCGCCCAGTGACCAACATCCCTCTTCTTGCCAAAGTAATAGAGAAATGTGTACAGAAGCAGTTGAGCCTGCACATAGATAATTTCTCACTGTTGGATGACTGCCAATCAGGATTCAGAACAGGTCACAGCACGGAAACAGCAATCCTTCACATTGTCGATGATGCACTACCGGCACTAGACCACAATCAATCTTGTCTACTCATCCTCCTAGACCTGTCTTCTGCATTTGATACAGTTAACCATGAAAAATTACTGAACAGACTTCATGACAGGATGGGATTATCGGGTAATGTACTGAAATGGTTCGAGTCATTCCTACAGAATAGAACTCAGAGATTCCTAGTAAATGAATCACTTTCACCTGCCTACCCAAACACAATAGGAGTACCCCAAGGATCTACACTATCTCCATCATTGTTCAACCTGTACATCGAACCCCTTACAGAAATTCTGCGAAATTCCAAAATATCTTACCACATGTATGCGGACGACACGCAGATATACATCAAGATCGCGTCCCTGGAAGACATCACCTTAATGAATGAGGCACTCAAAATGACGCTAAAATGGCTAACTATCAATCATCTCAAGTTAAACGCAAATAAAACCGAATTCTTACTTATCTCGCCACAAAAGAACCAATCAGAAGTGAAGGAATGGTCCAAAATGATTACTGCGTTAAATTGCACCCCCCACACTAGTTGACTCGGCGAAATCACTTGGAATCACACTGGATGAGAATCTAGACATGAAAACACACATTAAAGTAATGGCAAGGAACGCCCGATTTCATCTCAACTATTTAAGAAAAATGAAACCATTCTTAACGGAGACGGATCTAAAACTAGCAGTGCAATCACTGGTTATCTCGAGGATCGAATATGGTTGTACAACGCTAACAGGTCTACCAAAAATGTCCACAGCACCACTAAAAGCATGCCTCAATGCAGCGGCAAGACTTATTACAGGTACGAGGAAATTTGACCATATCTCTCCTCACCTAAAAGCTTTAAACTGGCTACCCTATGAAGCGACAATACAGCTAAAAATGGGATGTATCACCCATAAAGCGATTCATTACAACTCACCGAGATACCTCGCCCAGAAAATAGAAATTTCAGGAGGAAACAGACCTGCCAGGAGTGCCAAAGATCTGTTGCTGAGACCACCTATCTTCAGGAAGAAAAGAACCTATGAGAGGGCGTTCTCAGGAGCGGCCCCCAGAATCTGGAACTCTCTTCCCCCGAACATCAGAAAAATCACAAACATTGCAACATTTAAGAGGGAAACTAAGATCTTTCTTATGAGTAAGTTCCTTCCATAGGCAAGCCTATTCACCAGCTAAGACTTGGCACTGTGATGAATATTATTAGACAAGTACTAGGGAAATATATAGAAATACGCCAACGATATGAGGACAACGATGCCAACCCTGGGTCTGGAGAAGATAGTGACCTAAAGAAAAGTCACTAAAAACATTCATATTACGGATAGTACGAAAGACCGTAGAGCATTAAATATCGTGGTTAAACATGTACAGGTCCTTATTAATCCCTATATGGAAATATTACGAACTAGTTTCTTTACAGCCATATTCTATACTATATATGTTGTGTTTTTTTTTTTAACCTGCCACATTGTTGTTAAGCGCTCTGATACCCAAGGGTCTTGTTCACGCTATAGAAAACTTTTCAATAAATAAATAAATAAATCACCATTTATGCTAAACAGTAGCAAGCCATTGGAAATGAGCTATCTATGTTGCCTCTCTTTGGCCTTTTGTGCCGGCCCACCCAGAATGGTTCGACTGATTCACGGCTGTCGTGAAGACTTTTCTTATCTGCTTCTTTATTTAACAAGCAGATAAGAAAAGTCTTCACAACAGCCGTGAAGCGGGTTTGCTACAAGTTTTATAACTTTGTTTACTCCGATCCAGGCAAGCATGGAGCTTAGCGGGTCACGGGGAGGACAGGGGGATCCTGGCAGACTCTGGCTGCTTTTCCGCCGAGGGAGCAGCGTGTTTTTCTCGAGCCAGACTTTTCCCTGCAGGCCGGTCATGTGTGCACAGGATGCAATCTCTCTCATAATGCTGCTTTTTTATATTCACGCGCTATAGGGGGCATCCCGCACTTTGGTATGTGCTGTGCCTTTCGTTTGTTACTTAGTGTCGAATTTGATTATAAACCTGTAAAATAAATTCACAGCTCCATGCCGCCTGCAGTGGACATTCAAAATATTCCCTTCGACGGAGTACAAAGAAGTCTATTTTTCAGCCGTGAAGCAGGTTTGCTACAAGTATTATAGCTTGTTTACCGCGATCCAGGCAGGCACGGAGCACAGAGGGTCACAGGGAGGACAGGGGGATCCCGGCAGACTCTGGCTGCTTTTCCGCCGAGGGAGCAGCATGTTTTTCTCGAGCCAGCCCTTTCCCTGCAGGCCGGTCATGTACGCACAGGACGCAGTCTCTCTCATAATGCTGCTTTGTTTATATTCACGCGCTAGAGGGGCATCCCGCACCGTGGTATGTGCTGTGCCTTTCGTTTGTTACTTAGTGTCGAATTTGATTATAAACCTGTAAGATAAATTCACAGCTCCGTGCCGCCTACAGTGGGCATTCAAATTATTCCCTTCGACGGAATACAAATAGATCTATTTTTCGACATTGATTAGAATGGTAAAACCATGAAAACTAAAGCACACAGAACGCTCTGCATTTTTGGCGTGTGGAGTTTGCTTGTTTTTATAACATTGGGTGGGTGTGCTGGTAGCTTATGTCTTCTGTGGTTCGCAGCCACTGAAAGCGTCCGCCCCCTCTGTGACCAATTGCCCTGCTCCGGCTGAATGGTGTGGGCAAGATAAACAGGGATCTCCCAGGGACTCCTTCAGGGCCCGCACCCTCCTCGGCCTCGGAGCACTGTCGCTCCGGTGCCCTGTCTTAGCCACAGCAGCACAGGGTCTTTGGTCCCCCCCTTCGCAGCGGCCCAAGCACAGCCATGCCTCTCAGGCCCATCTAAACCACCATCCCAACAATCATGGGGCCGCTTGAGTCCGAGCAGCCGTGAACATGGTGAGGAGCTCAAACCTTTGTGAGCTGCCCGAGGAACAGGCGAGAGGCAAGGCGAAATGAGTGTGTGTGTGTGTGTTCACTCGCGCACTTAGTAGGCTACGCACAAACCGGCATGGCCACACATAGAATTAAGAACTAAAGGCTTTAGTCCTTCTTTTATGTCTTGTGCCCACCCTGTTTTTTTTGCTTCTTAAAATCTGGTCACTGTTCTCGGTGTTCAACTGGAGTTCTCTGATCCGGCTTGTCGGCGTGAGTTGCAAGGTATTTTGGTGGGAGCTCTAAGTGGTGGTGGTAGTATGTTTTTGGGGAGGGACCAGGATTCCACAGGGCCAGAGGGGTGGTGAGCTCGCTTGTATCTTGCCATCTGTTAGTGCAAGAATTTCTTCTCTCTCACTCTGTGTTCAAATGGTTCTCCTCATCCCTTCAAAATAGATCACAGCAAATCAAGCTCAACCACTGCCTCTCTAATCCACAACCTGTCTCACTCGGTGTCCCTCAAGGATCCATCCTCTCCCCAACCTTTTTTTTTTTTTCACAACAGATTTTATTGAGCAGTTGAAGCAGAGTAAAACTGTGGCTCCCCACAGTCAGGAGATCACCACCAAGAGTTATGGTACAGGTTATAATGCATGCACAATGTCCGACCAATAAAAAAAGAAAAGCCCAAGAAGAACAACCCCTTATCCCACCCCTACCCTACCAACTCCCACTACCCTACAACCCCCCCCTATTCCCATGCTAACCCCGCGCACGTGTGTCTAAAGTTGTAGGCAATACTTGGGTGCGATGTGACAGGTATGTCACAGATCTCAGGCCTACACAGCACATCTCATTCATACGTCCTCCTCTCGTTCCACTGGGGGATCCAATAACAGCCCCCTATCCCCAACCCTTTTTAATCTTTTCATGGAACCACTCACTCTCATTCTCAAACAAGTCAAAATCAGTTACCACCTTTATGCCGACGACACCCAACTATACTACAGGATCAAATCCCACAATGACATTCTTCACCTCAATGACACCTTGACTAGAGTTCAAGCCTGGTTCCATCTGAACCATCTAAAACTGAATAAACAAAAAAACTGAAATCATGCTTTTCACTCCCAAAAACAATTCCCTTTCCATTCAACTTTGGATCAATGATATCAGCGCACTTAATTGCTCCCTCTCCACCTCTAACTCTGTTAAATCCCTAGGCATCAGCATCGACCAGAATCTTAATCTCATCCCCCACATTAAAAATGCAGCCAAAAGTGCTCTTTTCACCCTTCACCACCTCAAAAAAATCAAACCTTTTATTCCAGCTGATGATTTCAAAACCGTTGTCCTTTCCAGGATTGACTATGGTAATGCCACACTTGCCGGCACCCCTAATGTCCATCTTGCACCGATTAAATCTGTTCTCAACCTAGCCGCTAGACGTATCTCTGACTGTAAAAGATTTGACCACACCTTCCCCGTCCTCAAAAATCTCAATTGGCTCCCAATAGAAGGAAGATCCACCTACAAGATTGCCTGCATCACTCACAAAGCTCTTCACCAAAACACCCCCTCTTACCTTGCAGTCAAACTACAGAAAGCAGGGTGCTCCAGGTCCCTGAGGAGCACTAACTCTCCCAGACTGATCCCTCCCAAACTCAAATGTAAAAAGACCCAATCCCGGGCATTCTCTGGTAACGCTCCTACGATTTGGAACTCTCTCCCCAAGGATCTTCGTTGCAACCCCTCCAACTCTCTCTTCAAAAAAGGACTCAAAGTACTTCTTCTCAACAAATATTGGGGTATCTAATGCTACTGACTCTGAACTTGTTCACTCTTTACTCTTCCCCTGTCCACTCATTCATCACACCCTCTCCCCGTGTCATATTCTCTCTCCCCTCCTCTACACCCCCATCTCTCTCGTATCTTTCAACCTTCATCTTCCCCTTAAATTAACTATCTGTTTCTTTGCTCTCATAGCTCTTTGAAATACAATGCTATATCCCTTGTAAATTTTCTGCACTTTGTTAATGTTATATTATTATGTTTACCTTCCTTGTAAAGCGCTCTGATACTCTTGGGTCCAGCAGCGCTATATAAAACCTTCGAAATAAATAAATAATTAAAATAAGGGGTCATGGATAATGTTCTTAGAGGATGTGGGGAGTTCCTCTTCTGGATTGCAAAATTCTTGATCAAGATCAAGGACATACTCATCAGGTGTGTTTGAGGATTCTATATCATTAGATGTGTTATCTCCCATATTGTACAGAGCATTATGATATTTTGTTCCTCTAGGGGCACCCAGATGTTTCGTGCCGCTAAGGACACCCAGATAAGTCGTGCCACTAGGGACACGTTGGGAGTTCGAGGTGCGAGGGCCTCCATTAGAAGTTGAGTTGCTAAGACCTCCCTGAATTGATGAGGTGCTTGGACCTCCTATACTGCTCTTAGCAATGTTTTTACTTTTCTAATGTCTTTTACCCCTTAATTCAGTGATCTTGTCAGAGTAGGGGTTTGGATTATCTGATATTTCGTCCATATCAGGGAGTGACCATTTAGAAGGCATGATCTGACTTAAGGTCTCAAACATGCAGGGCCTCAATTCCTTATGAAGGATTTTTTGCAGGGCTTTGTTGTCTATGTTAGGAGTAGGGGCAGAAGCCTCATCTGAGTCAGAGTCAGACATGGTATATAGGAAATGTTAACTTGTAAAAAGTTGTAAAGCCCTTTAATGACAGATAATTAGGGAGGATTTCCCTTAATAATGGTGACAAGGTTTATATATGAAGGAATGTCAAGAGAATAATTCCTTTCTTATTATAATTAATTTTGTTATAGAATGTTGAAAAGGCCAGTTAAATGAGGATTTTTTTTTAATGAATAAGGTTGTAAAACAGTAACTACTTGCGGTGATACGAAGAGCAGCAGCAGATCGTGTTAGCGCAGAGTAACTGACACACTTGTGATCAGCTGCTTTTGCTAAGAGGATTTCCAAAATAATAAAAGGTAGCGATGCAGAGCTGCATTGGAGTGCGCGGCCTGTATCGGTGGAAAGAGGTGAAAAACAGGAGTTAAACGAAGACATTAGGTGAGCTCATTATGGCATGAGGAAATAGAACAAGGATAACATTGAAGTATAATCGTTTACACAAAAAAATAAATATTAACACTCGATTAAACATCTAAAAATCTTTAAATATATTCAAACATTAGAAATAGTACATAAGCTGAAAGAAAACGCATGTAAATCTGGTCAGTCACGCACGAATGGGACTAGGGACTTTCTGTACCATTATGAGAATCTCTGCTTCTTAGAGATGGAGATGTTGGTAGGGGCTCTGGGCGGTGGTGTAAGTGTTTTTTGATAATGAATTCTAGTGTTTGGCCAAAGTATATGAGCCTCATCCGGGTGCTTGGATGTTATATTTGCCAATCACCTGTAAACAGTGAAGATATTTCCTCCTACAAGTAACCCAGGATTCGTAGTCACTGTTGCTTCTATAATGTCACTGTTTTCTTGAATGTTAATTTCCCCAACCTTGATTTGTAGATCTTCTTTGAGGGGGCTGCTTCTGGTAGGGCACTGGTGGTGGCAGTCTGTATGGTTATGTGCAGCCTTGACGGTACGACTGTTGTATTGGTTGCTACAGCTGGTTTCTGTAAAGATGGTAATCTCCTCTAAATGAAAATTGGACTGTTCCACATGCTCAATAAAAGAGCTATGGTCTTCTGTGTTGGAGGATTCTCAAAGAACATGCAATGCCGTATCTGTTTTAATTGGCTGGAGTGCTATTGCAACATGCCGACCAGTGATTCCCTATCATAAGGCATGTCTAATATTCTACTCTGTACCCAAGGTCTAAAAGAAGAACAGAACCAGGCTTGCCTATTGAATACTGCAGCACCAGCCAATTGTCGGAATCCTGTTGAAACAATATCGATTTCTGTATATATTATAGCTGGGCAAATTTTTTCTCTTTCTGACAAGAATGCTCTTGATTCAGCTTTTTTTATCAGGTAGTAAGTGATGGTATTGCCCAATGTCTTGCAATAATTGCCAGTGCATTAGTTTCACTGATTTGTTTGCCTACCATAGCTGAAAAATGTTTGCTGATGTTGTCAAACATTCTTCCTTCTTTTTGGCACAGTGCATAGATATGTTGGATTCCTTTGTTGTCATTCGGCTGCTTGCATCACCAATGAATATGCACAAGGTGACCAATGAGACAAGCTGGGGTGTTATTGAGTGCTTTATATTTTTTGTCCAGCCTAGGAATTACTACAGCCACTGTGGCTGGGTTCTTTTTAACCCTTAGACCTTCAGACCAAATGTGATCAATGTTTGGAATTGTTTTAACTGATTTACTTGAAGGCTTATTGAGGTCATATCAAAAGCGGTTGTTCTCCTTTGTTGATACTGGTAAGTTGAGGTTACGAGGCTCTCTTAATGAGAGTGGCAAAATCCCTGATATCATCAGGAGGTGAATGTGATGGGAGCGGTATCTACTGCAATAGGAGTTATATACCTGGCCCATTCCAGGCTAGTGGAACAAGGGGAAACTGTCTGCATCCGATTGTCATCTTGGTCATGTATAAGTGTCAACTGTCATTGGTGTAGATGAGTGGTTTGCTAAAGGTGAATGTGTTACTAAGGGTGTTCAGGATATCAGCCTTGAGGGAGAACATCAGGGGAAGAGTGGAGTTTAAGGTCTCATTTGAGGACTTGATGAGATGTACCTTGAAGTCTTGCAGGTTGATCAGGAGGGTCATTTGAAGATTCTAGAAATCTTCTATAGTACTTTGTAAGCATGAGTTGTAGGTCTCTGTCCAGAGCTATTGGGACTTGTATAACAGCTTCATGTGATGTTTCTGGAACCTGTTTATATGGATCGTAATTATATTGCCAGCGGTCGTTCTGATCATCTTGGAAGGACTTTTAAGATATTCTGGTGTCTGGACCTTGTGAATGAGTGAGGTGTGCTGAACAAAATTCTTCAGCTTCATCATATTCGATTTCTTTAGGGTCTTGAAATTTGACCTTTAGCTGTATTGGGCTATATGCAGGGACAAATTGACCATCATCCTCACCCTTATTTTCTTCATCAGAACATTCAGCATGCAAAAGCTTGTGTGGTATTGAGTGAGGTCCATTCTGGCATGAGTGGCATTAAGATGCCTTTCTCCAAGATGAGAGTGATCCTGGCATGTTTCTCAGGGGTTTGGACAGTCTTCGATGGTACCGGCATCATCAATGGTGGTGTAATGCACATAGCTGAAACACTGTCATCAACGGTATTATCAATGGTGTCAACGTCATTGATATCATCGAAGTCTTTGTCAATGTCGTAGACGACATAGTTGCCATCAATGTTGTGGTCTTCATCGACTGCAGTAATGGTGTCGTTGACAGCAGTTTTGCCAGAAGTGCAGATGTCGACGATGAAAATTTCTTCGTCTACTGCGGTTTCGTTTTTGATCACTTCATTGACAGTGATGCTGATGCTGGTTTCATCGACGATGAAGAAAGTGTCTTGGATTTGGAAGCTGAGCCGCACAAGGGTCTCTTTGGAGTAAATTACTCTGATGATGGTTTGTGTACAGGTTTAGTATGTATTTTTCCTGTCAGTACTACAACATCAAGATATAATTTACTGTCTCTCTCAGATTTTTGTGAGAGTTTCTTGGAGATTCCACAGAAGTTGAGGACTTTGACTCAAATTAAGGGTTTGAAGAGCTCTGAAGGAAACATGTTCTCTTTTTTGCACTAAACATTATAATTTTGTGGTGCCTTCATACTCTTCCTCTGAGTATGGGTTTCTCCTGATTTGGGCATCTGAAGCCATAATAAAAGGATACCCCCATGATCTTCAAGGGTTTTATGGAAAAGTTATGGCATATTTACAGTCATTCGCCTTTTGGTCACGGTACAAGCGATACATTCAGTCCTTGTGGGAGTCCTCTCAATAAAGTCTTCATCTGGCACAAAATCCACATGGTCTAAAAAGATCGTTTTTAAAAGATTCAGACATTGGGGATTAAAGGAAATGAATTTCTCAGAAGTTCAAATAAACGGAGGAACATTTCTACTTATGTGATTAACTGAGCAGAGCTCAAAGGGACTCCATTCACACACAATGTGAGCTGGGTGGGAAAGGGTGAAGTGTGTGCTGTGGGCTGATTTGCTGAACTTTGGATCATTTTAGCATGATGTGAATATAATAATAAAAGAAAGATCTATTATTGGAGAATACAACATAGGAACAGAAGCTACAAGACATGGTCAATACTATTACTATGACAGTCTACTCCCTCTACCCATGACCATGAATAAACCTTCAAAACATTATCTCTCTATCCTATGGTTCTCAGATGTTATGCACACTCTTTAAAATGTAACTCTAGACAAATCTATTGCCTGTACAGCTGAAAACCGCAATGGTCAAACCACTACTCAAGAAAATTTCCTTGAGCCACTCACCAACATGGATCATGAGATCCATTTTGAGCATACACTGCTAAATTCCTAGAAGACCATATCTTCCAGCAACACCTAAAATTCCATGCACTTCTAAACACATCAGTGTTTAGTGCAGTCCAGGCGATTGAGAGACGCACAGAATCAACGTTACTATCAATATGGGATGGCCTTTAGCCCATCGGGAACAATAAGGCTCTGATCTTTCTAGACATTCTCAGTATTTTTGGCAAAAGATTATCAAAGTAACCCTACTAGCTAGACTATAGCACCTGGAAATCTTGAATGATCCTCTTGCTTTGCTATAAGATTACACCTCACTCCATGTCAATCAGGACACTGCTTCCAGTCCTGAGCTTTGTATGACAACTAAATGCATCACGGGTATTTAAGTCTTGATTTACTCACATTAACACAATTGGACAAACACACCTGATAGAAATCATTTGCAGGTGAAAAGTCCAATCTGGAAAATGTGTCTGTAATGACATGGAGTGAGGTGCCCACCTTACCATACTAGCTTTCTTCCTATGGCACCCTGTTATTGAAACATGTACACCATATCACCTTTTGGGTCCCAGAGGTCTAAACCCTATTCCTCTTTCTTCAAAGTCTATTTTGTCCCAGTAATTTAACCTAATCTGCTATATCTCTGCTGATGGTGATCAAAATATATTCTAAGAACTGCATTCTCTACCTGACCGAATCTAATTAAATGAAAATATTACATGAGGTCAACCAATGGACAGCAAGTAACATCTCAATTCATCCCAAGCTTAATCCGACCTGATGGCCAGACACTCAGGCACCTGTTCTAGACCGACCAAAGACAGTATAAACCTAAGGGTAGCTACATACTCCAAACTTTCACTAGAAACCCCTGTTAACGCTGGATTTCTGGTCTATAGTTATTATTCCAGATCCCAATTCAGGTCGACTAAATCGTTGGTACCTGTCATTGAGTAAAAGGCAATCCACTACTAGGTTAGTTAATAAAGAACTTACTCCACTCTAAATAACCACTTACTACAAATAAGTTTTAAAAGTTTATTATAAAGCCAAAGTTATCTGGAGATACAAACATCTCAGAATAAGATTCAAAAGATATACGGGAATCAATACAAACAAGAATTCTCTAAATGCTCTTAGTCGGCAGAATGATATCACTAAAACAAATTCAAAAAGCATTAAAGTTGCCAACATAGACACAAGCTGTAGCTTATGCGTCATTTACAGAAAGGAAAAGTTCAGGTTAGACTAAGTGACATCCCTCCTTAACAAGATCTTTACCTAAAAAGGTGTCAGCCGTGGTGACTTCCAAAGAAGATCACACACTTCCCTTAGTCTTCGTTGCAAATCGATCTCTTGCAGTTAACCTATCTGCCTACCCATCCGCTCTCTTAGGCTCCTCAGACCATCTGCTCTCTCTCCACCCTAGGGTGCTGTCCCTAATACAAAATCACATTTCCAATAGAAACGCCCTTAGAGACGCCCCTCACGTGGTCTGGCGGCAATTTCTGTGCTGGTACTCCTCTGGGTCAATCGTTAGCGTTGACCTTGCTTCCCAGGCTCTTCTCCTGCTGGACGGTACCCCCCAGGAAATTCCTGAAGCCTCCTACAGGTCTGTGCCAGGCTTCTCTGAACAAAGCCCATTCATCACTTTCCTGATTAAACCCCCTCGCACCTGCAAACAGACACTTTCTCTGTGGGCCCCAAATTCCGGCCTCCACCATATCTCCTAAGTCGTAAACCATGTAACAGGCTCTGTGTCTTGTGCTTTGCTTGACCTCTCTCTAACGAACCCATGCAGATCAAACGAAATGACTTTATCTATTCAGGCCTACTAGAATTACATGAAACAGGCCTCTGCACTCTGCAACATTTCAATTTCTTTAGTTTAAACAGTATTCTAACTATAACACATTGATTAAATGAAACACTTCTATAAAACATATATTTCAGTTCTATGATCAAAAATACTTTGCATTACAACAACATTAGATCCATATTGTGTGGAAATGCATCAGCTTCTTGTATTCTCTGTGAACTGCCATGTGTCCTACACATTTCTACGTTTAGCAGATTTACATTTTCCCTTACAACAGCCACATAACATGGGATTTCAACATCATTCTAACATCACTACACAATTCTATATTAGCTTTTCACACTGGTATATGTATTATTACTCTAATTAAACACTCATATATATTGCCACTCTATATATTTCACACTCTTATATAATTTCTACTAGGCTGATGCAACATGCTTGTAAATATGGTGCACTTCTACATTTTTTCTTAAATTGCGCTCTCTCAGTCCCCCCTTTGATGACTTTTAGTAGTCATCACCATCATAACACCATCCCTAAGGTATGGACTAAATCAAACTGAAGTCGTTGCAATATTCCCTCGTTTCATCACTTCTAGAGCCCTCAGACTCCTGTACTGATTCTCCTGCATCGCAGCTAATCTCCTTCCCTGCTCCCGCATGGATCTCTGCAACCTGTTTGATCGATACCATTTGTACAGCCGCACCAATCCCCACAAAGTGATTACACAAATCACTATTATGATGATAGGTTTCAATATGTACCAAATGATTCCCTTTCCTAGGTTGGCAAACCAACCTCCAACTTTACCCATTCCTTGACCTACTTTCTCCCACACATTTACCTTCGCCAAATCCTCAATCTCATGATGTATCTCAGTAATATTCCGTATATATTTTTCTAGAGGTTTTGAATTGTCTGGAATGTAAGTGCAACATTCCTGGACCTTCAAAGCCTTACAGACTCCTCCCTCTTTGGCTAACAGAACATCTAGAGCAAGTCGGTTCTGAAGAACCATTGCCCTTATCGATTGCATCTCTCCCTCCACCAGCATTAATGATCTAGCAGTACTGGCGGACAACCTATCTACGACTGTTGCCAATCTTCTAATCTTGATGTCCTTCAGTATGATTCCCAAAAGAGGAAATGCAGCACCAAATACATCTCCAACTACCTCCTCAGTGCTGACATCTCTTCTTCCTCTAGCTTGAGTTCCTCCCTCTATGATTTCTAAATCCTTAGCATGGTATATTTTGGGGAAGACAATCGCTAAATAGCATGATCCATACCAATTATCTGGTAGTTTCACATATGCATTCCTCCCACAAACAAAATATACATTTGGGATCACCTGCATTTCCTTCAAAAAATCCTTGGAGTAGTATTCTAACTGAAAAGCATGTTCACAACTTACTTCTCAAAAAAATGGAGGATCCCCTAGTGACGGATGTCAGGGAGGGGGAATTAGAGTTGTCAAGAAGAAAGTCCCTGTATTTTGTAGCAGCCTTAAGTTACTGAGGGAAATAATCCCTGAGGGGTTTTTATAGAGAATCTATTGAGGGGCGGAAACAACAGTGAGACGATAACAGTAAGCTTACTGTTATCGTCTCACTGTTGTTTCCGCCCCTCAATAGATTCTCTATAAAAACCCCTCAGGGATTATTTCCCTCAGTAACTTAAGGCTGCTACAAAATACAGGGACTTTCTTCTTGACAACACAACTTACTTCTCCCACAAACACATTTTCGTAATAGGTTTGACACCTATGTATACACAATTTCCCCTTCTTCTCTCGATCTAAAGCTATTGGACCATTACTACCCTTTCTTTGGTGTGACCTTTATTCCTCGGTCCAATCTGTTTTCCATTGACCTGAAGATTTTAAAATCTTCTGCCTCCTATATCGAGCATCCACCTGTCCTACAAACTTTTTCTCAATTTCTGACACTGTACTAGTCAAATTGTTTCTTCGAGCATGTGAAGTATCTAAAGTTTTCCATGGAAGGAAAAATTTCTGTAACCTGTCTTCACTCTTGTAATAATCCCACTTATTGAGGTGCTTGTAATTTGGCACCTCTGGCAACACTGTGTCAAAGTTCGAGAAGTAGTACTCGAAACCATCACGTTCATAAAATATGCTCAGCAATAAACTACATGTGATTCCATAAGTTAATGGAAGATGGTGGTACCTAATGCCCTCATCTACAGATGCTGGCAATTTCATACATACATAGCAATCTTTAGCCTCCTTAGCATCCACATATTCATAAAGCAATTTAGCATATGCATTTGATTTAACCACTAACACTATAAGAGAAATCACTCCCACTAAAAGTGTGCCTATTATGCATTTTGTCCTGCGGTTCGGGTTGCCAGCCTCCATGATCTCAAAACAGTGTAGCTCTGCTTTCTCTTTCACAGCACAAAGTCTCTTTCCTTTTCTTCTTCAGCCTTTTTGAACTACACCTGGAAACTGATAATCCCCTCCGCAAAGTCAGTCTATGAGTTCTGTAGCAATAGACAACTCTAGCCCTTCTCCATCCGCTAAAATGGAAGTCCCTAGTTTCTTCTTTTTCTTCCACTTGGCGCTAGGTTATCTCTTGATCAGTTGATTTACAAAGTCTTTTCAAAGTCTTTAGCAATCCGGAATTATACGCTTTCCAACAACTCTCATCACACACTCTAATATTTCCAAACGAAGAAGGAGTTCCTCAAGTATTGGACACCTTGAACAACAAGCCGGAAATTCTACTTTGATAGAACCAAGTCTCTTATTCCGCTCAGGTAAGGAGGATAAACGATATTGAGTGTCAGCAACCCTTTGACCTCCACTCCTGGTATCAGCAACTTTATTTCCACTATTATGATGGGGTCAGTACTGGTCAGGGTCACTTCCCTCACCCTCCCGTTCTGCGTGCTTCGGACATCTGCAGCGCGGTAGGTCCACTCAGGAGTAGCGTATCTTCTGCAAGGCACTCGCACCCTCCTCGATCTTCTCGGACCTTCCTGTTCCTGTCCTTGTGCACCTTCGTCTGGATCTGAGTCTTCGGATATAGGAGCAAGGGTTCTCTCTGGAGTTGGCTTTAAGTTCGGCCTCTGTTTTCTTTCGGGCCAACTAACTTCTCCACGCCTTGTTCTCCTATTCCTCGTCCTCACACTCTGTTCTTGATCACTCTGGTACTGATCTGTGTCCGAGCCGTATTCACAGCAACTTTCTCCTTCTGTGGCAACCTCAGTTTCACTGCCGTCCTGCCTTTCTTCTTCTGGATCTGTAACACTCCCAACTTCTTCTGACACCCCCACAGCTTGACTGATCCCCTCTAGTGGTTCACTGTCCACTGCTGGATTTTCATCTGCGAGAGGAGCTGTTTCTTCCAGGGGTGCTGGAACTCTTCGAGTATGGGAAGCGTGGATCCAATTAGGCAGTCCTCCACACTTCACGGCAGTGTTCGTCGTCAATATGATCTGTGATGGCCCCTTCCAGCGCACGTCTAGGCAGTTCTTCCGGACGTGTTTCTTAATTAGCACCCAGTCCCCTGGACACAAGTCGTGACATAGATCTCTGGAAGATGGGACTTCAGCAGCCTGCACCTGAAGGGACACAGAATGAAGGGCGTCAGACAAGCCTTTGCAGTAATCCAGGATCAGATCATCTGTAATGTTCAACAAAGCAGTGGTTGGGACGGTTGGAAGTCTCATTGCCCTCCCCATTAGCACCTCGTGTGGAGAGAGACCTGTCCTCCTGTCGGGTGTGCTACGCATACTCATAAGCACCAAGGGCAAAGCATCAGGCCAACTTAAGGAAGTCGATGAACATACTTTGGCAATTCGGCATTTCAACGTCCCGTTTATCTGCTCCACGATACCTGAAGCCTCTGGTCGATAGCTACAGTGCAACTTCTGATCAATGTTCAATGCAGAGCAGAGCATCTTCACAATTTCACTGTTAAAATGAGTTCCTCGATCTGATTCCAGGGAGTTTGGCACCCCGTAGCGTGGGATCAACTCTCTAAGTAACAACTTTGCTACTGTGAGTGTATCGCACCTGCGTGTAGGGTATGCTTCGACCCATCTGGAAAATATGCATACAACCACCAGAACATACCTGAGGCGGTTGACTTTTGGCATCTCGATAAAATCTAATTGCATTCTATTGAAAGGCCCCCCAGACCTCCCAATGTGACTCATTGTAACTGGTGTTCTTTTCCCTACATTCAGTTGCTGACATGTAACGCATCTCCTACAGACTGCTTCTGCGGCGATCCTAAACTTAGGACAATACCAAGTCTGCCTAAATACCCTCAGCATGGCATCCCTTCCTAAGTGTACTGGACCATGTATCTGCCTTGCCACTGGACTCACTAATTCCTCAGGTAACACTGCCCTTCGATCTGCTGAAACCCAAAAGTCCATTTCACTTTTCACACACCCTGCTGTTTCCCATGCCTTTTTCTCAAAATCAGGTGCATTGTCTTGCATTACCTTCAAATCCTCCCAAGTATCCACTGTTTCTAACATCATGTTTGATTCTGTCTTTTCCTGAATCCCACCTACTTCCACCTCCGTGAAAGAATATCCGTGCTCCGCGCAGTAACGGGCAACTTCGTCTGCGTATCTGTTACCTTGCGACACGAAATCTGTATTTTTGGTGTGGGCTATACATTTAACTATTGCTATTGCATCCGGACCTTGTAATGCTTCTAACAGCAGTCGCACAAATTCCCCATTTCTGATGGGCGAACCAGAGGAGGTCATGTAACCCCTCTGAGACCACAATTGCCCGAAATCATGAACTACACCGAAACCATATTGGCTATCAGTATAAATGGTGACTCTAATTTTTCTACCTGCTATGCAGGCACGGGTCAATGCAATGATTTCTGCTACCTGTGCGGAGTGTACTCCTTCCAGGCAGGCAGCTTCCACAACTCCAGTAATGGTGCAAACAGCATAAGCTGCTCTCAACCGACCAGTATCGTCTCTTAAACATGAGCCATCAACAAAGAAAATTTCATCGGGGTCTATCAACGGCTCATCCACAATATCTGGTCTGGGCTTCGTGCATAGTTCAGTCACATCAAGGCAATCGTGATCTTCACAGTCTTCGCCTTCTATATCATTAGGAAGTGGCATCAGTGTAGCAGGATTCAAAACAGAGCACCTCTTAAGGGTCACATTCTCCGCAGCAAGAATAACTTGCTCGTAACGCGTGAGCCTACTGTTGGTCATGTGCTGTGTCTTGGTCCTGGTCATTAACAATTCCACAGAATGCGGTACATACACCACTAACTGGTGTCCCATCACTATATTCTCACAACGTTCAATGCTGACACCTGTTGCAGCAACGGATTTGAGACATCCGGGCAACGCTGCGGCTACCGGATCTAAAGTAGCCGAGAAATATGCAACTGGTCTACGGGCATTTCCGTGAGTCTGTACTAACCCTGACAAAGCACAACCTTCTCTTTCGCAGCAGTAAAGTGAAAATGGTTTTTCATAGTCTGGCATCCCCAAAGCCGGAGCACGACACAGGTCCTCTCTCAGCTGTAGGAACGACATCAAACACTCTCTGTCCCATGGTACCGGATCACTCACCTCCTTGTGCGTCAGTTTCTGTAAGGGTTTTGCTTTCAGTGAAAAGTTAGCTATCCACTGTCGGCAATAACCAACCATTCCTAGGAACATCCTGACTTCTCTCTGTGTTGTAGGGGCGTTCATTTTCACTATCGCCTCTATCCTGTCTGGTGACACTTTGCGCTTTCCCTTTTCTATCCGATGACCCAAGTACTGTACTTCGGTCAGACAGTACTGCAATTTGTTCGGAGATACCTTGTGTCCATTTTCAGCTAAATGGTTTAACAAGGCAATGGTATCTGTCTTACAAGCTTCTTCTGTTCCTGACGCAACAAGTAGGTCGTCTATGTACTGGACCAGAACCGAGTTCTGTGGCAGTACTAGACTTTCAAGATTTTTCTTCAGTATCTGATTAAAAATTGATGGGCTATCTGTAAACCCTTGTGGAATACGATACCATGTTAAAACGCGATTTTCCATTTTAAAAGCGAAAAGGTACTGGCTCCCTTCATCTAATGGGATTGAAAAGAAAGCCTGACAAAGATCTATCACTGTGAACCACTCAGCTTGGAATGGTATCTGAAACAATATCACTGATGGATTCGGTACCACTGGACAACATGAAACAACAATGTTATTAATTTTTCGAAGATCCTGTACTATTCTAAATTTCCCACTAGGCTTCTGCAAACCCATAATCGGGGAGTTACATGGACTACCCACGATTTCCTTCAATATTCCCTGTTGAATCATAGAGTCAATCACAGGTTTTATTCCTGCTATCGTCTCCTGGGACAATTTGTATTGAGGCGTTCTTGGATAATCGACATTTGGTTTCACCATGATCTTTACTGGTTCTACACCTTTGATCAATCCTATCTCTTCTCCAGTAAAATCCCATACCTCTGAAGATACTGCATCACGTAAGTCCCAAGGAAGGTCCTCCACAGTCAGAGTAGGATACAGCTCTATGCATGTTCTCGAATTTGTAACTTTAAAGGTAGCATCATCGTCAGTAGTCTGTACCTCCACTCCCTGAGGTGTGCAGTATATTGTGCAGTTCAGTTTGCACAATAAGTCCCTTCCTAACAGACACACAGGACTAGAATCACATACCACAAACTGATGTTCATTGGTGTAGTTTCCTATTTTTACTGACACTGGTTCCGTCAAAGGGCTAGTCATTCTTCTGTTTGCGACTCCTACCACTTGAATTGTTTCCCCCGACATCGGCAGATCTGGTACCACTGCTGATCTCAGAGATGATCGAGTAGCTCCAGTATCCACTAAGAATGTTGTAGGACACCCTGCCACTTCAGCCTCAACAAACGGTCCTCTTTGATCCACCTCTAGAACTGCCCCGAGGGTACAGTCCTCTTCTCTGCTTACACGTTGTCCTGTCAATGGATCAATGTAATAACATTTTTCTTCATCTATAAAAAGAGGCATTTGTCTATAGACCTTTCCTCCTGTCGCAACCTTTGGTGGCTGCGGGAACTGAGCTCGTGGAGCCGAAGTCCCCCCTTTGGCCACATTACTTCTTGTCACTGTCACCCTTTGGACTGGAACTTCCTGGACTTCCTCTTCTACCTCTAGTTCTCCGTTTTCAGGGTTATAGGGACACTCGCGTCTCCAATGCCCCACCTGGTGACACTGGTGGCACTTTGTCGTTTTCTTCAACGTAGCAATGTCTATTCTAGGTCTCGAGTTTTCCTCGCTGTCTTTATTCTGATTATTCGATTTCCGTCCCATTGTCCCTGTTCCCTGCTGCTGTCCACCCTTTCCAGCTGACTGCATCTGCACCATCATGAGCTTTTCCTTTAATTTCTTTGCTTTAGAATCTATTTCATCACTGCAGTACCTTGCGTACCTCAAAATCTCATCCAATGGTTTGTTTTGCCAACAAATTAAATGTTGCTGAATCATCAAACAAATATCAGGTCTCAACCCCAAAACGAACTTTGATACAAACTGTCCTATATCCTTGGGATCCATTACATCTAGTCCACTGTATTGTTTGAATGCTTTCAGCAATCTCTCATAATACTCATGAACTGTCTCCTTGGGTTCCTGCCTTGTTCGGTCTATCTTCACCCAATCTATATCTTGTGGTGGCACCTTCTCTTTCAGCCATGTCATCACCCTTTCATATTTTAACATTACACTTTCTGACGGTCCATTAGTAAGAGCATCCCTCTCTGGTTCTGTAGTTGGCCAGTCGACACTAACCTTGCATGTTGTCCACAAGTCCCCTGGAACCACAATGTCAAACAAAGTGTTCAAATCAATCCACAATACCTTTGAAATCTTGACCAACCGCTCTACCTGCTTGTACCACTCTACAGGGTTCTCCCTTAACTTTGGAAATGAGTTGGTAAATGCGGCCAAATCCCCTCTACTCCAGGGCACATGTACATAATTCCCATTTGCTATTTCTCGCAAAGGGAATGCCCCCATCTGCATTAGCCTTCCCTCTGGAGACATCGCATTCACGCTCCGTCTAACAGTTCCCTTTCTGGACCATCTCTCTTCCCATTTGTCCAGATCTCTCCATGCTCGTATTCCTGTGATCAGTTCCCTTATGTGTGTTTTTAATCCTGTAGTTCTCTTCTCATCCAAGTCCTGGTCTGAATACTGCAACCTATGGTTACCCTGCAGTGTCTTTGTTCTGGACAAATCTACCGTATATTTTTCTGCTAGTTCAGACAGTTTCTCATGAGCTGCTCTTGCCTTTCGAGTGATGTCCTTTGCCATAAACAGTAGCTCATCTTGCTCATACGTCTCAATCCTTTCTATTTGCAACGTACCATCTATTATATCTTCCAGATCAGATCTTAAGCTGGACACATCGAGTCTTTTAGCTTTCACCACAGCTTTCAGTACGCCATCTCTAAAGGGTCCATTTACATCTCTCCCATCACAGCTCTGAGTCCTACGTCTGGGCTCAGGCGTGTTATGGGGAGTCCTCCCTTGTTCCCACCTCTCTAGGTCCCATGCAGTTCCATCCTCTCTGGGTGTATGGTGAAACACCTTTCTATTTCCCATAGTCCCAGAGTGACCATCCTGCCTGGTTCCCCTAGGTGCATGGTAAGACATTTCATTATTCCCCATTCCTCCACAATTTGGCGGTGACCTCTGATCCCTCGACTCATGGCAAGATCCCTCGCTGTTCCCTGTGTTCCCATGATTCCAGTGCTGTACGTTTTCCTCAGGTGCGTGGTGAATGCACCTAAACCTGTCTCTGTACTCTCGTGTCCTTTGTTCTCCCTCACTT
The DNA here is from genome assembly GCF_964261635.1 of Lissotriton helveticus. Taxonomy (NCBI): domain Eukaryota; kingdom Metazoa; phylum Chordata; class Amphibia; order Caudata; family Salamandridae; genus Lissotriton; species Lissotriton helveticus. Next base: position 317,686,779 of record NC_136061.1, read on the forward strand.
TGCATGAGACGAGACATCTCTCCACATCCTGTACTTCTCTCTCTTCGCTCCTGCCCATTTCCTCCATCACTGTATCGTATAACTCCTCTACTCTCCTGACTTTTACCATCCCACTCCTGACTGCTTGCGCTAGCCCCGCAGTGAGACAATGTCTCTTTTCCTCGATTTCCCCATTCTGCTTCCTCTCTTGACCTGTTGTTCGGTGCTTCTGTGGACCCATCCCATTCTCTCAAGTCAACCCTCAACTCTTTATAGGATTTCGGCCGTGGTCCCCTTAGGTCCATCGGTCCTCTCTGACCCCCCTGCTCTGTTACGGGACCCACTGCTGAATCTAATGGGGTGCTCCACGTTATCGGTCCTGGCAATTGCCTCCAGGCATTTGTCGTGTTATTCCTCCTTTCCATCTCGACTCTTTCCCTGTCTAACTGTACCTGTTCTCCCTCTTTCCCCTTCTCTGGGTGATAAATCGACCGTATAGGACCTATGGTAACGGGTACTTGAAGAGCATCTGGCAATTCATAAGACTCAACCCTCTCTGTTGCTGGCGTCTTCTGTACCACAACCCTTCCGACTACACTCTGTATGGTACTATGTTGGGGTGACCCTTCATCTTTGGTAGGTACCCAATCCGCTAAAGGGAGTGGCCTATACCCTTCTATGCCAACTCTGTCTTCCCTTGGGAGCTCCGTGCCTTCCGTCTCCCTATTGTCCGGGGGTGGTCTATCCATCAACAACCTATTTATTACATTGTCCTCCGACTCGCTCTCCTCATCCTCTTCCATGAGCCTCTTTTCTCCTGCAACCTCTCTCACTGTGTACAACTTATCCACCTCAATTGCCTGTACCCTCCATCTCTTGGCGTCCGCATCCCATTGGACATCTCGCACTGCCCTTACTGATCGCCTCACCCTTTCTTGGCGCCTGTTCAGATTTCTGTCGTGCGCCGCCCTAATCCATGCGTTAAGGGCCTCAAACTGTGTTGGTCTAGGCGAAGGTTCCATTGAGGGCATAATTGCTTTCAGCCGATGTAACACTTCTAACCTAAACGTTCCATACTTCGGAAACGTCAGTTCCTCATTCCCTTCCGAAATCTTGCTCCATTCACTAATCCACAGTATAGTATGCAAACCAACATTCGTTGCCATATAGTAAGCTGGTGTACCCTCTGGCGGTGCCTCTTCCCCATAATAAGAATTTCTTCTTTTCCTCTTAAAAATCCCCCTCAAACATTTAAAACACTTCATGTTCAAAACCTACAAAATTTCTATTTTCTCTGCGTTCGCTGACTTCCTGATGACAATCCACCAATCTCAGCGCGGTTTTAGCTAACTGGCCTATCAGAGCGCGGCTTCTCACTGACGTCTCACCAACCGCCCTATCACAGCGCGGCTCTAGCTGACGTCACTCTCCCCCTTTCGCAGCAGTTCCCCTCCTTTCTCTGCTCGTCTCCGCGGTCATGCATGCGTCCCATTCATACTCCGAAAAATGATTACTTCCGTCCAAGCGATCACTTTCCTTGACTGTACGTCCACAGTCTAACTGCAATTGTCACCTTAACCGACGAAATGTCTTTCCGTGTACGTCCAGACAATCGCCTTGTCTGATAGGTTACTTACACACGGTAACTTTCGACCTGCGTCCGTTACCCACACTCTCACTCTTGCATTCCCCCTATCTCGGTCCTGCGGCGGTCAATGGTACCTCATGACCTCCTTACTCTGGTCGACAACTACTCTGGATGTTCGATACACCCGAACCACTTAAGCTCTACCTCGAACTTAAGATTTTCACCAGTTCACCCGTTTACCAGGTTACCAGTTTACCAGGTTGCGCACGCTCACAACCTTCTCTCATTCACACTACAGACATTCAACTCCGCATGACATTACAATACAGGTACAACACAAAACACCGCAATCTGTCCACGCATGACCCTTGTTATACTCACTCTCTTCCAACACTGCTGCTTCTCTCGCACCGTCAGCACCTTCTTCGGCACGCGATTCTTCCGCTGCTCATCTCTCGATCTCTAGGGGCCTTGGGATAATCTAACCTAGTCTAGATCACCTTCCTCAAGAAGATAACCATCCTCACTCTGCTACCAACTGTTAACGCGGGATTTCTGGTCTATAGTTATTATTCCAGATCCCAATTCAGGTCGACTAAATCGTTGGTACCTGTCATTGAGTAAAAGGCAATCCACTACTAGGTTAATTAATAAAGAACTTACTCCACTCTAAATAACCACTTACTACAAATAAGTTTTAAAAGTTTATTATAAAGCCAAAGTTATCTGGAGATACAAACATCTCAGAATAAGATTCAAAAGATATACGGGAATCAATACAAACAAGAATTCTCTAAATGCTCTTAGTCGGCAGAATGATATCACTAAAACAAATTCAAAAAGCATTAAAGTTGCCAACATAGACACAAGCTGTAGCTTATGCGTCATTTACAGAAAGGAAAAGTTCAGGTTAGACTGTCCCTACACTAGACTAAGTGACATCCCTACTTAACAAGATCTTTACCTAAAAAGGTGTCAGCCGTGGTGACTTCCAAAGAAGATCACACACTTCCCTTAGTCTTCGTTGCAAATCGATCTCTTGCAGTTAACCTATCTGCCTACCCATCCGCTCTCTTAGGCTCCTCAGACCATCTGCTCTCTCTCCACCCTGGGGTGCTGTCCCTAATACAAAATCACATTTCCAATAGAAACGCCCTTAGAGACGCCCCTCACGTGGTGTTGGTTCTGGCGGCAATTTCCGTGCTGGTACTCCTCTGGGTCCATCGTTAGCGTTGACCTTGCTTCCAAGGCTCTTCTCCTGCTGGACGGTACCCCCCAGGAAATTCCTGAAGCCTCCTACAGGTCTGTGCCAGGCTTCTCTGAACAAAGCCCATTCATCACTTTCCTGATTAAACCCCCTCGCACCTGCAAACAGACACTTTCTCTGTGGGCCCCAAATTCCGGCCTCCACCATATCTCCTAAGTCGTAAACCATGTAACAGGCTCTGTGTCTTGTGCTTTGCTTGACCTCTCTCTAACGAACCCATGCAGATCAAACGAAATGACTTTATCTATTCAGGCCTACTAGAATTACATGAAACAGGCCTCTGCACTCTGCAACATTTCAATTTCTTTAGTTTAAACAGTATTCTAACTATAACACATTAATTAAATGAAACACTTCTATAAAACATATATTTCAGTTCTATGATCAAAAATACTTTGCATTACAACAACATTAGATCCATATTGTGTGGAAATGCATCAGCTTCTTGTATTCTCTGTGAACTGCCATGTGGCCTACACATTTCTACGTTTAGCAGAATTACATTTTCCCTTACAACAGCCACATAACATGGGATTTCAACATCATTCTAACATCACTACACAATTCTATATTAGCTTTTCACACTGGTATATGTATTATTACTCTAATTAAACACTCATATATATTGCCACTCTATATATTTCACACTCTTATATAATTTCTACTAGGCTGATGCAACGTGCTTGTAAATATGGTGCCCTTCTACATTTTTTCTTAAATTGCGCTCTCTCACCCCACATCATGTCAAAACTTTTTCCTCCTCAGCATCCTCAATTTAGTAGTAGTAAAGTTAGGACTCCTAGCTTTACTACTACTAAATTGAGAAAAATCCTAATTGTAAGACTTTCGGTATTCACAGAAGGCATTTAGGAGTCCTAAATGTAGGAGTCCTAACTCTACTACTACTAAACTAAGAAAAATCCTAATTTTAAGACTTTCAGTATTCACAGAAGGCATTTAGGAGTCCTAAAGTTAGGACTCCTAACTTCTGTGTATTCCGAAATGAGTAAGAGCCTTCTGTGAATATCAAAATGAGTAAGTGCCTTCAGCGAATACCAAAATGGTAGTAAGTTTAGGATTTTGTCTTAAGTTAGTTCTGTGATCGTGCCCTCACTCATTAAAGTCTGGGTGGAGTGTGGCTTCGCTCCCAAGAGTCCTTTATGCTTCTAATGACATTAGAAGGTGTCTTGGTACAGTTCATTGTGATAATCTACAATTCGAAAATAGAACTCAAGGGGACGGGGAGCCTATAGCGAGCAAAGGCGTTCTGCCAGCAACAACCGGCCAATCAGAGAGCACATGGCACACAACAGACGAATATACTCCAAAGCTCGCAGTCAGACCGCACAGTTAGTACCATGGTATGGACACTCGGACGTGATAGCAGCTTGAGCCAACACATCACCGGGGCTATATAACTTCAAACCCCATTAAGAGCTTCTTCAGAACATTGTATGTAGACGGTTCAAAAACTTCCTGATATTAACAGCAAAACATTATTTTGACCAGTATACTGGCTGCATTTGTCCAACATAATATAGCATATCTTCCATTCCATTCACAAACTGCACCTTGAATCTGACATCCTTGGCTGACTGTAAATTCCAGTTGTGGCCACCAGCTGCACCTCACCTTGAGTACATGTCCTGGCTTCTTACCACAATCTACTGGCACTTCCTCGACATCCCATTCATTGTTTGGCCCCTCTGCAACCAGACTGGGCTATGTGGTGTAAGAGAGAGGGGATACCGCTGTCTGTCAACCCAATACTCACACCTTCACAACATCCCCCCAGTGCCTGTCTTCTGCTTCTGAATAACAGGGTTGAAAACACAAGGCGTCTCAGGACGCTCCAGGGATCACGGACAGGACCACCGGTAAATGACCAATCATGCCCTTGCTGCCTGCGCAGAGGTGAGCACTGCACAGTGAGCCTCTGTTGAACGCGTGTCAGGGACCTCGGATGAGACTCTTACGTCACACCGAGCTGCAGTCTGCTCACTGGCACCCGTAGGTAAGCCAATAAAAGTGGATGGATGGTAGATATCCTGGTGCGTCATGGAGTGTACAAGGTTATTGCAGCAGACCTAGAAATGCTGCTTTGTTTTCCACCAGAGTCCAAGAAGCTTCCAGAGACCTGGCGGGAAACTGAAAGGAGCCTAGATAACTCTGGCCAGCTCTTCTGATTGTAGGAATACTCACAATAATGGGTGAAGGTAGGGATTTCAATATTCAGGATATACTGTTTAAGTGCCTCAAAGGAGAAGGTCACCTGATGCAGGGACTAGAACTCCACGCAGCAAAAGGTGATGCTGATCTAAACAAATGGGGCCTCATTTATGAGGCCGTGCGTCACTTTTACGCCGCCGGTGCGTCACTTTTTGTGACGCACCAGCAGCGTAAGAAATGTGCCTTGTTGCACCATATTTACAAAGTGACGCATCTAGGTAGATGCGTCACTTTGTAAACCCCTGCGCTACATTATACCTACGGCAGGTATAATGTATGCAAGGGGGCGTTCTGACGCAAGACAGGGTCATAGAAGTGACTATCTATAAGATTTCACTGCGCCACTTCTAGGACACAAATGCGTCAATTTCTTACGCCTGCCTCACAGCAGGCGTAAGACTGACGCAGGCCCTTTCACATGGGACTTGCCCCATATGAAAGGACACATTGCTGGAGTTGCGGCACTTTTGTGACACACTCCAGCAATGTGTCACTTTTGTACCATACAGATACGTCAGAAATACTGACGTATCTGTAACTGCTAGCGCCATGATGCGTCATACTGTAAATATGACGGATCATTGGTCTCGCAAGGATGGTGCAGTGAAAAGTGAGGCATCGCTGTTTTCACGCAGCGATGCGTCACTTTTCATAAATGAGGCCCATGGAATCTTTGACCAGGGAATAGACCAAAGCAGGTGAAGGGATGTGATCTGCTCAAATGTGGCTCAGGGGACGGTTATCCCAGCAGTTCAGGCGGTACAGTTCCTACTGGGATAAAAGCAAGGAGGATTTGCACAAGCTGTCCCATCTCTCCAGAGGTGAGGATAACCTAAAAACAAGCATTGACATAGCCAATAGGTCTCGCCTTTGGAACCTTGTAAGTAAAAAAAATAATGAAGTGTAAGACTTCACGTTTACAACTGGAGTTGGAGGAAACTTGCCCCGCGCAAACTGTATAGTGTAATAATGTGCGAGGTGCGTGTGTGTGTGTTGGGTTAGGGTGGAGTATGTACAGTTCGTGCCATGCTTGTGATCGCTGCTCACGTGTATTATTACCATTAATATTGTTTAATTCCCCTGCTCTGTTGTGTCATATTTGTATAGGGCTGTGATGATTGATAGAGGCTGACTCGTGCCCATGGTAATAAATAGAGCTAAGCGTCTGCACCCGAAGTCGTAGCGCTCCGCGTTAGTCGGGTGTGCAAATGATTTTAATGAATAGAGGCACAGGTGTGCTTGTGCACTTTCTAGGTCAGGGGCGCTGTTTAGTAAAGAACTGGCCAGTCAATTTCATGTAAATCCACTCGTGCCTACTGCCGACTAGACTTGCAGGCCAGCGTCTCCTAGAAGCATGCGTCATACAAGCCATAACTAATGCTCCTCCCTTCATCTCACAAGCTGAGCCACTCTTTATTATACCGCCTTTGCCCTACACAGGGCGGACCCGTCCCAGCACGGAGCATGAACCTCTCCACTGCTGAGCAGGATTCAGAGCGCTGTCTGAGAAATAGTTGCCATCGGAAACGAAAGAAAGCCTAGCGCTTTCAAAAACACATGATAACGTGACTACCCAAATCATGAGAAATGATGGTCGGAAACTAAAGAAAGCCTAGAGCTTTCTAAAACACATGATACGGAAAATGCTCTGCCATCGGAGACAAAACAAGGCCTAAAAAATAGTCCAACACCGCCACCGTATCTCTTCAGACCACGAAGAAATACGAGTAAAAGGGCCAATAGCTGTAGGCGTAAACAATCTCCAAAAGGAGGGACTTTAAGACTGCTTGCACCAACCACAACTCTAACGGAACTTGGGTGGTTTAAGTGACACACCAACAAATGAATCAAAAGTCAGAGGAAAAAAGAGGCAGTTACCAACATCACATAGTGTAGACAGCATCTCTTGTCGACACAGCGCATGCGCTGCCAAGGCGAAACCTAATAACAATGGACTGGGATGCTCCTGATATTATCTCAAGCATTCTACCCTTCCATGTGAGTTTGTTTAAGCAGGAGCAGCATGCCACAGGACTTAAGAGGTGCCTGCATACATCAATGATGTAGCCCAAGAAGGCGGAAACCCGCTTGGGTGGTCTTGGGTTCCCATTTAGGGAGACATGGCCTAGCAGTTCAGGCATGACTGTTGCTATGAATCTATCTCTACATTGGCACAGACAGGCTAAAAAATGATGGACAGGAATATGGCCCAGAATAGTGGTTAAAATTATAATTAGATTTCTTTCCTCACTTTAGAGATGGGAAGTTGGGGCCTGCTCCCTGTCGCTCAGACAATTTCTAATTCTAAGTGAGCTGGTAAATGAAATTCACATATGGAGGAGGCTTGTAGAAAAATCAGTGCATTCAAAAGTAACATAACATAAGTATCAGTCCGGTAAGGCACAGATGTTGACAGATGATATGCATATGTGCAGGGCCGGACTGGGAACCAAAACCGTCCCCTGTAAAGTGCTCGGCCGGGTGTGTCGGGTCAGTGCTTGCAGAAAGCTTGGTGCTGTTTATGTTGCTGGGGGCTGATATTGCAGCTAGGGTGCAATATCGGCCCCTGGTAACAAAAACGGCCCCCCAGGGGTCTAAAACTGCCCCCCACCCTGGCAACTCACCGGGGAAACGGCTGGTGCCCGCTACGGCCTTGCATATGTGTCATGGTATTTATTCTCTCACGAAGACAGAGAATACATGGTGTGATATTTCAAAACTTTTAAAAGTGTGGAGATCTTCGCCCAACTGCAGGGTCTCTGCACACTTAAGTATATCTTTTAGTAGTAAATATAAGAAGGACAGAGGTGAGTGGTTGTAAACGGGGGAATACCTACTACAAGATTGAAGGGGTTTAGAGAGTAACGTGCACCCACCCACAAAATAATAAGCCCATTCCTATTCACAAATTGAACCTCTAAAGTTTCTGCAGCCAAAAAGAATGCAAAACTGTTGTAAATGTACTCCAGCTCAGAGGTAGAGCAAATCCAGCACCTCACATTGCCAACCACTCGTGCTGCAGCATCCTCTATTTGAAAATAATGAAGATTGGGACTTAGGATAAAACCCCTTAGGAAACTATGTTAAATTAAATTGATTTATTTAAAAAAATATATAAATACATTTACTTTAATGTTAAACAAAATGATTTAAAAATAAAACATTTTATAAATATTATACATAGTATAATACCTTTTTTAATAAAAAATGTTTTTAAATGTTAACATGTAATTAAATTACTTTTAAATATTTCTATACAACTTTTATAAGAATTTCAATACATAAAAAAGTATTTATTGTTACTTTAGGTGGGATTTTTTTTGTAATTTAAACTTCAGAAAAATAATTGTAATTAAATATATTCAACATAATTTACTTATAACAATTTAAATAGGTGTATTATTGCTGTGACATCTTTATATTGGTCTAAAATTAAAATAAATATACAATGTTATTTAACTTTCATATTCTAAATATACCTGGATACATTAGAGTTTACTTTCAGTTCTTTGAAACAGATGGAGTAGCACATTAGCATAGTTTTAGCTGCTCACCAACAGCACATTAAAAGCACACGATATGCTAATTTTTAAGTTGAATCCGAAATTAGATAGGCGTAAAGTGTCTGAGCAGACTCTTACCGAACTCTCCTGGCATTTCTGCCCAACGTAAACATGTTGAGTATTATTATATTAAATATTTTGAAATTCAGTTCTGGTTGCGTAACTGTACAATTATCTGCTTGAGAAAAACGTATCTTTTATTCCGATAGTAATCATGTTACTTAGTAGGTCGGGCGAGGTCATGAATCGCTGGAAGGAATGCACTTCAGAGCCAAATTGGAGTTGGAAGACTGGGAGCACTGTGCTTTTTAGAAAGAAAATGGAGGGTTCTCTAAAATCTAACAGGGTTGGTTGGATATGTAACGCACTGTCGAGGCAGGGTTGTTATGCTCTGTCTGTTAAGCTGGGACTTGAATTCTGCTGGCACGCGCCTCATAAAGGGGTACAAAAACACAAAGTGGTCAGTAAAAGTAGGGTATTGTCTGAACGACAAAGAGGTTGGAATGTGCCCATTGGCGACAGCGACCCTCTATGTTGTCAGAGGAGTATTTAGGGATTTAAAAAATATACGTAGTGGCATGGGTGAGACAGCTTCTCGGGCACACACACAGCCGCACCCTAGAACTTCACAGGTCTTTAAAACACCATTTGCTTGTTAATGAGGGTTTGTTGTTTTTTCACCCCTTCTAGAGCCCCGGCATCTCCACTCTGCCTATTGCTGGAAGAATTACGCCCTCCCCACCCCCCTCCGAAATTTGGCTCCAGTTGCGGCTCTGATGCCAGTGCATGTGTTTGTTTGTTTTTGGCACCGTTACATTATTTCATGGTTGTGCTATGTGGGCATCCAACTTGGCGCGATGGTTGTGCCATGCACAAAGCCATGGCATGCGGCAGGTCAGGCTTTAGGACAGAAAGTATGGTTGAAAACATAAATCGTACAGCAATAAGTAGGGCTGCGGCGACGACGGGATGTCTGCGACTATTATTTGTTAAGGGGGCTGTATGCCCAAATATCAAAGCCAAGAACATCTATCTACCTTGACTTACATAGACTGCATGGTTCTGACTGCCAACACATCCTCAAGGTCACAGGAGCATAGATGTACTTTTCAGACATCACCTCTACTTCCTTTGGCGATATGTTGGTACGAGATGTAGTCCTCCTGATTTAAAAGCAGACTTATATTTCAACTTCGATATTCTGAGAGAACTCTGTTATGGGAAAGCAGCAAATGCAACCCCTTTTCTCAAACCTAAAGTTTTTTAAACATTACGTTTTGAGGAGTTTTGATTTCGAAGGAGTCTAGCTCGAAGGAACCGTAGAACAATTCCCAATGCACAGTTGTCTTCATTGTAACAGGAGCTCCTTAAAGCGTATGTTGTGAACACGAGCAGCGTGTGTGTTGGGTGTGGTTCAGATCAGCCCACTGCAAACCGTACATGATGGGGAACACGCTGTTCTGTTGGCTATTAGCTACTTATCCATTGGTACCGTCCTGTGCCAGCTAAGTAAGGCACTGTTCTGGCTCGCTTTGGAGGTTGCAAGGTGGCATAATTCTGTTGAGTGAACAGGTAATGCTACACTCTAGCTGTGGTTGGTAGTGTGCAGCGAGGCTTGAGTGATGTCCCTTCTATCATAAATGTATCTATTGTCTCTGCTTTATTTTGGATTGTTTTGGTAGTCCAGGAACTGCATCCCTCCATCCAAAATGACCACCAAGACTCAGATTGTGTTCTAAACTACTTTGCACTCCAAAAGGCGTGATAAAAGACGATCCTTCCAGCGGTTGAGGTCCACCCAGATCTTCTAACCAGTCATGGGTTACACGCATAAGGACTCACAAAGGGAACAGCACTGGTACAGGTGGTGGGGCAGTGTCAACTCTAGGAGTCCCACAGTTTATATTGCTTCATGCTAGCCCGTCCCTGGCCTTCGAAGGAAATAATTTTCTTAGCCTAAGGAGGAAACTGATCAGGTTTGTGAGCCATACGGAGCACCTGTTTATGGCTCATAATGGACCACATTTCCACCGTGCTTCTAGTAACCACTGTGGTCCTGTCTTGGCCCTCGAAGGTCCCTTTGCAGACAGAGCTCCCCATGGCAACTTCCTGGGGGCACCCTGTCTCGCCGCACACTTTCACCAACTCTGAATCGTACCACAGAACAGTTTTGTGCAGGCCGCACTCTGGCAAGTCCTTAATGGTTACACCTCACCACACATTAAGCACATTTACAGCCGATACAAATTGAGCTAGATTGATTTGTCCAGAATCACTTGTTTTCTTGGCCTTGTGCAGCAACTCTCCTCAAAATCCAGGTCCCAGAAATAGACCATCATCAATAATTGTCTTGTTTTAAATGTTTGTAAGAATACCATCTGCAGCCTCTAAGGGAGGTACACTGCTTGATAAAGAATATGACTGGCCTGCAAGGAGAGAATCTGCTTGATTCCTGGATGAACAATACAAGGCTCAGATGACTGATGATCTTCATGGGGATCACCCATGCAAATAAAATCATACAGGAATGACAAGATCACCACAGTCCCGCTGATCTGGTAGAACACACCTGCAGACAAAAATGCAAGGAATCTACTGCATGTGAAAGAGAGGAGAATGTCCATAATCGTGGAAGTGAAGGACTCTTTAGCATCCAAATGGGAGACATCATACAAACAAACTAGATACAAACCGTGAAACCAGTACTCAGAGTCTGAGATGCAGTGCTGCTGCTGCCTGCCAAACTATGGTTCTTCTAACTGGAGAGCAATCAATCAATCATTTATCTTTGACGAGTTCTGCCTGGAACACGGTCTTGAAGTTAACGTAGGCAAGACCAAGTTAATGGTCTTTTCCCGAGGGCGTAAACCTCGTCCCAGGATAAAGATGAATAACATCGTGCTTGAGGTAGTTAGCGAGTTCACCTATTTAGGAGTACAAATAGCTACCAACCAGGGTTGGTCCCGTCACATAGAAAAAGCAGTTCTGAAACACCTGCAAATTTCGGGGGCTCTACGGGTGGAGCATAAGAAATCAAAAACAAAGCCCATAAAACCTGTCCTTGCTGTATATGATGCTAAAGCACTAGGCTCGGCTCTATATGGGGCAGAGCTGTGGGGCTATGAGAAGCTTACTTCCCTACAGCTAGCAGAGAACAGGTTTCTCGATGGAATCACGGGACTTCCCCAGAGTACCCCACTAATCCCCCTTAGTCTTGATCTTGGGAGAAGAACTGTTAGTGATCGAGCCCGATTGCGTCCCATCCTATATTGGAGACGACTTTGGTCCACTCCCGAGATTAGGCACTATGCGGATGGTTTTCTAGCAGTTATTAAACTCGATACCTTCCATAAAATACCATGGCTGAAAAACTTAAGGGTCATGCTAGCTGAACTAGGTCTTTCCAACTTATGGAACAACCCAGCGGGGGAAGCTTTCCCAAGCAAAAATATACTTAAAACCTTATATTGGGACTGGATAGATGGCAGGCTATGGAGGGGGGTTAAATCCGACTCAATGGGAGGTCGCTTTCTGGAAATCAAAATGTGTCCTGTGTTAGAACAGTATTGGGATAGTATTACTGTCCCAATGGACAGGAAACTGTTTTTCCAGTTAAGATCTGGCTCCCTCCCCCTGAGATATTTAACAGGCAGGTGGAAGAGTTTGAACACCCTGTGCTGCCCAGCATGTGGTGCAGCCAACGAAAGCGTGGGTCACTTCCTATTTGCTTGTAATGCCTACGTCATACCAAGAAGGGCTTGGTTAGTTCCAGTTTGCAAAAACCTTGGGACAAATAGTGCTGCTGAGGCACTGAGAATCATCTGTACCAGCACAGAGGATCCTATTGTCATGGGTATAGCCAAATATCTGGGGTGGGCCTGGTACATCAGGCGGAAAGCACTTTCCATTAATTCGATTTGATAATTTTTTTACTGTGTGATATTTCTACAGTCTTTAAAAAGCTTGCATAACTGTTTTATAAAAATGTATTTTGCCTAAATGTAACTAAATTACTAATTGTGTTGTTTTAATATGTTTGTTATGCTTTTATGAGTATGCAACTCGAATAAAGCTTTATGATCTGATCTGATTTATAAAGTGCTGCTAAACCCCTCTTAAGGTATCAGGGCGCTATGGTTTCACTTGTCTCAGTCTAAGAGCCAGGACTTGAGTCCGCTTCTAAAATCCACAAGACAGGGTAATGTTTGTAGGTGGAAGTGTAGTTCAGTCCAGAACTTGGTGAAAGAAGGACTTCTGCTATTGCTTCAGCAGATGCGGGGTGTGTGTGCGAGGGCCGAGGTGTCAGAGCGTAGGCATCTTGGGGGTTGGTTGGTGGAATCTCAGACAGTGGTTGATATATGCTGATCCCTGGTTGTTTTGGGGCATGGAGGCATGTTTCAGAATCTTGATGGGAAGCCAATAGAGTTTTTGGAGGTGGGGGTTGATGTGGGTCCATATACGGATGTTGAGGCTAGACTGGCTGCTGCACTCTGTATGGTCTGGAGTCTTTTGAGGAGTTGAGTGTTGATGCCTGTGTAGAGCCTGTTTCTGTAGTCTAGTAGGCTGGTGACAAGGGCTTGGATTGATGGTCTTTCGGGTTTTGACGGGTATCCATCTGAAGATTTTCCGGAGCGTGCTAAGGTTATGGAAGCAAAAAGAGGTGACTACACCTGGGACCACCAGGAGCTGTCCCCCGGGACGGTGTTGTTCCCGAAGATCTGCACCTCCGTCTTGTCCGTGTTGCGTTTCAGCAGTTGGTCCTCTTGCTTTTGGGTTCTGAGTTAAAGGGTGGTAGACGTATTCTCTGAGTTCATCCTATAAGAAAGGATGTGATCCATTCGAGGCTGTCCTTCTAGATGCTGATGCGGTTGAGTCTGTTGATGAGGGTGGGGTGGGGTGTGATGCTTTGAAGAAACCGCTAAAAGGTTGAGGAGGATCAGGGCTGCTTTATCACTTCTGTCAAGTTTGAATCTGATGTCTTTTGTGGCTGCTATCAGGGTGGTTTTGGTGCTGTGATTGGATCAGAAGCCAGATTGGGAGGCCTCAAGCAGGTTTTTTTTTCTAGGTGTCCGGCGAGCTGGTGGTTGATGGCCTTCTCAAGATGTTTGGTGGGGATCAGGAGCAGCGAGATGGAGCGCTAATGTTTGAGTACACTGGGGTCGGCCGTAGGTTTCTTTAGTAGAGGTCTGACCTCAGCGTGTTTCTATTTGTTGGGGAAGGCTGCCATGGTGATGGAGGCATTGAGCAGGTTGGTGGGTTTGGCACTGATTTCTTCAGCCTGAGGTTAAAAAAACGGGGGAAGAGGTCCAAGGGTGCTCCGAAGTGGTTGGGGGACATGATAGCTGCAGTGGTCTGTGTGGTGAGCAGGGTCCAAGGGGGATCAGGTGTCTGATAGAGGGTGGAGGTTGTTGAGGTTGGTGGGTTGAGGTCTGAAGTTGTTGTAGATGATGGCTATTTTGCTGTGGAAGTACTCTGACAAGGCGTTGCAGAGTTCTTGGGAAGGGTGGACAGCGTTCCCAGTGGCAGGAAGGCAGGAGAATTGTCTGACGATTTGGAAGGGTTCCTAAGTGTGCGTGGTGCTTGTTTCGATGTGGTCTGTGACGTAGTCTCGTTTTCTGTCTTTGATGTGTTGATGGTACTCATTGAGGGCTAATTTGAAGGCTGTTTGGTCGGTGGGGTCTATAGTGGAGCTAAATTGCTTTTCTGGTCGCTTGCAGTTATGCTTGATGGTTCTGAGCCTGAAGTGTACCAGCTGGCTTATTTGGAGTGTCTGATGGTTTTAGTTGGCTTCAAGGGTGCAACTCTGTCAGCGCAAATGGTGATCTAGTTGGAGAAGTTCTGGAAGGCCTGTTCAAGGTTTAATGCGCCACCTGGCTGGTTGGTTTTGAGGTCATCCGTCCACTGGGTCCCAGTCACTTTGTTCCAGCTGTGGTTGGATTAGCTCGGGGGCTTGGTGGTGGCATGCAGGGAGACTTCGATGGTGAAGTGGACAATAGTGTGATCGATCCAGGTGAGTTCGGTAGCGTGGATGTATTTGACTGTCGCTGGATGTGAAGATCAGGTCCAGCCTGTGTCCTGCGTTGTGTGTGGGGTCGGTGACCAGTTGGGAGAGTCCGATTGTGCTCAAGCTTTCCAGGAGGTTGGTAGAGTTAACGTTGTTGGGGTTGTGAGGGTGGTAGTTAAGGTCGCCGAGTTGAATGTAGTGTCTGGAGTCGACCGCATGAGGGGCGAGGAATTCAGTGATGGCATTTGAGAATGTAGGTCGTGGCCCTGGGGTCTATAGGCGAGAGTGCCTCCCTCTGAAGGTTGTCTTGGGGACAGTTTGTAGCAGGAAGTTGAGGTAATTCATGATTGGTGTGGTGCAGTCATCAGTGAGGGTGCATCGGATGGTTTCCTTGTGGATGATAGCGATGCCTCCTCTGTGTTTGTGGGCATGGTCATGGTGTATTATCTTATAGACATCGAGCATTGCAGTGGGTATGTCTGGGGTTGAGGAGGGGTTGAGCCACGTCTCCGTGATGAAGATCAGGTTTAGGGTGAGGGCAGTGATGGTGTCTCAGATTTTTGTGGCGTGTCTGCAGAGGGACTGGGCGTTGAGCAGAATGCACTGGAGAGTTTACAAGGTGTTTGTGGTTTCTTGGGTGAGATTGGCGAGGGATCCCGTGTGGATGTCTGATCCTGGGTTGTTTGTGAAACAACAGTGGCGGCATGTAAAAGGTCCTTCTGTGGATCTGGGGTAGGTGATGCATTAGTTATTGTGGTATCTGAGGTCCAGGGATCGGAGCCCTGCAGAGGAGTAGCAGTGGGAGGTCGGAGGGCCAGGGTTCCTGGCGCTGGGTGCGGTTCAGGCACAGAAGGGAGCAGATGTGATTGCCTTTGGCATGCCTTCAGGTTGCCGGTAGGGCACCTGCTGCCTGCGGCAATTGTGCGGCCACACTGCTGCCTCCATTAGGTAGGTCATGCAGAGGGAGGAACTAGGCGTCAGGAAGTGGAAGGTAGGAGGGGAGAGAAAAAAAACGTCAAAGAGAGCACCCGGCGAGGCTGCGGCAAAACGGTCAAGCAAAAGAAAGGCAGGCAAATAGAATGGCTAGAACACAAAACACAGTGGCTAAAACATAAACTACAATGGCTAAGACTCAAAAATACAATGGCCAAGACATAAAGTGAAGGCTACCTTGGAACAATTCAAGCAGCTATATTGTAGAATGAAGGATAAGGGGGCATACTAGTCAGGCAGACACACTGGCTAGCTAAACAGGAAACAAAAGGCTGTCTAGCCAGGCAAAGTCGGGCAGGCACACCCAGGTAACAGCAGCAGGTATCAGCATCAAAAGGGGCAGGACTTACCGACTCAGCAGGAGTCAGAATAGACCCGGGAAGACTGTAGAGAGAGATGGCACTATTATCCTCAGCCAGGCCGCAGGCCTCAAATGGACCCTTTTCAGGCTCACACAATCATCTGTCCTATACAATGCCTACCTGTCTTTCTGGTCAATGTCGGACAAAGGTCTCCTGTTGTACAGCACATTTATCACAACTTACCTGTAATTATGAGAGGTGTATAAAACGACAGAGCTGCTTCGAGTCCATGCATTTTTGCCTGGTGCTTTTTATCAAATGCAATTGAACTATCTATCTTTTGCCACAGTCTTACAGTGAAATTCGATGTTGCAGTCCTAAAATGTTAAAACACATTGTTTGCCTCTAATTTACCAAAATGCCCTTAATGGACTTACTCCAAGCGCTCTGTAATGTTATTTTAAATTAGTGACAAGTTAAATTAAAATTTCACTTACAAAGTTGGGCAGGATTATGAAACTCTACACTTTACAAACCAGGTTCAATTTACTACCTTTACTTGAGATAAGGTTTATCCTTCGGGCCTCCCAGGTGTAATGATTTTCTGATGCAGAATGTTCAAGTTAGGGCATCCCCTGCAAATACATGTGGCATGTAGAGGCTGTGTATCCGCCCGTCAGGTAAGAGGTGTGAGAGGGAGGGCTCTGAGCTGAGGCCAGATAATTGGTTTTGTTAAAAGAACTTCATAAGCTTTGCATTTCACTAAGCTTGAAAAGATTAGAAAACAGAAACAATTTTGAGTCATCTGATTTTACAACTTTACACCCCTCTACTTTAAGTTCCATCTAATTGAATTTAAAATTGCATTGCAGAAAGTTTATAGAGTGTGCTGTAATATATACCTTGACTAAATCCATGTATTCCTTCACATAGAATCACACAGTGTACACTATGAATTTAGAAACCAGAACATCAATGGCACAGTATACTGAGGACAGAATATCGACAGCTAAGCAAATATACATTTTCTATTTCTTACTCCACATACATGTACCTGTAAGAAAGTGCCCTTTTTGACATGGTCCCCTCCACTTTTTGCCGAGTACATGATTTGATTTTGACTGGAAGTGCACTGGGTTCCTGCTAACCAGGTCCCCAGTGCCAGATCTCTTTTCCCCAAAACAGTACAATTGTGTCCCCAATTGGGCACACCATTAGCACTCTCTGCAAGTGTTCCTAGTAAATGGTACCCCTGGTACTTAGGGCCTGAGGTACTAAAGAGGGTCCTCAAGGGCTGCAGCATGAATTGGGCCACCCTAAGAGACCCGTCACCAAACTCATGCTGGGCTGCTATTGCAGGCTGCTTGTTTGTGTCTCACATCCTTGTGTGCCATATCCCCTAACACTGAGTGTAATATTTGTAAGTCACCCCTACAGCAGGCCTTACAGCCCTAAAGCAGGGTGCCTTATATTACATGTGAGGGCATACCTGCATGAGCAGATACGCCTCTGTGCTAGTCAGTTCCATTACTGCCAATACAAGTGAACAGGGAATTCATTTTAGAACATGTGCTGGACACTGGTGATAGCGAGTTCCCCAGCTACATGATGGCTTCACTGAAAATATAGATGCTTGGTATCAAACATCACATATTTACAAATCCACTCTGATTCCAGTGGTGGATTTGTGATTACATGCACAGAGAGTGCACCTTAAAGGTGCTCCCTGAAAACCTACCAGTATCTGGTGTGTTAGCTGGCTGGTCTCTGCCAGCCTGCCACTGAGACAGATGACTTTTGACCTCCCAAGGTGAGGGCCTTTGCTCTCAGGAGGCCAGAAACAAAGCCTGCATGGTAAGAGGGTGTTCACAGCTCCTCCCTCAGGATGACCCACTGATTAGCACTCCCAGGCCGGCAAGCTTAAAAGAAGCTCCCGCCTTTGAAATGAGAATCTAGCTCCCCTCACAGGAGAGGGGGCCGGCTCCCTTTGTCTAAAGCCCTTTGGCACCTGGACTGGCAGGTAAATAAGATAATCAGGTAGGCGTGCCCACCCCGGCTAGTACCACCCCTAATGTAGTCTAATTTGATGTGAATACAAGTTTTCAGAAGTGGCCATTTTTGAATAAATATTCATACTTAGGAACTATGGGACATGGTTATGCCCACTTCCCACAGGAAGTGATCATATAGGGGGCGTAGCGACCACAAGGGTCAGTAGCCCATTGGCTACCACCCTACACTCTCCTAACACCCCTTTATGCAGTATTTAGGGGAGTCCCTGGCTTTAGATCCTGCCAACCTGAAAGATGAAGAAGGATGTGAACAGCCACATCCTGTAAGAACTGAAGACCCAGCAACTGACCCGGCGCCAACCCTGACGGCCTGCCTGCTGATTTTGACAGTTGCACCATAAGACTACTTTTCCGGCATCTGCTGAGTCCCTAAAGCCTGGAAGAGCTGCATCACTTCACCCATAAATCAAGACCTCCTGAGAAGAAGCGAACCTGCTTCCATGCAACCTGCAGGCCTCCAAAGACTCCGGTGAGGATTCTTGACTGTAGAAACCCGATGCCTGAAGACTCCACTGCACCCGTAACTCCAAACGAGAGTTAAATTGGGCCAACAGTGTCATTGTGGTCCACCATGGTTTCGCTCCCAGTGAACTCTCCGAGGTCTCTTGCAACTTCTGCATGCAGGCCCCCTCTACCGCAACTGGTTCCGGTAAGGACCTCTGCACCCCTCGCCCCAGGGCCGTGAAGAACAGGATCAACAGTGTCCCTATGTCCCTGAGCATCGTAAGGTCTGAGCCCCCCAGTTGGTTCAGCCTAACTGGCCTCCCAGTCCGAGCCTGCAGCCTGTTTATGCTAAAACCAATCCCCATAGGGTAACATTTGGCACCTGACTCTTTTGTGCACCCCTGCACCCATTCACCTCGCCGTCTTAGTGCCACTGGTGGTGTTCAGCAGGTGCTGCCTTGGACCTTGTCCACCACTCACTTTAACTCCTGGAGATTGGTCCTGGAAGTCACTGTACTGTACCTGAATGCCACATTGACTTTTCCTCCCATAGTATAACATTGGAGCTTCTAAAAATTGCACTGTGTCGATTTTCTGAACTGGGAAGAATTTTTATTTAGAAGTTTACATACCTGAACGAATTGCTTCTGGTGCCTAAACATATATAAAGCTACATGTTATAAATTGGTGTGGATCTCCTTATTGAGTAGTTTCTCAATTATTGACCAGTGTGTGTATTTATTTATTTATTTCGTGTTTTATATAGCACGAACAAGACCCAGAAATGGGTATCAGAGCACTTCACATATATATAGCATTGTAGCTCTAAACAGTACCAGAGCGTATCGTATATATAAAGCATGGTAGTTTTAAACAGTGCAATTGAAACCTATAAATGGTTGTAGTTATCTTAATAAAAAAGAGAGACAAGGAGAAAAAAAAAGAAAAAAAATGTGTACAATCACTAGCACAATTAGAAGTAGCCTAGGTTATAGCTTATAATGCATTTGAGCTTGTTCTGGTTATTCTCAGTGGTGATGGTAGGGGTAGCAGTCTTCAAGCAGAAGTCTCAGTGTGAGTATGAACCCAGCGGGATGCGCCTAGTAAAAGAGTGAGGAGCTCCATCTGGAGTCTGGTAACGGATGAGCTAACAGAGAGAGGTACTCAGAAGGCGTGAGTGGGTAGAGTGATTGTGTGAATGGGGCTTCTAGAACATGGAGTGGGCGGGCTGCAGCAGATTAAGGGAGGAATTTGCTCATTAGTAAAGACTTAGGGGCATATGTAGGAAGGCATTTGCGATTCGCAAACGCCGGATTTCGCAGAATTCCGGTGTTTGCGAATCGCAAACGGCCTTTTGGCATGTAGGTGCCACATATCAAAATAAGGAATCGCAAAAATTGCGATTCCTTATTTTGCTCAAGCATTTAAGGAATTAAGGAATCGCAATTTTAGCCCAAGGTGTATATTTAAATCACCACAGATAATTAGTGGAGCGGGCAATAAGGCCAATTCTACGTTTAGCCAGTCTATTATTAGAGCCTCATCAAAATTTGAACCATATATGGAACATACCGTACATTTCTGATTACCAATCATACATTCAACAATAGCCCACCTCCCTTGTTTCTCTGCCAATGCTCTAATGCTCTACCTGTCTCATGTATGTGATTTTTAGCGAGGATTGCAACTCCCCGTGAGGTGGTGGACTGCTCTGTATATATCGACACTGTAAGACCCAAATCCGCCAATAGTTTTCTTTTGGCCCATGCTATATGCGTTTCCTGTAGGCATATCAGATCACTCTGCAGCATCAGTAACTCACTCGCATCCCGCTGCCTTTTATTATAATAATTTAAGCCACTGACATTCAGGGAGCAACATCGGATACCTCCGTATATACCTCCGCCATCTGTTTTCCCTGTACCTTTAACCTTGTAGACTGTGTACAAAAGGCCTTCAACTTTCCAGCCCCTTTTTCCTGTCCCATCATGGATTATTTTTTTTTCCACCCATACCCCCCCCCCACCCCCCTCCCCACACCGAACCCCTCCCAGCCCTCCCAAACCCCGCCTGCCTCCCCAACCCAACCCCAATTGAGGCGTAACGACCAAGTCCTCAATGATGGAAAGCGATTTGTGAGATGCGAACCCCTGGAACCCTCCTGTGACCTTACACACCCCCCTTAAATGACCTTTTCTCACACCAAACCATTACTAACTGGAAACAGCAAACAGACAATAAGGGGCCGCTAGTGATTTACATACATGTTAACTTCACATAGACTTCAAGAATTCCTGTGCAACTATTTCTGACACACAATAGTGTGTCTTCTCTTTATATATTACTTTTAACTTTGCAGGGTTCAGAAGGAACGCCTGCCCCCCTTTAGCCTGAAAAGTTGAAATTAATTGGCGTAGCCTCCATATTTGTTGAACTGTAGCCTGACAGAAATTCGGGCGTACAAAAAAATCACAGCCTTTACCATTGCGTCTTTTGTCTGGCCTAGCAAGATCGTATAGCGATTCACGTAACAGATAGTTATTGAGGCAGATCAAAATTGCTCTAGATTTTTCACCAGACCCCCCTGTTCTCCCTCTATGGACAAAAGGAAATCTGTGCGCTCTAATGCTCTCAGTCTCCCGGTTCCACTGCTTTAGATCCTGGAAGGCCTCAGTAAATAACTCTATGACAAATTGTCTCACATCATTCCCCTCCCTGTCTTCAGGAACACCCAGCACACGAAGATTGTTCCGTCTAGAGCGATTTTCAAGGTCTGTTAACTTCCAATCAGTGTCTTCCTTGATTTTTTGTAGTGCTGCAATAGTCGTCTTCTGATTTACTAGGTGATCTTCAATTACAGAAATCCTCTCCTCGGCCTCACCAATCCTTGTTGCTATTTCTGTGCACAACTTAGCAATTCGACGCACAGTGTTCTGCAGTTTGCGGAACGGCACCCTGGGTCCCCAAACCTTCAGCCTTGGTTTCTTCCCTATGTGCCATAATCACTTTATATATTGTATTCAGCGTAATTTCACTGTCTAACTGTAAACCAGAGCGAGCTCCGGCCTCTTCCCCCTCCGGTTGTGATGAAGGTGAGTGATCCCATATAGGCTGGCCAGCAAGGGTCGAAATCTCTTTTAAAAGAGAATTACCCGGATCATGTGCCTTTCGGACTGTGTCTTGATTCATCGAGAGATCAGAACTTGGATCCTCATCCTCTCACTAGGATTCATTTTCATCTGCCCAATCGCCTACCGCACTATCATTCTCATCCTTATTCTCTGTGATGTTAGAAAGGTCAGACATAGAGTAGAACTTCCCCCAGGAGTCAGCTGATTCCGCATCATTCAGCATGTCCGCGGTGAGTTTCACAGGATTTTGAGTATTCAGTAGATTCTGTAGATTCTGCGTAACCACTGCTACCTATGACAATTTAGTCCCAGGATTCAAGTTTAAGCACCTTGCATGCCAGTGTCAGCTCCCACCACCCTCTCTTGGCTGCTCACAAAGCTGTTAATTGATACAGTGGCACTGCTCAGAGTAGTGCTCACATCCACTGTTGGGGATGAGGCAAGATGGCGGCCGCTGCAGTGGCTGAGTAAGAGGCTTATGAGCTGCTCCCCCGGTACGCAACCCACCATGATATCTCTCCTACCTGTAGCTCACAGGGGGGCCAAGTGATGTGGTGGTAATGCTGTGGCGGTACCTTTCTGCTGGTGCTGGTGTTCGTTCCGCGTTTTGTATCAGAAACACTCTCGCCTTGCAACGTTACACTGCCGTTGCTCAGTGGCGGCCTCTTGGTTTCCGAGGCTCCCTCAGCGGCAGCTGTGCTGGAAGTGCCGGCGCCAGCATCAGCGGTGTAAGGACTAGCGAAGTTGGTCATGGTGGAGGCAGCACAATCCTGCCAGTTTCTTTCTTCCCAAAGCGTCGGTTTGGAATGGCTCCGAAGTGGCGCGGGAGGGGTGCAAAGACCCGGGGGCAGCGGCGGCGGCCGCAACAGAAGCAGCTCCGGTGATCGCGGTGGCAGCCAATACCGCGGCGGCAGCTGCTCCCGCTCAACCTGGGGACGGAGCAGGGCGGCAGCCTAGAAGCCGCTATGTGGAACATCCTGGACGGCTGAGCTGGTGGCGGTGATGAATACTGAGCTACAGAATAGCAGAGGGCAACTGCATGTTATTTCCCTGAAGGAGCGAGTTGTTCCTGCTATTTTTAAAAAGAAACCTGCACTAAGAGGTAAAACAGAGGAGTTATTGGTTAATCAGCCGTCAGCACAGGTGTGGGGAGACCCCGGCTGCACCAGCAGTAGCTGGAGAAGAGAGTGCGGTGAATAGAACAGTGGATGTGAGCACTACTCAGAGCAGTGCCACTGTATCAATTAACAGCTTTGTGAGCGAGTTCCATATTCTTGGTGCAGCTCCAGAGAAGGCTCTGTCGTATGTTATTTTCTTACATTAGAGTGGAGGTTTTAGAAGAAGAGTACCGGCGCTTCATGAAAGTCTGCTTCCTCCAGAAATCGAAATTATCTGTGCTAGGTACAGTGGGGTTTTGTGATAGATTGCCTTATGAGTTCTGCAGGCCATCTTTAGTTGGATTCTTGCTTCAAGAGGCAGCCAGTTGAAAGCCTCCAGATCTGGGGTGATGTAGCCACATTTGTTTGATCCTGTTAAGAGTCTTGCGGCTGCACTAAGACAGGCTTTAAGCGGGATTGTTGATACTTTGAGTAGTCCTGATAGAGTAGTACATCCATATTCAAGTCTCTAGATGACAAATGACTGAACTGCAGTTTTGAGGTCTAGAGGTTCGATGTAAAGTTTTATTTTTTTGATGTTTAATTGCATAATAAGGTTCCTGTCTAGAGTGATTCCTAGTGAGTTGATGGAGTCCACCAGGATCGGAGTAAAGTGATTAGCTTAGTCCAATCCTTCATAACTGTGGAGTTTTTTGGGGGTTGATATTAGAAGGAATTCGATTTTTTGAGAGTTTAGCTTAAGGGAATTGTTTGTTAGCCACTGGACGGCCTTTTTTAACGCTTGGTTATCCTCTTATTCTCTTCTAGGGAAGTGTTCTTAATAAATAGCTGAGTGTCGTCCGCATACACGTGGAAGGAGATGTTAGCTTGCTGTAGTATTTCGGTTAAGGGTTCAATATAGAGATTAAATAGTGATGTGGATAGTGTTGAGCCTTGTGGTACTCCTAGTAGATTAGGGGATGGTGTGGATAGATTTTGATTCACCAGGACTCTTTACGTTCTCTTGTCTAAGAAGGATTTAAACCATTTTAGTACGTGCCCGATAAACCCATTCTTTTCTCCAGGCCCTCAAGTATTTTGCCAGGTTAACAGTGTCGAAAGCAGACGAGAGGTCAAGTATCACAAGCAGACCTGTTTCACTACGGTCTAATACTAGTAGGGCGTCATCTACAATATGTAGAATTGCTGTTTCGGTGCTGTGCCCGGGTCTGAAATCTGATTGGTAGGTGTCAAGAAGCTTGAATTCCATGATGTGATGATTAAGCTGTTGTTGAACACATTTTCCTATTACTTTGGCTAACATGGGAACGTTGGTTATCGATCGGAAATTGTTTGGGTCCAAAGGATTCTCTGTTGTTTTTTTTAGGATGGGTATGAATTGGCCATTTTTTGGCTATCTGGGATGGATCCTACGGCGAACGATACATTGATTATCTTGGTCCAAATGGGGATGATAGTATGGTTGATAGATGACATGCAACTCGACCGGAGGGGGTAGTTGTAGTGGTTGTTCGGTTTTATAGACAAAAATATTTTGGTGATGTCTCTGTGGTCATAAAGTTTGAAGGAGGACCACTGGGCTTTATTTTTGGATCCTGACAGAGTAGGTTGGGTTGAATGATTGGTTAGAGAATTTATGGGGGAAGTGGGTTTGTCAGCAGCAGTCTTGAGTTCCTTCTCCAGGGAAGTGTCTTTAGTAGTAAAGAAGGAAGAGAATTATTTGCTGCTTAAATGTGATTTAGATGTCAAGAGTGCAGATTTGGCTATTTTGTTTGATTGCTGTTTTTGTATTTCGAATGGTTTCCTCTGTCTGTTTTTGGCGTAGTCACATTCTGACCTAAAGAAGTCTTTTTTAGATTTTAGGATACTTTTGTTGTTGGAGTTTCTGGACTTTCTTAGCAGTCTTAAGTGAGGGGATGAAAGATGCTGTCTCCATTGCAGTTCAGGTAGCCTCAGTTTCTGTCTTTTCTGTGTATTTTTGTGTGCATTTTCAGATGTCTTGCACTCCTCTAGGAGTAGGCTACAGGTGCTCAACCACACTACTCCCTAGGAGAGCAACTTGGAAATGCTAGAGCAATCCCCTGTCCACTTATTAGGGAACCCCTGTACTGTTTGTGTGATATATCTCATTTTGATATATCATATAAAGAGCCAGCTTCCTGCGGTACCTACGTCATATATATTTCTTCAAGGTATATAGATGAGGAGTTAGAAGTAGTAAATCTATACTTCACTATATAAGCTTACTTTTGTATATTCTGTCCTCAATATTCTTGTACCACAATATTCTGGGGCAGCCGCGGTGCGTTCATTGTGGCGTAGGGGCGCGGCCCCACTAAGCCTGGACGCACCGTGACAAGAGCATAATTGCTGCCTGCAATTATAATTCACAAATAATAAAGCGCCGCAGCGCAGCGCTTCAATTCCGGGACACACCCGATGGAATGCGGAGTGTGCAGGGGGTGGGGCTGGCTGTCTGCAGCAGGCCAGCAGCAGAGTACAGTACTGTCTGCGCATGAGGATTTTTGGGCTGCATCTAGCCCGAGCATGCGCGTTAGTGGCTACAGTGTGAAGTTCACATTAGAGAGGGACCGAAGGGGCCAGGGGTGCTGCTTTAGCCAGTCCCCGGAGTTTCAAAGGCGCCAGGGCGAGCAGTCAGTGTGCCCCCCTTGCCAATCCTGGCGCTGCATGCAGTGCCAGGATTGGCTGGTCCACCGCGCAGAAGGGCAGGCAATCCATTATTGGATGCCGCGCGTGGGTGGTGGCACACTGCCTCAGCCTCAGCACTGCATATCATGGCCAATCACTGTGTGACTTCAGCAGGTGAAGCCATGCAGTGATTGGCCATTTGGGACGCGCGCCGTGAAGTTTTTCAGTAGTTTAGTTTTCTACTGTACTTGTACTTTCTAGTGTGTAGGGGCTCTAGTCGTCGCCACGTGTGCGCAGGCAGCAGCAGACGTCCGTTGGCAATGGCATCCGACACAGCACTTCACTCGAGTCGTTTGTCTACGCTGTCACCACCTGGGGTAAGAGGCATTTTCTGGAAAACAAAAGCGTTGCTAAATTTGTAAGGTCTGATAAGCCATTCGAAATATGTGTGGAGGCAGGGGAGGAAAACATCGGAAAAGGGAGGGGCGTTTTAATTTTAGAAACACTGGTGTCATATTTTTGCCCATTGTGTGCATGGGTAAGTGTGGCACCCTATCTCCAGGAAACAAAGGGGTTTATTTACTACCATTTACCTGGGCCCCTGTGTGTGGAGAACAATCTTGCACTGTGCTCGTGGTGTGTAAATGACAGTTATCTTTGTGTTGTGTCACATAAGTGTCCCGTCCAAAAAGCCTCACCACAGCGCGCTTCCGGCTCCAGCGTTAGGCGGAGATGTTTTCTGAATGTTTTCGAATTTGAAACATGCTTAAAGTAAACCAAGTATGTAAGACGGAGGGATACGTTACAGCGGGTGACAGCTTTGCATTCTGGTCTGTACAGTGGTCTTCCTTCCATGAGAGACGTCCCGTGGATCACGCGCGAGGCGAACAGAGCACTTAAACAAGCATTGGCCAAGAGGCACTTCTCACCTCTGGCTCCACGAAGAGATGAAGGGGGCGGGAGATCTAAAGATTGGGAACAGGTGCGTCAGAGATCGCCCCCAAAGTGTTGGCTCCTTGTGGGAAAGGGGCAGGTAGTTTCGGGACGCCGAACTTGGGCGCCTGGTGGTTTGGTGAGGCGAGAAGAGTCTGGTCGCACCCGAGGGAGTTTGGCGCCTCCACCCTGATCCGCGAACCAGACCCACAATCTGTCCGCCTCATTGATTTTTTATTAAAATCTCTAAGCGCTTGGAGGCTGTGGAAGCCCATGTTGGCACATTATATTTTGTAGAACATATGGCAGACAAGCCTCACGCCTTCCTGCCTGGGCCAAGCCCAGCTTTCTGCAGCCTGCATATGACAAAACTCCGACTAAGGGGTGGCCTCCAGAACCGTTAAAAAAAGCCTGAAGGGAGATGGCAGAGATTGGACCTGACTAACTGAGACCGGACGTCCATATGGTGTCATTGGTACAAACACAGACAGCAGTTGGTGCACTTGTTTGTGGACTTAGTTATTATGTATTCGCACGTGTGTTTTGTGGCACGAACCTCTAGGCGAGGTGCTTCCAGTTCTGTCAGGATACGGAGTCTCACGCACATTTTTAATGTGGGGCACGGACGTTTCTGACTCAGGCCTTGACATTCATTTGGGGTCAGGGTGACTGAGTGAATATATTGTCGATGGAGGCCTGACGGCATGAACAGTGGTGCCTTGCAGGAAGTGCCTCTGGAATGCGCGTCCTTGCGGCTCAGAACGAACGGGCAGCAAAGGCTGAGAGCTTGAATTTCCTAAATCTGTAGAATGTTATATCAAAGTCATCTTTCTGTGACCCAAGAACTACTCCCATCTTTGTAACTAAGGTACAATAAGTTTCTTTACAAGAGGAAGTTCTGTGGCATTAAAAAGGCTCATTATGGGGAATATCTTGTGAGTAAAGGCAGTTTATGTGGCATGTTGTATGTTATTTTGATATGTTTGGGTGTTGATGCAAACCAGATCCCAATGCAACGCTTGGTAGTTTTCAATAGCTTTGACTGCACACTGCATAAACCTAAAGCTACCTACGTCGTCATTACATGAAATGTCTTTATTGATGTCATAGCTACATGTTCTCAATTGCTTTATTAACTTTCTTGCTCTCTCAAATGTGCTTGAAAATGCACCATTTGCCCACTGTTTTTTCAGAATGTTCTCAGGGGCGTTCCCCCCCACCCCCCGAACTTCTCTTATGACTGTCGAGTTTGCTTGCTGCGCTCACTCCCCCACAGGACACTTTGTACTTTTACGCCCCCACCACTTTCAAATGTCACCAGCCGGGCCTGTTCTGGGGGCTGATATAAAGTAACACAACCAATCACATCAATACTAAAAACGCAACAGAAAGCATTGTGTGCTTTACAACCTTGGGTAAGAATGCACCTATAGTGCACAGCTTTAATGGTTGGTCATTACTGAAGGCCATGCTCCCCTAAAATATGTTTTTGGAACAGCCTGAGTCCAGTGGATGCCTTTGCCAACAGAAAATCATGAATGTAACTGGTAGTTTTTCAGACAGGGTGAAAGATAAGTACTCCTGAGGAATTTATTGAAGGTGCTCACTCACTCACTAGTGCAATGTTTTAATGCTAAGTTTAAGAACCATGTAGTTTGTGTGTTTCCTACGCACCATTGACTATAGTTGTGTTGGTGGTTTACAAAAAAGTAGCTAGGAAATTAAAATTCCCCTCACTTGAACAATACCTCGAATCACACGAGCATGTGAAGCAAGCACAACCAACCTTCCTTAGATTAGTTCTCTTCACCCTTTCATCTGTCTATATAGCCATCGTTTCACCCTTTCATCTGTTCATAATCCCACATGAGCATAGAGCATACCTTCCATCCATCCATTAATTTATATAGCCATCCTTCTACTCTTCCTTCATCCATCTTTTCGCCTGTGTGTCCATTCTTCTGCCTTCCAATTTATTAACGCTGTCACGTATTGATCATTTTACTCTTCCATTCATCCTTTCACTCTTCCTTCCTTCCTTTCACTTTTCCATCTTTCCAGGCACACTTTCTTTCACTCTTACTTCCTTTCACTCTTCCATTCTGGCTTTCACCTTTTATTCATTCTTTCCTATCACCCTTTGTTCGCCTTTCCTTTCTTTCTTTCCTCTTCCTAGCAAACCATTTTTCTTCTGCATACTTTTTCGCTCCACTTTTTATCATTTCACTTTATCTATTTCCTTAGATATTCATGCCAGCCACTGACACACACAGTGTTATTTATGAACATTTTCTCTGCAGACATAAGAGGCCCATAAATAACTAATGTTTGGGTGGGACCCCCTTCACCAACTCAGTGGCAACAGCACCCTATTAAGCTACAAAAGGTGGTCACTCACTATGTTTTTGGGGGCAATCTTTTTTTCATTTTTGTTTGTTAGTGATACCTTAGCAACTGTGGTATCTGCCCAATAATTTATCCAGCCTGACATCAAGAGCCAGAGCCATGTAAACAAGTTCATAGATATCATAGCAAGGTTGCTACTTTGTACCATTAGCTCTAGCCTGAGACCACTCATGCGATTCTATTACAGGACCGGAGGCTTCAGATTATGCTTCTTAATCTTTACTGCATAAAACACAGCAGCCAATGAAAATGTATATTTTCACAAAACAGTAACAAAAAACGTCATTACCCATGAACACACATGAGCATAGGCACGCCCCCACAGTCCATAAGAACCCCCTGCGTGCTCCCATCATCCTCTTTCTTTGCTGCTCACAAGCCAGAGTTAAGTGCACCTTCCCTGTCCCCTCACTCTGCTTGTTGGTTTGGGGGTGCTTTGGGAGATTGTTTTTCAATTGTATTGGATTTAATGCGGGTCATTCCGCTCCCTATTTGAGGACATAGGTGCTAAATATCTGGTGTGTGTAAAAAATTGTGTTTGTATGCTGTTCGCGAGTAGCGCTCTCGCCTCGCGTTACACTCGTTGTTTGGGCCGATCTTTTTCTGGGGCCGCTTCCGCTGAGGAGCGCGCGCGTGTCAGCGCGATTGTGACGGTCTTTGACCGGCGAGGGGCCGCCGCGCATACCAGAAGAGCCCCGTTACCGGCAGCCTGAAGGCGCGCAGGAGCTCCCTGATACGCCCTGCATAGAGGCCGGGTGGCTCACGGCCGACGCGCGCGCCCAAAAACGCTGACCATTTGGGCTTGTTTTAGTAGGTTTTGGTAGCGTTTTGGGCGGCGCGCCTCGGCACGTTACCAGGGCACACAGGAACGCGCGTTTTGCGCGTTCTACACACCGGCTTGCCTCTCGTGACACCGCCAGTTCTGTGGTTGTAAAATTTATGTGGCCCAGAGTGAGCACACACTCTATAAATTGTTAGGGCCTGGGTCTCTGACCCTGTAGACTACAGCTTTGCTGAGGGGGTTTGGGTAACGTTGTAGGTTTATTATATATCTGTGTGCAGTGGGCTGACCCCCCCCACCACCCCCCAAGATCTGCCAGGGTTTATCCCTTGTGTTACCTGGTCTATAGCACCATGGAGGATTGGGCTAAGTACCCTGAGGAGGAGCAGGCAGATGGGGAGGAAACGACTGAAGGACAGCAGGAGGCTGTCCTGGAAGATAATATTGTCGAAGCTTTGGATGCCTCGGTCCAGGCTTCAGTAAATCGAGCCATGGAGACGAAGGTCCCCCAGACTGTGCAACAGGCACTCGCAGTGGCCCTGCGCCCCATAAGAAAACAACTGGAAGGCTTTGCTAAGCGCCACGGCTATGATAGACACAAGAAGCAAAAGCGGGCTAATCCCTCTACCTCTACAGCAGGTTCGGACGAACGTCAACTATGGCTGCATGCCCAGTCCATGGCTTCCTTGCCGGCTCGAGACGCCTTAGATCAGCCACGTTCTGGCAAAGAGTAAGCGCCGTATAGTAGTGGACACGGATACCACCACCACAAATACTGATACCAATACAGACACTGATACCTCGGAGGAACAGCCTCCGCCTCCTAAGAAGGCCAAGCCGGCTCCCAAGACGGCTGAGGACAAGACCCCCAGGGCCTTTCATTTTGATCCTTCCGATATAATTCATCCTCGGTCTTCGGACTGGGTCCCGCCAGCGGAGGTCTCGGACTACATTCACGACCACCTCCGGAAGAGTTTCACAAGGGAGGTCCGCAACCGACTGCGGTCGGAGTGCCCGCGTCCAGATATACCGGACAATGTCGCTGACACTCCGGAGATTGATGCTAGTATGCTAAC
Source organism: Lissotriton helveticus (assembly GCF_964261635.1). Classification (NCBI taxonomy): domain Eukaryota; kingdom Metazoa; phylum Chordata; class Amphibia; order Caudata; family Salamandridae; genus Lissotriton; species Lissotriton helveticus. The sequence goes on from NC_136061.1 coordinate 317,717,314, forward strand.
CTTTTTGAAGAAATTTTCAAAAGATCCCAAGAGAGGGCTGGACAGGGCCTGGCGGGGCTGTCAGGACAAGATGCTTGATGTTATTGGTCCCCTGGCGAAGATCTTAGAGATGGCCCTAGCGGCCAAGGAAGGGGCGACACCTGTGGATCCAGACATCTTGGCTGAGTGGACTCAGCGCGCGATTTGCTTTCAAGGCAACGCTAATTGCGCCGTCTCTTCTGAGAGGCGCAAGTCCTTGCTGCTCAGAATGGACGGCAATTTGACGGAACTTGCAGAAGCGGAGCCGGGTCCCCTGGCTGGTGGTTGTCTCTTTGGAGACTGTTTCGTTGAAGATGTCAACAAATATGTAGGTACTTTCACCGCATTGGATAAGGCTCAGAGCGGTATCAAGCGCACACTCACGCAGGGTGTTTTCAACAGGGCCGGGCGAGGCGGGGGTCGCTCGTCAGGCCGAGGTTTCCAGAGATGCTCCCAGAGAGGAGATTTTGGTCGCGGCCGGGGTGAGTGGGACTCCACCCGCGGTGGCACCTTCTATCTGTCTCGGAGAGGTTTCAACAAAGGACGTTTCCAGTCGGGAAACAACAGAGCGAGTTTCAAGGCACACCAAAGTTCCGGTGAGTGTACCAGATGTGTCTCTTCTTCCATTGGGGGGTCGCACGCAGCATTGTCTTCTGCAATGGCAGGTGTTAACTCAGGATGCTTGGGTCTTGCAGACCATTCAGGGGTTCAACCTAGAATTCTATTCTCCTCCAGCGCAAGCGTTCCCCCCGCCACCTCTCCATTTTTCCCAACTAGATCACAGTTTCATAGAAGCAGAGGTGGCAGACTTGCTGAGGAAGGGCGCGATCGCTCCATGTCAGAGAAGCCCTCGCGGCTTCTCCAGCAATGTCTTTATAGTTCAAAAGAAAGGAGGTGGCAACAGACTAGTGCTCAACCTCAAATAATTCAACCAGTATCTGATGTACAACCATTTCAAAATGGAGGGTATTCACATGTTAGCGGATTTGTTACAAGAAGATGATTGGATGGTACGGCTGGATCTGAAAGATGCATATCTTTCTATTCCGATTTTTCCTCCGCATCGCAGATTCCTGCAGTTTCTTTGGAATGGCCGTTGGTACGAGTATTTGGCTCTTCCTTTCGGTCTCTCCTCGGCTCCCTGGTGTTTCACCAAAGTAATGAAACCAGTGGTAGCCTATCTCAGAGAGAGAGGAGTGCGAATGATCATTTACCTCGACGATATCCTGATCATGGCGCAGGATCGGTCTGCTTTACAGCAACAGCTGACCATGACTACTTCGCTGTTACAACGCCTAGGATTTGTGATAAATCTGAAGAAGTCCGTGGTGACCCCTTCTCAAGTGATAGATTTTCTGGGGTTCACGATCAACTCCCTCACGGCGCAACTGTGTCTTCCACAGGCGAAGTTGAGGGAGTTGAAGAAAGAGATCACGAAGTTACTGGACAGTCAATTGGTCACGCTCAGGAAGCTGGCCAGGATTGTAGGGGTTCTAGCGTCATCAATCCAGGCGATATTTCCAGGTCCTTTACACTACAGAGCCCTCCAACGCCTGAAGATCAGGCATCTTCAAAAGGGTCTCTCGTATACGGACTCGGTTCCGCTTACGGACGAAGTTCGGAACGAACTCCAGTGGTGGCTAGGCCACGTGGATGCCTGGAACGGCAGGGCGATCTTCGGGTCGCGGCCGGACGTAGTGATCGAGTCGGACGCCAGCAGATGGGGCTGGGGCGCGCGCTGTGGAGATGTTTCCACAGGCGGCAGGTGGTCCTCACAGGATCTAGAACTTCACATAAATTGTTTAGAACTTCTGGCGGGATCGTTCGCGGTCCGCACGTTATCCCCGAAGCAGACGTCATGTTGCATCCGCCTGCGTCTGGACAATGTGTCCGCAGTGAGGTATATCAACAAGTTGGGCGGCACGAGGTCGTCTCTTCTTGTCCAAATAGCCAAAGATTTCTGGCATTACTGCCTTCAGAACCAGATATCGGTGATAGCGGAGTACATCCCGGGACAGTCCAACCAGGTGGCGGACTGGCACTCCAGATATTTGCGGGATTACAGCGACTGGAAGCTGCTTCCCCAAGTATTCCTCTGGTTGCAGGCGATTTGGGGTCCATTTCAGACGGACCTGTTCGCCTCCAGGTTGACGTACCAACTTCCCCGGTTCTTCAGTTGGAGACCGGATCCGATGGCGACAGCGACGGATGCATTTCTGCAGGATTGGTCGCAGGGGACCCAATATGCTTTTCCTCCCTTTCTGTTGATCCCCAGAGTGATGACTCAGGTGATACGGCAAGAGGCGGAAATCGTCATGGTGACTCCATGGTGGACGTCACAAGCATGGTTTCCCAAATTGTTGCAGTGGAGCTGCGACCGCCCCCGGCTATTACCGGATTTGAAGTGGCTGTTGCAGGGCCCTCGTCAGGAGCAACACCCGTTGCTGTTGGAGGGCAGGTTAACCCTGATGGCATGGAGGCTTTCCGGGAACAGTGGCAGCTGCCAGGAATTTCGGGCCAGACTGCTGACTTTATCAAACAGGCTGGGGCACCTTCCACCAGGAAGCGATATTCCGCTGCCTGGAAGAACTGGGTGGATTGGTGCGTGGGACGACATCTGGATCCCGTGGGGGCAGAGTTATCCCAAATTTAAAATTTTCTGTCAGAGAAAGCGGCTGATGGCCTAGCGTATCGCTCGGTCAACAACTTTCGTTCGGCCATCTCGGCGGGGCATACCCAGGTGGACGGTAGGCCAGTGGGCATGCACCCGGTTGTTTGTAAGTTATTAAAGGGCATCAGGGTAGCCAACCCTCCCAAACCCAAATATACGGGTTTATGGGATGTCTCAGTTGTAATTTCATTGTTTAACAGATGGCCGGTTAATTCTCTCCTGTCCAGGAAGCAATTATCGGCAAAACTGGCCATGTTGCTTTGCTTATCGTCTTGCAGAAGATCTTCGGATGTCAGAGCGCTCGACGTAACAGGTAGAGTGTTTACCCCGGAAGGGGTTTCTTTTCATATTACAGGTCGTACTAAAACATTGTCTCGACATATATCTTATAATGCTTTTCCTGAAAATGAAAAACTATGTGTGGTCCAATGTTTGAAGACTTACGAGGAATGTACGAAGGCCTTGCGGCCGCAGGGCTGTTCCCAACTATTGATTGCTATTCAAAAGCCCTTTAAACCAGTGGTGGCTGCCACTATTGCTCGATGGCTTCGCTTCATTATGAAGGAAGCAGGTGTTGATACACAAATTTTTGGTGCTCATTCAGTAAGAGGCGCTATGGCGTCAAAGTCATATGGTTTAGGATCAAGTATCCAAGATATCATGCGTTGTGCAGATTGGTCCTCTGATTCAACGTTTAAAACGTTTTATTATAAGCCGGTGGGAGATATTGCTTCAGTGGTATTTAATCAGCGTTAAACTAGCATAATCTGAAGCCTCCGGTCCTGTAATAGAATCAAAAATTTGCTAGCATTCGCGACAAGAATTTTCAATTCTATTAAGGACACGGAGGCGAGGATTATCCCACCCGGCTTAATGTACTGTATGTATTAAGCTTACCCACCCTTTTATGCAAGGATTACGGTGGTGTTATTTCCTTTATTTCAGGATCTGATAAGAAGTCGGATTGATCGATTCCGGATGTCAGGATGTTACACCTGAAGCTGTTCTTCCACGTTGGAGGATTGTGACTGTTCAAGTTTTGTTGGACTTGTTTCGCCTCAAAGAAAGAGGATGATGGGAGCACGCAGGGGGTTCTTATGGACTGTGGGGGCGTGCCTATGCTCATGTGTGTTCATGGGTAATGAAGTTTTTTGTTACTGTTTTGTGAAAATATACATTTTCATTGGCTGCTGTGTTTTATGCAGTAAAGATTGAGAAGCATAATCCTCGCCTCCGTGTCCTTAATAGAATTGAAAATTCTTGTCGCGAATGCTAGCAAATTTTTGATTCCGCGTGTGAGACATTTTGTAAGCTCAAAGCTTGCCCATTGCTTATCATTGGTTGGCTTCATTGTTACTCTTATTCACTGGCTCTCGTTTTGCCTTTGCATGCTGTCTCCTTTCCCTGGAGCAAGTCAAAGGGACGTGAAAACACTGGCGCACACATGAAAACAGACACACACACGCACACTCACCCACAAGCAGTCCTCATGTGTGCATGCACACACACACAGACACACATACCCCCCCTTTTAAAGAGGGGAGAGTCGAGTGTATGATTCAATAACACACACGTGCAGAGTTTGCTTCGAGGTAATTTTAATAGATTAATATTCTGCTCAACCTATTATTAACTTTATTTTCAAACAGTGGAACACAATTTCATGTTAAATATTGCTTGTCAGCCATTTGTTTAACCTGACTAACTGCTTTTACTGCAGAATTCCTAAAAAGGATTTCGGTAATTAAGGGAATAAAACAGACTGTTAACATACAAACACATTTGTTAAAAAAAATTATAAATAAAAATGATATATTGAATTTGACAATCGCTTCAGTCGTTACAATAAATCGGCCACCTTTTATTTTCCACGACCTAAGCATATAACAGAAAATGTTTGGTCCCAGTGACCGACAATGGTCGCATTGTAGCGCAACACACAATATACGATTCAATCAATCAATCAGTAGCTTTGTAGAGTGTTACTTCTCACCCGTGAGGGTATCCACACGCTGGCAGGGTCCATTGATTAGCCGAATAGCCAGGTCTTCAGGGACTTTAGGAACTCTGTAAGAGGTAGGGAGGTCCATAGATTAAAGCGTTTTATATTGGTGCATCTGATTGTGTAGGTGTAAATATGAAATGACAGAAAATCAACAGCTTAAGCATGACTGACATCTTGTACATAAGCAACGTGTCTCAGAGCACTGGTAGGCTGCACACGATGGCAGGTCGCAGGTAACTGGCGTGGTGCACAATATTTCGAGGTTGCACGTGACTGGCAGGTCGCATATGACTGAATGGTTTTGCTAGTCATTCCATATGGTAATGGAAGATAAAACAAGCATTGGCAAAGCCAATATGTCTCGCATTTGTGAGTAAATGACAATGTCTTTTGCACATGTGTTATGGAGTGGAGTGGATGTATGTGGTGTTGAGTGGAATTATGTAGGTTGGATTGGAATTAGTTGTGGAATAGTGTGGTGTGGAGTGAATTTGTGTAGTGGAATTATGTGGTTGGTGTGCAGTGGAATTATGTGGATAGTTATTATGTGGTATTAAGAATGGAGTGTAATTAAGTGCATTGGTATTTTGTGTTGTGGATCGGTATGTAGTAGAGTTTAATTATGTGGTGTGCAGTTGAATTTTGTGGCATGATGTGGAATTTTGTGGTGTGGATTGAATGTATATGGTGTGTTATGTAATTGTGTTGTGTTGGATTATGTGGTTATTGAATTGTGTTGTGGAATGGAAATGTACGGAGTTATATTGTGTGGCGTGGAACTGTGTGGCATTGAGTGAAATTATGCTGACTGGAATTATGTGGCATGGTGTGGAGCGTATTTATGTGGATTGTTGGTATGTGGCATAGAGTTTTTTATGGGGTGTATTTATCTGCTATTGAGTAGAGTGTAATTATGTGGAGTTGAATCATGTTGCGTTGAGTGGCATTATGTAGAGTGTAATTACATTGGGTGATGTTGAATTGTGTGATGGTGAATTGTGTGATGAGGAATTGTGTGATGTTGTATGTCACACTAAACATCTAGGTATGCCTCAAGGTACCCAAGCGAGTGGAACGATTCTGTTTATTTCGCATCTTCTTCAGACTCTTTACATAGGATTCACATTAATGAAGATTACTGGATTTGCCCATGATTACACAAAGTAGGCAAGTGGGAGTCAGGTTTAAAACCTAAGCTTACTGGTTCCACAGTCAACAATTTAGGCTCTTGATGTTTTCTAAGAAATCAAATGTATATATGACTGATGATGTGTGCCTTTGTGTGCACCTATATTGTTATGAAGAGGATGTAATTTTGGCATATTGTTTAAAAACTTGTATTTATATTTCCAAAATGGCTGATTAATACTTAAAAATAAAAAAATTAAAATGTTTACACAATGCAGTATAAATGTGCTTGCGTAAGAAGCCTCAGAGAAACTTGCAGGACTGGGGCAGAGTGCTTAGCAGCGCAATCTGCAGCTGTAACGATTTTACAACAACACAGAGGATTCCAGAGCTAAGGAAAACCATGACTTGCCAATCCTTTTGTGTTTTGTGTTGTGGATTTGTTTTGAGCAATCTTTTCTACTATGCACCGCCGGTAAACCATTGGTTGCATTAGCGCAAGTTCCCCTAACACAAATAACAGACACAGGACAGTTGGTTGCCAGGGGCGGCTGGTGTTCACAGGCGAGATGGGCGTCGCCCTGCCACCCTGGGAGATTAAATAAACGTGAGATGGAACACCAAGCAGCCATCAATTAATTATGCTGGCTGCTCGGTGAACAAACATGGGCAAATCTGGGATTTTCTTTGAGGGGTTGGGGAATGATGGCTCTTGGCTCTGCTGTGCATGCTTTTTTTGGCTGGGCTAAGATTTCTTCGACCTGGAGCCAAAAAGCAGGGCAGTGACGACATGCAAGTGGGAAAGGCCTGGGGCCTTATTTATGAAGGACTTGCGCTACCAGTGCGTCACTTTTTCCCATTTTAAAAGTGACGCACCGGAGGCGCAAGGCCTTCATAAATAAGGCCCCTGGTCTCACTGCCAGAATAGTATTAGATTTTGGGCGTTATTAGTAAAGCCCAGGGAGGAGTCAGAAGCTCCCTATTCATTCCAAGGGCTGGGGGCAGGGCAGTCCGGCTCCGGGGAAAGTAGAGGGGATGTGGCAGTGGCCTCTGCCTCTTCCTCGAGAAAGACCAAGCAACAGCTTAATCTACGTGATTGGTGTGCTGGGGTCTGGGGGAGGGGTCAATCTAGCATTTTTCAGTTTGGCTTGTGTGTCATTGCCACGTTGCCTTCTGCATTCTGCAGTTAGGAGCGGAGCCCTGCGCGAGGGAAAGATTACCGAGCTCCACTCGTAGGATATGCAGGTAGCAAGTTCTACTAGCTTGTGTTTAATGTTCACTTAATATTCAGCGCGGTGTCATTGGCACATAAACTAAACTTTAATGTGTGAGCTGACCCAACTAATGACAATGTTGCTTAACTTTCTTGAATGAAAGCATAAGCATGCGTTATTTATTTAGAGGGAACATTGGCCTGTGAAAGGCCGGTGTTCCTTCTAAATTAGTCATTAACGCTTTCATGAGGCAGACCTTGAAGCCTGGTATATTGGTACCCCTGAGGATTTTTGGCCTGTCTCTCTTTACCTGAATTTGGTTTTATGGGGTCAGGAAATGTCAGACCTGTATTGTGTGCTACTATGTGCGGCTGAAATTCTTGTTAGTTGTTACACGAATCTCTGGCAGAAGTCCCCCGATTATTGGTTTTCAAGTATTTCAACTCGAAGGAACGAGATGGCAATTGGCAAAATAGTTTAAAATAAAAGTTGAATATGAACAAAGGCGCCTCGTACACGCAGGGCCGGCGCTAGGCATGGGCAGTATGGGCAGCCGCCCAGGGCCTCGCGCTCAGGTGAGAGGCAGGGGGCCCCCGCAGGGGGCCTCCCCCTTCACTGTGAAATGAATTACTTTCACAGATTGCCCCCTGCTCCACCAGGGCCCCCTCCCCACACAATTAGAATATACATCAGAGATGTCTGGTGTCAACCGTGCAGGGGTGGGGGGGAGGGACAAACAGAGTGGGGAAGTCAAAGCGGCAGGGCCAACAATTAGGGCTCAGAGTGTCAGGGGCGAGGGCAACACCTCTCTTAAGTACCGGCCATTCCCTGTCGGCATTATGTTGCTAGGTGACAGAAGGCCCCTTTGTTTCCAGGACCAGCAGGACACAGGTAAGGAGCAGTGGGTGAGGGGAGGAGGGAGCAGCCAGATCAACTGGTGCTGGGGCAGTGTTTTAAGAAACGCCTTGTTACTGCTTCGAAGGCCCAGGGGAGGGGACCCCTTTCCCTGGGCCTCGAAGCACTAGAGCAAGCTGCAAGGTCCAGGTGTGGGGCCCCCTTTCCCTGGGCCTCTAAGCACTGTAGAAATCTGCAAGGCCAGGGTGTGGGGGCCCCCTTCCCAGTAGCCACTACTACCTCTTTCTTTTCCTTTCCTTTCCTTTATTTGTTCCCCTGTGAAATGAATACAAAAAAGAAAAACTTTTTTGCTGGAAAGGTCATCTTTTTTGTGACATTTTTCACTTCCAAAGTGCTGCCTTGGTAAAGAGAGAAATAAAAAATTCAAAATGTAAAAAATAACTAAAGCAAGACAGAGTGGGTTAAAAAGGGGCCAGATTGATTTTATTCACAGCCAAAACACATAATTGCCACTACACAGAGTTTACCAGTGAAGGACTACTTTTGTTTTCTTGTCTTTCTCTAAACAGCATTGTTTTCCCCGGGTGGGGAAGTGCACCATTTCTGGATGTACTGCAATATGCTTGATGGGCGGACTGGAAAATAAAGTGCGTACCGCTGCTCTGTATTCACAAATGTGGTCTTTGTAAACCATATTGCTTGCGTTTTGTAAGGATATATTCAATGGGCATTGAAGCAGGTCCGTTCGGGCCCTGTAGCCATGGCCTTAACTTTTCATGCAAAAGCACTCATTCATTTCTGAATAAGTGCAAAAGCGTTAAGGTAACCATGTTGTTCCTGCTTACATTTCACATGCTTTAATTAATCTTACATTCCTTATGAGTGTTTGCATTTTGCAGCATGTTGTCACTTTTTTTAGGCAGCATATTGCTCTTGTCTAGTGAATAATTTGAAATGAGTCGCCTCTAGGTGTTTGTAGCGGGGCACAATTGGGTTGTAGTTGAAGGCAGTGCGAGTTTCTCTCAGTGGGGTAGTATGGTGTTCAGTGGGGAGAGGATGTGGCACTATGGTCAGAGCTGCCGAATTTGGAACTGGGGAGCCAGGTTCAGCCTTCATGACCAGTCCACCAGACCAATCTCCCTGAGGGAGAATATTTCCATGCTAGACCTTGGAAGGACCCGCAAGACCTTAGAAGCCCTGGTGTCTTAGCATCGGCAGGTGAACCCTAGCAGTGGCAAGTATGGGTTAACCTTGAAGGCCTGTCTACCATAATCCCTATTGAAGCCCACCGCAAGTCTTTTGGGCAGGCCTACGAAGCAGCACACCCTAGAGCAACAGTGACTCTGTCATTGAGGTCACAGGACCCTTGAGCAGGGAGGCTCTAGGGCGGTGCAAACGGTGAGATGGCATTGAGCGCTGACTTTGGGTCATGTTTGCGAGTATATTATGTTTCTAAAAGCACTTGCTGCCTCCTTCCTGGCCTCCAGGAATTTTCGGCAACAATAAAAATGTCATGAAACTCCGGTGATCAATGTTCTTCCTAGAGAGAGATGGAGGTTTGTCAAGTGGACGTTTTGACTCATGGAAAGGTAGCGCAGAGGGTTAATGTGCTCGCTGCAAAGAACATGTCCCATGCAGATCACCAAGTCCACATAATGTAAATAGGCCAGTGGATTACTGCTTTTGTCAGAGAGATCCTATTGGTACTTGCAGTTTATAAGTCAAAATCCTAACATAGAACAATGAGCTATTAACTGTCATCTAAGAGCTGCATGCCAACTGCAAGGTATAATTTACATCGTTATGGTTTTTTCCCCAGTCTTTGATTAACATAATGTTGCGAAAAGGGTTCACTTGAACAGAAATCAATTCTGGTTATTAAAGAGAACTTCCAACCATGGTATTACGTTCTAAATTCAGAGTTTGTGTTTCTCCAGATCATCACTATTAAACTATACTGCCTACTAGTGCGATTGTCATGTGACTCCTAGTCCTTTGTCTTATGTAAAATTACCTATTGTGATTTCCACACGTATTATTGATTATCTCTGTGTAATGTGTGATATAAAGTTCTCTGACACTCTAAACTGGTATCAGTGGTGCTGTTTATCAAATTAAATGCATCTGAGAGAGAGTGTAGTTATGGAGACTTGAGGGGCACTGTTAAAGGGGGGTAGTGAGGGAATCCGTGGCAGAGCAAGTCATTGGGGGCACCAACATTGTCGCACAGGGCTCCACCAGTGCTAAATCTGGCCACATCTACTTCCTACAGGTCTAACACCAAATCAAAAGCGTTGATTTGACAACCCCTTGAATCTGTAGCATACCTTCAAGTAAATGTATGTTTTAGCAGTGGTCTCGGTTGTTCTAAGACTGTTTTTGCTTATGTAAAATCTTTATTTGTTTGCAATGGTGTCTTGTAATTTTGTACTATATGTGTTGTGTTTTTGCACTTAACATAATTCTGGTGAGTAAAGAGCACACACACAAAAACGATTGTCCTACGTCTCTTAGCATGGGAGTGTGGGATTCTGCTAAGAGGACTTTCGTTAAAACAAATTACGTAATGTCATCCTAAGGTAGCACAATAATGGCACAGAAAGATAAGGGAGCGTTTTGAAATGTGCAATTATATACATGGTGTTAGAGGTTTTCTCTTGTGTAATTTTATATTTTGAATGATCCCGCCCCTCATTCCCTCAACAGGATCTCCCCCCTTTATGAGGCAGAACTGGAAATTGTATCATGCACTCATCTGGAAGCAATCTGTTAACGGGGAGCAAATAATATACATCTTTGTGAGACCTGCACCTAGCTTTTCTATCTAATGAGACAAATGTAATCCATTTAACAGTTTTAAAATATATGGACTTATTTCATTTGTATATTTATCTTTTTGTCCATGTTACTGATATCCACGTTAGGTCTCTTCAGGGATGCCAAATAAGATCAATAGTCCTGCGATGTCACTTTCTATGATGTCACTTCTTGTGATATTACCAAGGGCGGCTCCTTCACTAGGGCGGAGGAGCGATGACCCACTACTTTCTCGTAAAAGGAGAAACACAAAATGGTAAAACGACCATTTTATGTTTCTGCTTCTAGCACTGCGAGAAAGCAGATGTGTTTCGTTGGGGGCGGGCGGGTCTGTTTTAGGGGAGGGGAGGATTGCCTTGCCAACTGGTAAGGGCGCAGACTGTTCGGCCAAACCAGTCTTGCGCACTCTGGCCATTCTCTATGTAGGCTGCTGCAGCCTACATGGGGAAAATGGCCTCCCCATAGGCGCCTGGCTGGTCGGTGTCCTAATCAATCACAACGCTGCCATTGCAGCATTACGATTGGCTTAGGGGAGGGGAGGGAGGCTGCCTGCTTCCTGTTCTCCCCCCCCTTCCGAACTCCCGCGAGATCCTCCACCCGCGAGTCATGCCGGCTGCGACTGGAAGATACATGCAAATTAGAGGGGTCTCACATCTTCTCTTTCGCCCGGGGCCCCAGGAGTTCTAGGACCGGCCCTGCGTACATGGGACACTGAATTCTCAGATAATCTGAACTGCCTCCACAAATGAACACTTCATGCCATCTAGTGGGGGGTAGCATCTGCCACTTTTAAAGAAAGGTTCTCTGGGAGCAAGGCAGGGAAATCGAGCTCACTGTGCAGACCACGATCCAACGGATTATGTTACAAACATGTTTTCAGACCTACCTGGAAAATGTCTCGCTTTTTAATCCATTTTCTAAGTAACGTGTGCTGTAAAGAGGGCCTCGCTTTCTATTCTTGAATTAGGGGCCTTGGTAACTTGCGCCATTTGACATAACTCATACAAAAACACAGATCAGAAAACAACGCATCCTGTCTTTCTGGAGCGATGGGAAACCATTTGTGACCTTTTTGCACATTTCACCCAGATTCCTGAAGGGCTGCATCCCTTCGACAATGTACGTTTTAAGAGGACAATATATTTGAAAGATCAGGGCATCTGCAATGGATTTCGTACATTACTTACTAAGTTAACCTAAATAACCAGCAACCATAAAGTCACCAATATTTAAACACACTTACATTACGTCTGCGCACAGACTCTCTGTCTCGCTCTCACATCTGTACTGCTGCTTCCTGTGCTGTTACTGTGTTATGCAAGCACAGCTGGATTTCACTGCTGCTGTACACCCTGCACCTGTTTTGCATGGGTGGAGAAGAGTGCACTATTCCTGCCTATATGAGATGAGCGTGCACTGGCACTATTTCAGCAGAATGCGTTTTTTTCTGATCTGTGTTTTTGTATGAGTTATGTTTGATGGCGCAGGTTGCCAAGGGCCCTAATGCAAGAATAGAAAGCGAGGCCCTCTAAACAGAGCAAGTTAATTGGAAAATGGATTAAAAAGCGAGACATTTTCCAGGTAGGTCTGAAAACATGTTTGTAACATAATCCGTTGGATCGTGGTCTGCACAATGAGCTCGATTTCCCTGCCTTGCTCCCAGAGAACCTTTCTTTAAAAGTGGAATCAAGCTCTGCTTTCTACAGCAGATGCTACCCCCCACTAGATGGCATGAAGTGTTTATTTGTGTAGACAGTTCAGATTATCTGAGAATTCAGTGTCCCGTGTACCAGGCGCCTTTGTTCATATTCAACTTTTATTTTAAACTATTTTGCCAATTGCCATCTCGTTCCTTCGAGTTGAAATACTTGAAAACCAATAATCGGGGGACTTCTGCCAGAGATTCGTGTAACAACTAACAAGAATTTCAGCCGCACATAGTAGCACACAATACAGGTCTGACATTTCCTGACCCCATAAAACCAAATTCAGGTAAAGAGAGACAGGCCAAAAATCCTCAGGGGTATTAATATACCAGGCGTCAAGGTCTGCCTCATGAAAGCGTTAATGACTAATTTCGAAGGAACACCGGCCTTTCACAGGCCAATGTTCCCTCTAAATAAATAACGCATGCTTATGCTTTCATTCAAGAAAGTTAAGCAACATTGTCATTAGTTGGGTCAGCTCACACATTAAAGTTTAGTTTACGTGCCAATGACACCGCGCTGAATATTAAGTGAACATTAAACACAAGCTAGTAGAACTTGCTACCTGCATATCCTACGAGTGGAGCTCGGTAATCTTTCCCTCGCGCAGGGCTCCGCTCCTAACTGCAGAATGCAGAAGGCAACGTGGCAATGAAGCACAAGCCAAACTGGAAAATGCTGGCTTGACCCTTCCCCCAGACCCCAGGACACCAATCACTTATAATAAACAACTGTTGCTCATTCTCTCTCTCGAGGAAGAGGCAGAGGCCACTGTCACATCCCCTCTACTTTCCCCGAAGCCGGACTGCCCTGCCCCCAGCCCTTGGAATAAATGGGGAGCTTCTGACTCCTCCCTGGGCTTTACGAATATTACCCAAAATCCAATACTATTCTGGCAGTGAGACCAGGCCTTTCCCACTTGCATGTCGTCACTGCCCTGCTTTTTGGCTCCAGGTCGAAGAAATCTTCGCCCGGTCAAAAAAGCATGCACAGCAGAGCCAAGAGCCATCATTCCCCAAAGAAAATCCCAGATTTGCCCATGTTTGTTCCCCGAGCAGCCAGCATAAGTTATTGCTGGCTGCTTGGTGTTCCATCTAACATTTATTTAATCTCCCAGGGTGGCAGGGGGATGGATGTATGATGGTACAATGCGGTACATAACACCGCAGTACCATCACAAAACAGCTTTTACAACGCAAGTCGTTACCACGACTTGCACTGTAGGGGGCTGGACTTAAGAATGGTATGATTCACTATTCCAACTCCAGCCTACGTACAGTAGGGAAGGTGTTGGAATAGTAAATCACACTATTCCTTAGTCTAGAGCGCCCTCCAGCGCAAGTCGTGGTACGTTCTAAAATCCGCATTGTAATGGTACTGCGGTGTTATGACCGCGTCGTAATGGTTGTTTTCCCAGGGGGATGCCCATCTCACCTGTGAACACCAGCCGCCCCTGGTCCATGAATATTCACCACAGATTGGCCTTCCCAGTAAACTGTGACTAATTTAGATTTGTAGCTCTCTCTAACAACCCTTCTAAGTCCTCGCTTTCATTCTGATGTGTGGCTTACTTTGACACCGGTGCCTACCAGGGCTCAGGACACACTGGCATTTGACTGACATTGCCCAAACCTGCAGACCTTTATAAGAACAGCTTATAAATAAAGATGACAAAGGTTAGGTTAGGTAAGTGCGACCCAACAACAACCTCCCAATTATAGGGGCACTGTTTATTTAGGAAGGAAGTCTGTTGTTGTTCATGTTAAGGAGTCGCCTATTTTGGCTTTCGAAAGTCGAGCTAAGCTGTTCACTGAGCATGATCATCAGGGACTCTGACAAGAAAGACTGGGCCCCTTGAGGTTACTGTGACCGTTGTAACTTTTCTACTGCTGCAGATCCCTGTAGAATGATTTTTGTTTTCTCTGACTAAGATGAGAATTATCGTGGTATTATACAATGCTCAGATAATGTCACTCAAATGCTTGCACCAGTTGCAAGAAATCAATCTGCTCGAAACATATTTCCATCACCCCACTGTTCATCAAATTACAGGCAGCTCCTTAAGGTACCACCTGATTGAGTGTGCATTGTACATATATAAAAAGGCAAGATTTGAAAATGATTGTTGCGTGCACGAAACAGTGTTAAATAGCAGAGGAGAATGTTGTCTTCTGTTTATTGTAGTTAATGTTTTAGTTGAGAATTGATTTTTTAAAATGAAGTGATCCATAAGCCTCTTTTCTGGACAAAATATGTTGTCGTGGCGTGTGTGTGTGTAACACTATGTGAGGGAGCATGTGTGTATACACATTTCACTGTCTGACTGCTGTAAGAGAACGTATGTGTGTGTGGGGTTGTGGATTTCGAGGTAGCTCCTTCAGCTCGGTCTCTGCACAGCAACACTATGACAGAGGCATGTGCACAAGGTTGAAGATGGATTGTGTGTGTGGTTTGATTCATGGAGAAGAGCTTTGTAAGTGTATGTTGTGAAGAGTGACATTTTCTCTAGATTTAGTGTAGTTGTGCATGAATCTTGTATGACTGTGTGGATAGGAACTATGCTGTGTTACAGGCGGGCAACGTGGATTGTCGTAATTCTCTTTAGGACTCTTAGTCTGGGATCCGTTGCATTCAGTATGCTAAAAAAATCAAGGATGAACTGCAATCCTGGGATGGATCTCTTTAGCCATCTCATTTCTAAAGTATTTGCAATGTAGGGTGTTACCAATGGTGTGAGCCTTGATGACTTCATCAACCAATACAGTAAAGAGGCAATGGTGCAGAGTGGAGATTCAATCTAGTAGCCTAAAATGGGCAAAGGATGTAAGACGGAATCTCCAGAAAATAGCAGTGCGCCTTAAGGTGAGACTTTCGCAGCAATCCCCGGATGTAGATTTCACAAAGAGTACCCTTAGATACCAAGGGCAGATATATTCAAGGTCGTTGGACCTAGAATACATGAGAGGGAAAAAATCAGTCCAGTTGTTAAGGAATTCATGGGTAAACGTAGCATGGTTCCCATACTTGGATATCTTGCCTAATCAAGGGCTAAGGCATGACATTTTAAGGGTCCGAGTTGGCATTAATCCTTGGATGATGGAAGAAAAAATAAAAGCAGCAATGATTCAGACAGATGGTATTTGTAAATGTGGGCTAGGAACAAGAAATTACATTTTGCACATATTGCTTGATTGTACCTTGGTTTTAGCTATACGGAAATTGCTTTTACGCCCCTTATTTTTAAAACACGAGATAAGCTTTCATGCCTAAGCGGTCTGTCTACTTACGGACTTGCCATCTCTTGACATTGCAATCGCTATGGGAAAATATCTGAAAGCCATAAAACAGTTCGTAAGGGAGAAATTAAAGGAGGGGCATTGATTTTAATTTATCTTAAGCCTTTCCCATTAATGTGAGTTTTTAATAGTTTTAGGGGTATTTACAAACTGTGTATAATGTATTATGATTGTATGAGGATGCCATTTTTTACAAATGTGTTTTATTAGTAACTTATTTGCTATAGAATGTATATTGTCACTGTTACTTGGGTTCCTATTGTGTTTAAAGACTATGGTCTAAATAAACAACGTTTTCTCTGTCTCTCAGTAAAGAGGCAGAGATATGTTACAGGTAGAAAACACTATCAGCCTGATTCATGAAGCTAAATTGCGGGCGCAATAGCTGCGAAAATGGCATTGCGCCCGCAATTACCCAAATCGGCATTCATGAAGAAAATAACCAAAGCGCAAAACACAGATTGCGAATTCGCTAATAATTTGCGCCAAAGCACGGAATTAGAGAATAAAGTTAGCGAATTCGCAATACTAGCGCAATCGGAATTCATGAAAATTCTCTAATAGCGAAAAACCTCAAAATCTCCATTAGCGCAGCGCAAATTAAGGACAACCCAAAGCAGGTGGTAACCATAAAAGTGATTTGCGAAAATTTTGAAAAACTGTTGGCCAATCAGGAACAGGGACAGGGCTGACCAAACACACATAAGGAGACACAGCAGCAGCAGTTGGTGTCTCACAATGCCAGGAATGTACATGGTGGTCAGGCGGCGAAGGCTACAGCGAGCAGCACGGAGGAGACGCAGAATACAGGAGAGGATATTCCGCCAGCGGATCACCCTGCTGGGACAAACCAGGGAGCAGATCTATGCGAAGTACCGGTTGAATGGGGCCATGATAATTCAACTCATACACGACCTTGACCCCCTGATGCAGCACCCAACAAGGCGGACCAATGCTGTGCCTACACATGTACAGGTATTGTGTAGCCTGCACCTCCTGGCCTCTGGTAGCTTCCAGGGGATAGTAGCCGCAGCAGGGGGGATATCCCAGCCCACCATGTCACGCTGCCTCCGGAGTTTTGTTGACGCAATGCTCACCCAGCTACACCGACACATCAGATTCCCCACCAGCCAACAGGAACTGGACTTGACAAAGTTAAACTTCTACAATGTGGCCCATTTCCCATCTGTGATAGGATGCATAGACTGCACCCACATTGCCATCTGCCCCCCAGCTGCGACGGCGTACATGTACCGGAATCGGAAGTCATACCACTCCCTCAACATACAGATGGTCTGCAATGCCAAGACTATCATAACTGACATCGTGGCCCAGTACCCAGGGAGTACCCATGACTCTTTTATATTCCGGCACAGCGGCCTCCACACACGACTGGCCAGGGGAGAATTTGGGGAAGGACACCTACTTGGTAAGTACACATTGTCAACAATTACACATTGCAATGATGTAGCTGCGCAGCTCAGGCACTCACCCTCTGCTCCTCACATGCAGGTGACAGCGGCTACGCCCTCCGGGAATACCTCCTCACCCCATACCTCAACCCGGCTACACCACAGCAACGGCGGTACAATGTTTCTCACATACGGACAAGGAATTGTATAGAACGGACATTCGGCCTACTCAAGAGCCGGTTCCGCATACTGCACAAGACAGGTGGGGCCATGTACTACAGTCCTGATGTGTGCTGCCGCATTGTGGCTGTCTGCGCAATATTACACAACATTGCAACCAAGCGCCGGATACCAGTCGAGATCTCTGGCAGTGAGTCTGAAGGGGACGACCGTCCACCAGCACATGTGCGGCATGCACGCGGGGAGAACCCTGCTGAAGGACACAGACGGCGCAACCACATCACTATGAACAGTTTCTGAAGGCCACAATCCACTCACCCAACATTCACTCCTGCATGGCAATGTAAAAAATGACAGGAGGCCCATGTATGTTGCATGAATAAATATTATTGTTAAATCCACAATAATAACGTAAAGTATACATTCATAATATTGCAGCAGTATTGCGCCATACTGCTCCTAACTAGCCACTGGACATGCTTGTATCATCAGCATTATCTAGGCAACTTGCAAGGAACTCAATTGCGCCTCCGCCGCGCAGCCCCCAAACGACGCTCTGGCTCTTCCTCTGGGACGGCACGTGTCCCTGCAGTGGGCCTGGTGCTGCGGCGTAACACGCCAACCATTGAGGCAGACAAGCTGCTGGCACTGGAGGCGCACTCACTGGTGTCGTCCCTCCCCACATTGCCTTCACCAGTAGGATGGAGTGCCAGTACGGCAGTGGTGACCTGCTCCAGCACCCGTCCAACATCCTCGACACATTGTATCAGCTGCTGCTGCTGCGCCAGGCACCGTCGTGATAGCTGGGAGGTGGCATTCCCCATTATGTAATTTGAGCGGGTGTAGGCTGTCAGGCGCGTTAGGAGCTGCCGGTGGCGTCGGCGGGCGGAGGTGCGCTGCGATATAACTGCAGCAGTGTTGGCCTCCATGGCCGCCGCCATGCGCTCAATACTATCACCCACATTGGCCACATTGCGGCCAATTTTATGTAGTTGCAGCTGGATGGCCGCTTGCCGTCGTGCCTGCTGTTGGTGAATGCGTAGCATCCGGCGCTCAGTGCTCATGCCTGGCTTGCGCACAGCCATCCCCCTCCTGCTGCTGTGTGATGTGTCATGGTGGGAAGCCCTGACATGGCTGCTCTGCTGGCTGTCCACAGTGGGTGTGTGCACAGTCACCGCAGTTGATGCACCAGGAGTAGATGGTGCCACGGGTGGTGGAGTTGTGCTTGGCAAAGGTGCAGCACCTGATGGTGCTGAAGCTGGTGGTCTGGCCCTGCCTGCAGGGTTAGGTGCAGCGCCGGATGTTGCTGGCACTGTTGGTCTGGCCCTGGCTGCAGGGTTAGGTGCAGCGCCGGATGTTGCAGGCACTGTTGGTCTGGCCCTGGCTGCAGGGTTAGGTGCAGCGCCGGATGTTGCAGGCACTGTTGGTCTGGCCCTGGCTGCAGGGTTAGGTGCAGCGCCGGATGTTGCAGGCACTGTTGGTCTGGCCCTGGCTGCAGGGTTAGGTGCAGCGCCGGATGTTGCTGGTGCTGTAGGTCTGGCCCTGGCTGCAGGGTTAGGTGCAGCGCCGGATGTTGCTGGCGCTGTATGTCTTGCCCTGGCTGCAGGGATTGGTGCTGCCAATGATGGTGCTGGACCTGTTGGTGTTGGCCTGGCTGCGGTGTGTGGGGCTACGCCTGATGGTGCATGAGGTGTTGGTGTTGGCACCTCCTCCGCATCCTCTTCTGACTCAGCGATCTGCAGCATGTCGCTGTCGCTGCTGTAGTCGCCGCCACCTGTGAGGGGAATTGGACTTACATTAATGCCATGTATCTGTCACACGTACAGCTTAGCGATAGCTCATTTTGGGTTACGTCTGGCTGCTTTGGGGTTATTTTACTTTTTATTTTACATTATGGGCAGTGTACATGTCCGACATTGCTTGTGGCCATGATCTCATGTGCATTGTTTGTATGACTTGGAATGCATATGGGAGGCTATAGGGCCATGGCCATTGGTAGGGGACAGGGTCGCAGTCGCATGCCACTTACCTTGGCTGTCTTGGCTGGGTCGGGATGAGTCCAGGTTGGTGACACCTATGCATGCCTCTGTCTCGAGGGTGTCCTCCACGCGGTCCTCCATGGGGGTATTGGGAGGGACAGTAGGGTCTCCGCCCCCAGTACCAGATGTCTCGCCCAGCCTCTCTGCCACCCTTTCCTTGGCACGACCTCGGAGGTCGTACCACCTCTTCTTTAATTCGTCCAGTGACCTGTGTGTCACGCCCACAACGTTCACTTTGGCAGAAATTCCTAGCCAGATGCGACGTCTCTCCATCTCTGGCACCCTCCGGGAGT
This sequence comes from Lissotriton helveticus, assembly GCF_964261635.1. Taxonomy (NCBI): domain Eukaryota; kingdom Metazoa; phylum Chordata; class Amphibia; order Caudata; family Salamandridae; genus Lissotriton; species Lissotriton helveticus. Next base: position 317,736,948 of record NC_136061.1, read on the forward strand.
CCTTTCCGAAGAGTTTAGCGTGGTTTTCAACCACTCCCTCGATGAGGTGCTCCAACTCCGGCTCGGTAAACTTGAGCTTTCTCTTGCGCCCGCTGTCACTGGGCCCGGGTGCTGTCTCCTCTGTCATTGCTACTGTCGCTAAAGGGTGACTAGCGCTACTTTGGAGGTGTCCCGGTAGGAGCTCTCAGTTTCGCTGCAGACTCGCGGTCAGCCTCGCAGTTCAGAATGGGTGTGGCAACTGGCTGCTTCCTGGTTGCGACGTCATCACGGCGCTCGTAAAGCGACTTCCCGTTGGTGAGTTCTCGCTACTGGCGAGATGTCGCAAATGTGGATTTGCGTGGCGCTAAATAGAGACGGAATATCTGGGTTTTTGCGACTTTTTCGGCGATTTCATTTTCTCGCTATCGATTTTAGCGCCCGTGTGCGAATCGCTTAGATTACTCGCTATCTATGATGAATTCCGATCTGCGCCTTTCCATTTGCGAATCGCTGTGAATCGCTATTTGAGAGTCGCTGTTTCTTTTCTTCATGAATCAGGCTGTTAGAGGGCCTGTTTCCATTGTTTGTATGTGTTTGGCTTGGATGTCATTATGCAAGCAGACCAGATAGAGGATTGGGCACATTTTCTTTTTTTTTTTTTTTTTTTTTTTGTTGTTTCTAATGTTTTCTTTACGCCTGTGCTATAATGGGATCCCGTTTTTGCAACAATTTGCAGTAAATATGTGGTGTAAAAGCCACCATTTTAACTCATTTTTTGCAAAATGTTCGTGTGGGGGAACCCCCCCACCCCCTCGCAACCCTCTTTTTTCAGTTCAGGCTCGGTCGCTTCCCTCGCTCCTTCAACAGCAATACACTTTATTGCCCACCACTTTCAAAATCACCATCCGCCACTGTTGGTTGCAGTGACTATGAAACCTTCCCTAACAAAAAGAGAGAAGGTACAACACAGGCAGTGCACACTCACACATACCCACAAAACTCTGACCAAATGTGTATTTATTTTTAGGTACATGTATTTAATGTATATACTGCATCCATCCCAAGAGATCAGTTGCAAAGCATGTACATACAAAAATGTATTAAATATAGAAAACAAACTTAAAACCGAGTTATAAAATACAGCATAAAACACAGTAGATGCAGCCTCAGCATACATGTGCAGCAACAGTACAAGCTTTGATAACCTACACAGAAGGGTATTGCTGCAAAAAGCAATAGCGTGAATTGCTTCCCACACACAACAGGTCTAGAATGCAAGCTCTCCACTCACGCACACAATAATAACCGCACAAAGTGCAGCAGTGTGACCTCGATCACACTGAAGACGGAGTGCACGGGGAGAGAAAAAACAAGGCGACAGTGGTCACACCACAGAAGGCAGCAATGGAAGATTCTCGAACACAAGATATCACGGTGGACCAACCAATAGCAGTGTACACGTGCATGACTGAATGGGTCCTAACAAAGTGCATCATGTCTTCACTGGCTTCCCGTCAACATGAGGATCATCGTCAAGCTCCTCACCCACGCACACAAGGCGCTCCACAACACCGGACCAGCATACCTCAACAGACGACTCACCTTCTACACCCCGAACCGCCAACTTCGCTTCACCGACCTCGCCCTCGCCACCGCCCCCCCGCATCCGAAGAGCGACCACCGGCGGCAGATCGTTCTCCCACCTCGCAGCCAAGACATGGAACACCCTCCCCATCCTCCTACTGCAGACCCAGGACCTACTGACCTTCAGGAGGCTACTCAAGACCTGGCTTTTCAATCAGTAGCAGAACCCCTCCACCCCCAGCGCCTTGAGCCCTCACGGGTGAGTAGCGCACTTTACAAATTTCGTAATTGATTGATTGATTGCGTGAAAACAAGTGCAGCATGGCATCATTAACGCAGACATCTGAGCCTAACATTAAATTCAATATGGTCAGCAGAAATTAAAAAATAACAAGTGAAGCATGGCAACAGAGAGCAGATTTTTCCTGGAACAGCACATCTACAACATTGACATAGACAACAGAGCATTGACATAGACAACTGGGCTGCAAGCTTCACTGATTCGGAACAGGCACTGTAGGTGTGCAAGGGTCTTTGGTACATAGGAGGCACGCACAGCACTGATTAAGGCCATAATAGAATTGTCTGATGAAATGAGATACATAAATGTGGCCAACTGCTGCACATTACTTGCTCATTTTCTAATGTGAGCAAACCCTCTTTAGTTGTGTATAATCGGAAGCAAAACAAGCATTTACAAATGTTGTAGGTTACGCCACATCCCGTCCTCTTTAAAAAAACAGGGCATTGGCAAAGAGGCATAGGTTCTGGGTTTCGGTTGCAGGGTTTCATAAGCACCTACATCCCCTGGTTTGGCAGCAAAAACAGTTTTAGTTGGGCTACAATTATCTCATTACATTTCTGGTGCCACTGCTCCTGCTTCATTGGTGATTGTTGCACCCCTGCCCAATTAGTCAAGTTTTAGTTCAGAACAAACCGCTTTGCAAACACATGTCTCGGTTTCTATATCAGTGTTACTCTGGTTTGGTTACAAGCAGTCTGGAAGCAGGCATTCACACCCCCTACAAATACATGACAGTTACTTAAATTCTGGACAGCGGTGCTTTAAATGGGCCGGTACTCACCGGTACTGAGTACCGGCACTTTTTCCTTTTCTCCCCTTGAGTACCGGCACTTTTCCTAGAAGGAAGAGAGTACCGGTACTCATGGGACCGGACTTCAGCCCAGGCAGCGCTTCCTTCATCACCTCTACTACCACTGCAGCTCCTTTAACAAGCACTGCACGGAATTAATCACTGGAGCGTTTGTCACCAGGAACCAGCGCGAGGTGCTTTGGAAGTCTTCAGAGCGGGGAGGGAGGGGGGTCTGCAGAGTGCTTATCGGATCCTTTGTTCTTTCACAGTGGGGCTGAGAGGGGGCTGTAAAATGTAATGGGTGGCGGCGGGACGCACTGTTCAGGATTGAATATTCTGTGAACAGAACAGATAAAAAGTGGGTTTATGGCTGTGGGAGTGATGTCCACTGAGTGTTATCTAACAGCGGCACGTTAAGCGCACCTGGGGACAGACGCCAGCTGGCCTACCCGTGTCGGCCTCAGACCCCTCCTGGGAACAGGCCTCTCTGACCTGCTCTGGGTGTATGATCCAAGGGGGAAAGGGGGGGCACCGTTCTTCGGCACTTATTAAATGAGTGCGTCCCTGGCTGAAAATTACAACTTGATCTATATTTTCTAAAACTCTATCTTGTTTTGAAACGTGTTTCTGTATATTGGATAAGTGCCAAGTGTTTGTGTACGTGGTTGAGAAAACAAGCTGGGGGAAGGCACTGAACTCTGGCTGCTGTTTCAGAATGAGTCACAGGAATGAACGCAGCTCATTCGGAAGAACACACTCTTCGAAAACCCATCAATTTTACTAACTTTAAAAAAAAAAAAAATGTTCATGAAATGCTTGATTACACTGTTGCACAAATAAAACACACACTCCACAAATAGACAAGCACCGTAGGCAAACACAGTAGTGACGCACACAACACAGTAACGGATACATGCACACAAACGATAATGCACGGACATAGATGAGTACATACTGCACAGATGTACATGCACCAAAGATTCATGCCCAAGCATGCACATGCAACACTTGCAAAAACCACACAGCACACACATTCTATCGGTAGACACACACATACAATTAAACTCATACCAAACGCATACCAACTCACAAAATAAACTATGGAGCTTCTACTGGTCACCTTACAGTATCTTGCTGCGCCTTTCTTTACAGCATAACATTTGATGAAGTCCCATTTCCTTTATGGCTATCTTGATAAATAACTACCATGTATAGTGTGTGCTGTACAAACTGAGCAAAAGACACACAATTGATGGACCGAATGCAGAACAAATCAAAGCATTACAGTTTTTGTTGAATAGAGCCTTGTGTTACCTGCAGGTCAAAAGTTAAGATCCTTATAAAATAGCTTAGTGAGTTATGACCCTGCAGCAAGGACCTGCCTGCAAACAAGAAGGCATATATTTAGAACCTCGCTGTTATTTCCTCAATCTTTTCTTATGTTAAGGTTCCAAAAAAGCCTACTTTGGGTAGTAATAAACACTTTTAAGTAAGTGCCATATATATACTTATTAGTGAGATAACTAATGGACAGATACATCCGACATTCTTACAATGCATGCAGATTTTGTTCATATAACCTTGGCAAAGTCAAAAAGCTAACCCTGCCCCATGTCCCACCTTAGCACCGCCCTTATCTCCGCCCACTGCTCCTTTTGGTGCACTTATTTTTTTCCAGTTAAAGCACTGCTGGACGGCAAGGTACCACTGCAAGAGGATTTGTGTTCATTATCTTTTGTCTGGTATGTTCCTCGACGCGATCTGAGATCTACTAACGCTCGGCTGGCCGCTATTCCCAGGTTGAGGAGCCTCTCCCAAGAGGGGTGGCAGAAGCCTCTCCCACGTGGCGGGCAAACTTTGGAACACCCTGCCTTCCTCCCTCGGGTCTCAACCGAATAGGCTCTTGTTTAAGAAATCTCTCAAAAATTGACTATTCCCCTAAGCCTATGTAAGTCTCATCCCCAGCTAGAGGCAGCATCGCTTCCAGCGCCAAGACGCCTCGGCATATGTGCACTTTAGAAATATCTTACAGGCAGTTTGAAATTGACAAAGCATACAGAGTTCCAGCCACCAAACCCCAGCAGGGCAGAGGACCGCGTCCCATCATATGCAAACCGCTTCACAGCAACCAGACAGATGCAATTTTCGCAATCGCGAGGAAGAATTAGAACCTGAAATAGAACGGCAACAAAATCATAATCACACAGGATTTTTCCAAGCAAACAGTGGAAATCAGGAAAAGCTTCTTGGCCCTAAGGGACCAAATGAGAAGAGAAGGCATAACTTTTAGCTTTGTTGGACCATCGCGAATGAAGATCACCGACAGAAGAGGAACCCGGGTGTTCGAGGACCCCAGCGAGCTGAGAAGATACCTACAAGGCCCCAGCCCAGAAGACATGGAAGCCCAAAATCCAGGCATGGGGAAAAGGCGAGCCCCGCCGGAAAACGGTGAAGAAGAAGGAGCAGGAATATGAAGACTCCAGACTCCAGCCAAGAACACAAGCGAATGTCCGACCTACGCTACCTCGTGGTCCTGTACCACCCTCTGAACAAGACTGACCTATGACCTATACATCTACCTCAAAACAACTGCCAACATTCCTATCTCAAGTTTGATCAACTGACCTACCTCAGGGTCCTGCTTCATCCCTAAGTCAGACCCAAGAGAGAAGCGGAGCCTCCGCATCGGGGGCCCCCAAAACAGACAATCTAAGGGAGTCAGGAACCAACAAACAAGACATTTCAACGTGAAACAAGAACTGCAAATGTATATCCTTTTGACTCTGCTAAGCACACATCATAGACGTCCACACGATCTGAGCAGAAAGGGGGCGAACCTACTATGTCTTAAAAGCTAGACCAGAGACTACTCTGGGGGGGATCGAGGGGGGAGTCCACACTGTCGCACGCCTATAGTACGAAGCACGGGGGGAGGGGGCCCTTCAGGTACAGCGGTATGCGACTATTGAGTACTGTGTTTTTCTTCTTTCTTCTTTCCTCTTTCCTATCTCTCACTTTCTGTTCTTGCACCCTATCCGTCTCGGAGACAGAGCCAACAGACTTACGACCGTGTTGAAGCATGAGGGTCGGAGACCTAGAGCACAAGCACCATCAGCCAGACAGAGAAGGGGGCGTAAACACAAACAATTGAGGGCGAACACCAAACCAACAGGCGACACACACACACAATCTCATGACAACACCAACACCCAGTCAGCTAAGCTTGGATATCAAAGTAGTGTCCCTAAATGTCAAAGGCCTCAACCATTCAGTCAAGCGCAGGAAAACTCTAGACTACCTAGCAAAACTCAAGGCCGATGTGTACGTCCTCCAAGAAACCAAGCTCTCGGAGGGAGACGTGCAACGCCTCAGAGCAAACTTGATAAGTGGAACCTTCTGCTCCCCGGCCAAACAAAAAAAAAGAGGAGTCATCACACTAACACACAGAAAGAGCAACCTAACCATACAGGAGTGTCAGACAGACGCGGATGGTAGGCTACTGATAACTAGCTTGAAAAGAGGAGAGGAGACTATACACATAGCCAACGTCTATGGTCCCAATTCAGAGAACAAGGAATACTGGAATAGCGTAGAAAGCAAACTAGACAAGCTCCCCCAGGACGACCTAGTACTATTAGCTGGGGACATGAACGAGGTACTAGACCAGGCCACCGACAGGCATCCGACTAGGCAGAGCCACAGAGCCCAAGAGCAAAGTATCCTGGCAAACATATGCACAAAGCTCCACCTCAGAGACCCCTGGAGATTACAGCACCCTGATGAAAGAGAATACACATTCTACTCACACCCCCACAACTCATACAGCAGAATAGATTACATATTTATGTCGGACACGCACACACATCTCATCGAACACACAGAGATAGCACCGATAACAATTTCGGATCATGCTCACATTAGTCTCTCCCTCAGCGGTAGGCACAATGTGCAACCGAGCCGAAGATGGAGACTAAACAGTGACATCCTGCAGAACCCCGCGCACGTCGCTGAGATAGAGGAGGCGATTATGGAGTACCTCGCCTTCAATGATAACGCAGAAGTGGACAAGTGCGTCCTGTAGGACGCACTTAAAGCCACACTAAGAGGGAAACTTCTAAGCATCAAGGCTAGGATGAATAAGGAAAGAAATAAAAAAATAAAAGACCTCGACAATGCAATTAGGGATCTGGAGAGAGGCCACTGTGCTAACCTGGCAGACGCCAACACGTTGACGGCCCTAACAAAAAAGAAATATGAACTCAACAGAATCTTGAGCGAAAGGGCAGGAACATGGATAAACAAATATAAGGCAATCAACCTATGTACGGCCAATAAGGCAGGGAGGGCGCTAGCGTTATACCTAAAAGCAAAGCAAAGGCAACACTCTAGGAATTTTCAAAGGATTCTATGGTGATCTATACAAAGCAGACAACGGCCTACTAGCGGATGGAGGGGCTGAGGTACTAAGCAGACTAAACCTACCCACATTAACAGAACACCAAAGAACATCCCTGGACCAAGACATAACGGGGGCGGAAATAGGGGTAGAGTCACTTAAAGCGAATAAGGCCCCAGGGCCAGACGGGTACACATCTAGCTTCCACAAGCTCTACCTACAACTACTTACGCCCACATTGGTAGAGGTCTTCACGCACTGTGTGCGCAAAGGCCGAATGACAGAGACCATGGCGGAAGCCAACATCATAGTGATACCTAAAGAGGGAAAAGACCCGCAATACCCCCAAAACTACAGACCAATTTCCTTGATCAATGTGGACTGCAAAATTTATGCTAAAATACTAGCTAACAGACTGAACAGCTATCTCCCCCACCTCATACACAATTCACAAGTAGGCTACATCAAGAACAGGCTAGCCCAGGACAACACAAGACTTCTCTGCCACCTTATTCACCGCACATCAGCCAGTACAGATTCAGCGGTCATGCATTAGACGCCGAAAAGGCCTTTGATAGGGTGTCCTGGCCATACTTGGAACTTTGCATGAAGAAGTTTGGGTTGAGAGCAAACTACAGAGGAATGGTTATGGCCCTATACAATAAACCTAAAGCCAGAGTAGTAGTCAATGGAGGTACATCAGAGCAGCTGACATTAGAAAGGGGGACGAGGCAGGGATGCCCGCTCTCACCAGCCCTATTTCTACTAGCAATCGAGCCACTCCTCAACATGATCAGGAATAACACTGAGATTGCTGGAGTAGACAGAAACGGCAAGGCGGTGAAGCTGGCAGCATATGCTGATGATATTCTGATCATAACCAAGAAACCCACGGAATCGACAACAGCACTGATGGACACCATTGAGACGTACGCAAAAGTCTCGGGATACCGGCTCAACAGAGAGAAGTCGGAATGCAAACCTATGAACGTCCATACTACAAGTGCGGTCCTGGGCGATTCGGGGCTAGTCTGGCAAAAAAAGCACCTTAAATACCTTGGACTCCATTTCGGAAAGGACCTCAAGGATACCCTAGACCACAATGAGGCAATTACCCTAAAAAAGATAAAGGAAAAGCTGAACGCCTGGTCACCCAAATACATAAGCTGGTGGGGAAGGGTGGAGTCTATCAAGATGATGATAACACCCATAATCAACTACATGCTAGGAATGCTACCACTAACACTCACAACAGACTTCCACAGACAGCTAGACATAATGATCAATAAATTCATATGGAAAGAGTAAAAACCCAGGATAAGCCTGCACAAACTTAGGCTAAGCAAAAACTTAGGTGGTTTGAACATCACCAACTTTAAAACCTTCCAAATCGCATGCTTAGCCAGACAGGGGGCCCACTGGCTAGCCCCTGATAAGGAGTATGCACCGGTGTGGCTGGAACTGGAGAAACCTATCCTGGGAGGCCTAGACCCCATAGCTATGCTTACGGCAAACAAACACCCAGAGACCGACAACATAATCATCAAAAATACTAAAGTAGCCCTCCTAAAGGTAGACACTAAGATGGAACAGAGCATCAGGAACACAAAATGGGAGTCCATATGGTTCAACCCCAAAGTCTAATATAAAGGGAAGTTCCTAGCCAAGGCCACCTGGTATGGGAAGGGTATATCCACTCCACAGCAACTAGAAAAGAACAACACACCACTAACTTTTGACTCCCTGAAAGACCTTCATGCCCTAACCACAGTCGAGTTCTATGGGTTCCTAAAAATAAAAGCAGCCATCACAAAAGCCAACCTGAACACAAGAACACCCTCCATCATACAATACATGGGCAACCTGAACAAGGTAGGCCACCACACCTCCCATCTATACAAACTACTAAGTCCAACAAAGTCGAAACTCAACACTAAAACACTGGGGTTCTGGGAAGAGCTTTTAGGCAGACAACTGAGTGAGAAAGAAAAGGGACGCCTGTGGATATCTGCCTCCCAGAACAAAATTTCCCCGCAAGTGGCACAGACAAAATACTGGCTGCTGCACAGGGCTTACTGGACCCCCGCCCGCCTCGCTGGGGCAGGGGTCAGAGAAAACGACACCTGCTGGAACTGCAAAAAGGAGAGAGGAGACCTTGCACACCTAATCTTTCAATGCATTCGAGTCAAGACCTTTTGGGTCAAAATCAAGGACTTCATCTCAAAGTTAGTGGGGAGTGACATACAGCCAGGCTTTGTAGGACTAGTAACGGCCTTCATAGCCCCAGATCTAAGATCCAAAGAGGACGGAGACCTCACAGACCTCCTCCTCACAGCAGCAGTCAAGACAATACTGGCAAACTGGAAAAACACAGGGAAGGCAACGTTCAAGGGCTGGGTCAACTGGATTACCTTTCTAAGAGGGGCGGACAACATAGCGGCAACTCGCACTCCCAACCACACAGCGAGAGGTGCAATGTGGGCATCACTAGACAAACACCTGGGCACGTATGAACCCCCTTGAATAAAGGCTCAACACGGGTCACCAACGCACCACTGCCACCAGTGCTCGACACTGCACAACCACATGCTAACTAGTCTCTATCTCCCTCTCTTTTCTTTTCACCCTCTTCCCTTCATCTTTCACTCACCTTTTTCTTGAACGAGGGTGCAACAAGATTCAACAAAGTGCCTTTACTATCGGATATGTGATATATGCTCCGCCATGAAGCCCGCCAAGCCTGTTGTAACCCTAAGGGCGTCCGCGAGGCACTATCAGCGCTATCACTGTACCATGTATGCCTTAAAAATGTGTTAATAAAACATGTTGAAATAAAAAAAAAAATATCTTACTTACTAATTATTTAGAGATGCACAATAAATGACAGCCAACAGTCCCATGTAATCTCGCCCCCTTGTCCAGGGGTCAGAGGTGCTGTCTATTTTCTCAATAAGTAAAACACTTGCCATTAGTGTATGGTCTCATCTGCACTTTCATCACTGTTATTATGAAACGGGAATGAAGCAGGGAGGCTGTGGGGAGGGGACGCGAAGGAAGGTTGCTAATTGTCTCTCAGGCCCCCTAAGGACTTTGGGATAGGAGCCTCATGTCTGCAGCCTGCCCTTACGTACAAAGGCACTCGCAAATCACTAGGAAAAACTGATTTACACACTAACTTCTGCTTAGAAATGTCCAACCTGAGGAAGAATAGAGAGCATGATAGCTGCCAAGTGCTTTCAAGATGGTGGCTGCACATAGGACACAAGGTGACAAGAAATGCAGGTGCTCGATTTAAAGCCACCAGCTGAATGTACAGGGAGCAGGGAAATTAGGGAAACGAACAGACAAATATCATAAACACAATAATGTGCTTCAATTTTCCTCCCGGAAAAATCAAGAAAAGGAGTATAACATTTTAAAAAAAGAAACATATTGTAGACAAACATGACCCCAGACCTTTTTTTTTTGTTCCTTTATTTATTTTGTGTGACACGCATTCATAACGTCGTGAGCTTAGGGTCACACCGCACACACAACATGTAATTGCAGTATAACACTGTATACATTACATAGCTCATATGGCCTTGAGGCCATGATAATGGTGTGAATCAGGTTTTATGAAAAATGAACCATTAAAGTGAATATAGCACATTCAACATTCCCTCCCCACCACAGTTCCAATGCATGTATTCGGATTGCCTTCTCCCACCACCCTCATGTTTCCACCAGTTCGCACTGTGACTTATCATCTTCCAAGGGCATGTACCTAGGTCTAACCCCCCTGTATCCCAACTACACCCCGTATCATGATTACAACATCACATGAATCCTATGGTTACACATGAGCTTTCCTTTCCTGTTCCCAACAGTCAACCAACACACAGTGGGAGTGTATCCGATTTTGCTTCCATTTTTTCAAGATAAGTTTCCCATTGGTCAGTGGGTTGGCATCTCCCATCCCTAGATCTTGTGTCTGTGTGAACTGCTATCTCCGCTCTCCCCCATCTAACCAAGTCTTATCGCCAGAGGTCCAATACTGTAACCGTGCTCGATTTCCATGTCTTGTCTACAACTGCTTCACTAGCACCAGGGCCAAGCGCTGGAAGCAGGCCAGCTGCTTTGTCCATTTAGTAACTATATGCACATGTAGCAAACATCGGAGGAGGTACAGTGGCAGGATAGAAGCAGGCGCTTTGGAATTGCACTGCGTCACCTCTATCCCCGTCCCTAAACTTAAGCAGGACGTAGCTACCATTTCATAGAAGGGTGGGTTGAATCGTAGCGTTAGCTCCACCTGAGCACAGGAGACTTGAGATCTCCAATTGAGGGCACTACAATTTAGTGTGTTTTGATGGTTGATGGTAACAGCCAATCGAGCTTCCTGATGCAAAAGAAACATGGGGCATATTTACAATAAAGTGGCGAAGCGTGTCGTTAAGCCAAGAAGGCTACCGACATGCTTCATCACTTTAGAAACGCAGGGCTGCACCATATTTACAAGAATGGTGCTCCCTGAGTTTCCCCCTGCGCTGGCGCTAACTTTATCTGCCAAGCGCCAATGCTGGCACCGGTGCCTGTGTTTAGGGGAAGATTGTTTTTGTGCAGGAAGGTCCCCCTTGGACCTTCCTGCAAATAAACAATCTTTAAATGCCGTTAGTAACTTCTATGTGTGCTGCTAAATTCAGCACACATAGAAGTTGCAAAGCAGCATATTTTTAAATGATTGTTTATGTGCAGGCAGGGGGACCTTCCTGCACATAAATAATCATAGGCAATTTGCTGTTTCTCTGTGTGCTGCTCAAGGCAGCGCACATTAAAACAGCAAAAACGAAGATAAATAAAGCATTTCTCCTTGTTTCGCCTGTCTGAGACCAGGTTTTCCCTGGTCTTAATTTTGAAGCTGCCTCCTATTTATGCTGCCCTTTAATATAGGAGGCAGCACTAAAATCAACCGGCGCTGCGGTGGAACGCCCATGGCACCACCCATTGCCCACCCCTTTCACACTAAATACTGCGTGAAAGGCTGCCTTATTTACAAGGCAGCTGTCTTGTAAATAAGGCGAGGCCCCTATCGCCATCACAACGTCACTGAAAATGATGTTGTGGTGGCAATAGGGGCTTGTAAATATGCCCATAATCCCTTCAGAACACAGGTAGTCAAACAAGCCACACGAAGAAGCTGAGGATCATACTTTTTAGTTAGATGTACATACAGTACACAGAGGTGTAGATCCAGCTATAAGAAAAGCTCATATGGACCTGCCGAGCACCATCAGATTTCCGTTGAAAAGTGCGTTCCCAAAAGTCGGGATTAGCTTCTGCTACTCGAGACAGTTACCCCTCAGAAAGACAACACTATGCAGTACCTAGTGAAATCAGAAATTAGACCCAGAAATAGGAGCCCTCCAACTCTCCATCTCTAGGCGGTACAGAAAGTTCATCCAAGAAGACTTCGTATAGGAGTCAGCGTTGATTGGGGCGTAGGGGCACAGCCCCCCCCCCCGCCCGCAGCTCCCTCGGCTTTTCTGAAGTTTAGTAAACTGAATCAGTTTACTTAAGTACAAAGTAAACGCCGAGGGAAAACAGAACTACTGACAATCATGTCAGTCAACATGACGCCAAACCGCCCACCCCGGGTGGGCGGTCTGGTGTCATGTTGACTGACATGATTGTCACCAGGGCAACAGCAACACAAGTGCGCATGAGTGGGGACGGAGGGGACATTTTTTACCCGTGCCCACTCATGCGCACTTGTGTTTGTGCTTTTTTGCACATGCCCATTAGGAGCCCTTCAGGCTCCTAATGGGCGTGCTGGGGGCGAAGAGTAACCTGTGCCCCAAGCCATGCAGCGCCAGGATTGGCTGAGAGGGGCTGCCAGTCCACTCCAGCGCCATCCGTGACGTGAAGGCGGCGGCGCCAAGGGAAGCAGCGGAGCGGTAAGGTAAGTTTTGGTTTTGTTTTATATTTAAGTACCGCCCCCCCCCGCACGCGACATCCCCCCACGAGCCACGACTGTTTCGAAGGCCAGGACACGGCTGTTTGTAATGCGCACAAGGTATGTTTAGATATTTATATGCTGTGCCCCATGCGTCCATAAACTGTATAGGGAGGATGATAACTAAGTCGTAAACGTGCGACAACAAGTGCAAATCAAGCAGCTGTCCTGTCATGGGAGAGCGATGGCTGCCGCGGTGGTGGGGGTGAGGGAGCCACTAACAGGCGCTCGCTGACAGGGTCGACTTCGCCAGCTCCCCTGGAGCCCCGTCACACATGGCACAGCCGCCTCACTGGCTGAGCCTTATTATCTCGGGCCCGGAAGCTGAGTGACACTATGTTCAGAGACACAAGTCTCATCCCTGTGTCTGTGACTTCCTCTGAGCTCCAAGATGCGTGACTTGTGCAGAGTGAGAGAGAATGAGTACTGGGGTATGAGTGCCCGATCTAGTTAGTGAGTGTGTTGTGGTGTTAGCCTGAAAGCACACTGACGCAAGAATGCCTTTAAGTTTATATTTTATTTAGCCCGGAGCGCCGGGAGACAATGCGCTGCTTGCAGCGGTCGGCGCCGAATAACATGGCCGCCTTCCGCTTCCCGTTTCCCTGTTTCCGTTTCCTGTGACGGGAGACTAGACCGTCACTACATATCTCCCCCCTTTATGCAACAATAACAACAAACAATAAAGTCCTTACTTCCAGTCCATATCATAGTCCTTGAACTTCTCTGGTACCTTTACCGCTCTTCCAACTCTGGTTCTCATTACTTCGGTTCTACCTTCTTCTATCTGTCCTCTTCTGTCTACTCTTCTCCCTTCACTTTCATCTTCTCTGCCACAAACTTCCTCATTGCTTTCTGCTTTGCACTCGCTCCTCATCTCTTCACTCGTCTCACCTTCTCCTTCGCCGTCTTCCACTTGCTGCTCTCCTTCTTCTACATTCTCGTTTTCCCTTCCGCTACGTTCTCTTCCATTTTCATCTTCAACTTGCTGTGTTCCTTCTTCCGTTTCGTTTCCCCACTTCAAGATCTTGCTGCACTTGGCCATTCTGTCCTGTGACCATACCTTTCCATCACTGAGCAGGGCGGACCGGGTGTAGGGCTCCAGCACTTGCAATGGTGGTGAAAATTTGGTTTCCCCCTTCTTCTTGAGGATGGCTAGCTTCACTCTCACCCAATTCCCCTTTTCCAGTTCATCACTCTGAACGTTGCGTCTCTTGTTGAAGTGCGCAGTATACACTTCTTGTGCTTTCTCTAAATTTCTTCTGACAACGGCCGGTGACCATTTACTTTGCACCACTAATTTCCTCCATGCCATGTTGTCCTTCGTAAAGGCTTCCCTTCCTCTCAACACCTTAAATGGGCTGTATCCCGTGCTTCCTGGGGTGATGCGATAGGCTCAGATCATTTTCTCCAATTCCTTCTCCCAGTCCATACCATCGTTTATGGCCGCCTGAATGGTGCCCATGATCACCCGATTGAACCTTTCCACTTGACCGTTTCCGGCGGGATGGTAGATGGGGGTGTGTTTTATCTCTATGCCGTTCCTGGCCGTGAATGCGATCCATTTCGCAGACGTGAACTGCGGCCCATTATCACACGTGATAATTTTAGGGATGCCTTCTCTGACGAACGTGGTATGTAGGAAGCGTACTACCGCCTCCGTGTCCACATTTTCCATTTTTTCTACCTCCGGCCACTTGGAATATTTGTCTATTAGAACTACAGCGTACTTCTGTGTTCCCTCTTTGTTGAGAATAGGGCCCATGATGTCCACTGAAACCATTTCCCATGGCCCATCCTGAACTGGAAATTTTCCCAAAGGCGGTCTTAACATGCTCTCTGACTTGTCTGCCTTGGCACATGACTCACATTTACGTACATGTCGTTCTATCTGGGCATCAATGGCTGGCCACCAGTATGCTTGTCTGGCCAAAGCTTTTGTCTTGGTGATTCCCTGGTGTCCTTTGTGCAGTAGATTCATCAAGTGCTCCAGAATGCCTTGAGGAGGAATCACTTTGTCGCCTCTGAGCAAAAAGATGGGGTTCTCAGCCAACGATAGTTCGTCCCTTACTTCCCAGAATTTTCTCAATTCCTCCTTGAGGTGTCTTTTTTCTGGCCACCCGTGAACCACGTATCCTTTGATGGCTTCTAGGTCGACGTCTTCTCGGTATGCTTCTTCCCATTCCTGGGCGCTGATCACTTCCTCCGTATCCTGAATGGTGGCTACCACATAACCTTCCCACCTTTGTTTCTCCCTGTCATCCGCTACTTCCATCGCTGCCGCCCTGCTCAGGAAGTCAGCCACTTTGTTCTGCGGTCCAGGAATGTGTTCCACCTCGTACACGAAGTCCAAAAGTCTAAGAGTCATCTTGGCAATCCTCGGTGTCGCGTGAGCATGGCCGCTTGAAGTCAGCACTCGGACCAAAGGCTTGTGGTCCGTTCGGACCAAGAATTTCGCTCCCCACAAATACTGTCTGAATCGCTCCATCGCCCACACCACTGCCAGCATCTCCTTCTTCACCACACTAAACTTCTCCTCATTGGGTGCAAGCGACCTTGAGGCGAAGCTGACCGTCGATACTTCTCCGTTGTCCGATTTTTGCATAAGGACCGCTCCTAGGCCCCGGTCACTGGCATTAGTAGTGAGGATGGATTCCGCACTTGGGTCGAACCCCTTAAGGGGAATGGATGTGCTCATTTCTTGTTTCAGTGCTTCAAACTCCGTTTGTTCCTCCTGACCCCATACGAACTTGTTCTTCTCCTTCAGGAGTTGGCGTAGGAGATGTGTTTTCGTGGCAAAGTGAGGAATGAACTTACTGTAGTATTCGGCCATTCCTAGAAAGGACCGAACATCCTCCTTAATGGTTGGTGAGGGGGCGTCTTGAATCGATTTCATGTTGGCCTTTTTCGGTAGTATCCCGTTTTCGCTCACTTCATGCCCCAGGTACCTGACAGATTTCACTGCGAACCTGCATTTCGTCCATTCAGCCGTCAGGCCATTTTCCTGTAGTGTCCGTAGTACGATGTGGAGTTTCTCGTTGTGGTCTTGTTTCGTTTTCCCCATTACCAGGATGTCGTCTTGAAAAAATTGCACGTTCTCCACACCCTTCAGTAACTTGTGCATGAGCTTCTGAAAGACCGCTGCTGCGGATGCTAGCCCGAATGGCATTCTCACAAATTCATAGCAGCCGAACGGCGTGATAAATGATGTGAGATGGCTGCATGAGGAGTGTAGTTTTACTTGGTGGTAGGCTGACGACAAGTCTATTGTGGAAAACCACTTGATGTATTTTGTCCTAGCTAGCATCTCATTGATTCGTGGCAGAGGGAATTTGTCGATTACAATGTTTTTGTTCAGTTCTCTTAAGTCGACACACAGCCGCACTTTGCCATTGGGCTTCTGGGCTACCACTAGTGGGGAAAGCCATTCGGCACTCTCTATGGCTCTGATCACTCCCTCTTTCTCCAGCCTGTCCAATTCGGATTGTACTGCTTCCCTACTGCGGAACGGAATGTTTCTCACCTTGTGCACCACTGGTTTAGCTCCCTCCTTTAGCTTTATGAGGTGTTTGTATTTCACTAGTTCCCCAATTTGTCCATTGAATACTTTGGGGTACGCTCTCTGCCAGGACTCTACGTCATCCTTCTTTTCCATGTCCATTAGCAAGATTTTCTCAATGCCCCCTGGGTTGAGTTGTATTCCCAACGCTCCTTGGTCCTTCCAGCTCAACACTGAGGGGCCTTTTTCGGCGATGTACAACTTGCATTGTGCGTGGCGACCACAGAACTCAAACAGGAGGGGACAATACCCCAACATGGGAATTCTTTGTCCCGTATACGTGACTGGCCTCAAATCCATCGGGTGCAGTGTCTCTTTGATCTTGGTAGCGAACTTTTCTTCCCAAACCTGTTGTTGTATGATGGAGATGGGTGCTCCACTGTCTGCGATCATTTCCAGTGGTATCCCTCCAATGTGCATGTTCAGTCTGGGTTTGTCTGTTCCTTCCCCTTCCATTTCTAGCACTTGGACATCGATGTATAGGAACTCTTCCTGGTCCTCTGCGTCTTCTCGATCGTCTGCATCTTCACTTTGTTCCTGGTCTACATATCTGACCATTGCTCCTTTGGGTTTTCGGCGGCACACCTTCTCATAGTGCCCGAACACGCTGCAATATGAGCATTTTGCCCTGAACGCCGGGCACGTTTTGTCATTTCCCATGTGCGTGGTACTGCCACACCTGTAGCAGCTCGGCTTACTTCCTTTGTTCGATCTGTTGTCTGTTTGAGTGTAGTTGTTGTTGTTGTTGAGTCTTCTTCCATCTTGATTCCTTTGCGATTCTCTCTGCCTCGGCCGGTCACTTCTCGCTGGCGCCATGATCTTGCATACCGTCTGTGCTCCACCTGCTTCTTTCTTGGCCGCTTGTGCGCAACGCTTTGACATTTCCGCCTTTTTGACCATGGCCCATATCTCTTTGAGAGAGGCATCTCCATTTACCCAAAGTTTCTCCTGGACGTGGGAGCTGGTAGTGTGCATGATAATTTGGTCTCTAATTAGGTCGTCATGCAACCTGTCAAACTTGCACGTAAGGGCCAGCCTTTGCAGGGCCACGACATACTCGTCCACCGTTTCTTGTATCTGTCTATTGCGACACACACTACTGGTCTGTAGTGGGCGTCAAGATCCGCGATGGCGTGACTGAATACATCCGTGTCCGTACCATCCCTCTCGCCTTTGACAATGGTGTCATAGATCCTGATCCCTTCAGGACCTAAGTTGTGTAATAGTATCTTTTTCCTCCTCTTACTTGAGAACGGAGTGTCGCCTTCCTCTTCCAGGGTTTCTAGATAATTGAGGAAGTACCTCTTCCAGTCTTCCCATTTCATCTCTGGTTCACCACACTTCGTCAGGAATGGCACCAATTGGGTGAGGGAAGAGGACTGGACCGCCATCTTGGACGCACCTCTTTGAAGAGCCGGAACGGGGAGCGTCCGACCCGGTGGGCTCCCCGGCGTGTGTTTCTCAGTGGAGTCGCCTTCGCTTATGTCGCTGGCGCTGTCGTCACCTCTCTCCCTGTTTGAGGGACCAGGCAACGCCTGCTGGTTGTCTCCTGTGGCTTGATCCGTCGAGCTGGGTGCCGCTGTGCCTGGCCGCTGTTCCGCCAGGGTGCCTTGCTCTGCCTTCACAGCTGGGGATGGAATGCTCCCTTGTTGGCTGTTGTTTGCCAAGGCTTGTTTCATATACAAGTCAGCCACAGGATCGATAGGCTCTGGATTTGCCAGTGCTTGTTTTTAATTATTGTTACTAGCACACACGAGCTGAGCGACGTCCTGTCGACTACAGCTGGTGCTGGATTCGTTGCAATACGAGCGTGGGGCGCCCTCCTGGTTCGCGCCCTTTCCGACGCTCCTTCTGCCCCTCTGCCACGCTCCGGGCTGTGTGCAGCGTCGAAACGGGACCACGTGACTGTTCCTTGGGTGCCGTGTGCGCGCGGACTACTCCGCATCTCTCGTCGCCATTGTGGTGTTAGCCTGAAAGCACACTGACGCAAGAATGCCTTTAAGTTTATATTTTATTTAGCCCGGAGCGCCGGGAGACAATGCGCTGCTTGCAGCGGTCGGCGCCGAATAACATGGCCGCCTTCCGCTTCCTGTTTCCGTTTCCTGTGACGGGAGACTAGACCGTCACTACATGTGTCAGAACCTCTTTAACTATTAGGTGTGGGGTTCGTGCCAAATGAGTGAGCCCGTGGAGTAAGAATGAGTTAGGCTGTGATTCATGGCGTGGGACTGCACCAACTAAGTGTGAGACTGACATTCCGTGCACTCAGAGCAGGCTTGCCAATAAGTACACTGCACTGGTGTGCTTTACTTCCACAGACGTGCTGCTTGGAGGCGCTATAAATAGCAGACATCAACATTATTCCCTAGTCCTTTTACCATCCTTGGACGGATGGATGGCTGAGTCAGCCCTGCTAGGATCCCGACTTGCAAATCAACAGGGACACATACAGACTGGGCTATCTGATGGATGAGGTCACGCATGCTCTCGGAGTGGTGCACCATGTATTAGCCGTGCTTTCTTGCACCAGGCACAGTTGAAGTAACATACTCCGGTCTAGAAAAGGCCTCAAAATGCTGCGAGTTTTCAGTTTTGCTGAACTAATTGCTCCGTCAGTGGCTCGTTTCCCGACCCTCGCTCCTCGCGGCTGCAGTGCGCCACTGCCCCAATTAAATACTCGCTCGAGATGGTGGTTCCTTAGTACAAGGTTTAACTAACTCCCATGTCTTTATTTCTTTGTGCTAAACCCCTCGCCCCTGTTAAAGAACGACAGAAGGGGAGTTCTGATTGTTGCAAACGGTGCTCTTTGGGACACGTCCGCTAAAAGGATCACATAGGCAAATGGGAAATCCCTGGGGCCTCATTTATGAGGCCGTGCGTCACTTTTACGCCGCCGGTGCCTCACTTTTTGTGACGCACCAGCAGCGTAAATAATGTGTCTTGTTGCACCATATTTACAAAGTGACGCATCTAGGTAGATGCGTCACTTTGTAAACCCCTGCGCCACATTATACCTGCGCCAGGTATAATGTATGCAGAGGGGGCGTTCCCCCGCAAGAAGCCTCGTAATAGTGACGCAGTGAAATCTATGAGATTTCACTGCGTCACTTTTAGGACGCTGTTGCGTCAAAATCTTGCGCCTGCCTCACAGCAGGCGTAAGACTGACGCAAGCCCTTTCACATGGGGCTTTCCCCATGTGAAAGGACGCATTGCTGGAGTTGCGTCACTTTTGTGACACACCCCAGCAATGCGTGACTTTTGCGCTTACAGATACGTCAGAAATACTGACGTATCTGTAACTCCTTGCGACATGATGCATCATATTATAAATATGATGCATCAATCATGTCGCAGGGAGAGCGCAGTGAAAAGTGACGCATCGCTGTTTTCACGCAGCGATGCGTCACTTTTCATAAATCAGGCCCCAGGAGTACATCATGGCATTGGCGGAATATGCGGGAAATATGAGACGCATCCTAAGGCGCTGAATAGTCGGTGGTGGTTAATTAGTTACATAAAACATGTCTGCCATATTATGGGGTAACTGTGCATTTGATGACAATGACTGGTTTGTGATGTGACACTTTAGTGTATAAAAGCAATGGCAATCATTGATGCAGGCTGTAATTTGAGTGTATATCCTAGAGATAAGTGATGTCATTCTGTGGTTATACTGAATAAGCAGCTACCTATATCATTTTCATTTGAAATCTTTATTATTGATGTCATAACTACGCTTTCACAAGTACCTTATTAACCTTCTTACTTTCTCAAATTCGTTTGAAAATGCACCATTTGACCAATTTTTTTCAAAATGTTCTCAAGAGAAGTACCCTCCCATCCCCCAACCAGCCTTTATGACAGTTGGGCTAGCTCGCTACGCTCGGTGATACACATCAGTCATCTGATTTTTTTTTTTTTACGCCTCACCACTTTCAAATGTCACCTGCCGCCCCTGCCAGTGACTTCCTCCTTGTAGATTGGGAACAGCTGGGAGTTTTATGCCCTTCAAGTTGTCAGGGAACAGTAGCTATAACCCGTCCTTTTGTGCCGATAAGATCCTTTCCGCCTGTGAGCAGGTCTGTTTTTTGTTATACTTGGTTATTTTCTTATATAAAGGAAGTAAAGGTGGGGTTCAGTCGGTGGCCCCCCAAATGTCAAGGGCGTGAATCAGCTACTAGCAATAGCTTAATGCTTTCCCTGGATGGTGTGGCAAAAGGACAGGGTTTTCTCAGTTTTAAATGGGAGATCTTTAACGTATTGGAGGCCCTGGAATATTTCAAGGAGGCCTATATAGCACTGGGATCTCGAGCTGAGTCAGGGGATTCCATATGCTGAATTTCACTTTGAGTCCTTAAAGCGTCGGTGAGTTTCAGGCGGTTACAGAATGATTTACGAAGTCTAAACGAGTTCCTGCATACCTCGGGGGCTTTTCTTTGAACTTTTGTCGCTGTATGGAATGTTGTGTGTATTAAACCTTCAGTTGCCGTGCGACCCACGATGAAAACAGATTAGGAAGAAGGGAGGAAAGCAGACCGTCAGTTTGCAAAAAGTAAAATAGGCGATGCTGACATGCTACCTTCGATGCTCAACATCACACTTATTCACTGCACCTCACCTTTGGCCATGCTGACTCGAGCCGGTGCCAAAGTTCAGTTTTTAGGAATGACTACAGACATGTAACTTTTTATTCTGATGGATCCTTCTACCTACAGGTTCCTCACCTCTTGAATGGATTCCGAAGTAATGGCCACCGAGGTAATGAAGAGCTCTGATGGACCATCAAACCAGGAAGTCCTTTAGTACAGATCAGGCCGAGTGCACATCCTGCCTCACCTTCGAACCAGTCAATAGTGCTTGGCAATGCTATGAAGGGTTTACCAAGTGGCCACTCCGCAGATTTCACCTATTCACCTACAGGGGCTAGCAGTCTGTCCTCCTCTTTTGTAGGGTGAGGTGAGGGAAAGAAGGATAAAAGACTGATCAATTGACTAAGATGGAACTGTGTCATCATCTTCGAAATGAAAGCAACCCTGGTATTGAGGACCAATTTTTTGGGATAAAACGTGGTAAAGTGTGGCTCGATGCTCAGTGCTTGCAACTCACTGACATGCCTGGCCAAAGAAATGAAATGGCAAATAAAAAAATGGGAAGGGAGGATTGCCTTGAGTGGTAGGATAATCATCCTCATTTAGAGTAGACTGATGTGGAAAAACTGCTCTTCTAGAGACCAGAGACATTTGTTCTCCATCTCCTCTAGGTGAGCTCTCCACCCTAGTGTAGAAGCATCCATCACTACCATGGCCACAGCTTGAGGGTGTTGGAAGGACATTGGTCGTGAAAGGTTCTCCTGCCAAAAGAATTTTAGGACGGGACAGCATCTTGAACTTCTTGCACAGGAAGATGTTCAAGGCCCTGAGATACAGAATATGAAGACCGCCATCCTTCTTTGGAACAAGAAAGTACCTTGAGTAGCATCCTTGTCCAATTCCTGCTCTGACGCCTTCCCTTCTGAAGCAAGGCTGCCACCTCTTGCTGAAGCAGGAGAAGGTGTTCCTGCAAAAGTTATATATGGTTGGAGTGTGAACCGTAGAATTAGCTGCTAGAACGGTAGGGCATACTCCTTTTCCACAATCTGTATGACCCATTGGCCTGAAGGTATGGCCTTCAAAGCTTGTGAAAAAAAGAGGTACCTGGCCTCACACCACTGGCTTCAAGTGGTCCAACAAGGAGGAACTACAGCTGCTTCTCTGTGGTGGCTAGGGAGGATGATTAAGTAGTGAATGCCTAAGGAGTTGTACAAACTCTACCATTTGAACAGCTTCTGTATTGTGGCAGAATGGGTTCTGAAATTTCTGCTGAGCAAGGACCTCCTTGCACTGGTGGAAGTTGAGGTCTCTTCAAAACCCCTGGGATTCCTTTCTTTTGGGTTGCAGACTGAGAGAGCGAGACTGTAGCCGAGCTTACTTAGTCTCATTCCAAGGCAGAGTCAGTCTTTCCCCTGAATAGTTTGGAACCTTCATAGAGAAGAGAAGTTCAATCAAAGTGGTTGCACATCCTGGGAGAAACCAGAGGTTCTCAGCCAGGCATGTCTCTAGAAAGCGACATGTGTTTCTATTGTCCTGGCTGAATTCTATCACCTACCCTGATGCTGTCTCACCATCTCTGATCAGGACTAGGAAATAGGTCTAAAATTCCTGGGGGAGTTTAGAACAAGCATATTTGCTATCTCCCAAAGAGCATAGACATAGCGCTTGAACGGACTCATGGCATTGAGGAACTTCAAGGCCAGGAACCTGGCTGGAAAGATCTTTCTGGATGGTTCTGTCAGCTGGTGCGGTAGAGAAATATCCTGGTGTAAGCTTCGAAGAAGAGGAGGCTTGGATCACCAGACTTTTTGATGAGAGGTGTTCCGACAGGAATGATTTATCACCCAGGCAGATCTATACTCTCTTCCAATTAGGGGCAGAACATGGTCTGGTCCAAGAGGGCAAAATGTGGTCTTAGAGAGTCTTATTAAATGGTAGCGTTGGCTCCAAAGTGTAGGCGTAAAGCTGAAGGACTTCGGTCAAAATATTACCTTTAGTTTCAACAGCAGGCAAAAGCAACTCCAGAATATCTGCAACCTTTCTAACGATGGAGTGATATGAAGATATTCCAGTAATAAGAGCTTCAGAAGGGGGGCGTGGCCAAGATGGCGACGGAGTAAGACGCTCTTTCGTGTCTCTCCGGCGCCCGACCCAGCTTAGTCTTGTCCAGCATACCCAGCGGCGTGCTGTTCACCTGTCGGTGGCCAGCGGAGGACCCCCGTAACGGTGGAGTAAGGTCCGGTCCTGCGACGGAGAGCGGAGGCTGCCTGGAGGCGGTCTAGAGAGCGGAGGCGGACTGCGGCCCTGCGAGCCTCGGCCTTGCGTGGGAGGAGGGGCCGGACTTCCTGCTCTACGACAGCGAGGCCGGACCGAGAAGTGGAGCCGCGGCTGCCTCGGAGAGCTTGGCCCCCACCCCATCGCTCGTTGGAAGCTGCTCCCGCGCCTGGAGGGGGGTGGCCGCCCTGGTGGTCCTGCGGAGGTCGGCTGACGTGTGCCGGTGAGTGGAGCCGGCTGGGACCAGCGAGCACGGAGGCTGCGGTGCTGCCCCCCGCCGCCGCCGCTGCCTGACCCTGTCACGCGGGAGCCGCCCGGCCGGGCGCGCTCGCAGGGCGAGGTCCTATCGTGGGCCCCTGCCGCCGAGGTGGGCTTGGTGACTGCCGGGGACCTGTGGACAGTTGCGGTGCCTTGACGACCTGATGCCTAGAGATCCCCGACCTGGCCTACGTGAAGGGTCCGTGCTCCCCGCTCTGTTGAGGCGGAGTGAGCCCAGAGGAGAGGAGCCCCGGCTACCTGGTCCCTTGTTGTTCTGCCCTGTCGGGCCGTCTGGCGGAGGGGCTGTGTGGAGTGCTGGGGGAGCACCCTCCCTGGCGGCTAGAGGCTTGTGACACCGGGCCCTGGGGGCCGGGCGGGCTCGGGCCCCCCGGCACGCCACGAGGAGAAAGAAGACGTGGAGGTGGCACTGCGACGGTGGGGACTTCAGACCGTTGGACTAGCATCTACCCCCCGCAGCTTTGAGGAGCTACCCCGAGTGGGCAGTGGACGTGCAGCGTGACTGGAGGGGGGGGACCGGGGTGTCGCCCTGCAGGCGAAAAGAGCTCAGTACCAGCGCCACTCTTCCCCCACTGCCTCCCTGAAGACTCCGGGTGGTTGGGAAGGTTCTGCTGTGGCGCGGTCCCCTGGATTGTTTGTGCCTGCAGTACCGATCCGTCGCGGGGGTGTCCCTCCTTAGAAGCTGGCTGGTGAGCTTTGCACCTCGACTACTGGTGGCGAATCGTGTGGCATCGCTTGGCTGCGGCGAGGCTGGACGTGGGCCGAGACCGCGAGCACGGAGGGTCCCCTGCCCTGGAGACGCTCACAGCGGTGACGGCGGAGCGACCCCCAGAGGTGGAGTTCCAGATACGGTCGCCTGAAATACGGACTGTGACCTGCTCTTAGAGACCCCTGACTGGGGGGAACCGGCAACAGACTCGCTCCTCCGACGTTGGGACTGCGGTGCCTTGTACATACCAGAGAGGGGACTGCTGCCCCCTTCAGGGGTACTGCGATGTCCTCCACACTACGCAAGGGGAAGCCAGGGAAAGATGGCGCAGCAAAGAACTCTCAACAACCGCCGTCGCCCGGACCCAGCGTGTCGCCCAAGACTTCGGACGATGAGGCCCCTGCAACCAAGGCCTTTATGACGGAACTCTTTGCCTCTATCAAGGAGGACATTTCTGAACTTCGTGCCCAACTAGCGTCGGACCTCCGAGAAGTACGGAGGGACGTGGATGGCATCGGTGAAAGGGTGGCCACGCTGGAGGACCACGACCTGAATGTTGCGAACGATGTCCATCAGCTGCAGCAAGACGTTCTTAGGCTCACGGAGCAGAACCTGGATCTTCAGGCCCATACGGAGGATCTGGAAAATCGTTCCTGCCGGAACAACATTCGTATTCGGGCTGTGCCCTGGGACGGAGAAGCGGGCGATCTGCGAGGTTATGTCCAGGCTCTCTTCTTGCAAGTGCTGGACGCCGCCGATATCCAGGAAGTCAGAATGGACAGAGTGCACAGGGTCGGTCTCCCTAGAAGGGGGGGAGGGCCCCCCCCGGACACCCTCGCCTGTGTACACGATTTCCAGCTCAAAGAGAGGATCCTACGGAAAGCGCGAACTATCCCTTCCTTGCAATTGAGGGAACACCGTCCGCAGCTGTACCAGGATCTGGTGGCATCGACCCTCCAGAAGCGGCGGGAGTTCCGCCCGGTGACCGCCTTCCTTCGGGAACGCAACATCTCCTATTCGTGGGGTCATCCCTTCCGCATCATCTTCCGGTGGGAGAACAGGCTTGAGCAGATTCGGTCTCTCCAGGCGGCTAAAGATTTGTTGGGGCTGGAGGAGGAGACCCCCTCACAGGAGTCTGGCAGATCGCCACGGCGGCGACGCAGGCGTTCTTCCTCATGGCAGAAAGTGGGCCGGGCCGCGGATCATGGGCGGCCTGACCGTGTGGTTAGCTTACAGGAGAGAGGGAATGCGGTGGCATCGGTGGCCTCAGCGACTTTGGCGCCTTCCCAACAAAGCTCCGGTGCCGCTTGATCCTTGAGCCGCCGGCTGGTTGGTGCCGGAGGGGCTCGTCCTGCCAGGTAACGTGGGTTTAGTGTACTTTTGGAGAAGACACCCCGTACCGTGGCCTGTGGGGTCCTACCTTGGACACCACATCCCCCAGCCCCGGAGGACCACTACAACTTATTCTTCGATGGGACTGCTAAGTACATTTTTACTGTTTCTATTTTTGGATTGGGGTTGGGAGGAGGGGGGGATGGGTGGGCCCTGGAGGGTGAATGCTGTCAGGGCCGCTGGGGTCTGGGATTGTTTGTCCGATTTTGAGGGTTGTTGGGGCTCGGACGTGTTGCATGCGGGGGGGACGTTTGGGGGGAAGGTGGGGCGGGGGGTTGGGGTGTTTGGGTGGGTTGTTAGACCGGGTGGTGTTGACAGGAATGCGTGGATTGTTATGCGTGCTGTTGTTGGTGTGTGGGTCGCTGTTAGCTGGAGGGACGGGGGAGTGGAACTGATGTACTGACTGGTTCGGGGAGGAGGGTGGTTGTAAGGACTGCAGAGCGGGTGACTTTACTTTATTTCTATGTCACTTAATATTGCTACTTGGAATGTGAAGGGCTTGAATTCCCCACAAAAGCGCCAAAAAATATGGACATACTTGATTGACCATCAGCTTGACGTGGTGGGTCTGCAGGAAACCCACTTGGCGCGTAAAGATGAGCTCCGCCTTAGGCATAGGCACTTTCCGCTTATCTATAGGTCCTCGGCTTCCACCAAACTTAGGGGGGTGGCCCTTCTGTTTCGAGCGGCCCTTCATTTTCAACCACTAGGGATGCAGAGTGATAGGGAGGGCCGATGGTTGATGGTCAAGGGATTGCTGTATGAGAGGATGTGTACGTTTGTGGTGGTGTATGCTCCTAACTCGGGGCAGAATAGATTTCTCCAAGAGCTGCTACGAAAAATTGAGAACTTTGTTGAGGGTCAGTTGATTCTTCTTGGTGACTTTAACATGGTGTGGGACAAAACACTGGATAGTTCAGGCAACCTTAGAGCCGATGCCGGCACGTTCTCCTCAGCCATGCAGCGTAAGATAAGTGAAAAGGGTTTGATTGATAGTTGGCGCGCACTGCACCCCCACTCCCGAGACTACACTTTCTTTTCTGCTGTCCATCGCTCCTATTCCAGGCTCGACCATGTTTTTCTAAGCCAAGCCCTTCGGGGCGATGTCCGCGACTCCAGCATCTTTCCACTCTCTGTCTCAGATCACAGCCTACTGGTCCTTGGGTTGCGCTGGTCGGCGAAAGGCGACGGATTGCGCAAATGGTATTTCCCTGCTGCCTTAATCCGCGATGACACTTCTTGCAAAGCGTTGCGAACGGCCATTCGAGATTTCTGGGCACTGAACCCGGTCTCGGACACCTCCATCTTCACGACCTGGGATGCCTGTAAGGCTTCCCTGAGAGGCACGTGCCTCGCTCTCAACGCCAATCTTAACAAGTTGCGGAGAGCGGAACGTGAGAAGCTGGAGGCTGAGCTGACCGACCTGGAAACGGCACATAAATTGAACCCCTCCCGGCTGACCCTTCGCCCCCTTACTGCGGTGCGGGGGAAATTGAGGGCCCACTACAACAATAGGACGGAATTTACTCTACTGCAGCTGCGCCACACTTCCTACACTCAGGGTAACAAGGTGGGGAGAGATTTATCCCGTCAACTCCGAGACAAACGAGAAAGAGAATACATTGGGAGCATGCGGGACGGAGCGGGGGACCCCCTTCACCGTGACGAGGAGAAGGCGGCCCTGTTTGGCCGCTTCTACGCTGATCTCTATAGAGGTGACGATCACGATCCCGAAACGCAACGGCGATATCTGGCTGACTCACTGCCTCAAGTCTCTGCTGACCGAAACGAACGCTTAACGGCCCCCTTCTCCAGGGAGGAAATTCTGGACGCCATCAAGGCCCTGAAGCCTCACAAGGCGCCGGGACCTGATGGATATACCGCCCTTTTTTATCAGACCTTCGCCACCGAGATCTGTGACTACCTAATGGATCTCTTCAATGCGATGGCGGAGTCTGGCTGCATCTCTGGCTCTATGGCTGAGGCGGTGATCTCGGTCATTCCTAAACCCGGGAAGGATCCCACTAATTGCTCTTCCTACCGACCGATTGCCCTTTTGAACATCGACGCGAAATTGTATCGGCTATTATTGCGCGACGCCTGCCGGAGCTGATGCCGGTCCTCATCCACCCAGACCAGTCACGGGACGCCAGACCCACGATAACTTACGCCGGGTGATCCATTTGATCGAAAAGGCCGATAGATTCCGCATCCCGGCGGTGCTAGTGGGATTGGACGCGGAGAAGGCCTTCGATCGCGTGGATTGGGGGTTTTTGTTTAGTACCCTGGCGGCCTTCGGTTTCTCGGATAAATTCATCACGATGATCCGGGCGAACTACAGTACTCCCCGCTCCAGAGTAGCCGTTAATGGCCATCTGTCGCCCTTCTTCTCCCACTCCCGCGGAACTAGGCAGGGCTGTCCTCTCTCCCCTCTGCTCTTTGCGCTCGGCATTGAACCGCTGGCGTCGGTGGTACGGCAGCATGAGGGGATTCAGGGCCTTCCCTTCACGGGAGAGCAACACAAAATCTCACTCTTCGCTGATGACGTTCTACTGTCCATAGGAGATCCTGCTCGCTCGCTCCCACACGTCCAGAGGGTCCTGTCCGAATTTGAGGAGGTAGCCGGCTTTAAGGTAAACTTTGGGAAGTCGTACATCCTAAACCTCACTCTATCACCGGCTGAAAAGGAGCGGGTACGGCCTTTGACCCCCCTGTCCTGGGCGCCCGGCTCCCTCTTGTATCTGGGGGTCCGCTTAACACCTACCGTGGGGGGCTTGTTCGCGGCAAATTTCCCTCCGTTCGGGCTGAATTAGCCCGCTGGAAGCCCAAATACATCTCTTGGCTAGGTAGGATACACGCCATTAAGATGGTTCTCCTCCCTAAGTTCCTCTACCTTTTCCAGGCCCTTCCCATTCCGCTGGACCTAGATTTTTTTAGACGCCTCAAAACCCTGATGCTCCGCTTCATCTGGCAGGACGGGCGTGCCCGCTTCTCCTTCTTTACATTGCGCCGATTGCGGTCGGATGGAGGAGTGGGTCTTCCCGATATGCACCTGTATTATAAAGCGGCGCAACTGCGAGTTCTTGTGGAATGGTCCCAGCAGCTCTCGGAGAAACACTGGCTGCATATGGACAGGAGTGTCGCCGGTCGGTCCGTATGGGATCTAGCTTGGAAGCCCAAGAGTGATAGGCCCAGGAAAGCCTATATCAGTACCCCCACCAGCACGGTGCTGAAAGTGTGGGACACGGTCTCAGGCGATGATCATTGGACGACGTTCCCGTCGCCCTTCACCCCCATTCATTTCAACCCGGCCTTCCCCCCCGCGTTGCAGGAGGGTCCCTTTCGTTTGTGGCGTGAGGGAGGCTGTCGAGCACTTACTCACCTTTTCTATGGTACCGTTCCGCTCACCTTCACTAATTGCATGAGAGACTATGGGGTTCCCCCGACTGAAAGATATCACCATCTCCAGCTCCTCCACTGGGCTACCTCCCCAGGGACAGGTGATGCTGCTACGAGACCGCCTTCCGCTTTCGAGGCCTTCCATCTGCGCACTACCACCATGAAGGGGGCCATCTCCTTTCTCTATAAATTGCTGCTCACCACGGCGGCATCGCCCCGCCCACGCTATATGGGACATTGGGAGGAAACGATCGAGAGAGACATCTCCGAGGCCGAATGGGCAGGCCTCTGGCGGGACGTCTCGGCGCACAATCGCTCTGTAGCGCTGCGAGAAGCCCACCTCAAAACGATGATGGACTGGTACTTATACCCTTCCAAACTGCACTGCATCTTTCCATCTATCCATCTTTCCATCCGCTTCCGACCGTTGTTGGAGAGGCTGAGGTTTCTTGGGGGATTTCCGCCATATCTGGTGGGACTGCCCGATCATTCGCCCTTATTGGGAGGAGATCTTGTCCCACCTCAAGGACATCCTTGGCTACCCGATATCTACCTCACTAGAACATGTCCTACTCGGCCTTCGGGACCCAGATCTTGCGCACCAAACGAGAGCCGATAAGCAAATTCTTTGGCTCTGCCTTGGGGCAGCTAAACTCACCCTTGCGGCAGCATGGAAGACGCCGACCGCTCCAGCGATCTCCCTCTGGCACGCGAGACTGTGGAGACTCCTGAGTGTGGAGAGAGTGGCGGACATCTTTCTGGGGAACTTTAAGAACTTCATCTTTCACTGGGGCCCTCTAGTCCGATTCCTTTCACGAGGATTGCCCTCGGCAGTCTGCCCTTCCTCGGTGCGCGCGTTCCACCTATTTCAACTTTAAATGAGAGTAGTGTGTTTGTATGTATGAATGGCTGTCATCACCCCGGGGGGAGGGAGGGGAGGGTTGGGAGGGAGGTTCGTTGCGGGTTGTTCCTATTATGCGACAATCATTGCACCTTTAGACGGGCTCAGCAATTAGTGCGCGAGACGGCTGGCCTCGGCTCCGGCTGCCCTCCTTGATTGGAATTTGGACTTCGATTTTGCCTATCTCTGCTGCACTGCTGTTGTAACTCTTCTTCCTAAAGTGCGTTGCCCATGTGTAAACTGTAATTCAGAGATGTCGCTCGTTGTACTGTTTTATTTTGTGTTTTGCACACTGACAATGAAAATAAAAATTTTACAAAAAAAAAGAGCTTCAGAAGGGTCCAAGAACTACAACTCAGGGAAACTATCTATGCCACTAGCCTCAGCAAGCCCTTGAAATTCCCGTAAGGGCTCTTGGAAGTCCTCCTGCTTAGAATCAGAATCAAACAGTTCATAGAGGGTGTGCTGCTTTAGAAACTGACTCCCTTCTGAACTTCTGTAACAGTGGCAGAAGTATGGCTGGCTCCGAAGCCAGGACGAACCAGTACCAATGGCTTTAGCGCATGGGGGCGTGGCTTAGGCACCACCGGGTATGGACGTGTGAGCTCCGAGCTCCGTGTCGGCCTCGGACTTTATCCTGTTTTGATAATCCCCCGGCGGTGTCGGAGCCCTCAGCAGGGGCCCCCCGGGACTGAGAGGTGCCTGCGGCCAGGTTGAGCCTCGGTCTCGACGGCGGGGGCTGCTGGCGCGGCGATTGCAGCTGCCGCCTTTGAAGAGGCCCGGCCATTTTGATTGCGGCCTGCGCGGGGCCTGGCATCTCCGGCCTCGCGTAAAACTGAGCCCGCCAGTGGTGGGCAGTGGTCCGGCTGAGACGCCACTGCGGAGCGCGGGGGCTGCCGCACCGAGTCAGAGGGCGGCACTTAGAGAGGCCGCGCTGACCGGAGCAGACCTGGGGCCGCCTCGGTGGCGGCGGTGACTGGAGCTACACCTGAGCCTCGACGCGGAGCCCCGAGGTGCACCTTAGGCGACAGTGCTGCCATGGAGCGACGGCTGGTGCTCCCTGCGGCTGTGGGTGCCTCGGAGACTTGCCATCGTGAGGAACCCTGCCATCAGGTGCTTGCTTCCTTGCACCTCGACCTGGGGGAGAGCTGACTTCATTGGCAGGTGAGAGCAAGTGCAGACATTCACACAGACTCCCTGACCTGCTGCCCTGTGGCCTGATCGTGTGCCTGGAGGGCTGCTGCACGGAAGACTCATTGGAGTGCCTGATCCGGCCTTCTGATCGGACTGCCCCGGCGCTGCGGGGCGCTGTGCTCTGCTGGGGGTACACACCCCGAGAGGAGGATTGTGGCGTGCTTGGTGTGGCGGCTGGAGACGGGGGGGCAGCACCCGTAGGAGCCACATCTTGGTGGAGAGGACTTCCGCCGTGGAGGGCGGGGTGCCGATGAGGCAGTCAGCGTCCATTTCCTGGCGGACACGGTGGAGGGGCTGGGTGGAGCCCTATCCCGAACAGGCAGTAACTGGTGCTTGACCCCCAATTGGTGCGCGATGAACAGAGGGATACCATAGAGGTGAGACCGGGCGACGAGAAACACGGACACTGGGGAGACCTGCTGACGCTCTACCTAGCGCTGCTGGTGATGCATGGCTGGGAGCACTTGGCACTGGGTTACTATGCTGGGCCGCTGACTTTGAGACTGGGCCATGGGGAAACCGAGGCGCGCTCCAGAGGCAATGCAGACTGACCCCGTTGATGACTCGCACGACTCTCCAGACCAGAACCCGGCTGTGGGGCTACAGTAACAGCAAATGGACCAAATCCTTAAAGCCATAGCGGACACAAAAGAATCATTGCACCAAGATATAACGCAAGTCTCAACAAGCCTTGGACTGTTGCGGGCTGATCACGGCAAGCTAGCAGACCGCGTCAAGAGCACAGAACTTGTGCTTGCAACGCTGGAACCTGCGCAGAAGGCGACGGACGTGTCGCTGAGTGACCTATCACGCAGAGTGCAATTGTTGGAAAGGAGGGCCGAAGATGCAGAAGGGCACAACAGACGCAACAACATAAGGGTGGTGGGCCTTCCCGAGAAATGCGAAGGGGACAATATGGTTGACTTCCTGGAAAAGTGGCTGCGAGAGGTGGTTGCCCCTGAAGGCCTATCACATTTTTATACCCTGGAGAGGGCTCATCGTGTGCCGGCCCAGCCCCCAGCCCAGGGCCGTCCCCCCAGACCAGTGGTCGCACGCCTGCTCCACTTCAAGGACTGCGATCTCATATTGCGGAATGCCCGGACGTCTGGCCCCTACAAAGTGGACAATGCCTCAGTCCCCCTCTACCCTGATTACTCCCAGGAGGTCCAACGAAGCCGATTTTCCTTTATGACGGTCAAGAGGGCCTTCCGAACGGAGGGTTTACAGTATGCTTTGTTCTTCCCAACACGCCTAAAAGTGATGGTAGATGGGACTGCAACCTTCTTTGACAATTCCGACGACGCTTGGCACTGGCTTGAACAATATCGCGCGGGCAAGGATGGCCCGGGACAACGGGATCCAGAGGCCGAGATGCAGCCAAGACCTCGAATAGGCCGACGCACCAGGAAACGTCGGGGGAAGGGACAATCACCATCAAACTTCCAGACTGGACTGGAGAGGCAGGCGGCGCTACAGGCGGTAGCGATCATCTCCGGAGCGGCGACTGCGGCCCCACTGGAGGAAACAGCATCCCATCAGGGGTCGGAGGAGGTGGGCTCAGAGGGATCTGAGGAGGACAATGACCATCTGCGTGAGGTTACCCCACGGACTGCCGATGGCCTGCTGGACGAGTGTTGGTACCTGACTCCAACCTGTGAACAGTAAGGGGGAACATACGGACAGCGGGGCCACGCCACTGTGAGGGGCGGACATGGTTCAGCAGGAGAGGGTGGGGGCCGGCCCCCCGATTCGAGCGGGAGGGCATCTTTTTGGGGGGGGAGATTTAATTGGGCGGGGGCACCTCTGGGGCGGGGCGGGGCGCTGCCGGGAGGAGGGGGATTTCTCATATGAGGCCTGACCATTAGACTGGACAAGTGAAGTTGTTGTCCGGCTGGTGCTGGTGCTGGACCACCCCCTCTACCTCACACTTACTGTGAGACTCTGGTAGCTACCAGGGTATTTCCCTTAGTGGGTCTGTGTTTGGCTGGGTAACTATGGTTTAGAGCCTGTTCTGGGGAAAGTTGGGGTGGGGGGTTGTTGGGAAGTTTTGATCGTGGGGGGTGTTAGTGTGCCCGTCAGATTGTGTTGGATTGTGCTCTGTGACATCCTTTCCTATGGCGACCCGACTTGAATTAAAGTGTGTCACTTGGAATGTGCGAGGGCTGAACTCAATGAGGAAACGCTATAAAGTACATGCATATTTAGTTCGCAGAGGGATCCAGGTGGCCTTTTTACAAGAAACACACATTGATCAGACAGAGGGACGGGCATTACAAAGGAGATGGAGGGGGCAGTTGGTCTTTACCACTTACTCTGCCTTCACCAGGGGGACTTTAATCTGGGTGAGATCAGGGGTCCCTTTCCAACCTACGACCACTATTATAGACCCAGAGGGGAGGTATGTATTGGTGTTAGGCCGCCTGGACGGCAGGGATGTGACCTTCAGCAGCGTCTATGCTCCAAACTCCGACCACGCCGCATTCTTCGCGCGGCTTTCGGGGAAGTTAGCGTCGTTTTTAGTTGGAACGGTGTTTATGGGGGGAGGACTTCAATTCAATCACTGACGTGGAACTAGATCGCTCTCACCCCCCGCTGGCTCATTCGGCAGTAAGACGAGTGGCCAAGGTACGAAGGGAATGGCAGGGAACGTGGGGTCTTGTGGATGTCTGGCGCGTGCAGCATCCCTCGGACAGGGACTATTCTTTCTATTCGGTGCCTGATGATTTACATGTACGGCTCGATGGCATTTTGTGTACGTCGGGGGCACTGGAATTCACATGCCATAGCGAGTACTTGGCGAGGACACTCTCGGACCACAACCCCTGCCTGATAACCGTGCTTTGGTCGCGACAGCGGCAGGTGAGCCCGACGTGACGATTGAATCCGGCGATGCTGGAAGACCCCACGCTTGCAGCAGAGCTCGGGGAGGGCATAGAGCGCTACTTCTTAGACAACTCAGGGATGGCGTCGAGTAGAGCCCATGAATGGGACGCCTTTAAAACAGTGGTGAGAGGGACATGCATCTCATCCGTCGCTGGGACACGTAAGGTGCTGTTGCAGGATATAGATCGGCCCAGATGCGATGACGGCGGTGCGCGAGGAAGTGGCTACGCAGGTCGAGCGGCTCCGCTGCTATGATTATAGAGAATATATGATCCGAGCCCATGCTGAATGAGACAAAGTAGGGACGTTATTGGCCTGGTTGGCTAACCCGGCGCTCCGGGGCTCCCCAATAATGTCTTTGACCACACCCGCAGGGGACCTGGTCTTTTCACAAAAGGAGGTTAACAACGAATTTTTGGAATATTATACGCTGCTATATCAGAGCAGGATGAGGGACCCCCTGATGGTCTGGATGACTATCTGGAGGCCGCGGGGCTACCATATTTGGACCCGGAACAGGGCACCAGGCTGGGGAAACCCATTTCGCCGGGAGAAATTAGGGCCGCGGTCAAACACATGGCTCGGAGAAAGACGCCGGGGGCCGACGGCCTGCCGGTGGAGTTCTACGCAGCATATTTGGATATCCTGGTGCCACACTTGCAGTCGGTTTCTCAAGAGGCGTGGAACTTGGGTAGGCTACCACCCACCATGAGAGAAGCGATCATAGTGCCGCTACTGAAGAAGGGTGGGGAACCCGCGTCCAGGGCTGCGTACCGACCGCTCTCCATGCTCACAGTGGACTATAAGATCCTCAGTAAAATTCTGGCCACGCGTCTCTTAGACCACATGGGCACCCTGGTGCACCCAGACCAATCGGGGTTTATCCCTGCTAGGAACACCGCGACGTGTATACGGCGACTGATCCGGGTCATGGGAGATGGAGGAGAGGGCTCGGCGGGGGCGGCAGTGCTGTCAGTGGATATCGAAAAGGCGTTCGATAGCGTGGAGTGGTCGTATTTGTTTTGAGTGTTGAAGGGATTTGGTCTTGGGGATCATTTTATACTCTGGACCAGCCTGTTGTACAGCTCCGCCACGGCAAGGTTCCGTACGGGACGCACTATCTCAGTGGCTTGCCAGGTGGAGAGAGGTACTCGTCAGGGCTGTTCTCTGTCCCCGCTACTGTTTGCGCTGGCAATTGAACCGCTAGCAGCACATGCCCGCCAGGGACAATTGTACGAGGGAGTCTTGCTGCGCGGGGAACCTCATCACATATCTTTATATGCAGACAATCTCCTTTTATATTTGGCTGATACAGGGGACGCCTTGCAGGGCGCCAGACAATTGCTCAGAGAATTCGGCCGCTTGTCAGGTCTACAGGTGAATTGGAACAAGACCTGTTTGTTTCCCCTGTCTCCTGGGGGCCGGACGCCCCCGGCACTTGATGGCCTGAGATGGGAACCCGACTGCCTACCGTATTTGGGTGTCCGCATATTTCACGCCCCCATCGACCTCTTTGACGGGAATGTGGGTAGCGCGCTGAGAGGGCTCAGAGGCAGCATAGCGTTCTGGCGTACTCTCCCCATATCGGTAGCTGGGCGCGTAGCACTCTTGAAGATGGTAGCGCTCCCACGGTTGCTCTATTTTTTCCGTACTTTGCCGATCTGCATCCCTGTTTCCTTTTTTCAGACACTCCGGGTGATGATGACAGGGTTTATCTGGGGATCTGGCAGACGGCGGGTAGTGTTGGCCACCCTGATGAGGCCGAGGGAGGAAGGGGGGCTGGCGGCCCCAGACTTCGAGTGGTACTATCTGGCGGCACAGCTACAATGGCTTACACAGGCAGTGGCGCGAGAGTTTAGTGGGCCAGACGGACCGCAGGGTAGGGTCATCCCCAGACACGTACTGTCGTTCATTATTCTCCGGCAGAAGCTCCGATTGGACCAGATCACCCTCGAAGAGCGCACCCTCCGGTCATGCTGGATGCGAAGTCAGAGGCGCGCAGGGTTTGCGAGCCCATATGCCCCGGAAATCCCCCTGGGTATGTGCCCGGCCCTCCCTCATGGTGGGGACTGTTCAGCATTGACTGGCTGGGAGGAGTGCGGGCTCCACATGATTGGGGATTTATATAGAGACGGTGTCTTGATGCATGCTGCCCTTGTGGCGGGAATTCAGAAACAGTGGAAGATGGGATTGTCGGAACCCCCAACATCGTTGGGGTGTCAATACGTCACTATGGCGGCGGGTACGTTTAAGGCCATCACCTGCTTATATCGGCGATTGTCCACGGAAAACCTTTCCCCTCTGGATAGCTTGAGAGGTAAATGGGAGGAAAGATCTTGGTAAGCTCATTCCTGAGACGACGTGGCCACAGTTGTTGAGGCGGGCTTGGAAGAGCACGCGCAATGCTAGGTTCCAACTGGTCCAATTTTATACTCTCCACAGGGCCTACTTAACCCCGGTCAAATCCAGCAGTATTTTGGGGGAACCCAATTGCTGTGCCCTCGGTGCAATGCAGAAGACGCTGATTTTGGTCACATGTTCTGGTCCTGTGTGGGATTAGGCTCTTATTGGGGAGATGTGATGACATGTTTGAACCGAATGACGGCTCGTAAGCTGGAAGCTGAGATGGGAACCTGCCTTCTGTTGTGGTTTCCGCACACCCCCAACACTAAAGTAACGAGCAAATTTTATGATTTGGGTTTAATAATGGCGAAGAGGGAGCTTACCATGCACTGGAAGACGAGGACGGGTCCTAGCTTTGGGAGGTGGAAGGCGAGCTTCCAGCACTGGGCGGGGAGCGAGGCGAAACTTCGGCTCCAGCTGGCCAGTCGTTCCTCTAATGACAAGGCGCTGGAAGATGCAAGGGCCTGGGGAGCATTAGTAACGGACCTCCAATCACCGGTTGAACTGGACGAAGGAGACAAGGTGCAGGCAGTTGTAGATCAGGGAGTGAGGACCAGAGTGGGGGATCCCGGGAACGCAGAGGGGAATGTTTTAGATGAGGACACTTGAGCACATATAGGGAGGAGCTAAGCACTACACGACACATTCAGCAATATTGAAAGTTCAGGAGGGAGACTTGGAGCACATATGAGCAACCAGATGGAATCCGCTATCTATTGAGATTAATGATGATGTTATCTCACATTGGTTTGTGTTACGTTTTGTAGAATCCAGGAGCTGTAGGCGCTTGGTAGCAAGGAGATACTCAAGGGCACACTGATAGAGGAGGTGGGGGTAGAGGGGGAGGGGGCAGGGGAGTTAGGGGGGGGAGTAAAACATTGAGCATTGGTTAACCCCGTTTTTGATAATGAATATTGAACTGCATACAAGTCTTTATTGAAGGTGATGTTAAGCCGCTGATGTGCTGCTTGCTAACTCAATAAAATATATATTTTTTAAAAACCAATGGCTTTAGCGCATTGGTGAAACGGAGCATAGGGAAAGCCAGCATCAGGGACGCCGCAGATGAAGATGGTCTCAACTTGACTACGGTCCGTTGGCGCTAGGGTCAACGCAGATGTACCTGTTGGCGCTGCTGAGAAGCACCAAAAAGCAGGTAAATGGCATAGAAGGAGGGCCTGACAGTGAAATCTCATATGGCATTTTCACAGGTCCCATGGGGCCTGTAGGTGCTCCAGAGTTGACCATATCATGCATGTATGCTTCGAACATGGTGTTGAGATAAAGAACTGGATCGGCATGTCTGGGTACTGGGTGTCGAACAGGGGCCTGGGGTGAAGTCGCTGGCGGATGGGCCTCCTTTGGTGCCAGCGGTGCCTGCTCCTTAGGCGGGAAAGCCTTGATTCAACTTTGGCTTCAAAGAGGTGCTTGAAAGCGGCTTGGGTAACTTACCTCGCTTATGTTCGCTCCTGTGCCTTCTCTTCTAATGCTTTTGGCAGGGGGCTCTTGACTTGGACAATGTTGCAGACCTATAGCTAGGCCTGGTCCTGCATCTCTACTTTTCTTGATCCTAGACATAAAGAGCTTAGCTTTTGTGGCTTTTGGATGCTTTTATCAGCACAACTCAAAAGATTTGAAGTCATGATCAGAGCCCAAGCTCCACCGAAAGATTTAGTGGGGGTGGGTTATCGAAGTTGCCCATCACAGCGCAGAAGCATTAAGTTCTAGTCAGTGACTAATGCAAAAGGATGGGACTTCACTGACGTATGCCATGAAGGTCTTGAGCTGAATAGGGAGGCTCCTGAAAGGTAGGGGCCCCCACTGCATCAAAGGTGCTGCGGAGGCCTATATCACAACCCTTACGCTGGTAAAGATGTTTTTTGTTCCCCGACTTAGGCTATGCAACAAGGTGCACATACATTTCCCTACAATCAAATTGATGTGAAAGATTCAACCTGTCTGACTTTGGACAGGGAATTTCAGTCAGAACTGTGTAGGGCGATTCATGGCAGATGATCTATCAATATAGGACACCTTGTTGCTTAAAGCAATTATAACTGTTCAACCAGCTATCTAGGGCCACAAGACACACCTATGTCAGACAACAACCATCAATCTATTTAAACCAAAGCACTGAAAACTGAAGACGACGAGTACCACCGGTGGAATAAATCTTCTGCATACAGCTGGCATCTTGGAAGACTTTAATACAGTCCAATGTGGCATGCCTTGCTTCTGCCCCTTATTGGTTCAGATTGGACAGTCTTTAAGCAATAAAGTACCCCCTGTCGTACATGATAAGGAATTTGCAAGTCACCAAGGGGTTCCCTAACCATATAGAGGAACGAGGGGGTGCTTTATCACATATAGTACATGGTCATACCTTCATCTTTCCCACAAACCACTTAAAACCTTGGTGGGTAGTTCTTTCATATGAAAGAGAGAGCATGTTTGCAAACATGAAAAATAAATGTAGAACCTCTTGTGCAGAAAAACAAAAAAAGCTGCAATAGCTTGGGATGTGTAGAAACATCCAGAAATGTTCTAACTTTTCTAGAATTATCTAAGGAGGGCAAACTATAGACATGTTCTTTCTGCTTGTCACTATACGCTAGATAAATATAGCAGAAGAAAGAAAATCAGCTATCATTTTTGTTGCTTTAAACAGATGCTCCATGACCTCACCCACCTTTCACCTCGGCTGCTGGCCCTGACAGCAGGTATCGTGACGTCGCTTTCTTGCATAATTATATAAGTGAAGAGTATTTTGAATAAATTGAAATTGCTTTTTGATATAAAAGATTTTGAAGTGTATTATTATCTTTTTTTCTTAAATCACAAGGTTCCATTGCGACTCATTAGTGCAATAGTCCTTTGATGAAATATATTCCTTAGCTACCTATTCTAGTAGGCAGGTTGCTCTAGTAGAGGCCGCACTCAAAGGAGGCCTGGATGGCCAGCACCATAATGGCCACCAGAGCCCGACAAGGAACTGGTTCGCACTGCGGGGATGTGCCCTGAGGCTGAGTGAGGAGCGCTACCCATGTGGCAAACTCGTGCCGGAGTGGTGCCAGGTCACCGGACCAATAGGGGGAGCAGGTGAGGGTTTGAATCCCCCAATCAGGGGGACTCCTTTCCCTCCATCTTCCGAGGCAACGGCGGAAATGAGGGAATATGAGGAGATGCTCCCCCCTAGTACAGCTCACTTCTACATTGTGGAGTTGGGGAGCGGCTCTAAAAGATTTCGAGTCCCACTCACCCACCCACACTTAGATACAGCAGCATCGCGGTCCTGGCGGAATCACAGAAACAAAAGGTGCATGGGCTTGGTTATGGAAACACACCGACAGGGCGGTGTGTTGAAGGAGGGCCACTCACTTAGGGATGTCTTATGGCAAAGTGAGTAGGCCTGACAAAAAGGGGGTAGGAAACGGAGACGGCGCTCGCAGCCCAGCCCCCGCCATACAGCAGGGCACAAAAGAGACTAGTAAGGTAGCGAGTTGGGGCCTAACTCTGGGAAAATACTACCTCCCACACAAAGGGGGCGTGGAGAACAACAAGAAAAATCTAAGAACTGTCAGGGTGATTTACAACCCTAGGAGTTGCAAATGAGCAAAAGACAAATAAGTGATTTATGATCAGCTAATGATTCATGGCTGATGATTTATAATGATCAGGCAGAATGATTTATGACAACAAAATGATGATCGATTGTGATAGAATTATTTATGATACCCTGAGGAATTAAGACCCATGATTTATGGCTGATGATTTCATGATGTCCATGCAAAAAGATTTATGACAACAAAATGATGACCGATTGTGATAGAATGATTTATGATACCCAGGGATTTATGACCCATGATTTATGATGTCCAACTGACACGATATGATACCCAATTTGCAATGACATATGATGATGATTTATGGCCCCAATAAGGTGTCCAGGGGAGTTGCATCTGTATGATGTATATAATAGTAAAAAACTACGACCAACAATGACCACCAAATACAACAACTGTTGGCTGTATTTAGTAATGCAGATGCATAAGTATGGTACTTTTCCTGGAATGGCTACTGTGCGGGCGTTATGTTTGGAATGAGTTCTGCGGTCTTTCCTCTATAATCGGCGAGTGAGTGCGCCACAAGTCACTGATTGCAATGGAATGAGACAGGCATTTGTTTATACAGACAGATATCTGTCTTTCTTTTACGATAGACCCACAAGCTTTTTCAGAGTGGGTGACTAACTGCTCTATCCAGCAAAGAACACCACTGGGTTTGGGCTCCCAACAGTAGGTCCAAGCCACTGACCAATACAGAACTGAACAACTGCCAATACTGTTACAACAGATACTTTTATATTAACACCAGCATATTGGAATTCAACACAG
Source organism: Lissotriton helveticus (assembly GCF_964261635.1). Taxonomy (NCBI): domain Eukaryota; kingdom Metazoa; phylum Chordata; class Amphibia; order Caudata; family Salamandridae; genus Lissotriton; species Lissotriton helveticus. Next base: position 317,777,967 of record NC_136061.1, read on the forward strand.
CATGGGTCCAACACTTATAATTCAGTCTGAATTAATCTTTTTGTTTTATTTCTATTCCTCAACACATTACTTTGTTTTGATTTCACCAAATTTTCATTTTTAACATCTACATCACAAATACAAAACAATCTTACATTTAATAAAACAATCAGCTTATATATTCATAATCATTCAATACACACTGTCACTCACCCTTGTCAAACATTCACGCACATCACTCTCACAATCACAGCATCAAGTATTTATTTACAGTTCATTACTGGTTTCACTTTTTACAATTTTTACAAGAACCATAGCAATCAATTAAACAATTGTATTCTCTGTTTTCATACATTTGGAGCAATATTTTTTGAATTTCACGTTCTTATGACTCAACAAAAAAATTGTCAAATTTTAATTCAGACTGAATTATAAGTCTTGAACCCATGTTGTGTTGAATTCCAATATGCTGGTGTTAATATAAAAGTATCTGTTGTAACAGTATTGGCAGTTGTTCAGTTCTATACTATCCAGCAAAGGACATCGTTTCAAAGTTTGCTGTAAACACAGCATGGTACGTGCAACAGCAGCTAGCTAAGGTAAGCTGAGCAGGCTGTATCTCTCACTCAGCCACCTCCATCAAGTTTCCAAGCACTGAGACCCCAGAGACAATACAAGCGCCACTCTGGCCCTTCATGCAGAACACCAAAACGCTTCACACTCAGGCTCAAAGCATGTGCAGCACAGTTCCAACTCAACAGCATGTCATTGTAGGATAATGCTCCTCAGCGCCTCACGGTGGTGGACGAAGCACTATGCAACGCCATTATAATACAGCGTAATGCAATATTAGATTATGAGAGAATATACTATATACGTTATTTCAGTTCCAGTTACGATCGTGTGAAATGCATCAAGGAATGAGCCCTTGAAGACCTTTGAAATCACTGGTGGTGCCTCTGCTCTGCCTGCTGCGAGACACCTGATGCTAATTTGCAATTCGGAGTGTATTCGATATAATCTTGTTTGTCTTTAATATCTTACGTTCCATGTGTCACGGGTGTTTTCTCGCTAGCAGTCTGATGATGAGCATGCACAATCTCATTGTGACATTCCTGGGACTGTGCAGCATGTCGTTCTGGACGAATATATGACGTTACAACGAATTCCGTTGCAATGCATGCCTTTACCACGCATGCGTTACAACGGAATTCGTTTTCTACGCATAACCTTTACCACTAATATTCCTTTACCACGCATAGATTAACAACGTTTTTCGTTGTTAATTTATGCATGGTGAGGGCATATTCTTGTTAAAGGTTACACCTGTCCTCTTTCACGTCCCCAGCCTCTACTCCTTTTCATTACCCCTGCCATTAACCCTTATTTTTAAAATAAAAAATCAGTTTCCCTTACCTTTTCAACTCGTCTCCTGTCCATCTTCTTTGTTACGTCTTTCTTCTTGGTTACGTCGGCCGTACGTCCTAAAGAGGAAGCAGAAGTTTAATTCCGTTTCCTCTTTTACGACGCTGATCGCTTGATGTTCGTCACTTCAGGTATTTATTTATTTTTTGGGGGGAAGCCCTCCAACCCCCCTTTTTTTATCCCTCGATTTTTTCGTTTTTGGGGGGAGACCCCCCAAACCCCCCCTTTTTTTCATTTACCACACATACCTTTACTACGTATTTCGTAGTAAAGATATGCGTGGTAAATCCTCTCGTTGTTACCACGCATGCGTTGTAATGCATGCGTGGTAAAGGTTTTCGTGGAAACGGCTTCGTTGTAGAGGCCGTTTCCCGTTCTGGACAAGCAGGGTTCGGTCATGTGCATCCTTGTGATTGAGGTGCCTTGAGGCCTTCTACAGGCGCTGGGGCTGGGGAAGTGGACCGCACATGGAGGAGGCATGAACCGGGAGGTGGGGTGTATGGCACCTGGTAATGCACTATTCGCAAAGGGCATTGCATTCATGAGGTACAGGTGTGGAAGGGCAGGTTAAGGAATATTGAACACAAGCTACTATCCTATTTTTGTGGTGCCCCAATTCAGGCTGATTTTTCCTGTTCCCTCTGGTTGCTGCATTCAGCTGCCCCACATGTTCTTAGTCCAGTCCTACTTTGCAGGGCTTCGACTTTCTGGATAACCATGGGAGCGAATATTTGTGTTTTGCGGTAAGTGATGAGTCCTCGGAGAGGCTACTGTTATGAAGTCACCGCCAGGGGTTTCTATAAATGACCATCAATAGCCACTGATCCAGGCACCTTCACATGTTCCACATCAGGGTTTATGTTACATGTAGTTGTTTGGTGTGTTTCATGGCCAAGTTTATTGTGCAAGGTGTACTGAAAGGCAGAAATATTTTATGGATTTTGCTGCCGCCCTAGTCACAGCCAAACAATTCCACATTAGTAAGGCCACGTTTTCAAGAAGCATTAGTAACTGGTTTGTGTACTGGGGTGTGTGTGCGCGTGTTCATGAGTGCATGTATGTTGCACTGTTTATGTGCTTTCAGTATATAAGAACCAGGCATATTGACTATGATAGTGCGGGACATGATCTCAGCTCCCGTGCGGCAGTCTAATTCGATATGATGATTATAAGGTTTGACACTTGCAAATAAATAACAGACACTGGCCAGTTATAAGCCAAACCTACAATCTGTAGTTCTGGCTTACAACTCAAAATGCAAATGTGACCTAATGTTTGTTTGAATAGCGTTTGCTCTTAAATTTGCTCCTAGGAGTTTTTACTTGCTTGTGACGTTTTACAGCACCGCGTGTTCACTTTTCTTCTTGTTAGTCAGCACAAATGGCCTTCCAAAGTCAGTGTCTTCAAAAAGAGACACTACATGGGCAATAGCATGCTTTCTGGCCCACGCCTGCACCTCTATGATGAGGCGTCTGGGCTTTGGGTCAACTGTCCCAAATCGCTCCTAGTTCCTCTTAGGGGTGATTACTTATCATTAATCTGGCAGTCCCCGCTTTGATATGCAGTGTTAGCTACCAGTACCGTGGCGTCCACATAGCTGTGGTGCCGGACATGGCTTGGAGCCTTAACCTCCACCCACTGCAGACATGCGCAATGAGAGACATGGCTTAATGGGCAAAACGGCCTCTTACTATCACGGAACATGTCTCTCTCCTCAAAATGATGATCCTACCCAGGCTCCTTTAGATATTGCAAAATATCCCCCTCCTCATACCACACACCCGGTTTAGGCAACTCACAACCAGGATACGAGGGTTCCCTGGGGAAAGAAAACCCCTTAAGATTGCCTTCCAGAAATGTACACAATCCACATATGAAGGGGTGGGGGACATCTGACCCACGGCTTTATGATTGGGCATCTCAGATTCAAATGGTTAATAACTGAATATTTAGGGGTCAGGAGGACCGTGTCTTTCATCTTGAAATGTCCCTACTTGGACGTCAAAATATTGAAGGGCTATTATATGGGGATCTCATTCCAGCCTCGCTCCTGAATATAAGACAAATACCACTCCTATGTTGGAGGGCTACCCTTCAGTGGACCCGAAGGGACCATAGACCCAATCAGGAATCCTCCTATGACACAGAACATGGCTTCTGCAAGCAACCCAGCTCAAAGGCTTAAGCTACTGGAACCGTATAAGCATTTTGAAATTAGGGGACTTGACATGTGGTCTGGCTCACAAATGAAAACCTTCAAGTAGCTACAGGCGGGCTTTATGCTCCACAGATCTCAATTTTATAAGTACCTCCAATTACAACATGCTCTGAGAAGCTATCGCCATATACTGACCAATCTACTTAATATAACCGCAAAAAACACAGTTGATGGACAGAATGTAGAACAATGTCATACATTCACCCCAGTACAAGGATCTGGGCCTAAATCCATCGTTTTTTTGCACTCCACACCACCCTGGGTTAGACACTGGCTATATGCAAATCAGCTCTGACCCTGTGCCTCATGGGAACAGTCCAGTCCGAACTACCAAGCCATGTCTTTCCCAGACCGGAATCAAGCATCCAAGGACCGGTTTCTGGCTATCAGCCTTCATTCAGCCTGGATAGCTTGACTCCAGTGGTGTGGAGAGCCTGGGACTCACGTCTGAGCATCCCCAGCCCACTTGGGGTGAAAATTGCAAAAAACACAGTTGATGGACAGAATGTAGAACAATGTCATACATTCACCCAGTACAAGGATCTGGGCCTAAATCCATCGTTTTTTTGCACTCCACACCACTCTGGGTTAGACACTGGCTATATGCAAATCAGCTCTGACCCTGTGCCTCATGGGAACAGTCCAGTCCGAACTACCAAGCCATGTCTTTCCCAGACCGGAATCAAGCATCCAAGGACCGGTTTCTGGCTATCAGCCTTCATTCAGCCTGGATAGCTTGACTCCAGTGGTGTGGAGAGCCTGGGACTCACGTCTGAGCATCCCCAGCCCACTCGGGGTGAAAATTGCAAAAAACACAGTTGACGGACAGAATGTAGAACAATGTCATACATTCACCCCAGTACAAGGATCTGGGCCTAAATCCATCGTTTTTTTGCACTCCCCACCACCCTGGGTTAGACACTGGCTATATGCAAATCAGCTCTGACCCTGTGCCTCATGGGAACAGTCAAGTCCGAACTACCAAGCCATGTCTTTCCCAGACCGGAATCAAGCATCCAAGGACCGGTTTCTTGCTATCAGCCTTCATTCAGCCTGGATAGCTTGACTCCAGTGGTGTGGAGAGCCTGGGACTCACGTCTGAGCATCCCCAGCCCACTCGGGGTGAAAATTGCAAAAAACACAGTTGATGGACAGAATGTAGAACAATGTCATACATTCACCCCAGTACAAGGATCTGGGCCTAAATCCATCGTTTTTTTGCACTCCACACCGCCCTGGGTTAGACACTGGCTATATGCAAATCAGCTCTGACCCTGTGCCTCATGGGAACAGTCCAGTCCGAACTACCAAGCCATGTCTTTCCCAGACCGGAATCAAGCATCCAAGGGCCGGTTTCTGGCTATCAGCCTTCATTCAGCCTGGATAGCTTGACTCCAGTGGTGTGGAGAGCCTGGGACTCACGTCTGAGCATCCCCAGCCCACTCGGGGTGAAAATTGCAAAAAACACAGTTGATGGACAGAATGTAGAACAATGTCATACATTCACCCCAGTACAAGGATCTGGGCCTAAATCCATCGTTTTTTTGCACTCCACACCACCCTGGGTTAGACACTGGCTATATGCAAATCAGCTCTGACCCTGTGCCTCATGGGAACAGTCCAGTCCGAACTACCAAGCCATGTCTTTCCCAGACCGGAATCAAGCATCCAAGGACCGGTTTCTGGCTATCAGCCTTCATTCAGCCTGGATAGCTTGACTCCAGTGGTGTGGAGAGCCTGGGACTCACGTCTGAGCAACCCCAGCCCACTCGGGGTGAAAATTGCAAAAAACACAGTTGATGGACAGAATGTAGAACAATGTCATACATTCACCCCAGTACAAGGATCTGGGCCTAAATCCATCGTTTTTTTGCACTCCACACCGCCCTGGGTTAGACACTGGCTATATGCAAATCAGCTCTGACCCTGTGCCTCATGGGAACAGTCCAGTCCGAACTACCAAGCCATGTCTTTCCCAGACCGGAATCAAGCATCCAAGGGCCGGTTTCTGGCTATCAGCCTTCATTCAGCCTGGATAGCTTGACTCCAGTGGTGTGGAGAGCCTGGGACTCACGTCTGAGCATCCCCAGCCCACTCGGGGTGAAAATTGCAAAAAACACAGTTGATGGACAGAATGTAGAACAATGTCATACATTCACCCCAGTACAAGGATCTGGGCCTAAATCCATCGTTTTTTGCACTCCACACCACCCTGGGTTAGACACTGGCTATATGCAAATCAGCTCTGACCCTGTGCCTCATGGGAACAGTCCAGTCCGAACTACCAAGCCATGTCTTTCCCAGACCGGAATCAAGCATCCAAGGACCGGTTTCTTGCTATCAGCCTTCATTCAGCCTGGATAGCTTGACTCCAGTGGTGTGGAGAGCCTGGGACTCACGTCTGAGCATCCCCAGCCCACTCGGGGTGAAAATTGCAAAAAACACAGTTGATGGACAGAATGTAGAACAATGTCATACATTCACCCAGTACAAGGATCTGGGCCTAAATCCATCGTTTTTTTGCACTCCACACCACTCTGGGTTAGACACTGGCTATATGCAAATCAGCTCTGACCCTGTGCCTCATGGGAACAGTCCAGTCCGAACTACCAAGCCATGTCTTTCCCAGACCGGAATCAAGCATCCAAGGACCGGTTTCTGGCTATCAGCCTTCATTCAGCCTGGATAGCTTGACTCCAGTGGTGTGGAGAGCCTGGGACTCACGTCTGAGCATCCCCAGCCCACTCGGGGTGAAAATTGCAAAAAACACAGTTGACGGACAGAATGTAGAACAATGTCATACATTCACCCCAGTACAAGGATCTGGGCCTAAATCCATCGTTTTTTTGCACTCCCCACCACCCTGGGTTAGACACTGGCTATATGCAAATCAGCTCTGACCCTGTGCCTCATGGGAACAGTCAAGTCCGAACTACCAAGCCATGTCTTTCCCAGACTGGAATCAAGCATCCAAGGACCGGTTTCTGGCTATCAGCCTTCATTCAGCCTGGATAGCTTGACTCCAGTGGTGTGGAGAGCCTGGGACTCACGTCTGAGCATCCCCAGCCCACTCGGGGTGAAAATTGCAAAAAACACAGTTGATGGACAGAATGTAGAACAATGTCATACATTCACCCCAGTACAAGGATCTGGGCCTAAATCCATCGTTTTTTTGCACTCCACACCACCCTGGGTTAGACACTGGCTATATGCAAATCAGCTCTGACCCTGTGCCTCATGGGAACAGTCCAGTCCGAACTACCAAGCCATGTCTTTCCCAGACCGGAATCAAGCATCCAAGGACCGGTTTCTGGCTATCAGCCTTCATTCAGCCTGGATAGCTTGACTCCAGTGGTGTGGAGAGCCTGGGACTCACGTCTGAGCATCCCCAGCCCACTCTGGGTGAAAATTGCAAAAAACACAGTTGATGGACAGAATGTAGAACAATGTCATACATTCACCCCAGTACAAGGATCTGGGCCTAAATCCATCGTTTTTTTGCACTCCACACCACCCTGGGTTAGACACTGGCTATATGCAAATCAGCTCTGACCCTGTGCCTCATGGGAACAGTCCAGTCCGAACTACCAAGCCATGTCTTTCCCAGACCGGAATCAAGCATCCAAGGACCGGTTTCTTGCTATCAGCCTTCATTCAGCCTGGATAGCTTGACTCCAGTGGTGTGGAGAGCCTGGGACTCACGTCTGAGCATCCCCAGCCCACTCGGGGTGAAAATTGCAAAAAACACAGTTGATGGACAGAATGTAGAACAATGTCATACATTCACCCCAGTACAAGGATCTGGGCCTAAATCCATCGTTTTTTTGCACTCCACACCGCCCTGGGTTAGACACTGGCTATATGCAAATCAGCTCTGACCCTGTGCCTCATGGGAACAGTCCAGTCCGAACTACCAAGCCATGTCTTTCCCAGACCGGAATCAAGCATCCAAGGGCCGGTTTCTGGCTATCAGCCTTCATTCAGCCTGGATAGCTTGACTCCAGTGGTGTGGAGAGCCTGGGACTCACGTCTGAGCATCCCCAGCCCACTCGGGGTGAAAATTGCAAAAAACACAGTTGATGGACAGAATGTAGAACAATGTCATACATTCACCCCAGTACAAGGATCTGGGCCTAAATCCATCGTTTTTTTGCACTCCACACCACCCTGGGTTAGACACTGGCTATATGCAAATCAGCTCTGACCCTGTGCCTCATGGGAACAGTCCAGTCCGAACTACCAAGCCATGTCTTTCCCAGACCGGAATCAAGCATCCAAGGACCGGTTTCTGGCTATCAGCCTTCATTCAGCCTGGATAGCTTGACTCCAGTGGTGTGGAGAGCCTGGGACTCACGTCTGAGCAACCCCAGCCCACTCGGGGTGAAAATTGCAAAAAACACAGTTGATGGACAGAATGTAGAACAATGTCATACATTCACCCCAGTACAAGGATCTGGGCCTAAATCCATCGTTTTTTTGCACTCCACACCACCCTGGGACCGGTTTCTGCCTATCAGCCTTCATTCAGCCTGGATAGCTTTGCAAATTTCACCCTGAGTGGGCTGGGTATGCTCAGACGTGAGTCCCAGGCTCTCCACACCACTGGAGTCAAGCTATCCAGGCTGATGAAGGCTGATAGCCAGAAACCGGCCCTTGGATGCTTGATTCCGGTCTGGGAAAGACATGGCTTGGTAGTTCGGACTGGACTGTTCCCATGAGGCACAGGGTCAGAGCTGATTTGCATATAGCCAGTGTCTAACCCAGGGTGGTGTGGAGTGCAAAAAAACGATGGATTTAGGCCCAGATCCTTGTACTGGGGTGAATGTATGACATTGTTCTACATTCTGTCCATCAACTGTGTTTTTTGCAATTTTCACCCCGAGTGGGCTGGGTATGCTCAGACGTGAGTCCCAGGCTCTCCACACCACTGGAGTCAAGCTATCCAGGCTGATGAAGGCTGATAGCCAGAAACCGGTCCTTGGATGCTTGATTCCGGTCTGGGAAAGACATGGCTTGGTAGTTCGGACTGGACTGTTCCCATGAGGCACAGGGTCAGAGCTGATTTGCATATAGCCAGTGTCTAACCCAGGGTGGTGTGGAGTGCAAAAAAACGATGGATTTAGGCCCAGATCCTTGTACTGGGGTGAATGTATGACATTGTTCTACATTCTGTCCATCAACTGTGTTTTTTGCAATTTTCACCCCAAGTGAGCTGGGTATGCTCAGACGTGAGTCCCAGGCTCTCCACACCACTGGAGTCAAGCTATCCAGGCTGAAGAAGGCTGATAGCCAGAAACCGGTCCTCGGATGCTTGATTCCGGTCTGGGAAAGACATGGCTTGGTATTTCGGACTGGACTGTTCCCATGAGGCACAGGGTCAGAGCTGATTTGCATATAGCCAGTGTCTAACCCAGGGTGGTGTGGAGTGCAAAAAAACGATGGATTTAGGCCCAGATCCTTGTACTGGGGTGAATGTATGACATTGTTCTACATTCTGTCCATCAACTGTGTTTTTTTGCAATTTTCACCCCGAGTGGGCTGGGTATGCTCAGACGTGAGTCCCAGGCTCTCCACACCACTGGAGTCAAGCTATCCAGGCTGATGAAGGCTGATAGCCAGAAACCGGTCCTTGGATGCTTGATTCCGGTCTGGGAAAGACATGGCTTGGTAGTTCGGACTGGACTGTTCCCATGAGGCACAGGGTCAGAGCTGATTTGCATATAGCCAGTGTCTAACCCAGGGTGGTGTGGAGTGCAAAAAAACGATGGATTTAGGCCCAGATCCTTGTACTGGGGTGAATGTATGACATTGTTCTACATTCTGTCCATCAACTGTGTTTTTTGCAATTTTCACCCCGAGTGGGCTGGGTATGCTCAGACGTGAGTCCCAGGCTCTCCACACCACTGGAGTCAAGCTATCCAGGCTGATGAAGGCTGATAGCCAGAAACCGGTCCTTGTATGCTTGATTCCGGTCTGGGAAAGACATGGCTTGGTAGTTCGGACTGGACTGTTCCCATGAGGCACAGGGTCAGAGCTGATTTGCATATAGCCAGTGTCTAACCCAGGGTGGTGTGGAGTGCAAAAAAACGATGGATTTAGGCCCAGATCCTTGTACTGGGGTGAATGTATGACATTGTTCTACATTCTGTCCATCAACTGTGTTTTTTGCAATTTTCACCCCGAGTGGGCTGGGTATGCTCAGACGTGAGTCCCAGGCTCTCCACACCACTGGAGTCAAGCTATCCAGGCTGATGAAGGCTGATAGCCAGAAACCGGTCTTTGGATGCTTGATTCCGGTCTGGGAAAGACATGGCTTGGTAGTTCGGACTGGACTGTTCCCATGAGGCACAGGGTCAGAGCTGATTTGCATATAGCCAGTGTCTAACCCAGGGTGGTGTGGAGTGCAAAAAAACGATGGATTTAGGCCCAGATCCTTGTACTGGGGTGAATGTATGACATTGTTCTACATTCTGTCCATCAACTGTGTTTTTTGCAATTTTCACCCCGAGTGGGCTGGGTATGCTCAGACGTGAGTCCCAGGCTCTCCACACCACTGGAGTCAAGCTATCCAGGCTGATGAAGGCTGATAGCCAGAAACCGGTCCTTGGATGCTTGATTCCGGTCTGGGAAAGACATGGCTTGGTAGTTCGGACTGGACTGTTCCCATGAGGCACAGGGTCAGAGCTGATTTGCATATAGCCAGTGTCTAACCCAGGGTGGTGTGGAGTGCAAAAAACGATGGATTTAGGACCAGATCCTTGTACTGGGGTGAATGTATGACATTGTTCTACATTCTGTCCATCAACTGTGTTTTTTGCAATTTTCACCCCGAGTGGGCTGGGTATGCTCAGACGTGAGTCCCAGGCTCTCCACACCACTGGAATCAAGCTATCCAGGCTGATGAAGGCTGATAGCCAGAAACCGGTCCTTGGATGCTTGATTCCGGTCTGGGAAAGACATGGCTTGGTAGTTCGTACTGGACTGTTCCCATGAGGCACAGGGTCAGAGCTGATTTGCATATAGCCAGTGTCTAACCCAGGGTGGTGTGGAGTGCAAAAAAACGATGGATTTAGGCCCAGATCCTTGTACTGGGGTGAATGTATGACATTGTTCTACATTCTGTCCATCAACTGTGTTTTTTGCAATTTTCACCCCGAGTGGGCTGGGTATGCTCAGACGTGAGTCCCAGGCTCTCCACACCACTGGAGTCAAGCTATCCAGGCTGATGAAGGCTGATAGCCAGAAACCGGTCCTTGGATGCTTGATTCCGGTCTGGGAAAGACATGGCTTGGTAGTTCGGACTGGACTGTTCCCATGAGGCACAGGGTCAGAGCTGATTTGCATATAGCCAGTGTCTAACCCAGGGTGGTGTGGAGTGCAAAAAAACGATGGATTTAGGCCCAGATCCTTGTACTGGGGTGAATGTATGACATTGTTCTACATTCTGTCCATCAACTGTGTTTTTTGCAATTTTCACCCCGAGTGGGCTGGGTATGCTCAGACGTGAGTCCCAGGCTCTCCACACCACTGGAGTCAAGCTATCCAGGCTGATGAAGGCTGATAGCCAGAAACCGGTCCTTGGATGCTTGATTCCGGTCTGGGAAAGACATGGCTTGGTAGTTCGTACTGGACTGTTCCCATGAGGCACAGGGTCAGAGCTGATTTGCATATAGCCAGTGTCTAACCCAGGGTGGTGTGGAGTGCAAAAAAACGATGGATTTAGGCCCAGATCCTTGTACTGGGGTGAATGTATGACATTGTTCTACATTCTGTCCATCAACTGTGTTTTTTGCAATTTTCACCCCGAGTGGGCTGGGTATGCTCAGACGTGAGTCCCAGGCTCTCCACACCACTGGAGTCAAGCTATCCAGGCTGATGAAGGCTGATAGCCAGAAACCGGTCCTTGGATGCTTGATTCCGGTCTGGGAAAGACATGGCTTGGTAGTTCGGACTGGACTGTTCCCATGAGGCACAGGGTCAGAGCTGATTTGCATATAGCCAGTGTCTAACCCAGGGTGGTGTGGAGTGCAAAAAAACGATGGATTTAGGCCCAGATCCTTGTACTGGGGTGAATGTATGACATTGTTCTACATTCTGTCCATCAACTGTGTTTTTTGCAATTTTCACCCCGAGTGGGCTGGGTATGCTCAGACATGAGTCCCAGGCTCTCCACACCACTGGAGTCAAGCTATCCAGGCTGATGAAGGCTGATAGCCAGAAACCGGTCCTTGGATGCTTGATTCCGGTCTGGGAAAGACATGGCTTGGTAGTTCGAACTGGACTGTTCCCATGAGGCACAGGGTCAGAGCTGATTTGCATATAGCCAGTGTCTAACCCAGGGTGGTGTGGAGTGCAAAAAAACGATGGATTTAGGCCCAGATCCTTGTACTGGGGTGAATGTATGACATTGTTCTACATTCTGTCCATCAACTGTGTTTTTTGCAATTTTCACCCCGAGTGGGCTGGGTATGCTCAGACGTGAGTCCCAGGCTCTCCACACCACTGGAGTCAAGCTATCCAGGCTGATGAAGGCTGATAGCCAGAAACCGGTCCTTGGATGCTTGATTCCGGTCTGGGAAAGACATGGCTTGGTAGTTCGGACTGGACTGTTCCCATGAGGCACAGGGTCAGAGCTGATTTGCATATAGCCAGTGTCTAACCCAGGGTGGTGTGGACTGCAAAAAAACGATGGATTTAGGCCCAGATCCTTGTACTGGGGTGAATGTATGACATTGTTCTACATTCTGTCCATCAACTGTGTTTTTTTGCAATTTTCACCCCGAGTGGGCTGGGTATGCTCAGACGTGAGTCCCAGGCTCTCCACACCACTGGAGTCAAGCTATCCAGGCTGATGAAGGCTGATAGCCAGAAACCGGTCCTTGGATGCTTGATTCCGGTCTGGGAAAGACATGGCTTGGTAGTTCGGACTGGACTGTTCCCATGAGGCACAGGGTCAGAGCTGATTTGCATATAGCCAGTGTCTAACCCAGGGTGGTGTGGAGTGCAAAAAAACAATGGATTTAGGCCCAGATCCTTGTACTGGGGTGAATGTATGACATTGTTCTACATTCTGTCCATCAACTGTGTTTTTTGCAATTTTCACCCCGAGTGGGCTGGGTATGCTCAGACGTGAGTCCCAGGCTCTCCACACCACTGGAGTCAAGCTATCCAGGCTGATGAAGGCTGATAGCCAGAAACCGGTCCTTGTATGCTTGATTCCGGTCTGGGAAAGACATGGCTTGGTAGTTCGGACTGGACTGTTCCCATGAGGCACAGGGTCAGAGCTGATTTGCATATAGCCAGTGTCTAACCCAGGGTGGTGTGGAGTGCAAAAAAACGATGGATTTAGGCCCAGATCCTTGTACTGGGGTGAATGTATGACATTGTTCTACATTCTGTCCATCAACTGTGTTTTTTGCAATTTTCACCCCGAGTGGGCTGGGTATGCTCAGACGTGAGTCCCAGGCTCTCCACACCACTGGAGTCAAGCTATCCAGGCTGATGAAGGCTGATAGCCAGAAACCGGTCTTTGGATGCTTGATTCCGGTCTGGGAAAGACATGGCTTGGTAGTTCGGACTGGACTGTTCCCATGAGGCACAGGGTCAGAGCTGATTTGCATATAGCCAGTGTCTAACCCAGGGTGGTGTGGAGTGCAAAAAAACGATGGATTTAGGCCCAGATCCTTGTACTGGGGTGAATGTATGACATTGTTCTACATTCTGTCCATCAACTGTGTTTTTTGCAATTTTCACCCCGAGTGGGCTGGGTATGCTCAGACGTGAGTCCCAGGCTCTCCACACCACTGGAGTCAAGCTATCCAGGCTGATGAAGGCTGATAGCCAGAAACCGGTCCTTGGATGCTTGATTCCGGTCTGGGAAAGACATGGCTTGGTAGTTCGGACTGGACTGTTCCCATGAGGCACAGGGTCAGAGCTGATTTGCATATAGCCAGTGTCTAACCCAGGGTGGTGTGGAGTGCAAAAAACGATGGATTTAGGACCAGATCCTTGTACTGGGGTGAATGTATGACATTGTTCTACATTCTGTCCATCAACTGTGTTTTTTGCAATTTTCACCCCGAGTGGGCTGGGTATGCTCAGACGTGAGTCCCAGGCTCTCCACACCACTGGAGTCAAGCTATCCAGGCTGATGAAGGCTGATAGCCAGAAACCGGTCCTTGGATGCTTGATTCCGGTCTGGGAAAGACATGGCTTGGTAGTTCGAACTGGACTGTTCCCATGAGGCACAGGGTCAGAGCTGATTTGCATATAGCCAGTGTCTAACCCAGGGTGGTGTGGAGTGCAAAAAAACGATGGATTTAGGCCCAGATCCTTGTACTGGGGTGAATGTATGACATTGTTCTACATTCTGTCCATCAACTGTGTTTTTTGCAATTTTCACCCCGAGTGGGCTGGGTATGCTCAGACGTGAGTCCCAGGCTCTCCACACCACTGGAGTCAAGCTATCCAGGCTGATGAAGGCTGATAGCCAGAAACCGGTCCTTGGATGCTTGATTCCGGTCTGGGAAAGACATGGCTTGGTAGTTCGGACTGGACTGTTCCCATGAGGCACAGGGTCAGAGCTGATTTGCATATAGCCAGTGTCTAACCCAGGGTGGTGTGGACTGCAAAAAAACGATGGATTTAGGCCCAGATCCTTGTACTGGGGTGAATGTATGACATTGTTCTACATTCTGTCCATCAACTGTGTTTTTTTGCAATTTTCACCCCGAGTGGGCTGGGTATGCTCAGACGTGAGTCCCAGGCTCTCCACACCACTGGAGTCAAGCTATCCAGGCTGATGAAGGCTGATAGCCAGAAACCGGTCCTTGGATGCTTGATTCCGGTCTGGGAAAGACATGGCTTGGTAGTTCGGACTGGACTGTTCCCATGAGGCACAGGGTCAGAGCTGATTTGCATATAGCCAGTGTCTAACCCAGGGTGGTGTGGAGTGCAAAAAAACAATGGATTTAGGCCCAGATCCTTGTACTGGGGTGAATGTATGACATTGTTCTACATTCTGTCCATCAACTGTGTTTTTTGCAATTTTCACCCCGAGTGGGCTGGGTATGCTCAGACGTGAGTCCCAGGCTCTCCACACCACTGGAGTCAAGCTATCCAGGCTGATGAAGGCTGATAGCCAGAAACCGGTCCTTGTATGCTTGATTCCGGTCTGGGAAAGACATGGCTTGGTAGTTCGGACTGGACTGTTCCCATGAGGCACAGGGTCAGAGCTGATTTGCATATAGCCAGTGTCTAACCCAGGGTGGTGTGGAGTGCAAAAAAACGATGGATTTAGGCCCAGATCCTTGTACTGGGGTGAATGTATGACATTGTTCTACATTCTGTCCATCAACTGTGTTTTTTGCAATTTTCACCCCGAGTGGGCTGGGTATGCTCAGACGTGAGTCCCAGGCTCTCCACACCACTGGAGTCAAGCTATCCAGGCTGATGAAGGCTGATAGCCAGAAACCGGTCTTTGGATGCTTGATTCCGGTCTGGGAAAGACATGGCTTGGTAGTTCGGACTGGACTGTTCCCATGAGGCACAGGGTCAGAGCTGATTTGCATATAGCCAGTGTCTAACCCAGGGTGGTGTGGAGTGCAAAAAAACGATGGATTTAGGCCCAGATCCTTGTACTGGGGTGAATGTATGACATTGTTCTACATTCTGTCCATCAACTGTGTTTTTTGCAATTTTCACCCCGAGTGGGCTGGGTATGCTCAGACGTGAGTCCCAGGCTCTCCACACCACTGGAGTCAAGCTATCCAGGCTGATAAAGGCTGATAGCCAGAAACCGGTCCTTGGATGCTTGATTCCGGTCTGGGAAAGACATGGCTTGGTAGTTCGGACTGGACTGTTCCCATGAGGCACAGGGTCAGAGCTGATTTGCATATAGCCAGTGTCTAACCCAGGGTGGTGTGGAGTGCAAAAAACGATGGATTTAGGACCAGATCCTTGTACTGGGGTGAATGTATGACATTGTTCTACATTCTGTCCATCAACTGTGTTTTTTGCAATTTTCACCCCGAGTGGGCTGGGTATGCTCAGACGTGAGTCCCAGGCTCTCCACACCACTGGAGTCAAGCTATCCAGGCTGATGAAGGCTGATAGCCAGAAACCGGTCCTTGGATGCTTGATTCCGGTCTGGGAAAGACATGGCTTGGTAGTTCGTACTGGACTGTTCCCATGAGGCACAGGGTCAGAGCTGATTTGCATATAGCCAGTGTCTAACCCAGGGTGGTGTGGAGTGCAAAAAAACGATGGATTTAGGCCCAGATCCTTGTACTGGGGTGAATGTATGACATTGTTCTACATTCTGTCCATCAACTGTGTTTTTTGCAATTTTCACCCCGAGTGGGCTGGGTATGCTCAGACGTGAGTCCCAGGCTCTCCACACCACTGGAGTCAAGCTATCCAGGCTGATGAAGGCTGATAGCCAGAAACCGGTCCTTGGATGCTTGATTCCGGTCTGGGAAAGACATGGCTTGGTAGTTCGGACTGGACTGTTCCCATGAGGCACAGGGTCAGAGCTGATTTGCATATAGCCAGTGTCTAACCCAGGGTGGTGTGGAGTGCAAAAAAACGATGGATTTAGGCCCAGATCCTTGTACTGGGGTGAATGTATGACATTGTTCTACATTCTGTCCATCAACTGTGTTTTTTGCAATTTTCACCCCGAGTGGGCTGGGTATGCTCAGACGTGAGTCCCAGGCTCTCCACACCACTGGAGTCAAGCTATCCAGGCTGATGAAGGCTGATAGCCAGAAACCGGTCCTTGGATGCTTGATTCCGGTCTGGGAAAGACATGGCTTGGTAGTTCGTACTGGACTGTTCCCATGAGGCACAGGGTCAGAGCTGATTTGCATATAGCCAGTGTCTAACCCAGGGTGGTGTGGAGTGCAAAAAAACGATGGATTTAGGCCCAGATCCTTGTACTGGGGTGAATGTATGACATTGTTCTACATTCTGTCCATCAACTGTGTTTTTTGCAATTTTCACCCCGAGTGGGCTGGGTATGCTCAGACGTGAGTCCCAGGCTCTCCACACCACTGGAGTCAAGCTATCCAGGCTGATGAAGGCTGATAGCCAGAAACCGGTCCTTGGATGCTTGATTCCGGTCTGGGAAAGACATGGCTTGGTAGTTCGGACTGGACTGTTCCCATGAGGCACAGGGTCAGAGCTGATTTGCATATAGCCAGTGTCTAACCCAGGGTGGTGTGGAGTGCAAAAAAACGATGGATTTAGGCCCAGATCCTTGTACTGGGGTGAATGTATGACATTGTTCTACATTCTGTCCATCAACTGTGTTTTTTGCAATTTTCACCCCGAGTGGGCTGGGTATGCTCAGACATGAGTCCCAGGCTCTCCACACCACTGGAGTCAAGCTATCCAGGCTGATGAAGGCTGATAGCCAGAAACCGGTCCTTGGATGCTTGATTCCGGTCTGGGAAAGACATGGCTTGGTAGTTCGAACTGGACTGTTCCCATGAGGCACAGGGTCAGAGCTGATTTGCATATAGCCAGTGTCTAACCCAGGGTGGTGTGGAGTGCAAAAAAACGATGGATTTAGGCCCAGATCCTTGTACTGGGGTGAATGTATGACATTGTTCTACATTCTGTCCATCAACTGTGTTTTTTGCAATTTTCACCCCGAGTGGGCTGGGTATGCTCAGACGTGAGTCCCAGGCTCTCCACACCACTGGAGTCAAGCTATCCAGGCTGATGAAGGCTGATAGCCAGAAACCGGTCCTTGGATGCTTGATTCCGGTCTGGGAAAGACATGGCTTGGTAGTTCGGACTGGACTGTTCCCATGAGGCACAGGGTCAGAGCTGATTTGCATATAGCCAGTGTCTAACCCAGGGTGGTGTGGAGTGCAAAAAAGGATGGATTTAGGCCCAGATCCTTGTACTGGGGTGAATGTATGACATTGTTCTACATTCTGTCCATCAACTGTGTTTTTTGCAATTTTCACCCCGAGTGGGCTGGGTATGCTCAGACGTGAGTCCCAGGCTCTCCACACCACTGGAGTCAAGCTATCCAGGCTGATGAAGGCTGATAGCCAGAAACCGGTCCTTGGATGCTTGATTCCGGTCTGGGAAAGACATGGCTTGGTAGTTCGGACTGGACTGTTCCCATGAGGCACAGGGTCAGAGCTGATTTGCATATAGCCAGTGTCTAACCCAGGGTGGTGTGGAGTGCAAAAAAACGATGGATTTTGGCCCAGATCCTTGTACTGGGGTGAATGTATGACATTGTTCTACATTCTGTCCATCAACTGTGTTTTTTGCAATTTTCACCCCGAGTGGGCTGGGTATGCTCAGACGTGAGTCCCAGGCTCTCCACACCACTGGAGTCAAGCTATCCAGGCTGATGAAGGCTGATAGCCAGAAACCGGTCCTTGGATGCTTGATTCCGGTCTGGGAAAGACATGGCTTGGTAGTTCGGACTGGACTGTTCCCATGAGGCACAGGGTCAGAGCTGATTTGCATATAGCCAGTGTCTAACCCAGGGTGGTGTGGAGTGCAAAAAAACGATGGATTTAGGCCCAGATCCTTGTACTGGGGTGAATGTATGACATTGTTCTACATTCTGTCCATCAACTGTGTTTTTTGCTACTTAATATAACCACCAGAACCTAAAAATCACTTTTGGCCCGTTGGGCCGGGGAATTGTGGCTGAGGGCAGTGGGCCACAAGGTGTTGTCCCAAGCGGAGGGGGAGGGTCTGAGGAAGAGGACCTCTGTCTTCTCTGAGTGGGGCTTCAGGCAGCTGCTGCTCATCCAGGATACAATGTCCTTCATTCCTTCCTGGAAGTTGAGTCTGGTGGTGGAGAGGATGAGCTTGGTGTCATCGGAGTAGGATACTATACTGAGTCTGTGCTGTCTGACGATGGTAGCGAGGGGGGCCATGTAGATGTTGAAGAGCGTGGGCTTTGCGATGATCCTTAGGGTGCTCCACAGTTGATTTGCGTGGGTTCGGAGAGGAAGGGTAGCAGTCTGATCCTTTGGGTTCTGCCGGTGAGGAAGGAGCGGATCCAGTCGAGGGCGGTTCCCTGAATGCTGATGTCGTGGAGTCTGGTGGTGAGTGTGCGGTGGGTCGAACACTGCAGAGAGGTCGAGCAGGAACAGGACCGCGGTGTGCCCTTGGTCGCGCAGGATGCGGATGTCAGCTGTGGCAGCGAGTAGCGCGGTCTAGGTGCTGTGGTTGCTGCAGAATCCAGATTGGGAGGGGTCGAGGATAGAGTTTTCTTCAATGAATTTTGTTAGCTGGGCATTGATGATCTTTTCAGTGACTTTGGCCATGAAGGGGAAAAGGGAGATGGGTCGGTAGTTCTTGAGGTCCATGGAGTCTGCTGAGGGCTTCTTGAGAAGGGGTCTGACTTTTGCACGTTTCCAGTCATTGGGGAACGTGCCGGTCGTGAGGGTGGTGTTGATGGTTCATCGTAGTTCTGGAGCGATGGCAGTGGCGGCTCTGCGGTAGATGTGCAGCGGGAAGGGGTCCTTGGGGGCCCTGAGTAGATGCCTTTCATGGTCGAAGTGGTGTCTTCAGTGGTTACAGTGATCTAGGAGGAGACGTAGGCTGGCTGACGTTGCTGGAGAGGGAGCTGGTTTCGGAGTCAGGTGTCTGGTCGTTGAAGTGGTCGTAGAGGCCCTGGAATTTCAGATGGAAGTAGGATCAGAGCTTGCCACAGAGGTTTGGGGAGGGGGTGATGTCTGTGGTTTCGCTGGGGAGTTTGGTGAATCCCTGGATGACGCTGAAGCATTCCTTGGAGTTGCTGGAGTTGGCGAGGATCTTAATACGTATGAAAGTCCTCTTGATGGATCTGATTACTTTATTGGTATTCTGTCATGGTGTTTTTGTAGGTGGTTTTCTACCCTTTTTCTGTTTCTCCAGTTCTTCTTGAGACGTCTGCAGGTGCGTCTGGATTCTTGGAGGCGCTGTCTGTCTAAGTTGCGCAGGGGTGCAAGCTCATCTGGGGAGTTGGAGATCCATCTGTGGAGTTCTTTGGCTGCGAGGTTGGCGTCAGTCGATGTGGTGGAGGCATCGCGGTTCAGGGAGGAGTTCATCTGTTCCTCTGTAATGTTGTTCCAGTTCCTTCTTGGAGGGCTCAGGGCAGTTTGGGGGCAGTGGGTTTTTCGAGGTTGAAGTGTACGCAGTGTCGGTCTGTCCAGGGGATTTGCGTGGTGTGGCATGAAGCGGATGCTGTTACCTCCTGCGAAGATGAGGGCGAGGGTGTGTCCTGTCTTGTGGGTGGACGTGGTGGCGAGCTGTTTCAGGCCGATGTTGGTGAGGTTGTCAAGGAGGGTGGTGGAGTTGGGGGTCGCTGGGGTTGTCGAGGTGAAAGTTCAGGTCTCGGATGAGTATGTAGTCCATGGAGGCGATGGCGTTGGGTGTGATGAGGTCAGCGATGGTTGTGGCGAATGGGGTTCGAGGTCCGGGGGGGTCTGTAGGCAAGGGTGCAGCGAAGTGTGGTTCTAGGGCTGGTCTGGATCTGGAAGTGTAGGTGTTCGGTGGTGGAGATGGAGACCTTCGTGGTGGAGGTGGAGAGTCAGAGGGAACTCTTGTGTGCGATGGCGAGTTCTTCTCCTGGGCGGTTGAAGCGGTCCTCCTCATCAGTATTGCACATCCAGAATATTAACTTACTGTGACTGAGCCAAAAGACTCTGAGATACTGTGACTGACGTTTGCAAGGAAATCATTCTATTCTGCATTTTTTCAAGAAAAGGCATTGTAGCACAAAAAAGAGGTAGGGTGTCACTGAAACCAAAAACATTTGCATATTTTTTTAGTGGAGGATTAAGAACACTCGAGCTTCACAATACTGTCCCTCTACAATCAACAACAACCTCAAGAATCATTTAAAATGTCACAGCTTGCCCTCCGTGTATTAGTCCTCGACACCCCCTAAAACATTTTAATGTCGAGCCTAAAGGCAGCACACATGCACTGCGAGGCATGCTGTATTCAGTCTGTGGATTTTGAACGCACCCACTACACGCCCACCGCTTTTCATAGGTTGCTTGGTCTGCCTTTACTAATTCCATAGTTTTCGATGATGAATAGTGTCCATTTGTCCTGCCTTGTAGCTGTTTTGTTCCCGCCCTCCGGACTGCCCCTGCTTCATGGATCTTTTCACTATTAGACATATGTTTTCTTTAACTGCACTACTTTTTCTTTCCGCCCTCTCCTCTCCGCTGGGTGACAAATGGATCTCCTTGCAGTTCACTTAATCTCCTCCTTCATAGGTATTTTTTTAAGTTTTCATGTATGCGTATTTATTTTTAGTGATAGCATTTCTTATATTCTACAAAGTCAGATTGGTTTTCATAATGCTAAGTAATGCTGGTAATGTGCTGAAAATATTTCTCATTGTTGAAATTTTTTATACCATGGGAGGTCGGACTCATGCACCAGTCGGCAGGCAGTGCCTAGCCATGTCTGGCCAGAAAAAGGCACTTCCGCTTTCTGCTATGACAAGGACAGTGTTCATTTCTCCTGCTCTGCCGCTGTCAGCTGAGCCCCCTCTTTCTTCCTCTTCTTTCCTCTCTTTCTGTCTCTGTTTTGCTCCTCCTCACTTGCTGAATGAAAGCGTGACTTCAAAAAAGACAGCTCTTACCCTCTCTTTCCTTTCCTTTATTCGTTCGCCTGTGAAATGGATCCAAAAAAGAAAGAAACACTTTTGCTGGAAATTTCGTTTTTTTCTCACATTTTCTTCCAAAGTGCAGCCTCAGGACAGAGAGAGAAAAAAGGTTGAAAATACAAAAAATAACTAAATAAAGCAAGACAGAGTGGTCGCAAAGTGGCCAGATTGGTTTTATTCACACCCAAACACATTAGCGCCACTTTACAGACTTTGCCAGTGAAGAGCTACTTTCGTTTTCCGGTCTTTCTGTTGATGCGTGGAGTGGAAAATGTTTAATGTGCTCCTTATCAGCTGTTTTCCTAAAAATAACAAAATAAAGCAAGGCAGAGTGGTTACACAGTGTCCAGATTGGTTTTATTCACACCCAAACAGATTAGCTCCACTTTACAGAGTTTGCAAGTGAAGCACTACATTAATTTTCTCCTCTTTCAGTTAATGCTTGGAGTGGAAAACATTTAATCTGATCCTTATCAGCTGTTCTCCTTATTTTAGTTTATAAAATGTGTACCACTGCTCTGTGTTCAGGGATGTGGTCTTTTTAAACCATACTGCTTATGTTTTGTAAGGAAATAAGCTGTGGACATTGAAGCAGGTCCATTCCGGACCCTGTAGTCATGTCCTTGACTTTTCGGGCAACAATACTCATTGATTTCTGAATAATGAGTGCAAAAACGTTAAGGTAATCATGTTGTTTCTGCTTACATTTCACATGGTTTAATTAACCTTGCGCTCCCTATAAGTGTTTGCTTTTCCCAGGATGTTATTACTTATTTTTCCCGGCAGCATATTACTCTTGTCCTGTGCATAATTTGAAATGGGTCATAGCCAAGTGTTTATAGCGGGGCACAATTGGGTTGTACGTGAAGGCAGTGCACGTTTCTCTCAGTGGAGCAGTATGGTGTTCAGTGGGGAAGAGAATGTGGCACTATGACCAGAGCTGCCGAATTTGGTACTAGGGAGCCAGGTTCAGCATTCATGACCAGTCAACCAGACCACTCTCCTGAGGGAGCACTTTCCCATGCTTGACCTTAGAAGGCCCTGCAAGACCTTTGAAGCCCTGGTATTTGAGCACCAGCAGGTGGACCCTAGCGATGGCAAGTGTGGGTTTACCTTGAAGGTCTGTCCACCACAATCCATAATGAAGTTCACCTCCAATCTTGTGGGCAGGCCTACGATACAGCACACCTTAGTAACTCTGTCACTGAGATCATAGGACCCTTGAGGCCAGTCTGCATCACCCATTGGTACCTCCATTGGCCTTGTTTCAGCAGTAGTAGTGCAACTTGCCAGGAATCGGCAATGCAGCATGGATTTGCACACACACCAAAGTAGGAGTCTCATTAGGATGGCGGTCAGACTTATGTTTGACCGCCATCCATTTGAAAATTGGCCAGCCCGACTACACGTTGGAAGTCCTGCAGGCCGAATTAAGATGGGTGGTCGCACTGTCTATATTTTGTATTGCGTCTGGTGCTACAGGCTACAGCACATGCTGCAGTACAAAAAATAGATATTACACAGGGCCTGTGTCGGAGGTCAAGGTGGAAAGGCGGGCCTGCTACGGGCCCCCAATGTCCCTTTCCGCCTGTGTTTTTGTCGGGGGTTCACCTACAGTGGTGCCTGGCAGGCATCGCCACCATTGTAGCAATCCTGATGTGGTGGGCGGAAAACAGCATTACGATGGCGGTGAGACTTCCACCGACGGGTTGTCGGAGGCGGTCCCTTCATCAGTGAGGGGGGTCATATTACGAGTTTGGTCATCGTAACCATGCGTTGTTGATGATAGATCTGCCCCCAGAGAGGGATTATTGTTAGCAGAACCCACCGGCCTGCCATGGGTGAGCAGGTCACATAGGTACTTCCCTTTCCGCCGGGCCATGCCAAATTACTTTGCGTGCTGACCCGGCCCCCACATTCATTTTAATATGGCTAACCTTCCATTTTAATTTCATACTAACTTCCGTGGTGCACTAACACGCCCCCTTCTTTTGACTATATGGCTACCTGTACCCCTCAATTGGATACGTAAGCCATCCCTGCATAGTCTTACACAACCAGAGGCACGATTATACCCCCTTTCTCAATTCATGTTCCGGGTCAGCCCGTCCTCCCTTTTTTTTGGACATAGGAAACACACACCGGGATCCGTGACTGCTTAGACATTTGCGATGCAACACTGTCTCACTCCAGGGACACTATACTCAGTGGTTTCCCTTGTAGATATATGGGCATCTGTAACGGTTCACCACAACTAAAAACAATTGTTGAACACACTGATGCAGCCTTTTCCCCACATATTCCATACCATGGTTACTTCCTGAGACTGTCCATGTTTATCGATTCCCTTTAGAATTATTTTCAGGCTGACCCTGGTCCTGGAATATCCCGAATGCTTCCAGTGTGACTGCCTGGAACACCTACCTTGCTCATCATTCACAATACCTTCTATTACCTTAGGTCTTGCTCATCATTCGCAATACCTTCTATTACCTTAGGTGAGGACTATTTACCCCTGATCCTTTACCTATTGTTCTTCCTGTGATGGCTCACCCTCTTTAGAAACATTTACCCTCTTATTCTTGTTATATGGATTGCAGACCTTTATGAATAGGCCAGATCTGGCTTCCTGGACACCCTACACTGTGCCCATTAGACTCCTTGGGAGCGCAACCCTGTGTAGCGTCCAAACTTTATTGTGAGGATACCCACCTATTGAGGTGAGACACACAGTTCAGCCATTGGATAGATCTATTCCGTTACTCGCCTTATACATGGCCAAGGTTTATACATCATGTACATGTACCTCACTCCCTTGTTTTTTAAACAAACACAATTAGAAAACACAATACTTCCCCCTCCGAGAAACACAATACTTTATTTTCTGTCCTGTTTCTCTATTTGTTCTATACTGCTCTTTTCACGTCACACACTACGCGTTTTGCGATGCAGCGAATCCTCTCTCCGTATCAAAAATAGGAGTGCATTGTAAATATTTAACAGTAATTCTTTGTCATTGTATTTTTAACTGTGATGCCAATATGTTTTGCCTTTCCATGTCCCATGCTGTATACAATTCTTGTCTTTTCCTTTGTTTCTTCCTTCCCTTCTGTTTTGCGATAGATTTTGTAATTTAAATGTAACCTTATGTCACTTTTAGCCCTGATATAGTTCTTCATGTGAGAACGAAACGCATTGGCTGACAATAAAGCTCCGATTTCGTTAGAATTAACAGATTGAAAATAAAGACTTGTTTTGAAACATAATATTGATTCTTTTGACTTCATTACCTGGCCCACGCCCACCCCATGCTTAACTAAAATTCTCACTCTCACCATGCACTGCTAATTACTTTCCATATTACATCACGCATAGCATGTTCTATGACATCAATGAGAACATCGGTGCAACATCTGAAATGACATCATTGATAGCAACAATGTGCATGGCGGGAGTTATAGTTAATTAACAGCATTAAATAACTGTCACTGGTGAACATCAGTGTGATGTTTAAACTGACATTTCACCAAACTATAATGTCCCTTTAACCTTTGTTTTAACTTTATGGTTAGGTGAATTTCTCAGTGACGACATTAACATTTTAAACTGAAAAAAACACAAAAATTCACCAGTTGTAGCTTTTTTTTGAGGCGTTTTTAAATTTTATATCACACAACATTGGCTTAGCTGTGTCTGCAGACAAACAATACTTAAAAAGTTATGCACAATTATGGGCTAATATGCTAGTGATTGTTCCTTCTGGCAGTTAGTTTAGCGTCAGGGATGCCACAGTGGGCTTCATAAATCTGCCAGTTATAGTTACCAGCACTAACGAAAATGTGCTTCCCCACCTTGCACTGCTTATGACTTCACGCTCATGACATGTTTTATGACATCATTTATTACATCGCTTTATGACATAACCAGTGCAACATTCCACACCTTCAACCAACCTATTTTCATATTTTTGCAATTAAATTATAACATGCCTTGAACTTTGCTTCGATAACAGTTTATAAAGTAACACATTCATCTTCACACACCTTTGCTAACTCTCACCACAGTGTTTCACTCTAGAAATAGCAGAATCATCTCATAGGGATAAAGTATATGTACAAAGAGGTTCATAAAGACACTAGGGCTTGTATTAACACATTCCACAATCTTTCTTTTACAGTTTGAGACAAACTGCTTCCTTTACTTACAAGCACATATAGATTGAACACTTCATTTTTTAACACAATCTGCAATACTTGCTCATATCTCTCGACATTCTAATGTCTTTCTCTCAAAAACTATATTGAGAAATCTACACCTCTGCAAACAGCTTTTCACTGAATAAACCTTGTGTAGAATAAGCTTACCAACACGAGTACACTTACTGACACTTCACACCAAAGTTTATAAAATACATTATTAAATACCTAAACTTGAAGTTCTTTCTTTAATACAGATAAAGACACCAGTCCCCTTTAGCTACACATAAATTCACTTCTACTGAGCACAACTCAAACAGACCTTCCTTCTCTTCTAAAGCATCAAGGACAAACTGAGCTATCTCTGGTTCTCCACCCAATCACATTACAGCATTTCTTCAACCATGTAATATGAATGCCGCTCGTGAAGGAGTTGTGGACTTTTTGCTGGTGCTTTCTGTTTCCTGCCAGGAGCCCCGTAGGGCATAGAAACTGCTTTGTGGGAGAAAGGGCTGCCGGAGGAGGACGGGACTGCGAGGCCCGGCAGGCTGTGCGTGTACCAGCCAGCACACCTGCCGCCTCTTCCCGTGTCTCCGCCCCCTAATTACAGCCCCGTATGTATCTTGGAATCACAACGCGTTAGCGGGACGCGTGTGCGGGACAAAGCCCGGGACAAAGCCCGGACTAAGGGCGGACCCTCTGAGACCCTCCGAGAACCGAGGAGACCGGACTGGGCATATCCATTTGTCTACAGGTACTGACTGTTTGTGTAATTTTTGTATCATCTTCACCAATTGCTTTACCAACCAATCCCTGTTATTCACACATGGCAACCGTCAATGTTGAGCAGCATGTGCAGGACAAACAGGGTTCGTTGCTCAATGGGACCCTGGACAGTTATTTTTCTAAACCATCGCCTGACATCGCTAGGGAGATTGTCCTGGCGGAGCGGCGGGCAGACCGCCGCCGTTCAGTGGAAAGTATAAAGAATGGTTCCGCTTTACTACCTTTATCTCCCGTGACTGGACCCCTTGACACTGCTATTGGGATAATAGTCAACGAGTCGATTCCTTTATTAGATAGTATACTCCCGGATGTAAATACGGCTGTCCTTTCACCAGACATCGTATCTAGAGCGGATACGATTGACCTGTCCGTAACATCTATTGGAAGTAGCTCAACGACATTAAAGGGAGACGCTTTGTCCCAATCGCATGCTGCCCGCAATAAGGCTAAAAAATTAGCACCTACGGGGAAAATCTATGGCCCGCCACCAAACAAAAAACGACGGAAAAGGAGGGATCCGTTGCAACCCAAATTGAGTTGTTCTGATTTTGGCAAAAAATTTCCCATGGTTGCCAAGAATCCCTGTGTTGTTCAATCTGACTCCGAGGGGATCCATATTATATCTACATCCCCAGTTCTACTGAATACATCTGTAGACAAGGAGGACAGTATGGATACTAGTGCGAGAGATGATGTTCATATTGAGAATAAGGGTCCTGTGTCCCTACTTGATATTGAGAATCTGATTAGATCATACTCTGCATCTATTTTGGAGAGGTTAATGGAGGTGGAGTGTAGACTGTCAAAAATTGAGAATGCATTGCCCAAAAAAGATCTTGTAGGCCATAAAGGTGTTATCAATGCAGACAGTCAGGCATCTAACTGTGCACCACAAGTTTTGTTATCTACTGTCCAACCTCCTCTACCTACTTCCACCTATGTTGTTCCTACTCCTTCCTCAACTTCATCTGCACCCAAACTCATGGGGAATACAGTATCAGCTATTGTTCACCACCATGCTTCCCCTAGACCGTCTCAAGCAAAAATTGGTGTTCAACTGCTGGGTACTGTTGCTAACAAAACCAGCGATATCACATCTAAAAGTACTGGTAATACAACTAATTTAGCTTTGACAGATTTAACAAGGGAGGTGAGGGAAACTAGACGCACCTGGGGGAAACCAAAAAGGGTTCCGTTGCCTGAACTTCCACCGGAGGCATTACCCTATGTGGTAGTCCTAACAGGTGTGCCGGCCCTTGAACAAAATAAGAGGGAGGGTTTTTTTCAACTAAAAAATAAGATAATGCACTGGTTGAGAACACACAGGCCTATTGCAAATCATATTAACGGGGAAATAGTTCATGTTCGTCGCCTCGAATGGTTGGGGGGCAGAACTAAAGACATTGAAGGTGATGTAGTGGTTGTTAATTTTAGGGACCCGAATGCTGTCCACTTTATATTGAACTGGCAGTTGGGCAGCTCTAATAATACTATAATCCCAAGACCTCTAACGTATTTCTATCCAAGGTCAGTAGTGTTCCCATCTCAGTTTCCCCCTCCACATTGTACAACCCAAACTCAGCCACTTA
This sequence comes from Lissotriton helveticus, assembly GCF_964261635.1. NCBI lineage: Eukaryota > Metazoa > Chordata > Amphibia > Caudata > Salamandridae > Lissotriton > Lissotriton helveticus. The sequence goes on from NC_136061.1 coordinate 317,805,804, forward strand.
ACTATGCAATTGTACAGAATGTTGGGAGCAGTCAATATGCTCAGTACCCCCCGATCCAACAGAGTATGAGAAATATGTCTTGTGTCCCTTGCCCTGTGACAGTCTCAGACCCCTTGGGATGGAACTTTGTTCCAGTTAGACATCAAAACTTCCAAAACTTCCAAGATAGAAGGATGGATCATCTAAAACCCTTCACACCACTTGAAACGTCAAATCGATTTGATGTTTTCAGTGGTCTTGATAATTGCGATTGAAGTTTTCCTAGTGGGGGGGATGAGGGAATAGACATAAGGAACCAAACTGCCCTGGGAGTTGTAACTGAGTGTAATTCATTGCCAACTATTGTATCCCGATTTTTGGCAAAAAATGTAATATGTAACGATAATATTCCCGAAGAACAGGTAGAACCAACACGCACTTTAAGATACTTACCTTCTGAGGGAATATCTTCGGCAACCCAACAAGTGACATATATTGGTGATGAGACGCCAAGGGTTAATATTGCTATGTCTTCTGTACTAGGGGCGACGGTTAAGCTGGTTAGTTGGAATGTAGCCGGGGTTGCCAGCAATTTGAGGGATCCCGAGTGGGCTGCTTTTATGGAATCCTTTGATGTTTGCTTACTTCAGGAAACATGGGCAGTTGATACTCCCCACAGGGTGGGCTACAAGACCTATGGTATTGGAGCAACCCCCTCTAGAAGTGGTAGGCCGTCTGGGGGTCTCTTGATTTGGGCAAAAATCAATCTAAAGGTTAATATTGAGGTGATAGACACAAATTCTGTAGATATCCTAGCATTAAAAATAACAACCTCCAATGGGAATAAATTATTCCTAATAAATATCTATAATAGGCCAACCCCCTCATCAAAGGAATCTCCGACTGTTTCTAAGTTGGATTGCTTTCTGAGAGGGTTGGATCCTAGGGAGGATTTTGTCATCTTGGCTGGGGATCTGAATTGTAACTACGAACCTGTTTTGGGCATAAGTGAGATCTTTGAGGAGGAAGATCAGGCAAACAATATCCCCTTCCTCGGGAACATCAAATCGGTGAAATGTTCCTCTCTGGCTCTACAACTGATCAAATTATGTACAGAGCATCACCTTAGGGCTTGTAACGGGCGGTTACCGTCTGACATCTTAAAAAAGCCAACCTTTGGTAGGAATACCTATAGGAGCAACTTGGATTTTGCGATAGTTTCTATCCCCCTTTGGTCGTATCTTATAGATCTCGAAATAATGGAGAGGGCCGAAAGTGATCATTTTCCACTAAATTTGTCACTAAACGCCGTATTATTTAGCGATCCTCTTTTACCACTCTCATCTGAGGAAGGTGCTGGTGATGGTAATGAGACTCTTATTAGTAACAACAGGAGATCGCTAAAATGGCCATTTATTTTGGATCATGGCGATATCCTTAGCGAAATATACTCACTTTTTGCTGGGACCTTTGCTACATACCTTAGTTTAACCCCCGAGGAGGAAGCAAAAACTCCCTTTTTGACCATACACCAGGAGTTTTTCCTAAAATTAAAATCACTGGTGACTAAAATGCCTAAAAAACCTCAGCAGAAAACTCAGAATCTGTCTCACAGTAAGCCTTGGTATGACAGATCCTGTAGAGAGTCTAAGAGGGAATTGTTAATTGCTATCAAATCCAAGTCGCAATTGGATGTAAAAAAAGCTAGAAGCAACTATAAAACTGCCCAAAGGACATCGAAAATTGCGTGGGAGGAAGAGAAGTGGGCGGAATTGTTGTCAGCAGCAAGATCACACGACACTGTAGCTTTTTGGAAGTTGATAGCAAATGGGAATAAAGTAGGAAGGGTGGTCAAAGATACTTTTTTAGACGAGCAAACCTGGGTAACCCATTTTACCAATTTGTATAGGAAATACGACGACCCTTATATAGCATCCACTGCAGCAACTTATGAAATTCCAGTAGAACCGCTTGTTTTTACCTTGGGGGAAACAGAGCTGGCTATAAGCCAAGTAAAAACTGGGAAAGCCCCAGGTCTGGATAAAATCCCCGGGGATCTTTACAAGCACGACCCGAAAACATGGGCACCATATATCAATTATCTATGCAACAAATTATCTTGCAGCTTAGAATTTCCTGAAAGCTGGAAAGGAGCTGAAATTGTTTTAATATATAAAAAAGGAGACAGGAAGGATCCCTGTAATTATCGGCCAATAAGCTTAATGGACATCCTTCAGAAAATTTACTCACGCCATATTTTAGTACGTGTGAGCAACTGGTTGGATGAAAATTCATTTTTGACTAAATTTCAAGCCGCGTTCAGAACAAAAGTCAGCACTATAGATCAGTGCTTTAGATTCTGCTGCCTCTATTGGAAGTACGTAAAGATAAAGAAGGCCCACTTATATGTTGCCTTTGTTGATTTAAGGGCAGCATTCGATTTGGTCCCACGTGATCTTCTGTGGAAGACGTTGAGTGCAGCGGGTATGCCAAACAATATAGTAGCTCAGATTATAAAACTTCATGATGGGAACTTTGCGAGAATTAGATGGGGTCAAAATGGCGAACTATCACGGAAAATCCCAATTGAACGTGGAGTTCGCCAAGGATGTGTTTTGGCCCCCACGCTCTTTTCTATTTTCGTGAATGATATTCCCTCATATCTAGAAAGATGCAAAAATGATGCACCTAAATTGAATGGCGAACGGGTAGCATCTCTATTGTTTGCTGACGATACTATTCTGATATCCCAAACAAAAAATGGCTTGCAGACCTTATTAAACACTTTTAACGATTATTGTAGTCAAAAGGGGCTAGAGATTAATGTAAAGAAAACGATAATACATGGCCCTTAATCCAACCAAACCAGACAAGGGTTGCCTAACTTTAAAAGGAATAAAGTTGGAATCAGTGCCTCACTTTTCTTATTTAGGGGTGACGCTTGATTGCAACTTTACCTGGAAAGCACAATTGGAAAAAAGCAAATTGCTATTTGCTCAGAATGTCAAACCAATACTTAGAGAGCAAAGTTTAAGCACTAGTAAAGCGGTGCGTCCAGTTATGGAACTTTTTAAATGTAAGGTTCAATCATCAGTGCTATACGGTGCTGAATTGTGGGGGCCAGGGTCCAAGGAGACCTTTAGTATCCAAGATAATAACTTTATGCGAAGCTTGGTAAGGGTTCCGAGAGGAACCCCATTAGTACCTCTGCAATTGGACCTTGATTTTAAAAGAACAGATCATCACGTTCTTATTAGACCGCTTATGCTCTGGGTAAGATTGTGGCATGTCCCTGAGCTTCAAGCATACAGAGAAGGGCTGATAGAGATCATGGCGCTGGACAGCCACAAAAAAATCCCATGGCTTACACATGTTAGGACTTGGTTTAACACTATAGGCCTGAAACATTTTTGGGAGTATCCTGAGCTGTTACCATCCAATCCCAAATTAGTCCTGAAAAAAGCTTTTTGGTCCTATGTCGCAAATATGACTGTAAACACCATAACTAGTGGCTCATTAGTCTCAAAATTCTTAAATTTTAAGGACGAATCCTTATATGAGCCCTTTATGGACGAAATAGAGCCCCCACTTGCCAAAACACTATTTCTAAAATTTAGATATGGCAATCTATTATTAAAATCAACTTTGGCTCGTTGGGCAAGGAACCGTGATCCATCTGCCGAGGAATTGGACGAAGTTTGCTCACTTTGTGAAAATAATCAAATAGAGAATGAGCAGCACATTCTTTTCTTCTGTCCTATCTATGACCAAGAAAGAAAAAGATGGATTAAACCTATATGCCTATTATTAGGCTTGAGGTCCTGCCCTCAGGCTCTGAGAATTTTAACTACAAACACTTCACAACAGATAACATTCAGTGTTAGTAGATTTTTACTTTCCATTTGCTACCGTAGGAAAAAAATGGGCCATCAGCTGTGAATCGAGTTTCTTATAACTATGGTCTTGAACTATGGACTTGAATCTGTTCATAATAGCACTACTTAACTGAATTTGCTTAAAGAATTATTGAGGTGTCCTCCTGTCTCATATGTTTTTATTATGCTCCAAGTGTTCTCTAATATGTGTTGCACAGCTATATAGAATGTATTTTATCATCTTTTACTGAATGTTATTAATTTTTATTGAATTGTAATGTTTAAATTGTTCTTTTATGGCGTAATGCCGAAATAAAGATTTTCAAAATGAAAATGAATGGTATCTATTGGTTGAGCCTTGGCTCCTTTTTAGGTCTCGCATGGCGTTGGAGCGCAAATTGCGGTACGCTCTGCGAGACCTCTTGTGATCAAGAAGATTTCAGAAGGGGGCTTGAAGCCATGCCCATCAATCACATTGGCTGGCGCATCCTTTATGCAAAACCCTGGCCTCCTATTGGAAATGAGGATTATTTATTTCCGCTCCGTCTCATTTTTGTCCGGCCCATCCGGACTGGATTGTCTGCTTGCCGGCTGTCGTGACGATATTTCTTATCTTTGGAGGCGTGGAGGGACGGATAATGTTTACTCCGACAGGCATGGAGCTCAGAGGCGCAGGAGGTCATGGTGAGGACAGGGGGATCCCAGCACACTCTGGGTGCTTTTCAACCGAGGCAGCAGCCTGTTAATTTTTTCATTGCGCTTTCACTTAAAGTGAAAGCATGATGCAAAAATGAACACCCTGCTGTGTGAGTAAAGGTGACAGCTTCCACTTCTTGGTGTCACTCTGCTCATCCATCTTTTCTTCAATGCTGTCTCTTTACGCTTTCTCTGTGCCAAACAGTGTCTTTCTTCCAGTGCCAGTCTCTTGTATCTCAGTGTTCGTGTCTGTTTGTCTTTTCATCCTCTCTTCATCTACCTCTCTCGGTATCCTACTGATAATGTCCCTTCATCGCACTGTCTAGCTGGCCACGTCTGAACAGCGTTCAGTCTAATTACCCACAAACTTGCTCGCAAGGACCTTTCAGCATTTCAGTAAACACTGGACACCGTCCTACACTTCCACTTCTCTCTGTGGGTTGCTTGCCCGCCATCTGTCACATCAACAAAACAATACGGCACAGACATTTCCAGTTCTGAAGAACCAACCCAGCCTCCACTTAAACCCTACAATCCAAATCTCAGCATCAGGCTTGAATCCTGCCCAGTGTTCTCCAACTTTCACCCATCTCTGCCCGCTCCTTCACTGAAAGGGGACGAACAACAGCCCAGCAAGTGGGACAGGCAAAACAGACTGGCTTTGTCCCCTCTTTTTCTTTCAGTTTTCTATTGGGGTAAATAGCTGGAAAGCACTGCCGGCCTCAAGTCCATCAGAAGAGAGCAATGCTACTTGCTTGCAACTTTGCGGCATAGAGCGAGCAGAACACCCCGGTGTGCCCTTCCTAGGCCCGGTTTAAAGTGCCATCTGCCGGCACATAGGCACACCCTAATACTGTGATGATGAGAATTTCCACTTCCAATGACGACAGACCGTGCTTTGTATGAGGGCAAAGGTTGCACTCAGGGAAGTAGGGCTGTTATTTACTGTGCTTAGAAACAGAAGCGCGGGATGAAGCCCTATATCTTTGTATTACTATTGTCAATAGTTTGTATGCATTGTTACCGGTGTTAGCCGATACTGTGCTTAGAAACAGAAGCGCGGGATGAAGCCATATATCTTTGTATTACTATTGTCAATGGTTTGTAAGCATTGTTACCGGTGTTAGCCGATGGAGGGCTATCACTTATGATGCTACAGGACACTTTCAGAAGGGGTTCAGACTGTGTGGCACTATTGGGGTGGTTAAGACTGCGGTACACGGGTGTGAGACGGCAGTGTCACTGGATGCATGAGACTGGGGACTGCGAGTGTGACAGAGTGTGAACCCGAGGGGTGTGTGTGGTACACCGCCTTTGAACCGAGAGAGCGCAAAGCAGGGCACTAAAAGAACGGGCATTTCTTTTTTTTATTTAAAAAGAGACATTTTTATTGGCATACAGGAAAAAGAACCATACAAAAATATATATATATGGGTGGTGCATACAATAGCGTTTTTTTTCCGTCACAGCCCGTTCGAGAGTGCGCGCTGTTTGTTTTCCCTTCATTACAAAAAAAAGAAAGGAGAGAGAGAAAGAAAGAAAAGGAGAAAAAAGGGGGGGGGCTACCGGTGCTTCTTCAGGTGGTCATCGAGTGGGCGCCACATGTGTAGTTTGGCGTTGTGTTCTTTCGAGAAGTTGCCTGTGATGTTGTCTGCCCCTCTCAGGAAAGTGACCCAATTAATCCATGTTTTAAAGTTTGCTTTGGCTGTGTTTTTCCAGTTCGTTAGGATTATTTTAAGGGCTGCTGTGAGGAGTAGGTCCAGGAGTTCTCTCTCTTCTCTACTTTTTAGGTTCGCGGTTATATGTTCTGTCGCCAGGCTTACGAAGCTGATTGTTAGGTCTGTTTTGAGCATATCGTTCAGGAAGGAGTTGATCTGTGTCCAGAACCTCCTGACTTTCATGCAGGTGAAAATGAGGTGTTCGAGGGTGCCCTCTTCTTTCTGGCAGTTCCAGCATTTGTCAGAGTCTGCGATGCCGACCTTGTGAAGCTTGGATGGCGTCCAGTAGGCCTTGTGGAGCAGCCAGTACTTCGTTTGCGCTAGTTGTGGGGTGACTTTGTTTGTTGTAGCTGAACTCCACATTTTTGCCCGCTCTATTCCATTCATTTGCCTGCCCAGGAGTGTCTCCCATGCGTTGGTGGCTTTCTTGTTCTGCGCCAGCGTGGAGGGGGTCAGGAGCTTGTAGATCTTTGCCGTTTGGTGACCTGTTGAGTTGAGGAGCAGCAGGTACTTGATGATGCCTGGCTCCTCTCTGCGTAGGTTGGCTTTCGTTATTGCTGTCTTCATCTTGAGGAAGTTGTAGAGCTCTTGGTGTGGGAGGCCGTGTAGCTGCTGTAGGTTCTGAAACGTCAGCGGTCCTTGCTTGCTTTCTGTCTGGTTGGGGAGGCTGATGCCTTTCTCGATCCATATGTCGTTGTTCAGGATCGTACCATGATATGTTACCCTTGTGTTGAACCAGATGGATTCCCATGCTGTGCTTCTCAGCTTCTGCGCCATGCGTTTGTCTACTTTCAACAGTGCCTCCCTCGTGTGTTTCAGTATGGCGTTGGACTTTAGTGGGTGCCGGTTTGCTGTTAGAAGGGCTATTGGCTTAAGCCCTCCCAGGATGTCTTGTTCGACTTCTAGCCATACTGGTGTGTACATTTGTGTGCTGTCTATCCAGGCGATCCCCTGTCTCGCTAGGCATGCCATTTGGTATATTTTGAAGTTCGCCAAGTTGAGGCCTCCGAGGTCTCTCGCCAGTCTTAGTTTCTGTAGGCTTATCCTTGGTTTTTTGTTTTTCCATAGGAAGATGTTTAAGAGTTGATCTAGTTTTTTGTGGAATGTCTCTGTCATTAGGAGTGGTAGCATTGTCAGTGTGTAGTTTATCGCCGGTGTTATCATCATTTTGATTGTTTCAATTCGACCCCACCAACTTATGTATTTGGGTGACCATAGCTCCAGCCTTTCCTTTATTTTTTTCAGTGTCAGGTCCTCGTTGTGTTGTAGCGCTGATGCAAGGTCTCTTCCAAAGTGAAGTCCTAGATATTTCAGTGGTTTCGTCTGCCAGGCCAGCCCAGATTCGCCTAGGACCTCTCTCGTGGTGTGGACATTCATCGGCTTGCACTCCGATTTCTCCTTATTGAGTTTGTAGCCTGAGGCTTCCGCGTACTCTCCTATGGTGGCCATTAGCGCTTTTATTGACGTGGAGGGATTCGCTGTTGTTATTAGGATGTCGTCTGCGTACGCCGCTAGTTTGACAGTCTTCTTCCTGATCTTGACGCCTGTTATGTCTGAGTTGTCCCGTATTCTGGCTAGCAGGGGTTCTAGAGCAAGTAGGAAGAGGCCGGGTGAGAGGGGGCATCCTTGTCTGGTGCCTCTTCCCAGCGTGAGTGTTTCAGATGCACTGCCGTTTACCACTATTTTTGCTTTCGGTTTGTTGTAGAGGGACATGACCATTGCCGTGTACTTTTCCCCCAGTCCGAAACGTCCCATGCAGTTTCTCAGGAAGGGCCATGAGACTCTATCAAAGGCCTTCTCCGCGTCCAGCGCTATCATGACTGCTTGTTCGTTGCTATTTGCCGTGTGGTTGATTAGATGGCAAAGTAGCCTTGTGTTGTCCTGCGATAGTCTGTTTTTAATGTAGCCCACTTGTGAGGTGTGGATTATCTCCGGCAGTATTCTGTTTAGTCTGTTGGCTAAGACCTTCGCGTAGATTTTGCAGTCGACATTTATTAGCGATATTGGTCTGTAGTTCTGGGGGTATTGTGGGTCTTTCCCCTCCTTAGGGATTATGGTGATGTTGACTTCGCACATGGACTCCGTCATCTTCCCGTTCTGGATGCACGTCGAGTACGTTTGTGCCATTAGCGTTTTAATGTGTTCGCTGAAAGTTTTGTAGAATGCCGCGGAGTATCCGTCTGGTCCTGGTGCTTTGTTCTGTTTCAGTTGGGTTATGGCTGTTCCGATCTCTTCTTCCGTTATGTCTGCTTCGAGCGATTCCCTCTCGTCTTCCTTGAGTTTTGGCAGATTGGTGTTACTGAGCAGACCTAGCCCTGCATCTTTGCTCAGGGTCCGATCTTCGGTGTACAGCTCTTGGTAGAATTGTCTGAAGACTTCTAGTATACCTTTGTTCGTTGTTTGAGATTTGTTCGTTCGATCTGTTATTGCTGCTATCGTGTGCTGCCTCTGTTTTGCCTTGAGGTAGGATGCCAGCTGTTTGCCTGCTTTGTTTGCTGCGCATAGGTTGACTGATTTGAACTTTGTTAGCCAGGACCCTGCTCTCTCACTTAGGATCTTGTTCAGTTCATATTTCTTTTTTGTGAGTAGGGTGAGCGTGTTCTTGTCTGTTATGTTTGCGCAGTGGCCTCTCTCCAGTGCTGTTATCTCCTCCTCCAGCTCAGTGATTTTCTTGTTTCTGCTTCTGTTCATCCTGGATTTGATATTTATTAGTTTCCCCCTCAGTGTTGCTTTAAGGGCGTCCCAGATGGTGTCTTTGCCTACCTCGCCATTGTCGTTGTGCTCGAGGTATTCTTTAATTGTGGCTTCGATTTCTTTAATGTTCTCGCTGCTCTGGAGGATGTCGTCGTTGAGCCTCCATCTCCTCGTTGGGCTCTCGTTGTGTTTGCCACTGAGAGTGAGCGTTATGTGAGCGTGGTCTGAGATGGTTATCGGGGCTATCTCCGTCTGCTCTATAAGGTGCGTGTGGGTGTTGGACATCAATATGTAGTCAATCCTGCTGTAGGAGTTGTGAGGGTGTGAGTAGAAGGTGTACTCACGTGCAGTTGGGTGTTGTAGCCTCCATGGGTCTGCTAGGTGTTGTTTGGTACACAGGTCTTTCAGGGTGTTGCTGCTGTTGCTGGAGGTGTGGCTCGATCTGATCGGGTGTCTGTCCGTTGCTTGGTCCATTGTTCTATTCATGTCCCCGGCCGTGATCAGGAGGTCCTCTTGGGGCAGGCTGGACAGTTTGCTGTTTACTGCTTGCCAGAACTGTTTCTCCTCGGAGTTAGGGCCGTATATGTTGGCCACGTGTATTCTGTCGCTCCCTCTTTGGACGCTCGTTATTAGCATGCGGCCGTCTTCGTCTGCGTCCGTAGATTGTGTTGTCAGGTTGGCCTTCTTGCTCAGGATTGTTATTACTCCTCTTTTCTTCCCTTTTGCTGGTGAGCAGTGTATTTCCCCTATCCATCTGGCCTTGAGTTGCCCTGCTTCCTCTTCTGAGAGCTTGGTCTCTTGCAGCATGTATATGTCTCCCTTTAGTTTGGCCAGGTGTTCCAGTATTTTCCTTCGTTTGACCGGGTGATTCAGTCCTTTAACGTTCATGGAAACTATCTTCAGGTCGGTAGACAGGACTGCCTTCGTTGGGTCTGTCATGGTGGTTTGGTGCTGTCGCTGCTGTTTTGCATTGTGCGGCCCCCCCCAGGGGTCTGCGTGGGAGTGCAAAGAGGGAAAAAGTAAAAGATGTATGTAGAAAAGGGAAATAATAAGAACATTTTGTCCATTACACCGATGGGTGCTGTAACATGCGCTGCTTTCTTGTCCACCTGCATCACTTCTCCCCCCCCTCCCCCCCTCCCCCCCTCCCCCCCTCCCCCCGTCAGTAGTACCTCGGGTGTGTGACAGCAAGGGTCCTCACACTCCCCCCCCCCCGAGTCTTGATAAGTTCCTGGTGTTAGCCTGGCCCCCCAGGATCATGTGCTGGCTTATAAAACAAAGAGAGACAGAAAGAATGAAGAGAAGAAAAGGATATTGTTGTTGTTCCGTCTCTTCTTTCGTGGCTGCGGTGTCTCTACTGAGGTTGTTGCGTTTGCTCTTGTTGAGCGATTGCCTGAGGTAGATTTTGTTTGTTTTGAGTTCACAGAGCCCTGGTGCTGGGTTGCGCATGCGATTGTCTGAGGTAGATTTTGTTCGTTTGAGTTCACAGAGTCCTGGTGCTGGGACGCGCATGCATGCTGCACGGGACTCTCTCTTTCCTATTCCTCCCCTTCGTGTGTCTCGTCTGAGGATGCCCTTCGCTTCGCTCCGGGGCTAGGTAGTTCCATTTCTTCTGGTTCCGGCCCCTGTAGGTATCTGTGTAGGTCGTTGGGGTCATCGAAGATTTTGCTTCCGTGCCTGTCCGTCACCCTCATTTTTGACGGGCCAGCAAAGGTGAAGGCGATGTTCTTCTTCCGCAGGCGGTCTCTTAGGGCTAGGAAGCCTTTCCTCACCTCGACTGTTAGTTTAGAGAAGTCTTGGGTGATGGTTACCTTGCTTCCGCTTACCAGCATTGGACGACCTTTCCTGGCTACGGAAAAAATCGCGTCGGTGTGGTTCTCTCTTAGTGGTTTGCATATTATAGGCCTCGGGGCGTTACTATTCGCTTGTTTCCTGGCCGGTATGCGATATGCTTTGGTGATTTCAAGCGGTTTGTCGAAGCTGAGCCCGGTGAGCTTGGGTATTAGAGACTCTAGCATAAGGGCACACGCCCCAGGTGTGTCTTCCTCCTCCTCGGGCACTCCCAGGAGTCGTATGTTACCTTTGCGGCTTCTATCCTCCTGCTCCGCCATGGCCTTTTGTAATGCCGTCGTTCTCTTTATCACCAGCCCCAGGTCTTTGTGTGTAATGCTGGCATTGTCCTCCAGCAGGCCGATCCTTTTCTCTTCCTCGTCTATCCTGCCGTTGGCTTTGCTTTGTTCTGCCCTGATCGCTATTAGCTCCATTTGGATGCTATCTACTGTCTTTTTCGTGGCTTTTGCTAACTCGTTCCCTTCTGTTATTTCCTTTAGTAGAGTGTCCAGTGTGATTGTGCCGTCCCCTTGGCCGTTGCGTTCTTTGATCGGGGAGGGCGGTGTTTCATTCTTGCTCTTTTTCAATTCGTTCGCACCGTGCTTCCCGTCTCTCCCTGCCATGCTTCCTCTGGCCAGGCTTGTCTTATGTTTCCCACCTGTTGGTTGTTGGCTTGTGCCGGCCTTGTTTCCTCCTTCCTTGTTCCTTAGGGTGCTTATTGTCGTTAGGGGGTTATCCCTGAACCTGGGTGGCCACTTGACCAATCTTGTTTTTGTCCGGTACTCCGCCAGCCTCCTGCGGTTCGCCTATGTCCTGACTTCCTCCGCACTGGCCGGCTCGGAGTTGAGTAGCCCCGCACCCTCCGCTGTTCCTCTTGCGTGTTGGTCGGGGATTTAGGCCTGGTGGCGGCCCCTGGACCTTGCTCCTTCCTGCGGTCGTTTCTCCGCATCGGCTGTGCGCCCGCTGCCTCCACCGCTGTTCAGGGGGGGGGCCTGGGCTCCTTTTGGCCTCGCACCTTTTGCTGGCCCGGGTGTGCCTGCGGCTCTTTAGCGAGCGCCCCCCCTGCTCCGCCTTGTCCCAGATGGTCGCCCGTTTGCTTCGTCCCCTCCCCTCCAAGATGGCCGCCTCTTTATTTTCCCTTCGCCTCCGTCTTTTGGTTGACCGTGCGTCGGTTATTGGGTGTGTTATTGCTATTGTTATTGTTTATTTATTTAACACCTCCCCTGTCTGTGCCGGTTCCGTTATTGATGTACCCTTTTAGCCTCTGGTGCTCTGGTGCTCCGCGGCACTTCTGCGAACTATCCAAAGATGGCTGCTTGCTCGCTTCTGACCTTTCTAAGATGGCCGCCCCTCTGAGACGCTTGCTAGCTTCTGACCCCCTTCAAAGATGGCCGCCCCCTTGAGCCGCTCCTCGTGTTTACGCCCGGTGTGCTTCTTGGGGCTTTGTTGACCGCAGTGTTATTCCTGTTTGCTCCTTCGTTATCGGCGCTTGCCTTCTTCCCCCTTCAGGGCGCCTCTCCCGGTGCGCTCCATGTCTGGTAGCGTGCTTCCCCCACCGCCGCTTGCTTCGGCAATTTCTCCGCTGTCCGCCGTTCGTTGCGCTAGTCCCCTCTGACTGTGCTCCCGCTATGCAGCCTTTCTTGCTTAGTCTTGCGGTGCGCTTGCGGTGTGGTGTCTCTCACCCCTCGCCTTTCCCACACCAAGATGGCCACCTCGGTCTTTGTCTGCGCCGGGATGGAGGGGGGGGGGAGTCAGGGGGTGTTTTTTCTGCTCACTATCGTACTCACGGTACTGGCGGTACTGGCGGGTGTCTCTCCCTCCTGCCGGCTTCGGGAGGGGCTCTGCACCTGGGGGCCTGGAGTCTCTTGCTTGATAACGCGGCGGTCTTTCTCAGTTCCTCTCCGAGGTGGCCGCCATCTTCCCTCTGCTTCTTCTCGTCCTGGCCGTTTCCTTTATCTTCTTTTTTTCTCCCGGTTTTGGTGGGCGAAACTTTGCTTGACTCGGCTCAGGCAATGCCCCTTACGTTCACACACCTCTTCCTCGGTTCTTGTGGCACTTCTCTCTGGTTTGTTTGCTTTGCTCGCCGTTCTTTTACTCGGGGGGTCGGGAGCTCCGGACTTAGGTTTGCCTCCCCCTTGCCATCCAAGCCACGCCCCAGAACGGGCATTTCTGTCGGGAAGACAAGGAGACACTCTTTAGAGATGGACGATGCTTCATGAGGGATGTGGAGGGTTTTAAAGTGTCTCTGCTTGTCTAAGAACCATTCATCCCTCAAAACGCGATGGCTGTGCAAGCTCTCCCTGAATTTCTGGAGGCAATGTTGGGAAGAAGGACAGACATGTTGATGTTAGGTGGAATGCTTCAATATTTTGCTAAACAGCAGGGATGTTGAGATTACATGGTTCCTGCATCATGATGATTGCTTCGTGTATTTATGATTTGCCACATTTGCCACATGATCCTGTGCTTCTTGCTCAAACGATTAAAAGTTACAAAATGCTGGTGCTTGAGTGCATTTACCTCCTTCCAGCTGTTGTTTGTGGTCTCCAAGCATTAAAGAGGTACGTATTGGTATGGGTATTTTTATAGCGCTTACTGCCTCTGATGACATGCTGAAGCGCTGTGGGACAGGTAACACGCGACTCTGTGGGATCCCAATATTAATGCTGGAGGTGAATATTCTGCTCGCTTATCACCTTCCTGCCGCCCATGAACCAGTTGACTTGTTGAGAAGGATACCAGACACCCCCATGCCCCTCCCCCTCTCTGCTGAGAGCAGGCAGCATTAATCTCGTTTTCGTGCCACACAGCACACAGTTTTCACATTGGAGTGTTTCCCGCCTGTCTTTTCAAACTGCTGTAACGTTAGCACAGTATATAGTGTAACCTATGTGTGTGTATGGCGCATGCTTGCTAGCATTATGTAGCTTGTTTCATCCGTGTACCTCCTCTGTATTTGCGCAGCCTCTCAGGGGAAGTGGGTGTATTGTGGTGGTGTGTATTTCTCATGTGTACATCACCCGAGCGTAGGGCTACCAGTTATCATTTGATTAATGCTTCACAAAGGATAAAAAAACAAACATTTACAATGCCAACAGCTCGAAATAATGTCAGTGCGAGAACTATTGCATTGTAAATACTTGTTTTAAATTCATCCCATAAGATCTCACAACACTTTCCCAGTAATTTTCCATGTGGGTCTTGTGAGAGGCTCGTGGGATTGCAATAGACCTCATGGCAGATTCAGCAATTTTCCATGCGGGTCTCGCAAGTGTCTTGCGGGATCACATGGGCCTTACCCCCTGAAGCTTGCATGCTACTCTTTCGAAACTCTCGCGGGATCACAACACAATTATAGAGAAATAGTACTATGTGGGAAGCACCAGCCTCTGCTTTCAAATTTCTCTCTCAAATAACCACGATGCATAGTAGGTCATGTGCAAAGAGTGGCCTCTCCGCCTAGACCCCTCTATGCATAACGGGTGTACATAGTAGCAGTTACGGCCCGTGCAGGTAAGAGCAGGGGGGCCAGCTGGGGGGGATTTCGACGGATGAGGGAAATTTAAATAAATAATTGATTTTCCCTCGTCATCGTCTGTTGAAATCTCCCCCAGCTGACCCTACCGGCCCATCGCTCTTACCTGCACGGGCTGCTGCTGCGTAGTAGGGTGTGTCATGGGACTGGCCTGACCTTTCAGACCTCTTTCTCAGATAATGGATGTGTGCAGTAGGGTGTGTAGATGGAGTAAACTCTCCTTTGAGACCTCTCTCCCAGATGATGGGTAAGCATAGTAGTGAGTGGGGAGGGACTAGCCTCTCCTTGAGACCTCAGTTGCAGATGACGGGAGTGCATAGTAGGGTGTGGGGACATACTGGCCTTTCCTTTAAGACCTCTATCTCAGATGACGGATATGCATAGTAGTGTGTGGGGAGGGCTGGCCTCTCGTTTCTGACCTCTCTCAGATGGCTGGTGTGCCTGGTAGGGTGTGTGGAGAGCCACTGGCCCTTCCGCTGAGACCTCTCTCTCAAATGACGAGTGTGTGTAGTAGGGTGTGTGCACAGACTGGCCTCTCTACTGAGATGTCGCCTTCCAGACCTCTCTCTCAGCTGATTGGTGTGCATAGTAGGGTGTGCGGATAGAGACTGGCCTCTCCGCTGAGACCCCTCTTTTGAATATAACTTTTTTTAAATTTCTTTTTATTAATAACAAAACAACAAA
This sequence comes from Lissotriton helveticus, assembly GCF_964261635.1. Lineage (NCBI taxonomy): Eukaryota > Metazoa > Chordata > Amphibia > Caudata > Salamandridae > Lissotriton > Lissotriton helveticus. Next base: position 317,820,815 of record NC_136061.1, read on the forward strand.
GTCGCAGACTTACAATAACTCAATGCAATAATAGGAAATCAATAATACTTCACATACAGCTTTATACATACTTTTACCATGCTGCCAGCCGACAAAAACTATTAGGGTGTTGACTCCACCAAGGAGGTTCCCGTCGGCAAGATAGGTGCTTGACAAATATCACCCCTGTATCCTTTCCATGTTCTCCCATATTTGCAACCATTTCTTGGGCCACCCTCGTACCACATAGACTCATTTTTCGCAAAACATGCACCAGTCCATGTCACCTTTCCATTCTTTAAGGTCCGGGGTTGCCCTTACCTCCCACTTACTTGCTACGTTCCTTTGGGCTATTAATAATCCCACTGTCACCCAAATCTTTCTTTACTGCTCAAGTCCGTTGGCACCCAGAAATTTAGGAGACCTTGTTTAGCCTCCACAGTGAGTTTCTGACCCATAACCTCACACATGCATGCGTGGACCGCCCTCCAATATTGAGCTATGTATGGGCACTCCCACAGTATGTGGTAGAATGTGCCTTCTTGGCCACAGTACCATCTGCAACTGGAGTCAGTGCTGAATCCCATCCTAACTAAAGTTGGCCCGGAGACATATATCCTATGGAGTATTTTCAGCGGTACTAGTTTCAATTTTGAGGAAATTGCCCACTCGCGTGGGGACACCAACGCTTCCATCCATTCGTCCTCATCGAGTTCCTGTAGGTCACCCTCACATTTAGTATGAAACTGCGGAAGGGGGTCAGGGGCGTGGTGAATTAATTTCAGGTTTGTCAAGGAAATTGCCTTCTTAGGCATATATCTGTCCAAAAACCTATCCTCGATAGGAGAGGCTTCCGGAGGGGTCTCTCCCTTTGGGATGGTTGTCTGCAATGTGTGTCGTATCTGGAGGTATCTAAACCTTTCCGACTCGGCAAGTTCATATTTCTGTTGGAGTGCTGTGAAGGGCAAAACCTCCCCCTTTTTCCAAAGATCCATTACACGTGAGATCCCTATCAATTCCCATTTATCAAACCCTTTAGTCTTCCAAATATAGCCCAACTCTCCCACAGTGGAGTGCTTTGAGTTAGCCCATCCAATATTTTTCTGAACCGAGTGCCACACCTGTACAGAGTGTTTCGTGGGTCCAGTCAGAGGGAATTCTGGGGTTCTTGAATATAATTCCCGTGTATAGTTACCACCAAGGAGAAGCCATCTATCCATAGCATAGCCCGGATCAGTGGGAGCTCGATAAGAGCAATGATCAATGGCCGCCAGTTGCCCTGCCCAGTAATGTTTCTTAATGTTCTGCAAATCTATACCACCATCATACCATCCCCTCACCAACTTCGAAAAGAAAATACGTGGCGGGCCAGTACCCCTAAGGAGCCTCCTCTGCATGCTCTCCACCTGTCGAAAATATGAAGCTGGAACCAAGGTAGGTGAGTTCTGCAGGACACACAAAAAGTGGGGTAACAACATCAGCTCTCCTCCAAAGGGAAAGTGGGATTGACTGCCAGTGCTCAACATCACGCTCCAGGCACCGCAGCAGAGGCCGAAGGTTTATTTGATATAAAAGTTTGGAATCTGTGGTAATAAAAAGTCCCAGATATTTGAACTGCCAGAGCTAATCTGAAGCTGATATTTACTGGGCAAAGTCAGAGGGTCACCCTTAAGCGCAAAAATAAGGGATTTCATCCCATTGATCCTGTACCCTGAGTGGGTCCCAAAATTAGTGAAGATATTTAGTACCCGGCGCAAGGAACTTTGTGGGGAGGCTAAATACAGTAAAATATCTTCTGCGTAGAGTGATATGCAATCTTTCCAGCCATCGGCCCAACGCAGCCCTCTTATTATAGGGCCGCAACGAATCCAACAATCCAAATGTTCTAGGGTGAGCGCAAACAACAGCGGGGACAGCGGGCACCCTTGCCTTGTCCCCTTATGGAGATGAAATACAGCCGACTTTTTATTATTGACTACTACCTGTGCTAGTGGGTTGGTATAAGGTAACCGGACCCAACTTATAAATCGAGAACCAAAACGAATCGCTCCAGGACAGCAAACAGGTATGGCCATTCAATGGTGTCAAAAGCCATGGTGGCGTCAAGCGACACCACAACTGCCTCCTCCATATTATTCTTGACCCTTTCCAAAACCCCATGAAGCCTTCTAAGATTCAGGGCAGTATTTCTCGATGGCATTAATCCTGATTGGTCCGAATGAACCAAATCAGGGAGGACACAAATCAAACGGGTGGCGAGTACCTTGGCCAGTATTTTGGCTTCTGCATTTAGTAGTGATATAGGGCTGTATGACATGCAGCTATCTCTAGATTTCCCTTCCTTATGGATAACCACCAATGCGGCAAGTCTCTGATCCAGCAGAAGGAGACCCGCATCCCGGCTTTCCATAAACATTGCTTTACGATGAGGGGCCACTTTGTCGGGTCGTAACTTATAAAGTTCTATAGGGAGGCAATTGGGACCCATCGCTTTCCCAGCCTGGAGAGTTTGGATGGCTTGTGCTATCTCATCAGACTCAAGATCTCCCTTCAATGCCTGCCTTTCGTCTCCCTCCAACACTGGTAAACTAATCTAGGCCAGCAATTCTTTGACTTCTGGGTCTAACCTACCAGGCCTAGCTGAATAGATCTGTGCATTATGTCTGCCAAACTCATCCACAATATCTTGTGGGTTGATGAGTTTGAAACTGGCCTCAGTCCTGAGTTCCGGTACCAGTCGGCCCACCACTGTCCTCCTATCAAGCCTCCCGGTTTTGTGCCCAGTTCGTAAAGGTTCCCTATTTTATGACTGAGCATGGTTTTAGCTGCCTCTTTAACTTCAGTTCTGTACTCCTCTTGCGCTAAGCTGAGAAGGTGTGCTGCCTCATGATCTGTGGTTGTCAGAAGACCCTCTTCCAGGTTTAATATGACCTCCTCTAGTCGAAGAAGTTTGGCTCTTTTTTCCTTTTTGGCCCCAGAAATTTGTGAAAGCGCCTGCCCCGTAATTACAGTTTTAAAAGATTCCCACAGTATTCCTGCCGAATCAAACGTGCCCTGGTTCTCTGCAAAATAGTGCTCGATGTCCTGCTCTAACTTTGATTTGATAGGTGGGTTTTTGAGGTACCAGGGGCTGATTGGTGCGACCCTAGTGCATTCCCCCTCCTCAAACTCCATCTGTAACCATACCGGTGAGTGATCTGATATACCCTTAGCTAGATGTTTGACTTCTGCAACATATACAACCTGTGTTGTCGGGGCGAGGATGTAGTCCAATCGGCACAGACTTTATTGAACTCCAGAGTAAAACGTGTATTGCATGTCAATGGGGTGATATATTCTCCAAAGATCTACCAGACCCATCGCCTCCAAGAATCGAGGGAGGCGCAACTGTGAAGGAGGTATATCTCTAGGCGGGTGATGATCCAGCCCACCAGAGACAACAGAATTTAGATCTCCCCTTACTATTAGCCGACCCTCGGGCAATTCAAGCAGCACCCCACCCAATTCCTGAAATGTAGATTCCTGCAGTCCCGGGGGCAAGTATAGGGATAGCAGCTTTAGTGCTTCCCCTTCCCATCTACCCGATACAGCGACATATCTTCCCAACTGGTCAGTACGGGCTTTGTCTAGCGTCATAGGAAATGTGTATTTTGTAAATATACCTACCCCCCTGGAACCTGTCATAAATCTTGAATATGCAATCAGCCGATAGTCCCCCCGCACCAGTGCTTTGCACATATTACCTATGAGATGAGTTTTCTGAAAAAGCACTACATCTGGGGCATGTCGTTTAAGGAATTGCAGAATGATCCCTCTTTTAAGTTTATCACACAATCCATTACCATTCCAGGATAGTAATTTAAGCAGTGCCTCACCTGTCACACCCATGGCCATGGAGAGTATCTGTTACGGAGAGGGCACCCAACCACCCCTCGGAAACATCCCTTCTTATTCAAACTAATCGGATAAGGGTTCTCACATGGTCAACACCATAGCCATAGTCAAAACAATACCCCCCACCCTGTTGCCCTCCCTGCTCCCCCGCACTCTGGGGTCCAAACTGCCCGTTTACCCCAACCGTGCAGAGTGCCTGTCGCCCTAACTAAAAAGTTAACTAGCGGGTAAAAAGGGGCTACAGACTTCTACCCATTTTTAAAAAAATATCATTTTTATTGGCATTTAGTATATTTTGCAAGTAAACATTCCACATTCTTTATACTCCTATGCACTCAGTTATACTGTTCACATTTAATCACCCTAATATCTATTTTTCCAACGTATTGTGGGAGTTACTGCTCATTTACCATCGCTATTTGCTTTTGGATACCATAAACATACACAGTTATAAAATGTCAACTAGTAAACATTAAAACATGTTACTTTTCCATAACTGAAGGAGCCGGGTAAATACTATGTTGTAGGCATTTGGATATTTTAGGGGAATAAACTTTCCATATTAGTTATGATATCGACACAGTTTGATGAAATCTTTGATTACAAGTGCATCACATATAGAAATACTGTACAGTTTGATTGTAGATTATAACTGATGCCAAAAAAAGAGAAAAGAAAGAGTCTTATAACAAGTAATGTAACATAGTAGGTCCCATACAGACACCTACCCATCATGCCTCCCAGCGCTTTATTATGCATTTCCACATTGTATGTATGGACCTATATCAGAAACAAGAAATTTTCCCAATTGAAAATAACAAAACAATTGCTTCGCTGGATCAGTGATGCGTCCCCAGATACCGAGCATCCGAGGAATATAACTTTTTTACTTCATTTCCACAACAACTCCAATATTGCACATTAAGCAGCCAACTAATCAGAGCGCTCACAAGACTTGCAGAGTCTCTTGCAAGAGCGTGCAGGCTCACAAGAAAAACAAGCATTTGCAATGCCATAGGTCTCGCATTAGGAAAGTGTGAGCTATTGGTATTGTAAATGACAAATTTTTTAAATATGTGTTAGCTTTGAAAATATATAAATTAATAGCATCATTATTCACAAAGCCAATAGCCTACACTTTCCTAATGCGAGTTCTATTGGCTATGGCAATGCTTGTTGGTAGCAAGCAAGGACAGTCCTGTTGTGGTGCTGAGTGATGATGTGGTTGGGCTGAGTGATGTGGTGGTGTATTAGAGTGATGTGGTGGTGTATTAGAGTGATGTGGTGGTGTCCCAGAGTGATGTGGTGGTGTCCCCGAGTGATGTGGTGGTGTCCCCGAGTGATGTGGTGGTGTCCCCGAGTGATGTGGTGGTGTCCCCGAGTGATGTGGTGGTGTTCCCGAGTGATGTGGTAGTGTCCCCGAGTGATGTTGTGGTGTCCCCGAGTGACGTGGTGGTGTCCCAGAGTGATGTGGTGGTGATCCTGAGTAATGTGGTGGTGTTCCTGAGTGATGTGGTGGTGTTCCCAGAGTGATGTGGTGGTGTCCCCATTTTTAAAGATCTTTGGTAGACTTTTCTTTTCCCCTTACTATAATCTCGCCAGCAATGCTCAAGTGCATTGTCTCAAGCAAGCCCTAAAAAAGGCCTCTCGACCGAACATTTCTATTGTTGATTTCGCACTCTCGTGGACTCTTGCAAGAACAACTACCAAAATGTACCTGGTGGTAAAATATATATAATATAACTATTAAGGAAAACAATAGTCTGATGAACCATCTGAAGCTGTCTTAAAGGCCAGAATTAATAAAACAGAGAAATGTGTTTACCAATTGTTTTATTGTCGGCTTTACTTATTCTGATCTCCCGTTTGTGCTGATTCAGTGCTTTGGTCCATCAAAAACAAATGTTCTTTCTTTGTCCCCAGATTCTTTCCCAATTGATGGTCTTTATGATCAGCATTGTGAGTGCCATATTCTGCGGTCACCTTGGGAAGGTGGAGCTGGATGCTGTTTCTCTTGCTATAGCCGTATGTACACTTTATTACCTTTTACTTACTTTATGTTTTTTGAATCAGTGATCACCTAGCAGGTTCTTTTTCTTCTGATAAAATCTCTGCCTACAATCTTGTCAAACAATCCTGTACTGCTAATCAAGCATTTTCCCTTGCAGCCCCTAGTGTTCCAGAACTCTTTCTGCCTCCCAGAGATTGGATACACCACTACTTGTCTTCCGTAAGAGCTCAACGAAAAGGTTACTCACTCGCAGACCTGATTCTGCATTGTAGAAATCTCCATTGAAGCCCTAAACACTTGAATAATTCTACGCGGTATGCATGGACCCCTGAGCACTTCTCCATAGCTATATATTGTCCATGTATGTATATAGCGTGCCAGGATCCATATGTCTATATGATGAAAACCAACCATCAGAGGCCTATCAGCTGAGATTTTTCCTTGTACCCTTAGAATTGAAAACATCACCATTTCATGTTTTCATTGTAGCATCTTTATTGCAAAAAGGGCTGAAACGGAATACCAGGAAGGAGCAAATATAGGTTGATAGGCCTACATTGAAATCAGGATAAAAGAGATCCTGCTGCTATAACATTGCAGGAGCTTCCCCTTCTCATTATGCACTGTAGTGCCAGTTGCCTTCCAGAGCCAGTTCTCTTTATGCGGAACAAATGTCCAACAGTTATTTCCCAGTGTCCAAAATAATTCAGCTGTTGAGGCAGGCAGGTTTTTTATGACTTCAATGTAGAGACCCACGATGCAGAGCCAAGACTACACCCAAGTAAGCTTTTTCTGCGTTGTAGGATCTTCATTGATAGTCATCCACTTGAACACAGCTGTAAGCTAAATTAAATCAGCTTTTGGGCTGTAGAACGGAATACAAAAATGAGAATAATGAAATATGTCCTTTGACTGCAGTGTTATAAATCACTTGAATACATTTAAAAGTGTTTCTTAACCCACCATAGCATCTGCCTGAGTCTACGCATCTTGGGGCATATTTACATGTTCTGGCGCATCTCTGCAAATCAGCAGGGATGTGCCCGAACAGATGCGTCATGCAATTCCCTCCTTCCGCCACCACAGATGTGGCGCATTTACAATGCGGCGCACCATGGTGCAAAGAAGGGAAGATGCCTGACGCATCTTGTGACGTATGGGCGGCGCATTGCTAGAGTCGCGTCGCAAGCAATGTGGTGCGTCACTCCTTACGCCTGCTTCAAGCAGGCGTAAGGATTTGACACAGCACCGTCGTAAAACTGACTCCGTTAAATCTTGTAGATTTCACTGCGCCAGTTTTACGGGGCTTTCCTGCGCGGGAACGCCCACCCTGCGACAGAACGCCCACATGAAACCTGACGCAGGTTTCATGTGGCACAGGGCTTTACAACGTGACGCATCTGCCTAGATGTGTCACGTTATAAATAAGTCGCAACGAGGCGCATTGTTTACGCCGCCGCTGCATCACAAAAGTGACGCAACGGCGGCGTAAAAGTGTCGCAAGGGGCTTGTAAATCTGCCCCAATGTCTTTTAAATGTATGTTCAGATTTCCAAGTTACTGCTTTACAAATGTGAGAAATTGGTACATTTCACAACCATGCCATAGTAGCTGCCATAAGCCTTGTGGAATTACCTTTAGGTCTATCTGGGAGAGGATGGTTTTGTAAATGATAGTGAGTAGTGATACAAGCAAATATCCACCTAGGAACAGACTGTTCATAAACTGCTAAACTCTTTCGAAGATAGCCATAATTCATAAAGAACTGATTTGATTTTCTAAAGATTTTATATTTTTATTTCTTTATTGGTCTTTTCATATTTTTCCATTGTCTTACATTACATGAGAACACAGAATGATCTAGTACATCCTTTGAATCTGCACAAAGCAATACGACAATAATACAATCGAAAGCTACTGTTCACTTTACAACTGAATGTTTCCATTGCATGATAACGCACATATTTATTACCAAGAGACAGGTTCCTAGCATCACTGTAATTGCTTGCCCGCAGTACATCGCCACAGTTTCCAATCTGCAAAGAAAATCGCCAATGCATTATACTAGCATTCCCTGTTGTATTCAATCTATTCATGACTAATGTTAATAACACTTGCAGACGTTGGAGGCAATAGTGTTTGACCACTTCAACATTTCAATGAGGGGATTCCTCCAAAGCAAAATCAAGCTGAGGATCAGTGAACACAAAAGTACCATTCGATGCAATAAACAGTCTACAGGTCTCACTAACCATTTCCTCACTTTTAAACATAAGGCAGAAGACATGCAGTGGTTGGTGCTTGAACGTCCATTTGTGCCATCACATATTAGTGATATCTCCAGATTTCTCTTTGTTAGGGAACAAAAATGGATTTACAGACTTAAATCTGATAGTGAGGGCCTCAATGATGATATTCCTTGTGTCTCTCTATGACTTTTAGCTGTCAAAGAGCATAATACTAATAATTTTATATTAATTGTTGTTGTAAGAATGAAACTGCACCTCCAGTAAATTGGATACCTTTGCACATCCGTGCTAAACAGGTCCTGGTAGGGTGTATCGTAACAACGACTTCAGATTTTTTTTTAAATTAATATTTGTTGTTCAAAATATATTTTTGCAATATTTTTTGCAGTAGCGTATATCATTCACGGTCCTGATGAAAGCCAGATTATTGCTACCTAGAAGGCTGAAACATGTCGACCTTTGTCCTATTGCTATAAGGTAGTTATTTTTTCAAACTATCAGTTTTTAATCTTGAAACTAGGATAACATGTATTAAAAAATGTTTGTGTGTCCCAGTAGTGATTTTTGATTTTCACAATTTTTCTTTTGCACTGCAATTTTTCAGCACCACTGATTGAGATCACAATCGGGCCGATCATCAGTTTTGAATTAAGTGCAGTAGAGTTCCCCCAAGCTAGGGGTGGACTGCACTAGATTCACTTAACCATTCCCAGATGACGATGCTCCGCCAGTGTGGTGGGCTGATGGGATTCATCTCAATATGATGAGGCTGAATTTGTATTGCTCTTAGACTCCACAAAAAAAAAATTCTATCTAGGTTCTCTTTCTCTATACGGCTCGACCGGCAGTCTCCTCTTTAGTTGTTTGGATACTACCCACCAATGCCTCGCCCTCTGCCGCCTGGAACCTTCAGCGTGTATATCATGTAGCAGCTGGTGGGGTGTCATCGTCTTCCCCGCTTTCTTCGCTGCTGAAGGTGGTGAGTATGTTGTCCCAGTGCTGCGATATGGGGTACTTGCAAAGTCTCGCCATTTCCTCCCTGTGTAATGCAGTACTCTCGACTTGTGCCCATATCTTAAGTGATCTTTTCCAGCTGATCGTCTCTGGGGGGTCTGCCTCCTTCCACTGTTTTGTAATTAATCGTTTGGCGACTATCAAACCCAGGTCTCTAAATCGTGATGTGGCTTTGTTCTTCTTGGACCTAACATACCCCCCCAAAATGCAGATTTTCCATGTGGTTGGCAAAGACGTGTCAGTGCAGAGCGCTAAAGTTGTAGCAACTTCTCGCCAGTAGGTTTGGAGGGAGGTGCATGACCATAGCATATGGAGCAGATCTGTGCCGAGCTGTCGACAGCGTGGGCATTCCGCAGTGGCAATGTTAAAATGTCTGCTAATCAGGGGAAAGATACGCCCTTTGTATGATGTGTTTTTTTTTATTTCTTTATTGGCAGTTAAGGAACTTACATCCAGCAATATAGACACATCTGATATCTGTATACAATTGTTACAATTTTCTCACAACAGTGCAGTAGACATATATCTGTTCCACTACGCCACCTTGTGTTATCCAGCTAGGATAATCATATAAGAACCCAGCTACCCAGAACACACCCCCACCCAACCTCAAGTTGTCAGCAAATTGTCAGCGCCACTTCCCCTCAGACATTGTCCAAAGGTCTTTAGGTCTTGACACTCACTACATAGCTACCACAGCGTCTAGTGAGGTATAATGCATCAATGTCTGTCATGTGGGGGATTGCGTATAGAGGATGCTAATGTCGGGGCTTGCAGGACTTTTATATCCGCCAGCATGGTCGTCCATGCCTGCAGATCATCCTCCAATTTCTCATCCCGTCACAATCTCTTCATTCTGACTGCTTCTGCCGCCCCCCACTCACTCAAATCTTGCAACCACAGTTCAATCTTTGGAGGAGCAGTGCCCATCCATGATATAGCAATCCGTCGTTTGGCCAATGCCAATCCCAGCATCACAAACCTCCTGCTTAGTTTATTTTGCTTCGGAGCGGGCAAAAGACCCAGCAGCCCTCCCGTATACCTTTGGGCACGGACCTACCCGTCACCTCCTATATTTTCTCCAGAATAGAGTTCCAGTACTGAGACAGCATCTGGCATGTCCACACCATGGGAATAAAGTCAGAGGCAGCAGCCCCGCATCTGGGGTAGCTATCAGGTCTGGTTGGGAAGATTCTACTAAGTGTTTTGGGGGTGAGGTAAGACTGGTGTACAAAGTTATATTGGACTTATTTAAACCTGACATTCAAGTTGACAGCTTTGACCCCTTCATGAATCCTAATCCAGTCTTTCTCGGACAAGAGCTCCCCCAGTATCACCTCCCACCTACTCTTGACTGGTAGGGGTGCACTGGTCAAGTCCTCCCGCAATGCTCTGTACAGGTGTGTAATAAAACGCCTCCCCTGCGCCATATACAACATAACCTGCAAAACACTGGTTACCGCAGCTTCATCAGGGGTGGAAGTCCATATCCCTCGTGCTACTTGGTTAATCTTCCCATATTGAAGAAATTTACCTTTCCCCCAACTCGAACAGTGACTTCGCTTCCTCCCTAGTAATAAATTGTTTGTTTTGGAACAAATCCCCCATCGTCAAACACCCGCCCTCCTTCCATCGCCGGACCATCATGGAGGCCTTTATTTTTGCGAAAGGTTGTACCACCCAAAGGGGCATATCTGGGGCGTACGGGGCATGTCTCACCACTTTTTTAACGACACGTTCCCAGACCAGTGCCACATGCCGAACTATGTATGGTGCTGTCCATGGGGTACTCGCCCTCATCATTAGTAATGTTGCCAGCGGGTGTCCCTCATAGGTGCCCGCCAGCAACCTCCTCTCCCAGTTGTCATTCTCGTCCAGCCAATGAATTGCATGCTGGAGTTGTGAAGCCATGTAGGAATAATTCCAAGTGTGGGACCTCCAATCCGCCGCTCTGCCAAGTTCTCTGCAGTGTATCGAGACTTACTCTCTTTCTTTTGGACCCCCATAATAATTCTATCAACAATGTGTTCAGGGACTTAAAAATGTGGGCCGGCACCTCATAGAGAGAGTGCTGTAAAGCATAGAGGCATGGAGGGGGTATTATCATTTTAATAATTGCAATTCTGCCCATAAGGGACAGCGGTAACTGCTGCCAAAAACGAATTGAACCTTTGATCCCCTCGATCACCTGCCCTATAATAATCGCCAGATACCGGGCGGGATCATTGGGAAGTTTGATCCCTAAATACTTTGGTTCCGAAGTTACCCATGGAAGTCCCACCTCTGGTATGTCCTCCCTCGCCCTCTTTGCCAGACGACCCTCCGGCAACAACCTCGACTTATTAGGATTAGTCTTCAAACCCGACACCTCCCCAAAGTGGGACAGCACAGTCAACAGTGTTGGAATTGCCTGGGCTGGTTGCTGTGAATATACTAGAGTATCCTCTGCGTACATAGACACCCCATGGTTTGTGTCTCCCAATAGTTTCCCCCACCCCTCCAGTCGCCGCTGTAGAGTCTCCGCCAGCGGCTCCATAGCAGCCGAAAACAATAAAGGTGACAAGGTACCCCGTCGTAGTTTAAACCCACGGGAGATCAATCCCCCCTGGCGCACCCTAGCTCGTGGGGTCGTGTAGATTAACTGGAGCCACGGGAGGAACCCTGGACACATTCCCATTACTCTCAGTGTTTCTCAGATATACCCCCATTCCACCGAATCAAACGCTTGTTCAATATCAAGCAGTGCCACAGCACAGTCCTCCTGTTCAACTCTGGGGAAGTACCACACCAAGGCCAACCTCGGACTCAGACAACTCATCACAACATATTTTCAGTGCTTCGTTTGGGAATAAATCCTGATTGGTCAGGGTGGATTAAAAAGGACATGTGAGGCAATAGACGGTGTGCCATAACACCACTCAGAATTTTCATATCTATATTAAGAAGCGAGATCGGTTTGTATGACTTCACCACGTGGGGGTCCCGATCGGGCTTTGGTATCATGATAATGACCGCCTCTCTCATAACTTCTGGCAACATCCGGTACTGCAGGGCTTCATTATAGACCTCCAACAGGTGGTCAACCAGAAGGGGAGCATATGTTTTATAAAGTTTGGATGGCAACCCGCCTGAACCCGGACTTTTGGCTGGCTCCAGTCGTTGAAATGCACTTAATATTTCCTCCCTAGTAATTGGCTTTTCTAGTTCATCTCCTGCGTCATCGTCCAGGCATGGTAGTTCCACCCCTGAAAGGAACTCATTTATTCTCTCCAACGGTGGAGAGACACCAGAAACATACACCTTTTCCAAATGTGCAGCCAGCACTTCCAAAATTGCAGTCTGAATGTATACCATAGTCCCTCCCTGATCCCACAGTTGAACCACAGGGGGAGTAGGCCTAATTTTTCAGGAGCTTTGCGAGCAATGCCCCTGATCTGTTCCCCCTCCATGTGCAGTCGCTGTCTAAGTACCACCCGATTATATTTACCTAGGCGTTCAAGTGAGTCCATCAGGACCCTACGGGCCTCACTTCACTCCACTATACGTTGGGGGTGTGCATGGAGTAGGGACTCTAGTCTCCACAATTCCCTTTCTTGAAGTTGCACATCCCATTCCAGCTGCTGCCTTACTCCATATGAAGTCTTAATACAGAGGCTCCTAACTACGACTTTCATTTCCTCCCATTCCGTAGTTCTCTTGGCCGCGGTCCCCCAGTTTCCCCAAAAATAATTAGTAAGTCCCTCCTCTATTGCCATAGCAAAGGGCGGGCACACCAAGGCTTCCACCTGCAGTCTCCATAACAGTATTGCCGTTCTTGGCCACCTTAGATCCAACGTAAGGAGCCCTGGGGAATGATTGGAAATATATCGGGGCAGGTACGAGATGTCTTGTACCTCCCCGAGTAGCTCATCCGTTAAGAAGCATTGATCTATCCGACTGTTACCCAGTGTCAGCCCGAGCAGGCATCAAAGGCTCCCGCGGAGCCTCGCCGAGCACTCCACACAGCAGGACCCCACCGCCGGGCCGCTGGTCGCGCAAGTCCCGGGAAGCGCTCTCACACCTCAGGCCCAAGTAACTCCGCTGCCCACCCGCACAATGGTGCCGCATACGGGGCGGACCAATTCCTGCAGACTGTGCGCACCAGCGGCCCGGAAAGAGACCCCTCACTGCACCAGAGAATCGGCGGTGGTTCAGAGCAAAGTCCACATGGTTCAGACCACCTATGCACCCCAGGATAATGCCGGATCACTTTCTAACCGACGGGAGCTCCTGAAGTTACAGCCGATCGGCCATCTTGTTCGGCCACGCCCCCTTGTATGATGTATGATTGTATTAACTTGAACTTAGAGTTTCGTGGTATATACATAGCACCAGCTAAGATGTTATCCCATTCCTTGTTTGTCCAGGGTTGGCCCCTGTCCCTTACCCTGCAGGTGCGGAGAGTCAGCATTGGTTTCAACGTATGCGTGAGTAAGGCCAACACCAGCCAATGTACTATGTGCGAACCCCTCCCCCCCATCACACATAAATACTGCAGCAACAGATGTGTCGGTGGCTCGCTCGTTAAATCTCCCAAAAGGGCCGATAGAGCTCTTATGAGAGAGGCATGGAGAAGGAATTGCCCTGTAGGCAAGTTGGTGTCCTCTGCCAATGCCTCAAATGGTAAGAATGTGCCATCCCTGTAGAGATCGCCCAGAGTATCTATTCCTGCTGTATGCCAATGTGTGAGAAGTACTTCGGGGGTGCCCGCATTCCCTCTAGGCGTCCCCGAGCAGCGCCAATATCAGGGCATATGGGAGAGTCGCGCAGGTGAGATATAAGGTTCTCTTAAAACATCTATACGCTAATCCCAGATGCAATTTGGATGGAGGTGGGGACCTGGCAGCTGGATGGAATAAGTTATATATTTGAGCGTGAGTCCACGGCTGCTGCAGGGTCGTCGTGTCTTCCAGGTTATTGCTATTTATCCACTTCGTTACCCACTGCAACTGAGCTGCTATATAATACAGTTCCATATTGGGAACAGCCAATCCCCCTTGAGTGGTAGGAGCATGCAATTTTCACAGCGCAACTCTGGGTCTGCCATTGTTCCATATGAGGTCACGGGACAAACACTACAGCTCACGAAAAATTTTTGTTGGAACATAAACTGGGAGATTTGAGAAATAATATAATAACTTCGGAAGGATCAATCAATCAATCATAGCATTTGTAGAGCGCACTACATACCGTGAGGGTCTCAAGGCGCTGGGGGGTGCTGCTACTGCTCGAAGAGCCAGGTCTTGAGGTAACTGCTCCAGCAGCGGCGAGGCATCTGTTGGGAGCGGTGGTGCGTGATGGGTTTCCGGAAGGTGAAGTGGATGCAGCGGTGGCCGGTCCAGTGGAGTTCGGTGGTGTGGTTGAAGGAGAAGTGGGGGCTAGCGGAGAAGATAGGTTCGAGCTTGTGGCCGGCGGAGTGGGTAGGCGTTGTGATGAGTTGTCTGAGTCCGAGGTTGGCTAGGTTGTCGATCAGGGTGGTGGAGTTGGTGTTGTTGTTGTTCTCGAGGTGGAAGTTCAGGTCCCTGAGGAGGATGTAGTTCTTGGAGGCGAGGGCGTGAGAGCTGACAAAGTCGGCGATGGGGTCGCTGAACTGTGTCCGGGGTCACATCTACAGCACAGAGCATATCACTTGCTACATCCCACTGCTGGTCCGGGCTCTAGAATCTCTCTTACCCCCTCCCCCCAGTACCCAGGAGTCCACAAGTAGAGCCTGTAATACCATATAGTCCAGAAGGTAAGTGCTCAGTGAGGTGCTTCCCGATTGCAGCATCCCTCCTGCACCCCTGAAATCACTCGGTGAAGTGCAAGGATTGTAGCCATTAGGAAGTATGTATGTGTATAGTGTGTGTATATATATATATATATATATATTACCTACTGGCAGTCGCCAGTAGGTAGTTATAGTTAGGACCTAGTTTCCATAGGAAATCCGTAACATTCTATTTGGAATAACTTTGGCGCCGGTCAACGAATCTTCGCGAAATTCTCCAAGAAGATGGAGTGCACCACTCTGCTCCTATCCTGAAAGTTTTGGGGTGATTCGTCATGAGGGGGCTGAGAAAAAGGAGGGTCCCAAAACGTGTTTTCCCTATGCAATTTTTCATAGGGACATTTAGACACGGCTACAGCTCAAACTGCTGAACGGAATTACACCAAATTTGGCAAAAAGGTAGAGTTTGGTTCGCAGATCACGCTTTTTGTTAAATGGTGTCAATCCGTTCAGTAGTTCCTGAGAAAATCAAAAGTAAAATCATATATATATCTATAGACGAAGTACTGTATCCGTACAGTACGCGTACCCTCCCAAGCACGAGCTTTATGCTAATTGCCTGTCAACACTCCAAACCAGGAAGTGTTGGCAGCCATCTTGTGCTTTGGTAGAACCGAGGCACAAGAAAACAGAAAAAGAAACTTGAAAAGCACGAAAAGGGGGTAGGGTAGAAACACCCTGACCCCCTAGGCCTGCTCAGCGGGTCCTACAAGGACCCCCAAGGCCCCGATTTTTTCTTTTTTTCTAAATCGCGGGATACGCGTAGGTACACGTATCCCGCGAAAAAAAAAGCCAAAGCTGCTTTTTTGGTAATTAGCCCCCGGGGGGCCAAATCCCAGGGGCATTTTAGTTTATTGTAATGGGGTCCCAGAGAGGCACCCCAGCCCCGGGGACCGCAACCCCCGCCCCGGGGCTTTCATGTTACATATGCGGGGGAGCTCATGGCCCCCCGCAGCCCAGAGGCTTCTTTTTTTATAATAATGGGGGGCCCAGATAGGCCCCCCAGCCCCGGGGACCGCAACCTCCCGGGGCTTTAATATTATGTATGCGGGGGCTCACGGCCCCCCGCAGCACCGAGGACCGCCACCCCCTGGGTCTTCTTTTAAAAAAAATGTTTTAAAAAAAACGTGTGTGGGGGGCCCAAGCCCCCCCACATGCCCCGGGGACCGCCACCTCCCTGGGTCTTCTTTTAAAAAAAATGTTTAAAAAAAAACTTGTGTGGGGGGCCCAAGCCCCCCCACATGCCCCGGGGACCGCCACCTCCCTGGGGCTCTAATATTCAAAATAGTGGGGTCCGTGATGGACCCCCCCAGCCCCCGGGCTTTTATACTGTTGGGAGGGGGACCGTGCGGCCCCCCTCCTGGAGCCTTGTGGTGGCCTTAGGGACCGCCACTGCCCCAGGGCCTGCTCCTGCAGTGTCCCACGGTGCCTACCCCAGGGACACTGCTGTTTGCTATGGTAGGGCGGGAGCCTCGCGGCTCCCACCCTACCATAGCAAACTGCTTTAGTTTTTGAAAGAGAGAGCAGGAAACCTGCTCTCTCTTTCAAAAACCAAAGAGGACTGCTTTTCTGCATGGAGAGCAGCATGTTAGCTGCTCCCCATGCAAAAATGCAATGCCGGCTCCCTCAGGACGCGGGGAGCCGGCAGGGACCGTGGGGGGCTTGGGGACCCCCCTACGGTCCCCAAAGGGGTGGTCCAGCCCCAGGGGATGGGGTTCCCGGGGCTACAAGTGGCCTGGGAGGGGGGCCACGCGGTCCCCTCTAGAAAAATAAATAAATAAAATGGCCGGCCCCGGGGGATGGGGTCCCCGGGGCCAAAAGTGGCCACAGGAGGGGGGCAAAGCAGCCCTCCTAATTAAAACATTTATTTAAGAAAGGCCCATGCCCCGGGGTATGGGGTCCCTGGGGCAGACTATGGCCTTGGGATGGGGCCACACGGCCCCTTCCCGATAAAATAAAAATAAAATAAAAAATGGGGGCAGGCCCTAGGATCTCCAGGACCAAAAAAAAAGAAAAAGAAGGCGGGGCTACACTGCCCCCCTTGTTAAGAGTAAATTGTAAAAAAACGGGATCGGGAGGAGGCCACGCCCCCTCACCTCTCTGCAAACACGCAGAGCGGGAACTAATTCCCCTTGCATACTGGGGGCTAATAACCCACCAGGAACCTCCAGTGTGCGCCAGGGGGCTGCGTTGCAGAGAGGTGTAAAAAGGGGCGTGGCTTCAGAACACATCTTTGCAACGCAGCCCCCTGGTGCGCTTGCAGAGGGGAAACTAATTCCCCTTGAATACTGGGGGTCCCTGGGGGCCAACTAGCACAGCAGGAACCTCCAGTATGCGCCAGGGGGCTGCGTTGCAGAGTGTTGTAAAAAGGGGCGTGGCCTCATTACACCTCTCTGCAACGCAGTCCCCTGGCGCATAATGGAGGTTTCTGGTGGGTTAGTTGGCCCCATGGGACCCCCAGTATTCAAGGGGAATTAGCTCCCCCTCTGCAAACGCGACAGGGGGCTGCATTGCAGAGACGTGTAAAGAGGCCACGCCCCTTTTGACACCTCTCTGCAACGCAGCCACCTGGCGCATACTGGAGGTTCCTGGTGGGCTAGTTGGCCCCAAGGGACCCCCAGTATTCAAGGGGACTTAATCCCCCAACTTAATCAGCACCGCCAGCCGCAATTGTAAAAATACAGGATGCGCCCGCCACTGTGGTGGGTGCATCCTAATTCCCCCCATGGGACCTCCGCACTTATGGCGGGTGGTCCCTTGTACCGGGAGGACCGCCCGCCATCCTAATGGGGGCCTAAGTGTGGAGTTTTGGAACTTTAAAATATTCCTCTAAAATCATCAGTAGTACAAATTCCGATTTACTCACCTGTTATCAGGAGTGACCTCAGTGCTGCAACTTTAAGCCCAGTAGTGATCCTGAAAAGTAATTTTTTTTTCACAACAAAATTTTATTATTCGCTTGAGTTTAAGCAGAGCAAAAGATGTGGTTCCCCACAATCAGGAGAGCGCCACCAAACAGTGCAGCACAGTGTACACTCATCATAACTAAACCAAGGAAAAGGAGAATAAACCAAAGTAGGTAGCCCCCTCCCCCACCCCTGTCCCCCCCCAACAACGCCCAATGCCCAACTCCCCCACTACCCGCCCCTTATCCCACCCTAACCCTATGCACGTGCAGTAGACACACTTTATCATCGGTCGTAAGGTATGACACAGTAATGAGGCTCACCAGTACCTCTGTCTATAACTCTTCTTCATGTGCCACCGGGGGATCAAGAAGCAGCCCCCTGTACTCCGCCCATCTCTTCCAGATCTTAAAGGGCTTACGGGGGCAGCCTCTCGCCTCAAACACAGGTTGTTCCAGTCCCATATAATAATCCAGACCGGCCTTCCATGCACACAGGGGGGGGGGCCCGGACTCCCTTCCACGCTCTGGCTAGGTCTCGCTTGGCCACTATTAGTCCTAGTAGCAATAGGTGGCGCTTGTATATGTTCCCACCAACGCCCTCGAGTATGTGGAGCAAGCCTAAACGGTGAGTGCGTGGGAGGTCCCATCCCAAAACCTCCGACAAACAATTCCATACGCCCCTCCAGAATCCAATCAATCTGGGACATGACCACACTGTATGCAGCAGTGTACCCACAGCCGTGCCACATCGCAGACATTCCGCCGAGCCAATCAGTCCAGCCTTCCAGAGTCGCTCTCGGGTATAATAAGACCTATGAAGGTACTTGAATTGAATTAGCCGAAGCCGCATCTCTATTGCAGTTCCGCGCGGGGACTCCAGGGCCTCCCTCCAGTCATCTTCATCCAGGGGGCCAATGTCAGCCTCCCAAGCTGCTTTCAGAGGTAGTAGGGTAGAAGAGCAGTGGGTCACCATCGTCTGATAGATGCGAGAGATCTTCTTATCACCAAGATCTCCCATGAATACCTTAGCTTCAATGGGGCTTAACTCAGGGAGCGAGTCCAGGTTTGCAATACTGGGTGTGAGTGCATGCCGGAATTGCAAGTAGCGAAAGAACTGGGCCTGGGGCATACTGAACTCAGCGCTAAGTTCTTGGAAGGACTTAAGAGTAGTCCCGGACATGACATGTCCCAACGTTGATATCCCAACTGCATCCCAGCCATCAAACCCCGGGAGTGTCATCAGGCCGGGGAGTCGTCCGTTATGCCATAATGGTGTCTCAGCAGTTAGCCTACCCCACCAACCCATACGACGTAATGCCTGCCGCCACACAGCAAAGACCACTTTCGTAACGCATGGCAGCGCCCGCCGCAGCCGGGCCGAGTAGAGAACTGTATGCAATGTATTGTCGCCCATCAATGAGCGCTCCAGGGCATACGCCGGGTCTCCCCTGTCGCCATACCACCACTCATTGAGTATGAGCAGCTGTGAGGCCTGATAATAAGACAGCAGATCAGGGGTGGCCAAGCCTCCACAATATGTGGAGAGGAAGCACGTCTTTAGGGCCACTCTAGCCGCGCCCCCAGCCCACAGAAAGCGACTTAAGGTAGAATTAACCTGCCGAAACCACTGGGGAGGGACGGGATGAGGGTAGTTCTGCAACTGGTACAAGAGACGCGGAAGAGCGACCATCTTGAATATTGCCGATTTACCAAAAATGGTTAGAGGCATCCGAGACCAAGTTTTAGCATCTTCTTGAACCTTATCCCATACGGGCACGATGTTGCGCTCCCACGTAATACGGGTGGATTCTGAAAGGAACACCCCCAAATATTTCAGACCGTCTGTCGTCTGCCGTAAGTCCGACGCCCAGGGGCCCACCTCCGCCGCGCCTCCCAGTACCCAGAGGGTAGATTTGCCTAAACTCAAGCAAAGGCCCGAGACTTCTCCAAAAATTCGCATGATTTCTAACACTCGGGGCCCCGAGCGATTCAAATCGGTGAGAAAGAAGAGGACGTCGTCCGCATACAAGGCAATCCTATCAGAAAGAGTTTCAGACCAGACAAAACCCCGGAGCTGTGCGTCTATGCGCACCCAAGATGCTAGAGGCTCCATGGCCAGAGCAAACAGGTACGGGGACAACGGGCACCCCTGACGGGTCCCCCGCCCAATGGAGAATACCCCCGACGTGGCCCCAGCGACCCTAACGGACGCCGTGATGTCAGTATAGAGCAACAAAATGTACGACAGAAACACTGGGCCCAGGTTGAGGCGAGACAGGAGCGCGAAAAGGTACGTCCAGCTGACAGAATCAAACGCCTTATGGATGTCCGCCAATAACAACGCCGCCCTGTCTCCCAAGGTCCCCATCGCGTCCACCGCTGCCTGCGCGCGCCGAATGTTATGTCGTGTCACTCGGTGAGGCATAAAGCCTGCTTGGTCCGGATGGACTAAGTCCGCCATATAGGGGAGTAAGCGATTCGCTAGTGCCTTTGCTAGAATCTTGGCTTCTATATTAAGTAACGAGATGGGGCGATAAGAGTCGTGTCTGTCAGGGGGTTTGCCAGGTTTTTGAAAAACCACGATTTCGGCGTGGCACCAGTCAGGTGGTAACCTGCCCCGCTCACGAGCAACCTCCAGAGTAGATCGATAATGGGACCCAAGGAGAAGCTGGAATTTCTTAAAAAATTCACAAGGGTAGCCATTCGGACCCGGTGCTTTCCCAACATTAAGTTGTCCCAGTGCCTCCCCAAGTTCCTCGGCCGTAAGTGGAGCATCCAGTTCCTTCCTGGCCTCATCAGACACCGCCCGAGGCGGCAAGTCGTCAATAAATTTAGCTACATCCTCTGCGTGGAGACTGTCTCGTGGGGCATACTGTGACCTAAAATAGTCGGCAAAACTCGCTGCAAGCTCAGCCGGGTCCGTAATCGTCACTCCGTCCTCAGCAGTGAGGCCCGGCAGCGTGATCGGTTGGAGACGCTGCTGACACAACCTATGGAGCATGGTACTGGACTTATCCCCCCACTGGTATATTCTGCTCCGCGTGGCCAGCCACGCCTGTTTAGCCTCATCCATCAAGAGAGAGGCGTAGGACTGTTGCGCCTGGAGAAGCATCCGTATCGCTACTTCGTCTCCTCCTCCCCGACTCCGCTGTTCTAGGTCTTCCACGAGTTTGGCAGCTGTAGTGGTCGACTCTCGACGTATACGGCGGGCTTAAGCACACCACGCAATATCCACCCCCCTTATAGTAGGTTTCATGGCCTCCCACACCACTACAACGTCCATATCGTCCACTAGATTTTCCCGCCAGTAGTGTGCAACAGCTTCCCTTAGGTGTTGGACATAAGTGGGCTGCTGGAGATGCCACGAGGACATCCTCCATCGGAAAGGTTGCCGCTTCGTAAGCAGGTCTATCGTGATTGATACTGGGGAGTGGTCGGAGAGCCCCCTCGGAAGCATCGCAGCGCCGCGCACCCTACTCAGACAGACGGCAGGCACAAACACATAATCTAGTCTCGAGAACGAGCCGTGCACCGCAGAGACATACGTGTATTCGCGCGCTGTCGGATGCAAATGTCGCCACACATCCACCCATCCTAATCCCTCAGCCATGGCTTGCAACCGGGTAGGGGAACTTGGAGAAGGGCCAGCAAGTACTCCACACTCACATCCATCACCTCATTCCAGTCGCCCCCAATCACAGCCAAGGACTCCGGGATATCCTCCCACACCGTAAACAGCTTCTCGGACAGGGCCCACTGCAGGGGGGGGGGCATACACACTTCCAAATACTACTGGTTCCTTGCCCACCATGCCCTTGACGAATATAAAGCGGCCTTGAGGGTCCGCCCACTGCCTCTCATGGACGTATGCAACTCTGCGATGTACCAGTATAGCGACACCTCTAGAACCCCTGACGAAGCCAGCATGAAATACCTGATGATATCCAAACCTCTGCAAGCTAAGGACCTTAGAGCCCATCATGTGAGTTTCTTGGAGCAGGAGTACATCAGCAGCCTCTCTCTTCCCCCAACGTAAGACAGCTCCCCTTTTAATTGCATCTAGCATCCCCCTGACATTCCAAGTGATTATTCGTAGGGACTCCCGAGGGAGTCTATGAGTCAAGTCAGCCATAGTCAATCGAGGTCCAACAAGACGGCCCCTTGTGCCATCCCCACACACCGTGTACTTCCTCCAGGTCTTTAACAAACAGCACGTGCATTTCCCCTCCCCTCCCGTCCCAGACCCACTCCACAACAACAGTAACTACTCTAGTACACCCTACAGTTTTAGGCACTTCTGTACCCACATGTCCTACCCCCAACCCCTGCCTCCAACACCCCCCACCCCTATACCTCATAGAACATTGAAGTACCTGTCGCGGCATGGGCCGCCCCGGGTCCAAAACAGAGGGCCCAAGACCAACCATACCAATGGATCCCAACACCCCTTAAGAACAGCAATTCCCACCCCTCCCCTAGCCAACTCCCACTTCGCGTGGTAGTCGGAGGCCCTATCTAGTCACCCCCAAACCCTTAACCACCTCCACCGTTACAACTAAATCATCCCCAAGAACAAACACCATGGGCAGCGCCCACACTTCCAGGGACGAGGCCCGGCCATGGACCCTCCGGCCGCTCAAGTTCACTGCAGCAGCGTAGTTTCGCCCATGGGCTCACGAAATATCCTCAGAGTGGTCGGACGCCATAGTCTCACTATCACGAGTCACGCTGGCTGAGACGGATCTCTTCCTCGACCTGGATCTCTGCTGTCGGTCAGTTCGGGCCTGCTGGCCCCTCCGCTCCTGCGACGAACCTCCGGGGTCACCAGGTTTAAGACCCGGCTGGGCATGGGGTCTGATCTGCACAGATTCGTCAGTCCACGTGAAAACATCTTCAGGAGAGTCGAAGAAGTGGGTTCGGGACTGATAAATAACCCGCAGGCGGGCCGGGTACAACAGGGAATACTGGATCTTCAATCCTCGCAGTTTGGCCTTGGCATCCAAGAAGGATCGGCGCTGCTGCTGCACTAACCTGGTATAGTCAGGAAAGATCATGATCTTCCGATTTTCGTACATGATGGAGTCCCTGGCCCTCGCCTCGCGTAGAATCACATCCCGATCATGATAGTTCAACAGTCTGGCGATGACAGCTCGGGGTCGTTCTCCTTCCGGCGGTCGCTGCGTCAATGCGCGATGTGCACGTTCAATCACAAAGCAAGTGGAAAGGACCCCTGTGGGGAGCCAGCTCTCCAGCCATCCGGTCAGAAACTGTTCCATATTGTCCTTCTCGCATCGCTCCGGAAAGCCAACAAAGCGTAGGTTGTTCCTGCGTGCGCGGCCTTCAGCATCTTCCACTCGGGTCGCAAGGGCCTTTTGGACGTGTTCCATTGCGGCCATTTTGCGTTTCAAGGTCCCCACATCATCCTCGACCACCGAGATCCTCGACTCCGTCTCCGTAATCCGTTCCACGGCATTTCGTAGATCTTGTCGCAGCAGGGTCACGTCCGCGCCTACTGCCCCAATCTTTGCGTCCAGCATATCCCTGGACTGGGTGATCGCCGCCATGAGCGCCGCATTGTCCGGCCCAGTTCCTCCGCCACCACTAGGTGCTCCAGACCCTCCGCTGGGCCCGGTAAATTTGTCTATGGGTCCTTGCTTGGGCGGGCCGCCACCTCCCCTAGTCATAGCTGCGTGAAGCTGTAGGGTACTGTATCAGAAGGATCCACAGAGGGGGGAGGGGGGGGTCTTCCACCAATGAGCGGGTCTGTCCGTGGTCCCGCAGCTCCCAGAGAGGAAACGGCCCCCAGCCAGGGGTCAATGCAAAACCGGTCACCAGGCTGCGTCCCTTTCCCCCTCGCTTCTGATTGCTCCGCTGGTCATTCAGCAGACCACCTCGGATTCACAGGTCCCGCAGGTCCTCGGGCGTCACGACCGCCCCACCACCGGCCCGCCAACGACAATCCAGGGGAGGCTCAACGTAGCCCACCGGCTGCCTCAATCAGACTCTGCACCCCCAATCGTGATAGGGCCAATGGGTCACCCTAGAAGGCAGCGCAGCGGCGCCCCCCACAGCCCTCCGCAATCTTCACCGGCACGGAGGCACCTAGACACCTCCTGTGGTCCACGTCGGCACTGTCCGCCGCCGGCCCCGGGAGAGCGCGAAAACCCCGGTCCCGGCTTACCGGCAATGATGTAGGCCTCCACAGCGAGGCAGATCGGCACCCAGCCACAGCACCCCGGAGCCGCCGCCGTTCAGGGTCAGCCCGCCAGCCGAGTAGTCCGCTGGCTCGGTCAGATCACTCCAGCCACTCCACTGCTGTTGTTGTCGGAGGCCCCGAAAATCGAGGTCCCGGTTTGTCAGCCCCAACGTAGGCCGCGTCACTCTCCAGCCTCCTCCAGATGCCAGAGCAAGCACCCACTACCACCGGAGGATCCCGCCAGCAGCTCCTCGCTCCGCCAGGAAGAAGAGTCTCGCCAGCCCCGGGGGAGCGGATATCAGCAGGTCGGCGCGGTGACCCCCCGGCCGGGGAGCGCCAAACTCGAGGTCCCGGTTTTTCCCCGGGGACTAGGCCGCAGACTGCCGCCACTGATTTCGGCTCCACCAGCGATCAGGGAGCACCGACGGGCACACCGGACGATACCTCCCGCCCTCTGCACTGCTCGCCAGCTGTTTGGGGAACTAAACGGGTCTGGAAGCCAGGATTAATAGTCGGATAAAGAACGGGCCGGTGGGAGCTCTAACAAGCTGCGTCCACCATCTTCGCCCGCGTAGCCACGCCCCCCCTGAAAAGTAATTTTAACCATACTTACCAGTTATTTTAATTTTCTTCCATAGGAATCCATTGTGTGGTTTTCACCAGAAAAGTTTCTAAGTGTGGAGTTTTGGAACTTTAAAAAATTCCTATAAAATCAACCGAACTACGAATTCCAATTTACTCACCTGTTATCAGGAGAGAACCCAGTGCTGCATCTTTTAGCACAGCACTGACCCTGAAAAGTAATTCTAACTGTACCTACCAGTAACTTGTATTTCCTTCCAAAGGAATCCATAGTGTGGTTTTCACCAGAAAAGTTTCTACGTGTGGAGTTTTGGAACTTTAAAATATTCCTATAAAATCAGCAGAACTACGAATTCCGATTTACTCACCTGTTATCAGGAGATCCCTCAGTGCTGCATCTTTCAGCCCCGTACTGATCATGAAAAGTAATTTAAACCGTACTTACGAGTAACTTGAATTTCCTTCTTTAGGATATCATTGCCTGCTATATAAAATATATATAAATTAAAAAATATATAAAATAAAAAAATAAATATTACAATTTCAATATTTTTAAAAACATTTTTTTTCAATTTATATTAAAAATATGTAAGGTAATTTAAAAAATAAAATATCTAAAAAATAAATACTTTAAAACAATGTAGTAAATCAGTATACAAAAATATAACAATTAATACATTTAAAAATGATCATTTACAAAACCTTTGAAATTCACTGAAAAACCATAAGTTTCAGCCACGTTATAGTTAGGAATTAGCATTTAAAAAAACCTTAGAAATTCACAGAAAAAACCATAGGTTTCAGCCACGTTATAGTTAGGAATTAGCATTTAAAAAAACCTTAGAAATTAACTGAAAAAACCACAGGTTTCACACATGTTATAGTTAGCTGGACATTTCACTTATACAAAACCATTGAAATTCCCCCGTTATAGTTAGTTCAGCTAACTATAACTCGTGCGCCCGCAATGCACTGCTGATGACGTCACATATTACACCATTCATGACATGGTCAGTGACATCACTCATGACATCACTGATGACATCTCAAATGACATCACTGATGACATCACTGATGACATCATCCTTTTGAAAGAGTGGCAGACCTCCTCTCACCCTAATATAATCTTTGATACACACATTCAAAAATAGAACCTACAATTTTCAAAAAAATGGAGATACCAATACCAGTTCCAACAACCCAGTAATTCCAACATCTACATACACATCCACTCATTCACCAACAGTTCTGTATAGTCACTCATACATGTACTCACTCATCATATGTACTCGTACACCTACACATCCTGTTACACACCAATACTCATCCATAGAGTTACTCACACAAATACGCACTCACACATATACTCACACATGCAAATAAACTATCAAACATTCATATACAGCTATACACACACCACTACACTTATGTCTCCAGAAATTTACACATACTTACTCTCTTAAACAATCACTTATGGAAACACATGCTTATTTATACAGGAACTCTTCCAATCTCTCACTCTCACATATACTCACTTATATACATCAATACTCACATATACTAGTTTAAAACATATGTAGTTACTCATAAAGATACTATTGAGACAGTCATTCACTCACTAAGACACCCATACACACACTCCTCCACCCTTGCAGTCCTGCACACATGCTGTCTTCAAAACACATACAAACAGTGAGTCAGTCATTCATGCATCTGTGCGCTAAGTAATACCCCCACGAAACCATACAGACACTCATTCTGATAAACAAAAATCCAACTAATAACCCATATAGACACTCATGTAGCTACTCACCAACCCATGCAGCCACTTATACACAAAGTGAGACACTGATACAGATATTTACATATTTAAACATTACTCGCTAATACATGTATTCACTAAGATACACTTAATAAGTCAGTTATACAATCCATTTTACAAAAAAAACATCCATTTAGACACTTATTTACCCATTTATTCTTCCATCGACCTTTAGATATACATATATAAAAAATATTTATTTTTCAGAAAGACACACATTCACTGGATGATGTCATCAGTGATGTAATTTGAGATGTCATGAGTGATGTCATGGGTGATGTCACTGACCATCATCAGCAGTGCATTGCGGGGGCGTGAGTTATAGTTAGCTGAACTAACTATAACGGGGGGATTTCAATGGTTTTGCATGAGTGAAATGTCCAGCTAACTATAACGTGTGTGAAACCTATGGTTTTTTCAGTGAATATATATATATATATATATATATATATATATATATATATATATATATATCTATATATATAGAGATATATATATGCAAAAGGACACCTTCCAGGAAAGAAGCAGAGGCCACAAAGGGGATGACAGGAACGACTTTATTCGAAGCTGTGACTCATACATGGCGGATGCATTTCGGCATTGTAGCCTTCTTCAGCGCCTAGAGTCTGTAAGCAGGGTGTGGGCGAAAGATGGTGGTTAAACAATGTCCTGCCGCACACCGATAGGATCGCATCTGACCCCGCCTCCGAAGTGACCAATCTACTGCACCTGAAGATCTGAGGCTACAGCGGAAACTGCAGGTCCCAGAATGCAGTTCTTCGTAAAGGTGAGTGATGCGGGGGGGAATCAGATGCCTGTTGCGGCTGGGGTATGTCATCTATACATCCACATGTGTCCCGCATGAAGCTTCTTTTAAGGTGCCCCCTCAAGTCCCCTATACCGCAAAACCTCCGAAGTGTAGGAAGGAAAATGACTGGGGCTCGCCCTAGTTTTCCAGCTCGCCCAACGTGGTGCACGAATGCCTCCAGCACCGCTAAACTCCGTCCGTCCAACTTCGAGGGTGGACCTGGAAAATTTCAGTAGCCTGAAGAGTGAAGATGCCGAAGCAGTTGCCAGAAAGTTCCAGGTCAGCTTGAGATGCGGGGGCCCCTGATGCGTGAAACTGGCAATCACGCTGAATATGCAAAAGGACTCCTTCCAGGAAAGAAGCAGAGGCCACAAAGGGGATGACAGGAACGACTTTATTCGAAGCTGTGACTCATACATGGCGGATGCATTTCGGCATTGTAGCCTTCTTCAGCGCCTAGAGTCTGTAAGCAGGGTGTGGGCGAAAGATGGTGGTTAAACAATGTCCTGCCGCACACCGATAGGATCGCATCCGACCCCGCCTCCGAAGTGACCAATCTACTGCACCTGAAGATCTGAGGCTACAGCGGAAACTGCAGGTCCCAGAATGCAGTTCTTCGTAAAGGTGAGTGATGCGGGGGGGAATCAGATGCCTGTTGCGGCTGGGGTATGTCATCTATACATCCACATGTGTCCCGCATGAAGCTTCTTTTAAGGTGCCCCCTCAAGTCCCCTATACCGCAAAACCTCCGAAGTGTAGGAAGGAAAATGACGGGGGCTCGCCCTAGTTTTCCAGCTCGCCCAACGTGGTGCACGAATGCCTCCAGCACCGCTAAACTCCGTCCGTCCAACTTCGAGGGTGGACCTGGAAAATTTCAGTAGCCTGAAGAGTGAAGATGCCGAAGCAGTTGCCAGAAAGTTCCAGGTCAGCTTGAGATGCGGGGGCCCCTGATGCGTGAAACTGGCAATCACGCTGAATATGCAAAAGGACTCCTTCCAGGAAAGAAGCAGAGGCCACAAAGGGGATGACAGGAACGACTTTATTCGAAGCTGTGACTCATACATGGCGGATGCATTTCGGCATTGTAGCCTTCTTCAGCGCCTAGAGTCTGTAAGCAGGGTGTGGGCGAAAGATGGTGGTTAAACAATGTCCTGCCGCACACCGATAGGATCGCATCCGACCCCGCCTCCGAAGTGACCAATCTACTGCACCTGAAGATCTGAGGCTACAGCGGAAACTGCAGGTCCCAGAATGCAGTTCTTCGTAAAGGTGAGTGATGCGGGGGGGAATCAGATGCCTGTTGCGGCTGGGGTATGTCATCTATACATCCACATGAGTCCCGCATGAAGCTTCTTTTAAGGTGCCCCCTCAAGTCCCCTATACCGCAATATATATATATATTTCTCACTGATACAGTTCGCCAATCTCCCAGCCTCACAGCGACGGCGGGCTTCCAGCGAGGGAGCGACCCCCCTAATATTGTTGAATGATTAATTTCATAAAAAAAGCCAAGCTGAAGCCCAAATCCTTATAGCTTGGTATTTTATTCCAACAAAATTGTCAAAAAACCACCCAACGCGTTTCGGTGCAGCCGCACCTTGGTCACGGGTAAATCAGATTTGTTGGTGCATCCATTATCATATGTTTAAACATCAACATAAAGGTAGGACTACCAGTCCCAGTACTGCTGTATTAACATAAACAACGGCGGACATCTTTAAATGAACATCGAAATTCATCTGAATAATAAAATAATCCATGTGGCTATTTTGTAACATGGTGCATAATAACCCATTATCGCAGCAAATGCTATTATACAATCGGTATAATGCCTGTCATCAATCATATTGCTGTGCATTTCCAAAACGTTTTTGCCCATGTGGGCACACCTACAATTACGCCCCAGTAGACATACTGACATTTTACAGTTCATAGGTCAGTTCTGCCCCAGTGGGCACTTCACTGTAATGGAAGGGGATTTACCTGTGACCAAGGTGCGGCGGCAAAAATACCACGCTAAAAGGATTTGGGCTCCAGCTTGGCTTTTTTTTAACGAAATTAAGCATTCAAGAATATATATATATATATATATATATATATATATATATATATATATATATATGCGAGAAAAAGCCCCTCCATGCAAGAAGGACTCAGAGGCCAAAGGGGTTTTCAGGAAAGGCGGCACGCTTTATTTCATCCGTTACAGTGGCGGCGAATGCATTTCGGCACTCCAGCCTTCATCACCGCCCAACACTGTCAATGTCCTTCACCAGTAAGTTACCACCTGTGTAAAGTACTCTCCAACACTCGATGCTCCTCCCCCTAATGAAGTCGTCACACTCGTAGTAGTCCCAGAAGGCTCTGTGTCGGCCAGTCCGGGGGGGTGGTGTGGAGGAGTGAAGCCAAACGATGGGTTAGTGCTGGTCTGCAGGCGGTTGTGAAGTGTTCAACCCAGAGGAAAAATCACCGCCGTCTCCCCTGGTCCCCTCGTACCGCAACATCCAGCCTCACAGAGCAACAGACAGGGCAGGGGCAGTCAATGTGGACTCAGCTCCAAATGCAGGTAAAGTACCTCGATTCTCCCATATTGTTCCGTGATTGTTGGCGGTCACCGGAAATGTCGATACCTCGACCCCTTGAAGCTGTAAACAGCTAGTTGCCAGTATTTCTTCCCAGGACCATTAGTGTTGCAGGGCCATCTGTTCTGCATCCCTGGCAGGCGCAGTATTTGATGCGAGAAAAAGCCCCTCCATGCAAGAAGGACTCAGAGGCCAAAGGGGTTTTCAGGAAAGGCGGCACGCTTTATTTCATCCGTTACAGTGGCGGCGAATGCATTTCGGCACTCCAGCCTTCATCAGCGCCCAACACTGTCAAATGTCCTTCACCAGTAAGTTACCACCTGTGTAAAGTACTCTCCAACACTCGATGCTCCTCCCCCTAATGAAGTCGTCACACCCGTAGTAGTTCAGTGTCAATGGATGAACTACAACTCCCAGAAGGCTCTGTGTCGGCCAGTCCGGGGGGGTGGTGTGGAGGAGTGAAGCCAAACGATGGGTTAGTGCTGGTCTGCAGGCGGGTTGTAAAGTGTTCAACCCAGAGGAAAAATCACCGCCGTATCCCCTGGTCCCCTCGTACCGCAACAGCCAGCCTCACAGAGCAACAGACAGGGCAGGGGCAGTCAATGTGGACTCAGCTCCAAATGCAGGTAAAGTACCTCAATTCTCCCATATTGTTCCGTGTTTGCTGGCGGTCACCGGAAATGTCGATAACTCGACCCCTTGAAGCTGTAAACAGCTAGTTGCCAGTATTTCTTCCCAGGACCATTAGTGTTGCAGGGCCATCTGTTCTGCGTCCCTGGCAGGCGCAGTATTTGATGCGAGAAAAACCCCCTCCATGCAAGAAGGACTCAGAGGCCAAAGGGGTTTTCAGGAAAGGCGGCACGCTTTATTTCATCCGTTACAGTGGCGGCGAATGCATTTCGGCACTCCAGCCTTCATCAGCGCCCAACACTGTCAAATGTCCTTCACCAGTAAGTTACCACCTGTGTAAATTACTCTCCAACACTCGATGCTCCTCCCCCTAATGAAGTCGTCACACCCGTAGTAGTTCAGTGTCAATGGATGAACTACAACTCCCAGAAGGCTCTGTGTCGGCCAGTCCGGGGGGGGTGGTGTGGAGGAGTGAAGCCAAACGATGGGTTAGTGCTGGTCTGCAGGCGGGTTGTAAAGTGTTCAACCCAGAGGAAAAATCACCGCCGTCTCCCCTGGTCCCCTCGTACCGCAACAGCCAGCCTCACAGAGCAACAGACAGGGCAGGGGCAGGCAATGTGGACTCAGCTCCAAATGCAGGTAAAGTACCTCAATTCTCCCATATTGTTCCGTGATTGCTGGCGGTCACCGGAAATGTCGATACCTCGACCCCTTGAAGCTGTAAATATAGATATATATTTATGTATATTTATATCTATAGTCTTATAAAGCGCAGTTACCCAAAATGTTTTTTCTGGTGCTAGGCATAGAGAGAGAGGCCAGATTACCAGCTTAATACAGCCAAGTCTTCAAACCTTTGCGGAAAGCAAGTAGAGGCGTGCAGTTTTTTAGGGATTCAGGACATCGACAAACAAAATCCTTTGCAGTCAAGTAATTCAGTAAGGGCCCCCATAACTCCTCAAACTTGTGCTCCATTTCTAGTAGCCTCCAAGACAGTTTTTCCATTGCCATTATATTCCATAGCCTCCCTGCTCACTCCAACATGGAGGGTGATCTGCTTGGTTTTCTATTTCATGACAAGCAGTTGTATGACCACAAGAGACATATTCATTATAAGATGGCAATCTCGTAGGGAAAACTGTTAACCTCAGGGGGCTTATATTGAGGATCAGTGTTGCTGGGTCTGGGTGCATGGATGGCCAACCTTCCCCTGGATATGGCTAAGAATTACCTCCCAAACAAACTGAAGCCTCGGGCACACCCGGCACACGTGTAGCATATTGCCCCCCTGGGTACACCCTCTCCAGCATAGGTCATCTGCATTGTCATACATGTGTTGCACTTTCACGGGTGTCACATACCAGCCCATCATTATTTTGTACATAGTTTCGGGGTTCTGGACACTTTTACACTGAGTTGCTATCCCCCCATAACGTTTCCCTCAGATGTATCTAAATCTGCCTCTCCGGAGCCAAATCAAACGGCTTCATATATGGCCACTTTATAACGGTACCCATCCACGGCAATATAGCATAAATGTTAGAAATAAGACTCTTCAGTCTGCTTGATGTAGCAAACAGTTTCTCCCACGTCATCAAAGGCCTAAGTGCTGCTTTGGTGTCCAGTGCCACAACTGAACATAGTGGAGCTGGTCCGTTTCCCCAAAGGCTGTACTCCTGTTTGCATGTAAGATAGACTTGACCCATCCTCCCCACCCCCCCAAGAACAGTTCCCCAAGCATTCTACAATTCCCTTCTTCCCACTGTATAAATGATCTTTTAACCAGACCCTGAGTAAAGTCCTGATTGCCCAGCAAAGGCGTGTGGGGGGGAGGGTAAGTTGAAAGAGGCGCAGTCTTCGTAAGAAAGTCCCACAACTGCATGACCAGCTTCAGGAGCTCCAAATAGTAACTGACTGGCAGGCGGGCATGCTCAGGTAACCAAGGCACAGCCCAAGGCGCCCTGTTCATCGCTGTTTCATCCATGTGAATCCAGTGGGGTTCCGTCTTATGTACCGACCGTACAAAAAAGCTAAGCGCAGTTGAGCTGCCTGATAATATTTACTAATATCTGGAAATTTCAATCCCCCCTTATGATGCGCCTAGTGGCTTGTAAGACCCTTCTAGAAACCTGCACTAATTTCCCACCCCATATGAAGGCTTATATATATTTTTGAAGGGCCCTCAGAATCAACCCCAAGATCTCCACATGTAGGGCCTGAAAGGCATACAGTAAGCGATGCATATTACGTGAGTCCGGATCTACACCCGGAAGCACAATGCAGAGGAAAATATTCAGCTGTAATGTCTCTGTGGTCACAGCAGTTCTGCAATGACTGGTGCCAACAAGCAGCATTTGTTAAGCCACGAGACATCTTTTTTTCAGTTCAAAGAATTTTATTGAGAGAAATACATGGTAAAGGTACAAAAAAAAGGAACAGGTACTGTAGGGAAAAGAAGAAGGAGGGTAGAAGGGAAGGGGAAATATACGATGATGGAATAATAAAAGAATATAGGAGCAATATAATGGTAGATAATGAATTCATGGTATAAAAACGAATCATGGAAAATCAGGAATACAAAATACAAGAAATATGCAATATAATAAAATGCAAATATAACAATGCAATGAATTGAATTAACTAACAAAAAGAAATGTGAAGGGCATCAGGGGGGTTTAGGGACTTCCTGCTGAGCAGGACTAGGACGGAAGGAACGGGCAGTACAATTATCTAAATATGAGGTGATAGGAAGCCATAACTCAGCACGTTTAGTAGCCAATTGTGGAGGAAAAACAAAAGCAGTATTGAGTCTATGGTTATGACACACATTATACCACCAGGCCTTAAACGTAATATTTGGCGTAGATTTCCAATTGACCGTGATTTGCTGAAAGGCAACCGCTAACAATAAATCAACAATTCGAACATTAAGATCAGTAGGTTCCCAACATGGAGAAAGGCTTCCTAGAAAAATATGAGCGTGTGAAAATGGAATAGTAGTTGAAAAAATAACATTGAGTTGAGCCCATACTTGCAACCAGAAGGCATGGACATTCTTGCAAAGGAACAGCATGTGAAACAAAGTGGCATTCGGGGAGGCACACGACCAACAAGTATCTGGTGTGGTGGGAAAACGTTTATGAAGGGAGGAGGGAGTGTGAAGTAAACGGTTATAAATGAAAAAAAGGGATTGCGTAAGGGAGGCAGCTCTAGAGGATTTGCGAATTTTCGACCAGATCTTATCCCAAGTGGAGGTAGGCCAGGATAAGGAAAGGTCAGTCTCCCACTGCTCCTCCACTTTGCTTTTGAGTCTAGGGAGAGGGCGTGAATGAAGATGTTTGTACAGGTGTGCCGCTTTTGGAAAGGTAAGTAAGGTAGAGTGGAGGTGAGTGAGAGGATCAGGAATGGGTGCAGGAGGGCGCGAGTGGGGAAGTTTATTATATGTGTCCAGAACTGATGCTTTAAGTAGGAGATATTGGGGAAGAGAAGAGAGAGGTAATTGAAAGGTGAGACGAAGAGTGTGAAAAGGTAGAAAGACGGAGTTGGAGAACAATTGCGAGATCCAAAGCAACCCTTTAGTTCTCCAAGATTTCCAAAGTACGGGCCTACCTCGAATTAAAAGATATTTGTTATGCCAAATAGTAGAGGAGAGGAAATCAGCAATGCAAACGGGGGGCGGAGGGTTGGAGGATAGGAGGAGTTTAAGAGTAATCTTATGTATAGGAGTGAGAAGTGAGGCAGGCTTGCGTGAAAAGGAGATACATTCGGCAAAAGAGAAAGGGGAGAGAAAGAGGCACTCTACCTTGGTCCATAAGGGACAGGGAGAATCAGGGTTTTGTAACCAGAAAGAGGATTGACGTAACAGAAAGGCCTTGTGATAAGCAGAAAAATTTGGAAAATTAACTCCACCCTCAGAAATAGGACGAATGAGCCGAGCCAAAGACATTCTGGGTTTACTCTTATTCCAAAGAAAGGAAGAGAGAATTGAATTAATTTTTTTAATGAATTTAGCTGGAATAGCAACGGGAATATTAGATAGGGTATACAAAATAACAGGGGAAAGCATCATTTTGATCGTATCTAGGCGACCCCACCAGGACAAGTAAAGAGGGTGCCACCTAGCAGTGAGATCAGACAATTTCTGGATGCATTTGGTTAAACAAAGGGAGACCGTATCAGGGATCGAGGGAGTAATATGCAAACCTAAATATTTAATATTGGAAGGACTCCAAGTAAAATTTGAAGCATGAAAATCATTCTTAAAAGTGAACTTGGTCAAAGGTAGAATTTCGCACTTATCATTATTAAGCTTGTAGCCGGAGACTGAGGAGTAATGTTGAACTTCCAACAAAAAAGCGGGAATAGAGACAGTAGGGTTAGAGATGAATAGTAAAATGTCATCTGCATAAGCAGCCAATTTAATGGAAAGGTCATTATAATGAAAGCCATGAATATGGGGGTTTTGACGGAGTTTAGACAAAAAAGGTTCTAGGGCCAGGTTGAAAAGGAAGGGCGAAAGGGGACAACCTTGACGGACACCTCGACCGAGATCAAAGTAAGGAGAGACTTGGCCGTTTGCGAAAACTGCAGCACGTGGGTGAGAGTATAACAGCGAAACTAGAGAAATAAATTTAGGGCCAAAACCAAACCAGTGCAGGGTGTGGAAGAGGTAAGGCCATTCTACCCTATCAAATGCCTTTTCAGCATCCAAGGCAATGGCTGCGAGAGAAGATTGGAGATGTGAGGATTTCGTCAGGATGTTGAAGAAGAGTCTAGTATTGTCGGTAATATAACGACCTTTAACAAAACCTGATTGTTCATCTCCGAGCAGATCAGGAAGCAGATGATCCAATCTAAGTGCTAATAATTTGGCAAACATTTTGTAATCTATGTTGACTAGGGAAATAGGTCTGTAATTCTTATAATATTGGACATCCTTCCCTGGTTTGGGAATTAAACAAATATGGGCATCGGAAAAAGTACCGGAAGAGTTACCCAAGTCAACAAAAGAATGGAGAAGGGAGTGAAGTTTTGGAATAAGAAGCTTGGAAAAATGAAGATAAAATTCGACAGTGAACCCGTCAGGACCAGGTGCTTTGTTCAGTTTTAAACGGTTGAGGGCAGCAAGTAGCTCTTTTTGCGAGGCATCAGATTCTAAGGAAGAGAGATCAAGGGGAAAAGAAGGAGGGACTTGAATGGTAGAGAAAAAGTGAGTGAGAGTCTGAGGGGAGGAAGGTGTATCTGAGGTGTAGAGGGACTCATAGAAATGTGAAAAAGTAGCAAGAATGTCAGCATCTTTGTGATGTAAATGGGCGTCATCATCATATATTGATTCAATGTTTATTTTATTTTGTTTGATCTTTAAGTAATTAGCAAGAATCTTCCCGGCTTTGTTTCGACCACCATAAAATTTGGCACTAGACTTAAGCAAAAATAAAGAAGCATCCTCAGTAGATTTTTCATTAAATTTAAGTTTGGCAGCAACTAGAGATGTCAGACTATCCGAGGAGTGTGAGGTAAAATAGGCGTGTTCCAGTCTCTTAATATCCTGAAGGAGGGTTTTGGTGAATTGACGGGCAGATCTACGTTTTTTAGCAACAAAGTTAATAATGAAATCACGTGCAGCTGCTTTAAATGCATCCCAGAGGGTATGTTTCGAAATAGGTGGGACATCATTAAACAGGAAGAATTCATCAAAAAAGGCAGAAAAAGAAGAAGAAAAATTGGGATCCAGAAGGAGAGCATTATTAAAACGCCATCTCTTAGGACCCTCAGTTTTGGGTAAAACTTCAAGACTAATCAAGACAGGGGCATGATCCGAAAGTAAAATAGGACCAATTTCCGCCGCCTGCAAAGTTTGAGAGAGAGCATGCGAAACAAAAATATAATCAAGCCGTGACTGAGAACGGTGGTGGGGGGAGTAAAAAGTAAACTCTTGCAAAGTTGGGTTACATAAACGCCAAGAGTCAACGAGCTTATGTTGCGAAATAGCTTGGGTGAACAATTTATGGGGCCTCGTGGGAATAAAAGTAGCATCAGATTTCCTATCCAAAAAAGGGTCAAAAGGGTGATTGCAGTCACCCGCAAGAATGAAATTATCATCCATAAATTGAGTGATACGGGGAGAGAGGTCAGCCCAAAAAAGGGGATCACCTGTCGTGGGACCATAGACATTAAGGAGAGAGATTGGAACACCTCTAAGTGATAGTCTGACATGCGTCCATCTGCCATTGGTATCAGATTCTTGAGAAATAACCAATAAAGGGAGTGATTTGCGGCAAAGAATGGCAACACCATTACGTTTTCCATCGCCCTGTGAAAAAAAGACATCACCCACCCAACCTCTTTTGAGTTTATCAGATTCCATGTCCGATAGGTGGGTCTCTTGAAGAAATGCAATATCTGTATTCAACTTAGCTAGATGAGATAAAATACGTTGTCGCTTAATAGGTGAATTAATACCCTTAACATTCCATGAAACCAAATTTAAAGACATAGTGTCCAAATAAAAGCATAAATTAACTGAGCAATGCATCCCAGAAATAACAAGGAGAATGAGAAGAAGGAATTAGAAACAGAAGAGTAAGTGATCAGAAGGATAAATAGAAAGATAACAGTGAGGTGAGGCAAAAGGAAGAGATGTACAAGAAGAATGAAAACAAAGATAGGAGAAAGGTCCAAGAACGATGAGGGAAAAGTGAGAGAAAAGTAAGAGGTACTGATGGACGGAGAAAGAAGTAAGAGCAAAAAATGAAGTAGAGTAGGAAAGGATTGAATAGAACCTGAAAAGAAGAGAACATCATCATAAAGGAGAACAGGAAGTATGTTGATAAAGGAAAGGAAAGTGAAGTGGGACAGGAAACAAAAAAGGTACAAAAAACATGGGGAAAACATACCTACTAAGGGAGAGTACGAGAAGAAGATGAGGGGGGAAGGAGCCAGGTAGGGAAGGCAACACAACTGAGGACATCCGGGCAAGGAACCAGGGAGAAGTCATCACGGATCAAAGGGTTCCTGTGGAAACAAATACGAGGAAAAGCTGAGAGGGTAATACAAAACAAAACAAAAAGCAATGGCAAAAAATTAAGATGGGGAAACGAACACAGTTGAAAACGTCAGCAAGTAAACATGAAACTTCAAAAAGGGGGAAACCAGAACAACAGAACGTATGAATAGTACGTGAAGCAGCTAACAGAACCAAATAATCAGCCTAAGGCAAGAGGTGAACAACAACACAGCAATGAAAGAACATAAGTCTCCAAACAAGCGTGCAGTGTAAGGAATCAGCCAGGAGAAGAAGATGAAGGACCGGAGGTATCCATAGTAGAGGTACGATGGGCGTTGATGAAACTCTGCAATCGCACTGGATCCTCATAGGTGGTGGTTTTGTTATTATAGGTGACCTTGAACAGACACGGGTGATACAAGCCATACCGGGCACCCATGGCGCGCAGGACCTCTCTCATGCTGAGGAAAGCTTTCCTACGGTTAGCAGTGGCTTTGGCATAGTCCTGAGCGAAGAATATCGGAGAATCAAGCCAAGTCAGTTTGGGAAGAGCCTTAGCCGCTGCCAGAACTTTCAAAAGGTCGGTGTACTCCAAGAAGTAGAGGATGATACCCCTTGGCCTTTGAGACATGGAGAGGGATGTGGGTAAACGGCCCAGACGATGCGCACGTTGGATATTTAGAGATGTATCCTGCGGTAGATGGAGCAGCTTAGGGAGGAATGATTGAAAAAAGGCAATCGGGTCAGACCCTTCAAGATTTTCCGCAAGGCCGTAGATGCGGAGATTATTACGCCTGCCTCTGTTTTCTAACTCCTCCACCTGCTTTTGAAGGGCTCCTACTTGTGAGGATAGATGTGTAACTTTGGTCTGTGATTCCTGGAAAGATGCAACAGAATGTTCCACCGACGAGACTCTTGTTTCGATTTGAGACCAATTGTCCGTGAGAACTTGGAGCTTGGCATTTGTTTCCTCCATGAAGGGGCGAAGAGTTCCAATTTCCTCGAGAAAAGGGCGAAATGAGCGTATTTCCTCCAAAAGCAGCTCCATGGATACAGGAGATGATGATTTAGGCGGGGAAAGTGGATTTTTTTTTAACCGCTTGGCAGTCGTTTTCCCCGATAGTGCAGGAGAAGGCGTATCCATGAGTTCCTCCGAGCCTGAAGGTGAAAGAGAGTCTTCTAATTGGGAGAGAGCAGAGAAAACTTTAGAGTTCTTAATGAAAGCCACCCTTGTAGAGGCCTTGGAAGAGGAGCGAGACATGAGTTGTTGTTTTCCCATGAGAAGGAGCAGAAAAACGAAGAAGAAATGAGAACTGGCAGTAGCAAGGAGTAGTGCTGGAAACAATCCCAATGACAAGGAAGTAGTCACGAAGGGCAGGAGGCAAGATGGCGGAAACGTGCAGCCACGTATATCCAATAAAATATCCACAACCTGCGCAGAAAGTCATAAAATTCTAAAGTGTAAAGTTAGGGCAGCAAGACCTATAGGACAGATCACCAAATCCTCGCAGGGCTGAGAAGCATATATGAAGGAAGCTTCTGCTTCATCTAGGCAAATTCCAAAACAGTATATGAACTTGAGAGAATGGTATGCAATCTACCATCTCTACATGCAGTGGAACGATAGAATGGAAATAAAAGCCGTTCCAAGAGGCATCCAGAAGAAATTGGAATTTTAAAAGCCAACAAGTGAGGCAGAAGGAGAGCGTAGGAGATATTGCAACATTTAGTCAGAAAAAACTTCAGAGCGCATAAAATGGCGGCCGCGCTACGTGAGGGAGAAATTTGTTACCTCAGGTGCGCGGCGCTGTGGAGAGAAAGCAACATGTCCAGGGTCTGAGGGGTTGCATAAGCGGCACTGATACAGAACAGCTTACATGAAAGCTGGGCGGGGAACTTCAGTCGTCTCCGCAATCAAGCCGCTCCGTGACTGGATGCGCAAGATGACGGCTGCGCACACCGGAGCTTCCGTGAACGGGAAGCGGCGATTATCTTCGTCTCCTTCGCCGTGAGGATGTCGTCAAGGGCGCCACTGCGTTGCAGAGAGGTTCCGACGGCAGTGGAAGGCGTTAAGACAGGAACATCACGGGAAAGAAGGTGAGACTCCCGGCACCTCGGCGGAGCTTCACTCAGGCGCCGCCATCACCCACGGCGCCAAGCCACGCCCCCAAGCCACGAGACATCTTGGTACAAATCCACTGCATGGTCTCAAAAAGTAGCACTGACCATCCTCCTGGCCTCTCTCCTGGCATTTTTGAGGTGGATGAGCCCAATTTAGCTATAATGTCTCTAGAGCAAGCCCCAGGGAAGTCACAAGGCGCACCCACCCTCGGCGCTCGAACAGTTGGTATATCCAGCGAGGGATCATCTTTAAGCACATGTTGGAAGATACCAAACAGTCTTTGCGCACTCTGGATTGGGCACACCACTACTCCCCTGCCCTGCTTGGGGAGCAGAGCAACCCCGCCCACCCCCCTGTCCGCAACGCAAACATAAGATGATATTAGCTAAAAGTTATTACCATTTTAAGTTTTTGATTCTCGCACTGTAAGAAAGCAGTAGGACGACGCTGCTCCGCCATTGCAGAGGAGCCGCCCCTGCTCCACACATCACCTGTCTTCGCTACCATGACAGCTGACCGTTCTGGTAGGCCAAGCCCTCCATTCTGGGGGCCTGCAACCTAGTAGACTTTCCAGTGACCCTATACTGAGAACCATACGCTTCGTTAAAACAAATACAATTGCGTAGTTTTGCAGTGAAATATTGAGAAAGGCAGGCATGTAGTTACAGTTTGCAAGTAAGCTTTATTGTTATTCACATTCACAAAGTAATTAGAACACATGTGAAAGGACATGTTTATGAATCTTGCATCTTCGTGCACCTAGCAAAAAAAGGTAGTTTAAAAAAGGAAGAATAAACTAAATGCTTTTAATGACATTCCTAAACCTCAAAATGCAATTGGACTAATTAGAAATCGTTTTTTCTTGCTGCAGGTAGCTTTAAACAAATGCACCGTAAGTGAATGCTGCCAATTTAATAAACTGTGTTGTTGTTTTGTTATGTGGCTTGGAAAAGACTGGCCAGAATAAAGGGGCTTACTGGAGAGATGTTTTTAAAAATTTGGAAAGCAAACAAAAAATATTAGGTTGAGGGGCTAGGAGTCTGTAAAAAGAACATAGAAAGAAACAATTGATACCCTAAAAAAAATGCAACAATGTGAGCATAAGCATGTGTGGAAGAACACTCAATCAGTACTTGCTCCATGGAAGAA
This sequence comes from Lissotriton helveticus, assembly GCF_964261635.1. NCBI lineage: Eukaryota > Metazoa > Chordata > Amphibia > Caudata > Salamandridae > Lissotriton > Lissotriton helveticus. The sequence goes on from NC_136061.1 coordinate 317,861,575, forward strand.
AACAAAAAGATGGAGCCGAAGTGGAGCCGGTATGCATAGACGTGCTCTCACCAATGAAAAGGAAGAAAATAAGAGTGACATCGAAGCCAATGAATGGTAAGTAATGGGGGACGAAAAGCTACTTTTAATAGGGTTTTTTTTAGCAGAAAAGAGCGATATAGAGCAATTACCGCCATGCCCAACATTCCCTTGACTAATAATTATCTAAGGTTGCAACCTCTGTATTTCTCATTCAGTAGAACATTAGTGGGAGCGGTTGGTTCCATCACAATCCCACTCTATTATTCTGCAGTTTTATGTAGTGTGAACTTAAAGTGTTTTTTATGAGCATATGTTTAGTTTGATAAGGCCACAAAAGAGGCTCTGTCCACAACTCTTGACAGTTGTCCTTTGCTCCTCCACAATGCCATGTGCACTTCACTCCTGCCATCTTCCTGCTCTGTACACTTTGCACCAGCATGCGGCATGCACAATCTGCCCTAAGTATCACTGTTCTGCCACCATAGCACCTATCCTGCCCTGTGCACATCCATTATTCCCTGTGCATCTTCACCTTACCCGAGGCGGCCCATCCATCCATGTGCCTTTCACTGCTACCTGCAGCACCTCCATCTCGCCCAAGTCTTGCCTGCAGCACCCCCAGCGGGTTCACTACTTGTCTCCATCCCGCCCAAGTCTTGCCGCCAGCACCCCCAGCAGGTTCACTACTTGTCTCCATCCCGCCCAAGTCTTGCCTGCAGCACCCCCAGCGGGTTCACTACTTGTCTCCATCCCGCCCAAGTCTTGCCGCCAGCACCCCCAGCAGGTTCACTACTTGTCTCCATCCCGCCCAAGTCTTGCCTGCAGCACCCCCAGCAGGTTCACTACTTGTCTCCATCCCGCCCAAGTCTTGCCGCCAGCAACCCCGCCGAGTTCACTACTTGTCTCCATCCCGCCCAAGTCTTGCCTGCAGCACCCCCAGGGGGTTCACTACTTGTCTCCATCCCGCCCAAGTCTTGCCGGCAGCACCCCCAGCAGGTTCACTACTTGTCTCCATACCACCCAAGTCTTGCCGCCAGCACCCCCAGCAGGTTCACTACTTGTCTCCATCCCGCCCAAGTCTTGCCTGCAGCACCCCCAGCAGGTTCACTACTTATCTCCATCCCACCCAAGTCTTGCCGCCAGCAACCCCGCCGAGTTCACTACTTGTCTCCATCCCGCCCAAGTCTTGCCTGCAGCACCCCCAGGGGGTTCACTACTTGTCTCCATCCCGCCCAAGTCTTGCCGCCAGCACCCCCAGCGGGTTCACTACTTGTCTCCATCCCGCCCAAGTCTTGCCGCCAGCAACCCCGCCGAGTTCACTACTTGTCTCCATACCACCCAAGTCTTGCTGGCAGCACCCCCAGCGGGTTCACTACTTGTCTCTATCCCGCCCAAGTCTTGCCTGCAGCACCCCCAGGGGGTTCACTACTTGTCTCCATCTCGCCCAAGTCTTGCCGCCAGCACCCCCAGCAGGTTCACTACTTGTCTCCATCCCGCCCAAGTCTTGCCTGCAGCACCCCCAGCGGGTTCACTACTTGTCTCCATCCCGCCCAAGTCTTGCCGCCAGCAACCCCGCCGAGTTCACTACTTGTCTCCATACCACCCAAGTCTTGCCTGCAGCACCCCCAGGGGGTTCACTACTTGTCTCCATCCCGCCCAAGTCTTGCCTGCAGCACCCCCAGGGGGTTCACTACTTGTCTCCATCTCGCCCAAGTCTTGCCGGCAGCACCCCCAGCAGGTTCACTACTTGTCTCCATCCCGCCCAAGTCTTGCCTGCAGCACCCCCAGCGGGTTCACTACTTGTCTCCATCCCGCCCAAGTCTTGCCGCCAGCAACCCCGCCGAGTTCACTACTTGTCTCCATACCACCCAAGTCTTGCCTGCAGCACCCCCAGGGGGTTCACTACTTGCCTCCATCCCGCCCAAGTCTTGCCTGCAGCACCCCCAGGGGGTTCACTACTTGTCTCCATCTCGCCCAAGTCTTGCCGGCAGCACCCCCAGCAGGTTCACTACTTGTCTCCATACCACCCAAGTCTTGCCGGCAGCACCCCCAGCGGGTTCTCTACTTGTCTCCATCCCGCCCAAGTCTTGCTGGCAGCACCCCCAGCGGGTTCACTACTTGTGTCCACTCAGTTCAGCTGATGCACCTCAAGCAGACTTCACCCAGAAGAACTCTGTTGTGGCATTTCTCAAGTTTATGACGATTACATGTTATATGTTTTATGTTGTAAAAAAAAACAATAAAAGCTATATTGAAAAAGGAATACTCTGCAGAAACTAATAACACCATGTTAAATTAAACAATGCGCGTACATTTTAAACAGTAAAAAGCTTCATGAATAGAACATAACGTGAATAAAACACAATATCTAGTCGGGTGATATTGCCCTACAATGACCCCTAATATTTCATGGTATTGACTCCAAAATTTTCAATGAAATGCCTGGTTGTGGTATTTCCCGATCCAGAGGGAGCGGCCCTGGCAATGCCTGGCAGCATAAATGCCCCAGACACTACAAGAGCCAGCAACACTGCGGAGCGTTTAGACTCTGTGCATCATGAATTGAAATATTTCAGGTTGGTACAAAATCGCTTGCTGCATTCCCCCATACAACTTAATGATGTGTTAATCTCAATTTGTGATACAAAATATTATCTGTGTACAAAAACACTGCTTAAGCACAGAAAATTAAATGCACAATTGATACAGATGTTCACAATCCTGACACATGAGCAAATAACTAGGATTATGTAGTACATAGGGGCGTTCCTCACAGTCCTACAGCTCACTCCACTGTTTATGGATGTATACTAAACAAGCATTGGAAATGCAATAGGTCTCGCAGTAGTAAAGTTTAAGCTATAGGTGTTATTTATTTTTTTGTTTTTTATTTATGTGTTGTTTTTTCTAAATAGCTAAATTAATAGCTTTCTTCTTTACAAAGCCAATAGTTATAATTTGTGTAAATGTGACACCTCTAGCATTTGTAAAGCAACATGTTTTGTATTAACGGGACTTATATGTGACTTATATGTATTGATATAAAAAAAATCAATGGCTTAAAAAAAAAATTAATAATTAATACGTAAATAAAATGGATTTTATTTTATATTGCCAATAGCTTAAAGTTTATTAAATATATTTAGTGAAGATGCTGTGGTTGCGCTGAGTGAGGGTGAGTGAGGGTGAGGGTGAGTGAGCGATTGAGGGTGAGTGAGGGATTGAGGGTGAGTGAGGGTGAGGGGTTGAGGGTGAGTGAGGGTGGGTGAGGGGTTGAGGTTGAGTGAGGGTGAGTAAGGGTGAGTAAGGGTGAGTGAGGGTGAGTGAGGGTGAGTGAGTGAGGGTGAGGGGTTGAGGGTGAGTGAGGGTGAGGGTGGGTGAGGGTGAGTGAGGGTGAGGGTGAGTGAGGGGTTGAGGGTGAGTGAGGGTGAGGGGTTGAGGGTGAGTGAGGGTGGGTGAGGGGTTGAGGGTCAGTGAGGGTGGGTGAGGGTGAGTGAGGGTGAGTAAGGGTGAGTGAGGGTGAGTAAGGGTGAGTGAGGGTGAGTGAGGGTGAGTGAGGGGTTGAGGGTGAGTGAGGGTGAGGGTGGGTGAGGGTGGGTGAGGGTGAGTGAGGGTGAGGGGTTGAGGGTGAGTGAGGGTGAGGGGTTGAGGGTGGGTGAGGGGGTATGTGAGGGTGAGTGAGGGTGAGGGATTGAGGGTGAGGGGTTGAGGGTGAGTGAGGGTGAGTGAGGGTGAGTGAGGGTGAGTGAGGGTGAGGGGTTGAGGGTGGGTGAGGGTGAGGGGTTGAGGGTGGGTGAGGGTGAGTGAGGGTGAGTGAGGGTGAGGGTGAGTGAGGGGTTGAGGGTGAGTGAGGGTGAGGGGTTGAGGGTGAGTGAAGGTGGGTGAGGGGTTGAGGGTGAGTGAGGGTGGGTGAGGGTGAGTAAGGGTGAGTGAGGGTGAGTGAGGGTGAGAGGGTGAGGGTGGGTGAGGGTGAGTGAGGGTGAGGGGTTGAGGGTGAGTGAGGGTGAGGGGTTGAGGGTGAGGGGTTGAGGGTGAGTGAGGGTGAGGGTGAGTGAGGGTGAGTGAGGATGAGGTGTTGAGGGTGGGTGAGGGTGAGTGAGGGTGAGAGTGAGAGTGAGGGTGAGGGTGAGTGAGGGTGAGTGTGAGGGGTTGAGGGTGGGTGAGGGTGAGTGAGGGTGAGGGTGAGGTGTTGAGGGTGAGTGAGGATGAGTGAGAGTGAGGGGTTGAGGGTGAGGGGTTGAGGGTGAGTGAGGGTGAGGGGTTGAGGGTGAGTGGGGTTGAGGGTGAGTGAGGGTGAGGGTGAGTGAGGGTGAGTGAGGGTGGGGGTTTGAGGATGAGTGAGGGTGAGGGTGAGTGAGGGTGAGTGAGGGTGAGTGAGGGTGAGGGTGAGTGAGGGTGAGGGGTTGAGGGTGAGTGAGGGTGAGGGGTTGAGGGTGAGTGAGGGTGAGGGGTTGAGGGTGAGTGAAGGTGAGGGGTTGAGGGTGAGTGAGGTGAGGGGTTGAGGGTGAGTGAGGGTGAGTGGTTGAGGGTGAGTGAGGGTGAGTGAGGGTGAGGGGTTGAGGGTGAGGGGTTGAGGGTGAGTGAGGGTGAGGGGGTGAGTGAGGGTGAGGGTGAGTGAGGGGTTGAGGGTGTGAGGTTTCGGGTGTGTGACGGTGTGTGAGTGAGGGTGATTGAGGGTGAGAGGTGTTGTTAGGCAGAGGGTGTGTGACGGTGTGTGAGCGTGAGGGTGTGTGAGGCTGAGTGTGAGTGAGTGTGAGTGAGGGGGTGTGAGGGTGATGGGGTGTGAGGGTGAGGGGGTGTGTGTGTGTGTGAGGGTGAGTGTGAGCGAGGGAGTGTGAGTGTGTGTGAGTTGTTGAAGGTGAGAGTTAGGGTGTGTGAGGGTGATGGTGTGAGGGTGATTGAGGGTGTGTGAGGGTGAGGGGATGAGGGTAAGGCTGTGTGAGGCTGAGGGGTGTTGATGGTGAGAGAGTGTGAGGGGTGTGAGTGGGTGCGGCTGTCCGGTGTAGTGAGTGTGAGCTTGTTGTGAGGGGTGTTATTTTTTGAGGGGAGTGAGGGTGTGTGAGTTTGTGTGAGTGTGAGGGGGTGTGAGTGTGTGTGAGGGTGAGTGTGGCGGGAAGAGGGCATCAGCTGGCAAACCAGAGAGCTCCCTCAGACCTTGGAGCGCCAATTGGCTCTGAAAGGAAAGGCCACTTCGCCACACACACAGTGTACACACTTCCAGCTGCTGAAACGTTGTTCATCTGTGCTTTCACACTTGTAATCAAAAGCCCGGGCCAACCGCGTAATGGCCCGACCACTCACGTCTTATTCCAGGCCGAATTGTAATGCAACAAACATTGTGGGGGTTGATCGTGTGTCTTGTTCTGCAGAGAGCTTTCTGTTTTCACAAGCTAGAAAGAAAACGGGACCGAAAAAAAACTTTAAAGTATGTGCCACACAGCTGTTCAAAAACTGATACGCATGGTTTCATTCTTCTTGAACGCAGTTATCATTTGAAAAACTGTAGTTTTCTTGAAAATCCAATATTTAAAATGGGACGAGTCGCAAAATACATAGAATAAAAAAGTTAATTTTCGAAATGCATTGCTTTACACATCTGTTTTTCACACGACTTTTAACGTGCATACCCATTGATGCAATTTAGGGTTGCATGCATGTGTCTGTGTATATATTTATATATGTGTACATACATGTTTACATTCATGTTTATTTTCCTGCAAGCACACTCACACGCTTAGACAACCTTCATACATGTTAATGTATCTATCTACTACGTCGAGTATGTGAAGCCGTGTCTTGCAGGCAACGTGAACAGTCCTAGCGTGTTTGTAGACTTTATGGTAACCGATTTGTTATGTGACCTTGAAGTCGTGTGTAATATATAACAGGCATGATTCTTTTTTTTTTTTTTGGTTTGTCTGCAAGAAAACGTTTATCACCTCCACGTGGTCGATGCAAAATCATGGCCCGTTGGCTTTTGAAACTTTTAATCTTGGAGGATTCGCTGGTTATAATGGCGCGGTAGCATATTTTTTTCAACACAGGCTCTCCATCCGTGAGAAAATATAATCTAAGATTTGGATCTCAGGAAAGCATATAGTGTAGCTGGAAACTACATCACGAGAAGCGGAAAGTGCCTGTTATTTAGAGCAGGCCAAAATATTGTTGTGGGACAAATTGTACATTCACTTTCTCTGGATCCGCGAGCCTCCTGTGAGCGTTCGGACTATCGCGAGCAGCTTACTGGGTGAAAATTCGCCGGTCCGAATGGACGTGCGTTATTTAATATACTGCTGTAAATTGCACACCCAAAAAATAACAAGACGGCAACATCATTCTGTCTCAGGGCTATAAATAGGAGTAAGTGCACGAAGAGAACCTGCTAGGGTGGAGGGGGGGTAGGGGGGAGCAGGGTATGCATTTATCTTTGTGATTTTCCATTGCGCGAACAGGGCGCCAGAGAGCTTTACAAAACAATCAGCTTACTCAAACCAATGCAATAACAAGAGAAACACCGAGCACGGCGTCAGTGTTGGCATTGCTGGGGGGTAGGGGGTAAGTGGTGATTTAAAACAAGGCGGGCAGGGGAGGGGGCGGAGCGGGGAGAGCGGCATGTGGGTGTTAAGAAGCCGGGCCTTTGAAGTGAAGCTAAGCTTCACTTCAAAAGGTGTCGGAGGAATGCGGGAGAGAGGAACAGATGGCGATTGCGGCTGTGCACGCGCTTTTAAGCTCAATGCACATGCGCATTGAGCTTAAAAGTCACGGGCACTGCAAGGAATCGCCACGATTCCTTGCTTCTCAGTTAAAAGTTGTTTAAGCCGCAATAGGCTCGCAAGCTCGATGCGCATGCGCATCGACAGGCGAGACCTAAAAACCTGCATATGCCTGTTTTAGGGGTTTCACATAATTTGAGCAAGGAGTTGGAGAGGGACAGAGGCCCCAGACGGCAGATGTGTGGGGGGATTGCTCCGAGGTCGCAGCTAACCAGGCTGCAGTGGCGTGCTTGTGAAATCTGGAACGAGCGGTTCCAGCCTGTGTTAGTTCCCCTCATTATTAGAGCATAGAAAGAGTGGGCCACTGCCGTACCAGGCTATGTTTTGCTCCTAACAGGTGCAGCATAAATACAAGTTTAAAGATACAAGATTAAAGCCAGATAAAGTGCATTATGCTTAGCATTAGTGCAAGCTCCTATTAGAAACAAGAAAGGATATGTGGTTCTTCCTAGATTGCATCTGGAAAGTGTGACTGTTTAGTAAACGTTCTCATGTGCAGTGCTCTGATACCTCCCGGCCATGTCCATGCTATATAAAAATTACAGAAATAAAAAGAATACACATCTTCTGGTATGTAAATACATTAGTGGACCCAGAGAGGGACTTTTAACCCCTCTCTCTCGCCCCAGCAGTGAGACGGGTGATCCTAAGATCAGTGAAGTCAAACTATAGTGAAAAACTTGGGCCTGGTCATCAAACAGCAGGAGGCGTGTGAGAGACTTGTCGCCTTAACCCATGGCCTGCATAGGTGATATTTTCTTATTAAAAGGTTAAATTGTTGGGGGGGGGGGGGGGTACAATGTAAATGTTTACAAAACTTTAAATGTGCCTCTTAGAAGCCACTTTCTAAGAGTTTAGCGATGCTTGAAGGTAAGTTAGATTGAACGACAGTTCCAGGATCACACTACGTGGAGTGGAGGTGTAGGAGGAGAAAGAATCGGAATAAAAGGTTCCGCCCTACACTGGCTGTAGTGAAGACCTTCTCTTCTCACCTTATTAAACACAGCAATATTCAGACACAAAGAGCAACGAGTAAGGGAAACTCGCAGAAGTGTCAAGGGAAACAACTTCCGTTGCCTTAGAAGCGAACAACTAAAACACAAGTTAGTCTGTGGAGAAGCTGTTACACAACACAATGTATTGTTTTTAAACAAACATATCACATCTTCTAAAACATGCAGATATCTGAATGCTTGTGAAAAAGCGAAGAACAACACAAAAGGTGAGCCACCTATAGCGCAGCATAGCAGACCCTATAAAATGACAAGACGTAATGAAGATGTGTGCTTAACTGATTTTAGGTTACATAGTCTGTATCTGTTACTATGTGATCTTATGTTCGGGGGAGATGTTCACGCTCGTTTAAACTTCTCAAAATATAGATTTCTACAAAACAATAACATTGACCTAAGAAAGAGATAGTCTTTGAGTAACTGAATAGTGCAGAGTGAAACAGTAAACCCAGGGATCAATTTGGCCTTCTCTGTTTCACCAATCCTATGATCCTAGGCAAATACTGTATTTTCCCAAATGTCCTTACATTGCTTCTTCAAATCTTCCTGCTGGCTTCAGGGCTCAGTCTCCAAGGCAGCAGGTAGGCAACAAAGTAGGCAACAAAGTAGCCAGCAAAAAAAATTACCCCCACCCACATTTTGAACGACTTTTGGCATGGTCTTAAGTGGGTTAGCAGGCAAGGTTGTGGGATTTGTAAAATACAATAATCAAAACATTTCACTAAAGAAAATTACGTTTTTTAGGCATTCTTTGAAGAGTGCTCAAAAACCAAGGTCTGTCTGCTGAGGTTAACCTTCCAGAGGATTATTTTGGGGGTTCCCTCCAAGAATGTTACGGTGCCTTTCAGTGGCGGTGCGTCCATTAGGGCTACTCAAAACAAGCCTTGCGCACGCACCGTCACTCACTCACAATCCATATTCGATCCCAGGCAAGCCATCCGGCCACCGAACCACGCCCACCCGAGGCAGTTGGCTTAGAAGGTGGACGGGGCAGCATGAGTTCAGTCAGTGCAAGTGAAGTGATGACATCATCGTCAAGTGGTCGGCGGAGCACACAGCAAGAGTGTGCATGTTCTGTTTAGGGCTGAAAAATGTTGCCACCAGCCCGAACATGCGCACTAGGCTGCTCATTAGAAGATCGAGGATTGTTCTATGCCGCAGCCCAGGGTCTCCTAATGAGCGGCAAGTATCACTGCTCAAGCCAATCCTGGCACTTGTAGTGTCCTGCTAGACACGTTCTAGTCTTTCAGAAATTGTACCCACACTATACACCCACCCACCACCGGCGTCACGAGTCAGGTGACCCGGTCAATAAAGCGCACGTGCTTGAGGCCAGTGTTAGTACTCAAGTATGCCGTGTCTGTGTGGTCATTTCTCCAGCATGCGGGTCTAGGGCCCGAGATACCACAATGGCGACGAGTGGGTCTTATCCCACGTGTGAGAGAGCAGCTGCGTCCAGGTTCCTTGGGAGGGGGAGTGCCGCTTGACCATAGGGCACCCCCTCACTTGCAGCAGAAGCGACAACAGCACTGGAGCTGTGGTACGCCAGGAAATGCGCCCTCCAGTTTGCCCTTGCGCCCAACGTCATGCTGTCCCGGCTGCAGTCAGCTTACCGCACTGGCCAGCGCAGCAAATGTAAAGACCAGCGACGCTGGCAACACAGGTGCGTGGCCTGCACATGACGTCACAGACTGCTAACTGAAGCCCGACACCCCCTCCTGCACCTATGGTGCAGACATTCAAACTGGCTCTGCTTTGGGCAAGTGAGTCTTGTGAAAGGGAGGAGTTCCGTAGCCAGTACCACTGCCGTAGTGCCTTCAGGCTGCCGACGATCACTGCAAGTGATACAGACTCATACCAAGCTATGAAGGACCTGCACGGGTGAAGGGCAGCACTGCGTTTCGAATCTTGCATGTGGCTGTCCCACACAGCGAGAGACTCCCCTGCCCGCAGGTGAGAGAAGTGCTGTTCTGCCTCACCACGGCCAGCATGAATGCCACCCCTAGAGCATGTTGTACCAGGGGTCAGAAAGTAGGAGAGCCCCAAGAGCTATGAAGGCAGACGTAGCACAGTTTCCACGTCACATCGCCACTCACTAGCCTGCATGTAGCGGCTGCTACGAGAAAGGACACGCTGTTGTTGGCGCTGCGTCGACCCCCGCACCAGCGCGGCACCGAAAGCCCACAACCATGCCCAAGTAGTGACTCCAAGGATAAGGGGAGCACTGACCTTCCTCCATGCAGCACACCCTGCACAAAATGCCCCGATGTCCGTCTTCACAGCACCCGCAGGACGGCGCGACCTGCAGCGTGGGCAAAGCTGCCACAGCCGTGTGAGAAAGATCTGCGCCATCTAGCGGTTCCATGTAACACCACACCATGAGCAGAAGTCACCAACCGTGGACGGAGGCACCCGTCCGACCGGCATGAAGAACGGGGCCACACTGCCACCGCAAATCAGCTTTCATCGAAAGGCATCAACGCCAGCAAGTGAGAGGACACAAAGTCAGCGCCAGGCATCCTGCCTAGTCAGGAGCATTCCACGAGCTGCGAGCGAAATAAATCAGCAAGTGAGTGGAATCATAGCAAACTCCTACACTGGCAGTCCTTGTACCTGCAGCAACGCCGCTGTGGAGCACTCGTAGATACACAGCTCAAGCCCAGAGGGACACAAATGGGCCTGCACAAGCTACCAGTCCCCCGCAAGAGCATCCAGTTACGGCATAAACCCCCAGATTCATCAAGGCTACATTCTGCGAATTCCAAATTGCGTTAATTACCGATTCGCAATTTAGAATTCGCAGAATGGCATTCATGAAGAAATGCGATTAAAAAAAGCGAATTGCAATCGGCCGCAATTGCCGATTGCGATTTTGCCACAATCGCATAAAATTCGCAGAATCGGCCGTTTTCAATGTTGAAATTGCGATCTCGTAATTACCGAAATCGCAATTTGCGATCTCGCTAACTGCGAGATCGCAAAAACGGGAAGTCGCATTTCGAGCCCATTGATGACATCACAACCAGGAAGTAGGCTGTTCCCTCCCTCATGCAGATCACTGAGCCTAAAAGTGGAAGCAGTACTGGCCAGAGCTCCACTCCAGACAACTTGCAGCACCACAGAAGGACATTAGCAACCTTCAAAATGTCCCAGGAAGCAGCAGGGAGCAGTGCCCCAGGGAGGAAGAGGAAGATAACGTTTTCTGAGAAAGAACTTGAGTTCCTCATTGAGGGAGTCTGTAAGGACCATGCTCGCCTTTTTAGCAAGGACTCCCGGAGGGTGCCTGAGGCTGACAAGCGCCGCATCTGGCTGCGCATCCGAGCAAAGGTCAATTCTGTCGGGGTGACCTAGTGGTCAATAGACGAATTAAAAAAGAGGTGGTACGACCTCAGAGGGCGGGCCAAAGAGCGAATCGCTGAGAGGCTGGGGGAGCGACTTGCCACCGGTGGAGCAGAGCCCACTGTCACACCCAACACTCCACTGGAAGACCTTGTGGAGGACACCCTGACTCCTGAAGCCTGCGTGGGGGTTACCCAGCTGGACTCGTCCCGGCTCACCCAACAATCCCAAGGTAAGTGCCATGCGACTGCGACCCCGTCCCCTAACAATGCCCATGACTCCTGAGCTAGCTATTTGACAACCCCAGTAATGCAGGCCATGCACACCTGAAATGCCCTATTGCATTGTGGTAGTTGTAGTGTAACCAAAATTCCCAGATAGCCCAACACAGCCAGACCTGTCAATTCAAAGTAATTCCAAAAGCCAGTCAAGGAAAGCAAGCCTCTCATGTGCAAGATACATATCATTAATCATGCACCCATTTACATCACAGGTGCATCTGAACAACCCAGCACCGACAGTGAGGCCCTACATATAGAGGAGAACCCGGAGGGAGGACACCAAGGGTGAGGGCCAACCTGCACCACAACCAGGACCATCTCAGCCACCTGCAGCAGTACCACCACCTCCCCATGTGGACAGGGCCAACCCTGCAGCCACAGGTGCCCAGCAACCACCCCAACTGACACCCACGGCAGTGGTACAGGCCACACCACCAGCAGCCAGGAGGCAGACAAGGCGCACAGCCTCAGTAAGATCGCAGTCCAGCGGACTGACGCGCCAGCAGAGTGACGCCTCAACCCGAGCCGGCAGGGCTGTCCATGTACGGGATCCTGGGCTGGCCATTGAACGGCGCATGCTCGTGGTACAGGCGCGTCACTTGGCAGCCATACACTTGAGGCTGCATAAGACCGCGCAAATGTTGGACAGCCCACGGAATGCATGCAGGGCATGACCGCAGCTGTTCGTGAGAACAGCCAGATCCTGGTATCCCAGCAGCATATCACCCGCCGCCGCCACCGCCAGCTGCTGACCCGCCAGTCAGCCTACACCAGGTCCAATCACATCATTGGCAATGCCACCTCACAACTTTCCCACCGGTCCCTTGCAATGCAGGTGCAGATGGTCCAGTGTTGCCAGGGCACTTGAACAGGTGACAGCAGCAGTGCATAGTCTGCAGCCGACTGCCCATGGTGAAGCAGGGGGGGGTGACGATGCCAGCGAGGGCACATCAAGCCACAGCAGCATGTCCTTGCCGCTGGTGACTGAACGCCGCCGCAGCAGCAGGCCCACTGCAGCATCACGGGCCAACAGTGCTGTGGAGGACACGGAGAGGCGACTGGGTGCGTCCGGAGGCGCCAGTGACACATTTCACTCTACCTGCAGGGCCATGCTGATTCCAGAAGCAAGTTCTCTACCCCTTCATGGGGACGTATGACGCAATACAGTTCTCATGTGAAATCATGGACAACAAAGGCCACATTATTGTGAATAAACAATAAGAATTTATGGTCTCACGTAAATCCGACTCATGTCATTATTACATTTGTCATGCATGAGTGCAGTGTTGTGTGAGGGGAATGGGTGGACTAGAAACAGTTCATTGAGATGTGGTCGCGGCGCCTGTGTCCTTCAGCAGGATTCTCCCCGCGTGCATGATGCACGTTTGCAGGTTGGCGGTTGTCCCCCTCCGACTCACTACCAGAGATGTCCACAGGTATCCTCCGCTTGGTAGCAATGTTGTGGAGTATTGCACACACAGCCACGATGCGGCAGCAGACGTCAGGCTGGTATTTGAGGGCCCCACCAGTCTTGTGTAGGATGCGGAATCTGCTCTTTAAAAGTCCAAATGTTCGCTCAATGCAATTCCGAGTGCGAATGTGAGCAGCATTGTAACGCCGTTGCTGTGGTGTGGCAGGGTTGAGGTATGGGGTGAGGAGGTACTCACGGAGGCCATAGGCGCTGTCACCTGAATGAAAGGAGCAGAGAGTGAATGCCTGTCATGTGCAGCTACATGGTCTCGATGTACTGTTTGTTGGCACGTGTACTTACTGAGAAGGTGTCCTTCGCCATAGTCTCCCCTGGCCAGTCATGTGTGCAAGCCGCAGTGCCGGAATATGAAGGAGTCATGCATGCTCCCCGGATATTGTGCCACTATGTCAGTGATGATTGTCTTTGCGTTGTACACCATCTGGATGTTCAGGGAGTGTTAGGACTTGCGGTTCCGGTACATGTATTCTGTCTCTGCGGGTGGGCAGATGTGGATGTGGGTACAGTCTATGCATCCAATTACATGTGGGAATTGTGCTACGTTGTAAAATTCTAGCTTGGTTTGAATCAAGTCCTGTTGGGTGCTTGGGAATTTAATGTAATGGTGTAGGCGGCTCAACATGGCATCCAGGAAACTCCTCAGGCAGCGGGACATGGTTCTCTGGGAGATCCCCCCTGCAATGGAAACTATCCCCTGGAAGCTTCCGGAAGCCAGGAGAAGCAGGCTGCACAAGACCTGGACATGGGTGGGCACGGCATTGGTCCTCCTTGTTGGGTGCTGCATCAGGGGGTGAAGGTCCCGGATGAGCTTTGTAATCATTGCCCCATTCAGCCAGTACTTGGAGTAGATTTCCTCCTCAGTTTGGCCCAGCAGTGTGATCCGCTGGCGGAAAATTCACTCCTGGATCCTGCGTCTGTTCCTTGCTGCAGCCTGGAGCCTTCGCCGCCTGACCACCATGTAGAGTCCTGGCATTGTGAATGTCCTCATGATCCTACTGTGTCTCCTTAAGTGTGTTTGGTCAGGCCCACACCTGCGGCTAGTTAGGGCTTTTTTTTTTACTTCATGGTTACCTCCTTAAATTGCGCCTCTGAAATAGCGATTTTGACGTTTTTCGCTAAATGCGATTTTTCATGAATTTGATTTGTGATTATTTTGCGAATTCGCAATAGTAATCGCAGAATCATTGGAGTCTCGCTAATTCCGAATCGCTAAGGGGGTTCCACCTAGATTCTGCGATTTTTATAGCAAATTCGCAAAATATTTTTTGCAATTTCGCAAATTGGCCTGTTTTCTTTTCATGAATTGCGGTTCATTGATTGCGATCGCAATAGCTAATTCGCAGCTATTGGGATCGCAATTTTAGTTCATGAATCTGGCTGAAAGTGACTGTCCATGATCAGCGTTACAGTACCATCTAGTGGACATTCGCAGGTACAGCATCAGCAATAAAGAAACCGCAGCATCACCAAAGTGGTGTGCTTCCTGACATCCCAGCTGTCCGAGATTAAACCGGCGAGATAACCCTGCAGGACAGCCTGCACATGAGGGTGCTAGACAGAGGAGAGGGTGCTAGACAGAGGAACGAAAGAGCCTGCAATACCCGGTGCTCCCAGGACCTAACATAAAAAGCTCCCAGCAATACAGCACATGCCAAGACTGCAAGTCTGAAGTAGCCACCAACAAAGACTGATACAAGAGAGTGCAGCAACCCTACCCCTATGGACTGCCCAGGGGGCTCAATTAAAGAGACTGCATACCCTCAGCAAAGAGCCCCAGGAAGCCCCACGGCACAGAACATGAAGAAAGGCAGTACCTAGCAACAGGAAAGAGAAATGAAGCACCACGAGCTACTGAAGTAAAGGTTGCTGTGCCAGGGATCAACTCCACCACGCGTAACGTCAGTAAAGCTGTCCCAGCCCCCAGAGAACGGAAGTAACACTTCAACAGAGACACCTAGAGCCACCAAGCACTGCTGCAGAAGCATGCAGGTGGAGATCTGTTTTTCCCTGATGAAAGCTCACAGAGCAGCAGTTTGAAAGGAGAGGGAAAGTCCCAGAGGAGATGAGTGAGCACAACACGAACTCCAGTGGCTGTTAATTCCACCGCAACCGAGGAAATTGCGCCACCCACCCTCAGTGGTGACCAGACGCCACCGCAAGATACAGAATGGGCACACCAAGTGCCTGAAGAAAGCGTCCAAGAAAAGGACGAAAGCGCGCTAAGCCCGAGGCGCACAGAAGGCCGCGCCAGTGAACCTGCCAGCCGGCCGCAACAAAAAAGCACTTCCGGAGGGAGATCCCCCTACATCTCCACCGCCTCAGCAAAGCCCCGCAGTGGGCCGAAGACAACAATGTCCTCCCTCACACTGCCTCAAGACAGAGTCAGCAGGGACCCAAGACGGCAAGAGAGGAGTCGCACACCACACGTGGCAGACCGCCACGGCAACAGGCGTTCCAACAAACAGCGACACAAGACTGGACGTCACGTCGCCCAGCAAGCAAGGAGCACCTCACCAAGTGACTAGTCCAGACAAGCATGCCAGAGCAAAGGCAGAAGCAGGCGCTATAACAGCGCCGCCTCGAGGTCCAAACGCAACGCCCTCGAAGAAAAGAAGAAGAGTGACAGCCCTGTCACCCCGAAGACCAGATGAGCACAGGTAAGCTGAACAAGCCAACGAAGGGAGAATACCGAGGACTCACAGCCAGCCAAGAGCACACCCTGACACACCAGACAGCTACCAAGGCGGACCGACGTCCCTGAAACAGCCTCATGGATGAACCGAACATAAGCCGCAGCAAGCGCCAACCGCGTCTCATCCTAACGCTTCCCCAGGCGACCGCATGTCCCTGAGCGTCGGCAGTCCAAGTCAATCGCATCCCTGCTCCTGTCCGCAGATGCCACAGGTGAAAATCAGCACTGAGTGCCCACCCTCACACCGCCTCAAGATGGAGTCAGCAGTGGCCCCACAACAGGCAAGAGAGGATCCCCACACTCTACGTGTCAAGCCACCACAGACACTCCACCTCAGCAAGGTAGAGGCACAGGGCTGCCAAGTCTCTCCGGTCATCCAACACTCCCAGCAAGTCACCAACACCTGTTGTCCCGAGTCACTACATGGCTGGCAACCACCATCACCCCAGCCGTCAGCACCTGTGCCAAACAACACCACTGCCAGAGATCGGCAGAGTGGACTGGCAAGAGGTCCAAGAAGTTCGAACAAGACGTGGTCCACGAGCATGGACCAACGAACTTCGACATCATCAAGAACCAGCAGTACAATTATCAACAGAAGAAGGTCGCGGCGACCGGTCCAGTCACAGAGTGAAAAGAAGACTGTCCTAGAGCCAGGACAAGACCAGAGGGAAACGGGTGGAGTGCACGCCGCTCGGAGAAGCCTGGTCAGAAGGACAAGAGCAGCAAGATGACCGGACCGCGTCGCAAGGAAGAAGAGATGAAAGGAATCGGAGGGCATGGTGCCACCAGAAACAACAATGTCCAGGAAGATGTGAAGAGGTGTGGCAAGCCAACAAGCACCAGAAGAGAAGGTGACACATGCCACAACATCGAGTACAAGGACATACATGTCCAGGGGAACATCGGTAGCACCAGGAGAAGAACAGGCATCTACTTACAAGTCCTCTGACAACCTGTCGGCTTCAGGAATGAACAGGCTGGACCATTGGCAACACCCACCTTTGGGATTGAGCGGAAGTCTGGATGGGGAGAGCGCTCAGACGTCCGGCAGAAGAAGAACTGACCACTCCACACCAGCCCGTGGATATCCAAGGGGCAAAGGCCCCAGGGACACCGGTGGCAGGGGGTCCCGACAAGAGAGATGGATCCACCGCCGTCCATCCTGCACGTCCCAGGAAGAAGAGGAACTTGTGCGCAAAGGTAGGAGTCAACAACCACCCTCCAGGTGGAGCTACGGACTTTGAGGTAGTACTCTCACTGTCTCCTATATTCACACGCAGACTGTGGAGCTGGAGCAACTCTGCGGCGAACACCCGGCCCAGTGGAAACCTGATGAAGAGGGCCTCCGGAATATCTTGTGGCAGAAGAATACCCGCGAGAGGGGCGTCCTAGTGAGAAGGATGTCTTTCAAGTACTCCCTCCTTTGCAAAGTGAAGCCACGCTGCCGCCAGTGAAGAAACCAGACGGACTGGTAGAGAACGACATCCAAAACCACTAAGGAGCTAAGAGGGAATACGGAAAGGGTCGCCCTCCACTCACAATCTATACTTCAAATAAAGACCCAGTCCAATAGCGTGCATATGTAGCAGTGACAACCAGGGTTTTTTTTTTTAAATCCTACTCCCCACTACACTCTTATACACATTATAAGGAGGTAATGCACTGTGCTCCGCTCACAATAAAAGACCTGCTCTCTCTGACAACACCACAGAACACCCACTCAAAGTGAGCCAACCCAGAATTGGTCACACAAGTCCACCACAAACATTAGACATTCCTCTTCATAGAGGAAAAAATGTGCGAGAAGCAAATGACCCCTCACGGAAACACCACCATCGGGGTAACTGGTATGCAATTTCCAGACAGGCCCCTGTCTCATCATCGGTGGTCACTTGCTTCTCAAAGAAAAGTGAGAGGAAAGAAAAGACGTGTCCAAAACAAACAACATTTAAAGTGACAAATAGTGAAGTGCAGAAAAATCTGCTAGTGACAAACAAACACAAGTATAACTGAGTGCTTAAAAACACACACAGCACACCAGTCCCTTAACCAATTTTATTCATAGGGCGGTGATCGTGTGCTGTTGAATACTAAAAAGGCTGGTAGCTAATCATGCCTACCATTACCTACTGCCAGTGCCGACATGTTTCACTGCTATGTTTCATTAAGCAGTTTCATCAGGGCTGCACTCAAATGCTGCCACTTCACTTTTTTGGACACTAGTTCTGTAAAATGCTGCCGGGAGAGAACAGGTAAAACACATATTTAAAAACACGTAAACCCTGGGGTGGCAAGAAACACAATAGGGGGATAGTAAGTATAATAATGTGTGGAGTATTACCAGGAGACAGCCAAGCTACTCATACCGGCCGCTCCGGTATCAACAAGGTCACCGGGTACTTCTAAAATGAGGATATCCATTGATCCTTGGAAGACTTAATGATCTGTAAGGAGAGACGTACAGGGGCTTGTAAACTGTACTGTGTAGGGCGTTGTTCTGCTACCTTTCACATGTGCACAATCATACTGCAAGTCACAGTGCTGTTGCTCGTGCCACCGATATCGAAAAACATAGCCACAGTGCCTACCAGAAGTATACTGGTTAATAGAAGCAAGATCGTAAACAGATGGTGCATTTAGAACGGGCACACTGTACATTTATAACCATTCCCCGGTGTACACCACACTCCACACTGCCCATAAGGCACACTGGCCCGGAGGTGCTACTCTGCCAAATCACTCTCGCAGACATCTCCTCACTGCGCTTAAAATATGCCCCCAGCGTAGAGCACACAACAACACGCACATAACGCACTCTGGCCCCGAGGTACTTCCCTGCCATGTCACTCCTGGGAAGACCCCTCCTCACCGTCACGGGCTTGGAAGACTCCTTTCCTCAGCCATGCCGGCTGCTTCTACCGGCGGTATACAAATACGGAGTGTAAGCGAGGCCACGCCCATCATGAAACAACACGTGATCGCGACCTAGGGCGTGGCGGACATCTTAGCCTAGTCACTGTAACGTGTGTGAAGGCAAGTTTAGTGGCATATTATTCTGATTATGCCCCAGAGAGGTCCCAAGGTGCCGCACTATTTAGAGACTCCTAACCTGACAATACGAGGATGATAATTAGGAACAATTTTTATTTAATATGGAAACTTTTTTTTAAAAAACACAAGGTTGAGAATACCAGGGAACAGCACTGATCTAGTGGTTGTAAGTGAGATTCATTTGTGCCCAAAGGATAAAGAAAGTTAGTGCCATAGATGAAGAATGCCCAGGGGAGGCCATTGCACCAGTTACACCTGGATGCCACATAGAGGTTTAGAGGAAAAAAGGGCGCACGCTCTTACTTCCTAAGGGACACGCTGCATATATTGCACACCCTGTTTCATAACAATGAACGAACCAGTCAAACCCCTCACATGACCCTTGTCATACAAGGCACTGTGATTACATATCGGCTGGTTGGGGAGTATAAGGAGCCCCCCTAACAAAAGGGCAAGCATGATACAACCTCCCTCCCCTATACCCCGGGGGAGGGCATGTGTACATATTGCAGATCAAGGGACTGTAGTTGAACAGTGTGTCCGTCATAATTTTATCCTGTTCCATTCTATGATCTCATTGAGCCCTGTCCTGTCCGTTTTCTCATTGTAGATCCAGCGTGCTTCTTTGGCTAGAAGGATACCTTCAATGTTCTGAGGGGAACCCTTGATCTTCTCAAACACTGTCCAATGGAATGTATGTTTCTCAGTGAAACAGTGTTGGACAAGTTTGGTTGTTAATCTGCCCGCTCTGATGGTACTCAGATGTTCCTGTATACGTACTTTGATCTTGCGTGAAGTGAGCCCTATATAGTGGAGACCGCACTGGCACGTAAGCCTGTATATCACTTGTGTAGAGTTACAATTGCTAAACTGATTGTGGAACCACTCCCTACCCGATGCGAGTATCACACTTTTGCTCTTCTTGGTGAGCGGACACACAGAGCATGTTCCGCACGGAAAGTGGCCATTAGGTATGGTGGAGTTACAATCAGTTTGTGCTACGTGGGCCTTAGAATGTACAAGTCTATCTTTCAGGTTGATCGCCCTCTTAAAAGCGAATCTCGGTGGTGGCATGCGGAACTCGCCGTTGGACAAAATAGACCAGTGCTTGCGGATGGACTGGCGGATTTTCGTGACCATAGGGTCATACGTCATGACAACTGGTACACAGTCGTCCTTCTGTTTGACTACCTTCTCCAGGAGAGCGCTCCTAGGTGTGTTAAGAGCTCTCTTTTTTGCTTGTTTCACTATCTTGTTAGGGTAGTTCCTATTGGTCAACTTCAACGCCAGTTCTTCAGATTGTTCTAAAAAGGTGTTGGTAGTGGAACAGTTGCGTCTGTACCTCAAAAATTGACCCACGGGCAAATTGTCCCTCAATGCCCTGGGGTGGAAGGAATCGTAAGAAAGTAAGGAATTCCTATCTGTGGGTTTTTGATGTACACAGGTGTTAATGGTGCCCATGCTGTACTCAATGTCTAGATCAAGGTACACTGCCTTGTGTCTATCATAAGTCCAAGTAAACTTGAGGTTACCATCTTGAACATTCAGCCAGTTGAGGAATTCCAGCAGAAGTTCTTCAGTTCCTGACCAGATGCATAGCACGTCATCTATATACCTCTTCCAGAGCCGGAGCTGACTCTGGAAAGGATTGCTGTTATGATAGATGACGTGCTCCTCGAACTGTCCAACATAGATACAGGCTATGCTGGGTGCCATCGTAGCCCCCATGGATGTCCCAGACACCTGGAGATAAAGCTGATCTTTATAGCCAAAGTAGTTCCTTGTTAAAGCAAGCTCAATACACTGCAATACGAATGTCTGGGTTGTATCGTAGAACCATTCTTGATTCCCCAGGGCGCGGGCTGCTGCCACCAGCGCCGCGTCCTGGGGTATGCAGGTGTACAAGGATTCGATGTCAATAGGAACTACCCTAACAAGATAGTGAAACAAGCAAAAAAGAGAGCTCTTAACACACCTAGGAGCGCTCTCCTGGAGAAGGTAGTCAAACAGAAGGACGACTGTGTACCAGTTGTCATGACGTATGACCCTATGGCCACGAAAATCCGCCAGTCCATCCGCAAGCACTGGTCTATTTTGTCCAACGACGAGTTCCGCATGCCACCACCGAGATTCGCTTTTAAGAGGGCGACCAACCTGAAAGATAGACTTGTACATTCTAAGGCCCACGTAGCACAAACTGATTGTAACTCCACCATACCTAATGGCCACTTTCCGTGCGGAACATGCTCTGTGTGTCCGCTCACCAAGAAGAGCAAAAGTGTGATACTCGCATCGGGTAGGGAGTGGTTCCACAATCAGTTTAGCAATTGTAACTCTACACAAGTGATATACAGGCTTACGTGCCAGTGCGGTCTCCACTATATAGGGCTCACTTCACGCAAGATCAAAGTACGTATACAGGAACATCTGAGTACCATCAGAGCGGGCAGATTAACAACCAAACTTGTCCAACACTGTTTCACTGAGAAACATACATTCCATTGGACAGTGCTTGAGAAGATCAAGGGTTCCCCTCAGAACATTGAAGGTATCCTTCTAGCCAAAGAAGCACGCTGGATCTACAATGAGAAAACGGACAGGACAGAGCTCAATGAGATCATAGAATGGAACAGGATAAAATTATGACGGACACACTGTTCAACTACAGTCCCTTGATCTGCAATATGTACACATGCCCTCCCCCGGGGTATAGGTGAGGGAGGTTGTATCATGCTTTCCCTTTTGTTAGGGGGGCTCCTTATACTCCCCAACCAGCCGATATGTAATCACAGTGCCTTGTATGACAAGGGTCATGTGAGGGGTTTGACTGGTTCGTTCATTGTTATGAAACAGGGTGTGCATAATATGCAGCGTGTCCCTTAGGAAGTAAGAGCGTGCGCCCCTTTTTCCTCTAAACCTCTATGTGGCATCCAGGTGTAACTGGTGCAATGGCCTCCCCTGGGCATGCTTCATCTATGGCACTAACTTTCTTTATCCTTTGGGCACAAATGAATCTCACTTACAACCACTAGATCAGTGCTGTTCCCTGGTATTCTCAACCTTGTGTTTTTAAAAAAAAAGTTTCCATATTAAATAAAAATTGTTCCTAATTATCATCCTCGTATTGTCAGGTTAGGAGTCTCTAAATAGTGCGGCACCTTGGGACCTCTCTGGGGCATAATCAGAATAATATGCCACTAAACTTGCCTTCACACACGTTACAGTGACTAGGCTAAGATGGCCGCCACGCCCTAGGTCGCGATCACGTGTTGTTTCATGATGGGCGTGGCCTCGCTTACACTCCGTATTTGTATACCGCCGGTAGAAGCAGCCGGCATGGCTGAGGAAAGGAGTCTTCCAAGCCCGTGACAGTGAGGAGGGGTCTTCCCAGGAGTGACATGGCAGGGAAGTACCTCGGGCCAGAGTGCGTTATGTGCGTGTTGTTGTGTGCTCTACGCTGGGGGCATATTTTAAGCGCAGTGAGGAGATGTCTGCGAGAGTGATTTGGCAGAGTAGCACCTCCGGGCCAGTGTGCCTTATGGGCAGTGTGGAGTGTGGTGTACACCGGGGAATGGTTATAAATGTACAGTGTGCCCGTTCTAAATGCACCATCTGTTTACGATCTTGCTTCTATTAACCAGTATACTTCTGGTAGGCACTGTGGCTATGTTTTTCGATATCGGTGGCACGAGCAACAGCACTGTGACTTGCAGTATGATTGTGCACATTGAAAGGTAGCAGAACAACGCCCTACACAGTACAGTTTACAAGCCCCTGTACGTCTCTCCTTACAGATCATTAAGTCTTCCAAGGATCAAGGGATATCCTCATTTTAGAAGTACCCGGTGACCTTGTTGATACCGGAGCGGCCGGTATGAGTAGCTTGGCTGTCTCCTGGTAATACTCCACACATTACTATACTTACTATCCCCCTATTGTGTTTCTTGCCACCCCAGGGTTTACGTGTTTTTAAATATGTGTTTTACCTGTTCTCTCCCGGCAGCATTTTACAGAACTAGTGTCCAAAAAAGTGAAGTGGCAGCATTTGAGTGCAGTCCTGATGAAACTGCTTAATGAAACATAGCAGTGAAACATGTCGGCACTGGCAGTAGGTAATGGTAGGCATGATTAGCTACCAGCCTTTTTAGTATTCAACAGCACACGATCACCGCCCTATGAATAAAATTGGTTGAGGGACTGGTGTGCTGTGTGTGTTTTTAAGCACTCAGTTATACTTGTGTTTGTTTGTCACTAGCAGATTTTTCTGCACTTCACTATTTGTCACTTTAAATGTTGTTTGTTTTGGACACGTCTTTTCTTTCCTCTCACTTTTCTTTGAGAAGCAAGTGACCACCGATGATGAGACAGGGGCCTGTCTGGAAATTGCATACCAGTTACCCCGATGGTGGTGTTTCCGTGAGGGGTCATTTGCTTCTCGCACATTTTTTCCTCTATGAAGAGGTATGTCTAATGTTTGTGGTGGACTTGTGTGACCAATTCTGGGTTGGCTCACTTTGAGTGGGTGTTCTGTGGTGTTGCCAGAGAGAACAGGTATTTTATTGTGAGCGGAGCACAGTGCATTACCTCCTTATAATGTGTATAAGAGTGTAGTGGGGAGTAGGATTTTTAAACCCCCCCCCCCCTGGTTGTCACTGCTACATATGCACGCTATTGGACTGGGTCTTTATTTGAAGTATAGAGAACGACATCCATCAGGTCTACCATCCGGGCATCTGTCTGTCGTCACCACAAGAGCGAGGCTGAAAGTCCAGAACGGCACATCCACGGAGCATCAGGACGTCATGCCCATGTGAACTAGTAGTTCTAGCTGCAAGTTTCCACCGTAGTCATCCATCAAGCAGCTGAAGAGACTATTGTATATTTGTGAGAACAGTATATTGTGTGTTTATTCCCTCCCGCAGGTTCGGACTTTGTTCTTTTAATTTTTATTAAAGTTTGGGAGGAATGTAGTGTCCTGCTAGACACGTTCTAGTCTTTCAGAAATTGTACCCACACTATACACCCACCCACCACCGGCGTCACGAGTCAGGTGACCCGGTCAATAAAGGGGGCTGAGCGCACGTGCTCGAGGCCAGTGTTAGTACCCAAGTATGCCGTGTCTGTGTGGTCATTTCTCCAGCATGCGGGTCTAGGGCCCGAGATACCACAGCACTCAGTGCCAGGATTGGCTGAGACGCACGGGGTACTTGCCAGCCTGCCAAGAGCGAGCGTGATGTCGGAGCCTCTGCGAGGCAGACACACCTTGCTGCTGCTGCTGCTGAAAACAACGCCATCCCCCCCTCTCAGGATCTCTGCGACTCCCTCGCGGCCTTCTTTCACCACAAGGTCACCGATATTTACAACAGCCTCTCCACATCCAACAGGAACCAACCTCCGGAATGCGACACTGACAACACCACCATCCACACCTGGAACCCAACCACCACCGAGGAAACCACCCGCATCATGAACTCCATCCACTCAGGATCCCCATCCGACCCATGCCCGCACCACATTTTCAACAAAGCCAACAACATCATCGCACCCCACCTACGAGACGTCATCAACGCATCACTCACCACCGCCACCTTCCCCGAAAACTGGAAACACGCCGAACTTAACGCCCTCCTAAAGAAACCTACAGCAGACCCCACCGAACTCAAAAACTTCCGGCCCATCTCGCTCCTCCCATTCCCCGCCAAAGTGATTGAGAAGATCATCAACACTCAACTCACCACCGCCCTAGAATCCATCGACTCACTCGACCCCTCACAGTTCGGTTTCAGAGCTAACCACGGCACCGAGACCGCCCTCATCGCAGCAACAGACGACATCAGATCCCTGACAGACAAGGGAGAGACCGTGGCACTCTTACTCCTGGACCTCTCCGCAGCCTTCGACACGGTATGCCACCGTACTCTAATACGGCGCCTCAACAACGCCGGCATCCGAGGCAAGGCCCTGGAATGGATCACCTCCTTCCTCTCCGGAAGAACACAGAGAGTCCGACTCCCCCCCTTCAGATCTACAGCTACTGAAGTCATCTGCGGCGTCCCACAAGGATCCTCCCTCAGCCCCACCCTCTTCAACATTTACATGACCCCCCTGACGAACATCGCATGCAAACACGGACTCAACATCATATCCTACGCCGACGACACTCAGCTCATCCTCTCCCTCACCAACAACCCCACCTCAGCAAGAACCAGACTACACAAAGGCATGAAGGAAGTAGCGGACTGGATGACAGACAGCCGGCTTAAACTCAACACCGATAAGACGGAGGTCCTAATCCTCGGCCCTACTCCCACCGCCTGGGACGAATCATGGTGGCCCCCCGCCCTGGGCAGCACTCCCCAACCCACCGACCACGCCCGCAACCTTGGCTTCATCCTGGACTCGTCCCTCTCCATGAAGAGACAGGTCAACGAAGTGACATCGGCATGCTTCAACACCCTCCGCATGCTCCGCAAAATCTTCCGCTGGATCCCCACCGACACCAGGAAGACCGTCACCCACGCCCTCGTCACCAGCCGCATGGACTATGGGAACACTCTGTACGCCGGCATCACTACCAAGCTACAGAAGAAACTTCAACGAATCCAGAACGCAGCCGCACGACTCATCCTGAACATCCCCCGCCACCACCACATCTCCGGACACCTGAAGAAACTTCACTGGCTCCCAGTCAGCAAGAGGATCACCTTCAGGCTCCTCACCCACGCACACAAAGCCCTTCACAACCTCGGACCAAAACTCATCAACCACCGCCTCTCCTTCTACTGTCCTCCTCGCACCCTGCGCTCGACAGGACAAGCCCTGGCAGCCGTGCCCCGCATCCGCAGGGCCACCGCCGGGGGCAGGTCCCCTTCTCCTACCTGGCAGCGAAGACCTGGAACTCTCTTCCCAGCCACCTGCGCGCCACACAGGACCACCTCTCCTTCAGAAGGCAGCTCAAGACCTGGCTTTTTGAGCACTGACCCCCCCGCCCCCAGCGCCTTGAGACCCCCACGGGTGAGTAGCGCGCTTTACAAATGCAAATGATTGATTGATTGACACCTTGTCGTGTTCACCGCGACAGGATGGCTGCTGATGTCGAAGGCACCCTGGCACCAATAAGCTACACAAACCAGCCCCCATCCGTCTCGACAGGAGAAGGGGAAACTTCAGCGAGAGAGGAGCGTGCCCCCTGATGCCTCCCTCCTGACACTTCTGCCCATGCACGGAGACCGGTCTGCCTCTTACGCCGCAATCACAGCGCCACCAGCAGTGCCCTGGTGAGAGAATCCCAGACGTGTGCGTCAGCAGCCAACTGCGGCACCCCACCCTCCAGCAGGGGAGACGACTGAGGCGGCAGCTGCACTTTGCAAAGAGCAAAACCCTGCACCGGCATCTCCAGCACCACTGTGAAGCAACTCCCTAAAACACAGCTGAAGGCCGGCACGAGGAGCGCAGCACCAGCCATCAATTACCCCCTCACCTGAGTCTCCAAAAGTTAACCGTTATAAGTGCGAAAAAATCCTAATTATTATGTTTCCCTGAATGCGTTGTCATAAAATGCTCCTTCTCCTCGGCTCTGATAGTCATTGTGGAGAATTAAGAAAGATATGTGAACGAAAAGCAATTTGCTCGGAGTCATCGTTGTGTAATTAATAGAATCAACCACAGTTTTATGAAAGGGACACTTCAAGCTGAAGTATTCTGCATGTAGAAAGGGCAATATAACATTCTCTGGAGACAGATGTTAATATGAAGTCCATTTTTAAGCAGGAGACATATATTCCTGCCGTCTAGCTTAACTGCAAGAGGCTGTGTAACTCGGTGAGAAATATTTCTGGTCTGGTATAGTGCTCAACCTTGTTCTTCTGAGGTGAGGGAGAATCTAACTATGTTTTTTTCTAATATATTGATTGATTAGTATTTGAACAATGTTCGAACAAATGAGCCAAAATGTTCGTATGAAACAAAATGCAGTATGCAGCTTTAGAATAAGACACTGCAGTACACTTCATTAAAAGCAATTCTTCAACAACAAAAAGGCAATCAGCTTTAAACAGGAGGGGGAAACAAAGGACGCGGAGAAACGTTATTGTAGTGAATTGGAGAGCAGTAAAAACAAACGAAAATCAAACTACCTTATGCCAGTGATATCTATGCAAGTAGCACAAGAGTTCCAACAACAGAACAAGGAAAAAATGAGAAGTGGCAGCCGATTCATGGACCTTACCTCAGCTTGTTGGCTGACCACCTGCAACCACTGGCACAAATTAAGCACAGCAGGCACTGATCCCATAGTATGGACTCCACATGCTACCCCTTGGTCTCCAACCAATAAAGTAAGAACGTTTGCTTGAAAATGCACCATGTAGTGGTGATGTGATGCTTCTTTGTAGAATGATGGCCTTGTATAATGTTATTCATGTAATGTTGTATTGCTTTGAATTGACTGGCGTGTTCTTGTACTCGGGGTTCATTCAGGGACTTTAGTTGCTGAACGTACTCGGTTAATGGTAAGGAGCAAACAGTTGCTTTCACTTCCAGGTCACTGAAACAATTTGAAAAGAACTATTGTACTATAGAACGGGAAGCGTTGGCCTGTGTTTGGGCAGCTCAGAAATGTAAGATGTATATTTGGGGTCGCAGATTCATAATCTTGTCTGGCCACAAACCTCTTTCTTTTATTTTCAGTAAGGTGTCTGGGAATAACAATTTGTCTCCCAGATTGGCTAGACTGGTGTCTAAACTTCAAGAATGCAATTTTCGGGCAGATTGTTTATCCAGAATGGCAATGGAAAAAGATGATGATGAGGATTTAATTGAGGATGATGTGGAATGTGTGGCGTTGGTGTATACTATTGAGGAATGGAAGCTATCTATTTCAGAGGAGGATTGGAAGGATGCTGTTGTGAAAGATCCCATTTTGTCAAAAGCAATTGAGTTTTCAACAAAGAGGTGGCCAGAAATTAGAAATTTATCAGGGGAATTGAGGAATTTTGCTCAAGTGTCAGAGGAGATATCGTTAAAGGATAGCATTTTGTTACGTGGGGAAACATTTGTTCCCCCTGCTAAGCTTAGAAATGCTATTATAAGGATGTCGCATAAAGGTCATTTGGGTGTGACAAAGACTTGTATGAGAATTAAAATTCATTATTGGTGGCCCAGTTTGGATGCGCAGGTTAAGTCTGTGGTGGATAATTGTGAGGAGTGTTTGTTTTTGGACAAACACTGGAAAAGTTGTCCTTTGCATCCAACAACTTTTCCTAGTTCAGATTGGGAAAAAGTTGGATTGGATTTTTCAGGTCCCTATAATGTTTTGTCTGAGGGAATGAGATATCTGATTCTAGCTGTGGATTACTATTCAAAATGGTTGTATTATAGGTTTGTGGATTCCCCTAATTCGGAAAATACCATTTCATTTTTTAACAGGTTATTTTTGCTGGAAGGAGCTCCTCAGTTTTTGGTAACCGACAACGGAACTCACTTTGTGTCAGAGAAAATGTGTACATTTTTGACTTCACAGGATATCAAACAACTTAACCCCTTCCGCGCTCATGACGAGCTGAGCTCGTCATGAGTTGCGCCGCTCGCATGCTCATGACGAGCTCAGCTCGTCATGTAACGCGGCTTTTTTTAAAACAGCGCACACAGCGGGAAAACCGCTAGCGGCGATGCGGTTAAAGTAGCTCTTTCCTCTCCTTCCTCGAACGGGTTGGTAGAATGCGGTACCAAAATTACGAAGGAAGGGATACAGACGGCTATTGCGTCTGGTTTGGACATAGGAAAATGTATTGAAGGAAAGGTGTGGAACTATAATACATCCCCTCATTGTACAACAGAAGTTACCCCTTTTGAACTTTTGAGAGGAAAAAAGGTTAATTCGGCTTTGTTTCCAGCTTGGTTGTATAGGAAAAGTTCGGAGGTTGGGAAGGTGTGCAACAAAAAGAATTCAGCAGGGGTGGTTAAGGCGAAACAAGAGCTAATGAAGAAACATTTTGATGGAAAAAGGGTTTGAAAAATGTGGTCATTTCGGTGGGGGATTGGGTTATGATTAAAAAGCCTTTTAAAGTTTCCAAAGGAAATTCGGTTTTTTCTAACTAACCCAGTACAAGTGGTCAAGATAAGTAAAGGGGCTGCTTTTTTAGGCGAGAATGGGTGGTGGAATTTAAGACAACTGGTGAGAATGTCTGAAGATCAGGCCAAATTAGTTAACAGAGTTAAAAGCAAAGCAAATACAGATAAGTGTGGTTGGACTCACTGGTTGCAACCTGATGTGAATGAGAATGTCCGTAGTCAGAGAGATGAAAATTGTGGTTCTATTATTAATCCATCCAGTTCTTTTAGTCATAGTGGCAGATTGAGAAAAGTACCTGCAAGGTTTAATGAATTTGTTAAATATTAATTTGTATATTATTTTTTCTAATTTTGTTGATAAGGGTGGAGGTGATGTAGTGGTGATGTAATGCTTCTTTGTAGAATGTTGGCCTTGTAGAATGTTATTCATGTAATGTTGTATTGCTTGAATTGACTGGAGTGTTCTTGTACTCGGGGTTCGTTCAGGGACCTCAGTTGCTGAACGGACTCCGGGCTGTTAAGGCGCTCCTGACTGTGGGTGAATTACTTCTTGAAATAAACCAACCTACATGTAATGTCTCCTGGCTCATTACACACCATTTGTGCACTCTTTTTAAAAAAGAATTCTCGGGAGTAAAAACCCCCGAAACCCCTGTAGATTGTTCAGGCTTGCACGCTACGCACGCTCGCCACAGTGCAGTACGACAATTGATTTACCCCCACCACTTGTCACCAACAGCCATTGGTGCCTTTAACTCAATAACATACCAAAAAGCCAAATAGTGCATCTACCCAACTTGCTAAGATCACTCCATGTGTACATCAGATTTCCCATCATCCTCTGTTGTGCGCATTCCCAATGCAGCAGCCAGGGCATAAGAAATTATTAATAGTGCATATCTGCAACTAAATACACTGGATGATAAAAGCTCTATGAAGATACAAAGCTCCCATTTGTTCATCGTTAAAGGAGGCAAGATGCCCAAGGAGCTTTCTGGCATGCAAAACCTATCTTGCTGCCAGGTAATGGGCTGGCTTGGCCAGGTACAAGGTGGGAATATTGTAATGGTCTTCTTCTAAATTTAATGTTGACTGCAAAATCGTGGGAGAAGAAAACACATTTTTCTGTGCAAATTGACCGTATATGTGAATCACTAGGCTTACCTACTCATGTCAATAATTAAGGTTTATTTTTAGTGCAAACCACTCTTTACTGCTGCATCAAAGTTCATCCTCTGTCATGATGCTCAGACTGTACTTTTGATTTTCAACATGGAAGTGCAGCCAGTGTCGCCAACCCATAAAACAGCCATAAAAGGACCACAGGAGGTTTTCATTACAAACAGACACGCTTCTAGCTAAAGAAAACTGCCTGTGGATTACAATTTGAAAACATAATTGGTCCTGCCTGTCACCCAGACAGCGCTGCTCGATTCCTAGTCCTACGTGTATGTCACCATCATCCTAATCCCCACTTAAACTGGTGGAGCGGGGCGCTAACAATGCCCTGCAGGTAGGGTAGGGCTGAGGAGGGGCAGGATGCAGACAGTAATCAACAAAAAAACCTCTCCCTTTGTCCTTAGAAGTGCAGACTCCAGGCAGCTATGGTGGTGAGGTGATAAAGAATTCTGGGATGGTTGCAGCATTGTTAAGTAGAGAGCAGGTGGCCTCTGTGATGTCACCTTTATGATGTCTTGTAATCAAGTAAGAGAGGGAGGAACTAGTGTGGCTAGTTTGTTTCCCAAAAGTATAATGTATAATCAAAGAGAACTAGCTTCAAGGGTGATGTTTGCGCTGTATGTGTCTGCATGGAAAACCATTTGGTTGTTATGAAAGGCCTCACCCACCAACCTATTTGGTGGCATTCTTCATCATCGGGCCCCACCCGAGGCACTGAGTGTGCTTCAGGTGTGCTGTGACGCCAGATTACTGCGGAGCGGGTATTGGAACGTAAGTGTGCTGTGCTGATGTGTTGCGTGAGGTTTTAAAATACTGTCCTTGGGGTCCCAAGAAGATACTTTATTGGTGGGCCCCAGGCAGTAAATAAAAACAAAGGCTTCGGACGTGTAGGGGTTGACTTATGGTCTCCCACGCCCAGTGTGGTCGACTAGTTTCAGCCAGGCCTTCTTTCTAAACTGGCTTTCATCAGGACCTTTTATGTGTGGGGGTATTACAGAGATAACTGTGTCAATGCTCTGTATGTGTAGCACGCGCTAAGGTGCTATTATATGTGAGAGGTGTTTCCTCTCAGAGTTGTACTTGTTGTGTTGGTGAAAGATAAAATAAAAGAAAGACAAAAAAGGACAAACAAAACAACAGACACATATTGTTAAAAAAACACGCAAATTCAAACCACATATATTCGTGGGTGTGCGCCTGGGGCCTAAAACATGTGAGCGAATAAGGCGAAAGTGTGTTGGCGCTGGTGGCGAAACATGGCAATTGCCGGTGGTATGATTTATGCGGTAAAGGTGCTAGTACCTAATTGCGGCAGTACAATGTAGTGAAATTGCGGTGAGAAAAAATGCACATAGATTTATAGTGCTTACTCCTAAGTACAGAGGACAAACTCCCAGGAGCTCCGCCGGAGGGTTGGGACTAAAATGCACTCTGGAACGGTAGGGAGAAAAGAGATGTCTGAGTATGAGGGACCAAGTGGCCCCTAGTGGTAAAAGATGCGCGCTTAGTCACGGCTGAAGGCAGCATGACTAGCGGCTGTACCACGAGCAAGAGCGAGTCACAGCACTTACTTGGCAGGTTCTCTGGACCCTTTGGTACACCTGTTGTCCGGCCGGGAGTTCTGATGGAAATGGTCTCTCGGAGCCGGCGTCTTAAAATACCCTCCCAGTGCCGCAGGTGTTGCTCGTTAGGGGTGGGGGGGGCTGCTATGAAAGTAGCGTACGTGTGTAGCGTTCTTCTGGGCTCACTGCTGGGCGTGTCTGAAAAGATAGGCAGAGAAAAAAGATACATGCACTTATGATGTGACAATCAGATTGGTTACGTAACTGGAGGTAGGTGACAGGTCAAGTGCTGGGCATCATAGGTAGAGCTTTCGCGCGTGAATGCACCTGCGAATCGAAAAAGAGAGAGTGAAAATGATGTCCCCTAGTCCTGCCACTCTTGTCCCCGGTGTCCCGTCGCTCCAAAATCTGGGGGGCACATATACGTCACACTTTCTTTGGCCATGACTCCACTCGAGGGCTTGCCTCTTTTTTATCTGCCAAGGCAGACCATAGTCTGCAAAATGGCCGCCTCTCACACCTCTCAGTGCTGCACGCCATTCTAGGTGCAGGCCCATGGCTGCCCACATCCAGGCTGCCTTCGCTATCTCCTTAGTTGCCTGTGGGTTTCTGCTACCTGCACACACCGTCGGGGTGCGCCAGTGGGCCTCCCCGTCCACCGCACACAAGGCCCCCCTTTGGGACCTCAGCAACAAAACATCCACTCATGCCATGCCCCCATCGGCTGCGTTTTTATGAAAGAAGAACAGACGTTTCATTCCTCAGAATTCGAGAACTGGTGCTTTGGTGAAAGTTTTGGAGAAACTTGAGGTGGTATGGTCCTGGAACATAGAAAGTATTCATTAGATAACAATATTTAGCACCCATTTGTCTCTTGTGTCAAGAAACCTCTCCCTCTACTGTTGTCGGGCAGTGGGTCATAGGGGTGGGGTTAAAAGGTTGTCATTGTCTCCCCCTGAACAAAAATCTTCTTCTAGGGGTCGTAGGCTTTGAGGAATGCTTCAATTTGGAAGAATGCCTCTCATATTGGTATCTTTGTCCCTAAGGATATTGCTGTGTGGCTGAAAGGGCCACTGAGGGGACTGAACTTTTCTTTTTCTACAAGCCTACTGCTTTGAGGGCCTCTGCTTATTTTTCATCTTGATCATTTCTTCATTGGCCCGATGACCAAACAAGAGATGATCCTGAGAAAGGAAAATTTAAGATTTTCATTTAAGCTTCTGGCTTCAAGGTGGTTGGTCTATGCCTGGACAAACTTCTAACTGTGATATAATGGCAAACATATGTTGAGGTTAGTTCCACACAGTTTACAGCTAAGCTGATCACTTGGTTAGGCACCAGAGAACTTTCACTGAGTTTTTCTAGGAAGTATTATTACCAATGTTTTGGCCGATCTTCCGAGATCTGATGCTGTCCATTATTTCTCTCTAGTATCTGCCAAGAAGAGCTGTGGCAGAGGTGTTCTTCAGATGTGTTGCAGCTGCCTGGTGCCTCCTTCTAACTGATGTAACAATAATAGAGTCATTTGGGATCAGAGTTTCTTCGATCCTGTTGTACAGCCTTATATGTGCTTATAAGATGTAGAGTAGCAGCTTTCAACATAGCAGGCATGAGAAAAATGTCCTCTAATGTTAGTAGAGGCCAGAGGTTAACGGAAGGAGAAGCTTTGGAGCCACTCTTGGTTGCGGTGTCACTAGGAATATTGAAACTGTTGAATGTGATGCTTCAAGAAGGCATGTTGAGCTTCGAAACTCCTCTGCCTAAGACCTCGCGAAATGTAGTGATGTCTTCTTCAGGAGAAACATGAGAAGGTGAATGTGCTGGAGATGTAAAAGTATTGGAGGAATGAGAGCCATTTGTATCTATTATGGAGTTCCAGATCTCATTGGAGATTTGTCTTTGAGATTGTTCAGGAGTGTCAAGCAGTCCCCTGTAGGAAGATGGTGGACATAAAGAAAAAGAAAGATGTATTTTGAACCCGCCACAGGGGACACAGAAGTGGTACGGAATACTATCATTGGAATAAGTAATTGTAAAAACTGTAAGGTCTCTTGATTGGGATTCTCAAATGAAGTAATACAACTTAAAGGCCAGAAAGGATACAGATGAAGATACAGAGTGGAAGGCATTGGTAAGGACTAAGATGGCTTAAATATGCTCTGTGTCTCACACCTGACCCCACTCTAGCGCTCCTAGGGTACACTAAGAAGCTACCCAAAGCCGCACTGCTCATGGCCCGAAGGGTAGTGGCATGCTGTTGGATGAGAGGCCCCGCACCTACACCTAAACGCTGGGCACATGATATGTTATATTGCTGTACACAGTCCGAGAATTACAGCGAGTTGCTGCCTCCCACCAGTCGACCTAACATTTGGGGGTTATACCAGACATACCTGACTAGTAAAAAAGATTCTCACACCACAGTGGAGGACCAGGGACATTAGATTGTCACCGGGAGGAGGGTGACGGTGTATCGGCGTGCTTGGCAGAGATAAATATTACACTATGAGATAGGGTGACGAACTGTATGAGGGGTGTGGTGTAACTTATTGGCGTTCACATCAGTGGACATTTTAAAATCGCCGCCTGCCCTGCTCTGGGTTGTTGGCTAAATGAGTGTGTACTCACCTGAGAGGGGAATATCACATTGTTGTCCGGACAGGATTTGCGACCAAAAGCAGATTGGTGGGAGGGGGGTTCGTTTGACTGTAATGTTTTACGTATTGCAAACTCAATAAAAATATTTTTTTTAAAAATGCTCTGTGTCATTTTCTTTTCTTTGATGTTGGAGAAAGAGAAGACATAGAGAACATTGGCGTAGGCATCTGACTAAGTGATGTTAAAGACTTGTTGAATGCAGAGACTTTGATGTGGAAATTAAATAAGCAGGAGGAGATGGAGAGTCAGATATCATAATGGATATTGGTGGTGACAGTGAACTATCCATTCTTGTCCTTCTTGACGTCTGTGGAGAAGATGATCTTGTTCAATGGCATAATGCAAGCAATGTTACCTCATGTAAGCCAATGCTGATGATGGCTTTGTTGATGTCGACTGTAGAGTATTCTTTGATGTCAGGTGTGACAGTGATTTTGTTGACTTCATTCAATGTTCCTTCTACATCACTGGCATCACAGCTGAAAAGGATTGATGTCCTGGGTCTTTATGGTGGTGGTGATCGAATGGGGTCGAATCAACCTTAGACGGCAAGTAAGTAGGTGCTGAAGCTTTAGACACTGCTACTGTAAGGGTCGACTTCGATCATGAAGGACGTCAAAAGTGATGATGTAAACCGTTTTTTTAACTTCTCTTCTGTCCATAGATCTCTCCATAGATCTAACATCCAGGGACCAACTTACTTCGAAGTGGATGCATTATCTTTTTTCTTTTTCTTCTCCTTCTCTGTTCTCATGGCCTGAAGCATCCCTCTGAGCCTCATTCCCTCTTGGTTTTTTAATGTCCTCTGACACTTTCTGGCATATATATGGCCATGTCTGTACAGGGGTGGCGGAGTGAGCTAAAGAATGATGATGGATTAAACCCAGATCAGTTGACTGGGGGTGAGTGCTTGCAATGTTCAACACTCCATCCATCATCCCCTTTGGTTTTACTTTCTCGCATATATCACAATCCTTCACAGAGTGAGCTGCTGGGAGACCTAGTACACAGACCTTGTGTGGGTTTGAGACTGCAGTCTTCCACATGAAAGACACTTCTCAAAGAGAAGGCATCATTCTGACAGGAAAATATTTCCACCTGCAGGTGAAAAACACTTAACTCTGTAGATAGATGTAAATAATGCTGAGTGACAGTGAAACAAATCACATAAGTGATTGCATTCTTTTTGTCTTCATTCCACTATCAGTTTTTAATTGCATGGTTTTTTACATTAGAGAAACTAGCCTGTTTATTTTGCCACTACAGCCCTCTAATGCAGTAAATGAGGCGTGATCATAGGACTCAACTGTGCTTGCAAACACACATAATCCTTCCAAACGTTATGGATACACATGCAATATCTAATTAGCAGATACAATTAACATACTGTGCCCAGTCTGTACTAGATGGGAGTTCTATTACTTTCCATTTACAACATCTTAAATAGATTAGCTGTTATGGAGAGCATAACTCAAAGGGCCACTATTACTAAACCTGCATCATTTAAGGTCTGGAAAGATTTAAATAGAGCAGACCTAAAAGAGTTACTTGACAGTACACGCCCTACTTTATCCACAGATCCTAATTCTGCCACTCGTCAATACCATGAATGGTTAGGGCATGTCACCTATTCACTAGTACCCACAAAAACCTTGTCCAGAAACAGAGCCACTCCTTCATCACCGTGGTTCACTGATGATTTAAGGAAACAAAAACAACTCTGTAGGAATAGGGAAAGGGTTTGGCGAAAATCCTATTCCTCAGAGAGCAAAATCAGTTATAAGGAAATGCTCTCTCTCTATAAATCTACGATTATCGAGGCAAAGAAGAAGTTCTTCACTGAACAAATAGATAAGGCAAGAAACTCTAGCAGGCAACTTTATGAGATTACAAAGCAGCTTGCGGTAAGTATTCCTGATCTAGCTCCCACGCCCTCGCAATCACTTTGTGATGCGCTTGCACACTTCTTTTTTATGAAAGTAAACGATATATATTTGGCTTTCCGCTCTAAAATGGATATCCCCCTGAGCCCTATCTGCAACACTGTTCCTCACTCTCCACTACTGCAATTTACTGATCTGACGGACGATCAGACAAAGGACATCATCTCATCTATTAAAACGGGTTCAGCTCTTGATCCGTGCCCTTTTAAAGTCCTGCCTCTAGTAATGGATTCGCTTATTACGGTGGTCACACAAGTATGTAATTCCATGTTCAGATCAGGGATCTACCCTGACATACTGAAAAAGACCCTCTTAAAACCATTGTTAAAAAAATCAAATTTGGATAGGGACGAGCTAAAAAACTACAGACCCATAGCCAG
Organism: Lissotriton helveticus; assembly: GCF_964261635.1. Classification (NCBI taxonomy): domain Eukaryota; kingdom Metazoa; phylum Chordata; class Amphibia; order Caudata; family Salamandridae; genus Lissotriton; species Lissotriton helveticus. The sequence goes on from NC_136061.1 coordinate 317,898,030, forward strand.
CCTCCCTTTTTTAGCAAAGGTAGCCCAAAAAAGCCATGAACCAACAGCGTTCACGCTTTATTGAGGAACATCATCAGCTGGATAGTACCCAATTTGGCTTCCGTAAATATCACGGGACGGAAACTGCACTAATCAAAGCAGCTGATGACATTAGAGTCATCCGAGACCAGGAAGGTACAGCTGTCCTGGTGCTGCTCGATCTATCGGCAGCCTTCGACACGGTCGATCACAAGATCTTGATCGACCGTGTCGGAAAAATGGGCATCCAACTGATGGCTAAAGACTTGTTGGCCTCATTTCTGGCCGGGAGGACCCAGATGGTCACGCTGGGATCTTTTTAATCAGCTCAATTGTCTCTGCCGTGTGGGGTTCCTCAAGGCTCATCCCTAAGTCCGACACTGTTTAACATCTATGTGTCGGACCTGGCTAAACTCATTAAAGCCCATGGGATGAGCCTAACCTCATACGCAGATGACACGCAGCTGGTTCTGGCTATAAACAGTGATGGAGACAAGGTGGCAAAACGTTTTCAAGGAGCTATGCTAGCAATTGGAGAGTGGGTGGCCTCTAATTGTCTAAAGTTAAACTCCGAGAAAACGGAGGTGGTCATCTTTGGACCTCTCTCGCCAGGATGGTCCTCGGCCTGGTGGCCTGCATCCTTCGGAGTTCCGCCTAAGCCAGTTTCCAAGGTGAGGAATTTGGGAGTGACATTTGATGATGGCCTTAATCTTATGGCCCACGCCAAGAAAACAGCAGCTACAGCTTGTCATAAACTAAAATTGATAAGGAAAATTACTCCGTTTCTACCAGACACAGCGGGAAAAACTTTGGTCGTTGCCTTAGTCCTATCTTCTTTGGATTACTGTGACGGCCTATTCTCAAATGTACAGATTCGGGTGATTAATAAAATGCAGACCATTCAGAACGCGGCGGCCAGACTTCTCTCTGGAACACCCAGATTCAAATCGGTCTCAGATACGATAAGGAACTACCACTGGCTGCCGATTCGCAACTGAATCAAGTTATGTCTAGTTTATTCGCAACCGAATCAAGTTATATCTAGTTTATAAAGCACTACATAATCAAGGCCCGCAATTTCTCAGGGACCAGCTAATTCCTTACACTCCCGCTAGACAACTTCGTTCCACCACCTTGAACCAACTAGTGGTGCCACGGACAAAAACTGTTACTTGGGGTGATCGTCGATTTGTGGTTTCAGCCCCCAAGTTGTGGAACACTCTGCCACAACCTTCACTCCTGCTTTTCTGGAAGCGTTTAAAGACCTGGCTTTTTAGCCAATAAATTTACAGTGATACTCTTTGAAGATGGCAGTTAGTCTAGCGCCGAGACGCCTACGGGCATTTGTTTGCGCTTAATAAATAGCATAAATAAATAAATAAATAAATAAAATATTCTTCTGTGAGCTAATAACACCAGATAAAAAATCAATTTCACTTTAGATTTATTATAAGAGTATTTCCCCAGGCTCCCTCTCCAATAAGGCAAGCATCCAGCTTAACCGTACCTGATGCTTAACCACTCTGGTTATTATATCAATTACTACCAGATTGGAACCAACACTGGCCAATCTACAAACATGTGTATATTATCTGCAAGTGAAAACTCACGCTTAGGTTTCTCTCTGCCTCTGATCAAGTCCTCAGAAAGGTTAAGTCTAATAAAGGTTTTCAATATCCAATGTTACTAACATCTGACAACAATCTGAGTTTCAGCCGGTACTCCTGAATGTTTAATAGACCTACTCTGGGACAGGCAGGAATTAATTACCGCCGGGACTTCAAAGAGGTATCAGATTAAATGGTCTGGTCAACAATGTCATCAAGGACGAATGGAGAACTGTTAAAGTTTAAGTATTTCCAGATGCGGTCTTGGTTGGCCTCACAGGAGGGTGGTGAATGGTATGAGGACCTGAAATGATTGCAATTTCTGTCAATAAATAGAGGTGTGAAACCTCACGAGTGCTGTGAGATCCCACTGACAGGGCCCCAAAAAAAAACTGGCTTTGAGAAGATCCCACTGCAATTATTTACTGTCCGTTGCTTTATTATCCCAACTCTTACTAACTGAGCTAGCCCTACTTGCAAGACAGGATTGCTTCAAGTAGTGTAGTAAACGCAGATCATCCAACAAAGTTTGAAAGCACCTCACTGTTTTGCACAAAACAATCAATTCCCCACATCTGTTTCCCTTATATGCTGTTCTACTGTGCCCTGACTTTCTGTGATCCTAAAGCTCTTTACTGTCAGCAAAATAGGAGGATAGAAGGTTTGTAGGACTGTGACTAGGAAGCATCAGACTAGGAGTAATGAAGATTAACTAAGTGATTGGAGTATTCCTTCCACATTCTCCCTTTCTTGTCCCAGTCCTAAACATCTGAGGCTGCAAAAAGCTTAAACTTTTTATTCACTGACAGTCATGCCTCATATTTATAAATACCACATGTACTTGAATTGCTCAAGGGGGAAACATCCTTTACAACGAAACGTTTACAACGCAGTGCTTTTACAACGCAGGTTTTACAACGAAAACCATTACAACGCCTTGCACTGGGGGGCGCTCTAGGGTTGGGAATAGTTTTAATTTACTATCCAACACCTTCCCTACTATCCACGGGGACTGGAGTTGGAATAGTAAATTAAACTATTCACTATCCAGCACCCCAAAGCGCTATGCGTTGTAACAGCATGCGTTGTAAAAACTGCGTTGTAACAGCATGCGTTGTAAAAGCATGCGTTGTAATGTCATACATCCGCTCAAGGATATACCTTTAATGATGTATAAACGGTACTCATACATCAGATACAACAGAGGATGTGATTTCCATATGCACAGGCAGTGACATCACTGGATTCCCCCATATCATTTTGCAATGGAAATTACATAATTGGATATCCCAAAACCAAAGGGGATGATGGACGGAGTGTTGAACATTGCAAGTACTCACCCCCAGTCAACTGATCTGGGTTTAATCCATCATCATTCTTTAGCTCACTCCGCCACCCCAGTTCAGACATGGAACCTGTGATCAGTCTGACCCTGTGCCTCATGGGAACAGTCCGGCCCGAACTACCAAGCCATGTCTTCCCTGGACCCGTCATCATCCACAGGAGGTGACATCACTGGGTTTCCCATCATCCAGCTACAAAGGAAGTGACATCACTGGATTGTGTAGTAAGCTGAGACAGTCACCAAGTTGCTTAAAGGTGAGTTTATTCAGAGAGCACAACAACAGAGATCCCAACACAAGCTGGCCAAGCACAAACTGCCTCTCCTAGGATTCCAGGATGTGTCAGAGCCATCTACGTTCTAGAATAGGTGACATAGGAACAGAACATAGAAGTCAGAGTACAAGTGATACACAACACATCTTTTCTCATTGAAAAGAAAAGAAACAAAAGCTACAATAAAACAAAAGAACATGTTAAATTAATCACAACAATAATCATTCAAGTACAAAGGTGGTCTACAATACCTTGGAGACCTGGAATTAACTTGGGAAGGTACAGTACAAGAAGAATCAGAAGTGACGTTGGTCATACTACTGCAAGATTGAGAATGTGCTTCACCACCTCCACCATCACTTCTCCTATGAACAGGAAAAGAATAAGGAGTAGTAGGTTCATCTGAAGAAGTAAACATGTAACCACTATTGCCACCATTGTAATCAGACTGTCTTTCCCTTGAATTTGGATCACAAGACAATGCTCCTCCTCCCCTCTGATACAAGGCTACTCTCCTCATGTTCCATTTCTCACTCGTCGTCACCTCCTACATGCGCACAGTCAGCTCAGCTCTATGGTGTTGCTGACATAGACTGCGCGCAACAATGGAAACGCTGCCTGGATACCGCAGACCGTGTCGCCAGGTTTAATTCCGCTCAATTTCAAAAGGTGCGAGGTACTCACAGTTTTTCTTTGTATAAGTTTCTCAAAATGTGCCTTCCTGTTAGAGCTCCGACGTCGTTTTTCCCTTCCGAGACATAAGAAAATTACCGCTATGCACACAATGGGTTTCTGGGATGGGAACAGCTGCTGTTGTCACTTTATTCCGACGCTGATCTCCTACAGCATCCGTATCCTCTCTGAAGACAAGAAGTTCTTCACTTGACCAGCAGGATCGTCGCCAAAATTGTAGTAAGCTGAGACGGTCACCAAATTGCTTAAAGGTGAGTTTGTTCAGAGAGCACAACAACAGAGATCCCAACGCAAGCTGGCAAAGCACAAACTGCCTCTCCTAGGTTCCAGGATGAGTCAGAGCCATCTACGTTCTAGAATAGGTGACATAGGAACAGAACATAGAAGTCAGAGTACAAGTGATATACAACAGATTGCCCATCATCCATCTACCAAACACGCCACAGAGATATGCGACCTACTGCACAACCATACTCCGATCCTGCTCCCTCTCTTGGAAATATGGCTAAACCCAACCTCTGCACTGGACAATCCTACAGCTATCCATGCCGGCTACAAGATTGTTACTCAAGACCGTCAGCACAAGCCCAGAGATGAGTCTCCATGATATTCAAAGATACGATCAACTGCACCACCTACATTGACACCCCCACCAACTACATGTAACACCTCAAGTTCAAGAGATGCATCACCGCCAACTTCTCCTTTGGTGGAACCCTCATTTACAGACCACCGGGGCACCTATTTCGCCAGTGACATCACAGACTTTGTTGCACTCCTCAGTGATCACCTTTATCCTCTTCGTAGACCTTAACTTTCATCTTGAAGCCTGCCCCGACCCAAACTCTAGGGCCTTACTAGAAAATCTTGGAAACCTTGACCTCACCCAGCACGTTACCAAGCCCACCCATGCCACTGGACACCTATTGAATCCGATTTTTCCTCAATCAGCAACATCACAGTAAACAGGGCAGCAACTATGACCTGGACAGACCACACCCTCATCAGTTTTAGCAAACCAGTGCCAATCTTTCACAAACCCTCAGCCGCGGCCCGTGGAGGGTGTTTCGGTGGGGCAGAGAGGCGGGGTGGGGGAGGGGCAGGGTGGGGGTGCTAAAACCCGGAGTATGGATAATTGAAGGTAAGTAAACAATTTAATTAATAAAACAAATTTCGTAGCGCGCCCTGCATCGCAAAATGTGATGCAGGCTGCGCTACGAAATTCGCTTTGAGATTCTCTTTCTGAAAATAAAAATAAAATACGTTTGATGGACTGCTCATTTATGTTGATGGAGCTGTGTGTCAATTTGAGAAAAAGCATTGACAGATACCTCCTTGGCAGCAGTTCTGGGCAATGTTTTAAAAATAACTACTGGCTTCGCGGTCATGTCAAAATTTGGCCGGCGGAGTCTCAGACAGGACAATGGAGTAATATACTCAATTGTCTTTACCAATTTAACCTCTGCCCGCGTAAATATAGATCAGTCGCTCAGTGTTGAAAGTCCTAGCCCTTTGAAAAGTTTAAAATGATAAATAGACTGCTAACACCCTTCTAGAAATGCAGCAATGAGAGAAATGTGTCAAGTACCTAGAATAAGAAGCCCTAGAAACGCTTGGGAAGAGGCAGGAGCAGTAGAAGAAAAGGAAACCCTGGAACCCTCAGTGGAGGACACTGTGCCAATTGTTTCAATTTTGGAAACCTAGACTTGTGAGGGCAGAACACAGCCAATGACATAACCTTCACACTCTTACTCTGAACCTTCCTAGGTACCGCGAGGAGGAGAGTTAATGGAGGGAAAATATATAGGAGACTCAGAGGCCACTGAAAAGACAGAGGGCCTGCTTACGATCTTAGCGATGGGGTACTCCGCCACAAATGTGACAGATATGCTATCCGCCATATAACAAGTTAAATAGGATATAATGGAACTCTAATTCGTCGGACGGGACATCTGTCCCCTTTGTGACAGTGTATCCTATCTGCCAAGATTGTAATCAGGCCCTGTGTTTCTTATCCAAGCCTCTGGGCATTTACATCTGTTGCAGGTGGCATGGGGAAGGAAAGCATCCTTCTTGGACTCAAATAGGTCCAACAATGGCAGACCCAATTGTGTGGTTATCATCTGAAAGGCCCTGGGATGCAACTGAAAATACACTGATAATGCAAAGACTGCTAATGTGATCTGCTACAGAATTGTCCACCCCTGCTAGATATGATGCATGGAGGGAGACAACATCTGCTCCTGTTCAGGTTCTCCAGGAGTGGGTAACATGTGCTAGGCTTCATCTTGTTTCCCCGGATGGTTTATGCACGCTATTACCATCTAGTTGTATGTCTGAACAAGTATGGGGTGACCTGAAAGATTTGTAGAGAAAAACTTTAGGGCTCATTTGATGACTTCTGTTTCTTTGTGACTACCTGCCCTAAGCTGTCCTGCCCTTTAGCCTTCACATGTGGCTCTGCGCCCCACTACACTGAGATCCATGGTCTGAACCTTGGGACACAGGGGATCCAAGCAGACTCCCTTTAGGAGACTAGATTCTAACATCCAACAAGTCATCGAATCTTGAGGTAGGAAGGGACTGGAACATGTAAACCCATATCCTGGAATATGGGCTGCAGATAAACTGATGGATGTTGCACTAGTGGTTGGAGTTTAAATAGACCCCATGGAACTGTTGCAGCCATGTCAGACATCAGTCCTGAAATCTCATGCTATACTGCTGAACAGTTCTTCATCAACAGTTATCTGAGACACTCCTGAAGAAACAACACTGCCCACCGGAAGAAACCCCTAACCTAAGTGAATATTGAGCTATGCTCCTGTAGTGTCTGGCTTAGAATAAATACGCAGACACAGGATCATGGATCAGACCTCCTTTATTGTGTTGCTTCCTCGTCGTGGGCTAACAGCTAACTGCCGTCCCTGGTCCCCGACTCCTCCCTTTCCGCCCGCCCTCGTCCCACCTCGGGCAGGTCCTAGTGACTGCCATGTGTGAGCATCACTACATCTCCCCCCTCTGTAAACAAAAGAACAGAAAAAGAACACGGCACTATATGCACACACAGTAACTGTTTACAGTTCTTCAATCAGGCGAGACGGTTTTGTGATGACCCGTCTGGGGCGTGACTCGGGTTCAGGACTGTCCAGTTCGTGCTCATCAGGGGTCCCCCTGAGTGCCTGACCGTGACTGGTCAATGTCTCTGGCTCTCTTCTCTCTGCTTGATGTTCCGTCAATAGTTCTTTGACCTCAGGACTGCATCCTTTAAAGTATGTCGCATTCCTGGTCATGCGTTTTCCATCGTTTTCCGCCGTGATCATTGTCCCCTTTTGTTGTATCACCTTCAGTGGCGTCTCGTGATATCTGCAGTCAGACTTTCGCCGTTGTTCTTGCCGCGCCAGTACCCAGTCACCTTCACGGATTTGGGCTGGTATGGCATGTCGTCGTTCATCCGCATAGTCCTTCATTTTCTCTTTCTTTATTTTGTCCGTGACCACTATCTCTTCGTGGTCCGAGTCGGGATACCGTTCACTCTCTGCGGTGCTCATCATCGGTAGCCTCGTGCCCACTGGTCGCCTCAGCATAAGGGTGGCGGGGCATTTGCCGGTGGTGGAGTGGGGCGTGTTTCGGTAGGCCCTTAGTACTTCGTTTAGTGCTGTCTGGATGTCCTTTCGGGTGAGCTCCGCTTGCTGAATGGCTTTCTTGATCGTGGTCATGAAATGTTCGATCATTCTGTTCGCCTGGGGCCATAGTGGCGTGATCTTCCGGTGTTTGAAATTGAGGTGTCGGGCGAACTCGGCGAAGTCATGGCTGTTGAATGGGGGCCCGTTGTCGGACTTCACCACTTGGGGAATGCCCCATGCGGCGAATACCTCCTCTAGGATTGGTATGGTGCTGGATGCTTTCGTGGACGTGCACAGATGTGCGATGGGGAATCTGGAGTATTCGTCCATAGGGACCAAGACATATTGGCCTGATTTGACTGGCCCATAGAAGTCGAGGGCGATTTGTTGCCAGACGCCCTCCGGTAGTGGAGACATTTGTAGCGGAGCAGGTGGATCTGGACGGCTTACCAGTTGGCATTGTGGGCAGTCTTTTAGTGTCGTTTCGACCATCAGGTCCAGCGTTGGGAACCAGACTCTTTCACGGAGTGCTCTTTTAGTGGCTACTATGCCCCGATGTCCTTCGTGTGCTAGGTTTATGACTCCTTGTCTGAGTTCTCATGGTATTACAATTCTGGTGTCTCGTAGGATGAGTCCATTTGTCGCTATTGATAGTTCGTCATGGACGTGCTTGAATGCTGTCATATCTTGGTCTTGTGGTCCACTGGCTTGTGGGTGTCGCCAACTGTTCGTTTGGATCCGACGTTTTACTTCTTGTAGTGTGACATCAGCTTCAGTCGCTTCGCAGATGGCCTCCAGTGGAACGGCTGGGGGTCTTGCTTGATCTACGACTAAGTGAATGTATTCATCTGCGATCGATTGCTCTGATTGGCTGGATTTGGTGGGGTGTCTGGACATGTAGTCTGCAGGATTTGCAGCTTTTTCTGGCTTGTGTTTGTTGGTATAAGTATACTCTTGCAGCCTAAGGCCCCAGCGCTCTATCCTTGGTGGCATTTTCGCTCGAGGGTTTCCAAAGATCGTGGTTAGTGCTTGATGGTCGGTCACTAAGGTGAAGTGTTTTCCAAAGATAAATATGTGGATGTGTTCGCACGCCCATACCACAGCCAGGCTTTCTTTTTCTGGCTGGGAATATGCTCTCTCTGTGTCTGTGAGACTCCTGCTGGCGTATGCCACTATGTGTCGTTGGTCTTCTTCTCTGTCGTATTGTGCCAGAATGGCTCCTAGTCCTACAGGGCTAGCATCCACTGTTATTTCCGTTTTCTTCTTCGGGTTGAAGTAAGCCAGATTTTTGGCTGACTCTACCATTTTCTTGATCTCTCTAAACGCTTCTTCACATTCGGTGGACCACTGAAATGGCTGTCCTTGTTTGGTGAGTGTTCTCAGTGGGTGACTTATTGTGGCGTAGTCAGGTATGTAGCGGGAGCAGTAGCTGGCCATGCCTAGGAACGATCGGACGTCACCAACATCATCTGGGCTCGGCGTGTCGTTCAGCGCTGCTACCTTTTCAGGGTCTGGTTTCATGCCCTTTCCCGAGAATATGTGACCAAAAAATGTCAGCGTTGGCTTGTGAAATTCGCATTTTGCCTGGTTCAGTGTGAGGTTGGCTTCCATTAGGGCATGACAGACCTGATCCAGTGCTCTGTCGTGTTCTTGAGTGGTTGCTCCGTAGACTATGATGTCGTCACTGTAGTTTAATACATGAGGGATATGATGGATTGTTCTTCTGATGGCTTCTTGGAATATTTCTGCTGCTGAGGACACTCCAAAGCTTAGTCTTTTATATCTGAATAGCCCCAGATGCGTCGAGAAAGTTGTGATGTATCTTGACCGCTCGTGAAGCTCAAGCTGGTGGTATCCTTTGTTGAGGTCTAGTTTTGAAAATACTTTCGCTCCATTGAGTGACGCGATCATGTCACTGATGTGAGGGCCTGGATGTCTCTCCCTCTCTATTGCTGTGTCCTCACATAGACGGACTCTGCTCGTGTCTCCTTTCTTTGGGACTACCACCACTGGCGAGACCCATGGTGTCGGTCCATCTGTCCTTTCTATGATGTCAGCTTCTAGAAGTTCGTGTAGCTCTTTCTCAACGGCTTCTTGCAGGTGAAAAGGGATCTTCCGATGGTGCTGGGCCACCGGTGGGATTTGTTCATTGATATGCAGTCTTATTTGGTAGTTCTTTATTTTTCCGAGGCCTTGGAAGAGCTTGGGGAACTGTTGGGAGACGGCTGGTTTGTCCTCCACTTGGAACAAGATGTCAACCAGCTTCAGTCTCTCGGCAGTGGCCAGACTTAGGAGGCAGTCTGCCTCGGGCCCTTCGATGACGTGGATGTAGGCCTGTATGGTGCGATCTTGGTATGACAGATCAGTTGCAAACTTCCCAGACACGGTAGTGGTTTCTTGGCCATCCATGTAAATACTTGTACGTGAGCGTTGACTAGTTCGGGAGGCGGTCTCATGCGTTGGTACTCCGCTACGGGTAGGTAGGTCAGTGACGCCCCACTGTCCAGCATGAACTTGGTAGGATGAGAACCAACTTTGATGTCCAGCCGCCGATATTCCTTCAGCCGGTCAGGATCCGCCACGCAGTAGACGTACTCGTTTCGGACTCTTGGAACGGGAGAGGCAGATCTGGACTCCCTGGATGAGGACCGTCGCGACTGATATGTCTGGCAGGAGTGGCCGCTGGATTGTGACGACCCAGTGGATGAGTCTCGTCTATCCTGGACTGCTCTGACGTGATGACGACTGCTTGAGTGATGGTGTTGTCGGGGTGGTCCTCGCTGGTCTTTTTTGTGCCCTGTTCCGCACATGCTTTCAAAGTGATCATCTCGGCCACACTTCCGGCATCGTTGTCCTAGTGCTGGGCAGGCGTCTGCATGCGGGAAGTCATACCGCACCTATAGCATTTGAGTTGTTTGTCTGAGTGCCTCTTGTTGCGGCTCGTGCTGGTGTGTCTCTTGGATGATTGTGAGTAGTGGTTCTTCGATCTGTGAGACCGCCCTTGAGGCGGCGATCGTCCATGCGCTGATCGAGATTGCATCCGGAATGCTTGTTCTCGTTTCTCTGGTTCTCGTTTCTCCCCTCTCCCTACTTCCATTTTCTTTGCATGTTCATCGGCTTGCTCGTCTATTCTCGTAATTTCTTCAATCTCTTCCAGCGAGTAGCTCTTCTTGAGCAGCTTGCCTCTCAGTGTCTCTGAAGTACAGCCTTCTATGATTCGCAGTCAAAGGGCATCTTCGGTGGAGAACTTGTCAAAGTCACAGTATCTCGCCAGCTGTCTCAGGCACGTGATGAATACGCTTATTTGTTCCCCTCGTTCTTGCGTGGCGAGATTGAATGTGTACCGCTCATAGTCTACGTTCTTCTTGTGTTCAAATTTGCGATCGAGTGCTTCACATACTTTGTCGTACGAGTCCATAGACTCCGTGGGCAGTTCCTTTATTATTTGACCAACTTCTTTCCCGACCAGGTTCTTGAGAGCCAGCAGTCGCTCTTCCTTGTCCGTTACTTTTGACGCTTTCATAAAGTCCGTGAAGTCCTCCATCCATTCTTTCCATCGCAGGCCCATGCCCCCGCCATATTCAAGAGCGAGAGGCTCTGGGCGGCGCAAAAACGAGGCCCCGTACATCCCTATGGGGGTTTGTTCAACCATTGTTCCCTTTCGTGGTTCTTGACTGCTCTTGCGGGCTCTTTCTCGCTCTTCGTTGCGCTCGCTGGTGCTTGTTTACGGCGTTCGTTGCACTCGCCAGTACTTGTTTGCTACCTTCGTTGCACTCGCCAGTGCTTGTTTACTATCTTCGTTGCACTCGCCAGTGCTTGTTTACGGTCTTCGTTGCACTTGCCAGTGCTTGTTTGCTATCTTCGTTGCACTCGTCAGTGCTTGTTTACTATTTTCGTTTCACTCGCCAGTGCTTGTTTACTGTTTGCATTGCAATTGCCCGTGCTTGTTTATTAGGTCTATTGCACTCGCCAGTGCTTGTTTGTTAAATCTATTACACTCGCCAGTGCTTGTCTGCAGTTTCAGGTCTTCTGCCTGACTTCAAGATGGCCGCCAATGGTCCCTCGCAGGGGATTGTATAGGGCTGCCTGACTCCAAGATGGCCGCGCGGGAATCTCGTTTTCGGCGAGATTTCGGCCGTTTTTCTTCGTTTCTTCTACCGGAGCCACTCAATTGCTCGGCGCTTCCATTCCCCACTCACCGCTTGCCGGTTACGGCCAGGATCCACCGCCGGAGTCACCGCTGCAGGTAGGGCCGCTTTCCTTGCCTTTTGCCGCCAGGGTGGGCTCCCGGTAGGCACTTTGGGCGACGCGCTCCAGCCCCCAAACGTGGGGCGAGCTCCGTTCCTTCTGCCGCCGGGGTGGGCTCCCGGTGGGCACTTTGGGCGACGCGCTCCAGCTCCCACACGTGGGGCGAGCTCCGCTCCTTCCGCCGCCGGGGTGGACTCCCGGTGGGCGCTTTGGTGCAGCGCGCTCCAGCCTCCACACGTGGGGCGAGATCCGGGCCGGTCAGTTACCGCCCGGTTGCTGCGGTAGCCGTCGTCACGCCTGGGGTCGAGTTACCTTCGTCGCCAGTTGTAGTGTCTGGCTTAGAATAAATACGCAGACACAGGATCATGGATCAGACCTCCTTTATTGTGTTGCTTCCTCGTTGTGGGCTAACGGCTAACTGCCGTCCCTGGTCCCCGACTCCTCCCTTTCCGCCCGCCCTCGTCCCACCTCGGGCAGGTCCTAGTGACTGCCATGTGTGGGCATCACTACAGCTCCTATGAACCTTTGTGCTCATGGTGAAAACAACTCGGATTTCTCTAAGTACAGAATGAGCCCAAAGTAACTGGCAGACCTTTGTTGTATCTTCCAGAGCCTTAAGAAAAGAAGAAGCACACATCAGCCAATCATCCGAATACAGAACAGTTGGATACCCTGTATTTGAAGATAGACTTCCATCAGAGTAAGTGACTTTGTAAAGACATGAGGTACTGATGTTAATCCGAGAGGAAGAGCTCTGAATGGGTAAGAGACCTGGTCCAGTGCAAGCACACAATTCTTTGAGATGAAGGTTGGGTTGGTATATGAAAATAAACAGCCTTCACCAAAGGATTAACTTCCTGCAGAGATACCATCTTGAAAGTGGACAGATAATGACTCACACCCTTAAAGTGTAAGACTGGAAGGGTTCCGTCTGATGGAGGAAGTGAGCACTTTATATTCCCTTTCTCCTGAGTTGGACCTGCTACCACTTCCAGAAGGGCTTTTCTCATCACCTGTCTCAGGAAGGATCAGCATTCTGAAATGAGTCTCCGGAGGAGTGATCTGAAACTTGAAATGGTACCCAACCAATACCACATCCAGCATTTGTATTTGTTAAGTGCAACATTCATCCCAGAGGATATCACGGCGCTGGGAAAGCTATAGCCTGAAATGAGGATGGTGTGATACTGGGGGCATCTGGAAAAAAGGGAGCCTTAGCGATAGGCTACGAAATGTCGACAATTATAACCTAGGGAACAGATGTGTTTTCAGCTTCTTTCTAAATGACAAGTAGTCGTCGGTAAGGGGAAGGTCTAAAGGAAGTTCATTCCAGTGAGCGGCCCCCAGATGAGAGAAAGAGCGGCCCCCTGCTCTAGCTTTCTTAATGCGTCTGGTTTTTGCCAGAATGTGGTGGCAGGACCCTCAGTTTTCGTGCCAGGGCATAACATTCGATTTTATCTTGCAGGATTCTGGTGCCATGCTTATGTAGCGCTTTGTGCGCCTAGCCCAGGAGCTTGAATTTGGCTCTTTGGTGCTCGGGCAGCCAATGGAGCTCCCTCAACATTCTGATGCCGAGCTGTATTATTTTTTTTACAAACAAGCTTAGCAGCTGCATTCTGAACTTGCTGCAAACAAGAGAAAAGTTAGTCTGCCATGTCCACATAGAGCGCATTCCCATAATCCAATTTGCATGAAATTAACGCCTGGGAGATCGTTTTCCTACAGGTCAGGGGGATCCATAGGAAGAGTCTTCTTAATAGCTTCAGTATAGCAAATCTTTTTCCACACAGAACTCGGACTTGGTCCTGCATGGCTAATGCATCCACTGGTCTCTCCTAATAGTCCTCGACTAGTGGGTGAACATGGAGAGCCATGCTCCAACCTGAGTGCTTAGAATGTTAGCATTGTAAGGTTTTTGGGACTGGCTGGAGCACTGATTCGTGATTTGTTATTGGAGGTGTCTACTTTAACCCCATGCTGTACCTCTAAGGAGTTATTTAAAGAAAGATCGCTGCTGAACCTTCTTTTATTGATGAGGTAGATGTGGAAACAGAAAGAAGCTTGATTTAGAGGCCTGTGTTTTGAAGGATTACAGCTACTTTTTCGCTTCGGCTGATTGTTTTGTTTTTGTCAGCAACTGATCTGCTTGACAGAAAATTGCTTCCTGCATTTCAAGTTGTTCAACAGCATTTTACAATATCCACTTTGGGTGCGGCTGCTCCATTGTTGTTGTCTATATCAAGGACACAGGATTTTACAACCTATAAGTAAAACAGCCTGACAAAGAAGAAACCAGAATAACAAGAATTTGTGTGTGGCTGCTGCAGACAACTGATTTGTCTGTTTTTACAGACCTATGGCCCAGATTTTCAAAGGATTACGTTTCCTTTGCGTCATGCAAGTTGGTGCAAGAGCAATGCGCTCCTTGAGTCAGATATACCAAGCCACCGTGTGTCCCCATGCGTTGCTTGTTAAATTTGGAGTAATGCAGCGTAATGCAAGTTGCTGCCTTGCATTACGCTGCGTGGTGGATGCATTACATGGGTGGAGTGTGGGTGTTTCCACGCATCCACTCATGCTTATTGGTGCATTCCCAGATTTACCAACTGGCAATGCTTCAGAATTGTATGGCTTTCTGATAGAGGTACAATGAAGGGAAATATATTTATTTCTCCTTCGTTATTTCCTCTTTCTAAGTGTGCTGCATTCTGAAGCACACTTAGAAAGATGAAAACGCCTTTAAGAATTAATTTTGTGCAGCAAGGTGACCCTTGCTGCACAATAGCAATCCTGTCTGCATTGCAATCACCCTTGCCCTATGGCACAAGGGTGGCTACATTGGTGCTAAGCAGCATCTAGTTCACCAGAGCTGGGAAGGAGCAGTTATGCACCATATGTTGATAGACATGGCGCATTCCTGTCCTCTCCATTTGATGCAGCGCAGCAAGTTATCTTGCTGCATTGCACTGTGTCAAATGATGATAAATCTGGACCCTAGTTTCGCAGCAGGTTTCTACTTTTGAGATCAGCAGAAAGTAAGGCTGGCGACCCTTTGCATGCAAACGACGAGTGTGCGCCAACTCGGCCAAGCTGTGTAGGCTAGCCACAGATGGAGTTGCGCTTTAATTCTTTACCCTGGCAGAATAGCACATCACCACTTGGCATAATGCAAACTTGCTATCAAGTAGTCGGTTAGTTGAGGCAGTATTATTGCAATAGTTCTTTGTTTTTTTTCAAATCATATAAACACTTTTCATTGTATTAAGGAGGGGTGAGGTCCATTGGTTAGGCTGTCATCTGTGAAATCAGTTGGCGTGACGCCTAATACTGATTCATCATATTGATCAAATTATCTGAACCTGGACAATCAAATTATCTCTCTATGACATCATTCGTTTATGTGCTAAAAGTGTTGTTGTATTGGGGGTGGAGTTACCACCAACTTTTTCCTGGTTTACAATGCTTACTCTAAATTTGCGGTACAAAAGGGGGTGGTGATGGACGGAGCATCTGAACCAATCAAACACTCACACCAAGTCAAAAGATCTGGGTTTAATCCATCACCGTTCTTTATCCCACTCTGCCACCCCAGTTCAGACATGGCCATATGCAAATCAGTCTGACCCTGTGCCTCATGGGAACAGTCCAGCCCGAACTGCCAAGCCATGCCTTCCCTGGACCGGAAACAAGCATTCTGGGACCGGTTTCTGGCATTCCAGCCGTCTTCAGCCCGGCTTGCTTGAATCCAGTGGCAAAGTGAGCAAGAGACTCACGTCTAAGCATACCCTGCCACACTTATGGCGGCCAAAAGCGGTACATGGCCATGTCTGAACTGGGGTGGCAGAGTGGGCCAAAGAATGGTGATGGATTAAACCCAGATCAGTTGACTGGGGGTGAGTGCTTGTATTGTCAACGCTCCGTCCATCATTTCCTTTGGTTTTTCTTTGTTCACCATAAGTTGGCAGGGTATGCTCAGACATGAGTCCCTTGCTCACTTTGCCACTGGATTCAAGCAATCCGGGCTGAAATGCCAGAATCCGGTCCTCGGTAGCTTGTTTCCGGTCCAGGGAAGGCATGGCTTGGCAGTTCGGGCTGGACTGTTCCCATGAGGCACAGGGTCAGACTGATTTGCATATGGTCATGTCTGAACTGGGGTGGCAGAGTGGGCTAAAGAATGGTGCTGGATTAAACCCAGATCAGTTGACTGGGGGTGAGTGCTTGTATTGTCAACGCTCCGTCCATCATTTCCTTTGGTTTTTCTTCACTCTAAATTTGCAGCACGGTGTATGTGTTGCAACAAAATTAGTGCACATTTTAAGGTCTGGCATTAGTCTATACCTTTTGATTTTACTGAAATTAAATGTATAATATACTTACTTATAGAGGGGCTTTAACCAGCCGTCTTCCACTATTGGTCTGTTGAAGTGTCACTCAAAATGTTCTTACACCCACTACAGCATACTGCAAGGGGCATTGGGCCAGCTCACTGTCAGCAGCTAGTATAGTTAGCAGACACTATGAGCTGGAATTAATGAAGATGCCTGCCTTGCCATGGCACACAGCTTCTAGACTCCCACTGGGTAACAAAGATCTACATCTAATCGGTTCTGTTCTTCACACTGTTGTTCACAAGCAACTGAGGCAGCCGTGTTTAGTGGCACTGGCACTTACTTTTCAAGAGCACAGAAAAATAAATAATAGCGCACAAAGTTACACAATAAAGATGCATAATTATATCCCATGCAAAGGCACAAAAGCAAACACTATTTCAAAGTCGGCAAATATTTATATTTGAGGTTATTCTCTAGGACCGACTTAAAAACATGACAGAAGGCACGCATAGTCCATGTACCTGCGTGTGCAGTTTAAGAAGACAGCACACCCGCAGGTATGGTATCTTTATTGTCCTCTGCTGCAAGCTGCCTCCTCTATAAACCGACTCAGCTGTCCAGCATTGACATGCCACTATATCATAAAAGTTGGGAGTGCAAATCTCCAGCTATAGTAAATGTCTGTTATCTTGTTATAAGAAAAGCACTGACTGTTCCAGTTCTGAAAACTCTCCAACAAATATGAAGTCCACTTATGTCTGACAACCAACACCAATACCAAATATCTACTGAAGATGGCACAGTTCCTTAGACTAGTGATACAGAAACTGTAAAAGCGAGAAATGTCCAACCTGCAAAATATGTTTTATTTGTATTTCTTTATTTGTTTGATATTGTACCAACAAGGCAACACAAACATTACACATTAATATATCAAACAAGTTAAACCTTCCAAAATGTATTACATACGTTTTGATACCTAAAACACATTTCATAAAAAGAGACAATTCATTCTACTTATATACCAAAAATGTCTAAATAACACACAAAACAATTCCCTAAAAACACAAAAAGTACACAACATTATTTGATATTGTTTCTCATATATATAGTCTAATTAAAGGGCATATAAATCAGTCGGATGTTTCTTTTTATAAAAAGATACCAGTAAATTCATTTAACTGTTCCGATACAATAGATACAAATTTCCCTATACCATAACATATTGTAGCAACCTAAGATTTTTTTTTCCAAAAGGTCTTAAATGCAACAAAACTTTAAAGCTCTAAAAATCTAGAGTAACAGATTTTTCGTATCTCTCGCAAAGGTTGTACAAAAAACTAAAAAGTGAGCGAGTGTCAGTGGGACATATTTACAAAAAGGACAAAGAGAAATAGCCACACTATTCTGATTAGTCATCCTCCACTGAATTAAGGATGGCACCTGTCCAAGCCTAGATAAACACATCACAAGTGCGATGGCCAATGATAGAAGGCTACTCGGAGCCTCTATCGAGTAATTCTTAAAGCGATCTCAGAAGACTATCCCTCAGCATCCCAGAGAAAATTACCTCAATCCTAGAGCGCCAATTAAATTGGATGAGGAGGCCTCACCCACTAGTTGTGGCATGCTTCCTCATCAGCAACCTCATCCCAACCTGGTAAGATGACACTACCAGGGTAAACTAAACCTCATTAAGAGGAAGTTCTTAATAAATTAAAATCCAGATAATCTAAAAATACCTTTAGGTAGGCCCAGGGTAATACCTTTATTCGTGGGTACCCAAGGTATAGTTAAAAACCAATGACCGGGGATGGTACACAGGTACAATAACCCACATATCCTAATGAGCCAACATGTTTCTGCCCACATACATGCCTATACTGGTCAGGAGTACTCGTCAGGACCAAACGTCGATCCCTATCTCTATTATTTGCACTCAATTAGTGTGGAAAAATTGGAGAGTTGTCAAACCATGAGCCCTCCCTTGACAACTCATGTGATCATGGTCCCCGAAACAAGGTTAAAATATAAACAATATTACATCTGAATTAATTGGACAGTCTTGTCTGGGCACTCAAGTGATTGATCACATGCACAGTGATAATAAACTCATAACATATATGCAACATATATATTTTTTCATGACACTACACTTCAAACAGGAGAAATACTCGTGTAGGGTGAATACATTCTTGAACCTAATAGATCTGCTGCTCATCCTGACTCTGGGGACCTACAGCTACAACGTCTGGGAGGGGGGGTATCCTATGTAGCCACTCACTATAATTTCATTAAATGGTAATGAGATAAGACAGATAATGTAAAAAACTACTGTTGAGATTGCTACCCTTCTTTTCTACAAAGAAGTTTTGTTTTTGGAATCATCATACTTAGTCAAATGTATTATTCAACCACCGTTCTGCTCTTCATACAAGGAACTTTGTGTCCAAAGGATGCTGTTACATATTTGTTTTCTTAATCCTCTTATCAGGATTATCACCATCAACGTAACAGGGAGGATAAATATCACTGTATATATTCCCGACACAATAAATGTATTGGCAGACAAGCAACTAACCTGTCCTCAGTCCCACAAAAGCTAAAACATATGTACATCAGACAGCCATCCCTGTAAACATTTTGTAGTGGAGTAATTATCGTATAGATGTCATAATTTCAAACATTCTTTTCGGGAGCGTTCCCGGTATCATTGTTGGCAGTGGTAGTACTCTCTTTTGCACATCCCTCCTGGACATTCACTCATTATTGATACTAGAATACTAGGGGCATTTCTTTCTGAATGTTTATCTCAATCCATATAGTGAAAAAGGACCCATCCACAAAGAGGTTGAAAAAGAACTTACTTCGCCAAGAGAAATATCAGCGAGAAACCTAACTCATGTTCATCAACCAGTCGCTCATAACCGGGATAGTGAGCTTGTATCGTTAAATGGCAAAAATCTGCATCTGGCATCATCGACCCTCCGTACGTCGGCGGGGTTGATGGGATACGTAGTTCCCTCTGTGGGCAATCACCATCGTCGAACAAGTTGGATACACTCAAAAGCGAATCCAGAAGTTGCAGGTAAAGTAAGGCTGGTCTCACTTGATAAAAATCCAGAGGAGCAAAAAGAGGCGAATATACTTTAATTTGAAGGCTGACCAGTTAGGGCACATAAAAACAATATGCCAAGGGTCTAGTGCAGAAATCATGTCATGTATGTTTGTTCAAAAATGACAGCCTAATGGCTTAATGCCACCCCATCAGCAGCTGTGGAAACAGATTTAAATGGAAGTTAGCAGTCTTCTATGATGAGCAGTCCTGTACAAGGTTAAGTACATTTCTATTTTATTCATGGATTTCACCATCATAAAGTGCTTTTAACTATATTTGGATTGAGCTACTTATAGCCTAACTTCGCAAGCCTCTTTCACTTAACCTATGTCCGATTTACTAATCAGCTCTGGGATACAGAATAGGGCTGGGCGGAGCACGCGGAATGCTGTGGAAATTTCGCAGAGTTCCAAGTGTGGGCGGAGTAAGGGGGATTCACTTTCATTCAAACTCCGGGAACATTTTTGCCATAGCGTACCATGTTGTGAGGAATAGCGTCAGCGTTACAGTGAACGTGTGAAATAACCTGGGATTGGACATGGGACAACTCCTGCTTTGGGATTGGCTGACTGATCCCTCACTATAATTTAATTGGCTAGTGGATGTCAAACACTGTAAAGTGTTTTTTGATTCATTAGAGGGCCGCTTGTCAGTTGTCACTTAGCCCCGACAAACACCACCCCATGGCACGTGCTGAAGTTTTTGCCAAACTTCACGCTCCAAGCGGAGCGCAGAGTAGTAAAACTCCGTAAACTCCGGTGGTGGAACGGAGTTATCCCCCCACCCCTAGTACTGAACAACTGAGGTTTACCAAACACCCCCAAGGTTGTCTTAATGCAACTTAACCATGATATGCGAGGACTTAGTACCAAATACATGCAATGAATCACAACTCTTCTGTTAAATTCCAATTCACCCTAATCCAAATAGAGAGCCAAAGAAGTATTGGGCGAATTAGAATGAAATCCGTTATAAACTTTGCTCCCATTTCTTCATGAACAATTTCCTTTGAGACACTCTGGAGAATTCTTAATACCTTTCTAAAAATAAGTCCTTCCTACTTATTTTTGCTGTATGTGGTCAAGAACTGATCGCTGTCATTGTTCAGAGCCCTCTTTATTGCTCTCTCAACATGATGATGAGAATGATGAGGATAATTCTTCCCTAGAATATTTTAGGAATTTTTTTTGCATGTGCTTTGTACTCCTGGAATTTAGTGCCATAGCGTCTAAGTCGTAAAAATTGCCCCACAAGAAGGTTTCCTCTAAGAGAACGTGGGTGAAAGCTTTCAAACCAAAGAAGATTGTTTCTATCAATAGGTTTGTAAATTACTTATGTTTTTAGACTTCCATCCTCCACGTGGATCATAACATCAAGAAAAGAAGACCTCTTTTTCCATTGTGATGAAGAAAATTTACAAAAGGGTTAAAGCGAATTAAGCCAATTCATGAAACTTGTTGCCCCTAGTTCATTGCCATGCCAGATCTGCAGAATGTCATCTTTGTATAATTTCCAAAGCTTTATGTGCTTCTTAAAGGGATTTGAAGTATGAAAAATGTACTCAGTATCAAAGGCATGTACATAAAGACATGCCAAACTTGGTGTATAAGTACTGCCCATAAACATTCCATGTACCTGAATAAAGAATTCTCCTTCATCTTAAAAGTAATTCCATGTGTTCAATTTCAACTGAGACAAAATATCACAAACTTCAATCTGCTTCAGAGGGCTGAACCCTAGACTACCCAGATGTAATGAATAAATGGGCCCTCTGCATTATCTCTTGGCCCTCTGCATAGGCCAGGAGGTGATCAAAAGACAATGGAAGTCCTCATTGGAGTATGTTAAAAAGGAATTGAGGAATCTCTGGCTCAAATATACCCAATTTAACTACTTACACCAAACTTACTTTACTCTCCTGAAGACCTATCGCATGTCCCCAGGGATACAACCTAAGCTGACATTTACCATGTGATGTGGTTTTGCCTGGAGGTTGCTCTGTTCTGGATGGAATCGGTAGCAGCGATGGCAGAAATAATTGGTAGACCGCTTACGGCAGATCCTGTCATGTGCTTCCTGGGAGTATTACCACATGCTAAATAGAACGAATATGCTATGAAATATGGAGACCTTGCATATATTTTTACCAAGAGGTAGATCACGATGTAGTGGAAAATATCCCACTGCCTTGACCATTCAATGCCTTTTCAAAGCAGCCTTTTACCTTTCATGCCTTTACTCCACATGCAGGTATTTGTGCCTTTACCACACATGGTAAGTATAGATAAGGTAAGTAGTATATATAAAATAGAGGATGTGATTTTGGGCTGAATGAAGCAACACTTAATAATGTATTATTTGTCAATAGTTCTTATATTATTTGAAATTGGTCCGATCATGATGGAATTGCTGATCATATCATTGAAATAGTTTTATCAAATTATTGGCATGCACTGCTAATAACCCCACAAATTACATTACTCATGACATCTTCGATGACATCACTGAAAATATCACTGCAACATATGCAATGAAAATCTTGATGAGAAAACTGTGCATTACAACGGCGTAAGTTATAGATACCTTAGGACACGAGTTATAGTTACTTGCCACATCTATAACTAGTGAATTTCCATGTTTTTTGGAGTTTAAAACATTACATTATTGCTGAACATTTCATCTAACTATAACGTTACTTTATCCTTTGTTTGTTTTTTGTGAATTTAGGTAGAGAGATAGATGGCTAGATAGATGGCTAGATAGATAGATAGATAGATAGATAGATAGAGATGGATAGACAGACAGATAGATAAATAGATAGATACATAGATAGATAGATAGATGGATGTATAGATTGATGGATGTGTAGATAGATAGATTAATGGATAGATAGATAGATAGATAGATAGATAGATAGATAGATAGATAGATAGATAGATAGATAGATAGATAGATGTATAGATAGATGTATAGATAGATAGATGAAGAGATGTCTAGATTGATAGATGAATAGATGTGTAGAAAGATAGATGGATGTATAGATATATGATCAATGTATAGATAGATAGATACTCAATCCAACATGGACCCGGAACACATCGCTAATAAAGAGTTGGCATTTAGTGGCTTATATTGTTTTTAGTTTAATCAATTTAGGTGCATAGCTCATCATCCACGACTGCTGGCCCCGGGTTGCTTTCTTGCTCTCTATATTACTAAAACTCCTCAACCTGCAGTCTGAGTCCCTCTCAGCCTCTGATGCCCCATCCACTTGAGGACAAATGCTTAGCACTGCTGACCTCCCCCTCTAAGCCCCCCCCCATCAAGGGGTGCTTCTCCCCACTTCATTTAAATGGGTACTTCCAAAGACCTTTTCCAGCAGTGCCCCTTCCTGAGCTGTGCCTAGCCTTTTCTCCCTTTGTTGAGTGAATGGCTCCCGGGCCTTGCGAAGGGATAGACTGCTTGGGGACGCTCTCCTATATTTGCTCCATTGTGTATCTATGCTTCTCTTGCTGAGACTTTGTCACCTAAAGAACAAAGAGCCTGTAGGTCGAGTAACGCTGAGATACTTAAACTAACACTGGACAGATTGCACATCAAAGATTACATCAATAATCAAGAGTCAGACTGGCTACCAACAATTGCTGTTTGAGTCCTATCAGCCCACCCAAGTGGCGGAGCCTCATCATGTAGGACACCCAAACCTCGGTCTGTGTGCGAACGCCCTGGTGTATTTTGGCTTCGCATCACTCGGCCATGGTCTGGTCACCGCAGTTGTTCTTACAAATGGTGGAGCTGATATGTGCAGTGCAAAAATTAAATCAAGTGAAGTGTATAAAATGGCTGTCAAAGCAAACAAAGACCTTTATTAGTGTTTGCCTAGACGTCAGATTAAAAAATAGTGAAAGGACAGTGTGACAAAATCACTGTCTAAATTGCTTGGTGGAATTCTTAAATAGGGCCAACATGTTTCTGCCATATGGTGAATGTTCACCGGCATTCATCAGGGCCAAGCTCTTATGTATGCTACTGCAATAACACTATCAATCGTGCTTGATGAAACAAAAAAATTTTGGGGAAAATCTAACAGACCATTATCAGGAAAAGAAGAGTGGTCATTTAGGACCATCCTACCACATCTTCTCAATTGGCTCAGCAGATGCAAGTGGTCATCCCTGTAATAAATACAAAGAGAGAGAAAAAACCATGTAGACTATGCATACACCTGGTGCTCATTAAAGAATAAACATTAAAATAAGACTTATGTGCGCACTTAATGAGAAGTGCTTTCTTGTGCAAAACCAGTGATAGTTCAACTAGACTCAGCCATGCCAATCACAATATAGTGATGGCCACTTGAAATGTGCGCTATATTATGTCGCCGACAGATAATCTGTGTATTATTTCAAAAACTTAATATAACCCTTACCCAACTATGCGTGGGAAGAAAGCCTCACCTCACCCGGCAACTGCTCGGAAGAATGAGGCCCCGCTCTAAACATGTAAGTAAAGACAGTTCCTTGATTAGATACCTGTCACACGATTTGGCTCTGTTACAGTTTAAAAACCCAACAGTTTTCTGAACTGCCCAACGTGGTCACCCCCACGGGAACCAAGATGGAAGCACTCAACGACTAAAATCAAAAAACCCTCCTCTAGCATGTCCTAGATTATAACTGCGTAGTGTTGAATAGCGCAGATCTATTTTTCATCCACCAGCTGAGTGGCATTGCTGGTGATGAACGTGAAAATGTACCCCCGATGTACTCATACCTATAGGGGAAATGGTTCCTATAAGGGTTGTACCTCTCCTGAACCACAGTGGTTGTGCTAGAGTAATAGCTCAACTCCAGGTCAAAAGGTTGATTCTTGCAAACTTAAGGAAAAGGGTCACCCATATTTGGAACTTAGTACCATTATGCCAGTATTCAGTCAAGTAAAACGTGGCTAAATACAGTGAAAGACTGAGATGGGGCAATAGATGTCACCAGGTCTTAGTTTAGCATTAACTGCATAAAGCTGCACTCAAGCTTATGAAGGACATCAAAACTACCCTTGCCCCTAGGTTGTGGAGTAGTTCTACATAGACCCCTGCAGTAAGACCAGTAAGAGTTAAGCCAGCAGATTAGCCATAACTAATGTAATTAACCATTCTCCCCTGTACAGACCATGCACTACCCTCTTACCTGTCCGTCGGTACCTCACGGCGTGATCTTGAGCCGAAGGGGAGGCACCGACGGTCAGGCGGGGACGCGGTTATATACTGGTGCTGAGTGCGTAATTGTGCTCAGCTGGTCGTCCCAACAGCGCGTCTCCGCATGCGCGCTAGTATGACGCTCCTTGCTATGGACAGCGCATGCGCAGATGCCGAAGAGTCGTCAGACGCGCATGCATGTTAGTATCATGCTCACTGCCGTGAGCCGCGCACGCGCAACCACCAAGCGTAGTCAGTCGCGCATGCGTGGAACACCGCAGCGCAAGGATGTCAACCTATGCGTGAGGTTATCACAACCCCGAGATCCTTTGTCTAATTAACTGAATACTAGAGGCGAGCGCCAACCGATATCCCAGCTTGGGAGCATCGTGACACTTAGTGGCTTGAGAAAGTTCAGCTCTATGACCTGAACGGGCGAATACTGTGTAATTCAAAGAAGGAAGGATTGACGATCTGACCTTCCTGGATCCAGACCGGATCTCCACCAATGCCTGCATGTCTTAGCATTGTGGATTTAAGCCGGTTGGGACCCACAACAGCGGAAACACGGTGTATACAATAGGTACAGAACTGGGCCCTAAGTATAATGAAACAGGGCCTTATGTTACTTCCTGTCATTAGTCAGCTACATGATATTTCTCATTTACCTAACTATACCAAAACGCAAGCAGTCTCAGGCGCTTAGGTCTATCAGAACTACAACAATGCGTTGAAAGAGTAACTGCCATGATGGTAAAGATGCTGATAAAAACACGAAGGGGTCAGTATTTATACCCCTCAATGTTCAGTGATGTCTATCTGTCATTATAAAGAGCCCTATAGGTCAATTCAATGGGCTCTGATTGCAAAAGTCAATGTAGAGACCTCAGATTATACAGGCATTGGATCAGCTCAAGTTACCGTTCCATGGAGTACCAGATGGCAAGTGTTGCACTCAGATCGAGACCCACGGAATGTTGTCATTGAGCCCGTTAATATCAGACTTCAGTTTAAAAATCCACCGTTGCTCTTTGACAAAGAGAAAATGCGAGACGTCAGCGATGTGTGGCGGGATGTATGGCTGTTCCAGTACCACCCATGTTAAGTCCTCTGCTTTGTGTTTTACTTCTAAGAAGTGATTTGTGAGGCCTGTAGATTGTTTCTTACAACGGATCGTGCTCTTATGCTCGCTGATGCGAGACTTGATCATTCTCGTTGTGTGGCCCACATACTGCTTCTTACAGGGACAAGTGATCAAATAGATCAGTTTCTCTGAGTTACAGTTCGTATGCCTTGTTAGCCGCCAGGGTCTATTGGTGCCGATGTCTATCGTTAGGGTCTTCCGTGTCTGTGGACAGGCCGCACAGCTGCCACAAGGGTAATGGCCTTGTACTGGGTTGGTGTTCCAGAGGGTATTCGTGGCTCGCTTCATGTCGATCCGAGGTCTGGTGTGAACTAGGCTGTCCCTGATGGATGGTCCTCTCCTGAATGCGAAAAGTGGGCGAGGTATTTCTCCTGCCCCTGTATTTAAGATCTTCCAGTGTTTCAGAATGATCTTCTTTACAGCATTTGAGGATGTGGTGAAGGTTTGCACCATAGTCATCCGATCTCTGGTGGCATCTGATCTCTTATGTTGCAAGAGTGCCTCCCGATTGTTATTGAAGGCTCTCTTGCATGCTCGGCGTACAAGATGGTTGGGATAGTGCCGGTCTCTCAGATTAGATGACAGTTCTTCAGCATAGTGATTGTATAAACTGTTAGAGGAGCAGTTCCGTCTCACCCTGAGAAATTGGCCCACCGGTAGATTTTCACGCAGTGATTGGGGGTGGAAACTCTGAAACGATAGTAGCGAGTTTCGTGCCATGGGTTTCTTGAAGAGTTCACTATGTAGGCCTCCCTCTGCTGGAAAAATCTGGAGGTCAAGGTACGCAAGTTTTTCTTTGCTACTCTCCATAGTAAACTTGAGGAACTGATTCCTTGAGTTCAGCCACGTATGAAAGGACGACACCTCGGTGGACGAACCTCTCCAGATCACTAAAATGTCGTCAATTCTTTTCCACAGTACCACCTGATGAAGAAATGGGTTACTGTGGTTCAATACATGATCTTGTTCAAATTGGTGCATGTAGAGATTGGCTAGGCTGGGTGCAAAGACACTCC
The DNA here is from genome assembly GCF_964261635.1 of Lissotriton helveticus. Classification (NCBI taxonomy): domain Eukaryota; kingdom Metazoa; phylum Chordata; class Amphibia; order Caudata; family Salamandridae; genus Lissotriton; species Lissotriton helveticus. The sequence goes on from NC_136061.1 coordinate 317,924,642, forward strand.
CCATTGAGGTCCCTGAGACCTGGAGATAGAGGTCATTTTGGTACTGGAAAAAATTCTCCATCATGGCAAGCCTTGCGCACTCCATTATAAAGGCTACTGGTGTTATTGTGTCCATTTGTCTGGCCTCTAAGAGAATTCTGATGCAATCCAACGTTTCCTGTTGCGGGATGGAAGTATACAGCGACTCAACGTCGAAGCTAACCAATAGGTCTGTCTCGACGTTGAACTCTGCATCTGTTAATAATCTAAGCACATCCCCTGTGTCTTGTAAATATGTCGGTGTCTCTTTGACTATAGGTTTCAAAAAGAAATCTACGAAAGTAGATAAAGGCTCGAGTAAAGAACCTATACCCGATATGATGGGTCGTCCAGGAGGCGGTCTCTGGGCCTTGTGTATTTTGGGAAGGCAATAGAAATATGGAATCACTGGAAAAAGACTGATCATAATAAAATGACGGGTTGGGTGGATACATAGGCATTGGGTGGCCCATTGCGGGGTAGGGGTTTTCAAAGGAGACCCAACAGAGGTCGAGGTGCTCAACAGTACCCCAGTCCGGGTCAATGGTGGCCTCCAGGACCTTGGAACTACCATCAGTTACCCATGGGACCTCCACCAATGGGCCACCCAATGCCTATGTATCCACCCAACCCGTCATTTTATTATGATCAGTCTTTTTTATGGCAGTGACGGGGCAGGAACCGCGGCAAAAGAAGAGGCCAACAGTCTGTGAACTGGGCCCCAGAGACCACCAACAACAGGACAGGCCCCACAACAGGAGCTGCGACTTAGTAGTGAACTTGAGTACAAGGGTCATTACACCGACTGAAAATGTTGTCTTGAACAAAGGGTTGGGTTTTGTCCCCACAAATGAGGGAGATCTATTCAACTTAAGGTGCGAACTCGAAAGCTTCTATAGGAAAATACGCCTGCACTTCTTTTTCAAAATAGCTCGTTCAAATGCGGGTGAGGTTGACATGCTTGACCAGGGTGAACAGAACACTGGCCTTAAACCCAAATCAACCTTCACACCTTTGAACCAACAAGTGCCAGCCAGTGTCCTAGCCTTCGAGCAAGCAGTGACGCATGAGGTCATGAACAACACCCAACAACGTAAGAACTTCTTTTTCAACATGTCTTCCTCGGAGAAACTAGCACTGTCTACTCTAGCAAATGACAAATCCCTCACCATCAAGCCCGCCGATAAGGGCGGTGCCATAGTGCTACAAGACACCAACATTTATCATGAAGAATGCCAGAGACAACTGAACGACACCAGAGCCTATCGCCGTCTCAATGAAGATCCCACTTTAAGAATCTCGAATGACATCAAGAGTCTAGTAGAAGAAGGATCATCGGAAGGCTGGATCACTCCTCAGGAAGCAAGATATCTCATTACAGCGCATCCAGTGATTCCATATTTCTATTGCCTTCCCAAAATACACAAGGCCCAGAGACCGCCTCCTGGACGACCCATCATATCGGGTATAGGTTCTTTACTCGAGCCTTTATCTACTTTCGTAGATTTCTTTTTGAAACCTATAGTCAAAGAGACACCGACATATTTACAAGACACAGGGGATGTGCTTAGATTATTAACAGATGCAGAGTTCAACGTCAAGACAGACCTATTGGTTAGCTTCGACGTTGAGTCGCTGTATACTTCCATCCCGCAACAGGAAACGTTGGATTGCATCAGAATTCTCTTAGAGGCCAGACAAATGGACACAATAACACCAGTAGCCTTTATAATGGAGTGCGCAAGGCTTGCCATAATGGAGAATTTTTTGCAGTACCAAAATGACCTCTATCTCCAGGTCTCAGGGACCTCAATGGGGAGTGTCTTTGCACCCAGCCTAGCCAATCTCTACATGCACCAATTTGAACAAGATCATGTATTGAACCACAGTAACCCATTTCTTCATCAGGTGGTACTGTGGAAAAGATACATTGACGACATTTTAGTGATCTGGAGAGGTTCGTCCACCGAGGTGTCGTCCTTTCATACGTGGCTGAACTCAAGGAATCAGTTCCTCAAGTTTACTATGGAGAGTAGCAAAGAAAAACTTGCGTACCTTGACCTCCAGATTTTTCCAGCAGAGGGAAGCCTACATAGTGAACTCTTCAAGAAACCCATGGCACGAAACTCGCTACTATCGTTTCAGAGTTTCCACCCCCAATCACTGCGTGAAAATCTACCGGTGGGCCAATTTCTCAGGGTGAGACGGAACTGCTCCTCTAACAGTTTATACAATCACTATGCTGAAGAACTGTCATCTAATCTGAGAGACCGGCACTATCCCAACCATCTTGTACGCCGAGCATGCAAGAGAGCCTTCAATAACAATCGGGAGGCACTCTTGCAACATAAGAGATCAGATGCCACCAGAGATCGGATGACTATGATGCAAACTTTCACCACATCCTCAAATGCTGTAAAGAAGATCATTCTGAAACACTGGAAGATCTTAAATACAGGGGCAGGAGAAATACCTCGCCCACTTTTCGCATTCAGGAGAGGACCATCCATCAGGGACAGCCTAGTTCACACCAGACCTCGGATCGACATGAAGCGAGCCACGAATACCCACTGGAACACCAACCCAGTACAAGGCCATTACCCCTGTGGCAGCTGTGCGGCCTGTCCACAGACACGGAAGACCCTAACGATAGACATCGGCACCAATAGACCCTGGCGGCTAACAAGGCATACGAACTGTAACTCAGAGAAACTGATCTATTTGATCACTTGTCCCTGTAAGAAGCAGTATGTGGGCCACACAACGAGAATGATCAAGTCTCGCATCAGCGAGCATAAGAGCACGATCCGTTGTAAGAAACAATCTACAGGCCTCACAAATCACTTCTTAGAAGTAAAACACAAAGCAGAGGACTTAACATGGGTGGTACTGGAACAGCCATACATCCCGCCACACATCGCTGACGTCTCGCATTTTCTCTTTGTCAAAGAGCAACGGTGGATTTTTAAACTGAAGTCTGATATTAACGGGCTCAATGACAACATTCCGTGGGTCTCGATCTGAGTGCAACACTTGCCATCTGGTACTCCATGGAACGGTAACTTGAGCTGATCCAATGCCTGTATAATCTGAGGTCTCTACATTGACTTTTGCAATCAGAGCCCATTGAATTGACCTATAGGGCTCTTTATAATGACAGATAGACATCACTGAACATTGAGGGGTATAAATACTGACCCCTTCGTGTTTTTATCAGCATCTTTACCATCATGGCAGTTACTCTTTCAACGCATTGTTGTAGTTCTGATAGACCTAAGCGCCTGAGACTGCTTGCGTTTTGGTATAGTTGGGTAAATGAGAAATATCATGTAGCTGACTAATGACAGGAAGTAACATAAGGCCCTGTTTCATTATACTTAGGGCCCAGTTCTGTACCTATTGTATACACCGTGTTTCCGCTGTTGTGGGTCCCAACCGGCTTAAATCCACAATGCTAAGACATGCAGGCATTGGTGGAGATCCGGTCTGGATCCAGGAAGGTCAGATCGTCAATCCTTCCTTCTTTGAATTACACAGTATTCGCCCGTTCAGGTCATAGAGCTGAACTTTCTCAAGCCACTAAGTGTCACGATGCTCCCAAGCTGGGATATCGGTTGGCGCTCGCCGCTAGTATTCAGTTAATTAGACAAAGGATCTCGGGGTTGTGATAACCTCACGCATAGGTTGACATCCTTGCGCTGCGGTGTTCCACGCATGCGCGACTGACTACGCTTGGTGGTTGCGCGTGCGCGGCTCACGGCAGTGAGCATGATACTAACACACATGCGCGTCTGACGACTCTTCGGCATCTGCGCATGCGCTGTCCATAGCAAGGAGTGTCATACTAGCGCGCATGCAGAGACGCGCTGTTGGGACGACCAGCTGAGCACAATTACGCACTCAGCACCAGTATATAACCGCGTCCCCGCCTGACCGTCGGTGCCTCCCCTTCGGCTCGAGATCACGCCGTGAGGTACCGACGGACAGGTAAGAGGGTAGTGCATGGTCTGTACAGGGGAGAATGGTTAATTACATTAGTTATGGCTAATCTGCTGGCTTAACTCTTACTGGTCTTACTGCATTGGTCTATGTAGAACTACTCCACAACCTAGGGGCAAGGGTAGTTTTGATGTCCTTCATAAGCTTGAGTGCAGCTTTATGCAGTTAATGCTAAACTAAGACCTGGTGACATCTATTGCCCCATCTCAGTCTTTCACTGTATTTAGCCACGTTTTACTTGACTGAATACTGGCATAATGGTACTAAGTTCCAAATACGGGTGACCCTTTTCCTTAAGTTTGCAAGAATCAACCTTTTGACCTGGAGTTGAGCTATTACTCTAGCACAACCACTGTGGTTCAGGAGAGGTACAACCCTTATAGGAACCATCTCCCCTATAGGTATGAGTACATCGGGGGTAAATTTTCACGTTCATCACCAGCAATGCCACTCAGCTGGTGGATGAAAAATAGATCTGCGCTATTCAACACTACGCAGTTATAATCTAGGACATGCTAGAGGAGGGTTTTTTGATTTTAGTCGTTGAGTGCTTCCATCTTGGTTCCCGTGGGCGTGACCACGTTGGGCAGTTCAGAAAACTGTTGGGTTTTTAAACTGTAACAGAGCCAAATCGTGTGACAGGTATCTAATCAAGGAACTGTCTTTACTTACATGTTTAGAGCGGGGCCTCATTCTTCCGAGCAGTTGCCGGGTGAGGTGAGGCTTTCTTCCGACGCATAGTTGGGTAAGTGTTATATTAAGTTTTTGAAATAATACACAGATTATCTGTCGGCGACATAATATAGCGCACATTTCAAGTGGCCATCACTATATTGTGATTGGCATGGCTGAGTCTAGTTGAACTATCACTGGTTTTGCACAAGAAAGCACTTCTCATTAAGTGCGCACATAAGTCTTATTTTAATGTTTATTCTTTAATGAGCACCACGTGTATGCATAGTCTACATGGTTTTTTCTCTCTCTTTGTATTTATTACAGGGAAGACCACTTGCATCTGCTGAGCCAATTGAGAAGATGTGGTAGGATGGTCCTAAATGACCACTCTTCTTTTCCTGATAATGGTCTGTTAGATTTTCAAAAACATTTTTTTGTTTCATCAAGCACGATTGATAGTGTTATTGCAGTAGCATACATAAGAGCTTGGCCCTGATGAATGCCGGTGAACTTTCACCATATGGCAGAAACATGTTGGCCCTATTTAAGAATTCCACCAAGCAATTTAGACAGTGATTTTGTCACACTGTCCTTTCACTATTTTTTAATCTGACGTCTAGGCAAACACTAATAAAGGTCTTTGTTTGCTTTGACAGCCATTTTATACACTTCACTTGATTTAATTTTTGCACTGCACATATCAGCTCCACCATTTGTAAGAACAACTGCGGTGACCAGACCATGGCCGAGTGATGCGAAGCCAAAATACACCAGGGCGTTCGCACACAGACCGAGGTTTGGGTGTCCTACATGATGAGGCTCCGCCACTTGGGTGGGCTGATAGGACTCAAACAGTAATTGTTGGTAGCCAGTCTGACTCTTGATTATTGATGTAATCTTTGATGTGCAATCTGTCCAGTGTTAGTTTAAGTATCTCAGCGTTACTCGACCTACAGGCTCTTTGTTCTTTATGTAGCTTCACTGGGGGTATTCACCTGTTTGGTCGTTAAACATTCCCTCGGATCCTCCACTTCGAGTTGTTGTTTCATGAGACTTTGTCACCACCATCAATGCATGTTTGTACTGTTATGCAAAAATAAATAAGGCACAGGTAACACATTTCGGTCTTATCAAGACCTTCAACTGACCACCATCCTGCTTGCTACCCCAAGCTTAAAAACATTTTCCCATATTGACTGTCACTTACTTACAGCCTCCATTTTGAAATGGAGTTACCAAATATCACTCATTTTTTTTTTTTTTTTTTTTTTTTTTGGTAATCCTCATATATCACATATGGAACTCTTGATGGGACACTGGCTCCTCCATGCACTGCTGGCCGTTCTGCACCGACCCTCATTCGTTTTGGCCTAATGCAAGTTGGATTGCCCGTACCCTCAAGCGGCCACTACCTTCCCCTCCAAACTCCTTTATTTCGCCGATCTTTGTGCGCCCTTTGCTATTTAGGAGTACGGGGAACCAGCAGGGCTCCAGACAAATCATAGGAAAACCAGTCATCGAGATTGCCATGCCACCAAGGCTGCCCAAACATTCGTCTCACTTCTGGGATCACATGCCACATCTGATTTACAAGTTAACATAATCTGCCTCAAGCAATTAGCAAAGGTAGGGGGAGTTGGATCTTTCCATGCCCTACAGATCTCACGCCTCGCTAAGAGGATGATAAAGAATACGAATTTAGTGGTGAGGTCATTCACCTGATAGTTCGTTACTAGCCCAAACATAACTGTAAGCCTTGGAAGTGCTATAGACATTAACAGTACTTCTTCCAAAAATTCCTTTATCTTCCCCCAGTAATCCACCAGTTCGGAACAGTCTATAAACATATGAATATCGTCTGCTCTCAAGAGGCCGCACCTTGGACAGTTATAGTCGATATTTGAGAATTTTGACAATTTCTTCGGTGTCATGTAAACCCTATACATGGTGTATATGTGATTCCTTTTCAGCGCAGCTGGCTTGATTACAGCATTTAACACCCTGAAAGAATCGTGCCAGAAATCTAAAAAGGACCCGTCAGCTGGGGTAAGGGCGTTACTCCACAATTTACAAATTTCAGTCTCTGTAACATCCTCCCCCTCCAGCATTGCCGAATACCAAAATGATATTTGAGATTTCCACTTACCCCTTCTAGCTACCTCTTCAAATTTGGGGTTGGGGGGGTTGTTATCATTGGGTATATCGGGTCTCGTTGTCCACCAGCCTGACAATTGATAATATTTAAACCGTGTCAGGGCTCCCCTAGTTAAATTAAACAGAGTGTCCCAACTTAAAAGTTGGCCATCTCCCTGCAGGTCTCCCCACCTCTCCAACCCTGCTTGCTTCAAAGGTAGAGATAGTTGATCATTAAGGCAAGCAGGGAGGCCTGGTGAGTCCCATATAGGAGCCTGTGGCGCATAATACAAGATGTTTAGTTTAGTCCTTACAAATACCCAATTTTTCAGGGCTGACCTTAAAATCTTCAACCTTACTTTCTTGAAGAATTTTGGGTCCCCAAACTTGTAAAGAAAGAAACTAGATCCCTGAGGGACGTCCTTTAATAAGATAGAAAATAGCAACCCCATTGATGATTGATCCATATGACCCGCCATAATTCTGAAATGCTTAAAATGAAAGGCATGGCAATACAACATTAAATCTGGAAAAGCAAGCCCTCCTGTCTTGAGACCCCTTCTTAATTTCTTCCATGCTATACGGGGGCCTTTAGCATTCCAAATGAATGAGCCCAATTTTCCTTGTAGCTTTTTAATTAAAGGTGCTGGAAAAGATAATGGGATTGCATTAAATAAAAAAGTAACCTTAGGAAGCACTATCATTTTCAGGAGATTCACTCTCCCATATATATTTAAAGGCAATGAGGACCAACGTTGCAATAAAACAATTGTGTCTCTAATGACCCTTTCTAAATTAATTTTGGGGATTTCCTCTATCTCAGTGACCAGATGGATTCCCAGATACCTCATTTTATTCTTCTTCCCCGTCAAACTAGACTGCTGGTTCCATTCCATTATTTCCGTCTTTTCTGCATTGATTGAGTACCCCGAAATATTACCAAACCCCTTTGCAACCTCTAATAATCTGGGGATCGCTATATCCGGATTTATGGTGTACATTAACAGGTCATCTGCATACAATGCCAGCTTAAGCTCCATATCCGCTATCTTGAAGGGTTTAATTATTGGATCCGCTCTTAATAAACAAACGAAAGGCTCTATATACAAGTCAAACAATAGGGGGGATAAGGGGCATCCCTGTCGAGTACCTCTGGAAATATGGACCTGTTCTGTCAATGAACCATTTACTAAGACCTTTGCTGTCGGAGCTGAGTATAAGTGCTTGATGGCTGTTATGAAGTTCATCGGAAAGCCGAATTTTTCCATCGCCAACCACATATAGTTCCAATCAACCTGGTCAAATGCCTTGGCGGCATCCACTGCTACTATAGTCAGAGGCAGCTTCTTTTCTTGAGCCAGATCGATCGCTGCTACCACTTGAAAAGTCAACTCGTTTAGCTGCCTATCCGGAATGAAGCCCCTTTGGTCACTGTGTACTACTGATTTCACTACCTTTGCTAGTCTCGTGGCCAGTACCCCCGCAAATATTTTATAGTCCACATTTAAAAGTGAAATGGACCTGTAGGACTCTATCCTACTTGGATCCTTGTTTGGCTTCAACAATAATGTGACCGTTGCCTCCGCCCATGACCTGGGGACTTGTCCTCCCCTGAGTAGAACTTCGTTGAATAATGGGGTCAGAACCCCTATGATCTGCTCTATAACAATTTTAAACATCTCCACTGGAAGCCCATCTGGGCCTGCGGCCTTGCCCTTAGCCATTTTCGCCAGCTGAGCCCTTACTTCCCCTTCTTGGATTTCTGAACCAAGATGAGAACAGTCTGACTCAGATAACTTGGGGAGCAAGACATTTGCAAACCAGGATTCCAATTGATGTTTACCCACAGAAGAACTAGGTCCGTAAAGGGCTTGCATATATCTCTTTGCTTCTTCTCTTATGCAGTCATCTTCGTTGGTTTTTTCCCCTGAACTTGATAAAACCAAACTATCTATCTGATTCCTTGTTCTATCTGCTCGAGCCTTCCAGGCCAAGAGACGCCCACACTTCTCACCGTAAGCAAACTGCTGTAGATTACTAATGACCCACTTTTCCTTCAGTTCCTTGTCCAAACCTGCTTGGAATTCAGCACGCAAACTGTCGAGTTCTCTCTGAAGGATTAGCCTGTTATCCGACTCCTCTGCTGATGCCCTCTGTAACTCCTGCTCCTTAAGCTTGATTCTTGAAATCTGTGCTTCTCTTTCCTCTTTCCTCAGTCTATTCCTCCTGATCATCAGGGTTGTTAAAAAACCTCGGGAAAAAGCTTTATAAGATTCCCAGACAGTTTGTTTATTTGCTGACCCTATATTGACTGTAAAGAATTCTTCAGACTTGGTCGCTAACTCCTGTCTGACCCCTTCATCCAGCAACAGCGTCCGATCTAATGTCCATCTCCTGAAATGTTTTTTCTGTTTCATATTGAGTACCATTTCCACCACTGAGTGATCTGAAAGAATTGCAGGGACATATGATATAGAGTTGACTACCGAAGTGAGGTTTTTATCTAACAGGAAGAAATCTATTCTAGAGTGATGTCCATATCTTCTACTATAAAAAGAAAAATCTCTTCCCCCTGGGTTTTTGAATCTCCAGATGTCCATCAAGTTGAAATCCCTCATTATATTCTTAAGTTCTAAACGGGTTTTTTTTGGTGGAGAAAATCTCACTCTTGATGTTCTATCCAGATCACTATCAAAAATGAGATTAAAGTCTCCCCCTATAATTATTGGGCCTGTTGTCTCTATTAAATTAGTTTTAAGTTTCATCAGGGCACTCGGGGCGTCTAGATTCGGGCCATAGTAGACTGCGCATACAAGAGGGGCACTTCCTACCATCAAAGAAGCTATCAACCATCTACCTGAAATGTCTGTTTCGTATTTTAACAACCTAATCCCTGCGCCTGCTCTAATAATCACGGCCACCCCCCTTGAACTACCGCTTTGTTCCGAGGATATAATTTCCTGGATCCATCTGCATCTCCTAAATATTTGACTACATTCTTCCCTCTCCACATGAGTCTCCTCTAATAGACAGATATGCGCCCCTGATCTAAACAAAAAATCTATGATCCTTTTTGCTTTGGTCCTATCTCTTAACCCATTAACATTCCAGCTTATAAGTTTTATGCTATATGTCGTATCGGCCATAATTCTCTAACATCACCTTAAGCATTTTGAGCCAGCTCCCTACTTGAGCAAGAATTATTTTCACGCTAATATGAGGATTAATTTTACTTTTTCCCCCTGCTCCCCTCCCTCCTCCCCCCCTCCCCTGAGGAACCCCCCCCTCTACTCCTATGGCGATCATGTCGCCCGTCGGGAACTCTCCAAACCCCCCGGGAGGCAACCCTTATGGTTCATTATGTTATATATGTGCGACAAAAACTAGTTAAATCTATTCTTCCCCTTTCCCTACTTTTTCCAAATGAACACCCTTTATATAGTTGAAAGAAGATTTTTTTTTTTTTTTTTTTTTTAGCTTTCCCCTTTTTTTTTTTTTTTTTTATTTATTTATTTATTTATTTATTTATTTATTTATTTTTTTTTTCTAATTTACATATTTTTTTTTTTTTTTTTTTTTTTTTTCCCCCCTCCTGATTTTCTTTGCCATTTCTCTCTCTACCCTGGAAAGACTACAGGCACCCCGAGGCCCCACACACACACCGTTAATTCATAATATGCGTGTTGCTTAAATTCTAAACTAATTGTCTAACTGAATTTTGCTCTCAACCCCCCCCGGGGCTTTCCAGAGTCCTGTTTATCTTACTCCGGCGTTTTCTCACGCATCAAAATAAGAAAGGAGTCAACATCCTGAACTGAATTAAAGTTATGCGTTTTGTTCTTCCAGACCACTCTCAAAAAGGCAGGGAACTTCATCTGGACCTGAGCCCCTAAGCTCCTCAGCTCAGGCATACGAGTCCCTAACTCCCACTGCCTTTGTGCTGTTATTTTCCCTACATCAGAACGGATCATATAATTTGCTGCACCTAATTGTAGGGATTTTTCCTTCAGAGCATTGCTCAAGATCAATTCTTTTACTGAAAAGGATAAAAAAATTCACCAGGATCTTTCGTGGCTCAGATCTTCCAGAACGCTGCCTGAAAGGATCTCTGTGGGCCCTTTGAATCTCCCTCTCAAGATCTATTTCTGGACTGTTTTTTAGGACGCCCTCTCGGAGGATTTTGCAGATAAAGGCCTTAACATCCCCATTTTCCAGCCCCTCAGGTATTTTCAAGAACTTCAGATTGTTCCTTCTTGAGTGGATCTCTAATCTTTCCACGTCCATCTGAAGGTCCCTGTTTTGCGCTCTTAGCGTCTCAATATCCCTTTCATGTCTTTGTGAGGCTCCCTTTAGGAAACTAACATCTTCCTCAAGCTCCTCCGTGCGCTTGCTGACATCCACCAATTTTTGCTCCAAGCTGGCGCACTGATCATGGATGATCTTTTGGTTGGCCTCGGATGTATCAAACTTCTGATCAAGTTTCGTCAGCAGGTCCTCTCTAAGACTTAAAAGAAGAGCACCCATCTGTGACAGACCTGCGTCCGGAGCTGTCGCCACTAATCTTACAGGAGGTGAGGGGCTAGCCAAAATGGTCGGCCGCTGACCTAAAGGTCTTCCCTCTATTCTAGTTCCAGTTGCATCATCTTGCACTGGCTCTGGCTCTTCCTCTGCCCTCTCTTGACTCTCTTGAATTGTTGCATCCTCCAACTGTCCCAATACAGAGTAACTATTTTTTAGAGTCACAGCGAAGGATGTACCTGGTATATCAGCAGAAGTCTGGTATGATAAGCTTCTGGTGCTTAGTGGATCCTTTGACGCAGGATGACTAGATGAACCCGGGGATCCTGGAGAAATATGGCAGGGGATACTTCCTCCTCCTCCTGTCGGGGAATCGACAACCTTCTCCATTATTTTAAAGTAAGCCTTTAGGGAAGGGGTGGGCTTCGGGACTGTCGCGCAGGATTTCAGCACCTTCTGCTTTAAATTTTGCTTTTGCTTTTGCCTTTGCTTTTGCTTAATCGCTTCCCCCACTCCCCCCACGATGTTGCTCCTACCCCTCCTTCTTCCTATCGGGGAGATCGGGATAACACCTGCTGTTACGGTGGCGGGAACCTCAACACCTGAATTCTGTAAGGCGAATCTTGACCTCAACTGGTACCTATTCCTAACTAAAGGTTTGGAAGTAAGGGGTGGTGGGGGGGAGGATGTGTTAGAAGGAATATTGGAGGCTATATTACAAGATCGATTTGAGGGTGGCTTAGTCTTATCTTTAGTAGCAGTCTTAATCTTGTACCCCTCACCTACCAGGCTCCCTGAGAAGACAACTGTCTCCTCCTCTTGTCCGGGGTGTAAAGGCAAATTCTCAGGTATTAGACTTGCTCCTATGTCCATGCCCTTGTCCTGTAACAAACGCTGTAGCTCACATAATACCTCACCAGTGCTCAGTTCCAGACCAATTGAACCTCTCTGGAGCCTGAATGTTAGAACCCCCTTCACAGCTCCTTCCTGTAACGAGGCACGATACACAAAATTACTAGTTAGTGGGGAGTTGAGGCTTACTCTTGCCAACAGCCTCCTCGCTTGCCCCCACGCATAAGCCCAATCTCTCGACCCCCGCACTCTTCTCCCAAAATACCTCCTCTCCTCGTGTGCTGTGGAAGGGACGCAGACTCCTTTGGCTCCTTTGATTTCACTCTCCGTGGGACCAGAATTAAATTCTGGAAAAAGAAGCCTGCTCGAACACATAACACTCCGAGCACGTCTGCTGCCTCGCTGCCTCGCTCCCCCGCCGGCCGCCGGCCGTTTTCACTTCCTGCCTCTGGCTCCGTCTCCCAGTGCATTCGTTGGTCTCCCCGACTCTCCGTTCCCTCCAGGGTCCTAGTGCCGGGAGCATTCCTCGCCAGGAAGGATGCGGCCTTGACTAGCTCAATTTCCCGTTTTATGTGGAAAAACAGAGAAAAGGCATCAGGGTGCTGCCCGCATTATGAAAAAGAAGTCGCCCGCTCCGCTCTCACCGTTTCGGCGCCTCTGTCGCTGCCTTCTTTCGGAAGAAATCACCTCCCGGACCGGAGCTCCCTCGGCAGACGTCAGCCTGCCGCCATGTTCCTCAACCCAATTCCAACTGTGTTTATTGCATTAAATGCGGATGTTGTTCTTTCACCTATTCAAATGTCACCAAATATCACTCATATATAGTATATATTGGTAAAAAACAATAATGTTCTAACTTCTGAACAATGCTACATGCAATTTTTAGAAGAATAATTACATTTTTTTCTTCTGTGATGAATCAAAAACTATTTTTTTTTTTTTCATTAATTAATATTTATACTTATGCCACCATATTTCATGTGGACATTCTGTCATATCACTCTAATTGTACAATATTGATAATAAAATGTCACAATACTGAATAATAATACAATGCATTTCTTTTATGTATGTAGGATAACCTGGCCCATTTTTCTCAACAAAATAAATTACTCCCAAACATATATTTTTTGTGTATTTATTTGGCATATCCCTCTTCGTGGCTGCTGTTGTCTGTCTACATTTATTTCGGTGACAGTTTTTAACCCTAATTCATCTAAATGAAAGAAAACTGTGATGAACAATTGATTGATGTATAAGCAAAAAAAAAAAAAATCAATTCATTGTCTGTCATCAGAGTCGCAAAAAAGATTAGCGACTCTGATGACAGACAATGAATTGATCCATTATGCTGCAACATATGTCAATACAACCGATGGTTCCTAATGGAAACACAATTCCTCATCTAGGTTAAGACCCCTGGATATTTAGTCTCAAATGAGATAATGTGCTTTGAATCGAGCCCAAACCGTGACGGGGAAATGGCTCTCATAATGAATTGTAGTGAGGACGAACATATAACGCCTATCAGAGAACTTGAGTGTGAGCAGTTTGTTGGAACGCAATGCAGTGCACTGGGATTTCTGGAGCTTCTTACAAACAACCTCCTGTGGAAATCCTTTGCGACGACAATGAACTGTACTGCATACCACAGTGCCAGCTTTGTACAAGTCACTCAACAGCTCGCCTCCCGTATAGAAATTGTTCACACAAAGGTTATTACTTTTGTAAAAGAGTGGCTGAACAAGCTCCCATGTAGAATTTATGGTGACTCCTGCATGGGAGGGCAACCTACAGGGTTTAAAGTGTAGTCCTTCTCTGTATACACTCTGAAGCTGTACATATAGCCAGTAGAGCTCTCACATAGCATGTACAGCTTGATGCCATAGCAGTTTTTCTTGCTCACAGTGTAGTGCCTGAACAGTTGCTGCCCTTTTTAAAGGATCAAGCACTCTTCAATGGCTATATTCTTTCCAGGAGCTTACATGTCTGGAAATCTGGCGGACAAATGTTCCACGACAGTCTGAATTTTGAACAACCTGTTATGGTCTGGATGGTCGAGGGGCAATGCAGCAGAATGGTTATTGAAATGCAGCATATTTTTCAATAGTCAAGATAGGGGTTGCCCAAACTGTGCGAGCAGACCAGTAGGAATGCTAGGTTGGTTTCTACACTAACACCATTTTGAGCGCAGAGCTCAAAAATATCTTCAACTCCTCAAGCGAAGTGGGAGTTTATTGGTGTACCCTGGAATGAGGCCCTAGAGTGCATCCATGCTCCCTCAGAAAGTGTTTGGAATGCAAATTTGTTTGCTGCACAGTTTGCTCAAGGACGTCAACATCCAAAACAAGCAGTGGTAAATCCAATAGGTTTTGCCTATGTGATTAATAAGTTTTATTTTTATGCAAGTTTTAGGTTGGTGAGCAGTTGTGCAATATAAGTAAAGCAGACTCTGTAAAAGTGTAATGACTTGATTTTTGAGAAAGACAACATATTGCGTAGTAACTTGTTCTAATATAAAGCACTCCTGTACCTAGTAGTGGAGTTCTGATGAGATACTGCTGAGACTTGGAAAGTTTAAGCAAAAATGCCTTCTGTAGAGGCATGGTGGAAAAATGTAGTGTACATTGAGGCAAACCTAATGATTTCGGACACAGCCAGTGGCTGTTCAAGTTGTGTACTGATCATGTGTTTGTGTGTCTTCACTTTCCCTTAAATAAACCAATGGAGGCAGTTTGAGTTTTAGCAGGTGATAGATGCATGGACAGACAGAATTGCTCTTTTATCCAGATGGGTAACATTTTTAAGTTGTCCTCTGGGAAAGAATGCACGTTCATAGTAGCCAAAAATACGATGATAACTCAAGTTCCTGGGCAAGAAGGAAACCAGCTGACACCAATTGACAGATCACGACAATGAGTATGTTTTCAAGCATTTTTCATTTCTGTTCGACAGACATTCACTCACGTTTTGGGAAGCATGCATGGTACTCTTGTGATTGATAGCCCATGTTCAGACCACTGTGCAGTGAGTCACTCGAGTCAAGAATCCAGTCAAGAATTTTTCTTTAGCAAACTGTATCATTTCAACTAGAGCTCATGTTTCCAATCTCTCAGACTCAATGACGCAGCTCATAAAACACAAACGGTTATGTTAAACATCCAAACTTGGAAATTACAAGTCCTGGATTTACTGCAGTCATCAATTCTCCCTATAACGGCTGCCAGAGAGGTTTAGTGAATTTGTCAATGTTTTGACATGTTACACAGGAGCGCTAACTGCTGTACAACATGGCTTAAAGTTTTTCAAAAAAGCACTAGGACCTGGCCAGTATTCACCATGTCATATGGCTTACTTTTTTACTTTAAGCCACAGCAGCATGTGCTGCTAAGAAACATATTTTTTTACCTAGTTGCACCCCTGCGGTATTATAATATATTGGGTGCAATAAAAAATATGTAATACTCGTAATTAGGCTCATAATATCATATTATTTTCATTTCTATAAGACCCAATTGTTTTCCTTGAAAGCATAAAGTGGCGCAGGTGGTGAATATTTTTGCTGCAAAAAAACAGATCTGTATTTTATGTGTATAGTTGAGTGGAATAGTAGGGCCAGCTTTTACCAGCGCTTTAAAACATATGAAAAGTATTTGAGAGAGGGGCTACAGAGAGATGAGAGACAATTTTCTCAAGTGGTATTGAGGTATTTGAGGAAGAAGTCATAGGATGGGGCGGGTCACCAAAAAAGATTGTCGCACCATGCACCACCAGCGCTAAAGATAGCCCTGTCTATACTTGCCGCCACACGTGTCTGCTCTCTGTATTGATCTAACATGCTGCTGTTGCCCGCTGTACAGACTGTGCTGTCGAAGGGACATCATGACTGCCATCATTGTGTCCCTCAGCATTGCTGGAAGATGAGTCACCAGATGGAACTCCACTGACTGAAAAATCACTTCCAGATTCTGCTCCATTTTCCTCTCCTTCAGATGCTGTCTCAGTATCTGCCATCTCAGTCTGTGATCCTGCCTCAGACCTGTCCTCCATAACCCGAGTTAGCACCTAGGCAGCAGTCACCCATCAAGATGCCATCAGTGGGTGTGTGAGATGTATGTAACAGTAAATAAAGACAAAGTCAACTTACCTTATCTTCTTAACTAAATCTACAAGTTCTCCAAAGACACCAAAAAAGACAGAGTATTACTTCACCATGTCACATACCCACTATCACAGCATAATTCTTACCAGTCTTACGCAAAACATTATATTTGGGGGAGCTGCTGGGTATTTACCAGTATAAAAGTAATTTATCAAAATTACAAATCTACAATTGATCTCAAGAAGCACACAATAACATAGTGTCCCCTGTAACTTTATGTGCAGGGGCCACTATGCTCCATGTGAAACTCAGAGTGCTATCACGTGGGGCAATGTAATTATGCAGCACATGAGTACCAAATTATGGAACAGGGTTGACTGCATTATGCAGCATGAAAAGGCAAATTAGACGGCATATCCCACATCAATATACTATCTACTGCATAATTTGCAGATGCCGCCCTTACACCTGAGGAGGCATTGCAGCTCCCTAAAATCCCACTGGACGGCAAAGGAAGATGGAGGAAGATCTTACCTTTGTCTTCTCACCGCCAGTGGAGAATGTGTGATTTCAGCATGCCTCGGGGTGCGCTGACATCACAGATGGGCTGGAGGGGGACGGGGAGAGATACGAAAGTGATTCCGCGTCTCCGCTACACGTTATGAAAAAAAGGAATCCTTTTGAAATCCTCTGGTGCTTGCACTGGAGAAAGCCCTCCCTGGTGTTGGTCAATGGCCAACAGACGCACTGGGGAGGGTGTGAGTGTGTCGCCCGATGGCCGACACCTGCACCTATAGTGTTTATCTGCATATATGTTCTTTGCATGCTCTCTGGCTCACAAAAAAACTGTGCCCCACAAGCCAAACAAAACCTAATTTCCTTATGTACTCCTGTGCAACACAATGAAAAAGTGACCTAGCAGTGAGCTACACAAGCAACTAATTGGATAAGATGATAATTGTCCATTAGTAAAAAAATAAAATGTTAATTCTATAATAACAATTGTGTTCATTAACTTTGGGCTTCATATGTAGAACAATCCTACTAAAAGTAGCAAGGAAGCCCGAAAAATAAACCAGATGGCATATGTAACATTTCCAAATTTCTACATGAACAACTAAGAGGCACCTTTATGCTCACATGGTTACGTGAACCAATAAACAAATATTTAACAAATACAATATAAAAAAAAGAAAGAAATCACATTAACCCCTTCGCAGCGGGGGTAATTCCCTCGCTGTGCTGGGGAGAGGGGGGCGCGCACAGGGCCCCTGTGCTCATGACGAGCTCAGCTCGTCATGAGGCACAGTGCTCGTGTGCTCATGACGAGCTGAGCTCGTCATGACCACACCCGTTTCCGTGGAACGTTCAGCACAGCAGGGAATTATCCCCGCGTGTGAGCGTTCCACGGCTCATGACGAGCTCAGCATAGACGGTGTTAAATCTGATTGCCACTCTGTAGTTATAGTTAGTATTCCCAAAGATAGTAATTCCTCAGATATTACCTCCCTAATAACTTTTCACCAGTTTGGCAACTCTCCACTACTCTTTACAGATCTATAGCACTTTCTACATTTTGAGATTATGTCAATTTTTGTAGTGAATCTTTAAGAGGGTGCAAAGATAAAAATGGAGTCCCAATACTAGTTTTTCACTAAGGCATTTTCCATAGCCTATTGTATCTGAAATAGCGCGAAAATGGCTGAATGTATTTACATGCAATTTGGCAGGATTATACATTATGATGCAGAGATTATGCTTTTTATATACTGCAGTTAAGGAGTGTGAGTATTTTTTTTAACTCTAGTCATTTAAACGTTGCGATATTCGTCACTGCGGTACTTTCGCAGAATTTCTCAAAATGTTGAGAAACTACCACGGTACATGGCCATATAAACTTATTGAAAAATATATCTAAAAATATGAATACATTTCCCTACCTATTATCACTTTAATGAAGTAGTAATAGGTAGGCACCTAGTGCTTGCCTATATCTAAAGCCCTAAACTGACCACAGCCAAAGTGTAGTAAAAACAATATGGCTGCCTGTTCATTCTCAAACAACAGCATTACTCAATTATATACTGACTTGTCATCCCCATGTACCATGGTACACGGCAAAGTTATCAGGGTATACCATGGCCAAAAATATAACTAAGTCCTAGCTGTATTATTGATTGCTGTACCCCTGCTTCACTCATGGTGTCACAGGGCAATGCAATACTTAAGTCGGATTTACAGAGGAACACAAAACTACCATGAGTGGCCTTTTGTTGACTCGTAAATCTGAAGAAACACAATGCAGCGCATCGCTGTTTTGCGTTACTCTGCACACAATAATCTACATTGCTGCTAAATTTCACATACATCCGTATGCCACACAACTGTAGCTACTCCACTATATGCTATTCTAGTCTACGCTCCTCCACCCTACGCCTCTCCACTGTACGAGACTCTACTCTGCACCACTCCACTCGATGCTATTACGGTGTAAGCAACAACACCGTACGCCACTCCAGTCTATGTCACTGACCAGTATGCCACTCCACTGGACACTACTCCACTATACGCTATTCCACTCTACGCTATTCTACTATACAGCACTCCACTCTACTCTATGCCACTCCACTCTACAACTCTCTACTGTATGCTATTCCACTGTATGCCACTCCACTGTACGCTACTCAACTCTACGCCACTCCAGTGTATAGCATTTCACTCTACTATGCTTGATTCTATGCTATTTAATTGGACCCCACTAAAATGTACGCCACTCCACTTTATGCTATTAAACTCTACCCCACGCCACTGTACGCCACTCTAGTCTACACCACTATATTATAAGCCACTCCCCTGTATGCTACTCCTCTATACACTATTACACTATGCTACTCAACTGTATAACACTCCACTCTATGCCACTCTACTCTACACTATTACGCTGTATGCAGCTCCACTCTACGCCAGTCCACTCTATGCTAATACATTGTATGCACTGTACGCCTCTTCATTGTATGACAAACCGCTATACGCGTCTCCAGTTTATGGTATTCCACTTTATACCATTCCACTGTATGCCTCTCCACTCTATGCTATTCCACTGTATGCTATTCCACTGTACGCTACTCCAATCTATGCTACTCTGGTGTATGGTGATCCATTCTATGGCACTTCATTCTATAGAATTTGCTTGGATGCCATTCCACTGTAATGATAGGTTTCCTCGACTCTACACTGTCAGTTCAATGTCTTCAACTATCAAAGCACAATAGATTAAAACATTAAAAACAACAAAATACATCATACAAATATTTGATATCAAAATACAGACAGATAAAATCATTAGCAGTGCGAAATCCAGAGGATAAGAATATAACATTAATGCAAACAAAAAATGTCAATTAGGGTAAAAGCCAAAAACTAGAAAAACTGGCAAGCTATGAATTGCTAGCTACAATTAATGACGCTATCACAAAACCCAAGCAAGGAAAGATTCATACATAGGCACAATTACTAAACCCAAGAACAGGTTCATAATGTAAAAACTCCCTGCTCAGACTTAAGGCTAACATATCATACTAAATTAGGGCTCATTTAACTATCACTACAGATCCGATATTTAGCTCAGTTGTGTAGGGTACTAAACAAGAAATGGCTAACTGCAAATGCCTCCCACTCTATGCTAATCCACTATACCCTATTCCACTCTACACCACTCTACTGTATACCACTCCACTCTACACTATTCCACCCTATGGTACTCCACTGTACAGTATTCTACTGAACCCCATTCCACTGTATGCTATTCCTCTTTAGGGTAATCCACTCTATGCCACTGCAGTGTACGCTACTCCACTCTATGCCACTCTATTGTATGCCACTCGCTATAACTCCACTCTATAAAGGTGTACCACACTTCATGGCACTCTTCGATATTCTACTCCACTCTATCCCCGTGCTCTCCAATGTACAACACTCTGTTCCACTATACAACACTTTTCTATACGATACAGCACTCCAGTATACTGTACGAGACCCAACTCCAAAACAGTTTACTGCCTACGCTACGTCAGTACACTCCACTCCGTGCCACTCTACTTTACGATACACCAACACACTCTATTGTATTTACTCCACACTACGTTACACCACTCCACTCAACTGTTCTCCACTGTACAAGACTTTACCTCACTCTTTGCTACTTTACAACAATCCAATCTATGCAGCTCCACCGTTTCTATACTTCATTCTATGCAACTCCACTCTACAACACTCTACTACCCTGTATGCCACTCTCCGACACTTTACTCCTGTCTATACCCCTTCACTCCACTGTACAACACTATACTGTACTGTAGTCCACCACACTCCACTCTACTCTACAATACTCTAGTCCACCATGCAACACTGTAAGCAACTCTTTGTATGCCACTGCACTCCACTTTATCCCACTCTGCTCTGACACAGTCCTCAACTCTACTCCACTACATTACAATATGCTACTCCACACTACACCACGCAGTGCCATTGTACTTTATAACACTCTATGCCAATCCACTCTACCACACTCTACAGCAGTGTACTGTACAACCACTCTACTCTATAAAAAATCTCAACTAGAATGTATGCTACTCGAGTCTACTGTAGTCTACATCACTTTGCAATAATGTACAACACCCCACTACACTCTACTGTACAACACAGTACTACAATTTGACACTTTACTGTATGCTACGTCACTCTATGAAACTGCACTCCACACCACTATAGTCTACGACATGCCACTCCACTCTAAGAAACTTTACTCCACTCTACACTACCCAGCTCCAGTGTATTCCACTCCACTATACTCCACTCTGCTTACACTCCACTTCAAGATACCCACCCACCAAGCCACCCACCCAGAAATACTCAAAGCACCTTCAAGACACTGAGGCAAAATATAAGAAGAAAACTGGACCAAGACCCTATAGGAACATCCACCCAACCACACCAGGAACCTAAATGTCGACTCAAAACTCTTCAATAAATGGCTCACCGACAGCACCAACCACACCGCTCCCACCAGAAACAAGACCTACAAAAACAGCAAACGACCCAGATGGTACACAAACGACCTCAGGGAGTCCAAACACCACTGCAAACAACTTGAGAGTAAATGGGGATTCAAAACACCACAGCAAGATGCACAGACAAAGTCACCCTCAACCTTTGCCGCCAACAACTAGAACATAGAAAGAAAAAGGCCCTAACTCTCAAACTCGAAGCCAGCTCCAACAACGGCAAAGAACTCTTCAACATCGCCAAGGAGATCTCAAATCCTGCAGCTTCCAACAACGACATCATCCCATCCCAAGCACTCTGCAGCAACCTCTCAAACCTCTTGAACAGACAATTGCCAAGATCTACAACACATTCGACCCAAAGCATACTGATATGAACTCCCCTGACTTGCCAGACACCTCTTTCATCGCCCAAGAGCAGCCAAGCAACTGAAAGCCCCTCTCGAACAAAGAATCCACTGCTCTGATGAATACCATCCACTTAGGAGCCCCCTCAGACCAATGCCCTAACTTCATATGCAACCTTAGAAGAACCATCATATCCCCTGCACTCACCACTACCAACATCTCCATAACCACTACCACCTCCCGACTTGCTGGAAGAAACCAACAGCTGTCCCCAACACCCTCAGTAGCTACTGACCAATCTTGCTCTTGCCATTTTCAGGTAAAGTCCTGGAGAAAGCCATCAATACCCAACTTGCAGGCCACCTAGAACTCCATCAACTCCTATTCAGCTCTCAATCAGGCTTTTGCACCAACCACAGCACAGAAACAGCCCTCATTGCATCCACCAGTGACATCAGAAGCATCCTCGACCGAGGAGAATAGGCTGCAACATTTATATTCCACAACTTCTCCGCCGCTATTGCTATGGTCTCCCACAAGTCATTCATCAGAAAGTTTCAACACTTGGGTATCTGCGGACTGGTTCGGTTCAAGATACTTAATTCGGTTAACCGGAACGATCAAAGCACAATAGATTAAAACATCAAAAACAATAAAATACATCATGAAAATATTTGATATCAAAATACAGACAGATAAAATCATTAGTAGTGCACAATCCAGAGGATAAGAATATAACATGAATGCACACAAAAAATGTCAATTAGGGTAAAAGCGAAAAACTAGAAAAACTGTCAAGCTTGAATTGATAGCTACAATTAATGAAGCTATCACAAAACACAAGCAAGGAAAGATTCATACATAGGCACAATTACTAAACACAAGAACAGGTTCATCATGTAAAAACTCCCTGCTCAGACTTAAGGCTAACATATCATACTAAATTAGGGTTAATTTTACTACAGATCAGATATTTAGCTCTGTTGTGTCAGGCACTAAACAAGAAATGGCTAACTGCAAAAGCAATACGACCAGAAGTATCTATTTTTAATATTCTCAAAGTTACTGCCAAGTCAGAGGTACCCATATTCTGACAGATCTGCAGTATTCACTTCGACACACCATTTGGTACTCAGGAAAAGTAGAGAACATGTTCCTCTGTTTCGGCGGTTTGGCCACAGACTGGGCAAGTAGTAGTAGACAAGTCTTTTTTCCATTTAGAATTAAAAACCATGGTTGGTAAACAGCCTAGGCATAACCTCACAAATAGGCTCCTCGCCAAAGTCTGGCAAGGAGTCTAAAAAACTTTAAACTGAGGATACAATTTAAACTCTGAGAACTAACTAGTCAGACGGCCAGAGTTCCAGTGAATGGATTTCAGTCTTACCATCTCTGACCTGTGAATGGCGCAAGGATTGTACCACAACTTGGTTAAGCCACGCTTCCTGAATCAACTCGAAACAAACTTTAACCAAGGAATTGTTGAAACATCTCTCATGCCCAGTAGGTCACCAAGACACTCCATATACACTGAAAGCTCAGGGGTAGTCCAAATATACACCCAGTAGGTCAAGGGCTTCAATTGTACTATATCCGCAATTCACTTTAAGCTCAAATCTGAGAATAGTGATAAAAGGGGCTTAGTTACCAAGACTGGAATAAGTGACCTAATAAATGAATTCTCAGCCACAGCAAGTCTCTGGTTGTCAACATACCCCCCAATTCGGCACCAGAAAGTGCCACACTCTGAGCTTTCGCTCTGTAGGCCTCAAGAGCAGAAGAAATAGGACGTGAATAGGATCGCGTGTGAAAACAGTAACTAGCACTGAATCTATGGGTCAATAGGAAAGAGCTTTTGATAACCTGAGAGCTCCAGGTTAAGTTGTCAGTCACTCTGACTCCCTGGTAATCAAAGCTACAGACTCGCTTGAGAGGCATTTAAGACACAATTACAGGTTTTCCCAGGACCACAAATCATAAATTTAGTTTTGTTGGCATTTAACTCAAGGCATCGCTGTTTACATAAGCCCACAAACTTATTCAGGAGCAACTGTAGTCCCATTGGAGTCTTTGAAATAAGCAGAGAATCATCTGCAAATAATAAGATGGGTACCTTCATACCAGTCAATGACGGAAAATCGTTTTTAAAAGCTTGAAGCTTCTCCACTACTCCATTTATGTTTAGCGTCAGTAACGTGGGAGCGAGGATGCATCCTTGTCAAACGCCGCCGTTAATAGGGATACGATTAGTTAAATTTTCTATTACCCAGCAGACCTGGGCGTAAGTCCCCTCATATAGCCTAGCTAAAAAGATTAATGAGAGTTGTTTTATCCAGCACCTCTGTAGTAAAGTTCCTATATTCCCAATAGGCTCTGCGCATTGGAATAATATACACTATAGATTTGACATAGGACTGAGGTCAGTATTTCTCTATCGAGTATACTAAACTTAATTGTGAGTGCCAGCTAGCTCAGAGGTCACTAGAGACTTTCTCGAATACACAAGAAGAGATTAGTTTCTGACAACCGCATAAACATGACAACTTCGTTTCCCCTAGAATCGAAACATATCTTCAGAGTTGTGGAAACAATAGATAACTAGTTCACTCAGTCAATCGTGCATGCTTCATTTCTACAGAGTTGCATAGAAGTAGAGAGACAGGCGTTTCAATAAAAAGGGGTTTATTGAGCAGTCTTCTTTCTCATGCATGAGAAGTGAACTGCTACAATCGTTAGACAGAATACAAAGTATAATGCGTACAGCGTAAACAGTAATATAAAATAATACTGTAATATCATTGTTTGTTGCTATGACATGTAAAAATACATACATAAATAACACAGGCTAAAATACTCAACTGGTACTTCTAAAATACGCCTACTCCAATGTACCTAACCTAGGTCTAGTACCAGGAAAGAAGTAGGTGTTTGTCTTTAGCATAGGTTTAGTTTTGCCAAGAATTGCCAAAGGTTTCTCTAGGTTCTAATGAGCTCCATACCTTAGAATGAGAGAAGTTGGTATCTCTTTCAAGGACTCGATATCCCAACACTATAATCAAGAACACGAAAACCTCTCCTAGAACTAAGAATATAACAAGGTAAACACTCTAATCTTTGATTCAAAACATTATCATTGTCCCACACAGAAGGTATTTAATTGAAAAACATATATATATTTATTATTATTTCTTTCGTTTTCCAACATCTTCATTCATTAGTTAAATAAAAATAAAAAACATCAGTATAAATTCAATATACATTTCAAAACATATATGAAAAACGCCCGCTCATAACTTCAGTGCACACTCCACTCACACCCATCCAAACCATCATCAATCGTACCTCTCGACAATATGTACAAGAAACACAGGATAATTACAAAACATTAACATTCAAATATATACAAAAAGATCAAACACATAAGAAAAAAGACAAGTAAAAACAGGAAAAAAGCGCCGACGCGCGTTTCGGAACAGGACCGATATTCGCCAATCCTTCGTCAGGGCGCATGTAGATACATGCAATTTCTTCAGTGTCTTCTTAGAACATCAGAAGAATTTTCCTCAGATAATATCGAAAACTTGATTAAATCAATAATGATTGTGTGGCGAAATCAATTCAGGGCGGCAACTTCATATCTTAATACAAAATTTTAAGCGAATATCTGTGGGGACAATGAAACAACTTATCAATAAATCTGATAGATGTAATATATACTGCTGGAGAACCATCACCCGACATTTGAAAATACCCGAGAAATAAAGTGTTGGCCAGAGAGAATAATAGTAAAAGCGGTAAGAATTAGTCTAAGAAAGAAAAAATAAAAGATGTAAGAAAAAGATAAACGAAAAAACGTCACAAATAGGAGGTGAAAATACACACCAGACCATCACCATGTTAAAATATACAGAATCCATTTAAGCCATATAACAAGTTTCCATGCATCCAAAAAAGGAAAAGCAATCAAACAAGGAGGCACATACACCTCTCTTCAGACAGGGAAATACATGGCGGTACATATATTGAAAAGTACATTTTTCAATATATGTACCGCCATGTATTTCCCTGTCTGAAGAGAGGGGTATGTGCCTCCTTGTTTGATTGCTTTTCCTTTTTTGTATTCTTTACCCAACCTTGCCGGCTGGTATGTGTTTTAGGCAATACTGAAAATGGAAAATTGTAATAGGCAGAGTGATTGTTCCATGTATTATCCATTCAGTAGCTGGCTTTTCTGCTACCGTAAATGGTAATCTTTCCAGTTTTTCAATGCTCAGCACCGTATAGTCTGCTCCCCTCTGTGCCAATTTGATCTGTTTACCAGTGAGATTGAATTCTGAAAACAGTGACGTAGTATTAATTAGACACCAAGGCACATAGCCTGAATGAAGGTTTTGCACATCCAGCCTAATAGCATGATAGAACGTAATTGCGACTGACTATGTTGCAACATGACCAAGTCCTGTTCCATGATGTATATGGCAGAAGACATTATGCTGTCCAATGAATATATCCTGGACGACAGAGTCATTAACCCATTGTCAACCACAGAGAGAGTTTTCTCTAAATGAATACGATAAATTTCTCGTATTCGTTCTGCATTTTCTGCTTGCGTAAACTTCAATGCTTCATTATAAGCAGCATAGATACCGGCATATATTAAACATTTATGACACGGTTTTCTTGGTCCTAGCAAGAATTCCCTAAGATCAGCGCCATCTTTAAGTAAAGATATGTGTTGCTTTACATCCTTGAGTGTAGATCTATGTAGCCAATCAAGGCACAGCTTCCCTACACTGTATGTTGTAACTATTCCTGGATGCTGTCTCTGAACATATCTTGGGTCTGGCCTATTGAATGTGAAACCCTGTGCTTTGTTCAGGAATCTATCTTGACAGTTGTTTGTGTCTGTGGGCCAGATCAACCATTTATTCCAATCTGGATCTGTTCTGTTGTGAAGCAAAATAGTATGTACGTCGACCTCCCCCTCTGAAGTGTTATCATTATCAGGTGTGGGTGTAGGTATGGACGGATTGTTCATATCTTTGATCTTGGCTAAACCAAGGCTGTTGGACAGTGTCATTCAAAAACATAACTTGCTCAGTGATGATGCATGCTCTTAATAAAGCTTCTACCCCCTGAACCTGCCAATCTTTTGTACCCCAGACAGTTTTTGTCTCAATGTTGTCTTTCCAAAAGGCGAAATCTAGCGTAGACAGTTGGGCATAAAAGGCTGCAGAATAAATCTGTTTTGTATAGGTCAACATACTTTTCATTCCTGTTTTGTTTACATTTTTAAAGTAAAATGATTCTGGATTTGATACATTGAACCCTGAAAAGTATGGAAACTTATTGGCAAAAGTTTTCAAGCTACCCTTTGAAGGCGTAGGACAATGTTCCCATTGATTATACATTAATACATTTCTAGGATTTGCAGATTTGCTCAAGATATGATGACCATAGTGATTATAACAATACATCTGTTCATAGTCTGAAGAACCTTCTAAATATTCATGATCAGTAAATACTGCAGACATTTCTAGGTCTGACATCATATTATTAACAGTCTTGAAGTCCCAATCATCAGAAAAGGTACTAGATGAAACAAAGTCACTTAGTGAAATCTTGAATTGGTGTGGAATCTTCAACAGATTCAAGGGGTCCAAAAATGTCACATTCTGTTTTGTCTCATGCTATACCACCAGGTATAGGAACGGCTTTGATGTTCACTGATGACAAGTCTTTCTGTTCACCATGGGATGATTTGTGTGGCTTGAGGAGTAAGTTGACATTCTTACTTGCTGTGTCCATTTTGACATATCTTCCATTTATCAGCACACCCAACACAATTCAAAGTTCAATCCATGGTGAAAACAGAAATCATTTGCTTGTTCTTTGAAAGTTCTTTTTACTGGTGTAGTTTCAGGCTCACTGGGATCCTCGGAAAACGTATCAAAGTTAATGAAATAGCCAGAGGCTGTTGGGATTGCATCAGGATTCGTTGAAATCACTGGGACCACTTGATCACTTGTTTTTTCATTGTACTGTTATTTGGGTTTCAAGAGGTACAAGTTCCATAGCTTTGTTGCTTAGTCCTTCATTTCGTACTGTAGATTCCTCAAAGGTGATAAGTCTTTCAGTTTGAACCACTTTGATTGTAGCCAGATTAGTGTGTCTGCTACATTGGTGAGGTCCACTTGGCCTACTGCTTATTATCGGCCACATGATGTGGTTTGACCAGGTCGATGGACACAAACCTGTTCTCCTTTTTACCAGCAAGGGGCGGCAGTAATATTGTTCTTGATCCGTGGATTGTTAGGATATGTACTGGTTGTCTGTAAGAAGGCCCAAATTCCTTTTTGTCCGTGATCTTTTCTCTGACTAGATTCCCAAGCTTAGGGATCCAGACAGACCTTGCTGGGACGGTCGGTTTTTCCCCAGTGGTCGTTGGCTTCAGGATCACGTTGCTTTGTTTTGTTCTTATTTCTTTAAAGTCCTGTAAAACAGCCAAACGATCTTTGATATCAAAATCCTTTTGGTCCGCCACTGATGTCTGACAATCAAGGTCCGCAACCAGCATCCTACTCCCAAAAAGGACCTCATAAGGAGCGATACCCCCTACAGAAATTCTTGGCAAGGTGTTAAGACTACGTTGGACACTTATTAGATGTTTGCTGCCTAATTTAGTTTTTGAACGAGTGATTGCAGCTACGGAAGCTGGTTGCACAGCTGCCTTCGCGGCTTCATCAGCCAATGAATTCCCTGCAACGTGAACGCCATCACGTTGATGACTCAGCGTATCTATCACGTGAGTGTTTTGTGGTCCTTGTCGTAACTGAACTACTTGTTCACAAAGCAGTTTATGCTTGATTGTGCCACCTTTTGCATCTTTGTAACCGTTTTGAATCCAGTTTTGCATGTATTCATTGCAAGATTGAACACAATAATACGACTCACACACTATGAGTGTGGGGAATTCGCGATCCGTACTCTCAAGTGCCATCTTGAATGCTTGTAGTCTCCTAAGTATTGAGTTTTAGTGACCATTGGTCTAAATTTGCTATTGCGCCAATGACCTTTAACGATTGCGCATGCTGCCCTATAGGCTTGTTTACCCCTCGTAGCGGGTTGAGCTGATCCATCAGTATAAATTATACATTCATACTGGTCAAGAGGCAGATTTTCAGTAAGCAGAGGACATTCTTGTTCGTATTGTAGAAATAATTGTGTTTTCAAATATTGATCAAAAACGTATTCAACATCTGTTGCAGTAAGAGAATTAACCCATTGTATCCATCGCGGATGTAAAGCTTTAGCATTAGGAATGCTTGCTTTTGTCACTGCCTCTAAGGCAGGTACAGGTGTAACAACCATAATGCGCTTGCCCTGTGCGAGGGCTCTTTCTTTTGCTACAGCAGTCTGAACTGCTGTCAGAATTTTCTCTGTTGAAGTGAATTTTATTTCTGTTTGTGTGTACAAGTGTGATTTGTAAGCTATAGGCATTTTTTCACCTTCGTTAAAAGTTAAGTCTGTGAATCCGCATTGTCCTGGAATGATTCGGAACACTAAGTTGTGTACGTTTACGCGTGTTTGTAAATGTTTAGTTGCTAACATGTCTGTTTGTAATGAACGCAACATTTCTGTGTGTTTTTGTGTCCAATTTACTGTTTAAAAAAATAAACAGGTTTTATCATTTCGTAGAGAGGTATATCCCTTTCTGCGTAGTTTAGAATGTAAGTTCTTCCAAAATTTAGGAAACCTAGAATCAACTTTAAGTTTTTCAGCGTTTTTGGAGGTTGGAGCAGCGCACATTTCTCTAGAAAGTTTGCTGCCAGTCTTTTTCCTTCACTTGAAAGTTCATATCCTAAAAATAGGATGTTTAAATGGGCAATTCTAGATTTTTTTTAATTGAATTTGTAACCCTCAGATGCGAATCCAAGTATAATGGTATTTACCATTTTCAAGTGCCTATCCAAGTCATCATCTGTCAGATAGATGTCATCAACATATGACAATGCTTCATCATCATAAGTTTGTAGTAACTCTGTTCTATCTAATGTGATTTTATATTTTTTACACACAATGTTATTTATTAATGCTGTACTGAGTGCGTTTTGCACTGAAAATGTTCTGCAACAAGAGTTTAGATGTCTGTAACCCAATACTAGACGATATGTATTGTCTGGTTTGGAGACAGGAAATAAACGAGGAAACAAACGAGGTGACGAAGTGCATGTTTCAATCACCTCCTGGTATTCAAGTTGATCTAATATCTCCCTGACCTGTTTTTTAGCTTCTTGCTTAACTGGATGCCTTACTGCAGTTGGTTGATATTTTAACTGGATTTTATGGTGAGGGGAATCCTCATCCCATCCTACATAATTTTTGTAAAATGCAGGAGCTTGGGCTAGTGTTCATTTCCTGGCATAAGTATATTTTAAATGAATTGGAATGTGGTTGGAGAAGGCTGGCATAATGATGTACTTGCCATGTGGGCACTCCCCGACAAATTCTGGTGGATAGTCTTGTTCAGCTAGAAGAATGTCATAACCCTTAGAGAGTCGCTACCAAAAGAGTGCTCTTATTTTTCTTGGTATGTCTCCCTCCATCCGGAGTGTTATTTCATATAACTGATGTGGAGAACTAACCTTGGTATCTGCAGTTTACTTTCAACTTGAATGAATTCATTCAAATCAACTGTCTCCAGATGATCCTTCAGGTTCTGGCGAGCTATGGGGACTTCTGCTGCGCTGTCCAACATTGTCTGAGCCCATTCTCCGTTCTTGAGTTGTGTCCTCAAGATCCTCGGCATGTCTGCTTTTTAGACCTGCTACCTTCTTTTTGGTGAATTGAGGTTTCTTGTTTTTCTGAACGTGTTGATCGTCTTTGGACTTCAAGCATTCTTCCTTGTTTCCTGACGGTCCTCTTCTTTCGGATTTCTGTGATGAAGTCTGAACGGTACGAGAAGAACGTGTATCAGTATCTGGATATCTATCAGGTTTTCTCAAAATATTCCTGTTCCTGATGTTATACCTCCTTTCAAAGGGCTCCTTTTGAGGAGACCTACCTCTGGAATGAGAACACGTCTCTTTAGAAGTTTGTTTAGTGTTTTCCCACTTCTTTTTAGAAGGAGTAGGAGTGTTTTAAGTAAAGACCTCTAACTGTATAATTCTATTAAATTTTCTATGTTACTAAGTAAGTCCTCGTCCGACATTGATTTAATGTCAGGGTCAGGTGTGTAGCCAGCTAGAGCCGACCATATTGCTCCTGGTCTACCTAGTAGACAGAGCCTGGTAATGTGATTTAAATATTTTAGGGTGGCTTTAAACCGGAGCTCATGCTCCTGGTAGAGTCAGAGTCAGAGTCAAAAATACTTTATTCGATTAGTTAAAATCATAAAAGTATACTACAAACACATAAAAAAACATATAAAAGCACATAAATGTGTATAAATGAATGATAAAATTGAGATTACATTTCATACAAATTTCAGCAAATGCAGTGCAAGGAAGTCGTATACGTTTAAAATGATGTTTAAAATGTTTAAAATACAACCTATTTAAAAACTATATTGGACAAGATTATTATACAAGTCTGCAGGGATAGATTATATAATATGTGACACTTATATTTACATGGTTCAATCGGGTATTGTGTGGCACAATGATCTAGATCGTTTTGCTCTCATTGCTGCAACCAAAAAACTTGCGACTCCATACATCACAATAGGGGTCTCCATAGTTTGTAAAAACAACAATGCCGGTTTCACTTGCACAAATCCCCTGTTTCTCAATAGTGGTAAGATATATTTTTTCCTCCCCTCCGCAAAAAAGGGACAGAAAAATATAAAATGGGACTGGTCTTGGTCGGAAAAGGAGTCGCATTTACATGGGGCATGGTCCCTTGGCTTGTTCCATTTCAGGTATTCTCCCAGAAGGAGGTGCATCTGGTTGAAACGAAATTTGGTAAGCTCCTGGTATGTGAGTGGAATTTCTATATCCTCAAAAGGAATTTATTCCTCTGGTGGTTCATCTTCTTTGTAGAAGTGAAACACACGTGTTACCGGATTTGCTTCAGGGAAGAGTATCCATGAATAGAATACCTCTGTCTGGTGATATTCATGTGCCTTTATCACAAAAACTGCCCTACCACCTCTCGATGTTAGGCCATGTTTTATAAGTTTTATAGTGATGGCTTTCCTTAAATTTAGCGGAATGCATATAACATTCTCGTCTGTTTCTTGGAAACCTGTGAAGTTATAAGCTGTATCGGCTGGATCAGCTGCAGCTCCACCGGTTTCGGTGTTGTTGCCGTTATTCGACATTGTTTAATGAAAATTGCAGAACAAGTTTCAAGGAAACAAAGATAAGGTGCTCAATATTTTGGAACACTGTATCCTTCAACGTTGAACAAACCACAAACTAATACATAGGGTTTTTCGTCCTACTCAGCTACGGCGGATATGATCCCTTTACCCACTCCAGACGTCTATTGGAGTATTACGGAAAAAGGGGTCTTTGAGAATAGCACGACTGAGTTACTTTAGTATCTAGCGTTAAATTAGTGCCTTACCAAAATGTTGGGCACCATGTAGTGTAGTTCCTCTATAGATTTGACATAAGACTGAGGTCAGTATGTCTCTATCGAGTATACTAAACTTAATTGTGAGTGCCAGCTAGCTCAGAGGTCACTAGAAACTTTCTCGAATACACAAGAACGGATTCGTTTCTGACAACCGCATAAACATGACAACTTTGGTTCCCCTAGAATCGAAACATATCTTCAAAGTCGTGGAAACAATAGATAACTAGTTCACTCAGTCAATCGTGCATGCTTAATTTCTACAGAGTTGCATAGAAGTAGAGTGACGGGCGTTTCAATAAAAAGGGGTTTATTGAACAGTTTTTTTTCTCATGCAAGAGAGGTGAACTGCTACAATCGTTAGACAGAATGCAAAGTATAATGCGTACAGCGTAAACAGTAATATAAAATAATACTGTTATACCATTGTTTGTTGCTATGACATGTTAAAATACATACATAAATAACACAGGCTAAAATATTCAACTGGTGCTTCTAAAATACTCCTACCCCAATGTACCAGGGAAGAAGTAGGTGTTTGTCTTTAGCAGAGGTTTAGTTTTGCCAAGAATTGCCAAAGGTTTCTCTAGGTTCTAATCAGCTCCATACCTTAGAATGAGAGAGGTTGGTATCTCTTTCACAGACTCGATTTCCCAACACCCCGCAAGGGGAGTCAGAAACACTGGAGCTGGATTCTCGGCTGAGGGTGACAGCTTCTGGTCAGTGCGTCAGCTGGAGAGTTGGCTTCCTTCGGCACTTGCTGTAGCGAGCTGCGCCGTGCAAGTAGGTAGTCGAACTGCACCAAACCACACCGTGCTTTGCTATAGCAAGTGAAGGTATATTTATACCTTGAAGGTGTTTAGGAATGCCAGTATTGACGTAAAAGTTGGACATATGAACGACATGGATGAACCCCTAAGGCACAGCTTTCCAAACTTTTTATGTTGGTGACACACCTTTTAGACAATCTCCACCTAGTGACACGGTCATGCGAGTCAGCCAAGCGAGCCGGCCCGAACCACTTTACGGAGGGTTCGGGGTTCCCCACCCCTCCCTCCCCCCTCAAGAAAATGTTGAAAAAATAGTGGGAAAATGGTGCATTTTCAAGCAAATTTGAAAAGCAGGAAGGTTAATAAAGCAATTTTTAATCTGTTCTAACAAAGACAGTGATTGTCAAAACTGGGTGTAAGCAAGGGTAGGTTTGTGCCTGAAACAAGAATATAATGAAACAAGAATATAATGATGCACACATTGACACATGCCCCAGTGATTTACGGCACAAAATGGGTGGGTTCACGTACTGCCAACCCTTTCAACCATGCACAAAGTCCGCCTGCTGCCTTGCTGAATAGGAGTTATAGAAAAATCTGTTCAGTAAGGGGGAATTGTGAGTGGTAAAACAATCATGCAACTTATCAGCTGGTCTCTGCGCATTGAACTCAGGTGGAACCGCTTTCCAAGAGGTCCAGAGCTACAAATGGACGGCAGCAAGCTCTGGCCAGAGTTGGAGCAAAAAAGACAATGGAGTCTTATATGTTTTCTGCACTCACAGCATGGTTGGAAACCTGTTGTTTTAGGAGAAGACACTGTTCCTTTGCACACTAGACTAGACAAGACTGACAAAAGTGGGAGCGGAGCTCCACAACCACATTTCAATGAGAAGAAAGGAACTGACGTCGGCTTACAGTGGTGGCGCTTATATGTGGCTCACTCTGTCACTTCTGTTCTGGGGTGGCACAAAGTCTACTATAAGCTGCACCACGCAACATAGAGGCACACGGTATCCTTGTTTCGAAAAGTTTCCGGATCCTGTCTGGCCCCTGAGGAATATTATCAAGCTAAGAAATGTATGTTTAGAATTATCCATCAGAAGTAAGTGGCTTATAAATTAAAATCTTGCCCCCCTCATCATTTTAAATAGCAGAACAAACAAAAAACCAACTATATTAATTTTGAAAATCCCCAAAGCGTTGTAACATTCTATTTTAAAGGTATTTTCAAATGCTAAGCAATGTATTTATACAACAACATTCTGGATTTTCTGACAGTTGTATCACCATGGCATATGTCTGTGCAAAAAATGACGAGAAGATACACAACACCCTGGCATCCCCGTGTCAGGTTTAGCATACCAAGGCATATTAATCTCTACCCAAAGGTGGAAAGGTAAGGGAAACATGGGAATCGGTGGAACGAAGGCATAGTAAAGTAAGTGGACCCCATGAAAGCAAGACTATAATAATCCACATTTGTAAAGCGCGAACCATCACCCGTTAGGGTCTCTGGGCGCTGGGGGCCGTCGGGAAGATTAAGTAAGCTATTGCCCAGAGTCACATGATGCTGGGCTAATCTGCCGCCGGCCCCAGGGATCGAACCGTGATCCCCAGATTCCGGAGTCAGTCACCCTGGCAGCGGCGCCACACCTCTCCCCACTAGACTAGACCAGTTAACAACAGAATTACAATCAACACAATGCAGCAGTATGAGTGATTGGCTGGACTATTAGCCATGGAGCGAACAAGCTAGAAAAGTAGATTGGATACATTACAAACTGCTTTTCAAAGATATGGAAGGAGCAGAATGCAGTCAGGCAGCTTAGTAGCTCTCTAATATGTATCACAGAATAATCATAGGTACTGAACAGGAAGTGATAAAACTTACGGAAAGTCACATTTGGAATGAAATGGCTGGAACAATCTTGAGGGAGTGAGAGAAGCCTATTCAGTGTTACTAAACAAAGGCCTAAGAGAAACTGCTGCCTCTTATGCAGGCAGTTTGCGGGAATAATTAACAATATGGCTACTGGTGTGAAATTAAAAGCCACCATATCGTATGCTTACAACCATTTCCACATCAATTTTCATCAACCACCCCAGGAGGGAAGATCGGTAACTTCTTGGAACAGACTGCCCTGATTCAGCAAGCCACACAAACTAAACAGTCAAGGTGAATCATAACATCACAGGTTCAAGTATGTACAATATAGTTACATTTTGTCATTGTGATGCAGGATGAATCTACAGACATTCATAAATAATTCTTCAGAAAGAAGTTGAGTTTTCTGCGCCATAGCTTACTTAGAGAAAAAAATCAAACAGAATATTCAAGGAATTAAATGAAACTCTTTTAATATACCAGTGCCTCGTCTATGAATATATCTGTGTATCCAGTCTATTGACAAGTATGACTTACGGCAGTAAAAAACTGAATCTATCAATGATTTCCATAACTTTAGATGAACTTTCATTATATATGGAGTATTTTACATCTGTTTATAATTCATAAAAGTTCATAGTATATGTTGGAGATGGAACAAAAAAATTATCTTGTGAGTGGAAGTGAGCTTGCTCACATAAACATAATAATGACTATTAGAAGTTTAAGCAAATCAATCTCTGTATTTCACTTTCTAAAAAGACGGCTGCAAATGAGGTTAACATATATCTCTCCCATCACAACTCATTTGTGCTTGCCAAATATGGGTACCATTGAGTTTTAGTAAGCACGCCTGCTTGCTTTTCTATGTCTGACTTGTAGAGCCATGTTTATGAGCAACATTTCGCAGCATCCTTGCTATGAACACAGATGTCTGGGGGGCGTGGCTGAGCACACAATGGTGGTGGACATCCCAGGTTAGAGCTCCGTAAGAAGCTCCCCTACCACAGGCTATTTCTCCGCTAAAAGTATCCGTTTTGGCTCGGAATCGTCAGCGGGAGAGTCCGAGACACCCGACTATCGGCTGCCGAAATTTGCAGTTATTTGCTCCAACCGGGCCGTCCCGGTGGTGAGAAGTCCCGGGCGACCCGCCGACGGACGCTTCCGGCCGGCGAGAGAAGGCACTTGAGGCCGGGGATTCTGCTGGCCTACTGGGCCCCGACACGATAAACAGTGACCCAGGGATATCATCGGGCCCTGACCACCCCTGGGCCGACATCGGGAGACAGCGGTGTAGCCGAAGGAGGCGGGGTGACTTCGACCCCCCAGCTGACAGCCGCGAGGAAAAGATCGCGACCGGCGACCCCCAGCAGCAGCTTCCTATGGCGTGGTGGCCATTGGCTTTTGCCTAGCGCTCACAGTGGGAAGATCTGAGGCGCACCACCCTTACCTAGCGAGAGCAGTATTCGACTGCTTACCCTGGACGGCTCCGCTGAGCCATGGATGTGACGCCCTCGCCTGGGGCTACTTCTGGTAGGCGTGGACGACCAATTGAGGCAGAGGACGCGACCTAGCTGCTGGGCCCTGCGGAGGTAGAGTGCGGTAGGAATCTCTAACCGCCACGGCGATGTGTCCAGCGCCCTGCTGATTCCGGTGCACAGCGGTGAGTGCCCGCGCTGTCCCCCCTGCTGCGGCGGAGACCCGAACTGCCTGTGTCTCGGACTGGGAGAGGTGCTGCGAGGGACCTCTGCCTGGGCCTCCGCCTGCACCGGTGGCATAGACGGCGGCGCAAAAGGGGGGGGTGGGGTTGGAATTCTCTATGGGCCTCGCCCTGTCGCTTTCCCCTCACTGTTGCTGACGCACTTTTGGGGCGCTACATTCTACGGACCCGGCCCTGAGCCCAGATACACGTTGGAGGCCCGCCCTATCAGTGGGGCATGGACACGGTCTGGGTGCAGCACTCGCCGCACTGTAGTCCCGTGGTGGCAGAGACGGACCCTGATGTGGCTGAGGCGCTGCTGCGATACTAGCCCATACACGCTGTGATCCCCCTTACGTCTGAGGTGCACACACACCCGTATACGAATGGAGCTGCAAGCTACACAGAGGGGCTACCACATGAGCTAAGACAAGAGAGGAGAGTCGGTGGAACTCACTAGCTGATCTCGTTAGTGCGCCACAAGCGCTTCCTACAGCGGCGCCAAGGTGTGCACCTTGCGGATAAGGTCGCCCTGCCTGGACTGCGCCCCTTGCTGCGCGGAATCCCTACATCAGGCAATTACTCGCAGACTGACTGCACCACTGACCCCTCCTTGAGCCTGGGAACTGGTGCGATCGGCTTGAGATTGTTTCACCTTTCTGCAACGGCCGACCCTGCCGTAGACGTAACCGCGACGTTCTGCAGAACACGGTAGATCTGGGCTCCTTGCAGTTAACCTGCGCTGCCCCACCAGTGGGCCTCTCTTTGAAGGCGACGTAGGAAGATTCTCTGGAACGCACCCTTGACTGATCACTCCGAAGCCCCCCATGTCTATGGGACCTAAAACGAGAGCTGTAACCGGCAGCGCACAGGTGAAGGGGAAAATGGTGAAGCAGGCTGACATGGACCAAACCGCCTCTAAGCTGGACACGATGTTGGCGGCTATGGAACGACTGGAGGAATCACTGCAGCTGACCCGTGCCTCCTTGGAGACTAAAATTGACAGCGTGGCCATAGACCTGACACACCTCCTGGCAGACCACAAAAAACTCTCTGATTGAACGACAACCCTGGAGACTGCAGTGACAGAACTGTCTCCCAAGGTCACCCAGATGGACAAACATGTTAAATACCTTCTTAACAGGGTGGAGTTTCTGGAAGATCGAGCAGAGGATGCGGAAGGGCGGCGAGACGGAACAACATCTGCATAGTGGGCCTGCCGGAGAGATGGGAACCCAATGAAGCGCCGGAACATGTGGAGCGGTGGCTCAGAGACATTCTTCCGGAAGGTACCCTCTCACAGCACTTTGTCGTGGAGCGCGCCCACCGCGTGCCAGCCCGACCTCCCCCTGAGGGCTCAAACCCGAGGCCCATTGAACTATCGCGATCGAGATACCATTCTGCGTGAGGTCTATCAGAAGTCAGAGTTGACAATGCAAAAATCATGTTCTTTCCGGACTACACGATACAGGTGCAGGGCCAGCAACACTCCTTTTTGGAAGTGAAGCAACGACTACGCCGCCTAGCTCTCAAATATTCATTGCTGTTCCCTGCTCGCCTACGAGTCGTGGCCCAAGACAAGACACACTTTTTCAATACCCCGGAGGCCGCCGAGGCTTGGCTCGACTCGGGCATTGACACGGAGCCTGGTGGGATGCCCCCGAGGGCGCGTCGCGACAGGGGAACTCAACGACGCCGGCGCAGGAGACCCTCGACGGCGAATTCAACACATGCGGAGGCGAATGTGGGCCATACCCCTGAGCATCGGCATAATGAACAACAGGAGGTTATCCGCAGGGTGGCGGAGATCAGTGGCTCGTTGACAGAGATCCCTGCCCCGGGAGCCAGCCCTGAAGGACTGGTGAGTGATGATGAGTACCTTTACGGATTGACGGACTCCCAGGTGTCAACAGATCTCCCAGATGTTACGCCACAGACAGCTGATTTGCTTCATTGACTTTGCTTCAGTATCACTGGCCTGCCGTAGAATCACAGCGACCCATCTGCGGCCTGTGAGCTCCTGCACTAACAGATGATGGAGGGGCTGCTGATGGTGCTTCGAGACTGTGGGTCTGAGCGCCGTACCTAACATTGGTGCCCCGTTATGGGCGATCCTACTGCTGGTGAGTCCCGGGTTTATATGGAGGGAGCGGACGTGCCCCCCCAACGGTGAGTGCCTGCCCGCGACCCGCCCAGCACAATTGCCGGTCACCTGCCTCTTGGCCTGCTCGAATAAACCGCCCCAGACACTGGGAACTCTCGCTGATGTTGGGCTGTATAACAATGGCTGCCTGTGGTGGGGGGAGTATACCCTCACCCTACCTGCATGAACCGTTTGTGCAATTAATACAAACACTCAGTGAACCCCCCTTGAACTTACGAACAGTTAGTGCTCACTAGAGCATTTGAACGACGGCATGTTTCGCAGTCAACCTTTTGGTATTGTGGTTCTGTTTTCCATAGTTTTGAGGCTGGTGCTTATTTCCCTTCCCTCTGTTGTGTGCTGGCGAGTGGTGGGATTATGTGGTTCAAACACTGTGCATTTTATGACAACCTGATCTGTTGTGCTGCTGGTCGGGGTGCTGTGGGCGATTGGAGGTGGGGAAGCGCTGTCGCAATGTCTACAATTAAATTTTGCACCTGGAACGTGCGAGGTATGCATACCCCCTCACGCCGTTACCAGGTATACTCATATCTCAAGAGACACCAGATACAGGTAGCGTTATTACAAGAGACGCACTTGACAGACCTAGAGACACACACACTGCGCCGCCGGTGGAGGGGGCAACTATATGCCACAGGTTTCTCAGCATACGCGCGTGGTGCTCTGATATGGATTCGTCCAGGAGTCCCCTTTGCTCTCACACACAGTACCATAGATGATGAGGGCAGATATGTGCTACTCCAGGGAAGACTGGGCGGGCAACACATAGTCATAGCCTCTGTTTATGCTCCCAACACTGATTAAGGGCGTTTCCTTACACGATTGTCGACAGCGATAGCGTCATGGCCGGGCGTACCACTCTTTCTTGGGGGTGACTATAATTGTGTTCTCGATGTCACGCTGGACCGGTCACTCCCCCCTCTGGCCAATGCGACGATGCTTGGTGCATCAAGAGCGTTTGCTGACTGGGCGACACAATGGGATCTCTGTGACGCCTGGCGCAGTCGCAATCCCAATACGAGGACTTATTCGTATTACTCGGGTGCCCACTCACTACATGTCAGACTCAATAGATTCATGTTAACCAGTGACCTACTACCCCTAGTCACCGACTCCTGCAATTTGGGTCGCACCCACTCGGATCACAACCCTCACACTCTTGACTTTGCCTGGGAACGCCCACACCTGCCGAACCCCACGAGGCGGCTCCAACCGGATGTCTTATTAGATGCCCCATGCCGGGAATTGCTCTCAGCTCGCATTTAACAATACTTTGAGGATAACGCTGATACTGCATCCACCCCACAAGTTGAGTGGGATGCATTTAAAGTGGTCACACAAGGTCATTGTCTGGGCACGCAGGCGGGACTGAGACGCCAGGTGGACAGAGATTTGACGCGGGTGGAATCTGTGTTACTGGCAGGCGAGCAGGAAGCAGCGGAGGGAGACGATATGCGGTTAGTGGAAGCCCGTGGACAACATACACAACTTCTGGATAGGCTGAAGAACTTAAACTAAGCTGCACATTCGGCGCGTACTCACCACTCTGGGGATAAACCTGGCAAGTTATTGACTTGGCTGATAAGGAGAGACTCCCAGACATTACCGGTATTGTCGATCCGCACCACACAAGGTGCTGTGGTCTACACACAGAGGGCTATACATGAGGCCTTTACGGGTCATTATGAGGATCTGTACCGTTCCCGTTTGCGAGCCACTGGTGATGGTATCTCCAGGTACCTGTCAGAACTACCGGTGCCGGCGGTCACCAATGCACAGTGCGAGGAGCTGGGCGCGCCACTCACGGTGGAGGAACTTCGGACTGTTATATTCTCTCTCTCTAACGGTAAAACCCCAGGCCCAGAAGGACTACCTGCGGAGTTTTATAAAGCCTACTCTACCATCCTCATCCCTGAGCTTTTACGAGTGTACGCGGCAGCGATACAGGATGCTACCCTCCCTCTGTCCCTGAATGAGGCGAATGTGATTTCGCTCTTGAAGCCAGGCAGGGACGTGCTAAACATGGGATCCTACAGGCCACTCGCCCTTCTTAACACGGACTATTAAATCCTAGCATCTGCACTGGCCCAGAGATTGGCGCCTCTGGTTCCTGCACTAGTCCACGCAGACCAGAACGGATTTGTGCCCACCCGCAGCACATCTTATAATATCAGACGGCTGTTTTGTGTGCAAAGTCTAGCGGTATCCCGGTGGCCCCACTCGGGATGCGTGGTTCTCGATCTCGAGAAAGGGTTTGGATCGGTAGAATGGCCCTACCTCATGTTAGTGTTAGAAAAGTTTGGTCTGGGTGCAGCCTACCTCCGTATGGTCGAACTCCTTTACTCTGATCCCGTGGTGCGTGTGCGGACAGGCAGACTTTTCTCTGACCCAGTCCGCGTTCGCAGGGGCACCAGACAAGGATGCCCCCTCTCCCCACTAATTTTTGCACTTATGATGGAACCATTGGCGGCGCACCTGCGAGCCTCTAGCGCAGATTGGGGTATTCCCTTGCTCACGGGATACACTCAGTATCACTGTATGCTGATGATTTACTGATCTACGTTAAAGACCTAATCCGCTTTCCATGCGCACTCACTGACATATTTAGCCACTTTGGAGATGTGTCGGGGCTTCGTGTTAATTGGGCGAAATCAGGTGTATACTCTTTCGCTGCGGACACCCCGGAGTGCGAGATTACGGTGATGGGTGAACGACTTCTCTGGTATCCAACTCTTTTTCGATACCTGGGCATCCAAATTTATCGTGAACCCGCAAACCTGTTGGAAGGCAATCTCACAAGAGCAATCTCGTCACTTACAGCTCAGGTATCCTTTTGGAACTCTCTTCCACTGAACGTCCCCAGTCGCATTGCACTGGCAAAGATGATTGCTCTGCCTAGGTTACTGTACTTTTACGCAAATTTACCGGTATATGTCCCTGCCCGCATTTTCCGCGAACTGGAAACTCTAACCAGGTGATTGATCTGGAACACAGGACGTCCCAGAGTTGCGTTGAAAACCCTTTATGCTGCAACGGAGAGAGGTGGGCTGTCAGTTCCTAATCACAAACGTTACTACCTGGCAGCGCAGTTACAGTGGGTTACTTACTGGCTGAGTGGGAAGAATTTGGGGGATACTGTCTGGGACGATACAATCATGACGGTCCCACAGATACATGCGTTATTTCATCCCTTGACTAGGACCCGCTGCCCTGACCAGCTGCATCTCGCGGTGGCGAGAAAGTGTTACATGAGGAGTTTGAAACTTACCGAAGCTACTAAGCAGTATGCACCCAATCTGCCATTACTGGGTACACCTTGGGAGGACGGCGCACTCACGGGACCTGTGTTGGGCAGCTGGGAGGCTGTTGGTCTGGAAAGTCTGGGCGACCTGTTTGCAGATGGCGAACTGCTCTCCTTCGCGACTCTAGCGGACAGCACAGGGCTACCAGCTGGGCAATTCCTGACTCATGCGAAGCTCCTACACATACTGACGCGGGCCTTGGGACCACTAACAGAGGAGCTGCCAACGCACCTGCTCATTCAATACCTACATGTGATGGGAAATGGCTCTCACATAGTACACTGGCTCGCTCAAGCGCTGCACGCACACACACAGTTCTCCCCTCAGCGCCTGCGAGACAAATGGACAGCCGACAGAGGCCGGGACTGGACGGACAGAGAATGGGTGCAGATACTAGCTGGGGCACAAAATATTCCGCGCAATGCACGCTTTAGGATCATACAATATTATATTGTGCATCGTGCGTATCTGTCTCCAGATAAGCTCAATCGATCCTTTGGGCTTAACACATCAGCGTGTCCCAGATGTGGACTTGTGGACTCACATTTCCTACATGTCCTCTGGGCATGCCCTTCACTGCACACCTACTGGACCGCAGTCTCAGATACCTTGGCAAAAGCGACAGGAGGCAGCTTACCACATACGTGGGAAGCTTGCCTATTGGGCTTGTTTAAGAGGACGAAACAGACGAAAGTCCAGGCGCGGTTCTGGGATCTGGGGCTGATCACAGCGAAACGTCTCATTACTAGGCGCTGGAAAAATAGTGCACCCCCCCAGACGATACACTGGCGCAATTCATTGGACAACTGGGCAAGGGCGGAAGCGTGGCGCTGCATAGAGAGGAGACGCTGGGGCTCCGCATGTACCCCGTAGCACGGGAC
This sequence comes from Lissotriton helveticus, assembly GCF_964261635.1. Lineage (NCBI taxonomy): Eukaryota > Metazoa > Chordata > Amphibia > Caudata > Salamandridae > Lissotriton > Lissotriton helveticus. The sequence goes on from NC_136061.1 coordinate 317,967,629, forward strand.
TGGGATAGCACCTTGACAACTTACCACGAGGTGTGCCTGCAGAGCGGCATTGTATGAACACTTGTGCCTCTCTTACCACAATCCCAGCTGAGTTTTTTGCCCCTCCCCTCCCCCTCTTTCCCCTTCACCCCCCTCCGCTCCCCTCCCAGAGAGCACCTCCTCCGCCCCCTCCTCCCCCACCCTTGGCGCGCACGCGACAGATCTTGCAACTTGAACCTCACCACTGACGTGGGGCAGTGCATACCTACTCCCCACCAGCCTCTAGAGCATCACACATACACACAATTGTTGTTAGCTACCACCCAGTCTCTCGTTATTGGTGTCCTTTAGATTGTTCTTTACATTTGATTGATTTGAAATGAAGCTTTGGATATGTGTGACATTGCTGATGAGTCCAATTTCTCTAGCTCTGCCACCATAGCATAACCTGTGCCCCGAATTGAACAAATCTCTGATGCGCAATCAGGAAACAGCTATTGCTTTCTCCTTTCCCCTTTTTTTATCCTTTCAAAATGAGCACTGCCACTTTTGATCACTATTCTTTTATTATTACGTTTGTACTTAATGAAACTGCTATGCTGTTTTAATTATGTTGCTTTTATTTAGATCCTTGTGACCGTGCCCCTTCATGAGTATGAACAACTGTAGTGCTCTGTGACACATATTCTGCACTACAGCATAGCTTATCATTTACATTTGCGTATGTGTAATGTTGTAAAATGACAAAAAAGCAATAAACATATTCAAACAAAAAAATGAACACAGATGTCTGGAAATGGGGTTTGGAGAGGAGCAGAAAGTAATAAGTAAGTCTGCATTGATCGTAATGCTGCCTAATGTATAAAAAAAGGACACACATTCTTTAATTGTTCTGTACCAAAAGACAAGCATTATCCAGTAGGAAGGTATTGGAGCGCTTAACATGATCTTTGCCGCCCTCGTTTGTACAGGATCACATCTGCCTCTGAGAGGCACTCCGGTGCCCTGCGCGGACGTTCACCAGCAACAAACCTAGTGAACCTTTGCAGGAAACTGGAGCCCGGCTCTTAAACCAGCACACTCCATCTGGAACGGGTTGTATTTCATCGAGGGGCTTAAACAAAGTTTCAACTTTTACAAAATTAACCTGGGGAGCAGAGGGCACTGTAGCAAAGGTAAAAAGGCTGCGCGCTCGGCTTGTGCATCTGAAATGGGTTCTATTTAACCCCTTCGATGCTCATGACGGAACGTTCCGTCATGAGCGTCGGTTGAGCTGTGCTCATGACGGAACCGTTCCGTCATGAGCCCGTTGGCTCATTAGAACCTTCAGCACAGCAGGAAAATTCCCGCCGCGCTGAAGGGGTTAATTGAGGGGCCTAAACAGAGTTTGAAAATTTCGAACATTTACCTGTGGAGCAGAGGTCACCGTCGCAAAGGGAACAAGGGCTCATGTTCGCCTAACGCTTCTCGCTTCTTCTTCTTCCTCCGCCTACGCCGTATGGCGTCACTGAATGCAAGAGCATTCGCCCTTATCTGGCTGTAGAGGTCATCGTCGCGCGACACACCCACAGATGGGAGGCAACATAGTACCCTGTTGCGCCACACTCTTTGGAAAGCTCTGCCCTAAGGAATAGTTGTTGATGCATAATAATGAGTTTCTTGGCGAAATCAATATCCAGGCTAGGGGAAGTCCCTTCGGCTTAAGAGTCTGGTTTTCCAAGAAATCGTTGTAACGTAGATGAATGGATGGAAGTAGCCATGCCTGTATTAGGGTAGCATGGGCTATGCCTAAATAAGGACTGGATTTCAATGCCTACATAAGGGCAATGTGAATTGTACTGATATAAGGGCATGAATCGGGAAATTCATTCGGAATCTAAATCACCATACAACACCTCCCAAACCCTTCCGCGTGATACCTGGTCAAATGCTTCTCAGAAGTCTACAAATGCAACATATAAAATTTGCCTACCTATCAGAGTGTACTTCTAATATAGGAGTGCAAATCTAAACCCCCGGTCAGAAGTGCTTGGTTTGGCACAAAAGACAGCCTGCAGGGGTGAAAATATTTCATTCTGTTCAATCCAGCTAAGTAACTTATCAAGTAGTTTTTGCCAATTGTCAATTGCCAAAAGCTTACAGACCTATAGTTTGAGGGACAACCTGCATTACCCTTCTTAAATATTGGCAAGATTTCCGCCCCTTTCCAAGTATCAGGAATTACCGCCCAATCCACAATTGCATTAGATAAAATGTTAATGTAGGGGGTCCTCACAAAAGGTTCAGACTTATACAAATCACCCGGAATTCAGTCAGGACCTGGGTCCTTAGCCATTTTGTTTTATTGTTTTATATAAAGTCTGTAAACAACAGACAAGAGACTCAAAACCATTCCAAGCTACAAGAGATTTACAGGATATGCATAGTTACACAGCAAATATAGAATGTCCAAAGTAAGAAGATAGGTTACAGCAGTCTCGGCAACACAGAAGGTTCCTATTGTAACAAGTAGTGTTTAGGTGTTACACAATGTTAGTGGAAAGTGGCTATAACTGGCCGCTGTGGTCATGTGGGGTTTGTGGCCAGGGGCATCATAGTATGGGTGTTCACATGGTCTCTCCAGGAGACTACGGGTGTCTCATGGTGGTAGGGAAAGTCGGGTCTCTACTAAGGAGGAAGGAAATGAGGGGCCTGGAGGCCAGTGGCATCAAGTCCCAAAATGAAGAGAGTTGCTCATGACAGTACACCAGGTCAGTAAGCCAGGCATGGACAGTTGGAGCTCTTGATCTGCCCCAGTGAAATGCCACTCAGCATTGGGCCATGAGGAGCATGATGGCAACCAGTCTGCGGAAGCCGAGTGGCACATCACATACATAGCCGAGCAGCCCTGTGATCCGGGAAGAGAGTATGTGTGAGCCAGTTACGTCCCCTAACATTCAGAAGACCTTCGTCCAAAATGTGAAGACCTTGGGCAGTTGTGAATGTACAGGTGCGTAATCAGTTTACGTTGAGAGGCAGCAGTATAGACGTATTCTAACGCCATAAGTGTCTGTGGGGGCGCGGGGAAGGATGGGTGTATCACTTGGCATGTAGACCGCAGCTGGAAGTACAATACGATGTTCAGCAGCGTGGAGGTAGGCATGGTTGTGGCCGCAGGGGGCGGGAGGAAGTGATTGTCAGGATATAGGTCTGAGTAAGTGCAGATACCTAATTTGCTTGCATGCCGTACCCAGCCTCTGTCCTGAAGTCGCAGTAGTTGATGGGGGTTGGCTATGGGGAACAGATGGGGCGTATAGCCGGAGTCCTGCCAATGCCCAGCGAAAGCATTATGTGGTGTCGATTGTGGGTCTGGGTGGGTTGTAAGGGAGAAACAAAGCTGTGGTTTGTGGCAAAGGAGAGGCCCTATCAAGTCTGATCACCACATGTGGTTGAAAGGGAGTGGTGTGGATCCGAAAGTAGAGATACTGGGTTTGGACGCATATTGCATAGAGCTGCATGTCTGGGGCTCCCAACGCCCCTGCAATTATGGCAGTGTGAGCAGTTCATATGTTAGACAGGGTTGACGACCAGCCCACATAAGAGAAATCAAGTTGGATCGTAAGTGTTTAAAGAAACAAGGAGTGAGGGGGGATTGGGATGTTTACGAATAGTTAAAGACATTTAGGCAGTATTATCATCTTAGCTATAGCGATGCGGCCCACTAAAGATTGGGGCAGTCTGGACCACACCAGGATCCGGTTTTTAAGCCAGTTCATGGCTCATCCATACTTTTCTCGCCACAGTTCCTCAGAGTCTCTTCTGATCCAGATTCCCACATATTTATTTGGGCAGATGGCCCAGGTCAATGAGTATACTGTGGGGAAGCGTGTGGTGCCGTCTGTCAGGGGGAAGAAGATTTTTGCCCATTTGATCTGTATACCCGAAAAGTTTCCGAACCGCACTACCTCTTGTATCAGCGGTGCTAGATTGGATTGGGGATCATGTAAAGAGTAATGTCATCATCGTATAGTGATATTATAAGGCCATTAGATGAGAAGCCCAGTCCCCTGTCAGCGTGCTGTTGGCAAAGGCGTGCAGCACGACGTTCCATGACAACCGTGAACAGCAGGGGCGACAATCGGCATCCTTGCTATTGTGCCACATATGATTGGAAAAGATTGGAGATTAGGCTGGTGAGCCACACTCGAGCAACTGAAAGGGTGTATAAAAGTCGGATGATGATGAATGCAAAGAATGTGGTGCTGAGGCCCAGCCTCTGTAATAGCGGAAAGAGGCATGCCAGTACAGCAAATGGAATGTCTTTGTGGTGTCCAATAAGGTGGCAGTAATCTGTGGATGTAGGTGGTGCATTGCTGCAAAAAGGGTCCGTTGGTTGTGGGAAGTTGACCTCCCTGGAAAGAAGCCAGACTGGTCAGGTCGCACCATCACGGGTAACATCAGTAGCAGTCTGTTTGCCAGCACTTTTGCAAAAATTTTATTGGCAGTATTGATAAGAGACAGAGGCCGGTAGGAGTCGCAAAGATCTGCTGGCTTATCAGGTTTAAGAAGTGTGATAATGATGGCTTCCCTAAGGGATGGTGAGAGGGGGCCTGTCACCAAGGTGTCCTGATACATTTGAAGGAGTTTGGAGGCCAGTATTTGGGAGTATTCTTTATAAAAGCTGATGTGAGCCCTTCTAGGCCTGGAGCCTTGCCAGCCTGTAGTCCTGCTTTTATCTGGGCGATCTCCTCTAAGGTGATGGGCGAGAACAAAAACTCCCTGTGGGCAGCTGAAAGCCACACCAACTAGATGGTGTCCAGGTATGCCTGGAGGTCTATAGGTACTCGATACACATAAAGGAAGGCCTGAGGAGGTTTGGAGACCAGCAGGGGATTATAACAACTACTCGTAGGGGAGGGTCGGAGGGAAATTATTTAACGACAAACCAGGTAAATACCCCCAGTGTGAATGCACAAACAACAAGAAACCTGTAAGTCGGAAAGTTCAGAGAAAGGTAAGCTGACACTGGAAAAATTGCACAGAAAGAGTGATTAAAACTGGCTATCAACAAAAGCTGTTAAAGTCCTATCAGACCACCCAAATGGCGGAGCCTCATCATGTAGGACACCCAGACCTTGGTTTGTGTGCAAGTGCCCAGACGTATTTTGGCATTGCATCACTCGGCCATGGTCTAGTCACCGCAGTTGTTCATGTGGATGGTGAGACTGATATGTGCAGTGCAAAGAATAAAGTGATGTGTATAAAATGGCTGAACAAGCAAACAAAAAACTTTAATGGCGTTTGCCTGAACGTCAGATTAAAAAATAGTGAAATGACAGTGTGACAGAATCACTGTCTAACTTGCTTGGTAAAGATCAAGAATTAGGGCCAACATGTTTCTGCCATATCGTGAAAGTCCACTGGCATTCTTCAGGGCCAAGCTGGAATGCTACTGCAAGTACACTACTAAATGTGTTCTAATGAAGGCGTGTGAAAAGAATAGTTTTTAACAAAATCAAATCAGATTGGTCATACAAGACCGTCCTACCGCATCTTCTTATTAAGTCCACTAGATGCAGTTGGTCTTCCCTGGAAAAAATATAAAAGGAGAAACCATATAGAAAATATACACAGATACTGTATGTAAAAACATGAACATTGCTGTCAATCTAATATGCACTTATTGGATAAGTGCTGCTACTGTGCAGAAACCAATGCCAGCTCAATAAACACTGAAACACGTCCATCACTACTTAGCGATGGCCCCATAAGAGGTGCGCAACCTGGCGTCACCAACAGATAATCTGTGTGTCATTTAACATTAGTATGAACACTTACCCATCAATTTTTGGGAAGTGAGCCTCACCTCACCCGGCAACTGCTCGGAATGATAAGGCCCCGCTCTAAACATGTAAATAGAGACAGTTCCAGATTAGATATCTGTCCCTAGGATATTACTTCTACATCCTGTTTAAAACCCAGTCCTTTTCTGTTCTGTCTAAAGAAGGTCCCCCCTCAAGGCAGAACTGGTGGAAGCATAAGGCGACTGACGCAAACATCCCTTGAAGACATATGCTCAATTGTGATGTATATTAGTATTAGTATTGAGCAATGGTGCTGTTCTAACCCTGGCCACCATTTCATGCGTGTGGTCAGTCCATACTGTTTGGTAGTAGTATTGATCAAGGGTTCTGTTGTCAACTGTGCTAGCAAAATGAGTGAACTCACTAGTTGGCAAACATAGGAAAAGGGGCTACCTTTATACCTAGCTGCCCTTAGATTCCGAGGCAAGAGGAGAGGCCAGCAAACTGTGAACTGGGCACCACAGACCAACAACAAGACAGGCCCAACAACAGGAGCTGCGACCTAGTGGTGAATCTGAGCACAAGGGCCATCACACCCATTGAAAATACGGTTTTGAATAAGGGGTTGGGCTTTGTCCCCACTTATCTGGGCGATCCCTTCAACCTGAGGTGTGAACTCGAAAGCTTTTTTAGGAAGATACGGCTGTATTTCTTTTTCAGAACATCCCGCTCCAACGTGGAAGAGGCTGTTACATTGGATCAAGGTGAACTGAATACTGGTCTCAAACCTAAATCTACTTTTACTCCCTTGAACCAACAAATACCAGCCAACGTCCTAGCCTTCGAACAAGCAGTGACGCATGAGGTTTTGAATAACATCCAGCAACGCAAACACTTCTTCAATATGTCTACCTTGGAGAAACGAGCTCTGTCTATTCTAGCGAACGACAGACTCATCACCATCAAGCCCGCTGATAAGAGCGGTGCTATAGTGTTGCAAGACACCAGTGTCTACCATGAGGAGTGTCAGAGACAACTCAACGTTACCAGTGCCTATCGTCGCCTTAACGAAGATCCGACGCAGAGAATCTCTAATGACATCAAGAGTCTGGTAGAAGAAGGATCATCAGAAGGGTGGATCACTCCCCAGGAAGCGAGGTATCTGATTGCAACGCATCCAGTGACCCTGTATTTCTATTGCCTTCCGAAAATACACAAGGCCCAAAGACCTCCTCCCGGAAGGCCCATTATTTCGGGTATAGGCTCGTTACTCGAGCCTCTATCCACTTTTGTGGATTTCTTCCTGAAACCTCTTGTCAAGGAAACACCGACGTATCTACAGGACACCGGGGATGTGCTCAGATTACTAGCGGATACAGAGTTCGACGTAGAAACAGACCTACTGGTTAGTTTCGACGTCGAGTCTCTGTATACCTCTATCCCTCAGCAAGAAACACTGGACTGCATCAGAACCCTCTTAGAGGCCAAACCGATGGACACAATAACACCAGTTGCCTTCATAATGGAGTGCGCGAGAATCGCCATGATGGAGAATTTTTTTCAATACCAGAATGAGCTTTATCTCCAGGTCTCAGGGACCTCAATGGGGAGCGTCTTTGCACCCAGTTTGGCTAATTTGTATATGCACCAATTTGAGGTAGACCATGTTCTGAACCACAGTAACCCCTTTTTCCACCAGGTGGTACTGTGGAAAAGATACATTGACGACATCCTGGTGATATGGAGAGGATCGTCCCTGGAAGTGTCGTCTTTCCACACATGGCTCAACTCAAGGAATCGGTTCCTCAAGTTCACTATGGAGAGCAGCAAAGAAGAACTTGCGTACTTGGACCTCCGAATTTTTCCAGCAGAGGGAGGTCTTCAAAGTGAACTCTTTAAAAAGCCAATGGCACGGAACTCGTTACTTTCATTCCAGAGTTTCCATCCGCAATCATTGCGTGAAAATCTACCTGTAGGCCAATTTCTGAGGGTGAGACGGAATTGTTCCTCTAATAGTCTCTACAACTACCGTGCTGAAGAACTGTCTACCAATTTGAGAGAGCGACACTACCCGAACCAACTTGTACGCCGCGCTCGGAAGAGGGCCTTCAACAACAACCGGGAGGCACTCTTGCAGCACAAGAGGTCAACTGACACCAATGATCGGATGACCATGGTGCAGACTTTCACCACATCTTCCAATGCAGTGAAGAAGACCATACTCAAACACTGGAAGATTTTGAATGTAGGTGTAGGTACTATACCTCGCCCCTTGTTTGCCTACAAGAGAGGACCATCAATTCGGGACAGCTTGGTCCACACCAGACCGCGGAGCGAGATCAGACAAGCCCCGAATACCCTTTGGAACACCAACCCGGTGCAGGGCCACTACCCATGTGGCAATTGTGCAGCCTGTCCACAGACACGTAAGACCCTCACAATCGACATTGGGACCAACAGACCCTGGAAGCTCATGAGACACACCAACTGTAATTCAGAGAAATTGATCTACCTAATCACCTGTCCCTGCAAGAAGCAGTATGTGGGCCACACAACGAGAATGATCAAGTCCCGCATCAGCGAACATAAAAGCACGATCCGTTGCAGGAAACAGGCGACAGGTCTTACAAACCATTTCCTTGAGGCAAAACACAAAGCAGAGGAACTAATGTGGGTGGTTCTAGAACAGCCCCACATCCCGCCACATATCTCGGATGTTTCGCATTTTCTGTTTGTGAGAGAACAGCGATGGATCTTCAAGCTGAAATCCGACATCAAGGGGCTAAATGACAACATTTCATGGATATCGATCTGAGTGCTGCATTTGTCATCTGGTACTCCTCCGCTACATCCGTATGTAATGAGGCCTCCAGAGGATCCCTTGCAATTAATCTCTGGCTTGGTCCGGAGGGCTTCCTATTTATGTTTCCATTTCCACAGATTATTACTGTGGCTTTATTATTAATGGGACCTGACGCCTCCGTCCATCACCTGGGTCACACATCACTCCCATACTTGGTACTTTTCATAATGGGGCGAGCACATTATCCTTTCATCTGACTCTAAAGTGACATCTGCTCGAGTTTGATCTATGTTACCGTACTCCACCTATTATGGTTTTGGAGTGACCCTGTTCCATAGCGATACCTACACGAGATCTACCCAACGGCATTGTGATCTTGTTGATGGTTTTTTCCTATGAAAGGGAGGTATATTCCCCAGCACTGGTTATGTCCAAAGTATGGGTGGGCATATTACTTCTATTGACACCCCTTGGGTATATATCGTCCATCACAACACACTATACCGGAGGATACCGACTGTGCTGATTCTGACAGTCTTGCTCAAGAAGAATTCATTTAGACACTGCTGTTCACCTATGGGCCGGTACTGTTTGCCGAATTGCACAAAGTAAATAGATTAGAGTGTGGGTAGGCGTGACCCTGAACAATAGACTCCATTTCTGTTTTGCAGGATTACGTTAATATGTGGATAACTGGCATGGGTCGTTCAATACTAAGCACGAACGTTATTAATGTGCGTTCCGGCCTTTGCGCATGCGCACAGCTATGCGTGAGCCCAACACGCCTTATGCGCGCATATATGGTTCTGTATGACGCGTCTGTGGGACCGGGCATGCGCGATTGTACTTGGGGAGTGTTACGCCTAGCTGCTTCCGCAGTAATGATAACGCATGCGTCGCTCTTAGTGGCAGTGGGTTATACATGTGCGGAGGTTCCCTCGACTGCGCATGCGCCGCGTATAGTGTCGGTGAGCCGCACACGCGCGACGGATTATTTTCCAGCACAGCTGAGCCGAATTAGACTCTCAAGTGGATACTCAACTGGAGTATAAAGGCGTGCTCAACCTGCCCGTCGGTGCCTCCCCTTCGGCTCGAGTTCCCGCCGTGAGGTACCGACGGACAGGTAAGTTAGGAGCAGGGTGCCCTGGTTGAGTCATGGTTAGGTGTGCAGACCACTGGGGTGTTGTTTTGCTGGCTGTTTACATACAGTCGGATTGGGAATCTAAGGGCAGCTAGGTATAAAGGTAGCCCCTTTTCCTATGTTTGCCAACTAGTGAGTTCACTCATTTTGCTAGCACAGTTGACAACAGAACCCTTGATCAATACTACTACCAAACAGTATGGACTGACCACACGCATGAAATGGTGGCCAGGGTTAGAACAGCACCATTGCTCAATACTAATACTAATATACATCACAATTGAGCATATGTCTTCAAGGGATGTTTGCGTCAGTCGCCTTATGCTTCCACCAGTTCTGCCTTGAGGGGGGACCTTCTTTAGACAGAACAGAAAATGACTGGGTTTTAAACAGGATGTAGAAGTAATATCCTAGGGACAGATATCTAATCTGGAACTGTCTCTATTTACATGTTTAGAGCGGGGCCTTATCATTCCGAGCAGTTGCCGGGTGAGGTGAGGCTCACTTCCCATAAATTGATGGGTAAGTGTTCATACTAATGTTAAATGACACACAGATTATCTGTTGGTGACGCCAGGTTGCGCACCTCTTATGGGGCCATCGCTAAGTAGTGATGGACGTGTTTCAGTGTTTATTGAGCTGGCATTGGTTTCTGCACAGTAGCAGCACTTATCCAATAAGTGCATATTAGATTGACAGCAATGTTCATGTTTTTACATACAGTATCTGTGTATATTTTCTATATGGTTTCTCCTTTTATATTTTTTCCAGGGAAGACCAACTGCATCTAGTGGACTTAATAAGAAGATGCGGTAGGACGGTCTTGTATGACCAATCTGATTTGATTTTGTTAAAAACTATTCTTTTCACACGCCTTCATTAGAACACATTTAGTAGTGTACTTGCAGTAGCATTCCAGCTTGGCCCTGAAGAATGCCAGTGGACTTTCACGATATGGCAGAAACATGTTGGCCCTAATTCTTGATCTTTACCAAGCAAGTTAGACAGTGATTCTGTCACACTGTCATTTCACTATTTTTTAATCTGACGTTCAGGCAAACGCCATTAAAGTTTTTTGTTTGCTTGTTCAGCCATTTTATACACATCACTTTATTCTTTGCACTGCACATATCAGTCTCACCATCCACATGAACAACTGCGGTGACTAGACCATGGCCGAGTGATGCAATGCCAAAATACGTCTGGGCACTTGCACACAAACCACGGTCTGGGTGTCCTACATGATGAGGCTCCGCCATTTGGGTGGTCTGATAGGACTTTAACAGCTTTTGTTGATAGCCAGTTTTAATCACTCTTTCTGTGCAATTTTTCCAGTGTCAGCTTACCTTTCTCTGAACTTTCCGACTTACAGGTTTCTTGTTGTTTGACCAGCAGGGGATGACATCCCTCTAACACAACTAGAAAACACGAAAAATTGTCCCTGGGTCTAGATATCAAAGAGAGTGACGGAATGTCCCTTTTTCAAGATTGTTTCCCTCACCCACCCATAGGTGGCATGCTTCCTCATCGGGAAACCTCCTCGCACTGTGAACCTGGTTGTAGTGTGGGCTACAACCCCCCGAGAGGAAGGAGCTCAGGGATGTTTTATTTGTGAGAAAAAGAGGTATCCTAAAACCTGTAGATGTGCAGGGTGTGGTGAGAGGAAAGAAAGAGAACTAAAACGAACTATGGTACGCCAAACAGTTTTTAATGGGGCATCTAGAGGTCAGGATTAAAAAGTAAGGCTATGACAGGGTGAGATTCAACCTGTCATTGAACTGTGGAGGTCGACATATTTCAGCCTTTCATCCTCCGTAGAGGTGTAGCGGCTTTCTTCAGGACCGACTTGAAGATTATAGTGAACTATCCGCTCATACCAGATTCAGTAAGTAGAAGATATATACAACCAGTAGTTGGAGTGAGTCACCACTCAAACGCTACTTTCACTGGTTAGGTTTATATACACAGACACTTGGAATCACGCACTCATAGAACATAAAATCTCCAACATAAAGTGTTCCTCTCTTAGTCTAACAGAAAACCATACAACTAGTCAATCCATAAATTGATTAACTGTGAATGTGTTCAAAACTTTACTGTGGTAAAAAAGGTCAAGAGGGTAGACAAATAACCACAAAAATCAGCAATCAAATGAGCAAGTAGACAGTAAGTGACAACATTAAATGACCAAACGTGAACAGATGGAAACCACTGAAATCGGGAGACATGTTTGTTTAAAAGCGGATAGTCTAACAGCAGTGCTAGAGGCATACAATTCAGCAAAGTGCTCTTCCCTTTTCTCTGGTTCAATATTATAATAGAAACTATTACTAGCATCAGCGCTCCCATGAGAAACAAAGCACTAAAATGTTTGATAATCTTTTGATTTAGCAGCGCACAACAGGCCATCCCAAATTTACTCATCCCAATCATGTTTGGTTTCTCCTGGGTTTTCTTATCCATGTGCCTAGCATTGCCAATATCTGCCTGTATCCCTGCTTTAACAGCCACTCTGAGGGTCGCTTTGGCAGATTTACAAGCAGAATCAAACCATTTTGGATCGTGTAAGAACCTCTGTTGTTTGCCATCTGTTTCCCTGGGACTGGCTCTCAAGTGGATATCCTCCTTCCTCATGGACAGATCTCAATGAGTTAGACTTCCCCCCCATACCTCAGTACCGAAGAAACTCGTGTAAAAGATCGTGGCTCTGCCCAGCACTCTTCAATGTCTACATTACGCCCCTTGCGGACATCTTCGGAGTCTATGGCATCAACATAGTATCCTACGCCATCAACACACAGCTCATCTTCTTCCTTACCGACCCAAACAGCACCGCCAAAGCAAACCTTGCCAACATTAGGAGCAACTGCTTGGATGAAAAACATCTGCCTCTAGCTCAACACAAACAAACCCGAAGTACTAATCTTTGGACACAACCACTCTGAACTTGGCCCCCACACCAGCAGACCACACCTAGAACCTCGGTATCATCCTGGACACCTAACTCTCCATGCACAGATTTCACAAAATTTTCAAGTGGATCCCACTGAACACCAGACAAACAGTCAACCAGGGTCTTATCACAAGTAGACTTGATTATGGAAACACACTCTACATCGGAATCACAGCCCTTGTCCTATGCTGACTCCTAACCATCCAGAATGCCAGCGCAGACTCATCCTGAACATCCTGCAAAAGGACCATATCTCTCCACACATCAATAATCTCCACTGGCTCCCAGTCTAGGGAAGATGTAAGCTACTCACTCACACCTAGAAAGCCCTTCACAACACTGGTCCAGCGTACCTGAACCATCACCGCAACTTCTACAAACCTGCCAGACACCTTCAATCTGGATCCCAGGCGGGGGGTGCTAGAGGGCGCACAGCGTGATGGCTGCGCGATAGTGCTGCTCCGCTGGACCGGAACAAAAATCGGTTAAAAATTACCATAGGCGGCAGGCGCGCAACACCCATTGGGCTCACCGGGCTTCAGCCCCCCCCCGTCGCCTCCTCTGCCCGGGCTAAGATGACATGCACTGAAATGATTCACTAGCATCCGATCCGAGAACGTGATTTTTTTATGCTTTCTGAGAGGCCCAGCAGCCCGAGCCAGACAGCCAGCCTCTGAACAGTTTCAGCGAGTGAAACCCCCCTGCCCCCATCTCTTGTTTTCCTTTAGAGTGGCACTGAGGTGAAATCCTTGCCTGAAGGCAGGGATTTCACCTAAGCACTTGATGTATTGTGAGCATGGGGTGTGAAGTGCACAGCAGGGGGAAAGGGCTGGCCAGTGCAGGTGACACTTTTCCTTTGTAAAGGAATTTCTGCTGGCATCATAGCCCAGGGTGTGCTGTCTGTGCACTTGTATAGATGTGTATTCCATACAAGTGCACAGACAGCAAACTGTGGGCTATGACGCCAGCAGAAATTAATTTACAATGGAAAAGCGTCACCTGCACAGCCATCCCTTTGCCCCTGCTGTCTGTGCACTTGGATGGAATTCACATCCACTGCACTGCTCACTAGATGAATGGTGAACAGGGCCATGGATCTTTCTATTTTTGCATCCAAGGGCACCCACAAAGAAGCAGAGGAGGCCCAGGAAAGGAGAAACCAGGAAACTTTTGACCCACACCTATCTACTCTGTGAGACCTTCGGGAGGGGCTGGATGCCAGGACGCAGTGCTGCTGATCAGCCAGACTCCACAGTATAGTGTCAGAAGAGCAGGCAGCAGTTTTTTATGTAAGTTCCAGTAACGTTAATGCATTTTTCAGCACAGCATTACCTACTGCCTGCATATCCAGATTAGGAATTGGGGTGCCAGGGGGTAATTTTAGGGTTCTGAGTGGGTATGGGTTTTGGGGTTCCGGGGGGGGTAATTTTAGGTATCATGGCGGATATGGGTTTTGGGGTACCAGGGGTCATTTTAGGGTTCAGAGTGGGTGTGGGTTTTGGGGTGTCAGGGGGTCAATTTTAGGGTTCAGGGTGGGTATGGGTTTTGGGGTGCCAGGGGGTTATTTTAGGGTTCAGGGCAGGTGTGGGTTTTGGGGTGTCATGGGGCAATTTTATGGTTCAGGGTGGGTATGAGTTATGGGGTGCCAGGGGGGAATTTATGGTTCAGGGTGGGTATGGGTTATGGGGTGCCGGGGGGAATTTATGGTTCCGGTTGGGTATGGGTTATGGGGTGCCGGGAGGAATTTATGGTTCAGCATGGGTATGGGTTTTGGGGTGCCAGGGGTCATTTTAAGGTTCAGGGTGGGAGTGGGTTTTGGGGGGCAAGGGTGTAATTTTAGGGATCAGTGCAGGTATGGGTTTTGGGGTGCCAGGGGTAATTTTAGGGTCCAGGATGGGTATGGGTTTTGGGGTGCCAGGGGTGATTTTAGAGGTCAGGGCGGATATGGGTTGTGGGGTGCTAGGGGGTTAATTTCAGAGTTCAGGCTGGTAATGGGTTTTTGGGTGCCTGGAGTAATTTAGGGGTTCAGTGTGGGTATGGGTTTTGGGTTAATTTGAGGGTTCAGGGTGGGTATGGGCTTTGGGGTGCCAGGGGGCAATTTTAGGGCTGGTATGGGTTGAAGGGTTGTAGGGTTTTAAGGAAATGTGTGTGTGTATATATATATATACACACACTTTACTAAAAAAATAAGCCATTTACAGGTATATATAAACCTATATATATATATATATATTCACTGAAAAAACCATAGGTTATAGACCATATATAGTTAGGAATTAGCATTTACAAAACCTTGAAAATTCACTGAAAAAACCATAGGTTATAGACCATATATAGTTAGGAATTAGCATTTAAAAAACCTTATTTTACTCACACAAAACCATTGAAATTCCATATATAGTTAGTTGCAGTAACTATATATCGCGCACCCGCAATCCACTGCTGATCATGTCACATATTACATCATTCATGACATGGTCAGTGACATCACTGATGACATCACTGATGACATCTCAAATGACATCACTGATGACATCACTGATGACAACATCCAGTGACTGTATGTTTCTGTAAAGTTAAAATGTGTCTTACATATTGAAGAATGAGTGGAAGTATAAGTGTCTGGACAAAGGATTTAGTAGGTGCATGACTGAATGTATGAGTGAGTGATTAAATGTGTCTCACTGAGTGCATGGGTTAGTGACTAAAGTGTCTTAATTTGTGCATCATTATGTCTGTTGTTCTGTAAACTGCTGCATGTGTTGATCATTAGCTATACGAGAGGCTATATGTGTTATTAATTGGTTGCCCAAGTATTTCTATGGCAGATTGAGTTTGTGTGGGGGTGGCTGGAAGGTGTGTGACTCTATGCATAGATGTGTGAGCAGTTTATTCACTAGGTGTATGAGTTCAAGACTGCATGTGGAAACAGCTACATGGGCAGTTGACTGTGTGCATGAGTGTATTGATGAGTGAATGGATATCTCAATGCTACATGTCATAGTAAGTACATATGTTAAACACAGTACATGTGAGAGTTGGCATATATAAATAACTGTGCATGAGAGCCACTGAATGAGTGAGTGGTTGTATCGATCATTGTGAACTTGTATCAGGGATTGTATAAGAGAGTAAATATGTGTTAGTATATGTTTCAATAAGTAAGGTGTGTTTAACTGTATAGTTGAAGAAATGGAGGTGAGATTGTTTCTTTGCATGACTGACTGGGTGTGTGAGTAACTCCATGGATGAGTGGCAGTGTGTGAGTGTCTGTATACACTGAGTGTATCTAAGGTTATATTAGAGTCTGAAGAGGTTTATCGTATTAGCACAAGAATGATGTCAAATGAGATGTCATCAGTGATGTCATCAGTGATGTCATTTGAGATGTCATCAGTGATGTCATCAGTGATGTCACTGACCATGTCATGAATGATGTAATATGTGACATGATCAGCAGTGGATTGCGGGTGCGCGATATATAGTTACTGCAACTAACTATATATGGAATTTCAATGGTTTTGTGTGAGTAAAATAAGGTTTTTTAAATGCTAATTCCTAACTATATATGGTCTATAACCTATGGTTTTTTCAGTGAATTTTCAAGGTTTTGTAAATGCTAATTCCTAACTATATATGGTCTATAACCTATGGTTTTTTCAGTGAATTTCAATGTTTTTTTAATAGCAAATATCATAAGCTGTCGAATGTCAAGTACGTGGTAAGTGAAAACATTTTCGTGTTTATGCACACTGATCTGCTTTGAATGGTGCCCCCCCCCTCATTTCTATTAGGAGTACTCTCTCTTTGCAGATAGTGAAAGGTAGTTAACGCAGGCCTTTGCCCCCGTTGTAATCCGTCGTGCCTGCTTCTCTCTCCATTTGATTGATTGTTATCCAAGTATTTACTATTTTAGAATTAGTTCTCTTTGGTTCATTCTCTATTTACAAACAAACACAGAGTCGCAATACTCTGTTTAGTCTTTGCAGATAACGAAAAATCGTGTAAAAAAAAGAAAAGGAATCGAGCAAAATCAGTAGGCCACTAATGGGATCTCTTTTTGACCTCGCTAAAATAGAAACATTAGGAACAACCCCTCATGACAAATACAAAACTAGTGAGATGAACTGAACTCCACACAATGATGGCTGCAAAACAGCTCGGCTCCGCCACCCACCCCGCCCAAAATAACGATAAAGAGCGGCTGCCATGATTGGTTGCGGAATGGCCACGACGGAGCTACGAAATGGTGCTGCTCTCATGCTAACCCCAGCTTCAGTCTGAAACATCCAGAAACACTGTAGACTACCAATTCGATCAGTTCCGATAGCGCCCCAATGTAACCCGGTAGAGAAGAACTAGCCCTCCCCTCTTTGACTGATGGTTCTTGTTGCCTGTCCCTTCTGTTGTCATTTAACAGAACTATTTAGCCTGCTGAAAGGGGTTGTGTTTCGACCGCTGGAGACATTTTGACTATATTCTGGACCTGCGTTGTCGCGTAATGCGTCATATGACGCGCCGCGTTAGCGCATCCGGAAGTCATGTGACTTGTTAATAAAACTTTTCATTGGTTCATTTTACTTTTCTTATTCTAATGATGAAAGCCTTGGTCATATCACCTAAAAATTACGCTTTTAATTACTTCCGAACATTATTTTTTCTTAAATATATGTTATAATGTTCCAGGCTAATGTACTTTCCCGGAAATTTTACAACTGTCCTGCAAGTAAAATATATTCTTTTTTCGAGAAAAAGAGCGTTTCTTCGTCCCATGACGGAGCCGTTGAGCAAAAGAGGGTCGACCTGCTGTCTTAGTCGCCGATACGCCTGAATATGAGATTCTTATCGATCACTTTATGTTGCAGGAATAGAAAACACAACAGCCCTTGACCATTTATCTTTACTGCGTTCCTTCGTATTATACCTTTTACCCTTCATGTAATTGGTCTGCTTTATTTCACTTGCCTTTTAATGATTCTAAAACAGTGACTATTATTAAAAACTTTACCAATGTATATACTACTACCATGTTTTCTTTTAAAAACCTTTATTGTGAAAATTTCATTATACAAATACGAGCCTATAACCACGTGGGCCTGCCACGGAGCAAACTGTAATCGTATATGATGAATAGACATTTACACTGTAGAGGAACGTAACGGGCGGGCCATTAGGTTGCAAGAACTAAGGTGTCTAACAGTTACGGAATCGGTGGACGTACATTTTATAATTAAAATACGACAGGGCCAGTTACAATAAAATTATCTAGATATACATTTGCGGGCAAGTACCATGGGTGACGTTAATTCGAACTTTCAACAGTACAGTAATCGATAACACATCAGAACTTAATATCAATAGGGATGTCGAAATATTCAATCAATTCTCGTCCCCGCCCGCCATGTGCTTCAAAACTGCATACGTATCTCGTGATTTCAAGGTTCTGCAACCAGTACACAACAAGGAGTTACGAGTCCCATTTATTCCGGCGCCATTTTGGGCGAGGACGGGCAGGTCCAGGATATAGTCAAAATGTCTCTACCAACCATCGACTATGATGATGTTCATATGCTGTATTTATTAGAGTAACACTCATCTGTCCACATGAAATTAATTTACCACAATCTAACCATGTCATTTTAATCTTTCCAAAGTTCTTCTAAATATTTGGGACCGTTTCCCTTGCCTCTGAAGCTCTCAGTGCCACTTCTTTGATGAATGTACTAGCAGGTCAGGGGTTCTCCTCCAAATCTCTCTTTTATGCAGCACTATAATTAATTGGTGCCACCTCTCCATATGACGATGCATGGTATAGTTACCACAACTATATTTTTTTTCGGTTCCTCTGGAGAGTTCATCGTGGCAGATGAAGCGTGTAACGTACCGGGCATTTACCTTTTTTTGCATGTACAGGAAAGGAAAAAAAAATCGAGCGTCCAAGTTCTAAGGTGTCCCAGGGCCATTTTAGTGGACCAGGCCCAAATCCAAAGAACAGGCCGCCATTTTGAGAGTCCTCTTGCAGCCGCCTGTCGCTGTAGCATCAAGAGCAGCCGAAACTCAGCTGAATGGCAACTGAAACGGTAAATGGGCGCCCCACTACATTTCAGCATTGTAGGATGACCACACCAGTACAGCAACTTGCTAGACATCACCTCGGTGCCATCCGGATCTCGGCGCCCCACTGCAGATGAAGTGCCTCTCAACTATGAAACCACCACGGTGACATCCGGATCTTGGCGCGTTGTGCTGCCTTCGGCCTATTCGCACATCGGTCCGCTACTGACGCCATCTCACAGGCTAATGGGGTGACCCACGCCGAGTTTCAGCATTGTAGGATGACCACACCAACTTGCTAGACATCACCTCGGTGCCATCCGAATCTTGGCATCTCAACGCCTAGTGGTATCTTCCATACAGAAAATATTGTTACGCTGCCTTTGGCCCCATTCGCACATCAGTCCGCAACTTAGACATCACCTCGGTGCCATCCGGATCTTGGCATCTCAGCGCCTTGTGGTGTCAGTCAGAAAATATTGTTGCGCTGCCTTTGGCCCCATTCGCACATCAGTCCGCTACTGACACCATCTCACAGGCCAATAGGGCGCCCCACGCCGACTTTTACCATTGTACGATGGCCACACCAGTGGCACAACTTGCTAGACATCACCTCGGTGCCATCCGAATCTTGGCATCTCAACGCCTAGTGTTATCTTCCATACAGAAAATCTTGTTACGCTACCTTTGGCCCCATTCGCACATCGGTCCGCAACTTAGACATCACCTCGGTGCCATCCGGATCTTGGCATCTCAGCGCCTTGTGGTGTCTTCTACTCCGAAAATATTGTAGAAAATATTGTTGCGCTGCCTTTGGCCCCATTCACACATCAGTCCGCTACTGACACCATCTCACAGGCCAACAGGGCGCCCCACGCCGACTTTTACCATTGTACGATGGCCACACCAGTGCCACAACTTGCTAGACACCACCTCGGTGCCATCCGGATCTTGGCATCTCAGCGCCTTGTGGTGTCTTCAAATCAGAAAATATTGTTGCGCTGCCTTTGGCCCCATTCGCACATCGGTCCGCTACTGACGCCATCTCACAGGCCAACGGGGCGCCCCACGCTGACTTTCAACATTGTAGGATGGCCACTGAAGTGCGACAACTTACTAGACACCACCTCGGTGCCATCCGGATCTTGGCGCGTTGTGCTGCCTTCGGCCTATTCGCACATCGGTCCGCTACTGACGCAAACTCACAGGCCAACGGGGCGCCCCACGCCGACTTTCAGCATTGTAGGATGGCCACACCAGTGCGGCAACTTGCTACACACCACCTCGGTGCCATCCGGATCTTGGAATCTCAGCGCCTAGTGGTGTCTTCTATTCCGAAAATATTGTTGCGCTGCCTTCGGCCCCATTCACACATCGGTCCGCTACTGACGCCATCTCACAGTCCAACGGGGCGCCCCACGCCGACTTTCAGCATTGTAGGATGGCCACACCAGTGCGGCAACTTACTAGACACCACCTCGGTGCCATCCGGATCTTGGCGCGTTGTGCTGCCTTCGGCCTATTCGCACATCGGTCCGCTACTGACGCAAACTCACAGGCCAACGGGGCGCCCCACGCCGACTTTCAGCATTGTTGGATGGCCACACCAGTGCGGCAACTTACTAGACACCACCTCGGTGCCATCCGGATCTTGGCGCGTTGTGCTGCCTTCGGCCTATTCGCACATCGGTCCGCTACTGACGCAAACTCACAGGCCAACGGGGCGCCCCACGCCGACTTTCAGCATTGTTGGATGGCCACACCAGTGCGGCAACTTACTAGACACCACCTCGGTGCCATCCGGATCTTGGCGCGTTGTGCTGCCTTCGGCCTATTCGCACATCGGTCCGCTACTGACGCAAACTCACAGGCCAACGGGGCGCCCCACGCCGACTTTCAGCATTGTAGGATGGCCACACCAGTGCTGCAACTTGCTGGACACCACCTCGGTGCCATCCGGATCTTGGCGCATTGTGTTGCCTTCGGCCTATTCGCACAATGGTCCGCTACTGACGCCGCCTCACGTGCCAAAGGGGCGCCCCACGCCGACTTTCAGCATTGTAGGATGGCCACACCAGTGCTGCAACTTGCTGGACACCACCTCGGTGCCATCCGGATCTTGGCGCGTTGTGTTGCCTTCGGCCTATTCGCACATCGGTCCGCTACTGACGCCGCCTCACGTGCCAACGGGGCGCCCCACGACGACTTTCAGCATTGTAGGATGGCCACACCAGTGCTGCAACTTGCTGGACACCACCTCGGTGCCATCCGGATCTTGGCGCGTTGTGTTGCCTTCGGCCTATTCGCACATCGGTCCGCTACTGACGCCGCCTCACGTGCCAACGTATTTTCTCCGCATTTTACACCCTATGCCGCATAACAGGTCATGTGACTTGTTTATAAAACTTTTCATTGGTTCATTTTACTTTTGGTTTCCTAATGATGGAAGGCTTGATCATGTGACCTAAAAACAACACTTTTCATTGGATGAAAACTTTTTTTTTTTCCCAAACGATGAAAGCCCCACCTTGTTTCTGGATGTTTCAGACTGAAGCTGGCGTCAGCATGAGAGCACCACCATCTCGTAGCTCAGTCGTGGTCATTCCGCGAGCAATCATGGCAGCCGCTCCCCACCAGAAGCCTGCAGGAGTCGGAGCCCCCAAAACTTTTGATGAATTCTCAAGGCGGAGGGGACGCTTTCGAGAATGGGGTCCAAGACCTAGCAGACAAGCGTCCGATTTCCAAGGTGTCCCAGGGCCATTTCAGTGGACCAGACCCAAAAAGGAAACAGCCTGCCGCCATTTTGAGAGTCCTGTGACAGCCGCCTATCGCTGCACCGCAAGAGTGGGCGCAACTCAGCTGAATTGCGGCTTTTGACACAGTGGACCAAAAACGGACGGAATGGCAACTGAAACGGTAAAGGGGCGCCCCACTACAACAGATGACACTCCACCTGGAGAGGCCCGTTCACGCCGCCTCCCCCGGGGCGCCCCGCGCCGTTATTCGGAGCAGCATTGTAGGATACCAAAACCAGTGCGGCAACTTACTGGACATCACCTTGGTGCCATCGTTCTGCTGCCTTGGAACTATTCGCGCAACAGTTTGCTACTGATGACCCACCCCCCGCGACGCCCCATGCCGTTATTTGCTGGGTGGCAACTTACTAGACATCACTTTAGTGTCATCTAGATTTCAGCGCGTTCTGCTGCCTTGGAACTATTCGCACAACAGTTTGCTACTGATGACCCACCCCCCGCGACGCCCCACGCCGGAAATCTGGACGTTGTGCTGCGTTGGGACTATTCGCACAGCCGACCGCTACTTCGTTGTTTTTCCCTAAAAATGTTTATATGTTATTACTATTTTTGTTTTCTTGTATATATTTATAAATTATTAAAGTTTTATAATCTTACTACTTTGTCGGAGTGCTATATATTTTTAATGTGACACATAATTGTAAAAACTTTGATGTACAAAGAGTCATCCCTGGAATCTTCCGCTTCAGGCTCGGTCCCCTCCCCAATCACAATACAGGATGGTTTTCAGATAATAGCAACGCTTCTGCTGTGACGGATCTCATCGAGTGTGGGCCTTGATCTACTATAACTCCTTTGAAGAGGGGTGATTCTTTACAGCTGTGGCCATAAACTACATCTGCAGGGCTAGCTGATACCCTAGGACCAGCCTGGACAATCGGACACAGAGGAAAAGGAGTGTCAGAGGGTGCGGTAGTGAATAGGGCGAAAGGGAGGTGTCGGGCGGGCACAGGGTGTGATTCTCAGGGAAGAGCAGCGCAGATGGGGGGAGGTTTATTACCCATGCATAAGACAGAGAGCGGGGGTGACCACTGCCTGGGGGAGATGCTTGCGAGGGTGGGGAGCCATGCTAAGGATCGACAGCGTGCACAGAGTGGGTCTGGTCAAGGCATCTAAAATGGCTGCCGTGCACGACAAAAGTGTGGCATTTGAAAAAAGACAAGATGGCGCAGACAATGTTTTTCAACACTTCCTGATTTCCTTCGAATCGAACGTTAACAGACGTTGGGGCATATTACCAAAGTTAAGCGATATTTATCCCTAACGATGCTTAGCAACGATTTTTTTACCGTCAGAAATTATCGCAGATAAACCTTGCTATTATCAAGGTTTATCGGAAATACGATAAAAAACGACCGCAATGCATTAATATCGCTGAAAACTCAGCGATATTCATGCATTACCGAGCTAATGCTCTTAGCCATGTTATCCACCTCCCATTGGATAACATGGCTAAGAACTGCTCAGGGCAGGTGGTAGCTTTTGGAGATATTCGCGCTTATCTCGAATATTTCCAAAAGTTGATAATAGGAGATAGCGATGTTAGCGACTGTTTCCAGTCGCTAACATCTTGGCATGCCCACTTTGCATGTCATTAGTGATAAATATCACTCACATGCAAAGTGGGGCCCAAGATGGTCGCTATATTCTACTAGCCGTCGCTAACTGGTGTTAGCAACAGCTAGGTAATACACATATAATTTTATCTCCGCGAAGCGGAGCGCTGTTACAGATATATATCTTGTTTCTGAACGTTAATTTCTCAAAATGCACTGAAGCACATATATTGAGACCTAGCAAAGGCACATCGGGCTACCAGTCCCTACAATTTTGCCAAGTTTCGTGCAAATCCATTCAGCTGTTCGATCCTACCGAGAGACAAGATGGCGGCCGCTACGGACTGTTTGGAATGTTTACAGACAACGGAGAGCCAATCAGCTTCGCTTCGCAAAGCTCCGTAACGCGAAAAGTACGCGAAGCGGTGCGCTGTTACAGATATATATCTTTTTTTGAACGTTAATTTCTCAAAATCCACTGGAGCACATATATTGAGATCTAGCAAAGGCACATCGGGCTACCAGTCCCTACAATTTTGCCAAGTTTCGTGCAAATCCATTCAGCTGTTCGATTATTATTATTTTTATTTTTTTTTGCCCCGCGGGGCCCTTCTAAAACTTCCACATCAAACCTAGGGGGTGGGCGACAATGTACTATGCCCCCTTATGGTCATTTGCCCCTTCGCTTTGGCCTCCTCTTGTCTCTCGATCCTACCGAGAGACAAGATGGCGGCCGCTACGGACTGTTTGGAATGTTGACAGACGCCGGAGAACCAATCAGCTTCGCTTCACAAAGCTCCGTTGCGCGTAAAGTACGCGTCCTGGGACGCTGCCAGGTCCGCTGTTACAGATATATATCTTTTTTTAAACGTTAATTTCTCAAAATCCACTGGAGCACATATATTGAGACCTACAAAAGGCACATCGGGCTACCAGTCCCTACAATTTTGCCAAGTTTCGTGCAAATCCATTCAGCCGTTCGGGCTAAAAGTGAGGCCAACCGCCCTATGGAAAACTCAATGTTAAAAACACGTTTTGGGACCCCCCTTTTTTCTCGGCCCCCCCTTGACGAACCCCCCCCAAATTTTCAAGGGCTGCTCAGAAACAAAATGTGCCATTTTCCTGAAAATTTCAGCCAATTCCGTCCACAAACGCCAAAGTTATTAGACATAGAATTTTCAAAAAACCCATAGAGAAAAAATCCTAACTATATATGCCTACTGGCGACCGCCAGTAGGTAATATATATATATATATATATATATATATATATATATATATATGTATATATATATATATATATATATATATATATATATATAGCGTTTATACTTACCTGTAAAATAGTTATATTGTAAAACGAAACTTTTACCACGCATATGCCTTTGTTGTAAAGGCATATGCATGGTAAAAGTTTGCATTGTAATGGTAACGTGTTGTAACAGCACTTGAGTTGTTACAACCGCGTTGTAAAGGCATACATTGTGATGGCATGTGTTGTAATGTCATACATGTGTGCGATGCTGAAGTTGCTATCCTTTCATCCATCAATCCAACCATCCATCCTTTCTGATTTCAATCTACTTTGCCAACCTTACATCCATCCTTTTAGCCATCATCTCAGATATTTATTTACTCTACCATCCCTTCACCAACGCATCCATCCTCTCACATTTACATTTACTATACTTTCACCCTTGTATCCATCCATTCTGATTTTCTTTTACGCTGCCATCATTTTACCCATTTAATTGGGATTTACCTAACCCACACAAAGGCCACTTTGTGTGGTTTTGCGAGGTTTAGAAACTCCAGAGTAATGAGAGGCAGAGCATTGAGCGGCCTTGAGTTACCTTGCGTTGGGATGTCGTTCCATGGGTGGAGCTAGGGCATTCCCACACACCGGTCTATGGATTTCACGAGCACATTGTACTCCTATAGAAGCAATTGTTAATGAACTGGCGAAAAAGGGTCATCGCCTTGAAATGGCATTGTGAAAATTGGTTTTATTGTGTTCCTAAAGTGCTTTGTAGTAAAATATATTAAATTGGCCTTTTAATTCAGTACATTCTGTTCCTTTTTCATAAGACAATAGCATATAAATGCATCAATTTAACAAAAATGTGTGCTCTAATTGTTGTCCAGTTTCAAATGCAGAATTCACCACATTTTTTCTCAGCTTAACCTGAGCATTAACGATCCTGATTATCTGCCATTTTAGCTCCGCCCCATTGATTAACATTAGCCACGCCCCTTCATTTGCCATGTTAGCCCCCCCCCCCCCCCGAAATTAAGATCTAGTTGCGCCCCTGATAGGCGGCACCTACAAGCATGCTATTTGAACTTGCTGAGGCATCGGAATCAGGCCCGGTTCTAGCGGGTGGGCCGGGTGGGCCAGGCCCACCCAAACTTGAGTCTGGCCCACCCAAACAGGAGCCTTGGCCCTGGCAGTGAGGGCTAGAAGGCAGGCGTGCAACGCACAGGTCGTGTCTGTCAACCCGGGCAGAGACAGATTCCCGGCTGCGCACACAGAGACAGTATAAGGGATTATCGAGCCCCCCACCCAAGTACTTAACATGTCTTTAAAGACCAATAACATGTTAATGAGGCTTTGTTTATTTTTTCACCTTCTTCATCTCTGTATGGCGAAAGGTGACAAATCCTTTCTTTGACACCAGTAAACTTTGATAACCTTTGTCTACTGTTCTGCTGCGTTGATATTTCTTTTTCTATGCAGCGCAGGAGAAAAGAAGTTTGTTTATTCCTAGTCACATTTCCTAACCCCTGCAGTGGCTTATCACATCAGGCTGTGACACAAAGTTTGACTAATGGAGTAGGTAAGAGAATGTGTTACTAAATTTTTTTCTTTTTAAAATCTGTACAGGCCCAGCAGGACACATACTTCGTGTGTGCTTCATTTAAACAATTTTTATCAATATTGTGGCCAATGCAGGACAACAATAAGACAATACAAAATGCCCAGATAACGCTGGTGATTAATGATCCTGCTGGAGAGCAATCATTTGTCTGTTAGTAGTTTTTAAATGCAGATGAACTGTATTTTATGTGGAAGCTCAGTGGGTTACTGCCTTTGTCACAGACATCCTTGTGTTACTTGCAGTTCAGAAGGTACAATCCTAACATAGGACAGTGACCTATGAACTGTCACCGAAGAGCCGCATACAAACATGAATGGTATAGTTAGAACTTCGCTTTTTTGTTTTGTGATATAGTTAGAACTTCCTCAGTCTTTCCTTATTCTAGTGTTGCTAAAATGAGTATGTTTGGGCAGATGTCCATTTTTATCTGTAAAGCTGACCCCCATGGAATAGTCTTTAAATCCTAAGGTTGTGTTTTCCTATACCAAACCCTTTTAAAATATACTGCCCACCAGTATGGATGACATGTGATTCATACACCTTGTAATCCTCATTGGCTTATGTGACATTCCCTGTAGACGGATTTACATACTTGTATGATTCATTGTCTCTGTATAATGTGTGTGTGGGGCACTAGTGTAGGGTGGTAGTGAGGGAGTTAGACGAGGAGGTCTTGAGTGGGAAGGGCTACATAGAGATAAGGGGTACTGGTCTCCAAGGAGGAGGTCATGAGGGGGAGGGGCTATGGGGATATGAGGGGCACTTGTGGTATGAGGCAGTGAGAAAATCCGAGGAGGAGGTCAATAGGGGAGGTAATGGAGGGATGAGGGGCACTGTTGGAAGGTGGTAGTAAAGGTATTTACGGAGAAAGAGGTTAATGGTGCGGCGCCAAAAAAGACTTTCGCATCAGCGCTAAAGCCGGCCCTGTCATGGCCTTTCGGTTTTTGTTTATTTACTTTGCAGTCGGGTCACAAGGGCTACTGTGGAATATACTTTAAAGTGCGTGCTAATTATATTTACTGCTATATTAAGTTTGAAGGTGATTTTTCTAATGTTTATACCGGGCATAATGAAAGTGGAGCCCACTGGTGCCTGATTTGGGGCTGGGGCCCAAGGTCAGCTGTGCGATGAGGTGCACTGGAGAAGGGTGGTGGATATTCAAGCCTGGAAGGGAGAGCGTTGCAGAGTCCGGGGTTAAGTGGAGGTAGTAATGAAGAATTCTCCCTGAAGGCTGCACAGAGGGAGCCCGAGAAGTGTCACTTGCCTGATACTCCCACCTCAGAAACCTCCTCTTCCCATCAAAGGAACATTACATGGAAAAGACACTTTTTGAGAGTGATAATATTTAGAAAAAGACTTGGAAAAGAGTGCGTTTTACTGGGCCTTGCAAGACTTAGAAGAGATAAAGGAGGGCCCTGAAGCAGGTATGCCCAGAAATATATGCGACAAATCGAGCCCCAGCGGCCCACCCAAATGCACCCTTGGCCCACCCAAATAAAAAATCCTAGAGCCGGGCCTGATCGGAATGCTAACGGAATCGAAATATGCTGTGAGCTGTGCTGCCCGATCCTGAAATCGCTCTAAAACCAACTTTGTGGCTGTTGGACATGGAGTCTGCTATGCAAATCAAAATGGCGGCCTCCCCTCTCCCTTAATCGCGCACCGGCGCCGTAGATTACAGACCAGAGACTCCATCACGGCTTGGACAGGGGTGAGTGCACTTGTGAAGTCTAGAGCGTGGCGGTACAGGCGTTTGTTGGGGAAAGCCCCTAGATCTGCACGTCTGCTTCATCGGGGCATTATTCCGCGCACACGGGCGATAGAAAATGGCAGACCTGCGAATGTGAAAATCTCCATTGTGACATTTATTAATGTTGCGCAGCTGTGTCCCCTGCATCCTTGTAGCATTGCACATAAATAGAAGTGACTCATCATCGACATAAATATCCTCACTGCGAAGTGCACACTGGATGGTCCAGAGCTGCAACGTCATACTACAAATATCGGAGTATTTGCGTGGCCCATGCGTGGCATAACGGTGATACTGCAGCGCTTACTACCACTGGCGCCAAAACTAGATGATATCTGTCAGTGCACCTGTTACTGATCCTTTTCTGCACCACCACACGCTTGGTCCCGCACAACCCCAGATATCTGCTTCAGTGCATGGAGTGAGGAACGGTTCAGTCATTGTACTACTGTGCCCCCCGCTGAGTTCACAGAGGAATAACGGCAGAGCACCCGCCTTTACTCAACGCTGGGAACAATTACCAAATGGCGGCGCCACACTAGAGGTGTAGAACATATGAAAGCTTCAGGCTCATTGATATAGTGCAAGCGGGAACACCGGATTGGGGGAACAGCAGGCAGCACACGCGCATCCCTTCTCACAACATGATATATCGCTGTACTCTGCAACATAGGCAAGCCAGACAAGCAGCAGCCTAAAATACCATTTGATACACGTCACATGCCGAGAAACACACAGGCAATGTCTGACTGGCGTGTGGATCACATGGTGGCGTAACTCGACAAACAATGCGAGCACCTTGATGCAGCGGAATTGCACATCTCAGCAGTGGAGGACGAATCAAGCACCACAGCAACCAAATGTGCCTCCATGGAAAAACTTCTGGAAGTCATCAAGAACTAAAATGAAGATTTAGAAGCCAGATCACAACATGCGCATAATGGGTATAGCGGAAAGCGCCAATACTAAACGCCTTGAAATGTACATGCAGAGTATGATGAAAGACTGTTTTGGTGCAGAAAACTTCTCCCCATTATTCATTACTGAACGAGCGCACCGATCCTTAGAGCCACCACCGCCTCTACCAATCATTGCCTGGGTACTAAACCACAGGGACAGGGACACAATACTACGCCTTGCCCGCTAAAAGCAACAGTTGTTACGTATAGTAACTATGATGTCTCCTTCTACGCAGATTTTACTCCAACAGTGCAAGCAGCATGCAGGGAATTTACAGCAGTCAAAAAGAAACTTAGAGACTTGGAAATACCCCACGCAGTGCTATATCCCGCGAAACTACGAGTCCCCCATGATGGACGTTCGAAAATATTGCCTACACTGAAAGCTGTCTAAGACTTCATAAAACACATCTCCATTAAACGGAAATCCAAGGACCGCTCTCCCTCCAATTCACAAGCTACAGGCAGCAATAGCGAACTTTAAACAGGACATACATGCCATGGTAAGATTGCATAAAGTTCATCGCACCTCTGATTGATGTCTGGTGATATTCAATCTCACATGAAATCGGAAGGGAGGTAAGCTCTGTAAGCTTGGAAGTCCATATCGCATATGTGCATGGCACCTGGACGATATATACACACCCTGGTAGTGATTGACCGGGTACAAGGCACCCCACATTGCAAATGCAAATAGTTGATGTTATACCTCTCATATGTGATACACATGGCCTAGTAATAGCCTGCAGACATACTTGGCTTTAACATAATAGCTGGGGCTTGGATGCTGTCAAAGACACTGCCAACTGTTCCCTTACCCTTCTATGGGCGACCCCTATCTGGGCAACGGACACATCCAGTGACATGGCTTGCTAAAGTAAAAACTAACTCACTATCACTGATAGAAACTTTGGCTTTCCTGATCGATTCGCCTATGTGGGGAGATTCAAATTACGAACTATGACGTTTGCTTTACATGCGTCTGTAGGCATTGCCTCATTTTCTCAATCTTCATGTGTAGAACAGCTAGAGTTTAATACTTGTGGTCACTTACGGGTGAAGCTCTCCAGGCTAGTGGACCTGATATGAGATTGCACCTAGATACAGACATGGGCGACTATACTCATATGGAAGAACGATTACAGGCACACAAAGGGTTTTCAAACTGATGCTAAATAAGATAGATGTATATAGGATATTTGATACGACAAAAAAAATGGCATAATGGTAACCTTTGAAATGTTGATGTTTGTATGGCCAACTAACCTATTTACATTCCAGCCACATCTGCTATGCAGGTGTTAATGTGTGCACTTAGCGGCCCACCAAACGGGTGATCCCCCACAAAGTTGGATGTTAAATGTTTGGTTTATGGGGTTATGTCTTTGGCATGATTGGGATGCTAAAGTGGGAAGGGGGTTCATGGGTATACTGAGTTCCCCAGATGCAGTTCTAGCAGTTACAGATTCGACTTTACACACGACATACCGCTACATCCTTCGATACACACCCCACAATGGAAAATAGGAAAACTGCCTCTGCACTACATGTATTAACGTGGAATGTCCGTGGGCTCAATAATACCCGGAAGATCAGACAAGTCCTAGCGTATCTAGATAGACATCATATTGACATTGCATTGCTGCAAGAAACCCAGCTGGCGAACGGTTCTAAAGGCTCGCTGGGCAATCGATGGGCCGAGATTACACTGACATCTTCATATTCAACTTGTGCAAGAGGTGTTATTTTACTTATAAAGAAAGGGACACATTTTATTATAGACCAAACACTGCTGGATGACCATGGTAGGTATATTATTATCACTGGTCATGTGTGTGGGACCTTTATAGGCTTGGTGAACACAAACGGTCCTAACATAGATGACCCTGCTTTCTTCAGCAATATCTGGAGCAGATTAAAAGCGCTGCTACAGGTGGAACTCCTTTGTGGCGGTGATCTCAATCTATCGCTAAACGAGGAACTGGACAGATCAGGTACCACAAAAGAACCCCAATTTAAAAATGTTGGATATCTGGAGATTACGACACCCACACAAACTGGAGGGTACATATCCGTCCATGTACCACAATAGCTGGGTGCATATAGATTATTGGTTGGCAACGGAAATAGCCAGCACATGGATAAGAGATATACAGCACCTCCCCAGGACATTATCAGACCATAATCCTATAATGATTACTCTAGACCTTCCCCATTATACCCCCCTCACCCTTCATTTGGCGTTTCAATGCTAAAGCATTGCTGGACCCTCTCTACAATACGTCAATACACCATGCCATAGAAGAATACTTCAGCCTCAATGCCACTTCCATGACGGATGCTGGCGTGTTGAGGGAGAATTTTAAAGCCACTATACGTGGCATTTGCATCAGTACAAACTCTGGTATACTCCACGATATTCGCACCCAATTGCAAAAATCTGAGGATGTGCTGAGACAGCTGGAAGCAGACTTTTAACACACACAAAATACTACCACACTTGGGGACATAAAAGAGCGTTTAGCTGAATATCAGGAATTAGCAGACAGTAAATACGGTACATATCACATCGTCAGACGGCTAGAACATATGGGGGCGGGGGGTAGGCCGGGTCGTATCTTAGCCCAGAAAATATGTAATCCTCGCACCACTCATGTGGTTACCAATATTATAGCAATCGCACAAAAAGTTTAGCGAAAATACTCGCTACTAGACTGCAGCCACTAATGCAAAATATAGTATTACCTGACCAATATGGATTTATTCCCCATCGCTCTACATCACATAACATACGCACACTTTTGCACTTTCACATCAACTCAACCCAGACTTGGAGGCGGCAGCGGTGTTACTCGACACCGCCAAGGCTTTTGACTCGGTGGAGTGGGAGTATCTCTTTACGGTCCTGCAGAAAATGGGCCTACCCCCTGCCTTAATGATATGGGTCAAAATGTTATATAACAAACCAGTGGCGAGAATAAAAGTAAATATGCATGTATCAGACATTATCCAAATACAGTGCGGCACATGACAGGGATGCCCCTATTGTCGTTGCTATTTGCTATAGCGCTAGAAACATTGGCATGTAAGATACGCCAACAACACGCGGCTACAGCCCTACAATTCCCTCAACGCTCAATAAGCATATCAATGTATGCAGACGATATGGTGCTATATGTACCTGAGCCCCGTATTCACCTATCCCCACTATTACGTAAGTGTATTAAATTTGGCAGATACTACGGACTCCACATCAACTGGAGCAAATCCACAATCATACCCCTTACTGACATTTCTAAACCGGCCCCAGTGGAATTCCCGCTTGAATGGCAACCAGACCCTCTGAAATATTTAGGCATCTGGTATCATAGAGTACCAGGGGTGGTAATTAGAGAAAATTATGGTACGGCAATATCCATAATAGAAGGGAAAATAGATAGATGGATTCACCTCCCATTATCGTTAGCGGATAGAATGGCCATTGTGAAAATGGTCATCCTACCTAAAATATTATAACTATTTAATAACATCTCAATAACTTGCCCTACAACAGTATTTCAGAGACTCACCACATGTATAACTCATCTTATATGGGCCGGGAAAGTAGCACAAATAGAACTACACACTTTGACATAGCCATACCGACTGTCCCGGAGCTGGCATCCCCCCCAGCGCCTTGAGACCCTCATGGGTGAGTAACACGCTCTATTAACCACTGATTGACTGATTGATTGATACCACAAGGGCGGGTTTGCTGTTCCGGATTTGTTACTGTACTACTTATGTGCTCAAGCACAATACACACATTATTTGTTCTGTCCGATACGTTTTCTACCACACACGGCTGTGGAGGATGGAGATGCCAATCCGATTCCATTACGTTGTGTTTTGCCACACCCATGCCCCCATATTAGCAGAAAAGAAATAAACATCATAAAAACTACGAACTCGGCATGGCAGCGTATGGGTAAACTGACGCAGAAACTACCTCTATATGCACCAGCATTGCCACTCCAACATCATCCTGCATTGACAGTAACACACATGGGCAATGGCATGTCCATACCACAACAGGTGGGAATAGCTACTATGGGGGATCTAGAAGGTAAATTGATTGATGAGGCGGATCTCAGTTACATAAATAATCAAACACTCTTCTTTAGATTCACCTAACACAGACTTCGGGGAGCTATGAAGGATCTATGCAACACATTCCCTGCTGAGCCACCGACGTTGGCATCACTACAAATGATCATCACCAACCCTAAAAATGCACACATAATATCTAAACTTTCCAAACTGTTACAAGAGGATATTGCAGGAAATACCAACAAAGACAGCTAGAGATCGGTGGAACTTCCACTTGGAGACGCCACTACAGGAGGAAGACTGGCAAAATACCTGCTCACTCACAACCCTACTTACACAAAATGGCAACCTGCGGCTTATCCACTACAAGTATATGCATCAAACATACCACACCCCACTCAAATTGTTTAATTGTGGACTGAGGAAGGATGCTAAACAGGTCCGCTGTGGGGGAAGATAATGTCAACTTCATACACATGGCATGGAGATGCACAATAATCTCCCAATATTGAGAAGACGTTACGATGACACTAGGTCAAATATTGGAAACACCGATTGAATGCACAGCGACGGTGTGCCTGCTGGGCATAGTGGGAAAGTTAAAAGCTGGCAAACGCAAACTTTGTGTTATAGCAATATTGATTGCAAAGAGGTGTGTATCTCTGTGTTGTGGATGTAGACGGTCACATAGCAGAAAACAATGGGTAACTGATCTTGTGTATTGTAAAGACACCCTAAAAACATATGAAGAAGAGCTCCCAATGGGTGCCAGACCAAAAGAATACTGCATGCCACTGTCCGAATATCTGAGATCCAACCCGGATTTGCTATCCATTTGAACAGTATAGCGGTATATATTATCATGTACTGTAATTGTGTAAGGTATCACAATATATCTACATTATAAGTGTGTGGTCTGTATATGCTACTCCTACTCTATTACTGTAATCTGGGAAGTTCTTTTTGTATTCAACTGTTATTATGATACTGCTGTCATTTGTATGCTTATAATAAAAACTTTAATAAAAAATTTAAAAAATCTGGATCCCAGGCAAGAGCACACCACCTTTGCATCAAAAAGACCAGAAGCGGAGGACGCACCATCTCATTCCTCGCAGCTAAGACTGAGGTAGGTGGGGGTGGAGCTTGCTGCCATGCTCCTCCCCGACCGCAACAGGCGGGCCACTAGCCTCCACTGCGCATCTTCTGCTTGCCCGCAGTCACACCTCTGTGAATTCTGTGGACGTGGTGGGGCCATCGGGTGGCATGGGAGCACCGGAAGACAGCAGTGCAAGCATGTGGGCAGAATAGGGCGCAGCACAAGACGGCAACTTCGCATTGTTAGCGAAACCGTCCGATGTGCTGAGTGGCGGGAGGGGATCTCGTGCAAGATTTCACATTGAATTGGATTGCTTTTATTTTCTTCCTTCCTCTTCTTTGGCTGGCTGCTCTATTCCCCCAATTTTACCTTTCCGTTATGGAACCAGTTGGTCCCATATTGAGCTTTAGCTGGCTCCTTGGTGGACCCTGGGGTGTTTGTTTTATGGAAAGGATTTTTTTTTGTCACAGTCTAAGGAGGCTGTTGGGGATTGATGTTTGGTTTTGCTTATTGTTCTTTTGTATTGTCTTCTTTCACTGGGGTGCGAATGGCCACAGAAGCTCTTTTGCAAAACTGGTGCAGATGGACCAGATCGATTGGTGGGGGCTGAGGGGAAGGTGATAGTGTGTCTTTACCTGGAGTGGATTGAATAGCAGTCTAGATTAAACTGCTCACATGGAACGTGCTGGGCTCTCCAAAATCATTTAACGTGTTGGCTTACTTGAAGCCTATAGGGGTATAAATTGCGTTTTTGCAGGAAACCCACCTTACAGATCCTGAGAGCCAAGCTCTTCATAGGTGATGGAGGTGACAGTTATACAACACTACTTACTCCCCATTTGTATGGGGCACCCTCATTTGGGTCAGGCCAGGGGTGCCCTTTCATTTACATAGAGCAGTTATTTAACCAGAGGGTCTATATGTGTTGGTGGTGGGTCAGTTGGATGGTAGTAATGTTATTGCCCTGCTGAATGTTTATGTGCGGAATATGGACCAATTTGACTTTCTACGTGGCTTGACCCCTTTCCTTTCATTGATAATTTCCTATTTGAGAATAGTGAGAGGTGACTTCAATTGTATGGCGGACCTGGGTTTCGATGGATCAAACCCACCCTTGTATACATTGCCAACATTTAGGTTGGCAGAAGCTACTTGCGCCTGTGATTCACAGTGGAACCTTATAGATTGCTGGAGGACATACAACCCAGAGACCCAAGTACATTCTTATCAATCTGGCTTACACGACCTGGAGGTATAGCTTGATAGAATTTATTACTGCAAGGTGACGTATGGTAAGGTGCCCGACGTTGAGTACCTGGCCAGAACCTATTTTGATCACTTCCCCATAACGTGCTCCTTTCGATGGTCCTCATATAGGCTGAATGTTGCCACGTGGAACATGGACCCCACGATGCTGGATGATCAGGCATTCCGGGTGAACATATTGCTAACTATTGGCTGGATAACACAGGCTCAGCATTGTCAGTGGGGATGGAATAGGAGGCTATGAAGGTGGTAATTTGGCAATATTGCATCTCTAACAAAATTTGAGTCTGTGGACAGTTGCACTCCGACATCGGGCTGCAGGAAGCGGTGCTTGATAGTCTTCCATTGGAGCTTGAGAGGACCCCGAAGGGTAGGGAACACATACTGGATGAAAGAGAGAAACTGTTCTCCCTGGTCGAACATTTGTGGCAATTTGATTATAGGGCCTATGTGACCAGGTCCCACACTGAGAGAGACAAGTCTGGCAAAATGAGGGTCGGGGCATACTATTTTACAGGTGCAAGATACTTTTTTTTTTTAAAACTCTTTATTCATGATTGGTTCAGATATCACATTGTGCATAACATTTTTAACATACTGTCAGTCTTTTCCATTTTCTGAAACATAACATCGGCGCAGTGTTGCATACATTAATCCTAGCAGTACAGTGCGTAAAAATCGAATTATCAAAACAAAGTATTACTTGTTGCAGGTCAATAGAGTACTGTATCGCCCAACCGTTGCCCGTTCCCTCCCACCTCCCCCCACCCTGTCCCCGTCTTCTGGTCAGTCCCACACACATTAACTAGAACACTCATCTACCAGTTATGTGGCTGTACGAATGGGCGTTTCAGATCATAGGCATGGTCACCGGGTTGTCTAGGCTAGTCAGTCTTGCATATCGCCACTCCCCATAGCTGGTGTGTGTTCAAGCACCCTCATCCCGGGGCAATTCCAGATTCTCCTCCTCTAGTTCCAATAGCATGCGGTCCCAGTCTTGTGCTACAGGGTCTTTCCGGTGGCCCCACTCCTCCTCTCTGCGCAATTCCGCAACAGGTGCAAGATACTTCTGGCTGAGATGTCTTTAATGAAGAGTTGATTAATGCAGCGTTCCTCCATTATTATGGAAACCTATACTCCACGACGGCGGGGTGTAGCGAGGTAAATATTTTGAATTATATTACTGAATCTTCTCCGATGTCCCCTGACCTCGCAGTAGCGGCTCAACTGGGTGAAGATATCAATGAGCGGGAGGTGCGGGCACAAATAAGGAGATGGTGAGGAGGAAAGTCATTGAATTAGATGGCCTGCCCTTAGAATTCTATATTATGTGTGCCGCGGACCTCAAGTACTCACCCCCTCATTGCGTGAGGCCACCATTGTGTCACTGCCTAAGAAGGATAAAGATCCCCTTCTTCTTGATTTCTATCACCCCCTTTCGATGCTCAACATCAACTATAAGATCATGAGCAAAATTCTGGCGAACCGATAACTCCCCCAAATTCTGGCGAACTGATTACTCCCCCAAATGTGCTCCCTAGTCCACCCTGACCAAATCGGTTTCCTTCCTTCCTGTAGTACCATGCTCAACATTGGTCAGCTACTTTTTGCTTTGCACCAGTGAGACCAGCTCCCGCCAGATGCTGTACTCATTTCTGTGGATATTAGGAAGGCATTTGACTCGCTCCACTGGGAGTTCTTATTGCTTGGCATGGGCGTTGGGTTGGCCTTCGTCAAACACACAAAAATTGTATACACTAGCCCGTTGGCCGGGATTCACACTGGCTCAGTGATATCTGAGGCACGTGCTGTGGAGTGGGGCACCAGACAGGGATGCCCTTTGTCTCCTATGTTATGTGCCCTGGTGATGGAGCCGTTTGCCCGGATGGTCTGACCTGGGGTGCCACTACCGGGATTTGCATAATTCATTTGATTGCCTTTAGGGCCCCTACGCCGATGACATGCTCCTGGATATAAGAATGTAGGACACTGTTCTTGGGGGAGCCATGGCTGCTTTGACGGATTTCAGGCGCTACACCAGTCTGGAGGTGAACTGGCGGAAATTTTGTATTTACGCTCTCCAGGGTGATCGACTGGGGTGCAGGTTTATCCAGGCTTCTACGACCCCTGCGGTGAGAAACAAGCTCTATTTGCTATTTGAGGGTGACCATCTAC
This sequence comes from Lissotriton helveticus, assembly GCF_964261635.1. NCBI lineage: Eukaryota > Metazoa > Chordata > Amphibia > Caudata > Salamandridae > Lissotriton > Lissotriton helveticus. The sequence goes on from NC_136061.1 coordinate 318,004,930, forward strand.
CGCACTGAGGATATGCTTTACGAGGGCAACTTCCGCAGTGCAATTACCGCCCTCAGGCGCTCTGTTGATTTCTGGACCACCCTGCCATTATTGGGGTGTGGCCAGGTGGCTGTCTCTAAAATGGTGGTGCTACCACACCGCCTCTATCTGTTTGCTGCTCTCCCAGTAGCGAACCTGTGGAAGATCTTCCAGGAGTTGGATGGTATTTTACTGACACTATATTCGGGTACCTTGTGCAATTATGTGACACGGCAGAAACTGCTCTTGCTGGTCGCTGATGGTTACCTGGCTGCATCTCATTTTGAACTTTATTATTAAATGGCACAGCTGCAGCGGATGGTTCACTGGATATCTACATTATGGGACGAAGTAGGCCATCGAGAGGGAGGCCTGCCCTCCAAAGATATGCTGACAAGCGTTTTGATGTAGCCCACACCTGCTTCCCTGGTTCGAAATAAGAATATTGACTTGAACAGTGTGCTTTGACTGGGCTAAGGCACTACAGATGAGGACCATTAAATTACCATATACATGTGAGCTGTCGTTGCTGGCTGCTCGGCGATGGGGGCTGTTATGGGGTCGGTCTGGGCTCCACCAGTGGACAGAGGCAGAGATCAATATAATGGGTGATTTATGCGGGTTGAGTGTGTCCTTTCCTGGAGACATTTGCTGGGCTATGGATCGGAGCTTTGAACCTACTCCCCTACTGTGTTTGTTGAGCCTACATTATCGTAGTGTGGCTCAAAAGGTGACAGATAGATTCACGGTCAGTCTTGGCTCCTAGCGGATGATTCATGGAGGATGAACCCTTCTCGGGGACACCCTTCCTGGGTGCTGAGATTCGGGGAGTGGTCCCTGCCCCGGGAGAGCCTTCTTGATTTGTTTGAAGTGTGATAATGTGACTAGCTTTGGGATCCTCTGATTAGAGCTGTGAAAATGGGTAATTGTGGCACTGGATTGCTCGGATAGCAAGTTTATTTCAGACACTGCCACCATATATGGGTTCTGTTATCTGCGGCCCTACTGCAGCTTCTGTTTATTACCTTTGATCTGTCAGATCCTATATCTCCGGTCACTCTATTGTAATGTGCACTATTGTTACTCAAGCACCTGCGATACCCCACTGTGTTGTGTTTGGTTTGATTAAAATGCAAAACAAATCACACCGATGACACAGCCAAGACCTGGTACGACCTCCCACAACACCTCAGAACCTCCCCCTCCCATATGACGTTTGAAGGAACTTCAAGACATGGCTCTTCCAGATGAAACTGTTATTATCTCCTCCTCCTTCTCCTTCATGTCTGCCCTACTCAGCGCCTTGACACCCTTATGCATGATTAGCCATGCTTTCCAAATTCACATAACATAACTCTACTACACTTTATCCCGCTCTACGCCACTGTACCTTACTCCGCTCTATGCCGCTCCACTGTCCGCCACTCTACTCCACTTTATGCAACTCTACTCCACAACACTGTACTACACTCTGTGCCACTCTATGATAGTCTACTCGACACTATGCCCATCCACTCTAGGTCACTGTACTACACTGTATGACACCTAACGACATGCCACTCAACTTCTCTCTACAATACGCCATTCCACTATATACACAACACTCTCCTCCACTGTACTCTATGACACTCCACTTGATGATACTCCACTCTATCAATCAGTCAGGGGTTTATATAGTGTGGCTACTCACATGTAAGGGTCTCAAGGTGCTGAGTGGTGAAGGAGGACTGCTGATCCGTTTGGGCGCAGGGGTCAGTCAAAGAACCAGGTCTTGAGATCCTTCCTGAATTGGGTTAGGGACAGGGATTGCCTGAGGTGGAGAGGCAGGGTTTTTCAGGTCTAGGTGAAGAGGTAGGAGAAAGATCTTTCTCCCGCTCTGGTCTTGTGGATCTGTGGGATGGTGGCCAAGGCCAGTTGGGTGGAGCAAAGGTGTATGGTGGGTACGTGGTTCAGATGTGCTGGTCCTGTTTCATTAAGGGCTTCGTAGGCATGTGTGAGGAGCTTGAAGGGGATTTTTTTGTTGACTGGCAGCCAGTGTAGTTCTCGAATGTGTTCGGTGATATGGCTGCAGTGGGGGATGTTTACTACCAGTCTGGCTGCAGTGTTTTAAATGTTCTGTAGTTTCCTGAGGAGTTTCTGGATGACGCCGGCATAGAGTGACACTATATCTCACCATACTCCACTCTAACACTCTACTCCATGCTACGTAAGTCTAGATCACCCTACTTTACTGTTCGACACGCCTTTCCACTGTACAACTCGCTGCTTCAGTCTATGATACTTGACTCCACTATATGAGACACAATGCTACTACACTATATAACACTTTACTACACTGTACGATGTGCTACTACATTCTACTCGATTCTGATCTGCAATACTCCTGTCTATGACAACAGACGTTACAACACTCTCCTCTACTGTACTGTACAGCACTCCACATAACAACTCTCCACTTGCGACACTGGACTTTTTATTAAAAAAAAATTAAAAAACATTGAAATGCAATGAAAAAAACAAAGGTTAAATCTTAGTTATAGTTAGGACAACTTATTTTGGGATAGGATAAGACTGGATAGTATTTGTAAAGCACACTATACCCGAAGGTGTCAAGGCGCTGGGCATTTTACCTAACAAACCAAGTCTAAACTACATTAACTTTAAAAACTTGAAAGTTATAGTTCTAACTTTCATATACAATGTATCCACCACCTTAAAATTATTATATGTAGCGTCTTTGTTACACACTCTTTTTAGCTTGCTAACCAGAAACACTAACTATAACTCCCCACTTTACCATGCACTGTATTGTGACAAGACTGTGTTCGAATGTGCGTTACTTATAGTAATTTGAAGGTCTTTTGTAAATTATAAATTGAAGGTATAACTACAATTTTTAATGTATGTATATTTTAAGTTGGGTTTGCATAGAAAGAATTCGTATAGTTAGATAAACCTTTTTTCTCTATGTAAACCAAGTTTAAACTACACAAACTTTAAAAATTCGAAAGTTATAGTTATAACTTTCATTTACAATTTATCCACCACCTTCAAATTATTATAAGTAGCCAAATACCAGTTGGTGTTTCAAACTATTAATTATCCTTAAGCTGTGTTTTTTTCATTGTATGTTAATGGTGTTTATTTTACATGTCTTGTGCCTGTGTGCTGACTTTTCCTCTGTAAATACACTGTACAATCAATAAAGACCCACTTAGAAAAAAAAATGTTGTTGCAATGTTCACATTCTTGATGCACTTAAAAGTAAGAGACGTGATGTTTTGCTCTTACTTTTTTGTTAATGTGTGGTTTTTTTTTCAGGTTATAAACATCACAGGCATTTCTGTCGGAACAGGCCTTGCATCAGCATGTGATACTCTTATATCGCAGGTAAATGTAATTCTGTGATCACACACTGTTCTTTTTTCCTACAATTGTAGTCCTGGGGACAAAAACTCAGCACAACCTATCTAATCAGTGCATTTAGAGAAAATTCTCTGTTTCCATTCAGATTGCAGTTTTATGTTGCATGCAGGAATTCTTTAGGACTGTGTTTTAAATTCAGAGTTTTCTGGCTCTCACTGCATGTGGGCAATGGTTACCTATCTAACAGTTTACGACCAACTACTAAGTGATTTTAGACAAAGCACAAATGTCACTGCAAGGGTGAGGTGTACACAATTGTCATTATTTTATGTTTTGTTATTTTCTACTAGTTTAAGTGTAATACCAGTTCTACAGCTATCAACATTATTTAACATCTCTCTATTCTTTGTTACTGATTTTCTTTGATGATCAATAGTTGCCTGTCGGAAACTTTACGACTCATACATTTACAGCATTATCATTCTCATAATACTAGAGTGGTTGTATGTCAGAATATTGAGAAATTTGTTTTGCGACCTGCAATGTTAAGGTATACTGAGTATGGTAAGAATATAAAGGGACGTGTAGATTTACTTTTCTTACTCCATGTCACCTTGCAATCGTAATATTTATTGTCAAGATACGTAGATGTGGAGTCAAGAACAGTATATCGATTTAGGTATATATTGTCAATAGATGTGGAGTTAGGAATAATAAATCTAGCTTCGCTACAGCCACTTACCATGAAGATATAGTGGTAAGTAATATTCTGGAGATATTACAGGATGGTAAAAAAATTGATATAGTGATAGAAACCCATTACAGTTACAGGCTTGGGTACTTCACCCAATGCTATAAGAGTGTGTCCATATTATGTTGCCACATCCACCAACGCTACTTTATGAAGTGCACATAGAACAAATTAGATTTCAGAACTAGCATTTGTGCAAAAGGTAGAAAACTCAAGAATCATGGTGCATTCTCTGAATCTTGTTGAGATGTTTTCTGCACAGTATATCTTAACATAATGTGGATGGTGGTAGATAGAGCACTTGCCCTCCGAATAGATCAATCTTCCCTTAAAACTAAGATATTTGAAGAAATGGGTCTATGTAGATGCCCAGTAGAATGTAATGTCACATTAACCTCCGATAGACTGACCACTAATTGACTCGCATTGAAACATGTAGCTAACAAGTGCACACACTAAGTATAATATGTATAGTTGGGTGCACCAGTTTAGCTGCTGTTCCATTCCTGGTATGGAATAGTCTTGATTTTACCCTACTTTTCTCATTACATAAGGAAATCTTTCTAGAACTCCTACTGTATGTAGGCATTTACTTCTGACCTTGCTGTCTCCTTGCATCTGACACAATCCATTTCAATGTTAGACAGTGACTCTGTGCTCATTCTTTTGTTGAGCCTAACATCTCTAAAAATATGTTTGATTTGATAGTACATTGCAAAAGCACTGAAATTCTTACCTGAAGCCTCAGTTCCGTCAATTGCAGGTGTTCCTCACAAGTCAGCTGCAAAACCATTGACATTGTTTCATGAAGCTGCAGTTTCACAAGTCGGAAAGAGAAGGGGTTGGAAAGCTTTTCAATTATTTTAGAAATCAGCTAGTCATAGATTTCTACTTCCCTTTTAAAAATTATTTCTTGGCACCTTTGCTTGCCTTCATTGTGGCTTCTTCAAGCCGCACTTATTTGTAAATTGTAAGAAAAAATCAACCCCATTCTCTTTTTTAGCACGGGCCTAGAACCAGCTTCAGTCATTTCAAACTTGAAAATTCCTAAATAATACTTTCTTAGAGTGATTTTGGATCTGTCCTCTTCATACAGTGGTCAGTTTAACAATCACTCACAACTTTCTAATGCAAGTTGTAGTGTTCTGCCAGCCCAGGTACTCGCTAATAACTGCACAACACAGTAGAGTAGTTTGTATACGTCTTTTTCCGCTGTGTGTAAGTCAGAACTCAACATTCTAAGCCCACCTTCAACTCATCTCCCCAACGATTACGTCACAGGCCTACAATGTGCAGTGGGAATGTAATGAGTTCCAGCGTTCTTTTATTTACAAGACACCACAACTCTCGCTTTGTTAAATTAAAAGTTATAACTTTTAAAAATAGTTAAATAAGTAAATGAATAAATACACAAAATAAATACATGAATATCTACACAGATACTCATAGAAATACTGGCAATTACCCGCTTAACCGCAGCGGCAATTCCGCTGCGGTGCGGCGGTTTAGCTGAGTGTGCGGGCCGCGTTGGCCAACGGATGTGCGCAGCACTACGAAGGTATTGCGTGTGACGGCCGTTGGCCAACAGAAGCACGCAAGGGGCTAGAGTTCTTCAATTAAGTGTTTTGGTGCCTGAATCACACGTCCTGATCATATCACTGGAAACCGGAATCTGGCAGTTGAAGTGTCAGTGATCTTCATAGGTGAGGTGGAATTATCAGCAGACACAGTCATCAACCATCTGTCAGGACCCAGTCTCTACACTGGCATTGATGTTTGGTGAGTGATGGACTACATGTCGAAAGTGAGAAGAATCTTTTGTAAGGGACTTCCCAGGGCTCTGGGCTGTCACCATGTGTCCTTTGGTGTTAGTGATGGTAAAGGGTATGCCTCAAAAAGAATATCAGACTTTCTTTCTTCCGTGTTGTCTGAGAAACACTCGATCTCCTCTTGTAAAGGTGACATCTTTTACATGACATCATCTGTCAGCATATATTTTCATCTTCTGTTTGCGACCAAAGTCCGTAGGATGAATATCTTACTCATTCTTGGATCTGAGGATGGTCCATTGGGGCAATATGGTCATCCAAACATAAGAGTTGCAGGGCTTTCCCCTGTTGTTGAGTGAGGGGTTGAACGGGAAACTAGAAGAGTAGTGTTCAAAATGACTTTGAGGTCGAGCTTCTCCTGGCAAAAACGCTGACCAGCTTTCTTCAGAGTAGTCATGAACCGTTCTATCAGATCATTGGCCTGCGACCTAAGAGAAGTGCTATCTAGATGCTTTATATTGAGGTGATTTAGAAAGTCTTTGAATTATCGACTATTAAAAGGTAGGCCGTTGTTAGATTTTAATATTGTTGGCACACCCCATGTTGCAAAGATGCCATCTAACTTTTCTATAACGTTTTCATGTGCAGTGGATGAAAGGCCTTCTCCCAATGGAAAACTGGAGTATTCGTCAACAATATCTAGAAGATGGTGTCCATTCTCAAGAGGATCAAAGAAATAAATCAATAGCAATTTTCTCCCAAGCATGATGTGGCAATTCTGACATTTTCAAAGGGTGCTGAATAACTTGAGATGAAAGACAGTTGCATATGTGCTCTTTTCTGACCCTTTCATCGAGATACCAGACTTGATCACAGAGAGCTCTCTTAGTGGCAACTATTCCTCGAGGTCCCCCATGGCTAACGTCGATTTCTTGTTGTTGGGGACTCTCTGGTATTACATTGTGTGTACCTTGCAGTATGAGGCATTGAGTCTCTGAAAGTTCATCTCTTACATTTTTGAATTTCGCCTACTCACAGGCATTAGTGAGAGGTTTAGAGGGCTGGTTCCACGATTGATGAGCAATAATGTCTTTCAACTTTAACATGTCCCTATCTTGGCCCATGGCAGTGACAATTTGTTCTAAAGACATGGCAGCTGATATTCTCGATTTCATAATAAAATTGATGTAAGCCTTAAATAAGAGAATGTGCGTTTGCGAGACGTTCCCTCGAATGTGACTAGAACGTGATAGGAAAATACGAGGAGTGTAAGGCAAGGTGCCCCGTTAGGTTTGTTATGCGTTTGGAAAGTTGACGTGTGGACACTGGCTAATGATTGCTAAGCAAAGTCAGCAGTTGTTTAAGTTGAACAGGTTGATAAAAAACAAAAAGCTGAGTCTCAATCATGCCTGCTGAGTATTGGCTACGCCGTGCCCTCTCTCCCTGTAGGCTGCACTGTAGCTACATTGGAATGAAAAGGATGGGCATAGGAGCGACGTGGGAGAGGTAGGGCTGCGAGATTATGCTACAGTATACAAGGAGGGCACAGTAAATGCTGGTTTAATACGCGGCCGGCCCTGTGTGGTTGTAGGCGGCATGCTGTGTTAATCAATGTCAAGGATATCAACACACCGCGACAGACCGCAAAGTTTGAATTGTGAGCTGCAGGCCACAGAGTGCTTGTAGGCACACAGCTGTGTCAACTGATTGATTATAAATAAAGACTTTTTTTGAAGACTCCCAAAAAAAAAAATTTGATAGAAGCCTGCGCTGTTTTAGGTGAGGTACAGGGGCATTGTAATAGCACTCTTGAAAAATAATCAGCAAGATTATGAACTTCCCCTGGACGATGAAGAATCGTATAGTTTCATTTTTGAAACCTTGAACCCCAACGTTCAATTCTGGGAGACATTTTGGCTTTGGGATTTCTGAATATAGTCAACGGTGCTTGATGATCAGTCACTACTGTGAAGGACTTTTCGTACAAAAACACCTGTAAATATTCGCAAGCCCATATCACTGTCAAACTTTCTTTTCAGTCTCCGAGTAAGCATGTTCTGTTTGTTACAGCCTTTTATTGGATTATGCCATGATATGTATACGGGCATTAGGCTGTCTGTTGTACTGTGCAAGGATTGCGTCTAACACAACAAGGCTAGCGTCAACTATAACTTATGTGTGAAATTTAATATCAAAGTAGGCCTTTTCAGTGGCATTCTCAATAGCTTGCTTGATCCTTTGAAAGTTCTTCTCAAATTCTCGTGACCAATAAAAAGACATGTTCGTTTTCATTGGTTCTTGTAACAGTGCACTGACAGTAGCATAGCTTCATATATATCTAGAACAGTAACTGGCCATTCCAAGAAATTATCATAGCATAGAAACATCTCGTGGGGAATTTGCAGTAGACAGCACTTGTACTTTAGCTGGATCAGGTTTCATACCCCCATCAGAAAATACATGTTCAAGAATTTCAAGCTTTTCTTGTGGAATTTACATTTGTTAATATTTAGAGTTAAACCTGCATCATTCAGCAAACAACATTCTTGCATGAGAGCTTTCTCATACTTTTTCTATATAACTCTGAAATCCAATATATCATCGCTGAAGGTAAATGCGTTTATTACAGGCTGTATAATACATTGAGTGAGGTCTTGGAATTGTTCGGCAGCAGAGGATATACCAAACCACAGTCGCTTATAGCAAAACAAACCAATATGCATTGAAAAGGTTGTTATGTACCTGGATTTATACTTCACCCTGCAATTGGTGATATCCTTTATTCAGGGCCGAGCGAGAGAAGAAATTTGCACCATTCAATTGAGTTATCATATCAGGAGTGTGCGGACCAGGATGTCTCGCTTGCCTAATTGCCTTATTTGCCTGACACATATGCCTATGCTTACAGCTCCTTCACTGTCTCTTTCAAGCAGTTTTACAATGGGGGAAACCAATGGTGTCGGGCCAGAGAAGCGTTCAATTATGTCATTTTTAAGCAACAAATTAAATTCCTTAACAACAGCTTCTTGCAAGTGAAAAGCAACTCGCCTGTGCCTTTGAGCAAGCAGGATAAACACTGTCATTTATGTGTCACTTTACTTTCATTGTTTTGAGTTTTCCTAACCCATGAAATAATGAGGGAAATTGACTTACAGTTTCATGTTGAGCATTCATTTTTTTTTTAAATATATTTTTATTGCAGTTATATTTTGTACAACCAGTTCGTCGATCAATCCAGCTACCCTCCTTTGTGTAACACAGGCCCCCAAAGAAAGCCTTACACAGCCATTCAGCTATGTTGAGCATTCATATTGTAGTTCACCGATATCAGTCCCATATCAGGAGCATTGTTGAAACTCAGCAAACAGGTACTTGAAGCTGTTCCTTGAAGTACATGAATATGCGCTTGTACCACAGTGTTCTTATGTTTGATTGTGACTACAAATAACTTTGACTCTTTAAGGGTGTTGAGGTAGCCCTTGTGTATATTTTAGTCTTTGACTTCGTAAGTTGTGGTAATGGAGATAATTCTTGATATTTCTCTTCAGGCATGATATTCATCGACACACCGCTATCAATTATGAATAGTATCAAACACCTGTTTATCTTTAGACTGATCTTCGGACAATGTTTGAATATTTGTGGTGCTTTTCCATTTTGATTTTTCTTCACTTTGGAGTTTGTTTCACATTCGCCCAGTCCCAAATATGCATGCCTTTTTGAAGTAAACATTGACTTTGCAAAATTTTCAATGTCACTTTCACTGGAAACTTATGCTCAAACTCATTGTTTATGATTTAGACAGTGATCGACTTCATTTGGTGTCTATTTCCCTCAGCTGGTGTGACCACTTGGCCTTGTGAGAGCGCTGAGGTACCGTTCGGCCTGCCATTTTGTCTTCACGCTGTGATGCACTTACTTTTCTCTTTGCCTTGCAAGTTGTCACGAAATGGTTTGGTTTACCACAGCTGATGCATATCTGTCCAACGGCGGGACATTTACCTTTGTGTGGAAGCGACAGTTCACATCTGTAACACATTTTCTTTTCTGTGGAGACATTGCCTTGTGTCCCTTGGCCCTGTACTTTAGCTTACTTTTCATGCTCAGCCATGCTTACTTTTCATGCTCACTTTGGGTGCCTCCGTACTTTATGTCAATCGCTTGACGATCAGCACACTCTTCAGCGAGGGCAGCCTTGAGGACTTGTTCTAAACTCAGAGTTTCTTACCGAAAATGAGTTAAATTCATTAGAGTAGCTAGAGGATGCCTGCAGATGTCTAGGTTTAAGCCACCCCCCCTTCAGGGTTATGATTGACATTTGAACCACTTGCATCTGGCATGAAGGAGACCTCTAGTAACTAATGGGTTGAATTCCCACAGTGTAGAATGGATGGAATACAAATAAATACATAGATTCCCAACACAATTCAACTAGGAAAGCACTTCTCATAGGCTTAAATTTATCTAAAAATTTAAAAAATTCGTTGTCTAAACATGCTTGTTCGTACCAGTGTGTATAAATGTGTTCTGTGTATAGTAGGGTGTAACCATTTACTTTGATAGAAATCAAGAAATGTATTGAAATCTGTAATTTTGACTGATTATTGTGAACCAGCTTTGACAAATAATAACACCTATGAAAATAAGCACAAACGATTAAAATATCAAAAGAGTGCCTGCTAATTTATATATTAAAGTCATACTCCCTCAGCTTGGTGCAGGTCGTTTGAAGCATCAACATGTGACTCGCGAAGGACCTCTAGTAATGACTACGTGCACTGCAGCTTCATGAAAGAATTTCAATGCTTTTGCATTTGATTTGAGAGGTACACCTGCGTAACTGCAGCGTCATGAAAGAATATCAATGAGTTTGTATTTGACTTGGGATGGACACTTAGTAACAACTAGTGGAACTGCAGCTTCATGTAAGAATTTCAGTGCCTTTGCATCTGACTCGAGGGACCTCTTTTAATGACTTGCAGGACTGCACCTTCCTGAAACAATATCAATGCTTTTGCATTTGACTTGAAAGCGGCACCTAGTAACATCAAGTGGAACTGCAGTTTCATTTAATAATTTCAATGCTTTATCATGTGACTTTGGAGAGACCTCTAGTAACGATTGTAAAACTGCACCTTCATTAAAAAATATCAATGCTTTTGCATTTGACTTGAGAAGGACAACTAATAATGACTAGGGTAACTGCAGCTTCATGTAAGAATTTCAATACTTTTGCTTGTGACTTAAGAGGAACCTCTAGTAACGACTTGTAGTACTGCACCCTTATTAAAGAATATCAATGCTTTTGAATTTGACTCGAGAGGGACACCTAGTAATACTACTTGCACTGCAGCTTCATGAAAGATTTTTTATGTTTTTGTATCTGACTCAAGAGTGAGCTCTGGTAATGCCTTGAGGGATTGCAGCTCTTGTTTCAGTATCCAAAGGTTTCCTATGATAAAGGCTATCCAAGATGGATCAGCAGTTAAATTACGTGCTGTTTTACCACCAGCTTTTAGTATACTGAGGACCACAAAGGCTAGTGCAGTTCATGGTCTCTTATCTCCCGTTTTCCTATCCTGCTTTCTCTAGTTTTTAAGTTCTAAATCAGAGAACATATAAGAACAGTTGAGGTGAATTGTCAAGGGAATTCCAAACAGCCACTATAAGTTTAATTAAAATTGCAGGAGCAATAATATAATTGTATAGCAACTGTTACTTCAGAAATCTGAAGGAACCTCTTTGGCAGTTTATTACTAGGCTCTTTTATGCTTTAAGCAAGATCTGAAAAGCTTTTTGGATGTCTGTTGCATGTTCTGACATGATGTACAGTGCTCAGTACACACACCGTGTTGTGCTGTATAACACAGTGTGGAGTGCACAAACTGTGCGTTATAATTCAGTGTACAGCACTGGATAAATATGATTCACTACTGTAAATCACTTTCCGTGACCTTGATCCTAATTTTTGGGCATCTGTAGAAATACTTAGTTTAAATTTATACTGTAGAGCACAGCTACAGTATGTGATCTAAATTGTGCTTACTGCTACCGCTTAATAATATCTCAACAAGGGAGACCCAAGGATCACTGGGGACCTGAGGTAATAACGATAACAAAAAACACACAGGTCCCTAGTAACAATACTTTAGATGCAAAGAACCAAATGGCAAATAAAATATATTCAAAGAAGTTTATGAAAAACTAAGACACTTAGTAGTGCAGTGAATATTGCTGCAAAATAAGCATACTCGGTGCTCTCTTTAGAGGTCATACACTCAAGGTATAAATTGTGATCAACAAGTGTATAACCCGCACTTGAACAGCCCGGCCCGTTACACCCTCCCTCCTTGGAGGGCCCACCCTCCACCTTGGAGAACTCATTGTCCCAAAAGGACTCCATGCTGACAGTCAGTGCTAACAGCGCATCTTTATTTTTGTGCTGATTCGAACCCAGCGAAGGAATCTGGCACTCCACCTTGAGACCCAGACCAAAGGCGTGCATCCATCTGCAGGCTGATTGAAGCTCCCTATGGGTATCCAGCATAAATCCAGCTCCCGCCATTCCTACCCACACTGTTCCTAAGGCTTGTCACCAGGCACCCTTTCCTTTAGCAACCAAATTCCTTTTCATAATCTCTCTCTCTGGCTCGTTTTATGCCCCTGAGTCCTGATGATGATCCTGTCATTTTTATTGGGACCGAAACGCCATTGACTTTAAAAACATGGACCCTATATGATTGCTGAGAACTCACTGTAACAGGTTGTTCTGTTAATGTGTTTGTTGATACACTGTTGATCACAATTTATCACTTGTGTATCACCTCTAAAGAGAGCACCACGCATGTTTATTTTGCACCAATATTTACTGCACCACTATGTGTCTTGAAATGTTTTTTATAAACTCCTTTGAATAAACACAGGTATGGAATACCATGACAAAGGGGTCTTGACCGTAGGCAGACATGTATAGTGAAAGGAACGGAAAAAGAGAATGAATGAATATGGGGAAAAACACAGAGAAAAGTACAAATACAAAAAATTGGGGGCGATTGAAAGGGGACAAAAGAACGGGATTAGGAAGGAAGGTTGACAGGCAGGAAGGATTGAAAGTAGAGAAGTATGAAAGGATTAATGAATTGAGGCATAAACATTGATGGATACATGAGTGAAAGGATGATCTATATATGAGAGGTAAAAGAATGCATGGATAAAAGTATGTATGGGTGGGTGTAGGGATGTATGAATAGATGGAAGGGCAAAAGTTTGGCTGGATAGATGGAGGAACAAGGAGGAAAGAAACTCTTCTAATGAGGGTCTGGTGTGCTCACTTTATGTGCTCAGAAGGATTACCGGTATGTCTCAAGTGGGTGACTATTTTTTTGGTGTAAAGTGTTCCTTTTGCAGAGGCCCGGATCTCAAGTAGCCCTTTCTTTCTTAAAATGCAGCAGAACAGGGCCATTTGAGGCTTCGAGTTTGTCAGCAGGATGGCCTGTGCAGTGCTTCATTGCAGCAACAAGCTGAAATGGGGAAGCCAGGAAGTCTGGTTTCTTTGTTCTAATATATGATGTTCTCACTTTCAGACCTTTGGAGGCAAGAATCTCAAACAGGTCGGAATTATTCTCCAACGAGGGATCCTCATTCTGCTGCTGTTTTGCTTCCCGTGTTGGGCTCTCCTGATCAACACGGAACAGATCCTGCTGCTCTTCAGACAGGACCCAGAGGTGTCCAGGTGAGGGCCTGTCTCCAGTCTGTGCAACTCTGCATTGCAACAAGATACAAAAGGATAACTTACCCCTAGCATTCCAGCTTTATCGTATCTTTGGATAGAGGTGCTTTGGTTTCGGTAACGAGATAATTTGTTGTAAATGCTTCTTGATCGGAGGCTCTCACCATAATGTTTTCAAAACGTGCAGCTTCATCGGCGAATGAGGCATGCAGAAATTGTGGAAAAAAAGACTAAACCGTTCAAGCAGAAGCTGGCTAAATTTTGAATTTAATGTGCGTCTAGGGGTGTTGAGCCTTTAGAGTGCACTGCATATGTGTTGGTACTAATTCATCAGGTTCCTTAGTTAACTATGTATGGAGGAGAAGGTTTCTGTAATATGTCCAAAAAGACCATAATTACAAGTGAAGTACCTGGGACGTGGTTAGAGTGAGAGTAATAAAATACAAAGATGTCAGGTCTTTGCGGTTTGTCTGGAACATTGCTCTATACTGCAGGATCGAAAACTAAAGCATGCGCCCTTCTTGCATTTCAGTGTTTTTAAAAAATGCTGTTTAATGTGTATCACCAAACATTCTCACCTGTAGTAAACAACATTGCTTGCACAATGGTATAGTAGGTCGACTGGCTAGCTACATATTCCCTCTCTAGTAAACTCATGTGGAAAGGGCATGTGTGGGCTGGACGAGCAGAAAAACACAGCTTACTCACACACAGAAGTAGCTCTGTTTCTGGACTTGCCCAGTCCCCTCTGTGTGAGTCACCCATGCAGGGTAATTATGGCTTTTAACTCTAGTGGCACCTGCCTCTTAGTGACAAGCGCAGTTGGTGCTCTTGCTTTTTTGTTCCCTTTTTAGGTCGAGGACTCCGTCGCACTGCGTAAGCAGTGTGGGCGGAGCCCGAAGATTTAATGTTTCTTAGAGGGGGCTTAGAGCCCGCCCCTCTTCTCCATTGGCTGGCCTAGTAAATGCTGGCCAGCCATTGGAGGAGAGGGGCGTCACTCCCTGTAAGCCCCGTCTTTTTCGGATTCGGGGGCGTGTTTTTTAGGTTCTTTCTATCTGTGACGTCATCCGTCACTCAAACCTAAAAAACACGCCCCCCCAGTCTGAAAAGGACGGGGCTTACACACAAAAGGCACGGCGAGCGCTTGTTCTTGCATGGTCTCTTAATTTCTGCATACCTAATTTATTTCCGCAATAAGGCACGCAAGGATGCCATCTGTCTGGTCACCCTACGACAGTCAAGGCACAAATAAGGAGCGTGTAGTAGTATTTGCTGGGTTTGGTAGCGCTCTGTGGCCATTGCCAGTGTGCAAACAAAACATTGTACAGTTTAGTCCTACTTCTATTTCATCGGCATACCGATGGGCCATTCTGGTGACGCTATCACATTACCATGGCGTCGCTGAGTAAACGTTTTCACGATTTCTCACGAGGTTTCCTAGCAGCTGACCGCCAAGTTGCCATCTTGTTGCCGTGGCTCTAGGCCGCTGGCTCTGTGTTTCAGTTCCCCAACTCAGAGAATGTTGCAGCTTCAGTGTAAGTCCCGTCAGGGCACGGCACATCTGCAGGGCCTGATCGCCGCCTCTTCGGTGAAGGAACTGCAAGAGAGGGTCCGAGCCCTCACCGGAGTCCCTACCGAGCGCCAGCGCATCCTGCTGGGCTTTCCCCGCCGGAGCTTGGAGCTGAGCGACGGCGAGGCCAGCCCAGGGGGTCTACGGATCCAGAGCGGTGAGAGAAGGGGAGAAGAACTTGTAGAGTGAGGCCACGGTCTGCGGATGGTGATTACAGAAGGCAAGGGTAGAATCGGGTTGGTGATTGTGAGGGGCGGCTTGCTGCTTTGTTGCTTGATTAACGGCGTATACGGTGGCAGAGTACAAGGACACAGATTATTTTGGGGATGGTACCGCTAGACGGGACAAATACGTTTCCGTAGGTGGGAGGGTAGTGGAGCATCAAACGGATGATGGGCTTGAGATGAGATCAGGGAGCTGTAATTGATACGGAAGTGTAGAATCCAGAGCACTTTCAGAGGGTTTACAACATATAAATGAAGGGGTGTAGGATCCGCGGTGGTTAGTGAAGTAATTGAGGGATTGGTGATATAATCGGAGTGAGATTTTGGGGCTGGAAATCCAATGAAAGAATTGCCAGGGTTACGGTGAGATCAAGAGAAGTTTGAGGTGCACGTGAAGCCAAGTTGTGAGAGCCATGGGGTTGGTAATAAAGTCGAGAGGAAGGACCAGGCTTGTGATAAAGGAGAGGAAAGCCAAGCCGAGGGTGGTGGTTATGCAATCCTTTATGGAGGGGATTGGAGTCTAATGGAATAGATGATGGAGATGGAGCTAAGAGGGTAAACCAGTGGAGTGTAAACGATTAAAGGAGGGTTAGAATGGGGTAACATGAAATTAGGTGTCTGTTGGCTCGTGAGGGATATCTTAGAATTGTGTCAGTCAGTCAAAATAACTTTATTTCGCCAACACAATGTAGGCATAACCACATCCACCCCCACATCCACCACCACCACCACATCCACCACCACCACCACATCCACCAACAACACCACATCCACTACCACATCCACCACCACATCCACCACCACCACATCCACCACCACCACTTCCACCACCGCATCCACCACCACATCCACCACCACCACAGCATCCATCACCACATCCACCACCACCACCACATCCACCACCACCACCACATCAACCACCACCACCACTTCAACCACCACCACCACTTCCACCACCACATCCACCACCACCACCACACCCACCACCGCATCCACCACCACACCCACCACCGCATCCACCACCACATGCACCACCTCCACCACATCCACCACCACCACATTCACCACCACATCCACCAGCACCACCACCATATCCACCACCACATCCACCATCACCACCACATCCAGCACCACCACCACATCCACCACCACCACATCCACCACCACATCCACCACCACCACCACATCCACCACCATATCCACCACCACATCCACCACCACATCCACCACCACATCCACCAACACCACATCCACCAACACCACATCCACCAACAACACCACATCCACCAACAACACCACACCCACCAACACCACATCCGCCACCACCACATCCACCACCACCACATCCACCCCCACCACCACATCCACCACCACCACCAGATCCACCACCACATCCACCACCACCACATCCACCAACAACACCACATCCACCAACACCACATCCACCACCACCACATCCACCACCACCACATCCGCCACCACATCCGCCACCACATCCGCCACTACATCCGCCACCGCCACCACCACATCCAGCACCACCACCACATCCAGCACCACCACCACATCCATCACCACCACATCCACCCCCACCACCACATCCACCAACACCACATCCACCAGCAACACCACATCCACCAACAACACCACATCCACCAACACCACATCCACCACCACATCCACCACCACCACATCCACCACATCCACCACACCCACCACCACCACATCCACCACCACCACATCCGCCACCACCACATCCACCCCCACCACATCCACCACCACCACATACACCCCCACATCCACCCCCACCACCACATCCACCCCCACCACCACATCCACCACATACACCAACAACACCACATCCACCAACAACACCACATCAACCACCACCACATCCACCACCACCACATCCGCCACCACATCCACCACCACATCCACCACCACCACCACCACGTCTACCACCACATCCACCACCACATCCTCCACCACATCCACACCACCACCACATCCACCACCACCACATTCACCACCACATCCACCACATCCACCACCACCACCGCATCCACCACCACATCCACCATCACATCCACCCCCACCACAACAGGCCTGGCTAGTTGTAGGTGTAATGTTACTTGTTGTATCATATATCTGGTTTCTTTTTCCCTCAGCACCACCTGGGAGTGCAAATATGTTTGCTCTTTCTTTGTGTGCTGTTTTCCCCTCATTTCCCTAAGCTAATCCGTTGCTTTCCTCACTCCTCCACACCAAGAGAGTGTGTTCACCCGTGTATGCATGTGTGTGCGCACATATATACATGTGTGTTTTCTAATTATTTGATCCCCCAATCATTCAATGTTGCTGCGAAAACTCTGAGGTGCAGACGTGATGGTGCATGCATGTATATATGTAATCATGCTGAGGTAGCCGTAGCATCAGGATGCAGAAATGATCTACACAATCATTTGTTACCATATTGGGACTTTCTTTTTAGTTTATTTTTTAACTCTTCCGCGTTGGGAATAAAGCTTTTTTGTTTGTGGCTACTATACAGCATTGGCAAACAGCAACTGGCTTGCTAATGCTGTCTATATATCAACTTCTGCCTCACATTTGCTGTTTATAAGCACTGTAAATAAGAGATTGTAGTCTTTTCAAACTCATTGCTGCGAATTCTATTAACATCAGAAAAAATAAATGAGTTGATCGATTCAGCCACATTCTAAACCTAGATCTCCAGCTGATACACAGATCTCATCAGCGAGTCCGTAACTCACTGACCTGTCCAAGAAGCATTGATCTTATGTATAACACTAACTCCCCAGATTCTTAGAGCCTTTAAAAACTGATGTTAATATGCCCAACTAAATGATGCTCATTTTATCAGCCCTAGAAAGATAAAAGTATGTGCCAGCTACACCAGGATTCAAAACCAACCTAAAAGTTAAACACAAATGTCAACAGTAAGTGCGTCGGTTTGTGAACATATATATTTTGAATATTTTACAGTATCCGTTTTTCACAAAATTTGTCAGGGCCAAAGTGCAGGATTAAACAAATCTGTACATTTCCATTCAGGTGATCGTTTGCTAATGCCTGGTACTCATTTTAGATTTCACCTGTATAGCGCTTGCACTGTGCTTGAGAAAACAATTGTGTTTAATATAAACCTACAAGGGACTTATATCCTGCCTCACTCTCTCACTATATAATACTCACTCTTTCACTTTTTACTACTCGTTCTCTAATACTCTCTTTACTAATAACTCTCTCCTACTCACTATCAACTACTCACTCTACTGCTCTACTACTTACTCTGTGTGTGGGTGCTAATGCAATAGGTCTCGCATATGCAAACGATTAAGCGATTGGCAATGTAAATGACAATGCCATTTATTTATGTAAAAACAAATAAAAAAAATGAGCAATGCCAATAGCTCTACATTTAATAATGCCGAGACCATTGCATTGTAAATGCTTGTTAGGTTGAGCATTCGAGACCTTGTAATTGCTCTTGTGAGCTTTAAACCACTCCCCTGCTTTTGATTTGTTTCAGTACCCCTTCTGTTCATCCCATGCAGCAAAGACTAAGTACTGTCTCATTCCACTATGCTTCTTTATGTGTTCTGATGGGGGACTATTATTTTCTTGGTTTCCTGGTCTGTTACTGTTTGCATTTGTTCAGCTTTGGCATCATAGCTGCTTACATGTAAATATAGCATTCCTCCTTTCCATCATCTCCTAATGCCACAGTTGTGTTAGTGCTGCCTCCTTCGCCTTGTCTCCCACTCTGTTGATTGTATTTATTTAGCCTTTTTCCACTTTTCCCTGTCAGTTGGGCATCTTTTTGGTAGGATATTTGTTTTTGTTTTTTTAAATTCAATCTTTTTATTGAACTTCATTTCACACAGATTTGTCATATTGTTTGGATAACATTGGTCTAGTTTGTGTCCCTCTGTACATCACATTTATACACATATACGTTACATAATACCATCAAACGAAGAATTATATGGTAACAGTCACCCCACCCATACCTATGTTCAACCCCCCCCCCTTCAGTACAGTGCGATCTACCCCCTCCCACTGGCTTTCTTACAATGTCCTCTGGAGCAACACATTCTTTAGAGAGAACCCCCACATTTGGCTCATTACCTGTACTTTCCACCATCACATGAGAATTGCCTCTGTTATATCTTACCCATGCTAGCCCTGACTTGGCTGTGTCTCTTGGATGTCTCCTTGTCGTGTACCTTCCTCCCCCTCCGTTTCTGCATCACTCTCTCCCCTGTCCCTAGACATGCTGCCCGTAAATGCTGCCCACTCAATTATGTCCTCCTCCAGTTATTATCCCTATGGGTCTTTTCCATATACATTTCCTCCACTCATGCCCATTCTAACACGTCCTTGTGCCACAGATCTTTTGACTGGGTGTGAGTGTTTGATTGGTTCAGATGCTCCGTCCATCACCACCCCCTTTTGTACCACTTTGTTCGCCATAAGTTGGCAGGGTATGCTCAGACGTGAGTCCCTTGATCACTTTGCCACTAGATTCAAGCAAGCCGGGCTGAAGATGGCTGAAATGCCAGAAACCGGTCCTAGGAAGCTTGTTTCCAGTCCAGGGAAGTCATGGCTTGGCAGTTCGGGCTGGACTGTTCCCATGAGGCACAGGGTCAGACTGATTTGCATATGGCCATGTCTGAACTGGGGTGGCAGAGTGGGCTAAAGAACGGTGATGGATTAAACCCAGATCTTTTGACTGGGTATGAGTGTTTGATTGGTTCAGATGCTCCGTCCATCACCACCCCCTTTTGTACCGCTTTGTTTAAGTTGGCAGGGTATGCTCAGACGTTAGTCCCTTGCTCACTTTGCCACTGGATTCAAGCAAGCCTGGCTGAAGACGGCTGAAATTCCAGAAACCGGTCCTAGTAAGCTAGTTTCCGGTCCAGGGAAGGCATGGCTTGGCAGTTCGGGCTGGACTGTTCCCATGAGGCACAGGGTCAGACTGATTTGCATATGGCCATGTCTGAACTGGGGTGGCAGAGTGGGCTAAAGAACGGTGATGTATTAAACCCAGATCTTTTGACTGGGTGTGAGTGTTTGATTGGCTCAGATGCTCCGTCCATCACCACCCCCTTTTGTACCGCTTTGTTCACCATAAGTTGGCAGGGTATGCTCAGACGTGAGTCCCTTGCTCACTTTGCCACTGGATTCAAGCAAGCCTGGCTGAAGACAGCTGAAATGCCAGAAACCGGTCCTTGGAAGCTTGTTTCCGGTCCAGGGAAGGCATGGCTTGGCAGTTTGGGCTGGACTGTTCCCATGAGGCACAGGGTCAGACTGATTTGCATATGGCCATGTCTGAACTGGGGTGGCAGAGTGGGCTAAAGAACGGTAATGGATTAAACCCAGATCTTTTGACTGGGTGTGAGTGTTTGATTGATTCAGATGCTCCGTCCATCACCACCCCCTTTTGTACCGCTTTGTTCGCCATAAGTTGGCAGGGTATGCTCAGACGTGAGTCCCTTGCTCACTTTGACACTGGATTCAAGCAAGCCTGGCTGAAGATGGCTGAAATGCCAGAAACCGGTCCTAGGAAGCTTGTTTTTGGTCCAGGGAAGGCATGGCTTGTAAGTTCGGGCTGGACTGTTCCCATGAGGCACAGGGTCAGACTGATTTGCATATGGCCATGTCTGAACTGGGTTGGCAGAGTGAGCTAAAGAACGGTGATGGATTAAACCCAGATCTTTTGACTGGGTGTGAGTGTTTGATTGGTTCAGATGCTCCGTCCATTACCACCCCCTTTTGTACCGCATAGGTCTATGGAGAGCATCCTTGAACTCATTCATCCTATAGCCACCCTCCTTTTTTCCAGCACCACCACCAACTGCAACTGCAGGAATTTCCAGCATATCTTGCCCTCTCTGGGTTTCTTAACTATGCGCAACCAGCAGACCCTTGGGACTGCCAGTCATCCCCCTCAGTCGTTCCGCCACTTACTGCCAGTACTGTAGGATTGCCTGGCACTCTCATGCCATGTGAAAAAACGAGCCAATAAATATAATGGGGTAACCCAAAAGAAAAGTCCACGGACCTGGGAATTGATTTGTATAGAAAAACAGTTGGTCCTAGACCAATGTATCATATAATTGTATAAGTGTTACGTATTCTTAATTCGAAAAACACATTCTAAATGCATATAGTTTGCAAATAGTCATATAGTACAGATACTTTTCAGCAAGAAAAACATGCACACTCTCAATAGATGCACTGGCACTAAATCAAATTAGAGGGAACTGTTTTATTCACAAGTTTTCCTTAGATGAACAAATCGTCCTATTCAATACATAAAGAGGTTGCTCCAAGAGGGGAGGAGGGAAAGGAAAGTGTGCTTATGTGTAGGACAGATAAAATAAAATAGAAGGGGCTATTGAATTACATCCAATGTAAAGTTAAATTGCAATAGTTTGTACAACACAAGAACTGGCGGTGTTTTGTAGTCAAACCAGTTCCTTATTCGGGCCTAACCCTTATGGATTTGTCCAAGTATTATTCATATTTTATTTCAACAAACTTGCACAGAGAAACATCCTCTGTGAAATGGATGGGGTAGGGATGATAATGTGTGTAGGCCCACAGGGGGGACGAGAGTTGACCTTTCGACCCTGGTGCATTAAGGTTATCCTCTGTCCTCTCTCAGCATTCTGTATAGGAAGGTCACCATATGGCTTGTATCCCCCATGGTCAGCAGGAGCTGCAAGGTGACATTCTTTCTCGGGCATTTGGGAAGTCCGTCCATATTTCTCTCACTGTATGTGTTATTTGAGCATATTGAAGGAACTGGCCCCTTGTTACCCCGAATGTCTCATGTGCCCCCTCAAATGTCAGACATGTCTCTCTCGGGTATAAGTCACCTAAAGTGATGCATCCTCCCTCTCTCCATCGCGCCATTGTCATGTCTCGGTCTATATGACGAAATTACATTATCGTCTAGATATCTAGGTCCCTAAGAAATGGGGGTTTCTTAAACACCGTCTTAATCACTTGTTCCCAAATCTCTGCAGTTTGGCCTATGAGGTAAGGGGTTCCCTCGGGTACCCTGTTTCCCAACATGGGTAATTCATCAGTGAGCATTCCATGTGTTCCCCTGATCATTCACTTTTCAGCGTTATCCTCTTCCGACACCTATTGTGCCACAAATTGTAATTTGGAGGCATAATAATACAGCTCCAAATTTGAGAGACCCATCCCCCTTCTTGTGTATCGTGTTTTAGCTGTAGTAGTGCTGTAGTAGTGCTACCCTACTCCTGGTTCCCGCCCATACCTGCAGGGTCAAGAGGCTATCGAGTTTTCAGAATACGCTACGGGAAAGTGTGTACAATACATTCTAGGCACCTCGGGAGGAACACCATCCTAGCTACCGCCACCCTCGCCATAGTGGAGAGCGGCAGTGTATTCCAGAATTGAATGGACCGGTTCAGGCCCGATATCATCTGGCTTACCGCTAAACGCTCCTGGTCCTCGAGACTATGGCCTACTGTAATCCCCAAGTATGTGAAGGACGACACCTCACACCGCAGACTCCCCTGTGGCAGCTGTGTTACCTCTTTACCTTCCAGCCCTCCCCGGGGAAACAACAAAATGTTCTGTTTATTTACCCGCAGACTAGTGATTTTACCCAACCTGTCCAAATGTTGCAGGAGCTGTGAGAGCATCACGTCATCCGCGTATAGCAAAATTATCTGTGTCTTCTCTCCCACCCTTATCCCCATCGTCTCAGCCTCCTTCCGCAACGAGGCCGCCATGGGTTCCATTGCTAATGTAAATAACAATTGGGAGAGCGTACAGCCCTGCCTCGTGCCCCACCTCACCTCCCAGCCTTCTGACACAATGCCTCCACTACGTGCCCCTACTCTAGGGGACGTGTATAATACCCTAACACAGTGACACAATTTCAGTCCGGAGCCCATATGCTGCAGAACTTGCTGTGGATATGCCCCTTCTACTGTATTAAAGGCGTTTGTAATGTCCACAGAGAGAAGCGCTAGTTCCGCCTGACTGTCTTTCACTGCATGCATTACTTGTGCCAGCTTGCGCAGATTCAATGCCGTACTCCGTCCCAGGATGAATCCACAGTGGTCTTCATGCACTAATTCCCTCACTGCACCTGTCACTCTCCCTGCTTATATCTTGCATAATACCTTACTATGTACATTTAGCATGGTGAGAGGTTGGTACGCCGCCGAGTCTGTCGCACCCCCCCAGGTTTGGGCACCATACAAATCACTCCATCCCTGAGTACCTGAGGCATTATTCTGTCCTGCTTCTCCATACACTTCTAATAGCGGCCCTGCCAGTTGCTCCATGTATGTCTGGTAAAACTCTACAGGGAGTCCAATGCTTCCCGGTGTCTTACCCCTGTTTAGCCCCTTGATTGCTTCTTTTACCTTCTCTAGTGTAAAGTCCACGTCAATTTCATCTCCGACCTGCCGTTCCAGTCTAAGAAGTCTTGCCCCCTCCAGGTATTCCGCAATTTTTCCCTCTATCTGCTCTGCACCCCCATGTATACTTCTAAGAGATGTTCTTTAAGCGTGTCGTTTATCAATCTCTGCGTGGGGCTATTGTTCCGTCCTTACTATGCAGCAGTGCTTTGGGGTCCCTGTCGGTTTCTCATTTGAGCAGCAATGCAAGTTTTCTGCCGAGCATGTCCCCCTCGCCATGCAGGCGTTACCTGTATTCCCTGTGTGTAAATGTATCCATTCTGTCCCATGTATTGTCTAGCTGTCTCCACACACTGAGCTCATTGTCCTTACTGTCCTGCCCCGTAGCCATCCTTTGCTGCACCTCTGCCAGTTCTATTTCCAAGCCCTTCAATTCCGCTTGTAACTGCCTCCTTACTCCACATATCTTGCCAATGCACTCCCCCCGGACCACCGCTTTTAGTTCTCCCATTCTGTGCCCCAACTTGTAGCAGTGCCCCTGTTCCCCTCGATATTCTTAGTGATTTAATCTAACTAATCTAAAGTGTTTATCATTCAACATATCCGGTTGCATTCTCCATGCTCTACTTCCCTGTTCCGCTACTATTCCCCCCCATTACAGCAGTAGCGGGGAATGATCAGCAAAAAAACAACTCTATGCGTCTTCGCCTGTATGTGTGCCTTACTGAGCGCTCTGTCCAGCCTACTATATGTGTTGTGGGTTGAAGAGTGACATGAATATTCCCTTCGTGTCAAGTATCGTTCCATCTATATGTCCGTGCAATCTAGGTTTTGCATTACATCCTTGAGTATGTTTACCATGCCTGGTTTAGTCCTAGCACTAGGGGGAGATCTATCCATGCAATACACAATTGAAGTCCCTGTAGGAAAGTGGGTTTCTGTTGCAGTAAACCCCCCCCCACACTTTTTGTCAGACTACTGATGCACTTTTACTTGGTATGCCCTGGGTCCCCGCCAAGCAGGTTCCCAGGAGGACCAGTGTTCTTTCCCCAAAACAAACCCAATTGGCATCTCTGGCCACAAGCCAGCCCCTGATAAATGGTACCACAGGTACCCAGGGCACTGTGACCAGAGAAGGCCTCTAAGGGCTGCAGCACTTATTGTGCCACCCTTAGAGGTCTACTACACTCACACACTACCTTTGCAGACTGCGTGTTTTGGTGCAGAACAAAGTGAAGAGTCAACATGGCACACAACCCTGTGTGCCATGCCTACAATCCACTGCCCTGGCATAGATCAGTCATGGGATCAGCATACCAGTGGTGAGGGTACAGGTGCATGAGCCCTGTACCCCTACAGTGTCTAAGTCCATTCTTCGACATTGTAAGTGCAGTGCTGCCATTAAGAGTATATGGTGCTGAGAGTTTGTCATTACGAACTCCACAGCACCATAATGGTTACACTGAAAACTGAGAAGTTTGGTATCAAACTTCTCAGCACATTAAACCCAAACTGATGCCAGTGTGGAATTTAATGAAAAATGCACACAGAGGGCATTTCAGAGATGCCCCCTGAAAACTAACCCACCTCTAGTGTCCCGACCGAGTGGCTGCTTAGGCTGCCATCAAGAGACATGTTTCTGAACCCCTGGGTCGAGAGCCTGCTGCTCTTTGGGGCCTGAAGCAATGCACATCCTGGGTGCGAGGTACCAAGTCTCCTCCCCCTGGATAGGCAGGGTTCACGAAGGGAAAGCTTCAAAGGCATGCTGACTTTGTGAACTTCCCCAGACCACTTGCTGCTTTCAGCAACTGGACCCACTGGTTCTGGCCTCCACTTTGTGCAGGAGAACTGGTGGGAAAAACAAGTGAGGCAGAGAGGTGTGCCCACCTCTGCCAACTCCACCCCTCAGGTGGGGAAGGCGAGGTGAAGCACAACTCCGAGTCCCCGCCATCTTGAGGAATGGGGGACCCAACAAACCATGGTCAGGCTCATGCCCCGCTCCCACTGGAGGGTGGCATAATAGGGGGTGTACCCACCCAAGGGAAGAGACCCATTGGTCCCGGCCGTCTGCCTACCTGTAATGCCCCTAAATCTAGTATTTAGGGGGCTCCCTGAACCTTGCTTTCTCAGATGCAGAAATGGCAAGAAGAAAAGAAGAAGGACTGAACAGCCGTGCAGCCAGCTAACAAGAGAAAGACACCAACTGAATTGGCCCCAGCCCTACAGGCCTGTCTCCCCTCGATCCTGCTCCTGCGAAATCCCGGTTTGTCCTGCAGCCAGCAACCTCTAAAACCCTGGAGGAACTGCCTGCCTTCACTTCCAAAGATTGCTTCTCTGTGAACACCGGATTTGTTCAACTGCAACCTCTGTCAGCAGCCGGAAACCGTGAATCCAGCCCACTCTGCACCCGCCAAACCCGGCCCGAGTGTAAAAACTTCACGATGAGATAACCCCGGCGATCCTGAACCGAGATCCGGTGACCCCTGACCTGCCTCAAGCCTCCAGCCGACGCCTGCAGTCTAAATCCAGAAGGTCCCCCTAACTGCGACCAGGAGCTGGTAAGAAGATCCAACCTCAAAAGGTACCCCTGCACCCGACGCCCTGTGGCCTTGTGTGCCTAAACCAACAGTGCCTAACCAACCACTAACTTCCCAATTTACCTCTCGAAGTGGTGATTGCACTCAGTCCTTTGTCTCCCTGCCTGCAGTGCTTTTGCAAACCGGAGGTTCTCCATTGAAAACAGCAGGGCTCCCGATGTCGAAACAGCACTCTGCAACTGTCTGCCTCAGTGCCGCTGAGGTTGCACCTTTTGTGCTACTTTGTTTCCCTATTTGCCCTGACCTAAACCCTAGGAGCTTTGCTCCCACAACCCAGTGTCAACCACGACAATGACCTAGATCTAGGGCAATTAATTTTATCGTCAGACTTGGGTATCTCATGTCACAAACATTTATAACAACCACCCACTTCTTTATGTACAGGGTCTGGGATACACCAGTCAATAGCCCATCTTAAAAAGCCCGTCTCCTTATACACGACAGTACAACAACCCACACCAACACGTGATAAAAAATGTGAACAAACACGATAGCACCTCACGGGCGCACCACCAATGGGACCTGGTGAGTAGGTACTCACCAGGACGGCCCTATTATCATCATTGGTGCTATCGTGCCAAAGGAATGGTGTCCAAACAAAAGTAACTGTGTTAACAGTGATGGGTGCAGTGGGAACAATACAAACAACACGGATAGTGAAGTCACACAACATATAACATATAACATAAAACCGCATACAGCACAAACAGACAACTTTATTCTTGTTCTTATATGCTGTTTGCAAACATTAAAAAAGTGAATGTGGCTACTCCCTATAGAGCCACTTTCTACTTGCCAACATGTTTCATTGCCTAGATACTTTGCAGGCAATTTCTTCAGGGCATATGTTTTTTACGCCACTGCTTTGGACACCAGGGTTGCAGGTACTGTTATAAAAGACATAACAAGAAAAACAAGTTTTACATCTCTTTGCTCGACGTGCACAATCCTATTGTACCGCTGCACAGCACGTACAACTGCCACAATATTTACCCTCTATCAGCAGATATCTCTCCTACCGGCCGAGAGGTATTTAAAAACGAGATCCAGTGAACTCCATTCGTGAGTTTCCTTGGTACCTCCTTCCGTGATTTGTCACTGAAAGACACCATAACAATATACAAATTCTCACACGTACTTTACAATTAGGCTGTCTCTACAATGCTTTACTTATCAATCCGGTTACACCCTCCCTTTCGCTCTCTTCATGTAAGTTACCGATATGCGGAGTTTTTCCGGCTTTATCTCATCCCTCGAGCAAGTTACTGCTCGTTTGTCCTCTATTTACATCCAGGGAGAGCTGATTGGTTCGAATACTCTCGCGGTATTCGGCGGCTATCTTAGATCAGGTACCGCCACATTACATGCTATACAGATTACTGAAATCTCGGGCGGTGTCGCGAGATCACGCTGTTTATGTTTCCCTCAGTCTCCGAGTGATTAAAAGTGTATTATTTATTTTCATTGTGTGTTTAACCATTTAATTGCAATTTCTATTCGGTCAGCAATCTCTCTTGATATTAAAGAGTGGCACTCCGGAATACTTCAATAAATTAGTATCTGACACAGAATCCAACTGTCATAGCTACTCCCCCAGACTATGCTCAATCACATTATATGTTGTCAAGTATTTTTATGATTTTTGTGATAAGCGCATTAAATGGGTGAGTATGATCCTATCTAGAGGGTGTTATTCTCATGTTTTCTTTAGGTTAGCGCATTATATAGGTGAGTATAGTCCTATCTCTACGGTGTTATAATATACCTAACTGTTCACAGTGTAATCAGGTCTATACAGCAGCCCTTCCACATTGTCACTACCCTCCTAGTGTATGGAGAGCGGGCGGTCCGGCCTCCAGTCTAGTTTATGAGATACCCATACAGACGAGAGGGAGCACAAAAGAGGAACTCAACGTAGCTTGTTCCATTCTAGGAGTTCGTTCAATCCTCTTTCTTCACTCTTCTCTCTGTAAATCCATCTGGCTTCTTTTGTTGTTAGTACTCTCTCTATGGTTTGTGCATCTCCTATGACTTTCTCCAACACCACCCATGTGAAGGTGTGTTTGATCCTATGGCAGTGTTGTACCAGCTTCGTCGTCAGTTTTCCCGCTCTAATTGTGCTCAGGTGCTCCTGTATTCTCAATTTTATTTTACGTGTGGTTAAACCAATGTATTCCAAAACACATTGGCATTGAAGTCTATAAACCACATTGGTGGTATTGCAATTGCTGAATTGGCCCAACCACCACGTTTTTCCAGATTGCAATTTTATGGTCAATGTTTTCGCGGTAAGGGGGCATACGGAACAATTTCCACATGGATAATGACCTTTGGGGATCGTACTCTCTCCACCATCCATTCGTGGTTTGTCTCTTGTGTGTACCAACTTGTCTTTCAAATTACATGCTCTCTTAAAAGAAAAGCGTGGAGGAGGCATCTTAAATTCACTGTTCGACAATAGTGACCAATGTTTTCTGATTGATTGTCGCACTTTTGTTGCAAGAGGATTAAATGTCATAATGACAGGAATACAGTCATCTCTCCTCCTTATGTTGGACTCCAACAAGGCACTCCTCGGCGTATTTAAGGCTCTCTTTCTTGCTTGTTTGATCACCTTCTGAGGGTACTTTCTGGCCTTCAATTTCTCACTCAGGATTTTGGACTGTTCATTGTAATCTGTTGTGGACGAACAGTTCCTACGATATCTAAGGAACTGGCCCACCGGCAGATTATCCCTCAGAGCCCTCCGATGGTATGACTCATATGACAGCAGGGAATTTCTGTCGGTGGGTTTTTGATGGACGCTGGTCTTCAGGCCGGTCTCTGTAGCTTCGATGTCCAAATCCAAGTATACAGCCTTACTTGTACTGTATGCCCAAGTGAAACGGAGACTTTGATCCTGTGTGTTCAGCCAGTTTAAAAAATCAAGGAGGGACCTTTCATCTCCTGTCCAGACACAGAGCACGTCATCGATATATCTCTTCCAAAGGCGCATCTGGCCTTTGAAAGGATTGGTGTTAGAATCGATGACGTGCTCCTCGAACTGGCCGACATAGATGCAGGCCAAGCTCGGTGCCATGGTAGCGCCCATTGAGGTGCCTGTTACTTGGAGGAACATGTTGTCTTTATAACAAAAGAAGTTTCTGGTTAGTGCCAGTTCTATGCATTGTAAGACGAAACTCTGGGGGGCGTCATAGAACTACTCTTGTTTCGCTAATGCCCGTGCTGCGGCTACAAGGGCGGCATCTTGGGGAATACACGAGTATAATGACTCGATATCAATGGTGACTAACATTTCTGTTGTAGGGTCAAACGTCATGTCATTCAATACATTGAGGATGTCCATAGTGTCTCTAACAAAGGATTTTTGTGTGATTACAGATTCCCGAAGAAAATAGTCGGCGAACTGTGACAGTGGCTTCAACACCGATTGTATTCCTGACACAATGGGCCGACCCGGCGGCGGTCGGGTCGGTTTGTGTATTTTTGGTAAAATGTAGAAGGCAGGAGTCCTAGGGTTGGTATTTACAAGGAACTCTGCCTCCTTAGATGTTATCCATTTTTGTTCTTTTGCTTTGCTCACCAGCTCTTTAATAGTTTCCAGGAGTTCTGACGTAGGATCCTTTCTTAGCGGTTGATAATTAGCACGCACATTCAGCAATCGGAACACTTCTGTCTCATAGTCAATGGTATTTAGTATAACTACTGCCCCACCTTTGTCAGCACTTTTTATAGTAATATCAGCATTGTTTTGTAATGAGAGAACAGCATCCCAATCACTTTTGGACATGTTCTTGAACACCTTTTTATTGTCATAAACTTCCAAGGCTTCAATATCCTGTAGGACCTTTGACTCAAAAACTGCTACCTCCAGTCCAACAGCTCCACTAGGGGGACAGAAAGTTGATGGTTTTTTCAAGTTGGTATAGAAACCTATTTTTTCTTCAAAGGGTTGTTTCGCGAAGAATTTTTTAAGTTTGATTTTTCTTACGGTTTCATGAAATTCCATTCTGCATTTAAATGCATCGTGGTTCGGTGTCGGGACGAATCCCAGACCCTTGTTCAGGACACGCTCCTCATTTGTGGATAGTTGGTAATCTGAAAGATTGACGACAATACTCATCAAAGTGGTTCCTCCCTGTGCTTCGTGTTAGCCGTGGTGAGTAAGTTTGCCATTGTGGTGGGGGGCGGTTGCCTCGTCCTCTCCCCCGTCCCTGTTGACCTGTGCCCCTGGTCCCCCCCTGGCCCTGTTCTAAAAAAGAGCGCAGGAGTACCCCAAGGTCTGTAGTGTTACTATCTTGCTGATTAAATCTTACTCTGCTTGCCTGTTGTCCTTGTTCTGGTTCGTCTTCACTCGATGTATTGTCGAATGTCCAATTCGATGGAGTGCGTCTCTGCTGTTGTTGTCTTGGACCCCGACCCCTTATTTGTTCTCCAAAATTCTGTTGTTCCTGATTTGCTTGATAGTGTGAGTCATTCACATATGGGAAGGCCCATTCATGTGTAAATCTTTGCAGGTTCCGTTCCGGTGGTTGTTATAAATGTTTGTGACATGAGATACCCAAGTCTGACGATAAAATTAATTGCCCTAGATCTAGGTCATTGTCGTGGTTGAGACTTACTGAGTGGAGGGCGACCTAGGTCTGTTTTTCCCTCTCAGCTCCAGTTTTGGTTTGCCCACAACCCAGTGGCCTGCTTGCCGGCAGCCACCAAACAAAGGTCCCCTATCCCCTATTGGATAACATTGGGCCTTAACACTCTGCACCCAGTCGCCCCAGTATCGCTGAGGGTGTAACAAGAGTGCATCACTGACCCTAGGGGACCTCTGAGTCTAACCCCAGAACCTTA
Source organism: Lissotriton helveticus (assembly GCF_964261635.1). NCBI lineage: Eukaryota > Metazoa > Chordata > Amphibia > Caudata > Salamandridae > Lissotriton > Lissotriton helveticus. Next base: position 318,036,234 of record NC_136061.1, read on the forward strand.
ACTCCCACAGTCGATAACTTACCTGTGACTCGATAAACTGTTTTTCCTCCATAAGATAACATTGATAATTTTTTTCCAAAAAGTTTCGAAGTGTGGTGTTTTGAAATCTAATAATATTCTTTAAAAATCGCACGGATAACTAAAACTTATTTACTTACCTGTTTGCAGGAAATGTCCCAGTGCTGAATCTAGGTATACAGCACTGAGTTGGAAAAGTAACGTAAAAGGTAACTTACCTGTAATTTACTGAAAAAGCCTATTCATTTCAATGTACTGTATTTGCTAAGTATTGCAACCTACTGCATCCCCTGTAAATCAAACAAAGTACAAGTCCTATTGCATTTTCAAACTGTTACATTTAGCAACTTATTACTGTAAAGTATTTAATGCTTACCTGTGCCAGGCTTGCCTGGTTCTAAAAATAAAACAACAGTATATATTTTTATACAAAAACAATTGCCATAGAGCTCACTTCTTGAGTGTGTGAGTTCATTTGCTGACTGAGTGTGTACATCAAATGCTTAACACTGTCCTCTGATACTGCCTTACTGCTTGACCACTCTACCACAAATAGAGAGTAAGGTTCTATCTAACTTTAACCTCTGCCTACCTCTGAGGTAACCTGGACTCTATACACACTATACCTCATTTTGGTGTAGTATATATAGAGCCAGTTTCCGACAGTCCCACACCCAGAGCCGTCTTTCTACCATGTTTTCTGTGGTAATATTTTGCAGTCCAGGGAATAACTCCCTGTCGTCCACATTGGGTGCGTATGTGTTGGGTATAGTCAGGTCTTTGCCGTCTAGTACTCACTGCACCAATATATATATATATATATGCCCCTGTGTGTCCGCCTCTGAGTATACCAGGCAAAACGGGATCCCAGGAGCCACCCATATTGCCACCCCATGCATAGGAGGAAAAGGTAGTCGAGTAAAACTGTCCCCTCCATTTTTTCTGTAACGTCTGGGCTTCTTCCTCTGTGAGGTGGGTTTTCTGAATCAGGCTATGTTCACTCCCATGCGTTTCAGATATGAGTGTATTCTGTACCTCTTCACATAAGTACTCATGCCCCTGACATTCCAAGAGACTATCTTGTATCGTTGTGTCAAGCTGTGCAATTTTCCCACTATTTTTCCTGCCTGTGCGGGGGTCCTCCCCATGTGTCTCAACTTGCTTGTACGTGTCTTCCGTTGCTCCCTCTTCTCTCAGCCCCTTAGGTTTTGCACTGCACTGCACCGCACCGCACTGTTAACTTATAACCTTTACTAACAGGTATACCCCTCTTCCCTCCCCAGACAATCATGTGACCACAATAACTAGAACTTTGATGATCGCCCAGCCCTTGGGGCAATGAGTGCCCAGAGCCCCCCATATGTCCTCCTGTGATAAAGAGAAAAGAAATTCCTCCTACACCAGCTGTTCTCTATGTTCTCCTCCCTCGTGCGGAGGGAAGTTGTCCACTGGTTCTTACCTCAGTTGCCTTACCCCTGTCCCAAACATTTTCACGACAGTATAGGTCCCTTCGATTACCTTTAGCTTATATGTCTACTCTCTGTTATCCCTCAGGTCACCGATGTTCCTACGCCTCGACCTGTGATATTCGGGCCCTCCGCCCCTATGTCCCATTGTGTACCTCCTGTGTTTTCTCAGTTCTAAATGTCTGGAGCGGTGTTCTGCATTCTACCTCTCGAACTACCAGTTCCGGGGTCATTTCCATCAGATCTTCGACGTTGTCTTCTTGTTCCATCTGCTCTCGGCTTCCCCTGGTTGCACCGCTAGCAGCGATCCATCTTCCTAGACCTCTATCCGAGGGGTCTTCATGTTCACTCTGGTCAAAGTTCCAGGGGAAACACTCCAGTTCTCAACCCTTCATACTCCTCCTTTAAGCTTCCTGTCTGTTTTCAGGATGCTGCTTTCCCTCATTGGCAACTTGTCCCAGGCTTCAAGCCAGGCCCATACCTCCTCAGGCTTCTAAAAAAAATGCCTTTTGCCTTGTGCCACTACTCGGAGTGTGGCCAGGAACATGAACATGTACAGTAGTCCCATTGCCTTGTGTTTCTGTTTGGCTTCAACAAATGAATTACGTTGTGCCTGCACTTTCCGCGTATAATAAGGGAATATCGTGATGTTGTGATTTTTAAACTCTAGGGCACCGACTTCTCTTGCTGCTCTGAGGTACTGTCCAGATCATGGTAATTAAAGATGCATGCAATGATGGCCTGCGGATGCACGCCTGAAGGGGGCCTCCTCACCAAAGCCCTATGTGCACTTTCCACAGCAAACACCGGTGACAGTCCTTTTGGCCTCAGGGTATTACATATCCAAGCTTCCACAAAGGATTCCGTGGACCCTCCTTCCGCCCTTTCCGGGAACCCAAGGAAGTGTAAATTATTCTGTTGAGATCTTTCTTCTGCGTCTTCTGCCTGATTTTCCAGTGTTACTGTCAAACTTGTGAGCTTCCCGACCTGTTCCATGAGGGTGCTGACCTCCCGCGAGGCCTCCTCAATCCTGTGCTCATGTACTGTGACCTTCTCCGAGAACTTACGAAGATCGGCGCGGAGCAGGCCCACCTCGATGGATACTGTGTCTATTTTTGCCTCCAAGGCACTGTGTGTGCCCTGTATTGCTGCCATTAACTCTGCCCCCTAGGGTTCCTAAGCACTCTCCGCTTCCTGGGTCTGTCTCGTGACTCTCTCCTGCCGTGCCTGCACTCGCACATATTGCGTTATAGTGTTGTTCTGCTGCCCGTGTTTGTTTTATCCTTCCCCATCTTGTGCGCCTGGGGTATTGGTGTCCTTCTTATCCTCTTAATTGGGGCTTTCTAACTCTGCAGGCGATCCTTCTCTACGTCTGCTGTTTGTGTCCTGTGCCACCCATGGTAGGGCACTGCCAACTCTCAGGGGGCTACAATGCTCTCGTCTTCCTGCAATTATTGTCTGTGTGTGGGTTTTTTCCCATGGCTTCTCACCTTTCCCTCCACTCCTCCGTTATTTTCTCTGGTCACCCGCTTCTCCTAACAGCTGTCCTATGCTACCTGCTGTTCTCCACATGTGCTGAGGTCCCATGCGCTGAACTCAGCTTTAACCCTTGTCCGTGGCAGCGACACAGTCTCCTGCTCCGTCCCAGAGGCACAACAGCAGATCTGGCCAGGATGAAGAAGTGACAGCCCCAGGCCACCAGCACCCTTGAGACTTTGTGATCCGACCCTCCTGCTGCTCACTGGCTGTGGACCCTAAGGTGCTGCCCTCTTCTCACAAGTCCTCTGTGGCGGATCCTCGCACTCCTCCTACTGCTGCCCTGTGTGCGGCCGGTCCCTGCAGGCGGCCCGTCCTCTAGTGCCTTCTTTACCCGCACCAGGGCAGGGGTGAAGGAGGGGACAGCAGCCCCAGTTTCTCACCCTGGAATCTCCTCTGTCCCCAGGGATAGCCCCTAGCGGGAGGCGGATCAGGCGAGGAGATTTCCCCTGGGCCCGGCACTCCCCCTGGGGACCCGACCCTCGCTGCTCTCTCATCGCTGGCTTCTCACACAGTCCGGTGTCAGTCCCTCCACTCTTCCTCACGGTGGGGCTTTCTATTCAGGAGGATGCGTCGGGCTGCCCCTCCATTTGCAGTGACTCAGCTGCCTAGTCCTCTGTCGCAAGTCCTTCACTCCCGCCCCTGTGAGTGCAGTCGGGAAGCAGGTCAAAGAAGAGGATCTCTACAGGCCCGTCACATCTCTCGGGCACTGAGCTCTAATTCCCATCACATCCACACTGCTGATTCTCCTCATTTCCTGTTCTTCATCCGTTTCGGCATTGTTCCCAGCAGTCCGCTGTGCTCGATTCCTGCCCTGTTTGCTGCGTTTCTGCGGCCTGGTCGCCCGCGGCGTGGCCTCCATCTCACTGTTCTCGTCACTGTAGGACCCAGAGCCCGTTCTGATTCACCCATGGGGGGGGGGACAGGGTATCACAAAGGTAATCTTTTTCTATTTTTACTGCAGAGTTTTTATTTCATTGTGAGGATTATGTAGGATTATGTGTTTGGGCGGTGGAGCTCTCCCTCAGTTGATCCGATCGGCCCTCTTGCCAGGCCACGCCCATTTTGGGCTTTCTTTTAAAGGGGATTGGGCTTGTTGAAGTCTTGTTTCCCAATCCTCGTTGTACCTGGTCACGTTCCTCACCCTTTCCACCATTTTACACCAGCTGAAGCCTCGCAGGAGCCACCGTTATATTGTACTTTCAGGTAACTTTGAAGTAAAAGTACGAAGTGGTGCCTTTACTTAAAAAATTTTGTTTCCCACATCGCTATTTGTTTTTTAAAATGACGTGCTCCAAAAAAGTTGAGTGTCGTAATTGGCGGTCATATTAGGGTCAGGCAAATGGACGCTGTCACTAGCACCACTCTTTATCTACTTGTTCTATGGGTACAATAACATGGTAAAATAAGGTGGTACGTGTTAAGCTGTATTGATATTTTGAATCCATATCATTTTACCATAGCTGCCAAGGTTTCTGATCCGTGCGTGTGACATTTTCATAATTTTAGTGCAATTATGAGTGACGTTTGAGCCATTATGAGTGACACTTTCTCAAAAGTAAAATAAAGCATTAACGATTAGGGATTAAGCATATAATTATCAGAATTTACACTCATTTCGACAACGAGAAACTTTAAAAGGGTCTTCCAATAACTGCACAGCACTAAAAATGAAAGCACACCACTAACCTGGTACACTACTCGGGTGGGGGTGGCAAGTGGTAACTAGTTTACTTTCTAAATATATTTGTTGATCAGATCTTCGGCCAGGCAGCCGCAGGGCTGCTCGTGACTCTGCGCTTAGGATGCCTTGAACCACCCTCCACAGCAATCATTCTTGGTTTAATGCCGCCAGTACTCAGTTAGTTCAGGCAGCGTGTCCGAGTCCCCGAGTCCTCTCCTGGCAGCCGCTGCAATGAATCGGACAGTCCTTACCTTTAGTGTGGAGGGTCATGACTCCGACAACGCCCTGCACTGCCCTCTCCCCACCGGGCTCAGTTGCTGCTATATTGAACTGTCGGCCCCTAACTAGACGGATCCCTTTTGGCGATTTCTGTATTGTATGTCCACCGATGAGGCTTTCTTGACGTGAAATAACACAAGTAATTAGAACGGCAGTACTGGCGGCGCGCTAGCTCTATTAATAACATTTAGAGCAATTTTTTTAAGAAGAGATTGATACCTCGTAAGGCACAACTTAGCAAGGCGACTTGATGAACGGCAATTGTACAGGCCGCCGCTCCATGTGCGGCCCAGCAGCAGCTGTACATGAGGGGCTGGTGTGCTGGGCTGCTGAGGGACAACTCCAGCCGCAACGGGCCATCCAGGATTGAGCTGATACCGCCGGTCGGGTCCTTAGTGTCCACGGCAGACCACCCGGCTCTGATGCCGGGCAAAGTGCACCCTAGATTACTTCAGAGGCACTCTCACTTACTTTGAGGATGCGAGCAGAAATTCGTAAGGTCTGTCTCGTGGACGCAGCAAATGCCGTCCGGCCTGGAACCATGAGCCTGCACTCTTTCAGATTCCCCCGCCACTTCTGCACTTCCTAGTTCCTCCGGACGTGACGGCACTCTACCGCCGGCACATCCGCATTTAATCCCGGCCCCCCTGGTGCCACGGACGGTGATTGACAGCGGCAGTAACGACTGAGAGGGCAGCCCGGCCCCCCCTGCAGTGTTTATGGTGAGTCTGAGAGTAGCCGCGCCGGTTTTCTTGGAACAGCAGAGAGAGCCCGGGCACAGGCGCCGCTGGTGGCAAAATGCGTGACAATGCATTTCAGTGCGGTGATGCGTATCACTGCACTGAACTGCGTGAGCGTCACACCTGTTGCGTGACGCTTGGCAGGACTGTTTTACATATTTACGTATTACGCTCCGCCTTCTGGAATGTTTTCTTTTTCTCATCAACCCAGTAACGTCCTTTTTGTTACCCCTGTTACCTGGGATGTGATTTCCTAAAAGCTTTGTCACCCTTGTTAGCTCTCCACCCTCTCATTAGTACCTATGAGAGAACCATGAGGTGACATCGTACCCTGAAAACGTAAAGTGATACCAATGAGATGGGCTATAAAATTGCCACAAACCCCTCTCCCTTGAAGGGCTGATTCTTCCCATTCCTGCTGCAGCTCGTTCAGAACAGAGCCTCGCAGCATGTTCTGACTTTCGCAGCTGTTTCCGGTTGGACATCCTCATATATTAGCCCCTGGGGTATGGAGACACATACATATAAGCAGCTCTTCGATGGGCCAAATAAAATGTTCTTACCTCCCAGATCCAATCATCGATGTAAGCCTAGTGTGCTAAAGTGCTACGCAGGTCACGTCGGCACTGTACTCTTCTATCGCAGTCTCTCCAGGCACCTGGCATTTATGATTAGGAAAAATATGAGCTGCTGTCTTCAGCACATCTAAACTTCACAATCCCATTATGTGTTCTCACTTTGTATTTGAAGGCTATATTTATGAGGATTATGGAACGATTATTTAAAAAATGCGGAAAGTAAGAGTAAATGTGTGTTGTGACAAATGCCTCTGGATAGCGCTAGAATACCACTTCATCAAAGCTGGTTCTGTCGGTTGGCACAGCATGAGACTTGGTTGATCATCCAATCACATCGCTCAGTATTTTAATGTATTAGAATGCACGTGCAATATTTACACCTGCATGTGCTTTCGCAAGCTGTTAACCAGCTCAGCATGCTAAAAAACACAGCAAGAGGCCTTTTGCTCAGGAGCAGGGCATTTGAACACTGTGGGTTTAAAAGGTATATCCTGTTCGTACCACTTCTCAAATGTTACAAAAGGCACTCATGTTAAAAAATAGACCTTTTCATCGGCTTAAAAAATGCAATTAACGTTTTTAGGTCTAGCGTTAGCCAAGACTTTTTGTTTTTACTAAAATAAAACGCATAATCTACTCACTTGGAGGGGGTTCCAGCCGGCCCTCATCAGTCACTGGTCTGTGGCTGTATCATTCTAATTGTTCTTCTGCCTGCTATAGCATCCAGCATAGGGCAATCTGCTCTTTCACAAAGAGCATGTCCACACACAAAGTACTTCCCTCCAGTTCAAGTACTGCTATGGCAATGTGTGCATTTTCAGGCCAATAAATATTTAGAATATTTTGCTTCTAGCCATGTGTTTCTTTCTTGGCGAGATTCTAGGAGTTGCCCCATCAGAAATGATGTATTTACAAAAACCATGACAAACCAAAAGGCTAAGCACCAATTCACACAACAGAAGGAAGAGGCTTTGGTGTGGGGCACATAAGCACTACATACGAGTGCCCCTTCCATTCCATAATGCGCACAAAAGCCACACTTTAGACATGGTTTAGTCACTCTGTGCGTGTGTGGATACATTCTGCAATGGTCAAGTATACATTTTAGGCACAACACGCTACACCCAGCACAAAGAATAGGCTTCAGTGTGGGGCACATTAGCATTTATTTCATAATCCATCACTAGTGTGGTTTACTGCGCACAACAAATCACTTTTGCACTCTTTGCAGCTAGCTGTCATAGGAGTGCACCTACATAACCCCTACCAAATTCCATATCTATAGGTTCCATTGCTTACTCAAAGGCAGCTTTCAAGACAGCAGTGATAAGATCCCCAAACAAACCTTGTGTTTCTTGTGCGGACATAATTCAACAGCAAACACATAATTGTACTCAACAACACAATTACCTAATACACCACATACATTCTATCCACAACACATAATTCAACATCATACCACTAAATTCAACAGCACCACATAATTAACCTCCACTACGTAACACGCCACAGCACACAATGCCATTCCACATATTTACACTCCATGATACATCAGCCCACTTAACATGATTACAATACAACCAATACTACATAATTACTATCCACATAATTCCACAGAACACCATGCTGCATAATTCCACTCCACAAATCCACTCCACACCATACAAATCCACGCCACACAATGCCACAACTAACCATTCCAAACCAACCCACATTATTCCACTACACACCACATACACCCACTCCACTCCATAACATATAGGTAAAAGACATTTACATTTATAAGACAAATAGCTCTAACTCTCGTTTTCCTTTATTCTCTAAGGCACATGATTTTGCATTAGGGCGTCTGTATCAATTACAAATCGTACATTAACCTGTATAGGGGTCACTTATGTAGGCCTTATCTGCTAGTTTTTTTAAACCTAATATATTTTTTAAACCTAATATTTTCATGTGTGGTAGGGGGGTTAGTGTGTTCTTAAACTTTACACACATCTGTCTTTACACACACACTTGCACAGACCCACATCACACGAATAAACTCAAAACGTTTCCATTACACCCACATACACAAATCAACAACACAATTGCATAACACACCACAGATATACAGTCCACACCACATAATATAACATCACACCATAAAATTACAACAGCACACCACATAATAAAACTCCAATATATAAGACTCCACAACACAAAATAACATACCACGTAATTACTCTCTGTAACACACAATCCCAAGCCACATAATTCCTATACACTAAATACCACACCATTTCTATCCCCATAATTCAACTGCACAACATACCACATATTTCCATTACACACTTCATACATCCATTCCACTCCAAAACACAATAGCTCTAACTCTGGCAAATACGAGACCTATTGCATTGCAAATGATTGTTGGTTTTATTATCCTATGAAGTAGTTTATTTCTTCACCAGCCGAGTTCTTAGCGCTTTCGAATACTGTTCACTCCAGCCATTACATGCCTGCTGATTCACTGACTGTGAAAGAAACCCAAACCCACCGGAATGCCAACACAGAGCTGTGTTAGTGCTGTCTTCTTTCTTCCAATCTTGCCCAGCTTTGGTGCTGATTCTTTGTCTTTATTGTGGCTTTTTTCTTCATTTTGGTTAATGTTATAGGAAAGACAGAGAATTGTGTCCTGAGTCTAGGTGCACTAATGCTCTCCTTCATTTGCAGTAATCTGCAGGCAAGCTACTCTGCCTGAGCAATAGCCTGAAAAGAAACGAGGCTGAAATATGTAATTGGAGGGAAAGCAGTTGCCTTTAACTCTCGCTGCCTTCGTATCACCGACTGTGACTTGACTAATAAGACCACAAGTCTCACTACTCCAGGTACACGTGGATACAATTACTATGAGGCTACCCAGCTCTGCTGCTGATAGCTCTCACTGGGAAAATGAGCACGCTCTGGGTGAATCAATCATATTTATTTTCCTTTATATCCCGTCCATCGTAAGGGCAACATTTACTGCTTGGAGGGGGTGAAGTCACCTCCCTCAACTTGTGACTGCCCATGCATTAGTCAGCCGTTTATTCTTGCCTTGTCCTTTGAATGGCTCTGCTTCTTCCGCAAGGATACGTTATTATGCTTAGGTTCACAGATTGACTCATCCTATACGTTATTATGCTTAGGTTCACAGATTGACTCATCCTTTCACCTTTTTGAGGTCGATCAATTGGTTGAGGGAAGGCAGCAGAAGTAACATCTGTTATTATAGTGCCTTGAAGTCCCAAGACATCGAGGCACTATTAAGACTCGATTATTTTTAGGACGAGCCTACAAAGCGTATGCACTGTGCCGTGAGATTAATTCTATACAAATCGGTGGGCTTCCAACCCGCCCACAACATACCATTAGTTTTTTTCATTGTCACTCTCATTTGTAATCTTTCAGTTGCTTACCTCCCATAGACTTTCCTTCCCTCCTTTCTTATGTTAACACCTCTTGGAGCATGGGCCAAGTACATGGGTTTTTCCTCGTTTTTGTTCTTCCTTTTGTAACACACAATGGGGCATATTACCAAGGGCCCTTATCGCCGCTTTAGCGGGACTTTTTCCCACTAAAGCGGCGATAATTTTCTCGCCCAATTTCCACCAGTTAGCGACAGCTTGTAGGCGATAGCGAGCATTTTGGGGCCCGCTTTGCATGTCTGCGATATTTATCGCTAATGACATGCAAAGTGGGCGTGCCAAAATGTTAGCAACTGAAAACAGTCACTAACATCGCTATCGCCTATGATCAACACAGGCGTAGTTTTGGAAATATTCGTGCTAAGCGCTAAGCTAACGCCTGCCCTGACCAGTTCTTAGCCATGTTATGCAATGGGAGGTGGATAACATGGCTAAGAGCATTGTCACGCTAATGCGTAAATATCACTGTATTGACAGCGATATTCACGCCTTTTGCCTGATTTATATCGCTTTTGAGATAAACCTTGCAAGTTATGTCAGCGATAAAAACAGGTGAAGGGCGGCGATAGAAATATTACCGCTAACCCTAATTAGCGATAAATATCGCTGTAGGTTAGTAATATGCCCCAATGTTTTTAATAAGTGTTTCAGTATTATGCCTGTAAATGCAATGCGCTTTTCTACTTGTAACACAGGTGTACAGGTTCTCATTTATGTTATTTTCACCCTATCTATCATCCTTTTGATTGATGCTTTAACTACTTACACCCAAACTGTACCACTTTACTCTGTGCTACTCCACTCTTTGTCACTCAAGTCTATGCCACTCTATTCCATTCTAAGCCACTCCATTCTGCACAGTGCCACTCCATTCTATGCATCTCTTCTCTATGCAATTCCATTATACTCTACGCCACTCTTCTCATTGCCACTCCACTCTGTGCTACTCCACTATATGCCACCCGTCTCCACTCTACGCCACTTCACTCTACCCCACTCCACTCTATGCCACTCTGGGGCACCTTACTCTACGCCAATCTCCACTCCACCAAATACCACTATTGTTCGACTTGGCCCTTCTGGCAGGTTCACCCCTAAACTTTTTGCTTTTTAATGGTGACCAGGTGATGGTGATTTTTGGTTTCTGCGCACTTTCACTGTGTCCCAGTGGAAAGTGCGTGCGCACTCTGAGTGCATGTGGTGAGATAGGCCTGCCCTCCCATAGGAATGCATGGGGAATGTATGTGTCCCTGGTAGTTCCTGATGCGTGGGGTGTGCAGGCTCGAGTCTGGTATGTGCGGACTCGTGTGATTGAATGCTGCGCAATGATGCATGCGGTGTGTATGTGTCTAGTGTGGAAGTGCCACTTCTAGAAGTGTGCCTGTCTGTGCAGTGAATGTGCTGGCGTGTGATTGGCTGGAGCGCCAGGAGGACCGCCACTTGGACTGCCTCCCTGTCTGGAGGCCCAGTGAGCTGGCTCTGGGCACAGCCTTGCCCCCCTGCCTCCTGAAGGACTTGTTGCTGGACTCTGGGGCGTCCTTGCGCTGGGGAGCGCTTTGCCCTTCCTCCTAAATCCCTAAGCGCTTGGTAGCGCTTTATTTCTCCCCTAAGCGCCTGGGAGCGCTTGATTTGTCTTGCTAGCGCTTGGGAGCGCTTTACTGGCTCAGCCGGTTCCCACCCGGCGATTGCCCCGTTTATTTGCCGATTTTGCACCCCTGGCGGGTGCCCACCCCGCCAGAGACCTGGTGCCGTTGTTTTGGCCCCAAGCGAGTGCCCACCTCGCTTCATGATTTAATTCCCGAGGGAGCCCACCCCTCGAAAATCACCGCCGCCAGCCCGTGGATCGGCTGTGAGACGCTGTCCCGCCTCCATCTCCCCAGGGCCGCGCTGCCATTGGCGGCCCGGAGAAAGTATTGTCGCGCTGTGATTGGTCCCCGGCCGCAGGGACTCCCTTCGCGTCATTCCTGGGCCGCGCAGGGATTGGCCAAGCCCCGAGGGCTTCCCCGCGCGCACCCAGGAAACAGGCCGGCCCCCCAGAGAAGTGAGGGGGGAGTGCGCAGGGCTCTCGGAAGTCCAAAGAGAGCCCCTCACCCCCGGAGAAGAGCTGCAGAGCCGAGGGGAGAGAGAGCTTCCCCTGCAGCCACCGCCGTGATCAGGGGTCGGGAAGCCGAGCCGGTGAGTGGGGCCGTGTGTGCATTCAAAGGGAGGAGGTCATCGGGGCACATTGCCGGTGCCCGCCCCCTCCCCAGTGTTGCAAGTTGTTTGGGGGCAGTATCCAGTAAGGGTAGAGCGGTCCCGGGTACCAGAGGGCCGCTCCCCTGTTGCCCCGCCACAGTTGTTCTCAGAGCCCCGAGAGGCTCAAGGGCATTTTCAGTGCTTCCGAGTCCCCCGAGTGGGACTCCCACGAGCAGAGGCAGTTGTGGTTAGCACAGAGCGGCCCCGGTTGGCAGCGGGCCGCTCCCGCGATAAAGGGGCCATTGTTGGCAGAGCCAGAGAGGCTCCCACAAGGCGGCAATTGTTTGCAAAGAGCCCCTGAGAGGGCTCTAGGGGCATCACTTTGTTGAGGAGCCCACGAGGGGCTCAGGGGCATTGCTTTGCTGTAGAGCCCAGCGAGGCTCCAAGGGGACAGTTGATTTGGCCAGATCCTGCGAGGCTCCAGTGTGTTGGCCACGTCCTCATCCAGCTGCCCAGCACTTAGTGGGCAGCTCCTCCGTTTAGGCCCCCCTGACTTTGGGACACAGGGCGTCCTAGCCCCTGCGAGGCCAGTTGGCCTAAGGACAGTCACAGGTGGTGACTAATGTGATTTCTGCGCAATTGTTCCTGCACCTCTGAATGTGTTGTTTATGGGTCATGTGCCTTGTTCCTACACCTCTGAATGTGTTGTTGATGCATCATGTATTTTCGTTCCCTACACCTCCGAATGCTTATGCATCATGTGTAATGTTCCTATGCCTATACCCCTAAATGTATGGTGGTTGTTTTTCTCCTAGTACAGGTGTTGCTAGTGAGGTCCTAGTTCCCTGCGTGACATTTTCCTAAGGGGGTTAGGGTTGCGTAGGTGGTACTTACCTGGTACCAGTAGTTACTGGTTGTGTGCTATTTTGTGCTACAGTGATTTATATTCTATGTGCTAAGTGCTAATCCTAACAAGTATCCTAGTGCTAAAAGTGTCTATTCCTGACAGTGGTCCAGGTGGCCCTGTCTTGTACATATCCCCTGTAAATTCTGCCCGTGCCTGTTGGCACATTGTAAAGCGTGTGTTTTTATCTAATGTGTTTTGGTACAATACAAAGGCTATTTTTATATATAACCTTGTGTGGAGTTTCCTTTGTGGTGGGCCTTGGGTGTTGTTGCTGGGGTGCGTGCGCAAACACTTAACTCACATTGCCTCCGAGTTTAGCCTTACTGCTCGTGCTACGTTACCAAGGGGGTGAGCAGGGGTTATCTTAGCGTGTAACTCCCTTGCCCTGACGTGGAAGTGGTGGTCTCTGACTGACTTTGGCGCAAGCCCTGGCCAGCCAGGGATCCCATTTCTAACAACTATCCTCCACTACACCAAACTCTTTGCCACTCCACTCTACACCACTGCTCTCAATGTGATTCAACTACCCGCCACATCATGCCACTCTGTTTCACTCTACGCCACTCTGCTATATGCCACACCATGCAGGGGGCAACAGAAGGATATGACAGGGCTTTGGAAGAGTGACTTAAATTGTAAGGGAAGAAATCCAGTAGATTCAGGAGCGATGAACACTAAGGCAAAGAGCACAAAGCGTTGCGTAGCACAGAATTGGCAGGACAAGTTCCTTATAAAGACCCACAGGAAGTTACTAGGAATCAATCTTGGATTGGGAAAAGGTAATGGATAGCAATGCAGGGGTGGCCATTTTGGATTAGGCTTTATTTGAATTCAGAATTCCTTCTACGGAATACGAGGAAAGGGAAGTCCTGGGGGGAATGGAGGCCACAGGAAGAGGCAAAAGGACACTGGCAGGTCAGCCGCTGTAACATTAGTGTGGGTATTCAATGCTACTACGTGGCGGTGTGCAGCTCACGCTCCCTGCTGGCACCCAGTAGCTTGTCCCGCTCACCTGATAAGAGTTGAGACATTGGGATTGGGTGAAGGAGAGCCACACTATGCCCCCCTGATTTATAAGGGACCAGGCACAAAAAGCAGCAAATCAAACCAAGAAGAGGAATAGAAGTGGCATCCTCTCAAGAACGCTTACCAGGAGGATACACTTTCCAGGAAATCAAGAAATTATGTCTATTATGAAATAGGCGGGAATCCTAGATCTCCTGTACCTCATACTCTGGTTCATTGTCAACCAGAACAGTAGGAGGTCGAGTAACATTATGTTTGAAAGTATCCACCCAATAGGGTTTCAACTGAGAGGAATGAAAAACTGGGTGTATTCCATAGGATTAATCACGTGGGTGATTTTGAAAGGCCTGTAAAACTGGGATTTGAACTTACTGAGGGAAAAGTGTGAAGGTAAAATGTTGAATATAACCAATCCCTGACTCCGATCTGATAAGGGGGAGAAGCCATATGATATCGACACAGTGTTTCATTCTAATTTTAGAAGCATGAAGATCAGACAGTATCTTACGACAAATGGAACATAACTGTTGAAGGAAACTGGTTGTGGCAGGAACACAAAGAAACCCTGAAAACCAGAAGGGAAAACACTGGGTTTTAGTTACTGAAGACAAAAGAAAGGAGTAGACTGAGTAGCTCTATGAATGGAATTATTATAGGAAAATTCAGCTAGAGCCAAAAAGAAACCAATCACTCTGATTAGAATAGCAAAAACAACAGAGGTAATGTTCGAGCGCTTGGGTCAAGCATTCATTCTGGCCATTAGTCTGTGGATGGAACCCAGAAGACAAGGCAACCACTACCTGTAATGACTGACAGAAGGACTTCCAAAAACGAGAAACATACTGGGGACCTCGATCTGAGACAATCACTTGAGGCAGTTCATGGAGATGATACATTTCTCGCAAAAATATCTGTCCAAAGGTTTTAGCAGATGGAAGTTTATTTAGAGCAGTAAAGTGGGCCATCTTAGAAAAAGAATTAACAGTAACCATAATGACTCTATTGCCAGTGGATGGTGGTTCGGCAGCAATGAAGTCAGTGGAAATGGCATGCCAGGGTTCAGGTAGAACAGGCAAGGGTTGCAGGAACCCTGAAGGGCAATAATGTAAGGTTTTATTCCAAACACAGATGGAACATGAACTGACATAGAGCTCAGTGTCTTGTCGAATAGAGGGTCACCAAAAAGAACGAAGTATCAGTTCCAGGGTGGCCTTGCTGCCTCTATGTCTAACAATTAGAGAATCATGATACATCTTGAATACTTCTATTCTTACTTCCTTTGAAGGGATACATTGAGTTTTACCATTAAAGATTAGACCATCTTTCCTACAAATGAGTCCTTGCAATGTGGACCATTCCATCTTCTGGACTTTGGCATAGCTATTCTGCACCTTATCACTCTAAGCCCCTTTACTGCACTCTATGATACCCCACAGTACAACACTCAAGTCTGTGCCACTGTAGTCTGCACCAATTTACTCTACACTACTCTACACCATTTTACTCTACCCCACTCTACTCTGCTTTATAGCACTTTACTCCACTCTCCTCTATACCACTCTCCTCTACACCACGCCACCAATGTTTTTTAGCCATGTTGCTGTTCAGCATGGTTAAACGTTAGTGGTGTGGCGTAGAGAAGAGTGGTATAGAGGAGAGTGGAGTAGAGTGGAGTAGAGGAGAGTGGAGTTGTGTGACGTAGAGTAGAATGGAGTAGAGTAGAGTGGAGTGGTGTAGAGTAGAGTGGCGTAGGCTACAGCGGCCACTAACATTTAGCCATGCTGAACAGCAACAACATGGCTAAAAACATTGTCAAAACCAGTACCTCTCACATAGGCGAGGCGTATTGGCTTTGCTAATGCCTGTTATCAATCGATCGTTTACAATTGGCATGGAGAAATGTTTATTTGTGTTCGTTTTTCAGTCTTTTCCCTTAGTGTTTTCCTGATCCTCACACTAACACAAGCCACCCACGCTATGTCCTTTGCTTTCTCTTCTAGATGTTACTTTGCTCTTTCAAGTTTTAGGAGTAATGAATAGCTCCAAGAAGCTTGAAAGCCCTCCTTACCTGCCCCAGACACCTGCCCTTAGTTCATATTGTCTGTAGTCTGAAACTAGACAGTATAAGTTATCAGGCTTCATTATGGGAAACTAAGGATTATTAATTGAAGATGTTCAATTCTCTATTACACCTTGGTATTCACAAGATCTCCCTGACCTGTTTTTTCACTTCTTGTTTTATTGGTTACTGTCTCTGTCGAGTTGGAGTATTATTTACTGGGATTACATGAAGAGGTGACTCAGCATCCCAACCTACATGGTTGCAATATAATGCTGGAGCAAGCACTACCACCCACTCCTGCAGGTACACCCTACAGTCTCTTTCTTATGCTAATCAACTCTCAATCTGCCACACTCGCACAAAGTTGTAGATCTCTTTGCCTACTGCAAACATGAGACATTCTTCATCATAGAGAGGCCCTCTTGGGGAGTGGCTAGGGGACGCAGTCCAGAACAGTGAGCGGCGTCCTGTTAACCGGGAGCGGTGGTGAAGTGACAGAGCAGTAGAGCCTGAATCCATAAACGTCAGCTGTGTGAACAAGGGAGACCGCAAGGCTTCTGTCCCGCCAAAGGGGAAGGCTGCTACTCTAGAGGCTTGACGTCATGTGAGAAGGCCCTAAACAGAAATGTTGGAAGCTGAACCATCTCCCCAGAGTACAGTTCTGGTGGAGAGTAGGCCAGGAGCTCCCTCCATTGGAACTGAGGGGAACCTGGATCCCATCACTCCCTTACACAGAAACCCACAAAAAGAGGAAGGGAAAGGAAGAAGAAGAGAAAAAAAAGATTTTTTTTTTGACAAAACATGGGAACCTGCAGATCCTTGATTATAGATACAAGACTCACAAACGGTTACTGAGGGACCCTCTTCCCACAGTGACAGTTCATCAGAGTGTGGTAGGATCCTGGCCCAAAGCTGCTGCTGCGGTGAAGAATTGCCAAAATGGGAAATGATAAGCCAATAAAATACTCCAATATACAATACCTGGGGCAGAGCCAAAGAGGAGGGCTAAGACACCCTTAACACCAGGGGCGGGACGACCACTTGCAAGGCACAGCCGACATTCTGGGAGCCATAAAAAGGAACACGCATTGCTCTAGAGTAAAAAATTGACTCAATGACATGGACATTAATCATCTCTGACTAGATCTTAGGAAAGTGGCAGTAAGGGTCACAAACAAAGAGGGGGAGGTGGCTACACTTTGCACATCCATGAACAAATGACAAAAGACAGTGGCGAATAAAAGAGGAGTGCAGCACAAATGTAGGAACGCCAGGAGGCCGCTCAAGACGGAATAATCTACAATACCTGGGTTTTCCGGAATGGGCTGAGGATCCTTCCTCCGAACTATTCCTGGAAGGATGGATTCCAACAGCAATGATTGATATAAGGCTTTCACATTTTTTTACTATTGAAAGAGCACACAGGACCCTTGGGCCGGGGCCGCGTCCGGGTGTGCCGCTGTGAGCAATAATAGCTGTTTATTTACCGAGACAGGGACATCATCCTCCAACATCTGTGGTCCCATGGACCCGGCTATTTGAGGGGACACCAATCCAAATAAACACAGATTACACGAAGAAAGTACAAGATCAGCTTAAAAATTTCCTACCAGTTAAACGAAGGATGAGAGATCATAACATCAAATACAGCTTGATTTTTCTGGTCCATCTACGTGTCCAACATGAAAGCAGAGCCCACCTTTATGACTCTCCACAGAAAGCCGCAGATTAGATGGACTCCTTAGGCCTGAGTGAAGGAAAGAATTTCAGGGAATGGTGGGGGCAAAGATGCAGAAACAACTGACAAACTAACAGCCTAAAAATAACAACCCCAACCGACAAGGAACTCTTCCGCCGCGGTCCACTAAGAGGATCAACATAGCGGAGGATGGAGCATTGACAACGGAGACTCTCCCATTGGACACACATAATCCCTTCACCCCCTTAACCCAACTATCGAAAGATCCTGACCCGGAAATTTTGTGAGGAGTGATCGTACATGCAAGGTACTAATGACAGGGGTGGGAGCTTGCTGTACAAAGAAGGTCCTGGTGTGAAAATTGGGCCTGATCTGGAAAGGGCCGTAGGGGATCCTACTCCATTTTGAAACCAAGATGTGGCTGACACCCACTAATTGGACACATCGAAGGGTGGTACTTCGTCTGAATATATAAACTCTGGGGCTCACTTCTCTGTGAATCGCTGAGCACTTAGTGAACTCGTGGCTAATGACCCCAGTTGGACAAACGCTACTTCGAAGAAGAGGAGGTTTGTAAAGTTTTATATAAATTACATGAACAGGGAATAGGGGCGGGGCTATCGACCTATCTCTTGACAGTTGGGGATCTCAGGAAGGTTTTAGGGGGCCACTGTCTGTGGGTGGGAGGGGTGTTATGGAGACGTTTCGCCACGTTTTGGGGCTTATTATTAAAAATGCTGAGGTTATGTATTTTACAGTTGCAAATGCCTATGCAAACAGATTCAAATTTATGTGGGGGAGGGGAGCTTCCTGATAGATTGCCGAGGTGGATACGGACAGCACCCAAAGTCAATATTCACAATACATGCGGTTTAAATGAACCCAATGCCCAGGTAAGACAAAATAACGTCCTATAAATGTATTACATGGAATGTGAGGGACCTTAATGACCCATCAAAACGCAATAGTGTAATCACTTATCTCAAACGATATGGGGTAGCAATTGCCTTCTTGCAGGAAACTCACATGTGGGGAGACTGTCTCAAATGCCTGCAGAGGCGATAGTGAAAATCTTCACTACATCCTACTCGGACTGCGCAAGGGGAGCTTGGATATGGATTGCCCCTTGTACCCCATTTCAAGCCATTAAGACACTCAGAGATACAGAAGTAAGATACATTATCCTGGAAGGAATGCTAGACGCTCATACCTTATTAATATTTACGCTCCATAAACAGATGACGGGGACTTCATGGGAACAATAATAAAAGCTGCACAGATAGATCCCTATATGGAAATTGTGATAGCAGGGGATCTCAATTGCCCGTTAGATGGAGAACTGAATAGGTCACCTCCCATCGAAATAAGTGAAGTTCAATACCTGGCTAGATATTTGTCTAACCAATCCCCATTGCTGATTTCCTACGCCCTGAATAGGCGACCCCCTAAGATTCCCTTATTGCGACTGAACATGGAGGCGTTGTTGGATCCGGTTTTTCCAAAACACCTTACATTAATCCTTAACTGGTTACTTTACAGAAAACTGGGAAACAGCTAGCACTAGGGCAATAGAATGGGAAGTGATGAAGGTAGTGGTTTGAGGGGTATGTCTTTCAACTATAGTAGGGGGTCTGTCTAGCTTTTGAAACCGACTTACTCAAACAAGAACAAGTCCTAGAGGACATGGAAAAGGACATACATGAGGCCTCTTCCAATAAGGTGGCTTGGGACATACAGAACACAAAGTAGGGGAACTCTGAGACCAATTGGAAAAATTTGGTAAAAAGAAAAGCAGACAATGATGGTACACGAAGGGGGGTAAAGCGGGTAGAATACCGTCCCGGCTGCTTAAACCAGAACTGAACCGCAACCAATCCTTGCTGTTAGAGACCATGAAGGCCATACGTTCTGGACTCAGCATACTATCAACTTAACCTTTGAGGACCACCTACGTACTGTGGGCCCGATTCACAGAACTAACTTACTACCATTTTGGTATTCACAGAAGGCACTTACTCATTTTGGTATTCACAGAAGGCACTTACTCATTTCAGTATTCACAGAAGTTACAGGTCCTAACTTTAAGACTCCTAAATGCCTTCTGTGAATACCGAAAGTCTTAAAGTTAGGATTTTTCTCAGTTTTAGGAGTAGTAAAGTTAGGTCCGCCAACTTTTCGGGGGATGTCCAAGCCATTCTTATGGACATACCCTTTGATGGCCGTCGCCTCTCTGGCCACAAGGCAGACAGTGCGCTGGAGCATTTCAAGGACTCCAGGGCTACAGCCAAGTCCTTGGGCCTCGGCCAACACCTACAAACTTCTGCCTTTCGCCCCTTTCGTGGCCAAGGAAGGGGCGCCCCCACACGTCCAGCTATCCACAGGCCGCAGAACCTACCTCAACGCGGACGTGGTAACCGCCGTGGGGTGCCGGGGGACAACGGCAAGGTCAGTCCATATCGGCCCCCGCAGCATCTGCCTCAAAGACCTCCTAGTGTGAGCTTTCAGGCACATTCAACGCCAGTGGGGGGCAGGGTTCGCCATCACCTCCTCCACTAGCGTACCATCACATCGGACAGGTGGGTGCTGCAAATCGTCCGATGGGGCTACTCCCTCCCCTTCAAGGCGACCCCTCCAGCCATGCCACCGCAGTACCACCGCATATCAGGGGATCACTTGCAACTTCTGCAGGAGGAAGTTACCGCCCACTTGGCCAAGGGGGCCATCAAGCGCTTTCCTGGGGCAGAAGTAGGACGTGGTTGCTATTCCCACTACTTTCTGGTACCCAAGAAGGGCAAAGGAGGCCAGCGCCCTATCTTGGACCTACGGAGCGTCAACGGCTTCCTCTGGAAGGAGAAGTTCAAGATGCTGACTTTGGCTCAGGTCCTAGCTGCCCTGGACCCAGAAGACTGTATGGTAGCGTTGGATGGTAGACTTGCAGGACGTGTATTTTCACATCCCCGTCCTGCCGGCCCACCGGCGTTACCTGCGGTTCACGGTAGGCCACGAGCACTTTCAGTTTACAGTGCTCCCCTTCGGCCTTACCAGCGCCCCACGGGTGTTCACGAAAGTGATGGCGGTGGTCGCAGCTCATCTGCGCAGATTAGTCAGTCAGTCAAAAATAACTTTATTTGGTTTGTCACAACCATAAAGTGTACATAAAGAAAAGATTAACAGTTAAATTTAAAAGGTACGTATTCCTAGTCATGCTTTAAAATATTTACAGTTTCTAAAAAATTCCCTTTTATACCCGAACCTTAATCTTATTCTACTTTCGCGAGTAAGTTGGCTACTTGTGTCATAAATTTTACCCCGCGGCACATTAAAATGTTAGATGTGGCACCCATCCACCTTGTTACCGCCTGTTGGCCAGTACGAATATTTAAGTCAGTTAAGACTGATTTCAGCAATTTCATTCTTTCATCTTTTACGGACTCACACGTGCACATTAGGTGGCATAAAGATTCTGTATGGTACCCACATAGACGGCATGTCTTTGCTTGCTGTTTACTTTTCCAAGTGGGGACCAGATCCTTTGAGCAGTAATCACCTAGTCTATATGCCGTAAACTTCCTTTCTAGTGATAGACGGAAGTGGGCTGCTAAGTAGGGTTGTGGTTTTAGTCTTTTGTACAAATTTATTACAACCCATGCATGACGGCGTTTGGCCAAACTCCTTTTATCTTCCATAAAAGATAGTGACTTTGCCCTGGTGTTGCACACTTTATTGAATGTTGTTCGTTCCAAGTTGCTGTTCCAAACTTCCTCTATCTTTAATGTCTCCAGGGCAATTCGCAGGTAGTCACCCCAAGTGTTTGGTCAATATAAAGATATTATTTCTTTTTTTGTAGCTGTATAATATACCATGGCTCCTTGTTGGGTCCATACGTACATTTGCCTACTGATTTAGCTGGAAATTTATCTAGCAAAGACGTATGCATATTCTCCCAATCTTTTGCCAATAAATGTGCCTCCAAAGCCCAGTATTCTCTACTTGCTTGTATACTGTGTCCATTATCTCTTTGATTATGGTTCCTCTCCATTTAAGTTTCCTTAAACTATATACTTCTGGCGTTACGGCTAAGGATGCTGTACTCACTTTTTGCTGTATATTTAGGTTTCATACGGTTTCTTGAGGGAAATGATCGCTCTCCGGCCGTGTTAAAATGCAGAAGTGATAGACCAGGTGTATGAGGTCTTTGCTAATTATTGTGTAATCTATCATGGAATTTTTTTTTCCACAAGAAAAGGTAGTTCTTGCAGGTTGATCTCCCTTCATATTTCCGTTTGAAGTCACTAATCCCAGGGATTCCAAGTCATTCCATATTTTTTGGATTCTACTTTAGGGGCCAGATGTAGGTGGGAGATTTTGGCCATTTACCGGCCGGTAACGGCCGAATTCGGCCGTTACCGACCGGTAAATGGCCATGGAGATGTAGGGGGATTAAAAACATGCATTTTCGGTAATTTTACCGAATCGGTAATTTTACAGAATCGGTAAAATTACAGAATCGGTAAAATTACCGATTCTGTTTATTTTACCGAATCGGTAAATATACCGGTCGGTAAAACTACCGAAAATGCATGTTTGGTATGTAGGTGCCAATTTTAACATTGACACAGGGCTTTGAAAATCGGTATTTTACCATGCAATACAATTGCATGGTAAAATACCGATTCAGGTGTACATGCACATCTGTGCATGTACACCTGTGCCATGTGGCACACATACATGCCCTAAGCCTAAAACAGGGGTGACAGAGGGTGTCAAAGTGACACCCCCTGCACCCTTGCAAAATTCGGTATTTACCGATTCGGTAAATACCGAATCGGTATTTGATATTGAATCCTATGGGCTTCAAGGCCCATAGGATTCAATAGCAAATACCAAATCGGTATTTACCGAATCGGTAAATACCGATTTTTACCGATTCGGTAAAATTTACCGAATTGGTACCTACATTAGAAATACCTACTCTTAATTACCGAATCGGTAAAATTCGGTAATTAAGAGTCGGTATTTCTGATTTTGCTACATCTGGCCCTAGATGTCCTTGCCTCCTGTCAGATTACAATTGAAATCGCCTGTGACGATCATCTCGTGATTTTGATGTGTTACTTGTAATGTTTTTATTATGTTTATCAAATCTGACAGTTTTTTAGGTTTCTTCTGCTTCTCTGGGTGAATGTATATGTTTAAGACCAGTAACTTCCACCCAACTCCGTTTGTAGGTTGTTTGCTTTCTAGTTTTATGACTTGTATCCAATTTACTCTGGGATCCAATTCCTCTACCTTCCAATCGAATTCAATTGTTATATATATGGATAGACCCCCCCTTGGGTGTCCATACTTAGCGATCTTTTCTGCCATTACATGATGTTTTTCATATCCTGCTATGTGTCTTGGAGTTATGTTCCATGTTTCTTGCAGGAGGATTATATTAAATTTACTCAAAAAGGAGATAGTCTCTTGGTCTTGTTCCATTTCTGTAAAACCATGGACATTCCAGGAGCATATTCTTATTCTTCTCTCCCTATGCTTAAATTCCTCAATATTTTGCTCCTTGCTGTCTGTAGTGTTTCCATCAGGATCGATATGAATTCAATGCGTAAGGTATCCAGGACCAATCATGGTTTCCCTCGGGCTGGAGATGCAACTGTCTGGGGTTTGTGCTATTCAAACATGGATCCCTGCTTGTTTGTTGGGTGGTGGTCTTACTTCTTGCTCCCATTAGAACGGAAGTTGTCTTTCCTTTTGTGTTTGTGAATTGGGGTGCCACATTGTTTAATAGCGGGTATGGGTATTTTATGGGCATTGGGTATGCTAGTATTATGCCCCAAGCTGCAAAGACTGCTCTTGTGGAAAAAATGAGCTTGGTTATCTCTTTTGATGCCCATGTTGTACTACTTACTTCCAAGTCTGTCTCTTTATTCATATAGAGTCAAATCCGCTTGCCGATGAGATTGTAATTGGGGACTGTTTTTTTATGTTTCCTTGTGGTTTGCCTCTTTTCTCATTGTTATGTTCCTCCCATCGGATGGGGCTAGGTATGGTTTTTATGGGGGTTAAGACAGCTCCCCTTTCTACTCCCGTTTCCCTTTTTTCCAGCGGATCAGTTTCTTTGCATTTCGCTAGCCTATTCGTCCCTGATTCCTTGTCATTTTGTGTGTTTAGTTCTAACACCTTAATGAGTTCTTCTTCCTCAGAGATTGAAAAGGATCTTGTCCAGTCTATCTTTTGGGTTTGGTTTGGCACCCGATTTGACTTTGGTCATTTTTTGATATTTGACTTTTACCTTTTTCTTCTTCGTTCCCTTTATCTGGCGTGGACATGAGTTGGAGAGTGGGTGCGTGTATCTGTGCTGTAGTTTTTAACAGACATTTTTTTAATTGCTGATTTCTCTTTGGCCAGTGTACCTGTACTACCTTCCGATTCATTTCCTCCTTTATGTTGTGGCTGTTGTGGTTGTTCTATCAATGGTTCCCGGTGTACCAGGCCTTTTACACCCAGTTTGTTTGGTGTTATTAAATGTATTGGTTTTATTGGACTTTGTAGGCTTTGAGCCTCTTCTGTCGTTGCATAAATTGCTGCCATTGGGTCCTTTAGAAACTGGAATTTACGTTTCACGTTGTTCTATCCAAACTTGAATGGTTATGGTTCTGGTTTTGAGAGTGGAATCAAGCTCTTATTTTGCAAGTTGGAAACCTCCTTTATTTTACTTTTATTTACAAGTTTGGTTTGGTCTCTTGTGACCACTCTTCTCCTGTTTTTGTGGGTGGGCACTTGGCGGATTTTTCCCGACCGCATATCCCCAGTTCTTTAATCAGACTAGGGCTGATACTGGTCCAATTGTCTCTTCTCTTACTCAATACCACCTTAATGAGCCCCGTATTCCACCACTTACAAGCACTTGCAAGCACGAACTGGTTCGGTGCCCTCTATGTCCGGCAAGATGGCTGATTTCACCTTGCCCTTGTTGTTACCTACAGCCTGGCCTATAACACCAATGTCTCAAATGCCTCCTACGGGTGTAAACAAATATTGCAGCTCACTCCACTCCGCTCCCACTGTCACTGCCTCTTCTATGAGACCCCTACTGCTCTACAACCCAGCCAGGGGAGCAGGGGGGAAGAAGGACTGGAGGACTAGAGGTCCAGGCAACTGGCAACCAGGTAGTCTAAAAGTCAGTGTAGTTGTCTAGAAAGGAAATTGCAGATTTCAACAATAATGTTGCCACGGCAGGTATCTTGACGACCCCTCCGCTTTGCACCAATGATGGCACTGGGATGACACCTATGTTGGTAATGATCACCCAACAAGCCTCTCGTGGCCTCTCATGGCCCCCCCGGCCTCTCGCGTCCCGGCTGCCCCCTGTTCCTTTGTTCCCTTGTGACCTTATGGTGTCCTAAAGTGACGTCCTATGGTGATTTATGGTGGGATTTCTGGGATTTTCTGGGATTGTCTGTGAATTTTAATGCGGCTCGCGGCTCGCGGTTTGAGGCACTTGCGGCTCTCACCTCTGTCACCGCTGCCTCCGCCTCCGACGCCGCCGCTTCCGCCGCTGCCGCTGCTCTAATGCTGGTGATGTGAGGAGGAGTAAAGAAGCCGAAGTTCAGCACCCGGCAGCCGGATCCCGGCTCTCCCGGCTGCCAGCGCCCAGCACCTTGCTGCCTGCAGCTCCCGATGACAACGAGGGAGGTGCGGTTAAGCGGGCTCCGACGGACTCCTCCGGCTTGGTTTGGCTCAGAGCACGGAGCACGAAGCACCCGGTTCCCGGCTCCTGGCTTCCCGGCTCACGGCTCACGGCTGGCTCGGCCCAGCTCAGCAGCGCCACCTGTAGTTCCTGTCTCCGTTTCCGCCGAGAGAGACTGCGCAGATTAGGGGTTTCAGTCTTCCTCTATCTCGACGATTGGTTGTTGAAGGTGGGCTCACCCCAGACAGTCGTTTCCCACCTCCAGACTCCGGCCAACCTCCTGCATTCGCTAGGGTTCTCCATCAACCTGCCGAGGTCACACCTGTGCCCCTCTCAGAAGCTCCTTTTCATAGGTGCGGTTCTGAACTCAGCGCAGTTTCGGGTTTACCCCCCTGAACAATGGGTTCAGGATATTCAGGCTCTGATTCCGATCATTCAGCCTTTATCCCAGGTCTCGGTCAGGTTGATGCTGCGGCTCCTGGGGCTGATGGCTTCTGCATCCTTCTGGTGCATCACCCCAGGTAGCGGATGTGGGCTCTGCAGTGGAACCTGAAGTTTCAGTGGGCACAGCATCAAGGCATTCACGTCCTGATCTCGGAGGGCACTGCGAGACAGTTGCAGTGGTGGTTCACGGTCCGCGATTGGGTCAGCAGCAGATCTCTTTCCCTTCCCCAACCAGAGCACGTAGTAGTGACAGATGCGTCCCTCCTGGGATGGGGAGGCCACATGGGGGAGAGGGATATTAGAGGCCTGTGGGCTCCCGCCAGAGTCCCGGCTCCACATCAACCTTCTGGAGCTGCGGGCGATCCGGCTTTCACTGTAAGCATTCCTTCCCTCTGTCCGGGGAAGTGTAGTGCAGGTGTTCACGGCCAGCACCACCGCCATGTGGTACTGCAACAAACAGAGTGGCGTGGGGTCGTGGACACTTTGTTAGGAGGCTCTGCGTCTCTGGCAATGGCTGGAACACCAGGGCATCACCCTGGCGGTTCAACACCTGGCAGGTTCCCTGAACGTCAGGGCGGACGAACTCAGCCGCCGGTGCATGATGGATCACGAATGGCGTCAGAACTCGGACGTGGCACAAGGCCTCTTTCAGCAGTGGGGAGAGCCTTGGTTAGATCTATCCGCCACCCAAGAGAACGCGCAATGTCATCAGTTCTACGCGTTGGATTTTCCAAGGCGTCACTCGCTCAGAGACGCTTTTCATCTCAAGTGGAGCTGTGGTCTGTTGTACGCCTTTCCGCCTATACCACTTCTGCCCAGAGTGCTGAAGAAGATCAGGCGCGACTGGGCCCAAGTCATCCTTGGGGCCCCGGACTGGGCACGAAGATACTGGTATCCCGAGCTACTCAGCATGTCAGTCGATCCCCCGGTTCGTCTGCCTCTTCAGGAGCACCTTCTGTCGCAGCAGCAGGGGACGATCCTCCACCCGAACCTGGCTAGCCTCCACCTCCATACGTGAAGATTGAGCGGCGCAGTTTAGGCCATTTGACTTGCCTCCTGAAGTCTGTGATGTGATTCTGGCAGCCAGGCGTCTCTCCACAAAATTGGTATACGCCTGCAGGTGGAACAAATTTGGGCATGGTGCACAGCAAAGGCTGTGGATCCACTCTTTGCCCCCCTTTCTGAGGTTCTAGTCTTCCTCCTTTCTCTTGCCCGGCAGGGCTCTGCTCTGGGCACTATTAAGGGCTACCTCTCTGCCATATCAGCCTTCTTGAGTCTTCCTGATCAGCCTTCTCTTTTCAAGTCCCCTGTTGTAAATAGATTCTTGAAAAGCATCACGCGCACATGTTTCCTCCTGTTTCTTTTGTGATGCCTCAGTGGGACTTGAACCTTGTTCTAACCTATTTGATGTGCGCTCCTTTCGAGCCACTTCACAATTGCCCTCTTCGTCTTCTTACTCTTAAAACTGCATTCCTGGTTGCCATCACCTCTGCCAGGAGAGTGAGTGAGCTCCAGGCTCTATCTTCTAAACCTCCTTTCCTTTCTGTCCATCCGGACAAAGTTGTCTTGAAAACTCGTCCTTTTTTCCTGCCCAATGTGGTTACAGCCTTGCATATTGGTCAGCCCATCAACTCGCCCACCTTCTTTCCGCCTCCGCATCCCTCGAACGAGGAAGAGAGCTCCACCGTCTGGACCCAAAACTTGTGCTCTCCTTTTATCTAGACACACGCCAGTTCCAGCTCTTTGTTGGTTAGGTGGGTGCGAAGAAGGAACGGGCGGTGCACAAGCGGACCATCTCTCGGTGGGTCGTGTTGTGCATTAAAGTCTGTTACTCTTTAGCGAAAAAGGAGCCTCCTGTCGGGCTGAGGGCCCATTCCACTGGGGCCACGGCGGCTACTACTGCCCTGGGTCGGGGAGTCCCCTTGCAGGACATCTGTCAGGCAGCTACGTGGGCCTTGATGCACACATTTGCTAAGCACTACTGCCTGGACAGCCAAGTCCGGAGAGATGGCATTTTCGGCCGTTCCGTTCTCCAGGACTTTCTAGTGTGATCTTGGTTCGCAGACCCACCACTGGGGTGGGTATTGCTGGGGTATCTATTCTAAGGTAAGGAATCTAATACTAACCTGTTTCTTTCAGATGTACAAGTTACTGACCTTCGGTAACGATATATCTGTAAGAAACAGTAGTTAGTGTTAGATTCCTTACTGCCCCACTCATCCTCCCCGTTCTGCGAACCGATATCTAGGGTTAAGGTATCTCCCTTTGAGGGCCCTAGTTTCATGGCACCAGTGTCGGTCTCTAGCACGGCTCTGCGTTCCTGGCGCGGAAAGCTATGTACAAGAACTGACATCAGTGCGTGAGAGCAGCGTCTAAGTGCTCTGACGGCGCCATCCCAGCGATCACGACGCCGACAACGGACGCGGAGCCGCAGACGACGCCTACTGACGCGCAGGGGTGCTGCTACGCAAAACTTTCCGGATCAAGTATGACGCCTGGGGCTATTCTAAGGTAAGGACTCTAACAGTAACCACTGTTTCTTACAGATATATTGTTAACGAAGGTAAGTAACTTGTGCGACAGGCCCTTCAAGAATGGAGGATCCCAGTGGACAACACAGAGCATATCTCACTCTACGCTGATGATGCCATGGTTTACCTTAGAAAACCTGAGGAGTCAATCCCGATTCTCTTAGGGGTAATGCAGGAGTTGCAGGAGGTCTTGGGGCTCCAGACAAATCTGCAAAAATCAATGTTGTTCCTGTTGGGCCTATTAGCTACCTGCCAGGCTGAAGAGCTCCTGAATATTGGTCTACAATGGTAGACAGATAACATTTAATATCTGGGGGTTAATATCACCGGGCATGAAAAGCAATAATGTGATCTCAACATGGGAAGGGTATTGCTAGATTAAAACCGTCCATACAATTCTGGAACTCCCTCCAATTATCTTTAATGGGGAAAATAGCGCTTCTCAAAATGGTAGTGCTCCCACGGTGCTTGTAGCTGATGCAGGACACCCTCTATGAGCTGCCCCGTTCAGTATTCTCTGAACTTAATCAACTGTCAACAACACTCCTGTGACAGGGTAAGAGACGTAGAGTGAGTTTAGCCAGCGAACCACCATCGCAACGCATGTGTCACATCGCATGCGTTTACGTCACAACGCTTGCGACGTTACAACGCGTGCGTTCACTAAGCACGCCATCACATCGGAGGCACAATTAGATCGCGGGCGCTTACAAGTGACACGGATGGCGGGGAGACAACGCTGGAACCACGAGAGACAGGTAAGGACGACGATGTACTCGTAGTGGTTTAGGCTTTAGTGTAGTTGATGGGGAGTGTAGTGGAGGGGGAGGATTTTAGGCTTTAGGGCTTTGGATTAATAGTAGTATATGGTAGTGTTTTAGGAGTTAGGGCTTTTAGGGCTTAGGGTCGGATATGGTAGTGTTTTAGGGCTTTTAGGGCTTAGGGTTAAGGGTCGGGTATGGTGGTATTTTAGGCTTTAGGGTTAGGGCTTAGGGTTAAGGGGCGTATATGGTAGTGCTTTAAGCTTTAGGGTTAAGGGATAAATAGAGGTTTAGGCTTTAAGGGGTCATAGCGTGTTTAGTACGTTGCTTACAGTGTAGTTTAGGCTTTAGGGTCAGGGGGAATGCGCATAGGGGTAAAAATCGCGATTTAGAACCAGGCGGGGTGTTTGTATGCGGTGTGAATGTATTTTGCATGCTTTTCAATTGAAATGCGACGTGATTGGGTGCGTTTTGATTACTTGTGATGGAAAGGGATATGCTATGTAAAAACGTCGATGTGAGGGCATACGATTTTAACGTTTGGGATGTACCATCATCCATTCGTTTAGCCACTTTGAAATGGGAATGGGAAAAAGGGGGATGGAAGTCCCAGACTTTGAATTATACTACTTTGCTGCAGAACTACAATACACAATTCATTGGCTAGACGTAGAGTTAAACTGGGAAAGGGATTGATTGAGCGGTACCCATGCCAGGTACTAACTAGGGGAAGTACAGATGGGAGCCCGGATCCCTGTGGTATTCCCCCAGGTGATTCGGGATGTGGGGAAGATCTGGGAAAGAGTGGTTAGGCGTATATATAGGAGAGCCCATTATGCTCCAGACATGAATGTATGGTCAATAGCACTATTTGCACAAATTGCTCGACCAATGACTATGGCAGAAGGGTGGTTGCATGATGCTCTTTGACTATTTTCCCGGAGATAGATTCATTACTATGCAAGAGGCTCAGGAAACATTCAATGTAGTTGAGGGCCAATTTTTGCAATATGCCAAAATTGCAGCAAAGGCAAGACAACTATTGCCCACCTTCCCGGAGGCCTTGGAGCCCACCCGCACGCTGGTTACCCGCCAGGAGATGGGGGGGGGCCTCAAATTAATAACTCCTCTGTATTGAGCACTCCAATCTGATAAACAATCACGAACCCTCCCAATACAGAATGCCTGGCAAAGCCAGGTAGAGGGCCCGATCTCCCAGCGAGACTGGCTTAGAATCCACACCGGGACGAAAAGGGCATTGATCAGTGCCCGTTTTAAATTGATACAATACAAATATATACAAATGAACTATCTGACCCCCAAATGCATACATGATATATACCCTACTAGACATCCACAATGCCCAAGATGCCACGCAGTACAACAGAGTTTTTACACATGACATGGCACTGCCCTGCAGTGTGTCGCTTCTGGGCAGACATTTTGGGCCAGCTACAGGAAACCACAGGCTGGCGAATTCCACAGTAAAGGTATGTATTTTGGGCCTTCCCCCGGAGAATCCTAAAAAAAAAGACTAGTAGAAGATACGCCATACTAGGCCTCCTTATAGCGACAAGACGATTAGCTATTCACTGGATCAGTCCACGAGCCCCAACAAGGGAGGCCTGGGAGACAGATATGGTGGAGTGGGTCGAGGCAGATGATGCACACATGCGGCGAACTTTGAGGGGCCCCAAAGCACAGGAAACGCTAGCAGCATTCGCAGAGGTGGCACAAAGCTTTCTGACATATGCCAACTCACAAGAGAGGGCCTTTAGCCTGAGCCCGGATGAATACGTAAGCGATGGAAAGGCGATCTGAACTACATTTGAAGGTCTATGAGGGACGGTCTGTGAAATTCGATTAGCACTCAAATTGACTTCGAGGAATTAATTATACATTAGGAAATCAACCTTAAAGTACTATCAAGGAAGTGCAACAGGGGAGGGCGGAGGGATCGGTTATTTGGAAAAGTTTGTTCACTTCTTTGATGTTATTTATAATGATTTACAAATATGGGGGGGAGGGTCTCACTGGGGGACCGTGGTTGCATCCTATGATGATTGTATTGAACCTAACTGCCCTTCATATGAACTGTCTCCATGTTTTTGGGAAAATTTGAAAATAAAGATTTTTTTTAAAATGTATAAAAAATCCTTAATCACAGAGACCTGGCTAACAGTGAAATTACCCTGTGTTTGGCAAACTCATTCTGGATACTCACCACTTACCTGTTGGGGATACAAAATTGGCAGTACACTCGCCATCCCACACTTCACTCATATTTGAATGTGTCTCAGCCTGCCTCTCTTCCTCCTCTTATTTCATAATGCCTCCTTGGATAGGAGAATCAGTTCACAAAGGTTTTCTCCAACCTTCAATGGTGCTACGTCCATCTCCAATGCATATGATATCTACATAGCTAACTTCAATCTCTCCGATGCTTAGAATACCAAGACCACGAGAGACTCCTTAACCCGTACAGCCTCACTCAGTCTCACCTAACATATCAGCACCTCCATGCACATCCTGGGCAACAAATTCTGCCTCCTAAGTTTCAACGTTTACTCTCACATGTTCACCAACCTCGTTCTTGACAGGACAGACCTCTCTGCAATCATATTCTGCATGACACTGCGCAAACCCCTTTATAAAGGGCAAATCTAACTCACCGCCACTCCATCCAGATGACTCCACCCAGCACCTTTAATAGCAGACCTTCTCCATAGGTGAGTGCATCTCACCAGCTCCAACCCCCACTTCCACATCTCATCCTCCACCAAACACTGAATGCGTCCCTTACCATCTCATTGTGACGTATGTACTATTGTCCCATACTCCATATTCGTCTCTCTTTAAACTGCCTTTCATACTGCAGCCCGACTAGTCACTAGTCACTAGTGAGCAAACCCCTAAATCTTTATTTGTTTCCACTAACTGCACCTATGTTCCCAGAAAGTCACAAAATAGACAATTGCTGCCTCCGTGTCTCTCCAGAGGCCGTAGTATTTTCTGCTGACCACAGTTTCCGATTTAAAGTGATTTAAGCTGAGGAATACGCATTACTGGGCCATATGTATCAACATCCTCATTTGCGATTCTCAAATAGTGATTTTTTAGAAATCGCTATATGAGAATTGCAAAACGGGATGTATTAAAGAAATCGCAATTTTTTTGTGAATTCGTAGTATTCCTTTTTTTTTTTATTTAATATTTTATTGAAAAACAAAAAGCAGAGTCATCATCTAATAATCATCCCATGCAATACAGAATTATACATAATGGGCAAAATAGAAAGAATAATACATTAAGGATCATCACGACGTCGAGGGCCAGCCCTATCCATAGCCATATCAACAGTGGGGGAAGTACAGATCTCACCTCTATATACATTCCAGTGCCCCCACTTTTTCCCCATTTCTTGGGGCATCCCCTGATCTTAAATACAGATTTCTCAGCCAGCATGCATCTGTCCATTTCAGCCACCCACCCCACCAGGAGAGGTCTCTGAGGGGCACCCCACTGCATTGTCACAGCTCGTTTCACCAATAAAAAACCTAGGGCCACCCACTGGAGCTCCACCTCTGTGAGGTCTGTGGGACCCCATATGTTAAGGATCCCTTCTTTAGGGGAAAGGGGGATGGGTTTCCCTATTGCCTCCGTCATTTTGCGGGTCGCCCTGTCCCAGAGCTGTTGAATTATAGGACATTCCCACAGAACATGATAAAAGGAGCCAGTGAGGCCGCAGCCACGAAGACAGGTATCGTCAGGGTGCCTACCTATTTTGGCCAGGAGAGGAGCGGACATATAGGCTCTGTGTAAGATCTTCAATTGAATCAACCTGAAACGGTGATTAATCGCCATTTCCCTAGGGGACATCAGTGCCGATCGCCATTCGTCATCCTCCAGGTGCCCTGCATCACCCTGCCACTTGTCTCGTAGGGACTGGAAGGAGTCTGGCATGTTATTGCATAGCTTGCGGTAAGTGCAAGATATCGCCTTTGTCTGGAGAGGTTCCGAAAGTAACCTATCCTCAAGAGGTGAGGCCTCTGGAAGGGAGGAAAGATCGGACACGTTCGTGAGGACAGCATGTGTAATTTGGAGGTGTCTGAAGGCCTCGCTCTGGGCAAGAGCGTGCCGCTGCTGGAGGTCAACAAAAGTCAGTAGTTTTCCTTTATGGATCAGGTCACCGAGAGTGGAGATGCCGATCATGTCCCATTTATCAAATCCTTTAGGGTGGCAAAGGTAGCCTAGCTTCTGTGAGGCCCAGAGTGGGGTAGCTTTAGTAAACACGTCAGACCACCCCAGGCTCTTGGTAGCACGGTGCCAAAGAGCTATTGTTTGTGACATGGGCCCTACGTAGCGACTTCGGGGGACTTTACCATACAAGTCACCCAGGTCCCTTCTTGTTCCGTCTGGTAGCGTTCTAGGTGGAACGCCGTGTTCGTAGGCGAACCATTAATCCAGGTGTTGGTGGCCACCAGTTGGGAGGCCCAATAGTAGAGGCGCATATTTGGCAGGGCAATGCCCCATCGTACCATCCCTGAGTGAGTTTTTGAAGGGCAATTCGAGGCGCCTTACCATCCCATAGGAGAAGTCGGAGATCTCCCTCCAGCGCACGGAAATAGGAATCCACAATCGGGAAAGGGCAATTTTGAAGGACATATAAAAAGCGCGGAAGTGCCAACATTTTGAAAAGAGCTGCTCTGCCTGGGACGGATAAAGGCAACGCACGCCAGTAAGATACATCACTATGGAGTCTCCGTAATGGGCCTTTCAGGTTATGTTCGTAGAAAAGTTTGGGATCTGAAGTAGCAAAAATGCCTAGATACTTGAATCCACCCTTGGCAATGGCGATTGTAAATCCCTTCGGAAGGGCGGGTGGAGGACCATGCAAACAATACAGAACCGATTTGGACCAATTAATTGAAAAACCAGAATATTTACCAAAATTGGTGATGACATGCAATAAACTATTAATGGAGGATCTGGGAGAAGAAACATAAACAAGGATATCATGCGCATATAAGGAGATTTTGTCAATTTTGTCATAATTCCACCTAAGTCCCCTGATGGAGGCATCAGACCGGATCCAGTGGGCTAAGGGCTCTAGTGTAAGTGCAAACAAAAGAGGGGAGAGGGGGCAACCCTGTCTGGTCCCTCTATGAAGCTGGAATTGTCTGGAGGTGTGGGCGTTGACTCGCACTTGACCTAACAAATCAGTGTATAGCAGTCGGACCCACTGTATGAAATTTGGGACGAAACTAAAGCGCCTCAGGACCTCAAAAAGGTAGGACAACTCTATAGAATCAAGAGGGCGTGGCTTGACTGCCGAGCGGAATGGCTGCCTGAAAGCGCAGCTCCGCCGATCGAGTAAATTAATCCGGCAATAATCCGTTT
Organism: Lissotriton helveticus; assembly: GCF_964261635.1. Classification (NCBI taxonomy): domain Eukaryota; kingdom Metazoa; phylum Chordata; class Amphibia; order Caudata; family Salamandridae; genus Lissotriton; species Lissotriton helveticus. Next base: position 318,070,679 of record NC_136061.1, read on the forward strand.
CTGAAGGCGCTGGAGCTCGGATCTCGTGCCCCTTGAGCCAGCGGGGGATCCCCGCATCGACCTTCGACAGCCTTGCTGCAGTGCGGTTACGCTTTGGGAGCGACCTGCCCCCCCCTTCCCTGAAGACGCTGCGAGGCCCGCTGTGGAGTGGCGCGCCGGGATCTCGCGTTGCTGCTACCCGACCGGAAGTGGCTGCCATCCCGGCCCCGCGCGGGCAACCTGTGCCGCTTGGTTCGTGGACTGGTGGCTCTGACCGCGCCCTCTGGCTGGCGGACACATTGAAACGGGGGCTGGCGGTAGCGGCTACATACACCACAGCTCCGGACACCGTGACCGAGGAACCCAGGGCAATTGAGGCGAACAGAAAGAGGAGGGAGAAGCTGCGGACCTCACAGCCACAACTAAACAGTGAGTGGGGCTCTGTCTGCACTGCCCGATCGTGGCTGTCTCTAGTAACGGGGATAGCGCTCTGGAGCGCGGACCACTCGCTGCTCCGTCTGGGCGAACGGCGCTGCCAGCCACAACACTAGACAATTTGGGCGCGAACCGCCATCTTGTCCTGGTGCCTAAGACTACATGCGTAGCGGACAATAGTCGCGCTTTGCCTCGCCATATCAGCGCACCATCGCCGAACTGTAGCGGAATTGTAAGACTCTGCACGGGGACACTGGGAGGCACACTTCCCGACTGGGGAGGCCACTTGTCAAGCCATAACGCGCCGCCTACATCTTGGACTATACCGTGCCGGCACCACGCCCGCTGCCAGACGAAGTGCCTGGACTGGCTGACGCGAGTGGAGGAGGGGTGGACTCGGGCGATTGTCGGTGGTCGCGGCGAGATCGGCTGTCATCATGGGCAAACCGGACACGAGACAGCCCAAAATCACGTTCGATAAGACGACCAAGAAACCACAGAGCCAAGATGTACCGGAGCAGGAATCACAGGGAGAAGGCCGGCCTGTACTGCCTGCTGACGACATCAAAGCCATGTTCCAAGATCTCAAATCAAGTCTACAAGGCATAGATGGTAAGATGGACGCGTTGGCTGCTAGGATGGACAGCATGACAAGAAGAATGGACAAGCAGGAAGGAGTGGTTGGGGTGTTAGAAACGCGCGTGACGGAGACGGAGGAATGCCAGTCGGACCTAGACAAAAAGCTGCGAGGTATGGACAAAGTGCTGTCCCTGATCCAAATGAAGAATGAGGATTTGGAAGCGAGGTCTAGAAGGAATAACGTTCGCATCACGGGAGTGGCAGAATCGACAGACATTGTAAATATGGAACGCTACATTGAACAGATGATGAAAGACCTCTTTGGAGAAGGACTGTCCTCAATGTTCCTGGTGGAGAGGGCGCATCGTACGTTGGGACCGGTTCCAAAACTGGGAGCCGCACCTCGACCCATCCTGGCCCGGATCCTCAACTATAGAGACTCGATACTGCGACTGGCACGAGGCATGGCGGAGATACAATACAAGGGCAACCGGATAGCAATGTACCCTGATTTCACGCTTCAAGTACAATTAGCGAGGAGGGAATTTCTGCCCGCGAAAAAGGTGTTTCAGCAAATTGGCACGAAATACTCCCTAATTTACCCGGCGAAACTGAGGGTGCAGGGCCCGGGCAAACCCACATTCTTCACAGACGCGAAAGCGGCATTGAAGTTTGCCAAACAACTTGCCAAGGAACAGAAGGGACAGTCGGAGGTGGAGGAGCGGAGGGACACTGCACAGCTAAGTGATGTTGAATAATGCACTGTACCTTTATGTCTAACGCTGATGGGGACTTTTCCGGTTAGGGAAGGGGCTTGACAGAAAGGAACCGATCAAGCACACAACAGAAATATACTAAGGCGCTGGCCGCTTGAGTGGGGGATAGATTAATGTTTGCTCACTGTTTGCGATCTTTGATACTGGGACACTGCTGCTCCGCTTGGTTTGAGGGGCGGGGGGCCCTGTAGCGCATAGTGTCCGGCCTGCGCTCGATCGCCTTGCCAAAAGTGCAGGGTTAGATGGCACATACCTGCGTTCCCCAAGGGATGACTCCCACAATAGGTTTCGGCCATCTACTTTTGTTGTTATTTGGTCCTGTTGGGATGGTACGGGAGGGGATGACTGCACGACCTAATTGGGGGGTTGGAGCGGGTGGTAGGGGTGGGATGGGGATTGGTTATGTTTGGTTTGTATTGTTAACCTACGAAAACGCTACGTTGAAACTGTCACCGAAGATCACTTACATGGGAGTCACTGACACCGACGCGACATGCTTGAGGGAAGGATGGATGTGGTTGCTTTTCCAAATGACTGTGGAGTTGGGCCCGCTGTGTCTTAGGCAGACTGTAATGGGCGCCCTGCTGATCAGATTGTACACACATTTCTTGATATCGCTATGGAAGATACTGGTGGCCTAAGGTCTAGTGAGCCTACAAATCCTGATACGCACAGCGCTATGGCGTTGATAACATGCCTATCATGGAATGTGAGAGGAATGAATGACAGAAGGAAAGCGAGACTGGTGCATGCCTATTTAGCTAGGAAGAATGTGGATATCTGCATGCTTCAAGAAACACATTTACATACCACTGATGCTCCACAACTCAAACACACTAGATGGGGGGAGGTGGTGTATGCCTCATACTCGAATTATGCCAGGGGGGTGGCGGTTCTGATCCGAAGAGGCCTGCACTGGGTGACACATCAGGTGCTGAGGGACGGGGATGGAAGGTACACGTTAATCCTGGGAGTGTTGTGTGGCATCCAGGTACTGCTTGTGAATGTCTATGGCCCGAATGACGATAATCCTGACTTTTATGAGCTGCTATGGGATAAAATGCGTCCATTCAACAATGCAGCGATACTGTGGGCGGGTGACTTCAACGTAGTACTGTCTGACGCTATGGATCGACAGGGCACTGCCCGGGAGCACCACCCGAAGGCGGCTGAGGCACTGGGTGGCGTTATCCTGGAAGCATCCCTGGTAGACTCCTGGAGGCTATTACACCCTCACACGCGGGCGGGCACTTGCATTACGGCCCACAGGGTCGCATGGTCGAGACTTGACTACTGGCTGCTATCCAGGGAACTGCATGCTTCAGTTTTGACGGCGGTGCACTTGCCGAGATCGCTGTCAGACCACGCTCCGGTGGGAGTAACCTTAGCTACCCCAGCGCAATACGCACAGCCGTTTAGCTGGCGGTTTCCATCGCAGGCCTTACTAGACCAGGTGTTTAAAGAAGAGCTAAGAGATAAACTAGAAGAGTTCTTTGCGCTCAATGATGGGACTGTGGACTCGCCCGGTACACTCTGGGAGGCCTGCAAAGTGGTGACGAGAGGACATTGTATGGCGCTTAAAACTGGAGTACTAAGGTCCATAAGAACTACACTAGCTGCGCTCGAAAAAGAATTGGCAGCTTTAGAGGTCGAGCTCATTAGCTCACCTACGGCTGCGACCCAGGCGGCCTTCAGGGCGAAACTTACCCAATATCAAGAAGAGGCTGAGAGGGAGGTGAAATTCCTACACAAATACGCTCAGGCTAGGAGATATGGGGAGGGTGACCGCCCTGGGAGGACACTTGCCGCCATGCTTAGGAAACCAAGAGGTACGGAATATATTTTGGAACTGACCACCGAAACTGGCGAAACAGCACGGACGCCGGGAGATATCCTGAAAACTATGGAAGTTTACTATGAGAGGCTGTACACCTCCAGGGTGCAGCCAGCGGACGAGGTGATAGCGGACTACCTAGACACAGTGGCTCTGGTGTGGTTCAACAATGGAGCACGCAAATATATATGGATTTGCCGATAACGCATGAAGACATCCGTGTAACCATAGCTGGCATGCCTTCGGGCAAGGCGCCTGGACCTGATGGCCTCACGGCATCATTCTATAAAGAATATGCGGACATCTTGGTCCCCAGGTTACACAAGATGTACATGGAGGCGATTGAGGCTGGAAACCTCCCCCCGTCGCTTCGTGAAGCCATGATCATTACGCTCCTAAAACCGGGCAAAGACCCCGCATGTCCTGATTCGTATAGGCCGCTGTCCCTCATAAACCTGGATGCCAAGATATATGCTAAATTGCTAGCGGAGAGACTGACACCTATGATACCACAAATAGCGCTATCGGATCAATCGGGATTTGTGACGGGTAGGTCCACATCACATAACCTGCGCACATTATTTGGACTGCTGCACTACCTAGATCCACAGGTACAGGCCGCAGCTGCTTTGTTGGATGCCACTAAGGCATTCGACTCACTTGAGTGGAAGTTTTTACAAGCACTGTTCACTAGAATGGGGTTCAGCAAGTTATTTATTCAGAAAATTTGCGTTCTTTACAATTGCCCAACGGCAAGAGTGAAGGTAAACGGACAAGTCTCGCAGCCTATAGGGATCACTAGAGGGACCAGGCAGGGCTGCCCCTTATCACCGCTGCTCTTTGCCATCGCCACAGAGCCACTGGCGGTGAGATTGAGACAACATAACACCCAGAGAAGCATAGGTTTTACCTCTAGGGGGTTATTGAAGTCCCTTTACGCGGATGACATAACAATCTTTATGCAAAACCCCGCGGATAATTTTGACCCCCTCATGAGGGAAATAGTGCGATACAGTGGCTTGACAGGCATAAACATTAACTGGTCTAAATCCACACTCTTGCCGCTTACGGACGGCACAACACACTGTCATACCGAATTCCCCATCACCTGGGTTGAAGGGGAAGTAAAATATCTAGGGATACACATAAGCCGCTCCATACAAGATCTGTGGCTCTTAAACTATGGCACCACGGTGGATTGGCTAGAGACCAAAGTGAAAAAGTGGATCACCCTGCCACTGTCACTGACGGGGCGTATAGCAATAACTAAAATGGTCATACTGCCTAAATTCTTATATCTGTTTGCGAACATACCACTGCCGCTTACGCTAACCTTCTTCAAGCGCATACGCTCCGCCCTGCTTGAACTAGTGTGGGCGGGCAGACAGCCTAGAGTGCAGTGGAAAGTACTGACGCTTCCTTTTCGTCAGGGTGGTCTGGCGGCCCCAGACTTCGAGCTATATGCTTACTGCGCCCAGGCCCAGTACCTGCACTTCTGGCAACACCCGATCCCATATCAGCCTCACGTGGCGATTGAGCAGGATGTATCGGCACCTACCCCGTTGACCACGATGCTATACCACAAATACAAACGGTCGCCGGACGATGTGAACACGGTGGAAACGGTGCGATGGGCCTGGCAGCACATTGCGAAGCGGGCAGACATTACTGAACTGTACGCCCCGCCCATGCCGCTGAGCGGAAATCCCTTATTGGGTCCTTTGAGGGATGCGGCGATCTCTGGAAGGGCGCGAAAGTGCGGCCTGGTGGTTGCCGGCGACCTCTACCCAGACGACACATTTGTGGAACTGGGGGAAATCTGCGAATCGGAGGTCCCTACGGCTTCCGAATTGCTGCTCTACTACCAACTGCGAGCGGCGTGTAAGGCCAGGTACCCGATGTTCCCTGCGGTGCCACCGTCACTTTCGGCGCTGGAAGACGTGCTGACTAACAGCTCTCCGAACAAACTGATCACCCGGATCTATAAAATTACACAAGACACGGCACCGTGGATACGACCTCATTCGAAATCTCAGTGGGAGGCAGAGGCAGGAATTGGCATAACTGACAAACAATGGACGTTCTGCTGCACTCAATTGGAAAACTTGTCGCCTAACTATAGACTGCGATTAATACACTTTAATTTTCTGCATAGAACGTACCGCACGCCTGCGCAACTCTTTAAAATAGGATTACTGGCTGAGTCTCGGTGTTGGAGATGTGGTGCGGAAGATGCAGATTTCTTTCACCTCACGTGGAGCTGCGCGCCAATGCAGCACTACTGGGTAGAGATCTTTTCAAAACTGGGACAAATAATAGGAGAAATGATGCTTCCTGACCCGCTGGCGGCCCTACTGGGATTTGTAGCCGGCGTACCCAATGCCTCAAGAAAATTAGCTGCCCTGTTACTCCTCTTGGCGAAAAGGCAAATTGCGCTACATTGGAAGCGTAAAACTGCTCCAAAGGCGGAAAATTGGATTCAGTCTGCGCTATACTGTTGAGATCAACTGACCACGTATGGGGAGCTGCTACCACCGAGATCTAGGCCTGCTGATATCTGGCAGCCCCTGACGACCTGGCTGGCTGGAAGAGAGACGGATGAATAAAGTAGATTGTATGGTACTGGGAATGACTGGTGATGGGTGATTGACGGGTTTGGAGAGCTGAGGGGTTGGACTGCGAGGGAACAGAATGGACGAGGAGGCGACTGTATACGGATGGACATTGGACATGGGCCTGTGAATAGACGACTTGACGACTGGAATTGTGTGGTTTGCCTGCTGGGCTGATCCCCCCCCCCCACGCTGCCCCCCCCTACATACACATTCCACCACATCCCCCTCCCCACACTTGACGTAAACTGCTGCCGAATGGCCCTGGTGTAGGTGACGAAGTACTCTTCATAGTGACAAATTGTAAATGACAAAACTCAAAGCGTTGTTGGTTTAGTTGTATATGGTTCTTACACATTAATGCTACATGATCTGTACAACTGTATACGTTGTGTGACCGCAAAATGTGGTCCAATTGGAATTACAGATGCTGCCTGCCTCCGGGTTGTTGGCTAAATAGCGGTGTACTGGCTTAAAACACTGAATAAAAGTTTATAACCCAAAAAAAAAACTCTATAGAATCAAAGGCTAGCGTGGCATCCAGGGATAAAATTCCGTCATCCTCTTGTATGTAGGGCTGCCTGCCAAGAACGTTGTGCAAACGGCAGAGGTTTAAGGCTGTGTTGCGGCCTGGAAGGAATCCCGATTGGTCGTTATGAACTAGGGAGGGAAGGACTGTAAGGAGTCTGGTAGCCAGGAGTTTGGCCAGATTCTTGACTTCAGCGTTTATAAGAGAAATCGGTCTATAGGAGCCGCAGTCAGTGGGCGGTTTGTTAGGTTTATGGATCACAGCTATGGAGGCCAACCGTTGGTCCAGTGGTAGACTGCCTCGATCGAGGCTTTCCTCAAACATAGCCTTCAAATGGGGGATTACCTCCTGGGCCATCCCCTTAAGGAATTCTATGGGGACGCCATTGGGTCCCATAGCCTTGCCCGAATTTATAGCAAACAGAGCGTTCCCATTCTCCTCGACTGTGAGATCCGCGTCCAACCCGTCCCTATCCAAGTCGGAAAGAGTAGGTAGATGCATTTCCTCCAGAAGGAGTCGGGATTCGTCTGCTGAATAGTACACCCTAGAGGAGTAGACCTGTTCCAGGTGGTCCGCGAAGGCCTCAGCAATATCTTGCGGGTCAGTGACGTTGGAGGCATTGGGGCGAATCAGTAGCGGAACCCATCTGGAGCCCTGTTCGCGTCGTTCAAGCCAAGCGAGCATTTTACCTGCCCTATCTCCCAGTTCATAGACTCGGTGGCGAGGTCTCAGCAGCTTAGCTTGAGCCTTTTCCAAGGCCAATGCCTTGCCCTCGCGTTGTTTAGAACTGAGACGGGCAGCCATCTCGTCGGACGGGTTAGCATTGAGGTCTGACTCCAAGCGGAGCAGATCAGTTTCGGCCTGGAGCAGTAGCTCGTTTTGTTTCTGTAGATATCCAGACTTAAGCGTCAGTGCCCTCCCCTTGATAACTGCTTTATACGCTTCCCAGATCGTGACAGCAGACTGGACCGAACCGAGGTTTTCAGTGAAGTAATATTCTGTATGTTCCAGCAGGCTGTCTTTAATGTCAGGGATTTTCAGGAGCCACGGATTGATGACTATGGGTCCACGGGACACCTGTCGGTGATAGGTAAGCTCCACTGTGAGCGGAGAATGGTCTGAGATACCCAGAGGAAGTCCCTTTGGGTTGCGAAAAAAAACAATATCTGCTGTGGGACAAAAAATATAATCAATGCAGGACATGCTATTGTGTGCATTGGAGTAGTGTGTGAAGTAGGAAGTGTCTGGGTGGAATGTCCTCCATATGTCCTCCAGTCCTATTGCCTGAGTAAAGTCCAGAAGGTCTGACCCCTGCCTATGGGAGTCCCGCTGGGGACGCCTATCTAGCGTATCGTTCATCGTCATATTAAAGTCACCACCAATGACTAATGCACCCTGGGGGAGATCTAACGGAAGTCGTTCCAGGGTCATCAGTGCATCTTTGCCCAGTGCTGGTGGGATGTAGGCAGAGACCACATTTAAGTGTCGCCCTTCCCAAATGGCCTCGACCACAGAAAAACGACCAAGGGGGTCGGCCCATGTTTTCTCACAGGTAAGGGGAAGGCTTTTCTTGACAAGAATGCCAGTACCACGGGAGCCGGAGGTGAAACCAGCTTGAACCAATAGGTTGTAGCCCCCTCGATGGAATGCCCGGCAGGTGTTACCCATCAGGTGCATCTCCTGAAGCAGCACCAAGTCAGGAGCATGACGCTTGAGATACTGTAGCATCACTCCTCTCTTCACCTTGCTCCCAAGCCCATTAACGTTCCACGTCATAAGGGTGAGCGCCCTAGTTTGGGATTGTGTCATGGTGGTTCGTATAGTGAAGGACGGCTAAGGGCCGGACAGTGACGTCTAATATGCCCAAAATCAAGGAGGACTCCGCGAATAATTGGGAGGGATAAAAGACAATATTGAAGATAGGACTCAAAACTGCAATAGAATCTGCTTCCAAAAACAATCATAAACCGAGAAAATCACAACAAAAACCTCCACCCACCCTTCCCCCCTCCCTCCCAACCCTGCCTCCGTGCCGGCGGATTCAAAACTATCCAATCCCCAACTAGGTAGAGCGCCCGTCGCCCTCCCAACCATACACGGGGGGTCAGATAAAACCACTGTGCCATTCGCCAATACTGAATACAAAAGATGTATATCACAATAATCCGAAAACACATACCAGTCCAGGTGTTCACAATATTACCAAGCATAGGTCCAATAAGCTTACTGCACAGGCCCTGCTGCAGTTCAAGGGAGCAGGTGCAAGGAACCAACATTGGAAGAAGGCCCCCAAAGAAATCAGAGTCGGAGTTGCGGCGGAAGTGTCAAACGTCAAAAACAGTGGAGACAGTGTAGATGCGGCGGGGAATGCCGCCTCGGGAGTCACTGTCCGTTGTCTTGATCCACCTCCGTTTCCGGCCGCTGACTCGCAGGTGAGTGGACTAGATGCGCCCCCGATCCGGAGGCACCACGATCTCGTGTGGTCTGGCCTGCAGGACGCCATCCATTCCCACCCCTCCTCCGGGGAGAGAAAAAACCAAGTCTTACCCTCCGCCTCGACTCTCAACTTGGCCGGAAATAGCATGGAATATTTTATGCTTTTATCCCGCATCGCCTTCTTGACTTCCAGGAAGCTGCGACGGCGTGCCTGCACTTTAGTCGTAAAGTCCGGATAGAATGTTATGGCGGCATTGTCAATTTGGAGTGGTGCACTCGTCCGGGCCGCCTGGAGTATGACGTCCCTGTCCCGGAAATTAAAGACCCTGGCAAGGATCGGACATGGGGGGGCACCAGGTTTTGGCCTACCTCCTGGGATTCGATGGGCCCTCTCAATAGAGAAAAAACTGGAGAGTCATTTTGGCCGGAGGTGTTTCACCACGAGGTCCTCCACAAAGAGGTCGGCAGCGGGCTCCTCCATGTGCTCCAGAACACCTAGGATGCGGACATTGTTTTGTCGCGCCCGCCCTTCATAATCATCCAGGAGTTCACTCATCTGATACTGCTGTTTCTGGAGGTGGGCCACCTGCTGCTGGAGGGTAGAGGTGTCATCGATGAGGGCTGCCGTTTTAACCTCCATGTCTTTGACCTTGGAGTCAATTTTGCGAAGGTCCGCCCGCAGCAGGGTGACTTCGATATTAACAGAGTCTATTCGGGTCTCAAGAGAAGTACGTACTCCCGCAATGGCCTCCATCACATCCTCGAGCGTCAATGTTTTGGCTGCAGGTGAGGGCGGTCCGGTCTTCTGGACTCCCTCCGGCGTCATGTCTTTAGCGTCTCCTTTGGCAGTCCAGGAGAATTTGGTGAGTTGTTTCTGGGTCGTCGACCTGTGTCCCCTGTTGGAGGCCATAAGGGGGGGAGGGCGGAACAGTGTGTTGCAAAAACAGGTAGAGGCAGCCACTCCCAGGCGCAGAAATAGGTGGACCTCACGGGGCCGTCCCAGTGACAACAAGCGAGCACACCCGGGCCACAATAAAGGAATAAGGGGGGGGGGGGCGGAAAGAGGGGTCAGGCACCAGGCGACCAGCGATTGTCAATCTCCCCAGTTGGGCACGGCCAGGTGGGTTGGAGCAGGGCACACCACAGCCACGACGTTGACTCCCCTACAGGATCATAGGTTCCGACCAGGGCAACAAGTACCCAGGCCAATGAAACAGGGTTCCAGAAGACCAATGAACTGTAAGGGCAGGCAGGAAGATCTCAGGCCAAGAAACCGGAGCACAGTCACCCAGGCGAGTGCTACGATATATTCATGCCATGCGGGGCGCGACACTGGGCCAGCACTTAGCAAAGTCCTGTGAAAGTGGAGGCGGATGCAGGCCAGCGCGGGTTCCAGGTCTAAACAAGCAGGAGCAGCCCACTCCGCCACACCCAATGAGAAGGTATGGTCGACCAGGCTGGCAACGATAGAATGTGGCGCCTCTGTCCCCACACCTCCGCTATCGGGAGTGAGCGGAGGGCTGACCGGGGCCCAGGCGGAGAAGCAGCATAAGCCAGGGTCTATTCGAGGGAGGCGGAGGACTACCAGGCCAGGAGGAAATACAGTAGTCAGGGGGCAGACACTGGGCCAGCACTTAGCAAAGTCCTGTGAAAGTGGAGGCGGATGCAGGCCAGCGCGGGTTCCAGGTCTAAACAAGCAGGAGCAGCCCACTCCGCCACGCCCAATGAGAAGGTCTGGTCGACCAGGCTGGCAACGATAGAATGTGGCGCCTCTGTCCCCACACCTCCGCTATCGGGAGTGAGCGGAGGGCTGACCGGGGCCCAGGCGGAGAAGCAGCATAAGCCAGGGTCTATTCGAGGGAGGCGGAGGACTACCAGGCCAGGAGGAAATACAGTAGTCACTTATGGGGAGCCGGCCCAGAGCAAGGCCAAGCGGTGTGCTCGCCCTCCCACGACGAGATGGATGGCACAGGTGAGGTCCCCCGAAGATGGAGCAGCAGGGGCCGCAGGCGAAGCAAGGCTCCTTGATGGTTCCCCCAGGGCACAGGGAAGCACCCCCAACCTCCACACGGGCGGGCAGCAGAAACTGGAATAAGGGAGGGGGGAGGAGCAGGACATGGGCCACGGCAACAAGCGGAGGTCCGAGAGATGACCCACGCAAGGAGGCGCCGGCAGGCGCTGCAGGTCCGCGACACAGGCCCCGGAGCGGGGGGCCTTGCGTGGATGTGTCCCCGGCCCGGGGGTCACCTCCAGTAGCGCCTCGCCGCACTCCGCAGAGCCAGGATAGGCTGGGCGCTCTGCCGTAGGGGAGCAGATGGATCCGCCTCGATGTCCCGACACCTCCGCCACAGCGCAACGGCTCCGGCCAGCAACACCAACGGCCGAGAAGTCCTCAGGCCTCCGCAGCTCGGAATGCATCTCTGGAGCCAGCCGCCATATTGTCCGCAGGAAGGCCGCAGCTATCGGGGAGATTTCGCCAGCCTCCGCACCGCTCAGGCGGCCAAAAAACCTGGCAGCGCACACCTGGACTGGAGTAGTAGAGACCCCCGATCTTTATGGGGGGCCTCGAAAGGGAAGGGCAGATGAATGGACGGATTTATTTGGCGAAGGGCGGAGAGCCACTTTAGCAAGCGGCCATTCCGCTCTGCAGTTAGCCACGCCCCCCCTCTTAGTATTCCTTAATTGCGATTAGCAAATTGCGAAATCGCAATTAAGGGATACTTTCCCATTCATTTCTATGGGCCAGGAGGCCCATGGGAATGAATAGGAAGTCATTCTCAATTTGGGATTCGCAATTTGAGAATCGCAAATTGAGAATAATTTCGAGGGGGCAAGGGTGTCATAAGGACACCCTGATGCACCCCTGAAATGAACATGTGTGCGCATATGGCGCACATACATGCCCTACGGGCATGTATGTGCGCCACATGGCACCTTTGCAAATGCCAAAAAGTGCATTTGGGAAAGAAATCGCAAATTACCACCAACTTGAAGTTGGTGGCAATTTGCGATTTCTTAATGAGTAATGGCACAACTTGGGTGCTTCATACATAGCATTTAAGGAATCGCAATGTTTGCGATTCTTTAAATTTGCGATGCGATTATCCTCATACATACCGTTTTCCGAATTTTGAGTCGCAGATGCTGCTTTTTTGCGATTCCCGGCGTATTTCGTAATACGATACAGAGAGACATGTACTGTAATTATGATCTTTTTAAGAAGAATATATTAACAGTGCTTCGTGCTCAAGCACTCATACGATGCAAGAAGTGCTCCTGTAGAAAAAGTGTATATCCAGGTCAAGACAATAGACCAATGTAAGGCATATGTACTTGTCAGTACACATATTAATACGGCCTGATCTAAATAAAAAATGATTTAGCTATTTTAATTGTTGCGTCGACTGGGTTTCATCCTGCAATTATTTGATGGATCATCATCAGGACAAAATAAATTAAAAACATAAGTATTTGGAGACAAGAAAAAGGGGCCAAAATGGTGCAGATATCATGCAATGAAAGGATTTTGGAGTTTTTGGTGCATAAAACAGTCATTTACAAGAACTAGGGCTTAGTCTGGATTGGCTGCTACACCTTTAGTAAGTAGGCAGCAGATAGGTGAGTAATTTGACCCGGCACTGCACTGCAACTATCAGTGTCTGCCCTGGAAGCCAGATGAGATAATTTGTTTCTCTGCTATCCAAGTGGTTATATCCCCTGTTGTGCACATTCCTTCATTTAAGTCACGTTCATCCAATCTTTAGTACTTTGGAAAAAGAGTGTAACCTGGTCTTTGTGTAATCACAATTGTATGAGTATGGGACAGCAAATTGGAACAATCTGTGTAATGACTCTGAATGCAAAATCGTAAAAGATGCTACGGAACAAACATTATCCATCCATGTTTCCACAGGAAAGGGATTCTGTTTAAGAAAGGTGATGACATTTTATATCACAGAAAAGCGGAATTCTACTGTACAATAAACCGACTTGCCTTGAAGCGAGTACTTTAGACAGTAGGTCATTGTTTTTGACCAATACAAATACTGCTTATCCATCATGCCCCTTACAGCTAATTCAAACAATTCACGTCCATACTTCTGTCCATGAAAGACCACCATGGAAAGTGAGGCAGAGTTTTTTGGAAAGGTGAAGGAAGTGCCCATAATATGCTTAGAAACACCCCCAGCAGGTTGGGAAGACCAAATAAAGGGGCATCCACAGTGTCTTTACTCCCACATTTGGGGTATATTGTCAGTGCCCAAATACGTGCCTGAAATTCTACCATCCAATACAAAACCGCCGGGCCTATGTTCCTGCTCCTTCGCCTGGATACCCTCACAGGTGATAAACTGTGCCATGCAAATCTACATAACAAATCACAAATGATGCAACATTTCCACTAAAGGTTTATACCCCAAGAGTGGCTTTACCTATGCCAAAGAAAGACACTTGGGTAAAGAAACATCCGCTGGTGTGTGAGTAGTGTGCGACCCCACCCCCATTTGTAATGTTAAAGCTCCAATGTCAGCAGTTGGCTGACGAGCCTGGGACCCCGCACCTGCGCGCCTGAGTGGTACTAAACCTGGCAATATTTGGTAACCACTGGCAACCCCAGAACACGGCCTAATCCCTGCTGATGAGGGGTAAATACCCCGAAACACGTGTCCAGGGATGGCGAAGTTAGCGAAGATAGCAGAGAATCGAAAGAAGTTGCATCGCGGAACACGAACTACACTGACCACAGTCCTTAGGGGCGATCCCGCTGGTGTGTGAGTAGTGTGCGACCCCACCCCCATTTGTAATGTTAAAGCTCCCTCGAGCAGTTGGCTGACGAGCTTGGGATCCCGCACCTGCGCGCCTGAGTGGTACTAAACCTGGCAATATTTGGCAACCACCGGCAACCCCAGAACACGGCCTAATCCCTGCTGATGAGGGGTAAATACCCCGAAACATGTGTCCAGGGATGGCGAAGATAGCGAAGATAGCAGAGAATCGAAAGAAGATGCATCGCGGAACACGAACTACACTGACCACAGTCCTTAGGGGCGATCCCGCTGGTGTGTGAGTAGTGTGCGACCCCACCCCCATTTGTAAGAAACATCCAGGGCCATGTCAGGGATTTTCAAAACACAGTATAAGTCCAACTCCCAGTGTGGTGGAGAGCTTGCGTCTGCCACACTGGTAGATGGAAACTCAAGTGGAACCAAGGCGGAGCCTGAGTGGTCTCTGCTGGTGGGACCTGGGCTATTGAAGTAATTGGGCTATGGACGAAGGGACAGTGGATCAATTGTATTTGACATATCCTTTGTGACCATCCTCTTTTAAGTTAGCGCCTTAGTCATGTCTGTCTTGCTAATCGAACAGCATTCGAACATTCCTCAAATCGTATTTCAAATAGAGCATATCAATGACTAGAATAAAGCTTCTTTTTTCTAAAATTCCTAGAAAAAGCCTTGAATTGAACTATTCTACATCAAAGCCAGTAGGGCAGCCCACCCAGTTGGCTGAGCACTCACCCAAAGATTTGAAGGTCATTTCTTTAAGCTCTGGCAAGGTGTTCCTCAACCTTAACTCAACTACTTAGTGCAATTTAAAGAGTCATATCACATTTTCATTTGAGCGCCGGAAAATTCATCTTCTGGTTTGCATTAAATAGTTATTATTATTATTATAATCATTATTATTATCATCCTCAAAGAAGAGTTAGTTTTGAACCATAAATACTACCCATGTTTTATTGTTATTCATTACCCTCGATTGATCGTAAACCAGATCCTGATTTTGTTACCTTCGTGGTGACGTAACAGAGTGAGGTTAAGTTAAGTTAAATGGATTTCTAAAGCGCATATATTCCCAAGGGCTTCTCAGCGCTAAGTGATTGAGCTGTGGAAGGGGAGTAATTATGTTAAAAGTACTGCGGAAATAACCAAGTCTTTAACTTTTTCCTAAAACTAGATTCTACTTCTACAAATCTTAATTCACGTGGCAATATGTTCCAAAACCTAGGTGCCAAATGTGAAAAGGATCTACCTCCCCTTCTTGCTCTCTTGATTCTTGTGGTTCTGAGAAGGGGTGTTTGCGATAATCTTATCTTAGACTTCTGTTGGGGACATATAGCACAACGATGCCTCTGATTTTGTTAATACAACTTCCTCAAAGATCTGTGTGGGATAAACAGTCAAGTAAAAAAAATCCCAAAGTATAATATTGCAGTTGTTCAGGGGCTTATCAAATACATTTCTACAAATTGAGTACTAACATCAGGGGCAGTATTATGGATAAGCAGAGATTGCTCTGCCGGCAGACACAGTGAGTGACTGCACATGTCTGAAGGGGATAACTGATTTAGTCTGTGGAGGAGGGGTACAGAGTCAGTGTGCCCCCTTGAAGGCCTCTTTGCATCTGCCCGTGCCTATCTTTTACAGGTGGGGGCACAAGCAAAGTGTTTCCTTTGCAACTGATGGAGTACGTCCTTGAGACCGCGCTGGTGTTACATGTGTGCCTGCGCAATCTATATTACAGAAGGGGCTGACCCAGGGGCGGTGCGTCCATTAGGGTGCCTGGGCGTTGCCTCACTAATTAATTTGAGGGCAGCACCACACTCAAGTTGAGCACTGCCGTCACTCTCTCCGACTCTCTCACTCACATTTGGAATGCAATCATCCCAGGCCGCCGGTGGCAGTCGGCTCAGAAGGGGGTGGGGCAGCACTGCAGGAGTTCAGCTGCAATTGTTTGATGAGTCAACAATCATGAAGACATCCACGATAACATCAGGTGGTCGGCGGAGCGCACACCAAGAGTGCACATGCTCAATTTAGGGCTTAAAGATTTCACGACCAGCCCAAACATGCGCACTAGGTGTTGCTCATCAGAAGAGCGAGGGTTGTTCCATGACGCTCTTCTAATGAGCAGCCTAGTGCTCATATTCGGGCTGGTCGCATAAAATGTTAAGCCCTAAACAGAACATGTGCACTACTGCTCAAGCCAATCCTGGCGCTGCTGCTGGAGCAGCGTCTGGATTGGCTGAGAAGCAGGCGGTACTTGCCAAGGCGCCAAAGCGGGAGTCGGACCCCGGCCCAGGAGGAAGCAGAGGCGGTACAGACCCGGTAAGTTTAGTTTGCTTAATGCTGCAGCTTTATTTTAATCTCCCCTGCGCTGCGAGCGACCCCCACCCCTCTAGTATTGGAGCGCGAGACTCGACTGCTGACCAATGCAAAAATGGCTGGAAAGGATGTCTGTGTACAAGTTGATCCAAAATTAAATCTGGCACAAAATATGTATAAACTAGCAGTAAATCGTAGAGCGCTTTCCTGTAAGTACGGGTCGGCTCCTTACGCTTATATTCAAAAGTCACACTATCTTCCTGGCATCTGCAAGCGCAAGTACAACAACTTTAAAAGCATTAACTGTCATCTGTGGTACTAACAGAGAAAGTGAGCTTAAGATTTCAAAGATGAATTGGTCCTTTCGATACGTTTCATTGCTGTGAAAATTAGATTATAAAATATCTATTGTAGTTGGCCTCTAAAAGCGAAAGCATGTGCCACTGAAGTTACACCAACAGCAATATTGCATCAAAACAGTCTGCAAAACAGTTTGAGCTGAAGCTCTCTCCAAGCATTAGCTGCGAATCCCGGCAGTCTTTTTTGTACGATCAAATGAGAAAAGTAGGTTAAACAAATACATTTTAAGAGAATAAAAAACAGAGCATGCGATGCTTTAGTGCTCATTATGTGATATTCATGCAATTCCCAGTACTAAGATGCGTTAAGCACAGTAAGACTAGAAACGGTCCAATGGTGAGATCTTTTCCTTGGAAAATTCAAAGTGTTGGTGAGGTCCACTTAAAAAAAGTTACCGTATCGACCCAATTGGCATTTCATACGAGGGCCGTCATCATGAAAATTACAAAGTTATGTGAGTAACAGTGATAAAAAACCCTTTAAAATCTGAGGCCCAGTAGGTGACTCGTAGGCGGCAGTAGAAAAATATTGCTTTTAATTCTTAGAATGTGTCAATCGAGATGTCTAAAGAGGCTGTAAATGTATAAATGCTGTACAATTCCCTTGATGGGTAAAGGGCCTTTGGCTTGGTAGAAGTTCTTACAGGCCTTTATCGCTTTACCTTCACATATTTCAACTGCCATGTTGCCAGGGGTAGCTCTTTGGTAAGCTTAAGCCCCATTCCTTTTGAGTCAGTGCTTATTTTCACCATAAATTATCATAGGTATGTAGCTAGTAGACTTAGAGTTAAGGTCGCAGACACCTTGCTCCACGAACATGCTGTAACCATGCCTGTGGTTAGCAGCCGCGGCCGGCAGTGGAAGGAAAGGCAGGGCGGTGACGCGGAGAGGGGGAGGGGCAGTGTGGGGGGTAGTAATGTATGGATTACGGAGTTTTACAGGTAAGTAAACATTTAAATAAATGAAACAAATTTCGTTGTGCGCACTGCATCGCATTTTGGGATACCAAAGTGCTCCAGGTTGCAAAAAGAGAGTGAACATGCCATTTACATTTTACATTTACATTTACTATGGTTCTACAGACCAAATTGGAGATTCTAGCACAGCTTCTTCTCTAATACAGATCGCGCTGGTGCACGTGCAGCACTGGCACGATTTTCAGAGGGTTTTCCATTATATGTATGGGGGCATGGCCTCGTCAAAATAGCAGAACACTTTTCCTCTGTGCGCATGCTATATAGACACAGGTGCATAGGCAAAGGAGCTATCAGGATGTGTCCAGACTATGTGCCATAGAAAAATGAATGGCAGGAAAGGGGGTCAACATCCTGAGTGGATGCACTCACTACACTTGCCTGCAGGGGAGCTCTACCTCCTTGTCAAATGCAGGCTGATTGCCACCTAGTTGGCTTCAAACAGTTAGGGGCATATGTACGAGTCCCTATCGCCACAGGACCGTCACTTTTTGTACAAAGGTGGCGTACATAGGAGGGAGTGCCAAAATTAAGACCAGGAAAATCGTGGTCTTAAGTTGGCAAAACGAGGAGAAATGCATTATTTCTCCCCGTTTTTAGGTCTCGCAAATGCGAAGCGATCGTCGCTGCGAGACTCTATTGCAATCAGTTCTGCTTACAAGGAGCCAAGGGAGACGGGCGCTTCCTGTCTCCCATGGCTCCTTGTTAGCAGACCACACGCACGCACACACACACATAGTGAACCCCCCGCCGCGCGCACACACACACACACACACACACACACACACACATAGAGAACCCCCCCCGCCGCCGCCGAGCACGCACACACACACACACATCCCCTCCCTCTACCCCCCCACCCCCCCCACTCCCCCCCTCACTCACTGGGCTCTTCTCGCATGTCCCTCTCCCTCCGCAGCGGGTCACTCTCGCCGGCAGCAGGCTCCAATTCATAGTCGGCGTGTCTTCTCCGCGATCCACAGCTTGCGCCGGGACAGCCAACGTGCACGCGCAAGGCGACGGCGTCTCGTGCGCTCCTACCGCGGTTTCGGTTTCGCGCCCATGCAGTGCTTGGACTGTCGGCTGCTCTTGCCACTTCTTCCAGTCAGAGCTGTGTGCAGTGCTTGTTTTGTTCAGCTAGCGGGCAGCAGTGTCTGTTTGCAGAGCAGGTAGGCCCCTGAACACAAAGGAACGCTTGGGTCGCTATTTGTCGCTGAAGAATGCTCCAGCCTTCCTCTGCCAGCTGCTTAAAAAAGTTAGAACAAAGGTTAGTGTTTGTTCCCCAAACACAATCTGCTCGCAACTTGTTTTCCACGACAAGGAAAGGGCTGCACCCAAGGTCGAAGCAGTGAAAACAAAGGAACCAGATTCAAAAGACTGCTGTTTAATTAGGTGTTTAAAAGTCCGCGAGCCCTCGTCAGCCCTCTGTGCGACACTGCATTTTGTGGCCACCAGTGCGTGTTTAAGACGGGGCCTTCAGCCGTACCTTCGTCCCACCTAAACATTGCACTGTGCATACCTTGCTGCTGAAGTTTGTGAGTAGAGTTTATCTCCTACTGCCGTTTGATATGCAGTCAAAGTCACCTATGCGATTCTTCGCGCTTTAACGCCTCTCCTCTTCTCCACACCTGACTGGCCTCGTGTTCCTGTCCCCCGTTTTTGCCTTGTCACACTCCTTGCGAGCCTGTTCTCCATCGACCCGATTTTGTGGCTTTACCTGCCTTGATCTTTTATCTAGGCCTGTAACGTTAGGAGCCTTGGGGTAACACAAAATGATACTCAAGCTGTCTGGACCGAGAAAGTTTCCACTCTGGAAAAAATAAACTATTTGAAAGAACAAGATAAAGGCGCTGAGAGAGCGAGCGCCAGTGTGTTCTATTTTAAGCATCTTCCCAACATACTTGTCCCCAGATCATTGTTCTGGCAAATCTCTCCACGCTGTCCATGCTGCGCTCTTAGGAATAGCCTGGCACTCTGTTGTCATCGCTGTGCCTTTCCAAACGACTTCTGATTCTGCACCGCCTGGCACCCCTCCCAGCCCTTCTCGTCCTACCAAAGAAATTCAGCTCATATGCGGAAAAGAAATTCCGGGTTTTAGAATTGGCGCTGATCGAACGAGCTTCGAGAGATGTCCCCACCAAGGAAGTAGCCGACATCGGGGTTGGAGGAACCGAGGTGCCCTGTGTTTTTTTTTTCTAAGCATGTATGGAGTACTGGTGCCTGCTGATAAAAGACTCCTCCTTGGTACGACTTCTGTTGACACATATGCCGAGGGTGTGCGGTTCCTCTTTCGAATTGCGTGCCTCAGTTCTAGTTTTCGGCAGGCACGACTGCTTTTTTGACATGTTATGAAGATGTAGAGATGATTGTATTTCTTACACTTTTTTGACGGCGTTACTATCATTTTTTTCTGTTAGAATTACTTTTTTTTGTTGGGGGAAAAATTGCTTATTGTCTACGGGATTTAATTTTTTGGATCAGTTTCGGTGCTTTGGTAAATGGCCGCAGCACAGAAGGCCCATTTCTTGGGTGTGTCTTGCCTCGTCCTGTGAGCGAAAACGACTCTATAAAAATAATAAACCGGGGGCGTGGCAAGATGGCGGCGGAGTAGGACGTGTTTTTGAGTCCCTCCGGCACCACACTTTCTAAGCATTGTCTAGCACCCTCTGGGATTGCCAAACCGCCCATAACCCCTGCCGCTTTCTATCCTCCGGCTCCAGGGACAAGATTACGGAGGTTTCTGAGCCCGTCGGCTCCGGAGTCTTTGCGGCTGCTCGGACGCCCGTGGGGTAGCAAGATCCGAATGCCGGTGCGGGCCTTCCCGGGGAGGGAGCCGACGGACAGCGAGCCCCCTGCTTGGGCCATCGGAGCCGGCGCCCCACCTCCTCACCCCCCGCCGATATCGGAGCGGGCACCAGGCGACTTTGTGGCAGCATTCCCCGGCCGCTGTGAGTGTCAGGAACGGGAGCCGGGGCTGATGAGCAGAGGTCGGCAACTCGAGAAATGTAGCCCGGGGAGTTAGGGCCTGTGAGGGCCTATCGCCCGGCAGTGGCGCCCGGGCCTCCCCCACAACGCCGCTTTGGCTTCCGGCTGCCTGGGGGAACGGAGACGCGAGCTTGGAGGCAGCGAAGGGTACACTGAGTAGAGCCTGGAGCCGACTGAGGAGGCCGGCGAAGTGGGCCACAATCGCCAGGAGCAGAGGCCCACGCGGGAGCAATCAGTGGCCTAGTGTGGCCGGTCTGATTCGGAAGGAGACTGGGTCCGGCCCGCTGACGGATGCACGCGGAGGTGAGCCTCGACGGGAGCGGGTGAACCCTGCAGCCTGTGCAGAGGGAGTGGAGGGTGCATTACGTGCTTCCCGCCTAGTGAATCACCCCAACCTGTACTGACGGACTGGAGTGGGACCTCCCGTGAACCCACAGCAGAGCGGTGGAGCGCAGTGAGGAGCCCGATCCATGATTGCCCACCCCCCATTTTGCATGACCGAGCCGGCTGGGAGACAGTGTATACCCCACGTGTGCGGAGGGCAATCATTGCTGGAGGGAGCGCTCTGGTTTGCAGACTCCCTGCCATTTTTGCCCTACTGCCCTGAAGAATAGCACTGACGGGTGAGCCCCGAACAGCACAACCGCGTCGCAGCGCAGTGGAAACACTGATAGCGGCGGGGGGAGCTCCTGCGCTCTGTTGTTGACCCGCAGTGAGGACGACGCTGACCAGAGGTCCCCCACCCAGAATCCCTGGGGGCGGGCATAAAGGCATAGGGTACTGCGGCTGGAGGGGGGGCAGCTGTGATGCCGCAAGGCCTGCGTCGGGGTGCCTGTGCTCAACCTCTGACCTTGGGTAAGAGTGCCTACAGTTGGAAAGATCTTTTGGGTACGTGCCGGCAACCATGGCGTCCAACAGGGCGAAAAAGGACAAGCCTGGGAAGGATGGGATCCTGAAAGGAGCGGCGCAACCTGCCTCACCTATCCTCGACAAATCCCCAAGAAAGGGTGAAAATGAAGAGCCCGCGACGAAGGCCTTTATGATACAACTCTTTGCGGCCATTAAGGAGTACATATCAGAGCTGCGCTCACAACTGGCCTCAGATCTGCGCGGAGAGATGTGGACGGAGTGGGGGAGCGGGTCGCGATGCTGGAAGAACACGACGTGGGTACAGCAGAGGATATTCACCAACTGCAGCAAGAAGTGATTCGCCTGACGGAGCAAAACCTTGACCTACAGGCCCATACAGAGGACTTGGAAAATAGGTTGCGCCGCAACAATATTAATATTCGCATCCGCTCTGTTCCCTGGGAAGGTGAGGGGGCGGACCTGAGGGAGTACGTTGAGGCGCTATTCAAACACATTCTTGAGGAGGAGGACATCCAGACCATACGAATGGACCGAGTGCACCGGGTTGGACTGCCACGAGGACCCCAAGCGCTACCCTCCGACATCCTGGTGTGTGTTCATGATTTCCAGCTGAAAGAACGGATCCTTAGGAAAGCACGAGATCTGGCTCCCCTCCATATCCGAGACCATCACCCCCTGCTGTACCAGGATTTAGCGGCTTCCACACTGCAAACGCGCAAGGACTTTAAGGCCGTGACCACGTATCTGCAGGAGCAAAAAGTGCCCTATTCTTGGGGGCACCCCATTCGTCTCATCTTCCGTTGGCAGAATAAGTTGGTCCAGGTGCGCTCTTTAGAGGTGGCGACGGATGGTCTGGGCTTGGAACGCCAGGACCCGGCGACAAGGAACAGCGGCTCAGCTGGCAGGAGACGACGGCGCTCAGCAGAGTGGCAGAGGGTGGGCAAGCCAATGCAGATGGGGGGGCCGGACCTGTCAGCAAGGATGCAAGAGCGGGGTGCAGCAGTCGCTTCTGTGGCCCAGGTCACTGACGCAGCAACGGACCACGGTGAGGTGGCCTCATGAAACCGAGAGGGCCATCTGTAGGCGCCGGAGGGGGCCATCACTCTGAGGTAACTCTCGTGCTTTCTCTACATGATCGTGAGAGTGCCCGAAGACACGATCTGGAAGAACAGTTACTGGTGCCATGTCCCCCTGTCCTTAAGACTTTTCCTCTTTTGTTCTGTGTACTGTATTTTTTCTCTAGGGGTGTTGGGGGGGTGGGCGGGGTGGGTTAGGGAGGGCAGTGGTGGTAGCGGGGGTAGGCTTATAGATCGGATTCCGTGGAACTTACCGGCGGGGTGGGGGAGCTCGAGGTGGGGAGGTCCTGCGAGGCAGGTTAGTCTTGACATGGGCAATTGGTTGCATGCTACACTCAGACTCTGGAAGGGGGATGGGGGGGGGGGAATCGCCCAATTGGACACTCACCATGGTGGGCTGGGACAAACGGCCTTTGCAGAGCTGTCTCGTAGGAATTTCCGATGCTGCCTTTATCCCTAGGAACATGGAATGTTAAAGGGCTAAACTCTCCCCAAAAGCGCCAAAAGGTCTGGAAGTATATAATTGATCAACATTTGGATATAGTGGGCATTCAGGAGACTCACCTGGCTAAAACGGAGGACTCATGCCTTAAGCACAAAATGTTCCCATTAATCTATAGATCCTCCGCCGCCACGAAACAGAGGGGGGTGGCCCTTATGTTCCGCTAGACCCTACAATTCCAACCTGTGGGTGTACAGAGTGATAGGGAGGGTCGCTGGATCATGGTTAAGGGCCTCTTGAGGGGTATACTCTGCACATTTCTTGTACTATACGCACCTAACACAGGGCAAAATGCCTTTCTACATACACAGCTGAGGGCCGTTGTTTATTTTGTAGAAGGGCCGCTGATTGCTATGGGGGACTTTAATATGGTATGGCAGAAAGACCTAGATAGCACACACTCACAGAGGTTAGACATGGGCACGTTTTCCCCCGATACACAGCAACAGATTTCTGACTTGGGCCTCTTTGACGCTTGGCGCTTCCTATACCCCCAGTCCAGAGATTTCACCTTCTTCTCCCACGTCCACCGCTCCTATTCCCGGATTGACCACTTCTTCCTGAGCCAGTCACTACGTGGAGATCTACGGGAGGCCAAGATTTTCCCATTATCTGTTTCTGACTACAGCCTGCTTGCGGTGGGGCTCCAGTGGGGTGTGAAGAGTAAAGATAGCTCCAGGTGGTACTTCCCTGCTTCCCTGGTTCGGGACAAACCCTCATGCACCACATTACGAGGACTTATCACCGTGTTTTTCACCCTCAATGATCCAGGGGACACCTCGGTCTTCACCACATGGGACGCCTTCAAGGCATACCTTCGTGGACACTGCATAGCACTGAACGCCGCTCTTAATCGGCAGCGCGGTCAGGAGCGGAAACAGCTAGAGGAGGAGCTCTCCTCCTTAGAAAAGGAGCATAAGGAGAATCCCTCCAGATTGGGACTCAGGCAACTAACGGCCGTCAGCGGTAAGCTCCGAGCCCACTATAATAACAGAGCCGAATATACCCTGCTGAAATTGCGGCGACTCTCTTACTCCCAGGGCAATAAGGTGGGGAGACACCTTGCCAGGCAGCTACAGGACAAGAGAGAGCGAGAGGACATAGGGGGAATCCAAGATGCGCAGGGTGGAGTGACGCTTTAAGACGAGACGAAGGCGGAGCTCTTTGGGGCCTTCTACAAGACCCTCTATACAGGGGATCACCTGGAGGCTACCGCCCAAGCCGAATATCTGCAAGGACTACCACTGCCTCAGGTTTCAGCGGAATGGAATGAGGCACTCTCTGCCCCATTCTCCAGGGAGGACGTGCTGGCTGCCATTAAAGCCTCAAAACCCCACAAGGCTCCGGGGGAGGATGGGTATACAGCCATCTTCTATAAAACTTTTGCTTCTGAAATATGCCCACACCTGATCCAACTATTTAACCGCATGGCGGAGGAGGGTGAAACCTCCCGCACAATAGCAGAAGCACTTATATCCGTAATCCCCAAACCCGGTAAAGACCCTAGTAAATGCGCTTCCTATAGGCCGATTGCTCTCCTGAATTTAGATGCGAAGCTCTACTCCTCCATCATCGCCCAACAGCTCAATGACCTTATGCCGGACCTCATAGATCCGGATCAGTCAGGGTTTATCAAAGGGCGCCAGACCAATGATAATACACAGCGGGTGGTACACCTCATTGAGAAAGCCAATAAGTTTAAAATTCCAGAGGTTCTGGTGGGCCTAGATGCCGAGAAGGGGTTCGACAGGGTGGATTGGGGGTTCCTGTTCCGTACCCTGGCCGCCTTTTGCTTCTCCTCCAAATTTATAACAATGATACGAGCGAACTACCTCTCCCCCCGATCCAGAGTGGCAGTGAATGGTCAGTTCTCTCCCTTTTTTTAACATTCCAGGGGCACCAGGCAGGGATGTCCCCTGTCACCGTTGCTATTTGCCCTTAGCATTGAACCTCTGGCAATAGCGGTGAGAGCTGACCCTGACATCCGTGGACTACCCTTCACTGGGGAGTCCCACAAGATCACTCTCTTTGCAGATGATGTCCTCCTCTCCCTCTCGGATCCGGCCCACTCTCTTCCCCATGTGAAGGCGGCACTGTCGCGATACGAAGCAGTGGTGGGGTTTAAGGTTAACTATGACAAATCTTATGTCCTCAACCTTACGATCCCCCAGTCGGAGCTTCCCCACCTTAAGTCATTCAGGCCCAGATGTAGGTAAAATAGATTTACCGATTTTTAATTACCGAATTTTACCAATTCGGT
This sequence comes from Lissotriton helveticus, assembly GCF_964261635.1. NCBI lineage: Eukaryota > Metazoa > Chordata > Amphibia > Caudata > Salamandridae > Lissotriton > Lissotriton helveticus. The sequence continues at coordinate 318,095,991 of NC_136061.1, forward strand.
AATTAAAAATCGGTAAATCTAAGGGGTGGATATGTAGGAACATCCAGATGTTCCTTTTACCGAATCGGTAAATATCTGTATTTACCGATTCGGTAAATACCGACCGGTAAAGCCCCATTCATTCCTATGGGCTTTGAAGCCCATAGGAATGAATGGGGCATTACCGGTCGGTATTTACCGAATCGGTAAATGCAGATCTTGACAAGGGTGCAGGGGGTGTCACTTTGACACCCTCTAGCACCCCCAAAAAAGATTCGGGGGCCATGTGGCAGGCATACCTGCCCTAGGGGCAGGTCTGCCTGTCATATGGCACAGGTGTGCATGCACACATGTGCATGCACACCGGAATCGGTATTTTGCCATCAAATATATTTGATGGTAAAATACAGATTCGGTCAGGGTTGTGGGACTCAGAAGAGTCCCACCTACATATCAAAATTACCGAATAGGTATAAATACCGATTCGGTATTTCACAGAATCGGTAAATTTACCGATCGGTAAATTTACCGATTCTGTGAAATATGTGGCCCTACATACCATTTACTGAATACCGGTCGGTAACGGCCGAAAATACCGATTTTCGGCCGTTACCGACCGACCTACATCGGGCCCTCACTCCCTTGCCGTGGACAGATTCCTCCCTTCAATATTTGGGTATCCACCTGACCCCCACGTTGGGGAAACTGTACTCTGCTAACTTCCCTCCGCTTCTTGCTAGGATCCAGTCCGACCTGGCCTGATGGAAGCCCATGTTCATCTCCTGGCTTGGGAGGATTCACGCGATTAAAATGACCCTCCTCCTCAAGCTCTTATATCTGTTCCAGGCCCTACCTATAGGGGATTCTTTCGGCGGGTGAGGTCGATGATGCTGCGTTTCATCTGGCAGGGGGGCCGCGCACGCTTTTCCTTCACCGTCCTACGCAAACTAAGGAAGGGGGGAGGCGTGGAGCTGCCTGACATGCAATTGTATTATAAAGCGGCGTAACTCCGCATACTAGTTGAGTGGTCACAACAAGAATCAGGAAAACACTGGCTGCATATGGATAGGAGCGTGGCTGGGAGAACGATTTGGGACCTGGTGTGGTGACCCAAGTGTGATAGATCCAAGAATGCATACCTCAGTACCCCCACTAGCACCACCTTGAAGGTCTGGGATTCTGTTTCTAAAGACGACGGATGGACCTCCTTCCCCTCTCCCTTCATGCCCATACACTTCAATCCCACCTTCCCTCCGGCATCACTCAAGGGCCACTTCAGGGCTTTGCAGGACGGACGTTGTCTAGCACTCACACACCTATTTCACAATTATGACCCGCTCACCTTTGAAAACTGCAGGAGGGACTACGGGGAGCTGGAGAACGAACGACACCATCACGCTCAAATACTACACTGGGCGCTCTTCCCCCAAGTGAGGGAGGCGGCGACTCCACCCCTCACGCAGTTCGAGACAGTCCTGACCAGGACTGCATCCATGAAAGGGGCAGTTACTTTCATCTATGGGTTCCTCCTTACCACTACAGTTTCCCCTAGGCCCCGGTATATGCATATGTGGGAAGGGATCCTCCACCAAGACATTTCAGATGCCGAGTGGACTCACCTATGGTCTGATATTGCCAAGGTTAATCACTCAGTGGAGCTTAGGGAGGCACATATGAAAACCATGATGGATTGGTACCTGCACCCTGCCAAGCTAAAACTGATTTTCCCGGGTACCTCCGATAGATGTTGGAGGGAAGGTGGGTTCTTAGGGGACTTCCAACACATTTGGTGGGACTGCCCCGTTATCCGGCCGTTCTGGGAGGAAATTCTACCCCAAATGAAGGATATGCTGCGATACCCTATTCCTACCTCGATGGCCTCCACCCTGTTGGGTCTCCGTGATCCTGATCTCGAACACCAGACCAGGGCGGACAAGAGGATCATGAGGCTCAGCATTGGCGCAGCCAAAATTACTCTGGCTGCAGCGTGGAAGAAGAAGGAGGCTCCGGCCACCTCTCTCTGGCACTGGAGGCTCTGGAGGTTGCTTAGTATAGAAAGGATGGCAGATATCTTTCTAGACGATTTTAAGAATTTTGAATTTCGCCTGGGCCCTCTGGTAGCATTCCTCTCTCGGGGCCTACCATCCGCGGTCTGGCCGCCTAGCACACGTAGGGCCATATGTATCATCAAACTATTTTGCATTTCCTAAATAGCGAATTTTAAGGAATCGCTATTTAGGAAATGCAAAACGGTATGTATGTACAAAATCGCTTTTCAATAGCGATTCCTTAGCATTCCTAATTTGCGATCAGCAAATTGCTAATCGCAAATTACCCATTCATTTCCATGGGCCAGGAGGCCCATAGGAATGAAAGTGCAATTTGCGATTAGCAATTTGCTAATCGCAAATTAGGAATTTTTGCAGGGGTGTCTCAAGAACACCCTGCTGCACCCCTGAAAGAGACATTTGGGGGCATATGGCGCACTTACATGCCCTAGGGGCATGTATGGGCGTCATATGGCACCTTTATTTTTTTGTAAAAAAGCTTTTTGAAAAGAATTCGCAACTTACCACCAACTACAAGTTGGTGGTAATTTGCGAATCCTTAATGGCAATTTTTGAATATTTTTTGTTTGATACATTGCATTTAAGGAATCGCAAAATTTGCGATTCCTTAAGTGCAATCGCAAAATAAGGAATAGCAAATTTTGCAATTCCTTATTTTGCATCAAACATGTTTGATACATACCATTTATCTAATTAGCATTCGCAAAGGCCGAAATTCGCAGAATTTCAGCCTTTGCGAATGCTAATTAGCTTGATACATATGGCCCGTAGTCTCCACTTGTTTCAGGTCTGAATCCATGTCGATATACATCTGGTTCATTGTCCTGCGCTTATTGCTACCACCACTGGGGGGGGGGTGTAATTTGTTTTCTTTGTTCATTATGACATCCCGCCTAATGCTCCATTACGGTATGGCATGCCGAGCCACTTGTCTACAGCAGGTTCTCTTAGCACTACGGGCAGCTATTTGTGACCAACTCACTGGGGGGTTAACCGATAACCCGCATTGTTATGCTTCTGTACAGCTGTGAATCTTTAGCGTTCTCTTCCTTAATGGCTTACCGAATGCTGACCCATATGCTGGTTAAGCGGCACTCCCTTGGACACTAGGCCAAGTGCAAGAGACTTGTACACGATGACCCGTCCCCAATCCGTTGTGTCACCCTCGGGCGATTATTCTGGCTACCCCCTGCGTGGGCTGAAGTGCGGGATTGTCGCATGTTTATTCCTATTGGTGTTTTACTAAATGATCAATAAAAATACCTTTGACGAAAAATAATAAAGCAATCACCAATAGTTAGCGTTGGCAGACATGGACCATGGAACTAATGTGACCTGCCAGAGTCCTGGCAAGAACAAGGGCTCCAAGATGTCAGCACTGCAAAAGCTGGAAAACCTGGCAGTGCGGATCTTCTACCGCGGACCACGAAGCCCTGCCATGGAGGGCGAGGCAGGGCCACAGGGCGTGGAACTGGTTATCGAGTCTGAGCACCTGATCGCCTGGAACGAAGAAAGTGAGTTTTGTGTCTCTGTCTTCCTGTCACAGGATATGTATCCGTTTGGTGAAAGTTTGATGGCTGCAACTCACTTACCTTCCAAACAAGCATTTACAATGCAATAGGTCTCGCAGCATTAAAGTTTGAGTTACTGGCATTGTAAATGACAATGCTTTGCATGATTTTTTTTTTTGAATTTGCAATTGGTATATAAACATTGTTTGTGAATGGTTAGCTGTTGCTTATGTTAAGTAAAGTTGGCAGTAATATAGAGTGCTAGTCTTGCTTGTTATAAGCATGCTGATTTAATTGCCTCTGATACCTGCGGGTAAAGTTTGCTCTATATAAAAGTGAAAACTAATAAATAAATTAAAAAAAGCCTACCTGTACCACGTCCTTTCTTATTCTTTGATGCCACATATCTTTGGGTCCCTGTATTTATTAACTGCACCCAGCTGTGGGAAACCTCCATGGCCGGAACAACGTGTTGCGGGGCAGACACGGGCAATGTAGTCACTGTCCTGTGGCTGCACCGCGGGGTAACAGTGTAGGGGCAGGAATGCAGACAGTTGGTAGTGCTGTGCCATATCAGTGTAGTTCTCTGTGTATGCTGGGCATGGGGGTTGCTATTGGCTGACAAGAAGTGGTGAGGAGGTGCCGGTTCGGTATGCCTGCTTCCTGATCTTGGGCAGGCGACAGTTAAAAAACAAGGACTATACGTTCAAAGTGCGTGTTTATGCACCGATTCCAGGTTTTAAAAACACATGAATAAAAGGCATTGTCATTTACAATGCCAATAGCTCAAACTTTAATGCTGCGAGACCTATTGCATTGTAAATACTTGTTCTTTTTCCATATGTGCTGCCTTGTGCAGCACACATGGAAAAAGCAAAATGCCAGTATGCAAATGCAGAACGCAGGCACCCTTGCACCAGAGTGCAAGGGTGTCTGTGTGCAGGGGAGGATTGGTTATGTGTAGGAAGGTGTCCCTTCCTGTACATAAACAAACCATTTTTATAAAGGCCATTTTGTCACTTTCATGTGTGCTGCATGCAGCATCACACATGAAAGTGACAAAATGGCATTTTAGGATTGTTTATGTACAGGAAGAGACACCTTGCTACACTTAACCAAGCCTCCCCTGAACACAGACATGCTTGCACTCTGGTGCAAGGGTGCCTGTGTTGGCGCTATGTTGTTAAACGTAGCGCCATCGCAGGGGGCAAACGCAAGGCTGCACCACATTCTTCTAAATATGGTGCAGCCTTCCCGTTTCCGTAGTGGCAGACCGTTTCGTTAAGCCCAGGAGGCTAACCACACGCTCCGCCACTTCATTGTACAAATCCCCCTTAGTCCTTTTTTCATTAATGCGCTGCCCCCAGAGCAGGGTTTGACTTCGACGCTGGGCTGAACTTAGCCCTTTCGCTATGATACGGCATACTGACGCAGTCTGCACCCATTTAATGGTGCCCCACAGCGAAGACTAAGTCAGTGAAAACTATCTGCTATATGCGAACGATTTCACTATCCCTGTCACATAACATTCTCAAAAAAGCACAAACGATACAAAGATGCAAGACTGTGACCTGGAGCAACATGCAACTGTGTAATTATTTTATCAGTGATACTTCAATGTTTCTTTCCAGCCAAACCTAGTTAAAAGTCTTTGTCTGCTTTTGTTTTAGGTTAACCCAGATGTACGTTATGATATTTCTTCCTGCTCTTCCTGTAAGTATGTTAGATGTAAACTCCAATAAGTCAAATAAAAAAAATGCTTCCGCAAGAATTAGAGTGCATCTCACAGCTCAGCATGTAAAAGAGAAAGGATTTATTATTCAAAACTGTTAATGCCCATCTAATAATTCTGTAAATATACCTATTTGCTTTTTTCCTTATTCAAAAGTGTACAATTTAGATTGTTTGTGTGTGTGCGCAGAGTATTGGTTTTCTGCTGCTTGCTCAGATCTGCTTTTAAGGAACAGCCTGCTTTGTGCCTCAAGGCTGCTGTTGCAAGAGGCCAACTATTATTGAACGTTCCCACAAACGGCTTCAAACCCAACCAGACACAGGCATATCAGACGCTTTTGCAGTCCCCGGTGCAGAAACATAATACTGGCCCTGCATGTCACATCCGGCTGTTCCTTTAAGAAAGTGCTGTATAGGAAAGAGAAAACATGGAGGCTTCAGCACCGTTCGTGGCTGCTGGGGACGCAGGTTTAGGTAAAAGAAACTAGGGGGCATATTCACAAGGATCTATCGCCGAATTAACGGCACGTTATCGAAGCCAAAGTCGTGATAAATTTACCCCACCATTCACAAGCTGGTGCTAACAGCCCACAGCACCAGGTTTTCCACGATAGCAGCCGCAAAAAACATCACCACAGAGGACCATCGCAACTATTGCTAATGAGATGCAGAGTAGGCGTTCCTGTGCAAAAAGCTACGACAACGCCACACCTCAACATTCACAACAACCAGCCAGATCTGCGATAAGAACACAAAACGCGCAATAAGGTGCGTTAGCAGCAGGAAGTTAACACCTGCTCTGACCTGGTGTAAAGTCTGACCACAGCCTGCACCACAAAAGGGAGCACAGCCCAGAGCCACACCTGAAGACAAACAGATGCCATGGAGCAACTGAACATGCAGCACAGACACCCAAGAGGGCCACAACACCCAGGGACACCACACCCAGGACCACCCCACCCTGGCACCCCCCGGACCAAAGACATGCCTCATCAGCCACAACGAAACATGTACGAAATAATATACCTGATGTCGCACAATCACAACTGGTGACATGCATGTGTCCTCACAGAAATGAGCATCACACATCCACTTTCGAAGCAAACAATGAAACTTTATTGAAATTAACACAGAAATGAAATGAAGACACATGGCGGATCCCCTCGACACAATCCGTCGGTCACAGCCTGCAAGACAAAAAACATGATGAGAAGGTGTGTCCTGTACACATCAAAGGACAGAAAGAGAGAGCGAAGGAGAGAGAGAGAAGAAGAGAGGGGGCGAGAGAGAGAGAGAAGAGGAGAGGGGGAGAGAGAGAGAAAGATGAAGAGAGGGGGGAGAGAGAGAGAGAAGAAGAGAGGGAGAGAGAGAGAGAGAGAAGAGGAGGGGGAGGGAGAGAGTAGAAGAGAGGGGGAGAGAGAAGAGGAGAGGGAGAGAGAAGAAGAGAGGGGGAGAGAGAGATGAAGAGAGGGGGGAGAGAGAGAGAGAAGAAGAGGGGGAGAGAGAGAAGAGGAGAGGGGGAGAGAGAGAAGAGGAGAGGGGGAGAGAGAGAAAAGAGAGGGAGAGAGAACAGAAGAGAGGGGAAGAAAGGGAGGAGAAGAGAGGGGGAGAGAGAGAAGGGGAGAGCGGGAGAGAGAGAGAGAGAGAGAGCTGACCCTGCGCACCCAGGCCACACTGCTCACCTGCTGCCACCGGTGTGTCTCCAACTACTTGCCTGTAAGTATAGCAGTACACCACGTCACACATCTGAGACAGAGCCGTCATCTGAAACAGAGTCCAGAGACATGACTGGCACAGTACACACACTTGCACAAGACAACATCACCCGCCCCCCCCATGCACACCCAGACAGATGCATCACAGCCCCTCCCGCTGCCCATCGGAGCATGCCCACCTATGCAAACCCGGACCTCACTGCTCACCTTCTGCCACCGGCATGTAGACTGCAGGTCCTACCACGTGCTGCTGCAAGCCACAAGCCCTGTACCAGCAGACTTGGCACCCTCCACAACATGCATCCGCGCTGCGCTGGCCACCAGGTCTCACGTCTGGTGCTGCGACTTGATTACACCATGGCATAGGACAAACCAGGGCACCCGGCAACATCGCAGCCTGCACAGCCGCTCAGCCCTATGGGTGCTACTAACTCTGTGATCCCGGAAGCGAGGCCACGTGGCGGTAGGCCCGTGTGACCTACACTGCTGTCCAGCAAGGCACACAAATCCTGAGCAGTCCGGACCGCCGGGATGAGGCACCATCGCAGGCTGCACACCCGCTCCGCAGCTCAAGGTGCCAATGACTCAGTGCACCCAAAGTCACCGTCCTGTGGTGGGGTGCCTGTTTTGGCCGCAATGCAACGTGTGCCACAAACCCTGTCCAACCCCAGTCAGCGTCCGGTGGCGGGGTGCCTGTGCAGGCCGTAATGCAGCGTGTGCCCCTAACCCTGTCCAACCCCAGTCAGCGTCCCGTGGGGGGGTGCCTGTGCAGGCCGCAATGCAGCATGTGACACAAACCCTGTCTAACCCCAGTCAACGCCACATGGTGGTAGGCCTGTGTTGGCTTCAAGGCCTCGGGTCCGTCATCCAGTCACCAGTGGCAGAGGGGTATGTGATGTCGTAGGCCCCTTATATTTGCGGGGTCACATGGCCCGTGACGCCTGTGCCGGGTGGGTGTGGTGTGCGTGCAAACCTGCCCTCAGGGACTGGCTGTGACATGCTGACAACTAGACCAGTGACCTGCACACCACCAGTGAGTACGCCTGCGACGGGTAGCAAAGAGGCCCCCCTGGAAGCATGAGCAGAGTGATCTAGCCTTCCATACGCCGCAACAGCGCAGGGCTTGCAAAAATGACTCGTGGGCACTGTGCGTGGTTCAGTCCATGTCTGGACAAGAAAGTGGCTGATGCGTGTGTCCCTGTTGTGGTGTCCTCAGGACCTGTGACACAAATTGCTATGTAGCACCCTCTGACTGGCATCCCACAGGATGAGCATCATTGACGCAAGGGAAATCACTGTCCCTACATTCATCCACACATACATACATGAATGATGAAAGGCATGACACAGCAGTGCGACACTGGATGGTTATTGCACATCCAGTGCAGTTCCGCACCTGGAGCGGTACAGGGCACTGCCGAATACACTTCACTATATGGACCCGTGGAGGGCCAGCCAGAGTCCATCCATGGAAAACAAGTACTGCGGAACAGGAGGGGTACAGTCCGCAGTCTGGTCGTCATATCATTGGTCATCAAACAGGATGTAGCGGTCCATGTCGTTGTCCAAGGTGAGTGCATCTGAGTGAATCGGGCGTCAGTGGAAGGTCATGAGGCCATGTGCGGGACTAAACCAGGAGTAGGCCAGGGGGCGGAAATGAATGCTACAGAGTCTTTCTGATCACATGCCCATTCACGTCCTCGTACCCAGATGTTTGCCCTGCCTCACCTGGGGGTGTTGCTGTCACGGGAACCAAGCTCCTCAGGATCAGGACGATGCTCAAAGGGGTCCACCTCCTGACTACCCCACACTCTGACTAATATGTATACAGAGTATAAAGGCAATCAAGCGAGGGATAGGGTTAGGGTAGGAACAGCGGTGGAAAAGGTAAACCTGAAAGAAAACAAGCAAACAGTATGGTACAAAATAAATCCTGGCTACTCTCATGTAATTCTCACTAAGGTCAGAACCATACCTAAAATAGGATTAGTCCTGAGGCGAACCCTTTCTCTCTGTCTCTCTGGCAAGATACTTCTCTCACCGTAGAAAGTTGTTTACACCTGAAAATCAGACACGTTATTAGACTCAAAACCACGGTACCAGGTTATTACGTAGCCACCAATGATCAACATACATACCCACTGTCGCACACCCTTTAGTCCAAAAGAAAAAGTCAACTCCAGCACCAGGTAACTGTTCTCATTACTAGGTATGACTGATAGGGTAATTCAAATATTAGATCACCAAAATGTTAGAAATCACTGATCCTCCTGAGTTCCAAAACACCAGAATGTCAAACCAAGGACTCCCAGAATAACCAGCTGGCCCAGCATTATAGTTCGTTAATCCAGGGTAGTATAACACCAAACATGAAGGAAAACAAGGTCTCTTTACCCGGACATCCACACCAGATGTCTTGGGAGCTTACTGGTCCTCCGAAATCAATACCGCAAACACCAATGTTACGGAAGGAGCCCAGCGGGAATAAAAAGCCGGACACTTCTGCTCCGCCAAGCTGACTTTACTATCCTTTACCCGCAGCCGCGGGCAATAGTAGTTGACGGAAGGAAGGTGGCATACAAGGAGGCAAACAATGTGAGGCACTCCCACCGCAGCCGCAAGCGGAAAGTGCCTAGGGATAGATGCATTCCCGATCAGCCGAGTGGAACGCGCCTGACGGCTCAGAGCCCAACCAGCAACCACAGCAATTAATCCTTTGCGTCTCTGCAGAGAACGCGAAATCCAAGGAAACACGAATAGCGAGCTTCATAGAAGCCGCTCTGAAACGGGAACAAACTCCAACACGGAATCACGTACAACGCTCCATGCGTAGTATGCGATTATATCAGTTAAGTCCCTCCCAGAAAGATGGCCTTCTGGGATATGAAGTTCTGTATCACGAAGTCCTGCAAATTGTAGGCGCAACTTTGTCAGCTCCTGACAGTTGCTGTACTGGCTGTGGCACTGTGTGCCACTGACACCTCAGGTGCGGAGGTGGATTGTCGGCCGCACTGTGTGCCACTGACACATCAGGTGCCGGAGGTGGATTGTTGGCCGCACTGTGTGCCACTGACACATCAGGTGCCGGAGTGGTTAGGCCTGCCACACAGGGAGGCATAGACACACTAGGGGGCGGAGATGTGGATGGTGTGGGGGCAGCAGCAATCAACATTGCCACGCCTTGTGGCAGCAATGCTATGATGAGGATCTACAGGGCATGTTATATCCCAGCTACATTCCGCTGATGTGCAGCGGTGGCTGCCATCCTTTTCGCCTTTATCCGCACCCTGTCCTCCAAGAGCCTTTGAATGTGTGCCAGCTCACGGCTGGCATCGCTGGAGCCACTCTGAGTGGACAGGTTTTCTTCTCTCCCGTGTCATGACTCCAGCGATATCAGTCAGGGCTTGTTGGGAAACAACCTTTACAACGCAACTTTTACAACGCACTACCATTACAACGAAACTTTTACAATGCAACATCCATTACAACGCATGCAATTACAACGCAACCATTACAACGCATGACACTACAATGCACACCACTACAACGCATGTCATTACAACTCAGTCATTACAAGGCATACCATTACAACGCATAACATTACCATCCAACACTTACCCTACTGTTGCACCCCCTGGAGTTAGAATAGTAATTTTTACCCCTACACTATCCAACACTTACCCTACTGTTGCACCCCCTGGAGTTAGAATAGTAATTTTTACCCCTACACTATCCAACACTTACCCTACTGTTGCACCCCCTGGAGTTAGAATAGTATTTTCTACCCCTACACTATCCAATACTTACCAAACATGCAATGCAATGTTATGCGTTGTAAAGGTATTATGCGTTGTAATGGAATGCGTTGTAAATGTAGTTTTAAAAATTTCGTTGTAATGGCATGCGTTGTAATGGAATGCACTGTAATGGATGTTGCGTTGTAAAAAATGCATTGTAAAGGTATGCGTTGTAAAAGTGTGCGTTGTAACATCATACATCCGTTGGAGACCATGGAGCGGGCCTACACACAAGGATGGCGTCAAGCTCGGTTGCTATGTTGCCGAAGCCCAACCAAATCTGCTCTGCGGTCTCCCTCTGGCACTCCAGCACACGGCGTTGGAAGGCCATGTGTTGTTCCTGGGGTTCGTGGGGGGGTGCCGGGGCTGTGGGTGCCTCCTGCTGGGTGCTTTAAGTAGTGGGTGGGGTCTCCTCGATGTATCTGGCATGCCCTGATCCTGGAGGTGAGTGGCGGAAGAGGACAATGATGTCTTGGATGGCTTGGGTGTCGATGCTGGTGTTGTCCTCCTCGTCATCAGTGAAGAGTGGTTGGGACTCCTCTGCAGTTGACGGTGCCCCTGCAAATGTGAAGGGGAGATGGTGTATTACAATGTGTTCACATGTATGTAGCCGCATGGTACATGTTGACATTCAGACAGTATGGAATTGTACATTGTGATACTCTGTAGATCTGGGAGAGGGCCCAGAGTCATTGTGGGTGTGCACTGTGCTCTGCTTGATTGTGCATGTGTGACATTGTGCCAATCTCCACCCGTCCCCCCAGTACCTGGTGGTCACTCACCCTGTTGCGGTTCTGTTGTATCCTGTCGAGCAGTGTCTGATCCCCCGACTCCTGCCACAGTCTCCACACTGATGACTGTCGACAGCAGCTCCTTCATGTCAACCGGCACGAGCTGTGGCATTGGGCCCCCACCTCCAGTCTACGTTGCTGCCTTCTGGTTGGCGGAGAGTTTCTCCTTGGTCCGCCGCTTGATGTCATTCCATCGCCTCTTGACCTTGTTCATTGTCCTCTTGTGCTCCCCGACGGCATTCACCTTGTAAAATGTAATGTAATGTAAAATGTTATTTATATCGCGCAGCAATCGCTCCAATGGAGCATCTAGGCGCTACCTCCGGCAAGTTACCAGATGACATAGTGACTCAGAGTTGGACCAAAAATAAAAGCATGCATCAAACTAGAGTTCTGGCCATGCTATCTTGCAGTTTAAATATCCAAGTTTTTAATTCTTTGCGGAACTCTGTTTCTTTATCCAGATTTCTCAGGGCGGGGGGCAGAATATTCCAGGCTTTTGCACCCAGTACTGCCAGGGACTTTTCTCCACGGGTTTTTAAACGAAACCTAGGAACCACCGAAGTATTGGAATTTGATGATCGTAGGCTTCTGGTTGGGCAGTATCTTTTGAATTTTTTCTGTAGATATAGTGGTCCTATTTTGTGCATTGCTCGAAATGTTATAATCAGAACTTTGAAAAGGATCCTTTTTACAATGGGAAGCCAATGAAGAGCTTTTAATGCCCCTGAGGCTGACGATCTTTTTGGTCATTTTAGCACCAATCTGGCAGCAGCGCTTTGCACCAACTGAAGCCTGTAAGTTACTTCTCTATTTGTGCCAGCATACAAACTGTTGCAATAATCTAAGCGCGACGTTACCAGCGCTACAGCAACAGTTTTCCTCGCCTCCAATGGGAGTATGTCAAAGAATTTCCTCAGGCTTTTAATAAAGCCAAAGCACATTCCTGCCACTTTTATTGCCTGCTGCTTGAAGGCAAGATTGGAATCAAACGTGACCCCCAGGTTCCGAGCAACTATGGTGGTATGAGGCGGTATTTCTGCCCTTTCTGGCCACCATTGCCTGGGAATAAAGTCATTATTAGGGCCTAGCGGAATGATCTCTGTTTTTCCTGTATTACATTTTAGGTGATTCTTCCGCATCCAATCGAAAGTGGCAGTTAAACATTCCTTGAATGTTTCTTCCCATGACTGGTTTTCCCTATCCGTAACCAGTATTAACTGAGTATCATCGGCATATGCTACTACATCTATGCCAAAAGATGATATTAGTTTAATCAGGGGCGCAGTGTAGACATTGAATAATGGCGGGCTAAGGCCGGACCCCTGGGGTACTCCCATCGTCTGTTGTTTTTCCGTGGAGGTAAATTCCCCCAGGGTTACCACCTGTCTCCTGTCCCTTAGGTAGTTTTCCAGCCACTCTAGTACCGTCCCCTTCACGCCAGATGTTTTTATCCGATCTAATAGGATGGCATGGGAGACTGTGTCGAAGGCCGCCGAAAGATCTAATAAAATCAAGACGGCCTTCTTTCCTTGGTCTAGGGCAGTACGAATGGTGTCTGTCGTGTACAGTAGAGCCGATTCTGTTGAATGCTGGGCTCTAAACCACGCCTGATTAGGATGCCATATCTCGTTGACTTCTAAGAACCTGGTCAGTTGTTTGTTAATCAGTGATTCAGCGATCTTACATAATGCTGGGAGAAGTGAGATAGGTCGCAGATTGGAGAGGGTCGCAGGGTCAGGGAGGGTTTTTTTCTGTAAGGGTTTCACTGCCGCAAGTTTCCATTCCAGTGGCACATTGGCCGTGGAAAGTGAATGATTTACGATTTCATTAATCATAGGGTTTACTTCATCTACCATGAGATGCAGGAGTCTTATGGGACAGGGGTCAAATGGGGACCCAGATTTTGTGGTTAAGATTGTCTGCCTTGTTTCTTCCAGACTAATTGGGTGGAAGGTTGCTAACTGGTTCATAATTTCATCAGCACTTCCACCTTCTCTACTAGGTTCCAGAGAGGGAATTTCAAAATCTTTAGTTAGACCCTGTACTTTGTCCTCAAAATAATCAGCTATATTTTCGCAGAGGTCTTTTGAGGGTGGAATTTCCTGTGTTAAAAATGTGGGTTTATTAAAATCATTTACAATGTTAAAAATACATTTTTGTTTGTTTTTTGCAGCGACTATGGCAGATTCGTAAAATTTCCTTTTTGTTGATTTAATTCGAGCATGATAGGTACTTATAACCCTTTTATATTTACCCCGCTCTTCCATGCTATAGTTTTTTCTCCATCTGCGTTCTGCTCTACGGAGCTCCCCCTGTGCTATTTTTAATTCTTGATTGTACCATGGAGCTGATGTTTTCTTAGTATTCTGTTTTCGAGTCCTGTTTGGCCGACCTGCCCTATTTTTTAATTCAACCATCCATTCTCTGAAAGTGCTGGGGTCTGAGGACTCTGAGCCTGACACGGTAGGCTTACAATCCCTAGCTATCTCAATCACGATATCTCACCATATTCCATTTTTGGTGCCCAATGACAAGTTGAAGGTGACGAACAGTTGTTGATGGTGTTCCATCACCTCCGTGACTATGATCCTGTTCGCCTGCGGAGTGAACTTTGTCTTCCTCTTTTTCTTGTCCATGCCCTTCCCTGTCCCTGAGGTTCCAGGCTTGTCGTTCAGGGTGGTTGTGGGGCTGCGCTCGTCATCTGCGCCTTCTCTTGCTGCCTCCATGGTGCTTGGGTGTTGGTCAGTTTGTGTTTGGGTGTTGTTTCTACTTTTATGGTGATTTTTCCCACCTGCCAGGTGTGTGTTGCAGGCTTGGCTGCTTATCGCTGGTTTCCTCATCGCGCTTTGGCCCAGCGCAGGTTTTTTGGTGTTGTGGTTTGTGTTTTTATCTCCATCGAGGTGGTTGAATCGCTGACATTGTCCACGGTTTCGGAAGACTATCGAATGCTACCGACGTGTTGAGAATTCCACGTTGCCACAGGGTTATTTTCCCGCTATAGGCTGCAATGTTGAAAGTTGTGTTACAATACTCTTGCACTAGTTATCACACGTTCTTGTGAATATACACCTAGTTTGTTCTCACTAGAGGACCATATTGCAGATACAATATTATGGTCTTCCTTTCAAGTACAATTTTTCTGAAAGCAAGGGGTGGCAAAAGAAGAGACTGTTTCCTTGTGATTTGTAATTATTTTTCATTATTACATCTTCGTCACAGACCATACTAAGAACAATAATCGGACGGAGAGCATGTGATGTTTAGCATCTATAACTATACTGTCACACAATTTAAGGAATATATAAATTTTTTCCTCGAAAAAGAATAAAAGGATAAAACATCGGGCAGAGTTCCAATATGTTTTGTAATCTTTCCAAAAACGGAAGTATATTGCCTATTTATAGGGCCTTTTCACTGCGCCTGTATAGAATGTGTTAAATAAGTTAGAATCGTTAAAAAATCTGCCTCGGGATCATACCAAAACATGAATTCAAGGACCCAGTACATGTATCCTGCATATTACCTTTAACATACAACACTGCTGAAGCATTTACTTCAGAATGCTCAGAAATGAAAAGTAAATGCTGAGTAATTTTGAGACTTATTTATATTTTTCAGGCCTCCTTCATGTTCCAGTTGCAAGCCAGATATCTACAAAATCAGGTACCTTGGTTTCTTTTGCAAGTCAGTTAACATTTGACAGAACTGGTCTTTAGATGTGAAAATCAGGAGTCCCTCCTAAAAAAAGTAATTTTTGAAATGTAATACCGTATTTTACAGCGTCTCCATAGTAGTACATGAACTGCCAGTGGCCAAACTGCATAACAGAAATAACAAGTAGGCATCGCAATTTCTTTAAGAGAAACACTTCCTGGCAGATTTACAAGCCCTTTGCGCCACTTTCGCGTCATTTTTCCCATGTTAAAAATGACACAAAAGTGGCGCAAGGGCCTTGTAAATAAGCCCCTTCATGTTTATGTACAAAGATGCATTCTGTGTGTGTCGATGTGGGCGTGAAGAGGATACTTGCTCTTGTAATTTCAGCAAAAGAGATAAACATTATATGGCCATGAAATCAGAACTTCTCTACATGATGAACTTACAGAACAGTACTTTGATGGGGCCCACTTCGCTCTGCTTCAGTCCTTGAACCTAAACATTTCCCTGACCTTTGAAGAAAAGAAAAAGGAAGGACACTGTTACTACATATGAGAGGAATCACTTCCCCACTCCTGAGCCCCCTCAACACTATGAATGACCCATAGCAAAATCTAGGTCCGGACAACTCGTGTCTTGTGGGTTGTAATAAATAACCTTCTAACAAATAGGCTCTGAAAGGGACCTCAGAGGCCTAGGAAGGGTGGAGAGATCCTTTCTAAATGAAGGAAAGGGGATATGTACTCTCACAGAAACGTATCACTTACTCCCGAGATACACTGCTTGCCTGGAAACCGACAAAACATTCCCAGTGCAAATACATCCTCAAGGAAGATACTCCCTTTGTATGATGTAGCCTCTGTAACAAACCAGAGGAAACGGAACAGCACCAAGGACTTCGCCTTGGCCTCCTGAATTGCAGATCTTTAGTAAAACATGCCCACGAAATTAACATCCTCATCCAGGACTCGATGCTAGACGTTTTGTTTCTGACTGAAACATGGCTGACCCCGCACAGTGACTTTGACATGGTCAACGCAACACCCCCCGGCTACCAAATTTGCAGCCTGAATAGACCGATCGGGAGAGGTGGTGGCCTAGCCATACTCCACAAAAACCATCTTAAATGTAGAACGGAATGTGGAACTGTCAAAAACTGTGAAAACTGTAATTTCACTATTCAGATCTCTCCATCAACCTCTCTCTCGGGACTTCTAGTGTACCGTCCGCCAGGCTCACTGGGAGAATTCACCAGTACCCTGATGGATCACATCTCACTAAAGACTATTTCAGTCTCTAACTTCCTCCTTCTAGGGGACTTCAACCTGCACTTTCTGGACCCTGCGGACAACGCCGCAGCTAATTTACTTGCTGATCTCACTACAGCCGATCTCCATCTTCGAAATACTAAAGCCACCCATGAGAAAGGACAACTCTTAGATCCAATTTTCACCAACATTAAGAACTTGAATACCCAGGATCCAACCCTTCTACCTTGGACAGACCACATGCTGATCCCTATGCACTGGTCACTCAAAACCACCACTGCACTCAAACAGAAAACAAGGATACGTACTAGACGGTGGTATAAGCTAGTACCAGAGGAATGGGAAGCTAAATTACGTGAAACCGCTGGCCCTCTGTCCACGGACCCAAATACCGCGGACAGAGAATGTAATGATTGGCTAGTCCATCCCCTAGACAGTCTTATTCCTCTTACCAGCACTTTAAAACACGTTAAAAGAATTAATCCCGCTCCCTGGTACACACCCGCCCTCAACGCCCTTAAGAAGGAGTGCAAAAAGTCAGAACGCTCCTGGAGGAAAAACAAGTCGACATCAGAGAAAAACGCTTATCAATCCTCCATGAAAGCGTATAAACGAGCCCTTCACGACGCAAAAGGTGCCTTTTACGAGGAAAAAATAAAAAGTTCCTCCTGTTCAGCCAAGGAGACCTTCTCCATCCTTAAAGAGCTCCTCCATGTCCCTGATCCCCCACAGAAACCCATGGACCCCAAAGCAGCGGAGGAAAAATGCGTCAATCTGGCCACCTTCTTTGACGAAAAAGTCAAAAAAATCCTCACCTCCCTTTCTGCCGCTAATCCTGACATCATAAAGAGAGCCAAGGAGTCGCCCCCACCCGATAAACCTTATCTAGCGTCGCTCGGCCCAGTTACAGAAGAGGAAGTGATGACCACACTCATTTCAACTAAGAGCGGAGCTCCTAGTGACCCAGTTCCCATACGGTTCGTCAAAAACATCCCTCAGACCATAGTCCCCCAATTGACGGCCCTCATTAACATCTCGTTGGCACTAGGAGAAGTCCCCTCAAACTGGAAGGAGGCCGTCGTAAAGGGGCTTCTCAAAAAACCATCGCTAGATCCTGCAGACCTATCCAACAACAGACCTATCTCACTCCTCCCCTGGATAGGCAAGGTCGCTGAAAAACTAGCGAATAAAAAACTGTCACACTTCTTGGAGTCAAACCAACTCCTCAATGACTCGCAGACAGGCTTTAGACCAGGTCAGGGTACGGACACTGCCCTCCTAGCAGCAGTAGAAAAGACCAGGGAAATTATCGATACAGGAGGATCAGTGGCAGTGGTCCTCCTAGACCTGAGTGCGGCCTTTGACACGGTCAGTCACCAGGTCTTAATCCAACGTCTCGATAATATCGGGGTGAAAGACAGGGCGCTAAAATGGCTCTCGTCCTTTCTCTCCCGACGCTCCTTCCAAGTATGGGAAGGTGAAAGCCGCTCCCCCTCCACCCCCCTCCAGTGTGGTGTGCCACAGGGCTCATCCCTAAGCCCCACGTTGTTCAACGTGTATATGGCCCCACTGGAGGAATTGGTGTCACCCTTTGGAGTCTCTATAGTCAGCTACGCCGACGATACACAGTTGGTGGTAACACTCTCCCACCCCAAGCTACAGCCCTCCAATCTCCACGACTGCCTCTCCAATGTACATCAGTGGATGAGTGACTCTGCCCTGAAATTAAACGGCTCCAAAACAGAAATCCTGCTCCTAGGGCATAACGCCACGAATCTCCCCCCTAACATCTGGCCCGCCTGCATGGGTGATCCCCCCACCCCCAAGATGGAGGTCAAGAGTCTCGGAGTATTGCTGGAGACTGATCTCACCTTCAGGACACAGGCAAGAAAGACGGCCGGCATTTGCTACGGTCTACTGAGATCGTGCAGGAAGGTAATTCCTCTACTGCCTTTCCAGTCGCGTCTCTTGCTGATCCAAGGCCTAATTTCATCCAGGCTGGATTACTGCAACGCCATTTACCTGGGCTCTCCAGAATCCACTCTCCAAACCCTGCAAAAAGCCCAAAATGCCGCAGCCCGACTCCTAACGAACAGAACATCTGCCAAACCCGCACTTAGGATGCTGCATTGGCTCCCTATTAGGGAAAGGGTAACTTTCAAGGCCCTTTGTCTGGCCCACAAGGTACTGCACAATACTGGCCCCCCAATCCTGAATAATTGGATCACACCTTACAGACCCACGAGAGCGCTTCGTTCCGAACATGGAAACTTCATCACGATCCCCAAGGTGAAGAAGGCCCGGATAGGTGGCCGTCGCTTTTCGGTCAATACGGGTAAAAAATGGAACACACTCCCCCTGAGCCTCAGAACAGAACCAAACCTCCTACGGTTCAGGAAGTCCCTTAAAACTCTACTCTTCCCCTGAGCCATGATCACTCCCGACTATTTCCCCTTGTGTGTAAGAGGTTCAGCGCTGGGATACCCTCCGGGTGACTACGCGCTCTAGAAAACTTTTAAATAAATAAATAAATAAATAAACACTGAAATAATACTAATTCAAAAAAGGGTTTCCAATTAAGAAAGTGCATGATCAAGGGAAGAAGAGGAAAAAGTAGCTACATCCACCGCACTCCAAGGTGGGAAGAGGAAAAACTTTTTGTTTTATTTACAGCCCTCACCCACTCTAGTAGTGGCATGCTTCATCATTGGGCAGGGTATGCTCAGACGTGGGTCCCTTGCTCACTTTACCACTGGATTCAAGCTAGCCTGGCTGATGGCCGCTGATTAACTAGATAACCGGTCCCAGGATGCTTGTTTCCAGTCCAGGGAAGACATGGCTTGGCAGTTCGGGCTGGACTGTTCCCATGAGGCATAGGGTCAGACTGATTTGCATATGGCCATGTCTGAACTGGGGTGGCGGAGTGAGCTAAAGAATGATGATGGATTAAACCCAGATCAGTTGACTGGGGGTGAGTGCTTGCAATGTTCAACACTCCGTCCATCATCCCCTTTGGTTTTGCTTCATCATTGGGTTCACCCTGACTCTAAAGGTCAGGGTGGGCTCGACCGTACTCCAGGGAGCACTTAGAAGACAATTTGTTTTTATTGCTAGGGGTTTTTATATTCAGATAAAAAGAATACCCAGTTCACCCCTTTATTAGCGGGGTGAACTGGGAATTAACAACTATGGGAAGGGGCAATACGTATATTGTGGTCCTATGACCCTAATATAAATGTGCCAACATGCGTCTGCCCTACTCTATTCATTTATTTATTTATTTATAGAGTGCTAACAATCATCCCGAAGGTTATCACGGCGCTAAGTAGCAGGAATATTGGCCAATGTGGGTCCAGTGCATTAGTCAGGGCGGTATTAGAGAAGAGATCCCCCAGTAGCGTCACCGTGCAATTTTTACAAACATGAACATGTACTTCTGAAGAATAGCTTCAGCGTGCAACAAACGAGAAAAAAAGAAACAAGCATTGGCATAGCCAATAGTTCTCGCCTCAAGATCCAGAATGTAAAATGCTGGTGACAAATGTAGGACTGGATGAAGGTTTTGGCTGCATTGGGGAGTTTATGGCAGCGATATCCAGTAATGTAAACCTAAGCATCCTAGACAGCAGCACGCCTCAATAAGGACCTGAAGAAGGTCAACCACATCTGGTTTCTATATGAAATTCATATACCAGCAATGCATGTCCGTCTGCAGAGCCAACAGTAAAGTTCTTGAAAGGCCTGGTAAACAATGCCACCCTGAGCACAACAGACAGTGTTTAGCTTCAGATTTTTAAGGGATAAGAAGGGGCCCTATTTTTTAAAGAACATTAATTATTTCGGCACCAATTCCACTTACATTTCGTTTAAACATAGAAACAGAAAGGTTGTAAGCGTGTGCTGTGGATGCCATCTGGTGGCTATATGAAGCAATCACCATGACAGGTCGCTCAGTTGTAGT
Source organism: Lissotriton helveticus (assembly GCF_964261635.1). NCBI lineage: Eukaryota > Metazoa > Chordata > Amphibia > Caudata > Salamandridae > Lissotriton > Lissotriton helveticus. The sequence continues at coordinate 318,116,473 of NC_136061.1, forward strand.
TCTCATGGGTGAAAAGTCAGCGGTAGGGATTCTCCATTTGGAAATACTGTAGAGCAGAGGTCTTCAATGTAGGGAGTGAGCACCCGCGCTCTGCCTTTCTCTTTAAGTCCTGTGAAATGATTAAGAAGCGGTTTCTTGCCATTGCTCGTTGAGCGGTGGGTTCACAGGGTAGTGAGGTACTGGAGCCTGTATGCAGGGCCGGTCCTAGGATATGTGGGGCCCTGGGCAGAATAGGAACACGTGAGGCCTCTAAGCAGAGACAACGTGGGATCAGGTCGGGCCGGCTAAGGGAAGTGTTTTTTGTTTTTAATTAAAATTAAACCAACCCCCGCGACCCCCACACCCGCGACTCATGCTGGCCATGGCTGGGTTTTGTCAAAGGTTGTTAGCTGTTTAAGCAAAATGTATAACAACAATAAATTATTTTCCTTTCACCTTGTTGTTTTGACTAATAAGTAGCTCCTAATCACACATTTGCATAGGATCACAACTAGAATGCAGGGCCATTGCTCTTTGTGCTCTGCAGAGAGACCATATTTTGAATGATCATGTAATCTGAACACCTTTTTGACCCACAGACAGGCACAGTATGAACGTTGTACTGCCTGCATCCTCAACTCCAAAGTGCTCAACTATAGCCTGTTATAAACACCTGGAGGTGACTTAGTACAATGGGTATATCATCCAAGAGTAATATGCTGTGAAATGAAATACAGAAACACACATGCTGCAAAGAGCTAGCACACTTAGGGAAAGCAAGATTAAGTAAAAAATTTGAAATATAAACAGGAACAAAATCACTTCCATGGATTACCCTAACATCAGGACCACTGGAATTATGCAGCAGGAGATGGCTAAATATGTGGCAGGGTGAGTAAATTATGTGGCAAGAAAAGGCAAATTATGCGGCATAATCCGGCACATTTTGAAATAGTATTACTTCATTTTTTGGCCATTTTTAAACTTAATGACACTGTTTGAGCACCGGTTGCACCCCATTAGTACCAATTTAACACTCAAGTTTATCAGTGGGAAACATGCAGCAAGACGTGTCGCTGCATTTTTAGTAACGTTTGAACCATTTGAGATAGAAAGCAATTTTGTTGTGAAAATCTGTAGATTATGCAGCAGATGATGGGTTATGTGGCAGATGCGTCAAATGCATAATTCTGCAGAAGTCGCCGCTGCCCCACTATCGCATAATTCCAGTGGCCCTGACAAACATGCAGCATCAGACTGGGAAAGAAAATAGGCCCAGTACCAAAATAAAAGAGCCCACATTAGTTTATTAGTTAGCTAGAAAAATGTCCCATGTTTGCAAACTACGGTAGTTTTAAACTTGTAAAGATATGCTATGTAAGTATTTTGTAAGGTATGGGAGACTGCACTGATTCGAGTTTGGTGCAGGCAATGTTTGCTTTAATATCATACAAATCAATAGTAAAAACAGGCTCACCTGACCATAAAGCAGGTCATCAACTAACTAGAAAATCGGCCTACACCCTGACCTGACAGAAGGGCTTTAAGAGGGATGAAAAAAACTGGGGGTGTCTCTCAAGGGGGCATTGCTGATTTAATTGAGGGTGTAGCTTAAAAACATGCAAGCTATATAAATCCGTCCTTAGAATAGTGCGCTGCCCGACTGGTATTTTGCTGCCTCTGTCATTGCTTCCATATAAATATATCAACAAGTAAAAGTACACCTACAACAAGCCAGGACTATTGGCTTTGTCAGTGGTTATTAGTTGCATAAGATGAATAATCAACGTCTACGGCTTCCTTGTATATAAAATTGAAAATGCCGCAGTTATGACATGATGAGACTGTGAAAGAACTATAACAAGTCTCTTTGAAGTTTCATTGAAGGTAGGGGAGGGTGGCACTGCTGCAGAGTTAAGATTTGTTTTTTCAATCTGAGGGTGAGGGTAAAAATGGAGAGCGGGCCCGTCTCATCACCTGCTTTTCAGAACTTTCATTCATTGTGCAGACACTGGATCCATGTTTTTGCAGGCGAATTTAAGGACATGAATATAGGGCCCATTTTGAATGTCCATTTTAATTCAATACTGGGTCTGAGACTTGAGTGACCCAGGAGGCTTTAAACCCTGCTGCATCTACTTTTACATGCTGACTCTGCACCTCTTGTCTCAAAGCGGTACTCACACCTATCTGCTCCCCCCCACTCGCACTCTATTCAGTGTGTCTTAACCCTTTAATCCCCCTCTCTGCTCTCTTTCCACATGTCCTAGGTGAGCAATTTCCATTGTGATGCCCAGTTCTATATTTTGTAGTGCGCCCAGCAGGATATTCTGCTTTTGCATTGATACAGGGGCAGGGCAACCTTCACAGGCAAGGGCACTTCAAAAAACTGTCAAATTGCTGTCATGAACGTGCAGATGCAGCCATTAGGCCAACAGAGACAGGCCTGCAGGGGAGATTGCTCAAAAAAGAAAAAATATAAACTCTTAGGGGGCCCCCTGGGCCTCAATAGTCTGGAGTCTGTAAAGGTGCCCAGCCCCACGGCTGCGAGCAGGAGCGGGGCCCTGGGCAGCTGCCCATGCCTAGCGCCGGCCCTGCCTGTATGCTTGGGAGCGGAATGATACGAGAAGAGCTTGTTTTGTTCAGTTGAAGTTGAATCCACTCCAGGGTTTGGACAGACAGCAGAGGCCGGTAAAACCGTTAGTTAATCTAGCTATAGGAGCCCGGGGAAAGAATGTTATTTATGTTTTTAATAAGGCTTTAAGGAGTATAATCTTTAAAAAAATATAAGGAAAACATATTTCAATATAGAAAAGTGTAAATATCTATTTTATTTATGTCTTCACAAGACATTACCACTTGACTTCATGCATCCATTCAACACAATGCCTTGTACATTTCACATCTTCTAACAACCATGATCCAATAGTTGTCATGACGTTGCACATGTGTTTCGCAAGTTGTCGCTTCTTTGGCACAGCATGGGGTGCCGGTGTTGCTTAAGTCAAGCTCCTCTCTCTCGTCCAGCTCAACTTGGCATCTCTAAAGATGAGTCTCGTCTGCAAGGCTGTCGTTGGGCAGATGTGACTCTGTCTGTCTCCCTTCTGATTCTCTTCCATTCTCTCTCGATCACACTCTGGAACTCCTCTCTTTTACCCTGAAAGTCCCATATTTCATCTCTCCCTTTCTCCTCATCACTCTCCAAAACTCTTGCAATGCATATTTTGTTTGATGACTCTCATTTGCTCCCTCTGTCTCTTCTGCTTTCTTATGCGCCTTCTGTTTTCTTTCTCTGCCCCTATTGCTATCCGTCTTTCTGTCTCTCTGCAACTCTTTCCTCACTTTCTCTTTTTTACTTGCTGTCTCTTTCTCGCGTTGAACCTGCCTGCGTGCTTTCTCTCCTGTAGCTCTGTCTCGCTCTTAATCGCCTTCTCTGTCCGCTGTTACTTTTCCCGCTCCACTCCTCGCTGCACATTTGTGTCGCACCCCTCCACGCCCTGCCCTCCTGCCGCTGTCCTGTGTTTGTCTCCCCCATCCTCGCCCTCCTCCCAATGGTTGCTGTTTGATTTCCACCCACCTCCACCACCTTTCCTCGTGCTGCTGTGCAACACGTTTAATGAACTTTGGCAAAACCAATATAAACCTTGTGGCTTTGCCAATGCTTGTCTTACTTTTTATTTCACAACCATTTAAAGTACTACATATAGCATAATGCATTTCTCCTACAGGAAATGACAAAATCATCACTCAATTAGGTACTCAGAAAATAAAGCCCATCAAACCTGTGTTCCACCTCTGTTCTTGTTGAGCCTCAAAAGAATCACAATCTGAGCACAATTATGAGCAACATAAAGAGTAGAGAGCACACCAAATCCGCTCCATTCTGTCTCTGTCCATTCTCCATCTGAGATCTGAATGGTAGCTTTCAATCTCCAAATCAGGCTTTAAGAGTTCAAATCGTAATTTGACCAGTTGAGCGTGGCTCTAGACAGGACAGAGAAAACAGATTAAAATCAGTTGCCAGAGTGGGAACATATACTGTGGTGGGATAATAAGTGCCTGCTTGTCTTTCATAAAATCACAACTGGCTTGGAGAATTTGCACTTTCATTACCAGACAGAGGCTCTTCTTATGCATGTTTAAATCTTATTCACTACTGTCATCACGGCATGTTCTACCGGTTTACAAGAAAAGGTCTTAAAAGTTATTACTGTAGACCAACCTGCTGCTATTAGGTTATCCTCTAACCTAGCCCTGGCCCAGGAAGCTTTAGAAGTCACTGCATCCCCTAGCCCAAAAATCACCATAATGAACTGCATCCATCCCTGATAACTCCATTACCAGTTTCCCCCACCTGCTTGACATAGTGAAAGACACAGGGAATTTAAGTCTTATGCAAAGCTATCAAAAACAGAGGGGCTTCCGTCCTCAACTCTTTAGTTAACCTCCACATATTTCTTAAGCCATTTTACTACACACCATTTCGGATGTAGAGGAAATTCCAGAAAAATCCCATAAGTAGTGGAACTGTGTGCTTGCCTTGTAATATTGAAATGTACACCATGTGGGGAAAATCTTATTACAGAAATATCCAGCACCCTAACATCTGAAGCCCTTCTGAATGACACCAGATAGAATACCATCGCCAACTTAGTAGATAATCATTTAAAAGATAGCCTATCATTATCCACCCATGACTCAAATACATTTAGAACCATGCTCACATCCAACAAAGTTGTTGTATACCTGGGTTAAGGTGGAGTCATATACCTTACTCCTTTCATTAGTCTATATACAAGGGGTATGTATTCCTCTAATGGTCTACCATCCACCCTCTCATGCCTTGAGGAATTAGCTTATACATATATGTTAATCATTCTATAGGACTTCTGAGGAGCAACCAAGGATGGCAGGTGAATCATAGCTCCTGCAACATCCACTTAAACAGGATTCTCACCCTTTCCACACATGCTGCTCCATGCTCCCCAACCTGATTTATATGCCCTGGGAATGCCCCTGGCCCATGAGCTCCTGATATATCTCGAAGCCGCTTCTGAAATTCCTCGCACATCTGCATATGTCAGTTTCTATGCCACCAGATGCAGTCTTTCCTGCGTGGCTGAAATGTGAGTCTATCCATAAGGCTTGGTCACAATCTGAGGGAAGACTGAGAAAAACATTGGATAATCTATTGACAACTCTAGTAAGCCCGGATTTCGTAGCGGATCCCTCCATAATGGTGTGATCACTACCACCCTTTTTTAACTGCCTGCAAATTTGTGCCTGACATCTGCAAACCATTGCAAAGGAAGAAAAGCGCAATTAATCCTCCTAGACCAATCCCGGCCAAACGCATCCGTAACAATGTCTTCTCGGTCCGTAACTGGTGTTACTTTCTGTGATCCGAAAAGATGGGAATGATAGATATGCATTTTTCAGGTCTAGTCTTATCATCCAGTCCCTTGGCTGAAGAATATCCCTTAGACAAACTACTGTCTCCATCTTGAAGTGTCTATATAACACAAACTGATTGAAGTTCCATAGGTTTATGACAGACCTGAACCTCTTGATCTTCTTCTGCACTAAGAAAATTACGGGTCCGATTCACAGAACTAACTTAAGACAAAATCCTAAACTTACTACCATTTTGGTATTCACAGAAAGCACTTACTCATTTTGGTATTCACAGAGAACACTTACTCATTTCGGCATTCACAGAAGTTAGGAGTCCTAACTTTAGGACTACTAAATGCCTTCTGTGAATACCGAAAGTCTTAAAGTTAGGATTTTTCTCAGTTTAGTAGTAGTAAAGACAGGACTCCTAACTTTAGGACTCCTAAATGCCTTCTGTGAATACCTAAAGTCTTAAAAGTAAGATTTTTCTCAGTTTATTAGTAGTAAAGTTAGGACTCCTAACTTTACTACTACTAAATTGAGAAAAATCCTAATTTTAAGACTTTCGGTATTCACAGAAGGCATTTAGGAGTCCTAAAGTTAGGAGTCCTAACTTTACTACTACTAAACTGAGAAAAATCTTAATTTTAAGACTTTCGGTATTCACAGAAGGCATTTAGGAGTCCTAAAGTTAGGAGTCCTAACTTTACTACTACTAAATTGAGAAAAATCCTAATTTTAAGACTTTCGGTATTCACTGAAGGCATTTAGGAGTCCTAAAGGTAGGAGTCCTAACTTTACTACTACTAAACTAAGAAAAATCGTAATTTTAAGACTTTCTGTATTCACAGAAGGCATTTAGGAGTCCTAAAGTTAGGACTCCTAACTTCTGTGAATACCGAAATGAGTAAGTGCCTTCTGTGAATACCAAAATGAGTAAGTGCCTTCTGTGAATACCAAAGTGGTAGTAAGTTTAGGATTTTGTCTTAAGTTAGTTCTGTGAATCGGGCCCTAGGTGTTAAGTGTCAGGTTCACAGTTCTGCAGCAGTATGACCGTGTAAGTTTCCCTTGCGGGAGCGAGCCACGGGCACCATGTGCTTGTAAGTTAATTACAAACATATGGTGTCACACTCGCTCCCACAAGGGAATTGCCAAAAATGCACGCATTGCGATTAAAGGCAATGCAACGCGTGCACGTTTTTGTGGCCAAAATTGAATCGATTAGAAGAGGTCTATTTCCTATGCAGCGCACAAGCTGCATAGGCGAGACCTAAAAATCAAGTGGGGTCAGAGAAGTCTGTTTCATTTGTGACTTGCTGAAGGAGTGAGTCTTGAAAGGCAACTTTGAAACTAGAAACTAAGTGCAATGAACAATTTATTTTCGATCAGCTACAATATCAATGTATAATAGTGCTTGTAGTTCCACAGTGAACATCCCTCTTTTTCTGGTACAGAAGCCTGATAATTCATTAAGAATAGTTTTAGATTATTGACATTTTAATTCCCATAAATGCACATGCTCTACCAAACGCTCATAGTACAGTCTGTTGGAAAAAACATACAAAATGACCCTGGACATTATCAATGGGTTTTCCAGTCAGAATATATCCAAATATAGCGCCTGAATCTTAGTGGCGAACTGTACTGCTCATGGGACATAAAAAAAGCCCTAGTTTTTTTTGCAGCATGAGTTATGGAGATCTGATAGGACAATCCCGAGGCGCCGTCATATATAGATGATATATACATTAGTTTTATGTCTTGATTGAACATCTAGCTATTGTGGACAGAATAGTGAATTTGCTAGCTCGATACAGGTATAAAATGAACTTTATGTAACTTAACATTGCATATTTAAATGAAATTTTTCTTAGATATCAATTATCCAATGAGGGAAAACATTGACACCTGACTTGGTTCAGAAGTGTGCAACTTTATAACCGCCAAAAATACAGAGAAAATTTCAAGCCTTAATGGAATTTCCCCACAAAGATCTTGGAAAAGGCCATAAATGAAGACCTGATGGCCTTTTTGGAGACCAATGATCTTCTTGATCCATCTCAATATGGTTTTAGGCGCAGTACTGCCCAGAATCTGCTTTAGTCATTGTTGCGGAGGATATCCGCATGCAGGTGAATAAGGGAAAGAGGACTGCTCTAATCCTACTGGACCTCTCAGCCGCGTTTGATATGGTTAATCATCATGTGGTAGTCAACCAGCTGAAGACAGGTGGACTAAAAGGTGCAGCCCTAACCCTACTCTGTTCTTTTCTATTGCACAGAGAACAGACTGTGATGTTCAGACCTCGAATCCGTTTTCTCTTCTTTGTGGGGTGCCTCAAGGATCTTCATTATCCCCCAACATTATTTAACATCTATGTCACCCCCTTGGCAAGATTTATTTGATTTCATGGATTCTCTGCAATATCCTAAACTGAAGATACGCAGATAGTCATTTCAATTACATCTGACGTAAATAATGTGCCCAGACAATTTAACAACTGCCTAACGCACAATAATAACTGGATGAATGAGAACTATTTAAAGTTAAACACAGAGAAAACAGAGCTAATACTTTTCGGAAATGACGTCCCTTTCTGGAATGATTTCTGGTGGCCTGCCAATTCCAGCCCTTCTCCAGCCTCAGTCTGTAAAGTGAAAAATCTCAGGGTAATGTTTAACAACCAGCTCTGTTTCTCTGAACTGATCAACCACATTACATCCTCTTGCTTTTATCTTTTGAAGATACTAAAAAATATTTTTCCATTCATTCTACTTGATATGTGAAAACAGTAATAGTTGCTTTGATTTTGTCCAAGATAGACTAATGTATTGCACTCTATGTAGGAATAGACAAACAACTTCAATCAAAGCTTCAATCTCTGCAGAACGCAGCAGCTTGTCTGCTGTTAAAAATCCTAAAATTCGGCTCCATATCAAACATTATCAGTGTCCTTCATTAGTTACTCAATCAGGACAGGGTTAAATTCAAGGCGCTGTGCATTGTGCACTCCAGGGTTTGCAGAAAATCTTTGTTTGGTATTTTCCTCAAAGTGATCTAAGATCTTCCAATCACCCATCCCTAGGGTGAAAAAGGCCAAGTGGGGTGGGAAAAGTCGCTCCTACTAGGCGGATGAACTATGGAATTCCCTACCTTTCTCCCTCAGGTCTCAATCAAACAGGTTCAGTCTTAGAAATTCCCTGAAGACCTGTTTTTTTCCCCAAGGCCAAGTACTTGCTTTATTTCAATGATCAGCTGTAGCATTGTTAAGCGCTAAGATGCCTCGACATTTGCCTGCTTTAGAAATACTTTACTTACTTACTCATGAATGCCATGTTTTCTGGAAAATATTGGGCACAAACAAACATGACTATCTTATGTGGAATGCAAGCAGACATGTTAGAGACTATGGGGCCCATTAGGATCACGGGCGGATCTCCACGGCCTGCATGGCGCTGGCGATCCGCCCGTGATCCGACCACGCCCGCCACCCATTTCCCCCCGCCATATTACTATGGCGGGGGGACCGCGGCGGACGGAAAGACCACCCGCCACTTTAATATGGTGGCGTGTCTGTTAGACCCCGCCAGCCATATTAAGATGGGTGCGGAAAGATGCCTTTCCGTGGCGGCATTGCCGCCACGGAAAGGCATGTGGGAATTGACCGCGGGGGCCCATTGCGGGCCCCCAGTTACTCGGGGGGGAACATGGGGGGTATCTATGGTACCCCCCAGCAGTTCCATGCACAACATGGCAGGCACCGCGCGGTGCCTGCCATGTTGTGCGTGGAAGTGCACAACATGCCTTCCTGCCATTGGGGCGGGCGGTGCTGAGTGCACCGCCCGCCACAATGCCAGGAATGCAGGATGCGCCCGCCATCGTGGTGGGCGCATCCTAAGTGCCCCAACGGGACCCCGGCCCTTATGGCCGGCGGTCCCTTTTACCATGAGGATGGCGGGCGGACAAAGTCCACCCGCCATCCTAATGATGCCCTATATATTTACAATTCAGTAAAGGGGGTGGTGATGGACAGAGCATCTGAATTAAACAGAACACTCATACCCAGTCAAAAGATCAGGGCTTGATCCATCACCGTTTTTTAGCTCACTACACCATCCCAGTTCAGAACCTGGCTATATGCAAATTAGTCTGTCCCTGGCCCAGTGCATCATGGGAACAGGGCAGACCAAACTACCAAACCAATTCTTTACTGGAAAGGAAACAAGCTTCCGGGGACCGGTTTCTGGCATTGCAGCCGTCTTCGGCCCGGCTTGCTTGAATCCTGATGGTGCAGTGAGCAAGGGACTCATGTCTGAGCATACCCTGCCACTCCTATAGTGGCCAAAACGATTCAGTAAAGGGGGTGGTGATGGACAGAGCATCTGAATTAAACAGAACACTCATACCCAGTCAAAAGATCAGGGCTTGATCCATCACCGTTTTTTAGCTCACTACACCATCCCAGCTCAGAACCTGGCTATATGCAAATTAGTCTGTCCCTGGCCCAGTGCATCATCGGAACAGGGCAGACTAAACTACCAAGCCAATTCTTTACTGGAAAGGAAACAAGCTTCCGGGGACTGGTTTCTGGCATTGCAGCCGTCTTCGGCCCGGCTTGCTTGACTTGAGGTATTAAAGAAAACCTAGGGGCATATTACCAAGGGTGACGATAGGCAATTATCGCCGGTTTAGTGGCCGTTTTCAGCCGCTAAGCGGCGATAATTCTATCACTCTATTAGCAAGCTGACGCTAAATGATGTTAGCGAGCGATAGCGAGCGGTTTGGGGCCCGCTTTGCAAGTCAGCGATATTTATCGCTAATGACATGCAAAGTGGGCGTACCCAACCTGTTAGCGACTGAAAGCAGTCACTAACGTAGCTATCGCCTATTAGCAAGGCAGACGTAGCGATGGAAATATTCCCGCTATCGCCAAAAACTAACGCGTGCTCAGACCAGTTCTTAGCCATGTTTTCCAATGGGAGGTGGATAACATGGCTAAGAGCATTTCGTCGCTAATGTGTGAATATCGCTGTATTCTCAGCGACATTCACGCATTTCGCCACTATCGCTGGATATTTTAGCAAAATGGAGAAAAACGTTGCTAATAACATGTTTTCTTCGCTAACATATCCAGCGATAGGCAGTGATAAAAAAAAATCGTCGCTAAGCCTATGTAGCGATAATTATCGCTACTTGTTGGTAATATGTCCCCTAGTTATTAGGGTTATTCCTAGTAATTCATGCTATATATTTGTAGTTTACAGTGAGGGACAGACAACTCAGTTAGAACACATATTCGCACTCCTCTGCTGAAGAGGGCTTAACGCCTACAGAGAAAATACTCACTGTGGTGCAGAAATGAATATTGAAAGAGCATTCTTTGCACAGTAGAAATAGATAATTATAGTCTTTCCCATACTTACACTAGAAGCAGTAATAATTGCAGCTCCTTCTAATGATCAGGCTCTACATCTGCGCTGGGTGCAGTAGGACTCTTCCCTAAATGCTATGACCCTACACTCCGCATGCAAAACATTTTACAATACACACAAAACATACTGAAATTACTAAATATTTATTCAGGCATCTACAACAGCGTTTCACAGATGGCTCTGCACATCCTATGTTGGAAGTAAACACAAATACTCCATGGCTTGTGTAATGTAGGTAATTTTTGAAGGTGGTGACTTAAAGCCATTACACAACCACTAAAGTTTTCAAGTGATTCCACTGCACGACTCAAAGAAGTCCGTGCCCTGTTACCTGTTACCTGCTGAGCCATCAGTTCCCACATTTATTGTCTTGGATTCAGTATTTTGTGTCCAAGGATATAATGAAGATTAATCACACTGGCGCTTAATCCAGCGATGCAAACTCTTCTGTTTAAATACGAAAAATGACTAATAATATATTTTCTACTAGTTCTTCACGTTTCATTATTGTGACTCCATGAAAAATTATGTATTTGCATATAACCTTCACCTTTGAATTTCGCACGATTGATAGTGCCATGCAAACGATCAAAATATAAGAATAATTTGAATCAATTACATAGTTAATATTCAATATGTATGGTCTACACTATTAAATTCATGTAGACATAATTACTAATATTTTTCCTCTTATTAATATTTATCAATCCAGATGTTGTTTCAGTTAACATTAGGTGAACTATTAAATCATAACATTTGGTAGTATAAATAATTTAGGTGTCCAGTGTTGTTCTGTGTTTTGTGGTCCTATATGTTCTTCAGCCAAACACATGTCATATAAAGCAAAGAGAATCATGTACGATTCTCTTTCCATAGCTTGTCAGCATTTTAGTATAGGTGGTGTCTAAAATAGACATTTGTTTTTTCAGTGTTGTTATAGTAATACTTTGTTTTTGAGGCGTTGTTATAGTAATAATGCTGTAATTATGGAGCATCAAATATTGTAATGTAATCAGAATTAATCATGTGACATCTATTCCCGATAAGATTCAGATCGAAGGTCATATGGCATCTCTTACCATAAGGTCATTAAGGTCAAAGGGTGTGTAATGCCGCAACCTCTGGCATTTTGGTAAATAAACTTCCATACCCTCCCCGCCATCCCGTCAGGCATAGGGGGAAGGCTGACTCCAAGAATGAGTTTAGCTACAAACACTGGGTTACTATTATGCTTTAATGCATGACCATGGGCAGTTGTTGGTTTTTTTATGTGCATAATACCCAATAACCCTGACCAGTAAATACTACTTTTCTTTCTTTGTCGTTTGCAATTTAGGGAATCATTTTTCCACAGGTTATAACAGGATTAATTGCTAACTTCCTGAATGCTGGTATAAACTACATCTTTCTCTATGTGCTGAGCCTAGGAATAATGTAAGTTTTCTAATTTCATTTTTCAACTTTATTTATGCTTTTTAGGCCAGTAATGAAATAACATTATTGCAGTTTCATAACTATTTCTTCAGCTTTGGCTGCTGAGAATACAATTATTCTTCAAGGTATATATATATCACACGGTCTCCTATCATTTGGCATAGTCACATATCATTACAGGTAATATTGCCACACCTTATTCTAACACTGTGTCTACTGTCCAGCTATCACATCTGACACTAATACCTTTTTCACACACTGGGGTCGGCACCTCTTCCCTTCTGCATAGAAACATGTGGAGAGGGCCCAGATTCCTCTGGCTCTTGAGGTGGTGGTAACAGGGCAGAATATATCTCACTGTTTTTATTGGAATATGTGTCTTCCAATAAAGTGCAATGCCAGGGCCTATCAAGCAAAGTTATAAATATGTATCCGCACAGTATGATTGGCCAGTCAACGGTAGGGCTATTTTGCGACAGGCGTTAGCCAAGACCTTTTAATTTTACTAAAATTATGTGTATATTAAATTTACTTATAGGGCTTTCAGCTGCCTTCTTCGCCCATTGTACTGTTGTGCCATTTTCCTGCCACACACTACAGCATACAGAATGGTGCAGTGGGGCAGTCCACTGTAGTCATTAAATATATTCACTGTTAGTGGCGGCATTGTTCCCTTTCACAAGGAGCACACCTGCCCATAAAGTAGTTTTCTTATGTGCCATGGACTGCCATGCTAATGCTGAAGATCCAGCAAAAATTTATCAAAACAATACAAAAATTGATAAAGCCAAAAGCCTTGAGCAATCACCACGAGACCTATTGGTTTTTGCTAATGCTTGTTAAATAATGTTTCTTAAGCAAAAATAAATGTGGAAATCCATCAGGAAACCGGCCTGAACTACATATCGGATCTAGCAGCCTTTCGCCCATTACTTTTGTGGCGTTCGATCTGGTATAAGAGCGAGACAGAGTTCACTCAGAAAATAATTAAAGATTGTCTTAAATTAGAGTATGCCTCTCGCATCCCATGGCTTAGTTATATTATACATTGTTTGATTTTAATATTTTAAAGGTGTCCAAATACACAATCCCCTTTACAAAGAAGGAAATTAAGGATTCCTTCTTGTCATACAAAAGGGAAGAGCGACTGAAATCAACTAGGACCCAAAAAACTGTCGTGTTTTATAGGCTACTTGAACTCAAAAGTGGTTTTCATGCTTATTTGTCCGATGTATCTAGATCTTCACATCGTTTTGTTTTAACACGCCTGAGGTTGGGGATTGTACATCACTTGGTATCCTTCCCTGTAACAGGAGAGAGATCTACTATGTTATGTCCATGTAATAATACCTCTAGCCAGAGTTGTTGCCATTTTTTACTCTTTTGTAAATTGTATATATTTTTAAGGAAATTTTATCTGAAGCCCATCCTTTTAAAATATAATGTTCGTACAACAGCGGACGCAATGAACTTATTATGTGCCCTTGAAAATACAGATATTTGTTTTCGGGTTGCATTGTATATACTGAAATGTAGAACAACAAGGAAATCGATAATACCATAACTATTACAATTAGCAGTTATGCTGATTTCTTAATAAAGCACAGGACACTTTATCTTGGGTTGGAAATGTTTACAATGTACCATAAGAACCCGAATGTTTACTCAGGCACATGTCACTTTAATGAATAATGAATAATGGCCAAAGCCTTAGCTTAAATATCCCTTAGCATTATGCAATTTATTGTAATATTCTCCTCATTTGCTGCTACTAGTTTGTACGTGAGTGTCTGAACTATTTTTAGTATTTATTAAATAATGTTGTCCCGTTGGTGCACCACATTGTGCGTTAATATATGGAATGCGCAGTCAACCTTTTCTACTTTAGTAGGGTAACTGTAATACTTGAATTATGATGATTTTATGTTAAATGTTACTGAATGTATTTTTTTTTATCTACTGTTGCTTTTATGGTTGTGTCATGCAAACCGAATAAAGCTCTCTAAACTGAACTGAAATGTGTAAATCAGCAGTACAATTTTTTTTGTGGAAACCTCAAGGGCACATAAGGGCAGATTTCAATTTGTTTTGTAACATTGATTTCTCTTTGAACACTGTGAATATCTGTACTAGACACCACCAGTTACTGCATGGTGCTAGTCCACTGTGCTAGGCACTTCTTCAAGAGTGGCACTGGTCCAGTGGCATGCACTAAGTCATTCAGAGCAGGTTAAGGAACATGCACATGCTGGACTGCTTGGCCCTCCACTGCGAAAATCATGTAACAGGTGGCGGGCCAGCACCGCAGACAAGCTAACTGATTCTCCAGCCTCCCATTTCAAGCTTCGCATAGTGAGTGGTATTGCAGGTGATGTGGCGCCAAAATAGTGTTAAAACTTGTAAAGTGAAATAAAATTGACAACCATTATAAACTCAGACTTCTGCCTGTCTGAGGGAACAAACAATTCTTCTAAAAGATTGCACTTTTAGCGCACAATTATGATGTCAGCGGAAAGCCTCCGACCAGTGGTCGGAGACTTTCCACCCGACATGGTAGGTTTACAGTCTGACTACTGTATTATAATGACAATGGCCAGAGGTAAACCTGTGGGGGGATTCTAACGTAGTTCAGATGGACACAAGGAGACCAGTGGTGCGTGGGACAGACCGCATACTCCCTTAATGACGGCTGTTCCGCTGTCGAGGTTATGATGTCAGTTTTCAACAAATGGAAAAAGAACAATTAATGGACAGAATGCAGAACACTTATACATTCACCCCAGTACAGAGATCTGGGCCTAAATCCATAGTTGTTTTGCTCACCATGCCATTCCAGTCTTGACCCTGTGCCCAATGGGAACAGTCCCGCCCGAACTACCAGGTCAGGTCTTCCCTGGACTGGAAACAAACATCCTAGGACCCGTTTCGGGCTTTCAGCCCATATCAGCCAGGATAGCTTGATTCCAGTGGCATGGAGAGCACAGGACTCACGCCTGAGGAAGCAGCATTGGGGCCCCTAGCAGGGCCTCCTTCCTCCTTGGCCCTCCGCTATGGAGTCTAAGGGGCACCTATGGTGCTCCCCTAAACATCCCTGCACCGTGTGGCAGGCACGATGTGGTGCCTGCCACACGGTACAGGGATGTTTTCAAACCTCTATTTGTCAATAGAAGCTTGTGCGGCGGGCCTTTTCCACCCAACGCACAGGCTTCTATTGACAAATGGTTTGTGACTGCCCAATACTGTTGGAACCACCGACCTGAGGTCAGGCAGTTCCTTTCCGCAATGGTGCCCGACATCGTAATTAGGCCCCTAGTAATTTATTATTCCCACTGCTGAGCTCCATGAAATACCTGCTCAGATTAAGCTCTGATTCAACAGTAAAAGCAGAACCACACACTGGGGAGGAACATTGGCATGCTAATTGCAGCTTTAAAATCCATAACTGGTCAAACCTCATTATCCAAACCCACATTACTGTTCGGTTAAATTGTGCACAGAACCACCTATCAGCATTTCATGTTGTCACTAGAGAGTTATTCTTGACAAAGATGCTGCTCCTTCTTTCCATCTATGGCGTGTCTCCCTTCGGTTTTGTACAGTCATCATAGCAATGATTATTGCTATATTCGATCCAGGGAAATCTTTTTTTTTTTACTCAAGGTGTTGCTCATCTCAAGGCCACAAGAGTTGCTTAGTCGGGCTAGATGACCATGTTCCTTGTAGATAGAAATACAAGGTTCTTCTGACGTCTAAATTGTGGAGTAGTCACTATTTATGATGGGGCCATAAATCTGGGTCAGTCAAAATACTCCAATAAAAGGAGAAACAAAATAAAAAACTAAACAAAAACTTTACAGTTTCAACTTGAGAAGACCAACAACTTCCAACAAAAGTCAGTATTCTCTCAATACATACTAAACATTTTATCAGTTGAATTATAAATGTCTGTGTGATGTATAGTTTTACTTGCAGATTCCTCACCTCTTGAATCTTCCAAGGCACAAAATTAATATGGAAAATTAAAACTTCTCTCCTGCACTGACAGGTGGCACTCTACTCCGCATCAACATCGAGCACTACTCTGGACATGAAATCCCTGGAGCACTGTTAAGTGCCACCCCAGGGCATCAACCTCTGTTTCTTTCTTTTCATGTGTTGCGGCACATATCCAGCGTACTCTCCTAGGAACACTTTTTCTTACAAAATGTGTTTATATACAGTGCTAGCAGGATGTTACCCCCAGAAAAGTCTCATGCATACTAAAGCCATCAAAGAGTGGAAGGCCAAGTTACTCATGGGGCAGTCCCCTGATGAATTTCAGGGCAGATGGAGGTTCCAGATCCACCCACTTGCTGTAGACCAGTAAATCATCCAAGATGTCGGACAGGTTAAAAAAGAAGCACAAGAATTGCCAGAGTTGATTATTGCTTCCACTGTAGATATCTTGACCAGTGGTACAAATCCCAATGTCATTCTTCCTCTTTGGAACCAGAACTGATGTAGCTTTCACTCAGGGTATGCAGCCCTCATTCAGCGATGCTCCAGATGGTGCGCCCTCATACCTCATGAAGCTGCAAGGCCTTCTGTTTATGCGTCCACCGCAGATTTACCGTCTGTGTCAGTAGGTCCTGCTCTGCCTTCTGCTAATGCCATTCTGGTGGCAGCCTTTGCAGTGCCTTCACCCTGCCTCTGCTAGAGACCTCACCAGTGGCACCCCCACCAGCAATGCCTCTCGTGGAACAGGCACCGTCTTTCGAGCTGCTGCATCTGCCACTGAATTTTCCTCTTGACGCTAGTCTCAGCTGCTGGTGGAGGCGTCTTGAGAATAAACTCCTGTCTAGGGAAGAATAATTTGGCAAATTGCACAATCTATTTGGCTCAAATTCAGATAGATCCCTATTCCTGACATTGTGGTATGTGATGGTGACAGTGGCAAGGTGAGCAATCTTCTCCCTCTTGCAGACACACATACTTCTGATTACTTGGCCATAGAAAACGCAAGTGGCCTTGATACCTCCACAGAAGTTGACATGAAGTACCCTTAGAGTCTCCCTCAGAGGAAGTGGCTTCAATAACTGCCATCTTGGGAAAGGCTCCCGAGATTCTGGAACTGGTCATACCCATGAAGGGGAAAAAAGAGAACATCCTCACTTAAGTTTTGCAGCTGCATCCTCAGCCTCCGAGCCCTTGCTCCTATTTAATGAAGCCTTGATTTCAGGCAAGCCATCTTCCACCTCAGCAGTACTGGTTGTGGAGGGTATGTTATACAGAACTGATGTGCTTGTTCCTGTGTCCTCTCCCACTTTCTCTTGGGACAGACCTGCTCTCACATTCAGAGTTGGAGGTTTTGTATCTCAACCTCCAGAATCTCCCTCTTCATGTCTGTAAGTTGAGCTTCTTTTATTCACCTGCATAAGTTGTGAATGTCATCTTACCAGAGTTTCTTTTATTTACCGGCAGAAGGTGTGAACTTCCACAACAAGAAGCTCTCGCCACCTGGATGAGGAACAGCTGTCTCAAGCTCAACTTAGAAAAGACCGAAGTCCTCACCATGGGCTCCACCCCCTCTGTTTGGGATGACTCCTGGTGGCCTGCAGCCCCTGGAATTACCCCACACCCACAGACCACGCACGAAATCTCAGCATCATCCTGGTCTCCTCACTCGACATAAGCCATCAAATCAATGCCATCTCCTCATCCTCTTTCCACATGCTACGCCTGCTCCGAAAGATCTTCAAGCGGATCTCCACCGAGTTCAGAAACACGGTCATCCACGCACTCATCAGCAGCAAAATCAACTATGACAACGCACATTACGCCAGCATCACCAAGAAACTCCTCAAGAAACTTCATACCATTCAGAATACCTACACCAGACTTATCTTCAACATCCCCCATCGCAGCCACATCACCGGCCACCTGAGAGACCTCCACTAGCTCCCAGTCAGCAAAAGTCACTTTCAAGCTCCTCACACACGACTACAAAGCCCTACACGATGCAGGACCTACGTACCTTAACCATCACCTCGCATTCCACACACCCACCAGAGATCTCTACTCTGCCTTACTGTCCTTGGCTTCCGTCCCACGTATCCACAAGACCACAGTTGCAGGAAGTTCCTTCTACCTCGCAACAAAGACCCTCTCTACCTCACCCTCACTGCTTCAATTCAGGAAGGA
The DNA here is from genome assembly GCF_964261635.1 of Lissotriton helveticus. Classification (NCBI taxonomy): domain Eukaryota; kingdom Metazoa; phylum Chordata; class Amphibia; order Caudata; family Salamandridae; genus Lissotriton; species Lissotriton helveticus. The sequence continues at coordinate 318,134,892 of NC_136061.1, forward strand.
TCTCAAGACCTGGATCTTCGATTGAACCTAAGCACCTTCGGTGGACCTGCAGTTCCCACCCTCCATTCCGCCAGGGTCTTGAGACCCTTACAGGTGGGTAGTCACGCTCTACAAGCCACTTGATTGATTGAGTGATTGATTGATTTTGAATGTCATCTTACCTGTGTGGTGTCCCGCTGCCAAATCTGTTTATTCAGGACTCTGGTCCAGCTTTGTTGTGTGGTACACAGTAGAGGATATTAACCCTTTTGAAGAGCGTCTTTTGGATGTTCGAGCTTTGCACTGTACTAAACCTAGCGAGGCCTTGCAATGGACATGGTTAAAGGCTTTCTTTTAGCCTTCCTTTGTTTGCCATTGTCATGAGTTTCCTCAAAGCCTTGACTTAGATGTTTCACCTTTCATAGTGCCTCAGTGAGACCGTAATTTGGTGCTCACTTTTTGGATGGGAAGACCATTCAAGCCCATGCATAGCTGCATTTGTATTTGTTGAGGATCAAAACAGCTTATTTTTATCATTACTGTGGCAGGACAACATGCTGCAGGCCTGCTCCTTTCTCGAGGATATAATAACTTATTTCACAAACAAGAAGTCTGCTTCTTTTGCAATGCCCAGGGGCTATCCTATTCTGGAGCCATGCATTCGCAGAGCAGGGAGAGGAGCCATGGGGCAAGTGAGGTGACCGAGCGAGATGCCACCAGTCCCCCGGCCAAGGACTTTGTCCCCCACCCATCCCTTGATTCCCCGGGGCCGGACTGCTGCACCACTTCATGCCACAGTAGCTGCGACCACAGTAACAAGAGTGGCCGCTGCTCAGCCTTTGGGATAGCTGGACCACCGGAACCGCCTCAGTCACGTTAACAGGAGCAGCTGTCTTGCCTTGCAGTCCTGCTTCTGTCCCCAGTTTGGGTCGGCCTGAAACTGCACTGCCGGCCTGACACAGACTCCTACATCCTGCAATTTAGAGGTTTATGTTCTGCCTCTGGTGCCAGAAACTCTGCCGGCCATTGCCCATTTGTACTGCTTTCCAGGTGTTCCCCAACACATTTCTCCCTACAAGTTCACCTACTTGGTGGACTGAATCAGGAGCAGACGGCCAGAGCATTGATTGAAGCGACTCACTATTAAGCACCACTCCCTGAACAAGAGGGGCGCGGAGAGGAGGAGGCAAGGTGGCAAGGAGCAGACGCAGTGTATGTGGGGGGTGAGCTGGTGGTTGTACTCCTCCACTGTAAGTGTGAGCCCAAGACCACGCGCTGGCGGCACAGATAGGCCTGGGTGCAGCTTGTGGCGACCCGGTGAACTCCTGCTCAAACTCCCCTAACCACCGTGTGGCCCCCATTTAAACCTCGTCAGGTGTCTGGAAGACCAGAAGAATGGATCTCGGCAGAAATAAGGATCACAACGAGTAACCATCACCTTCTTTATTACATCCCACGGTATCTCAGGATCCCTGTCTAGCCAAAACCATCCCGAACTTGCCTTTCCTACTAACCTCCCAGCGCCTGGGAGCCAGTGGGACTCATGGAGGAGTTGCAAGAAGACAACGGTACATGAGGCGAGGTGAGGAGAGAGCGGGTCCAGGACGGTATAGGAGTTGGGTCAAGCAAAAAGGGATTGGAAATTCGTGATTCCAACATCACGCACCACTCAGCCATGTGGCAAAGCAGTAAAACAGTCTATTGAAGAACTTACAGCCCCACAAGGGAAAGCAGAGGTAAGCAGCTCCACATAACTGAAAGCAAAAAAGCTACACGCAAAAATGCCCAAAAGGAAAATTCTATCCTGGGAAAAAGAGCTCATGCAAAGGCCCACCCTCACCACCCCACTTAGCTTCCTTCATCTCCTCTACTCATGAGGTAGACAATGATCTTGGGGCAAAAGGAAGGCACAAAAGCGGAACATCTATGGTCAAAACACCTGTCTCAAAGGGATCAAAAGGGTCGATAAGAGAATTCTTTCATAAAAATCGTGATCATGCATCAATGGGACTTGCTATTACTACCACACCGTCCTCAGCCACCGTCCTCCATATGAACTCTCAAGCTGTCGGCCAAGAGGCTACACCACCTACTGGACTCAAGGCTCGCAGGTCATACTCTTGCCCAGGGCTGAGATCCACTAATTAAGGTAACAACCGACTGAAGTCACCTCTTCTACCAGCCCGGCCTCCACAGGCGCCCCAACAGCAGATGTCTAGCATAGGAAGCAGACAGTGGTTGCCCAAGTCTATGCAAGCCCAATGTGCTCCGTTGTCCAGCCACAGTCACAAGAGCATGAGTCCGCTGCGTCCCCCACAGTGATGTAACCATTTTCAATTAGAGGGGCAAATAGAGAAAGCTTAATGAACCTGGAAATGGGAAATCTCTTGGAATGCTTTTTTCCACAATTGAGGTCCAAATTAAAGAGACACTAGCCCAAACCCCTATATTTACCAGAGTTCAATCAGACTGGCATGACATTTTAAGGATAACATATTTGTGGTTTTCTCCTAGTATGAGGACTGGTGACCTGTCTGTAGAGCACCTCCAGTCAGAGAAACACGAGTTTCTAAAAAGAAGGTAAATTGAAGAGGCATAGGCAAGGTCAGTAGGTCGGGCCATTCTATAAGTCAAAATGGGCATTAACAAGGGTTAGATCCACCACCTGCAGATGGTTCAAAATGCCGCTGCAAGGCTGGTTTTGAATCTCCCTAAGTATCACTTTGCCTTATCTTCTCTCAGGCTGTTGCATTGGCTTCCGTCGGACCATAGGGTTCTGTTTCAGACCCTTTGCCTCACCCACAATGCATACTATGGTCAGGGCCCTTTTAGCCTTAAAGGCATAATTAAAAGATACACGCCCTTAAGGAACCTCAGGTCAGCAAATCATAATCTCCTTGTGGTTCCGAGGTTTAAAAGATTGAGGGGGGGGGGGAGAGCTTTCTCGCTGACTGCAGCCAAGGCGTGGAACTCTCTCCCTGTCTCCCTCTCGGGGCAACAAGAACACTCTGTCTTTCGCAAGTCTCTTAAGACCTGGTTGTTTCCCAAGAGCAAGGTCTAAGTATGTTATCCGAAGTTGTCTGTGGGTGGTCTGTACATAAGCGCCTTGACGCCCTTGGGCTTCGTTTGCGCTATACAAATTGCTCATTCATTCATTCATTATTGAATGGCAAGTTTGTGTTAAGGGCTGAATGTGAGACTGAGTCAACAATTGCAATGATTAAGTGCATGGAGGAATGAATGAGGGAGAGACAGAGGGCTTGGTTAGATGAGAATGCATCAGTGGTTGAAAAATGAGTGCATGGATGGATGTGCAGTGAATTAATGGGTGAGTACATAGATGAATGCAAACAGGTTACAACATTCTTGCAAGCTAAGGTCTCAGAAAGCAGTAGTACCAGTATTCGGCACAATGAAGTATTACACCACTGAAAGCATTCTTAAAGCGTCCTCTAAAATAATGCAGAGTCTGTGTAATTGGGAAACCATCACAACTAGCCACAACGGACAGTGGGAGGAGGGTGGGGGTAGGAGTAGTACCTTAAGGAAGGGAGTTCCACCTCCTGCGTGTGGCTCCTTTGCCCTTTACAAATGCAACTGGTCCACAGAGACAGCGATTCGAGCAGGAAGAGGAGGTAAGGTGGTGCATCTTTACTTTTATGCAGCTCTGAAGGAAGAATGCTGTAACATGCACACATGTTCACAGCATATGTACTTCAGTGTGCACACTTCCCCTCTGTGTTGCGGACTTTTTAAAACAATTTTATTTAGCATTTTCAAAAGAAAACAAGCAAATACGACACATCGTACAATTTAACTAGAACAAATAGTTCAGTCTCAAAATTGACAGGAAAAGGAGGACACTTGCACTCGGGCGTTATCAGAAAATCAGTTCAACATATCATCCCACCCCGGTCATGCACATGAAAATTAAATTTCAACAGATCCCACCTCAGGGCCAGAAGAAGACTTAGGGCCCCATTAGGATGGCATGCGTATCGCCCCTACCGAGCTGGCGGTAGTTACCGCCGGCCTGGCGGGGCTGATCCACCCGCCATCCTCACATTAAAAACCCCCGCTATATTACCAAGGCTGAGGGTCCGCGGCGGATGGAAAGAACGTCCACCGCTTCTTCGCCCGGTCGAGAAGTCGACCGGGCGGAGAAGGCTTCAATACGGTGGCTGTGTCTGAAAGACACCACCAGCCATTTTGTGATGTGGGGTTTGAAATGCCTGCGGAGTCTGCATGGGGGGCCCCCAGGGACTCCGAGGGGTGGGGGGTACCTATGGTACCCCCCTGCATGTCCATGCACAACATGCCTTCCTGGCATTGTGGCGGGGCTGTGCTGAGTGCACCGCCCGCCACAATATCAGGAATGCTGATCAGTGAGGGCGCATCCTAATGGCAGCCACGGGATCCCCGCCCTTATGGCGGGCGGTCCCTTAGTACGACGGGATGGCGGGCGAGCAAAGTGCGCCCGCCATCCTAATGTGCCCCATAATGTGGATGTCAGAGGTGCATAACACTTTGGACATTGTCTTGTGAAGCCCTCCTGTTCTCTGTTTGCGCTTGATGTGAGCACTAAAGGGGCGCCATATAGCATAGAATTTAGCCACCTGGTCTTGAATGATGGCGATCATTTTTCCATGGCATAGATGGACCCACCGCCCCCAACACATATTTTAAGAAGGAGGAAGTGCTGCTTCCACATCTGCACCACACATAGTCATGCCGCTAGAAGCAGGTGCGAGAGCATGCGGCCCTGAGGGGTCGATGTGGGGAAAAGTCTGTCACCTTTAGGTCGCCCAAAATAATCGTTAATGGTTCAAGTGAGAGGTGAACATTGATTATGGTCTGTACTGTGTTCTGAATTTCAATCCAGAAAGTCCAGATCACTGGGCATGACCACCATGTGTGCAGAAAGGTGCCCCTGTCTCATCTCCCCATCCAGCATAAGTCTGAAACCCCAAACATCTTGGCCAGTCTAACAAGTGTACGATACCAAAATCTTATATGGGCTTTCCTTATAGCGGAAACAAATTGAAGACTTGACCACTCTTTGCCAGATGCCCCCCCCCCCTTCAGGTGTCATCAGATATTGCAGCGGCCGACTCCCTCTCACACTGGAATAAGTAAACGTGTATGCTAGAAGGAGTCAACTGCAAGAGGTATCATAGAGCCATATTCCTTTATGACGCACATTATTGAGATAGAAGGATTCTATGGGTGTATCATCGCGCTGGAGAGCCAGGCATGCGGGGGGCCTACCTGCCCAATGAAGTGCGTGACTTAGTCTGAAGTTGTTATGTCCAGTGAGGACAATTTGGTAACTAAGTCACCTTGTGGACATAGGTCGCCATTACCGTAAAAGTCACCCGAGATGGGGGTGCGCTCCTGAACCCAATAAAACGAAGCTGAGTTAGCCACACCTGGGGAAAAGACAGTATTATGCGACATTAGGGTGAGTTTGAAGGGGTAAGTCGGGAATGCCCTATAGGAAGCAAGGAAACAAGAGTGACGTGGAAGCCAAACAGTAGTAAGTAATGGGTGGACTCTAAGCCTTTTTAAAGCTTTTTTTTGGTAACAAAAGAGTTTACCGACCGCACATCCGCTCCCTCGGGCGAAACCTCAAAATCATTAATCCATCCATGATGATTCCACTCCCTTACTAGTAGTGACCTGCACTTCCCCCCACACCCCCAAAAGGAAGACTGACCCTCTCGGACCAGCTGGTTCACTTTCCTTTGAGCAAAATAGTTAAAGTAATAAAACTATTTACTGTTTTAATAAATACAAATAAGACTATTTTAGACACTGAGACAGAGTTACTGATAGAGATCGCAGGTCACCCGACCAACAATTTTATTATATACGTTTCGGGCCCATAAACTTCAATTCATCATATACATTAATCAGGTGACCTTACAACTCTACTACCAGTAACCCTGATTCCTTCGTATTTATTTCTAGTGTACCCGACTTACCAATCCACCGTTATGGGTACCTATGACCACAACGGATCAGGGAGCTAGCTGTAAAAGAAAGGCAGGCAAAATACAATACCGACTTTTATTTCTTTGTATTCATCAAATAACCACAGACTACTGGGAAGTTTTAAAAGCTTTATCTAGATTTCAGATTCTGAGAGCAAACAGTTCACGACCAAGAGGCAATCAATGATCAAGATAATGAAAATCACATAACCATATAAAAAGTAAATTAGGGCAACCATTTATGAGACTAATGGGAGATAAGAACAGTGAATATGCTAATCAGAATTCAAGAATGAAACTCGAGAATGGATAACTAAAAAGGGCAAATTTATGCACGTACTAGGAATTTACTACTGGGAAATACTACAAAGGTTGAATAAAGTTTGAAAAATCTTATGCAATCTATAGGTAGGGGAAAAATGGAACACGCTAAGTTCTAGCAACTTTACTTCGATCAGATTAGAAAAAGAGAAAATTATAACCACATCTATATGTCATAAACAGTATGGAGAAAGGTGCATAAAGGGAGGGTAACATAGGAACATGCTAGAAAACAGCAATAACGTTTGAGCTTTCATTCAGTAGCCTTGAAAAAGCATGGAAAATCAATTATACGCAAAAGGTATGTCTTTATTAAAGCAAAGACAGAAAAATAGAAGGTGCAGTATAGAGTTCTCAGCACTATATATTTACCTAGAATGGTGTGAAGACCAACCCTGGCCACGGATCAGTCAGGGACAGGAAATACCCCAGGGAAGGACAGTCATCAATGGGACAGCAGGTGCAGAATGGGCACCCCAGGACAGGACATGAAAACCAGATTTGGATCAGGACAGGACCACCAAGGAACGACCAGCACCCACAGTTCGGAAGCAACGCCTGCGCTCCACCCTCTCTGCAGCTATCAGTCAGAACCCCGATTGGGTTAGCGAACTCCCCAGCAAAGTGCTCCGCCAGCACTTAAGGTTTAGTAAAACCTTTGAGTCTATGCTCAAATTCGGACACAGTGTTCCGCAGCGCTCTGTATTCAATCACATATTGAGTGCGTTGGGTCAGTGACAGGTCAGCTATTCGGACAAGTCGGACAAATTCTCTAGCTAAACCTAGGCTAGTTATACTGTTTTCGGGTCAGTGTTCCACCCCCCAAATGTTACACGTGTCAGAATCCCCAATTTCGATTGGTCCCCAAGTAGGCTAGGTCAACACACCAATCACAATTTACGTCTACAAGCCCCTATTTACATACTTAGGAACCGCCTATTCGAATTTGGGGTTCCCATGAGAACTTCTACTGAATACAATGGAAAAATAACATTTGTATCGATTAAGGAACAGTGCAGCTCCATTCTGCTGGGTCGCAGGTCGCGTTCACAGGAGCATCTTGACTGTGGCTGCCAGCTGGCTGAGTTCCATTGCTCAAGGTTGCCTTCTCTCTGCCATGTTGTCATGCGCAGAAGGGACTTTCAAGATGGTTCACGTCTCCCTCAGACCCCCAATATCGCGGTACATGAAAAGTAAGCGAAAACAAATTAAAACATAGAAATAAATGAATTCACTGTATACCATGAACAGCTACTCTATACCCCTTACTTTATATTATACTATTGCGTGAATGATTAGTGCAAACAGACAACAACACGAAAGCATCTGCGCAAGCCTCACCACGTTAGGACACAGACAGCCATTTTAGAAGCAAGTACGCAAGCGCAAAGTTTCCCACCAAAACTGCAAGTGCGTCAAGTCACGTGAGTGTGACTAACGCATGCGCAGAAGAAAACCCTCCAAGCAGCGGCCATTTTTAGGAACAGGGGTTATTGAGTTAGTAAAACACATATGCAAGCATCACTAGGACACCCAATTATTCAGAATAAGGGAAATTAGTAAGACGTACAGGTTGAGTTATAGGGTTATAAGTTATTTGAGGTTCTTGATTTCAAGCAAGTCACGTAATATGTGAAATCTTGCTTCATCAATCCCCTCTTTGATGATATTTACTATCATCACAAACTAATGGAATCAGATGCCAACTTTTCTCACACTTTATGCATCTCAATCTCTTCCAGCATTCGATTCAATTTCTCCTTCACATCTTTATTAGGGTGAGAATTTTTCACCCTTTTGTAAATTTGATTATTCAGTTCCTCTAATTCAAGTTCATCCACACTCCGTTTCACACCTCTCTTACTCACAGTGTACTTCTTTTGGTGTTTGCGACATTTACAACAGACAAATATAAGGAATATGATGAAACCTATCACTCCAATTGGCATCAGTACCTTAAACAATAAACCTTTACCTAAATTAGAAAACCAATGACCTACAGCGGAGAGACCATCAGTAAGTCTCTTCCAGGCACTATCAACCTCCAGTGGTTTAAGTTCCTTTTCCAAATTTGTAATGTTCCTTACATATTTTTGGATTTACACACTTTTGTCCGGTATGTAAGTGCAACAATGTTGCGCTTTCAACATCCGGCAGACTCCGCCCTCTTTTGCTAATAAGGTGTCAAGAGCAAGTCTGTTCTGTAAAACCATAGATCTGATCGCAACCATTTCGGTATTGACCAGCAGAAATCCATGAGCTGTGTCAGTAGACAACAGATCCACTATTGTGGATAATTTGCAAATTCTGTGTGTGTTCAGAACCACTCCAGGTATCAGTGCACTAAAAATACTACCCATTATTTCACCTACGCTTTCTCTTTTACTACGCACTAAGCCATTAGTGTTTTCATTGCTTCCAGCAATTTCATTCACATGGTATATTTTCGGGAAGACAATGCCAAAGTAGCAGCTTCCATACCAGTGATCCGGCAATTTGAAATAGGCCTTGTTTCCACATATATAATAAATTCCGGGAAACACAGGTTCTGACCCATTTTTGAAACCCCAACCTCCAATTACCTTGTAATTGTGTTCACAATGACTGGAACCAATGAAAATGTTATTATAATAACTAGTCTTTTCACGGTGAAGACAGAGTTTTCCCTTCCTTTCGAAATCCAGCAACAAAGCAGGGCCACTCCCACCATCTGAGGTGCTTTCCATGTTTTCAGCCCATTTAGGAGTTTTCTGTCTTTTATCATTTGCCTTTCTTTGGAAACTCTCCCTTCTTTTCTCTGCCATGTTTAAAAACATTTTCTCTTGTTCATGTAATGAACAGGTCAAGTTATCTCTGTGCGCGTCATTTAAGTCTATGGTACCTATAGTCAGAATGTATTCTCCCATATAACGTGTAACGTCACTTTTAGTATGTACAGGATTCAGATTTCCACGTATTGGAAGTTCAGAAAATATCACGTCTGAGTTAGAGTAGTAGTACTGTAACGGTCCTCTTTTGTAGAATAAGCTAGCTAAAATACTACAGGAAATTCCATAGGTCAAAGGTAGGTGATGATAAGTCACGCCTTCAGCTACAGAAGTAGGTAGCCTCATGCAGACATAGCAGTCTTCTATTTCCATTGTTTCTACATAACGCACTAACAAGTTTGCGAATACATTTAAATGAGTCTGGTTCTTAATTCCGTGATAATGTAGTCCTTCCTCATCTGATGCTTCTAAGTCTGATTTTGTTTGTCTAAGTGCTTTTTCACGTCTTTCTACACTTCGTGTTATCAGTTCTTCAGTGTCAGTGGTCACAGTCTGTGTAGGGTGAATATTAGTATTTTTGCTCACCATATAAGGAATAAAAACTGTTAGTCCTATCCAAATGATTAACACTAGGGCTACACTACATATACATACTTTGCAGCATGTTTTGCAACAACTGCGTCTAGGCCTTCCATTCACACTTGAATCAGACATTTTCGCTCAGAAGAAGTTTTCAACCCCTCTTTGTAACTTTGCACAGGAAGCTTACACTGAGCAAATTCAGGTTGGTTCGTCTTCTTCAGCAGACTGATCAGCAATTTGTTCTTTGTCACTTTCGTCAGTTATATCACAATCCTCAAACTCTTCCAATATCAAATAAGTCCATTCAGGATCTTGGTATTTTTCGTTCAGTCTTTTTATTCGATCACTTCTTCTGTTGGAGCTTTCTCCAGCCTGCTCTGCTATACGAGAACTTTTTCTTCTTTCCTCAAGCTTTTCTTCTACTGTTTTTAGTCTCAGTCTCAGTCTCTTAATATATCTTGGTTCGATATGTTTCTTTTTCTTGAGTCTTTTAGCTGGCACTGAGATTTGGCTTTCTTCTAATGCTCTTTTATTTTCGTTTGTTTGTGGCACTTCTGCTTCTACTTCTTCCCTTCCTGTCTGACTAGTTCCAGGGCTTATTTCTATTTCTTCTGCCTGGTTACTAAGCTGGCCTTGTTCAGGTGTATTCTGGTTTTGGCTTTCGGGTGTCTCAGTTTCTGTGTCCTGAACACGTTCTTCTAGTTCTATCTGTTCCTGTTCAAGCACTTCGGACCCTTGTTTTTCTTCTGCTTAAACCTTTTCACTATATTTACAAAGGGGGTGGTGATGGACAGAGTATCTGAATTAAGCAGATCACTCATACCCAGTCAAGAGATCAGGGCTTGATCCATCACCGTTTTTTAGCTCACTGCACCATCCCAGTTCAGAACCTGGCTATATGCAAATTAGCCTGTTCCTGACCCAATGCACCATGGGAACAGGGCAGACCAAACTACCAAGCCAATTCTTCACTAGAAAGGAAACAAGCTTCCGGGGACCGGTTTCTGGCATTACAGCCGTCTTCGGCCCGGCTTGCTTGAATCCTGATGGTGCAGTGAGCAAGGGACTTGCATCCGAGCATACCCTTCCACGCTTGTGGTGGCCAAAAATATTTACAAAGGGGGTGGTTATGGACAGAGTATCTGAATTAAGCAGATCACTCATACCCAGTCAAGAGATCAGGGCTTGATCCATCACCGTTTTTTAGCTCACTGCACCATCCCAGTTCAGAACCTGGCTATATGCAAATTAGCCTGTTCCTGACCCAATGCACCATGGGAACAGGGCAGACCAAACTACCAAGCCAATTCTTCACTAGAAAGGAAACAAGCTTCCGGGGACAGACTAATTTGCATATAGCCAGGTTCTGAGCTGGGATGGGGCAGTGAGCTAAATAACGGTGATGGATCAAGCCCTGATCTTTGGACTGGGTAAGAGTGGTCTGCTTAATTCAGACACTTTGTTCATCACCACTCCCTTTTCTGAATCGTAAACCTTTTCACTAGTTCTGGACTGTCCCTTTTCAACTTCAGGAGTTTATGGAGGTGTGTCAATCACTTGCTCTGTCCCTGTCTGACCTTCTTTGTCTTCAGATTTTACATTGATTTTGATAATCTGATAGTCTTCGCCTGTGCCTGTCTCTTCCTCTCTATCCCACTCTCTGTCTGCTTGTGTTCGACTTCTTGTTCTGATGGGGTCGTCAGTCAGGTCGATTATGGGTATCCACTCATCTCGACTGGTGCTCGGTTGTTCGTCGTCAGCTACTTCAGGACCATCATCTGGCGACCCCTCAGCTGGACAACCTTCAGCGTTAGTTTTCTCGTCTGGAATCACCTTCTGTGTATGGCTGGCATGGGTCCACTTTGGAACGCTGGCACACTTCACCGCTGTCGTGGTCACCAGTATCACTTGGCGTTGTTTTCCCCACTTCGGTGCAAGGCAACTTGAACGAGTATGTTTCTTGAGCACAACCCAGTCGCCAGGAACCAATTTGTGGACTGGAGTTGTTGGATTGGTGACGGCGTCTTCCCCAATCTGGCGAGAGATAGAACGCACTTGGTCACCCAGTTGCTTGCAGTACTCAAGTACCAAATCATCAGAAATGCTTAACAGTTTGTATCCTGGTACCCATGCCTGTCTCATTACTCTTCCCATCAGGATTTCATGAGGGCTCAGGCCTGTTTTTCGGTCTGGAATACTTCTGAGTCCCATCAGAACAAGAGGTAAAGCATTTATCCAGTTCATGCCGGTAGATTCACACATCTTTCCTAATCTCGATTTTATAGTGCCATTTATTTGTTCCACCACTCCAGAAGCCTCTGGACGATATGCACAGTGCAGCATTTGTGTGATCTTGAATGCTTTACAGAGCTGATCGATTATCTCATTCTGAAAATATCCGCCTCTATCTGATTCAATTGTGACTGGCACCCCGAACCTAGGTATTAATTCTCGCAGTAACAATCTTGCTACAGTTATGGCGTCATTCTTTTTGGAAGGGTAGGCTTCCACCCATTTTGAAAACAGGCAGACAATGACAAGGACATATCTCATTCCCTCACAACGAGGCAGTGTGATGAAGTCAATCTGAATTCTTACAAAGGGACCTCCTGATTTTCCAATTTTTCCCAATTCGACTACTGTTTTCTTCCCAGCGTTAAACTGCTGACATGTCAAGCACCTCTGGCAGAGTGACTCTGCTACTTTCCTGAACCTCGGATTGTACCATGTTTGTTTGAAAACCAGTACCATGGCGTCCCTACCAATGTGTGAATTTCCATGTATCAACCTGGCCATTGAAGCAAGCAGATGTCTAGGCAACACAGGCATACCATTTGGGCCCACAATGACACCATCCTCACTTCTCTGTCGACAACCAAGTTTCCTCCATTTTTCCTTTTCCTTTGATGGCACAGCATGCTGCCAATCTCTCAACTCTTCCCAGGTAGGCACATCCTCAAACACCATAAGTTGGCAGCTGTTTCCAGGTCCCCCCAATTTGATATTTACAGACATGCGATTTTGGGCACAATGTTGGGCCACTTCATCAGCAAATCGATTTCCTAAGGTCACATGATCAGTGCCAGATTTGTGAGCAGCACATTTGACCACTGCCAATTCTTTTGGTAATTGGATTGCCTCCAGTAAATCTTGTACAACTTTTCCATTTCTAATGGGAGTACCTGAAGAAGTCAGAAACTCCCTCTGTAGCCACAATTGGCCGAAGTCATGCACAACCCCATAACAGTATTGACTGTCAGTATATACTGTTATTCTTTTGTTCTTCCCAATTTTACAGGCCCTTGTCAATGCAATCAATTCGGCTACTTGTGCAGACTTCACTCCAAATACACAGGATGCTTCTTCAATGCGTTTTACTGAGACTACAGCATAAGCAGCACTTAGGCCTACAAGTTCGTGTCTCATACATGAGCCATCCACGAACAGTTCTTCATCTTCCACAGGCAAGGGCATTTCCTTGATGTCTGGACGTGGTTTAGTACTAAATTCTGTCAGGTCAATGCAGTCATGCTCGTCCTCTCCCTTTGCTTCTGCAGTCATTGAATCAGGCAGTAAGGTGGCTGGATTCAGAATGTTGCACCGAGTAATGACTACATTCGCAGCACCCACGAGAATCCTCTCGTATTTAGTCAGCCGACTAGGGGTGAGATACTGGGTCTTAGTTCTGGTCAGTAAAATTACAACTGCATGTGGAACATACACAGTTACAGGATGTCCCATGACAATAGATTCACTCTGTTCTAGACTCGTGCAAGTTGCAGCTACTGCTTTCAGACATCCAGGTAATCCAGCAGCCACTGGATCCAAAGTGGCAGAAAAATATGCCACTGGACGTCGAGTCAAACCATGCTCCTGAGTTAAGACTGACAGTGCACAATTATCTCGTGTGTCACAGAACAGGGCAAACTCCTTGGAATAATCAGGCATCCCTAAAGCAGGGGCTGTACACAGACATTCTCGTAATTTAGTAAATGCTGTCAAGCTTTCATCATCCCATTCCACTGGGTCCTTTCCTCCTTTCTTGGTCATTTTTATCAAAGGCTTTGCTAGGACTGCAAATCCCACAATCCATTGCCTGCAATAACCTACAACCCCAAGGAACATTCTGACTTCTTTCTGAGTACGGGGTAACTGCATGTTCCGAATTATTCTGACTCTCTCAGAAGTGACTTTTCTGATGCCTTTTTCTATCTGGTGTCCCAGATATTTTACTGACTTTGTACAGAACTGCAATTTGTCAGGGGATACTTTATGTCCTTTTTCACCTAGGTGATTCAGTAAGGCAATGGTGTCAATAACACAGTCTTTCTGACTTTTAGACGCCACCAAGAGGTCGTCTATATATTGCACTAAAACAGATTTTCCAGGTAAGACTAAAGATTCAAGGCACTTTTTCAGAATCTGATTAAAGATAGAGGGACTTTCCGTGTACCCTTGAGGGACGAGATTCCAAACGAACACGTGACTGTCGAAAGCAAATGAGAAAATAAATTTGCTGTCTCGATGCAATGGGATCGAAAAGAATGCATGACATAGGTCTATCACAGTGAACCACTCAGCATCCCAGGGAATCTGATACAGGATCACTGCTGGGTTTGGGACAATAGGACAGCATGGAACAACGATCTTGTTTACCTTTCTCAGGTCCTGCACTACCCTATACTTGCCACTAGGTTTCTTGATTCCAATTATGGGTGAGTTACATGGGCTACTCATCACTTCTTGTATGATGTATGCTTCTAGCAGTCTTTTTATTTCAACAGCAACTCCTGCTCTCACTTCTGCACTCATTTAGTATGGCTTGGTATTGGGATAAACTGCATTTTCTTTCATGGCTATTTTGATTGGGTCTACATTTGCCATTAAACCTACATCCTTTCCAGTAAAGTCCCATACTTCTGGTTTCACTGTCTTTTGGAGTTCTTCAGGTAAGTCTTGTATAGTCATTTGTTTAATTTCTGAGTCTGGTCTAATTAACAATAAATTTGTATATGCCATCCTCGTCTGGGGTTTGAATTTCGACGCCCTTTGGTGTGCAAAAGATGGTACAGTTCATTTTGCACAACAAATCACGTCCCAGTAAGTTTACTGGACTGGTATCACAAACTACAAATCTATGCATTTCTTTGAAATTCCCTATTGTGATCTCCATGGGCTCAGTAACTGGGGTACTAATCAATTGATTAGATACACCCACTACTTGGATTGCTTCTCCTGAGAGGGGTAGGTTTGGACGGTCCGCTGTTCTCACAGTAGAACGGGTAGCACCAGTGTCCAATAGAAAGGTGACATCATTTCCGTCAACCTTTCCTTCAATGTATGGCCCTGACTGGTCTACCGGCAAGGAGGCGCCAAGTACACACTCCTCGTCCTCCCCTCTCAGGCCCCGTCAGTATTGGTCGTCACAGAGAAAAGTATCATTCAACAGAAACTGCGAAGATGCTGCATTTCTATTCTCATTGCCTCCCCAGATTTCTATGTCATCACCCTGCGGTGATTTTCCCTTATAATTTGGTTTTGGCGCTCGGGGCAATTGACTTGCCTTTACCTGATGCTGGATCTTTCTTGGTTTTTCATTCTGCGTCTGTGGAGTTAAATCAGGGGTTTGGGTATTAGCATGCTGTAAATATGGACACTCGTCTCTCCAGTGCCCAATTTCTCCGCACTGGTGGCAGGGAAATTTCTTTTTAGCTTCTTCTCTGCTCATTTTTACTTTGGGCTTCCCTCCACCCCCAGAGCCTTGATTTTGGGTATTCTTATTCATTTTATTCAATTGCTTTTCCTGTTGTTCTGCCAACTTCACCTGTGCCCACATAACTTTCTCTTTCAGAGCCTTTCGCTTGTCTGCCATCTCATCCTCGCAATACTTTGAATATCTTAAAACCTCATCCACTTTCTTAGACTGCCAACAAATTTTATTGTCTTTTATCCACTGGCAAATTTCGGGTCTTAAACCGTTTACAAACCTGTAAATGAAGTGGGTCATGTCCTTCATCTCGATGTTATCTATACCACTGTAGGTTTTAAACACCTGTAACAGTCTTTCATAAAAAGAGTGCACAGTCTCATCCCTTTCCTGCGTGGTTCTATCTATTTTGGTCCAATCAGTTTCCTTTGCAGGCACCTTTCCCTTCAGGTGTAACATTACCTGTTCGTATTTTTTCATTACCTCATTTGAAGGAGCTCCTGTATTAGGGTCCCTCGGGTATTCCTCACTAGGCCAACCAATGGCAACCTTACACTCAGTCCATAAATCCACAGGAACCACTATATCGAATTTTTGCACCTTTACAAACCTTTCCACCTGCCTGTACCAGTCCATAGGCTTTTCTCGTAATTTTGGAAAGTCATTGGTAAAGGACACAATATCCTGTCTGGACCAGGGAACGTGCACATATTTTCCACCTGGCACTTCGCGCATATGGTATAACTGCTCTGGCTTGTCAACTTCCTTTAGAACGAACTCAGGAGTCGTCTGTTTGGATCCAGCCTCATCTTTCTTCTTGGCCCATCTGGCTTTCCATCTTTCTACATCTCCCCATTTTTGCAGCACTGTCAATAATTCTTTGACCTGTGCCTTTTTTCCTGACACATTCAGGTTTTCCAAATCTTTGTCTGAGAAATCTGCTCTGTACGGTTTTTGCAATGGTTTTGATTTTGAAATATCTATTCCCATACTAGCTGCAGTGTCTGTTAGTTTCTTATGGAGCACTCTGGCATTCCGGGTAAGACTCTTGACTATAAACAGCAGCTCTTCTTCAGAATAGGTATTTAATCTATCTAAACCTACGTTTCCTGCCATCAATTCTTCTATTTCTACTCTCAGTTTGTAGATATCTAAAGGTTTCGTCTGAGGAGCTTGTTTTTCTAATTCGCGACTCCATCTTTCAATTTCTTCAGGAGTCACTAACGTGACACTCTTAGTACCCGAAGTCGATTCCATTTGAATCTCTCTCGTATTGAAAGGATTATGCCTTTTCTGTAATCTTTTCCCTGTATCCCTAATGGGCAGATCCATTAGCGAGACCTCAGACTCGCATTCACTTGTCTGGTCATCCACTATTAAGGGCTCTGGTCTCGGCTGTGCTATAACTGGGGTAATAACTGGAGTTTTTGGACTCCCTTGTCGATCCCCATACAACGGAACCACTGGTCCAATAGTTACCGGGATTGTCAATGCTTCAGGGCTTGTATTTAACTGGGAGATTTTCTGAATTATCTCGGCTCTCTGTTTAGCTAGAGCCTCTCGCTCCTTTTCCTCCAATAACCTGTCTAATGATTTTTCATGTAATACCTGCGGGGTCAAAGCTGGAGCATAACTTGGGGCAGTGGGATGCGTCTCACTTGGTCCTTCACCATAATTAGGTTTTGGGAACAAATTTCCTGTGCCTAGGGATCTTGGTTCTTCCTCATACGGAGGCCTTGAGAACGGAATCCCTGAATTTGAGGGTCTTGCCTCATCTTCGTAGGGAGGTCTAAAGCAGAAGTCTCTTTCTCTTGAGTATCTTGACTCCCCACTAAATGGTGTTCTTTGACCTATATCTCTAGCACCCATGGGGCCTAAACCCTCGTTATAGGGAGGTATTTGACAACCCTCTCCTACACTTACAGATCTGGCCTCTTCCTGGGGAGGAGGTCTTCGAGAATTATCCCCTACACTAGAGGGTCTGTGTCCGTCATTATAAGGAGCCGGACTTCTCATAAACATGTCATCTAATAATTCATCATCCGACTCCCCAATGGGCACCCAATGTTTGCACTTTTCTGTCTTCTTCTCCCCCGCCGGAGGACCACCCATCGGCATCATTGGAAACAGTCCTTCTACAATCATATTCTGTCTCCACTGTTTCATCTTTTTGTCTCGGGTCTCCTGTTTTAACTTCGGATAAAATTTTGTTAACCCTTTATCCATTCGGGGCTTATCCCTTTCAAAAGCCTCAATCTCCCATTCCTCTAGTGCTTCGTACTGCGTTAATCTAGGTCTGGGATGTAAATCATTCATTCGGGTTCTCAAATTAAATAGAATCCTGCTATTAAATGTACCTTCTAACGGAAAAGCCAAAATTCCGTCATCCTTCGTGTATTCCGCCCAGTTTTCCAACCATACACACGAGTGGTACCCTTTATCAAACATCATGAAAGATGCAGGAGTATTCGGTGGCGGAATGACACCTTCTCTGGTTTTAATCGGTTTGTCCTTTTTGAAATAATTCTTCACCTTATTTGCAAGGGATAATTTTCTCTTATTTCCGTACATAATGTCAGTTTTATGACCTTTCCACTGATCGTTCTCAAACCTTAAGTATCGAGGATCAGGTCTGGTATGCGGTCCATAAGAGTACCACATACGATTTCTGCGAGTGACTTTGTTTACAAAATCACTTCCAATCCAAGTGCGTCTTTTATTTTCGTGCGACCAATGAAGTGCACGGTTTCAACTAATCTCAACCAATGGGTGCGCGGCCTTTTCGCAAGACAGTTCTCACGCTTCGGCACTCACCCCTCCTTTACAATTCCAGCTCCGCTACACACCCGCTGTGTCTACCAATCACAGCACGGCACAGAGTGACGTCAGAGCAGCTTCGCAACTGACTTCCTCCTTCACAAGGTAACGGAAACTTGATTTCTCTTTTAAAGTGCAAGTGCTTTAGTTATTTAACAACATAAACACATTCGCCACTGTACTCAAGTGTCTAGACAGTAAAGATTTGTTTCACTGCAAGTAAACTACTTCCATTTACTTTTCACACACTACGGATAGATTTCTTATGCCTACTGTTGTAACTTGTGTTTCCCTGCTGCTCAGCTTGTATGCATGATGAGTGGAATGTTGGATGATTAGAATGTTGGTGTGCTGTGAAAGTCAGTTGAGTGAGGGCTGAGCAGCAGGACAGCTGCTCCTGATGGGGTTATCATCATAACTTAATATCTTAATAAAGTAACTTAAAGAACATACAGTTCCAGCTTCCTTTGATTACTTCATTTGGCGACATCTGGGGATCACTGTCAAGAAGAAACTACGCGTGCAAAAATTTAAAAGTAACTATAAGGAAAAGGAGTATTGGACTGGAACAAAGAAAAGAAGAAAAGAAGTCAAAACTTTATTTGTTGAAGAACCTGTGCGTGAAAATTCAAGGAATATTGAAGTCTAAACAGAGACTTGACTGGGAGGAAATGAATGCTGTAAAGTGTTGTAAATTGGAAAACAACGAATACTCGAGGTAAATGACGTTTTATTTAAAGTGTGTCTGAAGTGTTGTCTGGCAATCTAACCCCATCAGTGACCCGGACATCGGTCGCCCTGAAACCCTGGTTTGCCAGACTCATGGAAGTAATTCGTACCTCTGAGAAAAGGGTTTGATGACTGCGTGACCTTTTAGCCCTGCCCTGTTTGAGAGCAATGTTTGAGAAACGGAGGAAATCTTTAGTGACATTTATTTTCTGACTCTAGTAAAATTTAAAGGTGATTTGGGAGCATAATATCGAGCCTCTGTGAAGAGAGAAGGACGCTCACTTTAAAAAAAAAAAAAAACTGAAGTGCATTATTTTTACAGCGCTTTCTGTTTAGCAAGTAAAACCGAGTGAACACAGATTGCTCTTGGATAACTTCGTGCCTGTCTTTAATGTCAAACAAAAGAGACCAACAGAAATGTGCTGCAGAGGAATCCCGACATCGTGGTGTGAGTAAAGGTCTGTCTGGCGTTTTAATGTTGTTTCCGATTTTGTGCAGTTAAACATACAGTCAGTTTAAGTGCATCGTTTGAAACTGGGCATTAACGCTTACCACGAGACTCTGTTGCCAGGAGGAATGCTGCCACCGTCATCCTTTGTGGGTCTGAAGCCGCAGCTCTGGGTGACTCATTCGGTAACGTGCTCACGTAGTGACGTCTGAGATGGCAGCCATTTGTCTCTACGTAGCAACAATGATGGTTGCTAAGTGACGTGAGGAGAACACGGAGAAGACAAGCAGCTTTATCCCTTCCCATTTCGTAAGGAAACACCGAAGTAGTTTTCGGAAGGAGTGGCAGTCAAGGGGGACTTTGTGCTTCAACATGGGATTTAATGGTAATGTTTACCTTTATCCTTCATTAGAAGCGCTGCATGGTTTCTTGAGACTTCGCTGTGAATTGGAATGTTGAGACTGACGGCACTTAGGTAATTCATTGTGGAAGAAAAGAGAAGAGGGAAAGGGAAAGCAACAGCGTAATTGTGCAACTGTGCTAATGAATTCAAGGTTTAAACGATGAAATCGGTTTTTTTTTGGAGTTAAATGGGCTAAAGATACAGAAACTGCACGAGAATCCCAGAAACAGCAGCGAGTGTGCCAATTAAGAAGAAGAAGTACAGTTGCTGGCCTGTGAGCCCAGAAGTGACTATAAAATGGAATGTGTCCCAGAAACTGCACCAGAAGTGTCTATAAATAGGAAAGTGTCCCAGGAATTGCACCGGAAGTGTCTATCAAACGGAGAGTGTCATGTATGAGTAGAAAGCCTTTCATGTGTTTGTGTTGTGTATAGTTTGCTGTATAGTCTTATTTATGAGTTTGGTGGGTTGGGTGAAGGTTTTTGATTTACCAAGAGCTGTTCCACACTTGTGTGTGTGTGTGAGAGTATCTCGCTTATAATGTAGTTTTGTAGTTAGTATAGTATTAGGATGTTGTTGTCTCGCACGTCAGGCTGCGATTGAGTTGTATATTACCTCGCACGTCAGAGTTGCGATTGGGTTGTATGTTACCTCGCACGTTAAGGTTGCGATGGGGATGTTGTTGTCTCGCACGTCAGAGTTGCGATTGAATTATATGTTACCTCGCACGCTAAGGTTGCGATGGGGATGTTGTTGTCTCGCACGTCAAAGTTGCGATTGGGTTGTATGTTACCTCGCACGTTAAGGTTGCGATGGGGATGTTGTTGTCTCGCACGTCAGAGTAGCGATTGGATTTTATGATACCTCGCACGTTAAAGTTGCGATGGGGATGTTGTTGTCTCGCACATCAGGGTTGCGATTAGATTATATGTTACCTCGCACGCTAAGGTTGCGATGGGGATGTTGTTGTCTCGCACGTTAGGGTTGCGATTAGCTTGTATGTTACCTCGCACGTTAAGGTTGCGATGGGGAAATTTGTATCTCACACGTCATTGTTGTTGTTTACATGTGATGTACATGTGATTTCCTGTTATATTTGGATTATAGGGTTACGTTGCTTATTGTACTGGTCTGGCCAACTGGTATAGTTTGTAACGTATGGTTGTTGGATGTAGTTTTGTTGCTTATTTCAGGAAATAATGTGTTACATATGATATTTATTCAAACTGTGGTATGCATGGGTTTGTATGGAAGGAGATAGGATGTGTCTTCTTGAGTCAGTTTGTTTATTGTGTCATTAGTTGTGCAATGAGATATGTGAGTACTTATCGCTTATTGAAAAATTGCTCGTTTTATCTTATATGTGTTATCTAAAATTTCTTGAATTCATTGACCAACAGTACTTGACTTATTGTCAATGTTATATTTGTTTATTGCTTTGTGTGCAATTGAACCCATAACGAAGGGAGATATGTTGTAACTTGTGTTTCCCTGCTGCTCAGCTTGTATGCATGATGAGTGGAATGTTGGATGATTAGAATGTTGGTGTGCTGTGAAAGTCAGTTGAGTGAGGGCTGAGCAGCAGGACAGCTGCTCCTGATGGGGTTATCATCATAACTTAATATCTTAATAAAGTAACTTAAAGAACATACAGTTCCAGCTTCCTTTGATTACTTCACCTACCCTTCACTCAAGCATTAGGGAACCTGCTACTTCTTTGACTCATCCACTTCTTTTCGGGATATATACAGAGCCTAAAGTTTCACCCGCGAACCCCTTTGCTATCACCCAAGGTCCGATGAACCTGCTACTCCTTCCGGTGCGACCCTTACTAGGTTATATCACAATAGAAGTTTGGCCAGCGAACTCGTCGCTATCATTTATTCAACTATTCATTCAGAAAACACTAATTAGTGCTTCCAGTTCTGCCTAACCCGCACCAACTTTCCTTGAGCCAGTGACCTCAAAGCAAGTGGATTCTCTTCACCACTCGCTATTCAATTCCCCGGGGATTCCCAACAAACATAAAACACTTTACTAACGAGTGGGTTAATACATATATCAGTATATCAATAAGAAAAACAGTTTAAAACATTTCATAATTTTTCAAAGCAAAGCATTTCACGTGAGTGATCAAATTCACAAAAATGTTTACCTTTTTAGCAGCAATAAAATTTAGCAGCATCCGACCTACCTAGCTTAATTAGTCCTACCTAACTTTAACTAGTCCCTAACCATAGCTCTGCTACCAGAAAATTACTGATAGAGATCGCAGGTCACCCGACCAACAATTTTATTATATACGTTTCGGGCCCATAAACTTCAATTCACCATATACATTAATCAGGTGACCTTACAACTCTACTACCAGTAACCCTGATTCCTTCCTATTTATTTCTAGTGTACCCGACTTACCAATCCACCGTTACGGGTACCTATGACCACAACGGATCAGGGAGCTAGCTGTAAAAGAAAGGCAGGCAAAATACAATACCGACTTTTATTTCTTTGTATTCATCAAATAACCACAGACTACTGGGAAGTTTTAAAAGCTTTATCTAGATTTCAGATTCTGAGAGCAATCAATGATCAAGATAATGAAAATCACATAACCATATAAAAAGTAAATTAGGGCAACCATTTATGAGACTAATGGGAGGTAAGAACAGGGAATATGCTAATCAGAATTCAAGAACCAATCTCGAGAATGGATAACTAAAAAGGGCAAATTTATGCACGTACTAGGAATTTACTACTGGGAAATACTACAAAGGTTGAATAAAGTTTGAAAAATCTTATGCAATCTATAGGTAGGGGAAAAATGGAACACGCTAAGTTCTAGCAACTTTACTTCGATCAGATTAGAAAAAGAGAAAATTATAACCACATCTATATGTCATAAACAGTATGGAGAAAGGTGCGTAAAGGGAGGGTAACATAGGAACATGCTAGAAAACAGCAATAACGTTTGAGCTTTCATTCAGTAGCCTTGAAAAAGCATGGAAAATCAATTATACGCAAAAGGTATGTCTTTATTAAAGCAAAGACAGAAAAATAGAAGGTGCAGTATAGAGTTCTCAGCACTATATATTTACCTAGAATGGTGTGAAGACCAACCCTGGCCACGGATCAGTCAGGGACAGGAAATACCCCAAGGAAGGACAGTCATCAATGGGACAGCAGGTGCAGAATGGACACCCCAGGACAGGACAGGAAAACCAGATTTTGATCAGGACAGGACCACCAAGGAACGACCAGCACCCACAGTTCGGAAGCAACGCCTGCGCTCCACCCTCTCTGCAGCTATCAGTCAGAACCCCGATTGGGTTAGCGAACTCCCCAGCAAAGTGCTCCGCCAGCACTTAAGGTTTAGTAAAACCTTTGGTCAAATTCGGACAGAGTGCTCCGCAGTGCTCTGTATTCAATCACCTATTGAGTGCATTGGGTCAGTGACAGGTCAGCTATTCGGACAAGTCGGACAAATTCTCTAGCTAAACCTAGGCCAGTTATACTGTTTTCGGGTCAGTGTACCACCCCCCAAATGTTGCAAGTGTCAGAATCCCCAATTTCGATTGGTCCCCAAGTAGGCTAGGTCAACACACCAATCACAATTTACGTCTACAAGCCCCTATTTACATACTTAGGAACCGCCTATTCAAATTTGGGGTTCTCATGAGAACTTCTACTGAATACAATGGAAAAATAACATTTGTATCGATTGAGGAACAGTGCAGCTCCATCCTGCTGGGTCGCAGGTCGCGTTCACAGGAGCATCTTGACTGTGGCTGCCAGCTGGCTGAGTTCCATTGCTCAAGGTTGCCTTCTCTCTGCCATGTTGTCATGCGCAGAAGGGACTTTCAAGATGGTTCACGTCTCCCTCAGACCCCCAATATCGCGGTACATGAAAAGTAAGCGAAAACAAATTAAAACATAGAAATAAATGAATTCACTGTATACCATGAACAGCTACTCTATACCCCTTACTTTATATTATACTATTGCGTGAATGATTAGTGCAAACAGACAACAATACGAAAGCATCTGCGCAAGCCTCACCACGTTAGGACACAGACAGCCATTTTAAAAGCAAGTACGCAAGTGCAAAGTTTCCCACCAAAACTGCAAGTGCGTCAAGTCACGTGAGTGTGACTAATGCATGCGCAGAAGAAAACCCTCCAAGCAGCGGCCATTTTTAGGAACAGGGGTTATTGAGTTAGTAAAACACATATGCAAGCATCACTAGGACACCCAATTATTCAGAATAAGGGAAATTAGTAAGACGTACAGGTTGAGTTATAGGGTTATAAGTTATTCGAGGTTCTTGATTTCAAGCAAGTCACGTAATATGTGAAATCTTGCTTCATCATTACCACCAGTGAGCTCTTGAATGCAGGGAGAGGCATATAGCAGGGAGAGACCTGTCTTTCATAAATGCAAACCCCCCACACACTTTTCTTGAATTCTGTGTGAGAGAAAAGTGTGTAGTGTTGCTTCACCATGTTAAACCTCTCCTGAATTACAGTTTATCCTTATTTCTGTGGTTACAGGTTCATTTTGAAAGCTCCTATGCGTGCTGTCCTATTTGTACGCAATCTGCATTAATGTGGAAGTGACTTCTGAAGGACCAGCTGACACTGCCAAACCTTACTGACTGTGCCTCAAAAGCAATATAAAAAAACAAGCATTGGTATATTCAATAGGTCTTGCATTTTATAATGAGGCATAGCGCTATGTACTTTCAAGAGCACAGGTGGGTCGCCATTTTGGAATACTTTTTCTGTTAAATTATAATAAAAAACATTCCAAGATAGCTATCCATAAGTGATAACGTATACGGAAACCTGGGCAGCCAACATGGAATGGTGTGTATCATAGAGAAAAGGTATTCCAAGATGGACTTCTTTGTGGGCCCAAGCATACTGATGCCTCGGCAACCATTTTTGAATTTGTTTGTTTACTTTAATCTACAGTTCTAAGATGGCTGGTGCGTTTTCATAACACTAAAGAAAAAATGTTAGTATGGGATGCTGTGCAATCTAAACGAATTGAGCAGCCCAGTAGCACTGTAGAGCCTCAGAACCCTCCAAAAATAATAATAAAAGAAAAAAAATACAAAAAGCGGATGATGGGAGGTTCACAGCAAACACAACAAGATTATGGACGGAGTGCTAAAACTTTTCAACCACTCATCCCCAGTCACAGGTTTGGGTTTAATCCATCGTTCTTTTGCTCACTATGCCATCCCTGTTTGGACCGGGCATATGCAAACCAGTTGTGACCCTGTTCCTAAAGAGAACATTCCAGCCTGAACTGCAACTCTTTATGGCATGGGGGTGGCGAGAAGAGGGGGGAGTTGACAACACATAGGGCAGGATCGGAACTTGACAGCGCAGAAGCAAATGCCAAAAGGAGAACAGCCAATAGTATTATGCAACTGCTGGGATTTTCCCAAAAATATAAAAAATTGTTAAAAAAATAAATTACAAATAAAGCAGTGGGGTAGGGACTATATCGAGGGAAGTCTTCCATTCGCATTGTGTGCTTAACAGAAATTAAAAAATAGTCCCCTTGTGACAGCAGCTGAAGTATGCACTTCAGCTTTACTAAATAAATAACTGTAAATAAGCTATGCTCGGAGGGCATAAGGGAATAAGGAACAGGGAATTTATATAGACAAGAAAGCCATCAAAAATCATGAGCCAGGGGTTGATCTAAAGCCCACTCGGTGTGTAGTGTATTTTAGACAATGGGTCTTAAACAACAGACAGCTATGGCGGTCTCTGTAGGTGAGAGCTAAAAATACTAACCAATGAGTTTGACCTATACAAAAGCCAGAACAGTGGTTAGCTCGCAAAGCAAACAATACTTTACAAAAAATGCAAAGAGCACTCCCAAGAAGACAGAATGTCTTCAGCTACAGTAAAATAAAGCCACAGATGGTCTCAGCAGGCTAAGTATCTGCCCCACAAAGTATATTTTAATGGAGCTGACACTTTCATAAATTATGAGTCCTTGTATCTGCACAGACCCAGCCCTGTGTTTTTTCACCTGTTTCCCACATCCCTTTTATTCGAGAGGTTTAAAGTGTGGAAAGCACCAACTAGTGTACAGTTCTGGAAAATCAATAATCTATGCACCATGTATTAGCCTCAGCGGCATTTATATGCAATTCTAAAGAAATCTGAGACACCATAAGCTTTGACCCTTTTTAACAAATCTATAAATTGAGAGTAGATTTGTGACTTCAAGGGTGAGAAACTTTAGCCATTGTGGATTCTCATTTCCTTTGTGGAGAATCATTACAATCGAGCAGTGGACCGCAGCAGTAGGGCAACATGATAGAGGCCAGACCTTCCTATGTGCCATGTACCAACTTGGCAAAAGTGGTGACCGAGTTTTGAGTGGAGGTGGCAAGGAGACCACAGAGCTGGCCAGTGCTTCACTTAAGGCCGGTGTTGCTCCTGCAGCAAGTGCCATGGAACTTGAACTATTAATAAATGATCAATTAAGATGGTGTAATTAGAGCCTCTTAGACACAAACAAAATAACCAATTAAAAGATCTTCTACAGGATGAACTGGAAATGTTGTAGGTTTATAACAGAGGTTTATTCATATGCACCTCAGTAGCATGGAAGGAACTGCTAGATGAGAAATCAGTCAACTACATTCTAAGTTCTATGTTCTATAGAACTTGTGTTACAGAGATGTCATTAGGGAGGACACTACACATCTCCCTTCCAATAAGGAAATGTACAGAAAACATAGAATTGCAATTCACATTAAAAAATACTTATATAACATAATGAAACCATAAGTGTACTGTTGTTGTTGTTGTAGTACTTTATTCGAAACAAATTTATCATAAAAGAAAGAAACATACTCCAGTACATACAACCCTTAAAATTCATAGTTATAAAAATACAGATCATAAAAACATTTAAAAAGGCTTATATACAGTTAAAAGGGAAAGGAAAAAGGGCTCCAGAGGACATAAAGAAAAAATGACGGTACAATCAGGAGCAAGTAATCTGGATTATATCTTAATTTTTTCTCTCAGGTTCTTCTTTATCTGCTTTGTACGTATCTGCCAGGCTTTTCCCAGAAATTTTGCAACCCCACAAACAATGGTCAGAGATGTTACGTCTGTTGTGAGGATACGCAGGGCCATAGAATCTTGTCTAACGCCCAGTTCCCTGCATATCGGCTTTAGCCACCGATCTCTGTTTCCCCTATAGGCTTTACAAGCAAACAAAAAATGGGATAGAGACTCTGTAGAGCATGGGCAACATGGGCATGTCTTTTGATCCTCTGTGGGGTTTTACAATTCACAGTTAATGAGTTTAATGGTAGTGTTCCATGCCTGAACTTTACAAAAAGAGTTCTATCACTGGGGGATTGGACGAAATCCAGAAATGGTTCAAGCTTCCTAGCAGACTTATGAACCAGAAATTGACCAGCCCACTTTTGCCCCTCAAATTCCTCCTTCTCCACCCAATCCCAATAAATTTTCTTCACCGTCTGCTTCGGTGGGGGGGATTGGGACCGCCAGGATTCACCCATCCCTATGCGTATGACCAGCTCCCTCAACTTGCTCAGCCACCGGATCTTACTGCAGCCGTTCAAGTTGATGAGTTCGTCAAACACCGCTGCAAAGTTACCCAATTCTGGTGACCTTCTTAGGCGCACCCAGAACAGTAGTGGACGGAGGCGAACTATGTCCTTGGATGTACGTTGTTACAATGCATGCTTTTACCACGCATGCTGTTACAACGCAAGTTTTACAACGCAAGCCTTTACAATGCATTGCTTTGGGGGGTGCTGGATAGTGAATAGTTTAATTTACTATTCCAACTCCAGTCCCCGTGGATAGTAGGGAAGGTGTTGGATAGTAAATTAAAACTATTCCCTATCCCAGAGCGCCCCCCAGTGCAATGCGTTGTATTGGTTTTCGTTGTAAAACCTGCGTTGTAAAGGCACTGCGTGGTAAAAGTTGCGTGGTAAAGGATGTTTCCCATGTCCTTGACTGAGCGTCTACCCACATCAAGAAAGAGGGGCTTTAAAGGGGTTGAGACTGGGAGAGAAACTAGATCTCTACAGAACTTGTTCTCAGCTTTGACCAGGTCCGAGGTGTTCTCGAACCCCCACAGTTCCGAGCCGTAAACGGCTGAGGCCAATGCCTTCCCTTCATATACTGCGAGGGCCGGGGCTATGGGCCTACTAATGGAGCCTCGCTGGTCTCTAAGAATGGCTCCTGAAAGTCTCTTGTGATTTAGAAGCATTTTCGATACATGGGAGTTCCAGGACAATTTGTTATTGACCCTTATTCCCAGGTAATCAAAAGCCTCGACTACTTCCAAGGGAGTCCCATTGAGGGAAACATTAAGCCTTTTTGTTTTTTTGGATGACGACAATGCCATCAGTTTGGTTTTAGAGGTATTGATTGTTAATCCTCGCTCTTTACAAAACAAGCTAAACCTGTCCAGGAGTTTCTGGAGACCCATAGCGGTTTTGGACATCAGGAGGGTATCATCTGCGAAGAGGAGAGTTGGTGTTCTTTACCCCGCCAGGACTGGGGTGTCAGCCGGGTCCTCCCTCAAATGGTCCACCACCCCATTCACAAAGAGGGAGAACAAGGTCGGCGCCATCACACAGCCCTGGCGAACCCCCCTGTTCACAGGAACCCTCTCTGTCTGCTCTCCCTGACTCCCCCATCTGATTTTGGCATAGTTACCCACATGTAATCTCCTGATTAATTCGAGAAGATATCTCGGGAGTCCCATATTGTGTAGCACCTGCCACAGTTTGTTGCGAGGCACCAGGTCGAATGCAGTTTTCAGGTCAATAAAGGCCAGATAGAGGAGGCCTTTCCCGATGGACACAGTTTTCCAGAATACTCCAAAGAACCTGAACACCTGGTCCATCGTGCCCACCCTCCACCTGAAGCCTGCTTGGAGATGTGACAAGATATTCCCTTCTTGTAGCCACGACCCCATTCTGGAAACAATGACCCTGCCAACTACCTTCTGCACTACGTCGATTAAACTAATCGGCCTGTAGTTGGCAGGGTCCTCTCTGTCACCTTTCTTGTGGATTGTGACCACCTCAGCCGCCAACCATGACTCGGGGATCTCACTGCCCTGTACAATCAAGTTCATCAGGAGGCTGATATAGGTAGCCCAGTGTATAGGGTCATATAAGAGTAGATCACCTGGGAGGCCATCCGGTCCTGCTGCCTTGCCAGGGGTTATATTCTTAATGGCAAGTTCAACCTCTTTTGGAGTAAAAGGATCAGGGCCAGAGAGACTTTCAGAGCCGGGTTCAAGATAGGATCCAAGCACTGACTCTAGCTCTGATTCCTCCACACCACAATACAACTTTAAAAAATGATTATGCCATTGATGTGCAGTGATGTGGTTTACGATTGGGTCTGATCCTCTTCTTTTTGAAATATTTATTAATTCCCAAAATCTGGTTGAGTCTTTTAATTGGGCCGCGATTGTGAGTTCCTGCCAATGGTCTTCCTCCCATTCCCGCTTTGCCAAAATTATGGTACTATTGTAATCTTTTCTGGCCTCCCTTACAGGTATCACATTTTTTTGCCGCAGTGCTAGAGATATGGCCTGCCTCTTTTTCCTACATAGAGCAGTATACCATATATTGCCTTGCTTCCTTCCTTTGCTTTTGTGCCCTCTGGAATCATTTATGGTAAAAAACAGTCCCAGCTTCTCCACCATGTTCTTGTAAAGATTACTTGCATGTAAGCTCTGCTTCATGCCCGTGGTTACATTAAGAGAAGCAAGTTCTTGGTTTTCCTGAGTTTACTGTTTCTCTAATGCTGTCTAGTGTGTCCTCTTGGCAGATGATCTTATTCCATTTCAATCTGCGATTTCAATTAGAGAGGACTACCTCTTTTGATACTAAAAGCGGGGCTTTGGGAGCTTTTCCAATCACTCCCCATCTCAATTTCATACACAGAGTGTTATGGTCGCTATTCTGTGATGGCTTAACCTCCATATCCACTAGATCTCACCATAGCCGTATATCCAGCAATAGGTAATCAATGCGTGAGGGGCTGTTGATTCTATTATATGTGTTGGCACCTTTTGGGTCCGATATGGTCCTACCATTCAAAGCTCGCAGATTGAATTCAATTGTCAGGGCGTTAATTTGTATCGCCCTGGGTGACCAATTTTTAATCGGGGACAAACTCAATGGGGGAATGGAGTATTTCACGTCATCCTCGCTAATTCCCAAAAGGTCATCTTCACCTAAGGGTTCGAAGGTGCAGTTTAAATCTCCTCCCACAATGATTTTAGACAGGGGCTGGATACTCGCCAGTGTTGTTTCTAAAAGTGATATAGTGGCTGAGGATTGGGCCCCTGGCGTTCCTCAAGCATATACGTTAAAGAGTTACACCTTATTGCTGTTCTGGGAACCCTTAATTGATAAATGTAGAATGTCTTCTGAACCAGAGTTATTCATGTTAATGGCCCAGTTTAGAGCTACATTAACCCATATAATAAGGCCCCCTGCTGGCCGGCCCTTCCCTGAGCTTATAGCCGGGATAAAATAGGTGGTGTATCCCGATTTATATAACGGGATCATACTCCAAGTTTCCTGGAACATGCAGACATCATAATTGGAGATGAAATCATTCCATTCTGGAATTGCCAATTTTTTTTGAAGGCCTGCTATGTTCCAGGATAGGAGTTGGATTACCCTAGCAGGGTCACTCTTCAAGGTGGATATATCCTGAGTGACAACCTCCTGGGCTGCGCCACTGGCTGGGCTTTGGGTCATATACAGAGTGGCCAGCAGAGACTCGTACTTCCCTAGTATGTGCGTTTCCCCTTGGGGGGTCCGGAAGATATCATTATTTAGACAATCTATTCTATTGAGTTCAGAATCGTCCTGATCCCTATCTAAAGTCCAGAGTGGCATGTGTCTAATTTGGATATTTGAATGTTTAGGGGGACAGGATCGGAACTCAAGGGCCAGCAGGTTCTCCGCAATTTCTTGATTGCATAACTCAATTTTAATGCAATCAGTTCGAGAGCTGAACAGAGACACCCTTTCGACTTTAATCATGTCTTCTCTGATTATTGATCTGCACCCCCTCACGTGGCGGAGCCAGTGTATCGCTTTATTATGGATTGCTTCCCTACTTTCATGGGAAGCACTTCTGCTGAGATTTGGAACTTTGGTAATGTATACAACTGAGGACTTATTTCTAGTGGGGGTATGCTGGTGTGATGTGGTGCCCTGATCGACTCCTACATTCGTTTTTCTTAACGTTGAGGACATGTGACTGGTGGTTGTTTTATTGAGGTATGGACCCTTACCCTTATCAGTCTCAGCCCTAGATTTCATAATTCCCGCCTACGTGTTGGGGGTGGGTTGCCTCATTAAGATGTTTTAGTTAGAGGATTTTTGACCTAAACACTCATTCGATCGGGCCCTCCTTCTTGAATTAGGATAGTGGGGGCGATTGGACCACTCTTGGGGGGTTCAGTATTCATGTCCAATTTCCACCTATGTGCGAACCCCATCAGTGTGTTTTTAACAAAAGTCATTTCAGTCTCTAGCTTCTCCATTTTCTGCACTAGTATCCTATTCAGGTAGAGGTAGTTCGGACAGCCATGAACCCCTACACCGCTTAACTCTGGGTCTGGTTCCCTGGTGCCCTGCGTTGTGTTATCGGATAGATCGCCCGAATCGCCCTCTAGAACGGCAAATCTATTGAAGCAGTTAATGCCTATACTAGGTGGTGCTTCGGACACCTCCTCTTGAAGCCTGATCTCTGGTGATATATTTGGGATGATCTTATCATTTGGGGACTCTACTCGCCCTTCAGCAGAACTGTGGACTTCACAAATGGGGGGTATATGGTGCTTTTTTACTAAAGATTGCAGGAAATACTCTTTTAGAGTGTCGCTTTAGGAATCCCAACTACAATTGTACTTGAGCTCCCAGCTAGTAAATCCTCACATTCATTAACAATGCTTTCGATTCTGGAGGCCGCATGTGAGGTTTTCCTATTTTTTTCCCCCTTTTTGAGACAGATGTAAGACCCCCCTCCATCGACTTCCTTTTGCCCATAATTATATCACTTTTGTGGATGTATCACTCCCCTGCTGATTGACACCTTAGGAACAATCTCACAGCAATACTAAATTCCAGTGACAAATGTACTGTTACTAGCCCTTCCCCCTTTCAAGCCCCACAGTACCTTTTTCCTTATCGGGAGGGCTAGCTTTGGCCCAATGTTAGAGAGGGGGCCCTGCCCTGCCTCCTCCTGCTGCTGACGGGCGCGGACAGGCCCGCCCTTGGCCTGGGGTGCGCTGTGTGGGGCTCAGAGTGGTTATATGCGCCTCCTGGCGCACAGCTGTGATTCGTTGCGCCGCTGGGGATTGTGGGTGTTGTAGTTCACCACCGCGGTTTACCATTATATTTTAACACACACTGTCTCGGTTTACCATTACAGGGAAACCATGCAGACAATCTCCCAATAAAAAAGAAAACCTTAATCTGAGGAGGTAAGAAGTGACAAAATAATCATTTGTTACATA
The DNA here is from genome assembly GCF_964261635.1 of Lissotriton helveticus. Taxonomy (NCBI): domain Eukaryota; kingdom Metazoa; phylum Chordata; class Amphibia; order Caudata; family Salamandridae; genus Lissotriton; species Lissotriton helveticus. The sequence goes on from NC_136061.1 coordinate 318,167,209, forward strand.
GACAAATGGTAGAAAATGGGCTCACATGTGATTCCTGCATCGTTCTAATTGCAGATTCACGCCGCATACACCAAGAGAGAGTGGTGAGTGATAATCGGCGAGCGAGATTTCATGTATCAAACTTTGTCTCTATATTTTTGTGAATAGTGGAACTGAGCTGTGTACTCCAATGTTGTTTAGGTGGTCCAGCGCTGTGATCTAGATGGCAAATTGATTTGTTGCAAACTATGAGGTAAGATGTTTAACAGTGGATGTTGAGCCACATGGCAGCTTTTAGTAAGGTGTAGAACCCACCTCTAATTAAGGTCTCCCACTTTTTGTCATTTCACAGTGTGGTCCTGATGAGAACTCGAAACTGAAAAAGAGTTTGAAACGCGTAGACCTGTTGTTTTTTGACATGCCATAAGAATAATATCTAATATATGAAAGTTCTGTAATAATGATAAATAGGTGTCAAACATATATCTATGGCATTATCTAAGAAACTTAAGAAATAGTGGATTTCATAAAATTGTAAATATTGTTGTGATAGTGTGTATGAGAGTGTTTGAGAGTGATCCACAAATGAGTGGTGGTGAGAATGTTGAAAGGGGATTGTTTTTATGTATAGAATGTATTTTCAAATATTGTACAGCATATGTTGTTTTTTGGAATTTAAAAATTGCTTGCAAAAAAATTGATCAAATAATCAAATCTAAAAATTGAATAAAACTATAGATTCATTCAAGAGAATCAGACCCCACTCACTTTATGTTTCAGTCAATTGTGAGTTGTAGAAATCAGTGGTGAAGTGTGATTGGCAGCATTGGCATTTCTTTATTGTATAATATATGCACGGATTACAGCCAGGACCCACAGGTAGAGGAACAACAGGGCTTCCTTTAGTGCTTTGTCCAAATAGCAAGAGCCAAGAGGGGTGGCCCAGCCCAGCCACCTCCGGCCAGTGACGGGCAAGGACGGGCCTGCCCTTGACTGGGGCTTCGTCCGGGCACCGCCCGCACGCGTCCCGCGTTACGGGAGTCTGCAAAAGATTTATAGTGCCTCCAGGCGCTGTTGGAATTGCTGGCAGCTGTGCGCCCAAGCCCCGAGCGTGAGGCTTGCTGGGTGTTGTAGTCCTCAGGGACCAAGCAGAAGACAGGAGCTGCAGAAAGGAAACCCGCGCTGCGGGAGTGTGCAAAAGATTTATATCGCCTCCAGGCGCTGTTGGAATTGCTGGCAGCTGTGCGCCCAAGCCCCGAGCGTGAGGCTGGCTGGGTGTTGTGGTCCTCCGGGACCAAGCAGAAGACAGGAGCTGCAGAAAGGAAACCCGCGCTGCGGGAGTCTGCAAAAGATTTATAGCGCCTCCAGGCGCTGTTGGAATTGCTGGCAGCTGTGCGCCCAAGCCCAGAGCGTGGGGCTGGCTGGGTGTTGTGGTCCTCCGGGACCAAGCAGAAGACAGGAGCTGCAGAAAGGAAACCCCCATAAGTGTACTAGTTAACATAGTCTTTGAGATAAGATGGCATGGTCGTCTTACGCTCGCTTCGACATATATCTGAATGAGACAACTTATCAGTTACATCAAACCTATCCTTACTATCTTTTCCTATTTCTGGATTCGATTTTAGGATAACCACTCTATTCATATTCCAAATTCTTCCATCTTCCAATTTGACAGCATTCCTAAAACATTTTGTTACACAAATTGGCTTTGTGCATATGGACCACGACAAAGCACCTACAGGTGCCTTCACTGGAACAAAATCATCAACCCTTACATCAACTTCTTTTACTCTTTTCCTTTCATCAAAGTTTTTTATTTTTATGCTGCAACTTTTCTTCTCTTAGTCTCCAAGCACCAACACAATTATCTTGTATTCCTTTACCCCAAGTTATCCAACTTGGGCACAAACTTTTGTTATGAGCTCTTTCCTTGAACAATTCAAAGGGAGACTTCTTGGTGGTAGTGTGAGGCTTAAAACAATGAGCCAAATACATTTCTGCAATTCTTCTTACCAATGTAAAGAGTTTACTTTTACGAGTTGAATGTTTTCCTTAATCACTCTATTACATCTTTCAACTGTCCCATTTGTCTCAGGATGATAAATTGCACATCTTTTATGTTGAATGCCACACGTCTGTAAGAAATCATTCATTTGCTTTGAACAGAATATAGCAATGTTCTAGGAAAACCTTGCCTTCTGACCACATCTTGCAAAATTGAAATCACACAAGCAGAAGTCACCTCTGACACACAGGAAACCGCCACCCATCTAGAATACAAATCAATTAGAACTATCACGAAAGGAGTAACATGTTCACCAGTAAGTGGCCCAACAATATCGATTGCAATATCCTCCCAGGGACTAGTCAGTAATCTTCGACAAAACATGGGCATTGTATGAGAGGTAAGAATCTTATCACTGATCTTACATTGCATGCACTCTCTAACTTCTTGCTCTATCTCCAAATCCATCCTGGGCCACCAGAAACTAGCTCTCAACCTCTTCTTAGTCTCCTTAGTCTTCACGATACCTAAGTGTCCCTGATGTGCCTCTTCCATAAGTTTCTTTCTCAAAGATGAAAGAGGAACTAATTTGGTGCCTCTTAACAGTAATCCTCTCTCAACAGACAATTCATCAGCAAACATACGCCATGTTTTTGACAAAGATTTAGCAAATGCTTTTACCAGTTGTATCATGTTTATGAGCTTTAACAACTTCATCTTTCCATTCAACCTCATTAATAATTCCTGAAGTTATTTCACAAACAAAGACTTCACAAACAAAGACTTCATCCTCTAGAACATCTTCCTCTAATAGATCATCTTCTACATCACATACCAAACGGGACAAACAATTTGCAGTTACATTGTCTACACCAGGTAGATGTTCAACCTCAAAATTAAAATCCTGTAGACCGATCACCCATCGTCTTATCATTGAGGAAATAAAATCCAGACACTTTTTCGAAAAAATTTCTCTCAGTGGTTTATGATCAGTGCATACTTTAAATAATGTTCCCTACATAAATTTGCAAAACTTATTAAGTGCCCAGAAAATGGCCAACGCCTCTTTTTCAATTATGGAGTAATTTAACTCTGCTCCTCGCTGACTTTAAAGAATACAAAGAGAGTAAAAAGCAGTGTCGTTTGGCAGAGCAACAGCATAGGAGAAAAAAATGTCCACGGACAGAATTACTTTTGAAAACAGCCAGATGATCGCATAAAAATTCTGTCTGGCAGTTGAAACAAATCATCATAGACGACAAATGGAGACGCATCTAGGCATTACTTGCTCCCAGCAAGAGCTATGTCAACAGTCTCAATGGTGGAAGCTACATACAAATGTATGACGTTACAACGCATACATTTACAATGCATGCCTTTACAACACAATTTTTACATCGTAACATCCTTTTAAACGCACTCCATTACATCACATGACACTACATCGCATTTTAAGAAACTACCTTTACAACGCATTCCATTACATCGCATTATACCTTTACAACGCATACCATTACAACGTATACCATTACATTGCATTTCAGGTAAGTATTGGATAGTATAGGGGTAAAAATTACTATTCTAACTGCAGGGGGTGCAACAGTAGGGTAAGTGTTGGGTAGTGTAGGGGTGAAAATTAGTATTCTAACTCCAAGGGGTGCAACAGTAGGGTAGGTTTTGGATAGTGTAGGGGTACTATGCGTTGTAATTGTATGCATTGTAATGGTATGCGTTGTAATGCCTGCGTTGTAGTGACATGCGATGTAGTATCATGCGATGTAGTGTTATGCGTTGTAATGCCTGCGTTGTAGTGACATGCGTTGTGAAGGATGTTGCGATGTAATGACTGCGTTGTTAGTGTAGTGCGATGTGAGGGTTGCGTTGTAAAGGATGTTTCCCGCTACATACACAATGTGGTTTCCACCAAAGACTGGGCAGCCCATGCAACAAGGCTATACGTCGATCAGGATAAATCCAGGACAAAAACCGTGGAGGCCGAAGATCACCATCTAGAAGGACATGAGAATGAGGTTCTCGTGTCCAACGAAAAAGAAATTCTGATTACATTGAAAGGCATTAGGAAGGATAGGGCTCCTGGCCCTATTGGGCTACCAGGTAGTGTTTTCAATGAAGATCAGACCTTTTGGGCACCCCACATGCATTGTCTATTAAATTACTGCTATAAAACTTCAGGAGTACCAGACTCGTGGAAAGGCTCCATCCTGCAACTCATCTTTAAGAAAGGAATCGCTTCACAGCCATAGAATTACAGATTAATTGCTCTATTAGACGTTGGCGGGAAGGCATACGCAAAAGTGCTTCTGAAAGAACTAGAGGCATGGATAACAGACAACCAAATAATACCTCAATACCAGACAGGATTTCGGCTGAACTCATCAACAATGGACAACGCCATTGCATTATCATCCCTGGCAACTAAGGCCATAGAAGGCGTAACCTCACCCATATACGCCTGCTTCTTCGACTATAGCGCAGCTTTTGATGGCATCGATCGCAACATATTCTGGGCAAAGCTTGCAAAGTGGGGTATACAGAGGAAACTTCTGGCGGCCATTATGCCCCTTCACATCGGTACATGGGTCGGCACTAAGCTCACTCAGGCACATGCAACAGCCAAGATCTACAAAAACAAAGGGCTAAAACAGGGCTGGGTGATTGCACCAATATTGTTATGTTATGTTATGTTAATGGGCATTTGTTGAGCGCACTGTCACCATGAGTTTCCTGGTGCTGATAGGACACTGAGACTGTACAAGAGGGATTTTATTGGGAGTGTGAGAAAAGCAGAGTTTTTAAAGATTTCCTAAATGATAAGGGGGAATATGAGGTCTTGAGTGAGAGTGGAAAAGAATTCCATAACTTGGGAGCCAAATGAGAGAAGCTGCGGCCACCTAATTTGATAAGTTTAAACCGGGGAATGACTAGAAGCTGAAGGTGAGTGGACCTCAGAGTACGGGAAGGGCAGTAGGGGATAACCAAGGACTTCAAGAAAACAGGAGAGGGACCAGTCAAGGCTTTAAAGACCAGGCAGCCAACCTTGAAGGCTATTCTTTCACTAACTGGTAGCCAATGTAGTTGATGTAGTAAAGGTTTGGCCATCTGGGGATTTTAAATGCCAGTCTGGCAGCCTGGTTTTGAATGATCTGTAGCCTAGACAGCAGGGATTTAGAGAGGCCAAGATACAAGGAGTTGGAAAAATCCAGACGAGACATCACCAATGCTATTAGGACTTGTAGCAGAGCTTCAGGGGTCAAGAGGTGGGCAACTTTCCATATCCTGTGTAGCTGGAACATACAGGAAGATGTTACGGCGCTCACCTGGGCCTTGAGAGTGAGCTCAGAGTCAATAATGACACCGAGACTCTTTACACAGCCAGCAGGAGAAGGAGACGGACCAAGCTCAGATGGCCAGTACTGGGGGCCCCAGTGGGAAGCGCTTCTCTCAGGGAGGAGGAGCTCAGTTTTCCCAGGGTTGAGATTTAATTGATTTTGATTCATCCAATGCTGGATGTGTATCATGACCGCCTTAAAGTTGGTGACGGCATCAGGGGAGGAAAGGGGAAAAATAATTTGTAAATCGTCAGCGTAATTGAATACGGTGACGTCCCAACTACCCAGGGAGTGAATAAGAGGCTGAAGATACAAATTAAAAAGGAGGGGGGACAGAGAAAAACCCTGGGGAACCCCACAGGATGAAGGTGTACTGGTGGCGCTGAAGGGACCCAAGCTTGTTCAACCTATATACTGTGGACTTGGGAGTTGCAATTTTAAAAACCAACATCTTCCCACCCAAATTGGGTCACTTTAGAATACCTATCATGCAATACGCGGACGACCTTGTTATTCTGGACCAAACCAGAATAGGCAGGAAAAGGGCTTTGGAGACTCTACATCTCTATAATATGGAAAACAAACTCCAAACCAATGCAACTAAAACTAAGGTATTGGTTTTTGGTCACAAACCAAAAAAATCCTTGCTGGGCTGGCACAACGGTCCATTAAGAATTACCACCGCAAACAGGTATACCTACCTGGGAGTACAATTCTCAGATACTGGTAGAACAACACTTCAGGCCAAAACACTGAAGGCAAAAGCGACCAAGGTCACACATGCCCTATGCAAAATACACCAGAATCTTGCGAGCCATTCAACGGAGGGTATCCGAAGAGTAATACAAGCCAAGCTAGTTCCAACAATAAGCTATGGCCATCTGGCTTTCCCGGGCTTGTTGTCCTATAAACTGGAGCATTTGCATATGATGGCTTTCAGAAATGTCTTTAGGTTGCCACTCTCGACAAGGCACACACTAATTCAACTTGAGTTTAACCTAACAGCAATGGATATAGAATGTAAAAAAAATATAGTGAAACTGTATTATCATGTGATCAAGGCAGGCCCGGGCACCTTGAGGGAAGCACTTCAAATAGTCTTCACGGACAAAACTAGTCTATGGGCTAGGTGCCTTGCGTCAGCTAATAGTACACTGTGCTTGCCAGCTCATCACACAACGGTCATCCAACTTCCAACAGCTAGCTTAAAAAACCTGCTCAAAAAACAGGAAAAGATCATTTCAAGGAACCACTATATAGAAAGGATTAGCGTTATCCGTGGCGCTGAGGGTCTTGCCCACTCACATGAAGTCACTCTATGCCAACCATACCGGAAAGCCGGGCTGTGCAAACAAGCTTTTCAAATCGTTCTGAAGACCAGGCTTCTAACTCCACCAATACAGGTTTACAGGGCACATTGGAAAACCACACCAGCTGGAAACAGAGGATGTCGCTTATGTCAATATCACACAGAATCTGCAGAGCATGTCATTTCCGCCAATACTTAAGGACAATGTTCAATCTAAACAAAGTAAGAACATGCAAGGAGGCTTTAATATTCATATATACCACAACAGTACCAATGGAGCTTGCACGTGCCGGGAATTTCTTTGCCGTCGCTGGAAAGACTTTATGCCAAACGCAAGAACAAAAAATAACAGCATAATAATAATAACTACATGCCTACTGTCGCTGAGCATTAACATCACTATATGGAAAGGCCATTAGCGATCTTGCATTAAGCCTTATGGTTAAGATGTACTAATATTTAGGGCATCGACTGAAGCCTGAGGTCGTATATCACATATATCACAACTATTTCATCTTGCACTATGCTTTATCCATTAGATGCACCAAAAGCATTGCACTGATCAATTGATGTACAAGTCACCCGCTGTTTGAATAAAATAAAAAATTCCTCTTTTTAGATGCCATTTTACTAACCTATTGTTTTAATCATGAAATTAATATGCTTTGTATTTGTAAATGATTTTAGGTAATCATACAATACAGTATTTACATATCAGAGCACCTTCAAATTTGTCAGTTCAACTCCTTGAAGCACAAGCAATTAGATGTTCTTTTCAGTCCCTAGTTTGCTTTAGGAGGGCGCCTAAACCCTTTGAGCTAGCATCTGTCACCACTGTAGTGTCTACACCCGGGATAAAGGCTTGCAATTTGGGAGCCTCTTTCAAATTTTCTTTAAATTTAAAAAATTCACATTCACATTCTTCCCACCAAACAAACTCTTTATTTTTACTTAATAACAGTCTCATAGTATTATATTTGCTTGCCAAAATATTTATGAATTTGCTATAATAATCAACCATACCTAAGGAAGATACAACTTCTACTTTTGTTTTAGGTGAAGTTAATTTGAGAATTGTATCCACCAATTCTTTTTTAGGACTAATTCCTGTGGCTGTAATACAATGTTCCAAATAATTTACTTCTTGTACTGAAAATGTACATTTCTCAAATTTTAAAGTGAGGCCAGCTTTTTCAAGTTTCTCCAGAACTATTCTCACTCTGATATCATGTTCTTGCTGATTCGATCAAAAAATTAATAGACCATCCTGGTAGCATTCAACACCTTTCACTCATTTTAAAATGTAAGACATCACTCTCTGAAAAACTGATGCAGCAGACACAATACCAAACGGCATTCTCTTGTATTTAAATGCACCCAAATGCACCCATTGCAGCGAGGAATGCTGTCAAGGCTTGTGAATCATGAGTAAGCTCTATCTGGTGGTATGCCTGAGTAAGATCCAGAGTTGTGAAATATTTGCACCGTTCAATGTTGACATTATCTCATCTAGGTTAGGAAGAGGAAATTTGTCTACTACTACTTCCCTGTTAAGGGACCTCAGGTCCACACATAGTCTTATGTCGCGATTGGGTTTGTTCGCAATAACAACAGGTGCCAACCACTCAGATGCTTCCACAGAAGTAATGATATCTTGACTAAGAAGCTTTTCTAAGTCAAATTTCATTTTTAGCTCAATTCCCTCAATTTTCACACTACCAATTGGATGATCATTTTGCTTTGTTTCTGTGACTTAACAGATTACTTCTTTTACATCTTTGTTTTGAAATCTTTTCTGTTTTGATCTTCAAAACTTTATAAAATTACCCTTTTTCCCACAACCCTGACAGACGAAACCCAAAGCAGGGCATGCTTTAGAATTCTTCTTGTGACCAGACTCGCCACATCGAAAACATTCAAACACATTTTTTGAAGTATCCTCCTTTACCACTACTTTTGAAGTGGATTTTTAATTTTTCACAATACATACATTTTCTTGTACCTCTTCTACAGTGGCTTTAGTTTTCTCTTTTTCGCATTTTAATTCAATAACACATTTTAACATATGTTTGACTCTTTTTACAATTGAAATTACTTCTTCTAATGGAGGTTCATTTTGTCTTCTCTACATTTTAAAACAAATTGATCACATATTCTTTCTTCATTAGCTGCCCCAAACTTACAACTTGATGCCAACTTCCTCAAACTAGTTAAATAATCTTCAACTGATTCCTCCGTACCTTGTTCCCTTGAGCCAAAATGATATATTTCCATTATATTGCTCACTCTTGGAAAATAATGTTTATCTAATTGCAAAATACATATCTCATATTCATTTAACCCTCTCTGTTCTTCCACTGCTAGATCAAGTACATTTTCTAACACTTCCTGACCTTCCCCTCCAAGACAATGCAAAAGCAATTAATACTTCCTTTCTGCACTCAGGTTTGTTCCACATACTCTTGTATAATTTGCAAAAATCTTCTTCCACTTGCTCCATTTAACAAGTGGTTCACAAGGGCTGCTTAAAAAAAATGGAGGTGTTGGTATGTTTTGCATGTCACACTTGTTGATATCTTATATAGCTAGATGTTAAACACTATTACAACGTTCAAAATTAGAATCCAAACTTGAAACTAAATTAATACAATAAGTATTATTAGTATATATATTCTTTTGTTTAAAAGGTGTGCCTATCACCGAAGAAGACACAAATGTAAAAATCCTATATGTGTGTGTGTTCACAGTTGAATTTCTTGCTGGATAAGAAAAAGATACACCTAAAATAACTTTCAATATCTATTCTTTTGTTTTATATTACTGCATTTGCAATGTTTTTGCTTTAGTTTCAATTAAGTTTTTTTTTTTTTTTATTTACTTCCTGGTGTGCATGTCACCTCTGTTTCTCCTATCAAGCAGTACACGACACACTCTTGCTCCTGACTGGCCTGCTTGCTGAGCTGTTGAGCAACCAATAGATTTCCCAACTTTGTGAGACACTCTTGCTCCTGATTAGCCAGGGCTCTTGTGAACAGAATGCCAGCTCTGGCTTCCCGGAGGAAATTATTGGCATATGGAAACACAACTGTGGCAATGCCATGGGGCCATCCATGATCAAATGTGGTTCTTGACATATTAGACATAATCTTTGGCATAAGGGACCTCCATAGTACAAGAGAAGCATTACTAGAATAATTCTGGCACTAGCATATTGTCTGTAAAGTTTGGGCAAGAGGGGCAAAATGTTGGTCTCAGCAATGGAGATAATTTTTTACATTAGGAGGCACCCATAGGACATTTTTAAAACATAATTAGCTACTTGAGTGTTTTTTCCTGATGGTGAATTGTCCGCAGAATCCTTAATTTCCTGCTGTCAAAATAATGTATTACTAGAAATATTGTGGGACAAAGTATTATCATAGGAAATTGAGCAAGGACCGCATCATTTTCCTTCATTTTCTGGCATGCGTTTAATAAATGCAGATGGAAAGCAGAGTGAATGCACATTGTCTAATACTGACAGGTTTGACAGAAGGTACACAATTCATGAGATTTGGCTTAAGGTGTTAGAGTTATCTCATCAAACTTCAAGTCAGCCTGTTTCCTCTTGGCTTTCATGCCAACTTACATTTTGGGAAGGTTGTTAGTAGGTGCTCTACTACAACACCAGAGGTTTAGTTATGACTGGACCTCTTTACAGAACACCTTAAGCAGCAAAGAAATCAACGCATAAAAATGCATACATCCAAAACAGATGCCAAAGTTCCACCAGAAAAAAATGTTTAACATGCATTCTAGAGCTCCAACTCATTGTTGTCCCCAATAACCCACCAGTCAGAGTGCAGGCTACTCTTTGACTATAGTGGTATGTCGCTGTGCTTCCAATTGATTTACCAAAATAGTCGACGTTGGTTCATCTAAACTTGTCAGGCTCCTTTCATTTTAACAAGCTTGCCTGCTGTCTGACCAGAGGGTCCAGTTTTGCGGTAATTTTCTTCAATATAACTTTCTCCTTTTTTAGTTTTTAAATGAAATATTAATAACAATTGCAGAAATTCATCACTGAAGGATCTGTTCGGCTTATTTTTTTTTTTTTTACAAACTAATAAAACGATTCCATTTTCCTTTGATCACACGCAAAGGTATGCGCTCACAAAGTGATCTCACTTGCGAAACAGCACTGCTTCTTTTGTTTGTGATACACGCTGATGAAATACACTCGCGTGAATAACCCCGACTTCAATCTGACGTGATCTCACACGCTGACTGCTTGCCGTCTACTTGTGCTACTTAATCTTTCATTAAACGCACGCACTGTGCTCTTCAACTGGTGAGCTTCTCACTTCTTTTAAGCAAATCCCAAAGTTAAATTACTGGGAATGTAATTCCATGAAGGACACCAACTTCAAACTAGTGTGTTCTCACATGCTGACTGTGCGCCATCTCCTCGCGCTGCTCAATGCTCCATTAAGCGCTCGCGCTGTGCCCTTTAACTGCAGAGTTCCTATTTTCTTCAACACATACCCCAAAATTAAATTAGACAGTACCTTGCGGGTCCGATCCTCCCGCTTACTCGTGGGGTTGTTTTGAACTCACAACAAATTTCTTTTCTTTTCAATAAGCTTTTAAAATGTTACAACAGTTCATAACGGCAACCACATTTCTATATTTCTCTGGCTTGATGTTGAGGTGCTATAACTGCCAGTCACCAAAAGTCATCCCTCGCTCGTCGCCAATAAATGATCTTCCACAGGATGAACTGGAAACATTGTAGGTTTATAACAGGTTTATTCATATACACCTCATCCATCAGTAGCATTGAAGCAACTGCTAGATGAGAGATCAGTCAATTACATTCTAAGTTCTGTTCTATAGAACTTGTGTTAAAGCGATGTCATTAGGGAAGACACCACACGCATCATACCATCGATTGAGCACACAATGTATTTTAAAACTTCAAAACATATGTGTTGTCAAAATGAGAAAACATAATTCACTTTTAAAGCATATTGGTTTTATATAGATGGTACATATGACAACGGACTCCTTCACTGTGATAGAAATGAATGCACGTGATGCACACTTGTGGTAAAGAAGGTTGTGGTTTTGCTTGTGTACAGAAATGGGTGATATGGACCCAAGATGGGAGGGGAATTGTTTTCTAGGGCCATGTATGTTAGGTGAAGAGTCATGAAGAATCAGTCATACAAGGGGGCCATTGGGAGAGAAGGGAGGCACATTGGTATGCAAAGTTCATAATATTCTCCAGAGCGCCAGTAAATGTAAACAAGCAGGCCTCCTTCAGTGTGCCGACATATTTCAACCCTGGGATTGCGCACATGGGTCTTCATCATGACGTGGGGTTCTAGAGATCCTGGAGAGCAGGTGTGTTCTAGGCTTTAAGCAGTGAGCATGACACTGATGCTTGCTACAGTGGGCAGCCTTGCTTTCTAAAAAGGCAGGTGCTTTAAGGTATGCAAATTGGTGGGGTGAATTTGAAGCAAGCTGCAGGTGCAGTGTAGTATCTGGCTAGCAGAACAGAGCAAATAAAGGGCTCTGCTCAGAATCAAGCCGGCCAAAGAGATGATATCAACCATGCTGTGCGATATGACTTGAATCGGACATCCCCCAGCTGGACTTATGACCCATACCCAAAAGCGAGCCGAGCCTCAGGCAACTGGACTCCAGTCTTGCTCGCCAAAGGTGGAACGTGGCAGTGATTACCACAGCTACAGCGTGCTTCGATTCCATCCTGCCACTCAAACACCTTAAAGCAGTCTGTGAGTGAGAGAAGAAAGAGGCCTAAGACTGAGAACAAGAGAAGAAAAGGAGAGGTTTTACTAGGACAAGCACAGAGGATTCAAACAAGCTAATGGAGCCTTCTCTGTTCCACTCTGCACTCATTCAATCTGGCTCAGCTGACCCAGTGGGTCAAGATGCCGTCACATTCAGGGGCCATTTACTGGACCTAGTCTGTACTAATTTTGATTTGTCTATATGGGAACGAGAACAAGTTACCTGGTCTGATCACTATCTGATCAGGTCTTCGTGGTCTATGGGGAAGTCTCCGCGTACTTCTGCTGTACTTTCTGGCACCCGCCCCCAGAAGATTAATCTTCCGGCGTTCTCTGAAGCTCTGCTTCAGGCCCGCTCGGCACCTGCCCTTGATTTTGTTGGGGCGGTGGATCGCTTTGACTCCTGGATTAGCCGAGGGGTTAGCTCCACTGCCAAAGTAGCTTCCAGTGGTAAACAGCGCATTCCAACATCGAAGCCTTGGTTTTCAAATGCTCTAAAGGAGCTGAAACTGGGTTGTAAAAAATTGGAGCGCAGCTGGCATCAGGAGTTCTGCCCTTCCGCTAAGTCCGCGCTCCTTACAGCTCAGAGGGACTACTACACTGCTATTAGAAAAGCAAAAAGTAACTACTATGCTGGGCGGATTACCAGAGCTAACAACAATAGCAAGGAGATCTGTTCTAGTGTTAAGGGCTTTCTATCACCCTGTGTGGAGCAAAGGACTCTGCCAGCCTCTGCACAATGGTGTGAGGAGCTGTCTTCCTTCTTTATTGAGAAAATACCAAAGATTCATGGGAATTTTTTCCCATGAACAGAGGAGTGCTCCTCTGGTGCCCCCTCTGATTTCCAGTTTACCTACCTCCCTGTTCTCGCAAATCCTACCTGTGGCTGAGCCTGACATTTTAGCTATTCTGAAATCTTTTAAATAAGGCTCACCTACTGATCCGTGCCCGGCCCGAGTACTAGCTGGGGTACCTGAGGTTGTTTGTTCAGAAGTAGCTGAGATTATTAATCTATCCCTTCAGACCACCACCGTTCCCGTGTGTTGGAAGCGGGTGAAAATCTTACCCCTTCTTAAAAAATCTTCTTTAGATCCCTCTGTTCCATCAAACTATCGTCCCATCTCTCTTTTGCCAGCCTTGGCTAAAGTTTGTGAGAAGGTGGTATCCCGGCAGCTTGAGGCCTTCGTGGAAACATCTAGTGCTCTTCACCCTGTTCAATCCGGGTTTAGATCCTCCCATAGTACGGAGACTGCGCTGGTGGAAATGACAGACGTGATCAGGGAGTGCCTGAATGGAGGCGGTAGGGCGGCTCTGATTTTGCTGGACCTCTCTGCCGCCTTCAATACGGTGCCCCACCAGCTACTTCTTGCCCGGTTGTCACCTATTGGCATCGCTGGTCCTGCATTGGATTGGATAGAGTCCTTCCTGGACGATCGCACTCATCAGGTCTGGATGACTCCCTACTCGCCCTCGGTTAGGAAACTTTCAATGGGGGTGCCTCAGGGCTCCACGTTTAGCCCCCTGCTTTTCAATATATATTTGACCCTCCTGATTTTTATAGCGGAGTAACTGGGAGCAAAAATTATAGCCTACGCGGATGACACCCAGCTGATATTTACTTGGAAGGACTCTGATCTGGATACTAATGCCGCTCAGATCTGCCTTTCGTCTGTTTACCACTGGCTTGCACATGCCCAACTTAAGTGCAGTGAGGATAAGTTGGAGTTACTCCTGTATGGTCAGTTCCCCCTGTCCTTCAGAGAATCTTTGTGGCCTCCAAATGTCCCGTGCCCCAGCTCAGTGGATAACCTGGCAAAGAACTTAGGGGTGTGGTTTGGTGAAGATCTCCGGTTTGCAGAACACATTAAGAAACTTACTGGAGTCTGTTTCTGGACCCTTAAGGCCCTACGAAGGTTTTCCCCCCTGCTTCCTAGGGAGGCTAAAGAAATGGTAGCGCGCGCCCTCAGCCTTTCCCGCCTCGATTATGCCAAAAGCTTTGTTCATTGGCATTCCCGGTTATCTGTTTAAGAAACTTCAAATCATACAGAATGCCGTAGCCAGACTCCTGTTCGCCTTCTCTCGGGGATCTAGTGTTTGGCAGCATCTTCGGGATCTGCATTGGCTACCTGTGGCCCAACGGGTGCAATTCAAGGCTCTTATTCTATCCCACAGGGCCATTCATGGCCAAGGGCCTGCGTACCTTAGGAGGCGCTTTGCTCTGTATACGCCTAGCCATCCCTTGCGATCTGTCACTCCGCGCCGGCTGGTCATCCCGCGGTTTCGTAGGTCATGCTTGGGAGGCCAGTTCCTTCCTGTTAAAGCAGCAGTTGCCTGGAATGCCCTCCCCTTGGAGCAACAGCATACACAGGACTTTCGCCTTTTTAAAAAACATTTTAAAACTCATCTTTTTAAACTGCTTATCTAATCTATCCTGCCCCCTCTTCCACAGCCCACGGAAGCACCAGGACACTCTAGAGTATTAGAGCACGATATAAGTTTTTTTTCATAACATAACATTAGATCTACTGCATATGCACAAACTGAGAGTAAACGGCAGTAGGCCACAGGATATGCACAGTTTCAGAGACATGCAGACGTGTTTTTCAGCATGCCTATTCCATGTCAACATACAGATTGGTGAATGTTCTAAGATGTTAAACATACTAAAGTGTTATTATCAGAGCTTTCATTGACAGAAACCAAAGGACAGATTAGCTCACAGCCCTAGCAGTAAAAGCGACTGTTATGTAAAGGGATGGGTACATTGTATCTCAGGCAAAATGCTGTTGGTCACAGTGAGGGAGGCCAATAGATGGGCAGACCCATTGCCCCATGTTGTATCAGGAAAGTGCACGAGAAGAGGGAGAGAGCAGCAAAGGACAGTGGGAGAAGTGTGTGGTAAAAAACATAATGGATGGAGGCTCACCTCCTGCGTGTGGCTACTTTGCCTTTTACAAATGCCCCTGGCCCACAGAGACTACGGTTAGAGCAGGAAGAGGAGTTAAAAGGGTGCATCTCTACGTACATGTATCTCTGAAGGAAGGTTGTATGTTGGAACATGCACATCTATTCACACTCACAGCACATGTGTGTCCTTCGGTGTGCACGCCTCTGTGTTACAGACTTTATAATGAGTACTTCTGTAAGCTTAATGGTGATATGTGCATTTTTCCAGTTTTCAGGCCACAGATTATTCCTAAACTGAACATGTTCTTATCCCATGTAAGACATGAGGTGTAATAGCCAAACCTTTGGGATTCTATCCACTTTTCGATGTCCTTCCTGGCCCTGTGGGGGAGGGGGTACATGGGAGGATGTGGCTGCTGAGTCTCTGGCTAGTAACATGTCATCTGATTAGAAGTGGCCATGGGTTCATATAGTGAAGAACTCTTTTGGTTAAACCTTAGATATCAATAGTTACTAAACATGCAGGTCTAAAGAGTGGTTTGGAAAGTAAGCAAAATGTCATTTTCTCCCTCTCAAAAGGGGTTCTGCTTGTGCCAACACCATGTCACAGTACGTCCAGATGATACTCCTGTTCTTCTACATCTTGTGGAGAAAGCTTCATGTTGAGACATGGGGAGGTAAGTCAAATTTGATAGATATTTTCTGTGTAAAAAATGCCAATGTGCAGGCTCAACTAAAGTAACAAGTGGTCTATGGAATCTGAGGTTTGATTCTGATATTTATATTTTCCTTGGGAATGAACTGTCCAAATTATCTACAGAAATATTGCATGAGATAAATATTATGCCCTAAACATTGTTTATACCAATATTATGCTATTGAGTGTAGATTTTCTCCTCTACTTGGTCAGTATTTGAGTAAACAATACTTAGGACACAATAATTATGTCAGCCAATATTTTGACAATGATATTCAGGCACCATCCCAAAACAGAATTGTCTGAAGTAGCATAGAATACATTAGTCTTGTTCCGGCAGCCCAATGTTGTTGTGCTTAGGCCTTTAGTGAACTAAAATGTCATTCTTTAATAGAAACACCCCAGCTCTTCCCTTGTACTTAGTGCATGAAAAGTTGCCCAAGTAGAATCCTGTGTCGTGTCTGGCATTTGGACGCTGCAGGACAGACAATCACCTGCATGTGTGCCCTTGATGCCCGGTGAGAGCTGGTGGCAAAACGTCTACCTCGCCGCTGTGACTCATTTACCCAGAGAGTCCTTCTCAACCACAAAAGGGCTATTGAGTTCCTTGCCTGCAACAGCGTAGGGTCTAGATGACCGTCTGCGTTTTGGAGGCCATTGGGACGAAATTATGGACATAATCCTTGAATCCATGATAGCTTCTTCCCAGAACCGGCTCGCAGGGATTAGCTAAGGGGGTGGAGCAATATTATCAACTGTCCAAGTCAAGATGGTGGATTGTTGTTCCTTAATCTGTTAATCACAAACTAAGATGGAGGCGGCAGGAATGACAGGGGTGTTTCCATTCTAATAGATGATAAGGTAAAGGTTGCCTTCAAGGGATTTTGTTTGGGTAAAACTAATTCACAAATTTTAGTAAGAAATAAATCATAGGCCTAGATTATTTTGGCCCCAGCTAGACAATAGCATAACACTTCACAAATTTACAATAAGTATTGTTTGATTTAAACAAAAAAACTATCATAGTAGAGTTATTCACTGGAGTTTTTAGTCACTTATGCATAAATTGCTGCCGCCCGAGTTTGTGAAGCTCCAGACTTGATTTAAGGCTTTCAACTGAATTGAGTCGATCGATCCCAGAACGCGTTAAAAAGAAAAGAGATAACAAGGCACCAGAAAAGACCCACGTCTTTTCGCGGAGTGACTAAGAACTCCAGTGAATAACTCTACTATGATAGTCGCAAAACATCAACCCAATCATTAAAGAATACGTGCTTTCGAGTACGACTGATTTCAGAACGCGCAGTAAAGAAAATAAGGAACAATAAAAGATAAATGTTGACTCGTCGAGTCATCAAGATCCTATTGTATTCGCTGAAGCCAACCTATATGATACATTCGAATACGGTTGCTAGCACCTTATATCAGGGGTCAACTTCTGTATATTTGTATTGTCCTGAAGATGGTCTCTGAATTGAAAAGATAGAGACCGAAACGTCGACCCACGCTTTTTCCTCTATTGATTTTTGTATTCAATTTTAAAGAGGAAAAGTGTTACAAAATGTTACAGTGAAGGTGTTTTTGATTATATATGGTTTTCCCTTCTTGTTACATTGTATATAAACATTTCTAGTACCCTCTCAAAAATATATAAAGTGAATATATATTTTATATACACCGGTTTCTGTGCTTTTTTGTTTAAATCAAACAATACTTATTGTAAATTTGTGAAGTTTTATGCTATTGTCTAGCTGGGGCCAAAATAATCTAGGCCTATGATTTATTTCTTACTAAAATTTGTGAATTAGTTTTACCCAAACAAAATCCCTTGAAGGCAACCTTTACCTTATCATTTATATAGCCCAAGCCCTCAAGGGTATATTGGGTCTCCCACTTTGTGTACAATCCATTCTAATAGGGCATAAAAGGAGACTGCAATACATTACGATCATTTTTCCCCAGCTTTTTAGATTTGTTTTTTTATTTTTAGCATCCAAAGAGTCTTTTAAGCAGCTTAGCTTCCACTTCTCTTCTCTTCCTTGGTGTCCTGTTGAACATTTTTTGAGAAACCGTTCAGCCATAATTCATCCAGGAGTTGTCTGGTGCCATTAGGCTTTTTTCTCCTTTTGGGCTAATTCTTTGAAGGCACCTGTTGTCCAGTGTGTTCTATTTTTTTTTACAAAACTGAATTCATCATTTTCAGATCAAAATAACCAACACCGCATTTCGTGACACAATGTATATTATGCGATTGTAGTAAGATAAGAAATTACCAAAGCATATGAGCATTCCTCAGTTAGGTTGAGAAGATAACATACTCCAGCAGTCCCAAGCAATAGCCATAAACAATGTCCAATCGACATCCCTAACATACATTACTTTGTGAGTGAGCTATGTATTGCGTCAGGGAAATAATCGATGTGCTGCAGATTTAGGGAAATTCGTGACAGTGCGAGTGGTGCATATGTAGCATGGGGGCAGAAGTTCCAGGTGGATCAATCTTGTGAGGATATGACCATCGGCTGCAGATAGGTGTGGAGGGGTTACCAGATATTTGAGATGTGGGGGCTGTATCAAAGTGTAAAGTTCACTAGTTGTCTAGCAAAATGTGAGGCTTTTGAGCCATTGTGCTGACTTGGGGTGGCAGCTGCTCCCCAAGCACAATGCAGTCTGCCACTTTGGTAGCAAAAGTGCCAGTGCGGCAAAACGCCGGAGACCCTCTGAGATGTCATAAACATGACCTAGCACCGCTAACATTGGCGCCGGGACTAATGGTAACTCCAGCATTTGGGAGAGTTGTGCAGAAATAACGGACCAATAACTGGACATGTGGACACATCCACGCTAGATGGAAAAAATCAGCGTCTACGGCACTGCACTTGGGATATGTAGAGGGGCGGGAGGGGTCTACCTTGGCCATGAGTATGGGGATCATGTAGGCTCACCGGAGAAACTTAAAATGCAGCAATTTGTGTTTATGATTGGGGGAGACCAATTTGGTTGTAGACAGCAGTAAAACCAAACATCATCATGCAATGGATATTGCAGATCCACTCTACACGCCTTCCGCAGCTTATCGTCTGTGGTAGGTACCATGCCCAAACACGTGTGATATAACCTAGAGACCAGATGCCCGCTGCTCTAATCCTCGATGAAAAGGGAGAGGGGGGTGAAGTCATCAGGAGCAATAGGGTAGGAGGGAACCTGGGCTCCGGAGCTTTCTGGATACGATACAAAATGAACCTGTCTAATGGTGTAGCATTGGCAAAACATGTGTCCTCCACCCAAGTGATAGCATGCCCTCCAGGAAATAGATCTCCTGGAGTGTGCAGTTCATAGAGGATGAGAGTGCGCTTAACTATGGGTTCAGTCATTGGGGGGAGCCTGTGGTTGTCTGCAAGAGGCACGTCGGGGGTAGTATAGCTGCCCTTTTCCTGAAAAGCACATCAAGCGACTCCATGTCCAACAAGTGGATAGTGAGCGGTCCCTATAAATATAGTCTAAAGGGGTACAGAACATGTGCTCCAACTAGAGGGGGGGGGCAGCAATATAGCAGGCTAAGGTGGTGCAGACCCAGCTCTGCGCTAGCAGAGCTCCAGGCTCACAGGGAGCAGTCAGCGATGAGTGGAAGGGGGCGCGAGACACATGCCGACTCCCAGGCATAACAAGGGGCCGGCGCCCGACTAAGCATAGACCTCCACCACACCCCGAACCCCGCCTCAGCTCACCAGTGCAGGTCCCGATCTCGACATGGGCTGCAGATGTTTCACACAGAGGGCTCTCCGCGGAACCGCCAAGACGAACAAAGACCAGTCAGCTGAGGCAGTCTGCCCCGCGGCCCGGCTCAGCCGCTGAATGGGGGGAGTGGTGCGGCCCAGCCAGAGCCGCCCATGGTACCTCGACACACTGCCTCACAGCAGAACTGCACATTGGCCCAAAGCTGGTCCACCCAGACGGACGAGGTCGCGTGGGTCGGGGCGCTGCCACGTGACCCGCTGGGGCCCAAAGGCCCCGGCCTCAGGCTCGCTCACGGCCCGTCCCCACAGGGCCCCTGAGGTGTGCCAGGCCCAGTGTGGTGCCAGGTAGGATAATTCCCTCCATGGCTTCGGCTCAACACCCTCGACCGGGCGGGGGGGGGGAATTCTCCATGACACTCGCCATCAGGTTTCCACATGGGCTGTGTAAGTGTAAAGAATATCACAACTTATTGGGAGCCTACCGGTGGAGCTTCAGTGCCGTGCGGCCCATCTTGGTCGCCGCACTGGCCACTCCCTCTCCCCCTCCCCCAGTGTGTTCTATAGGCATAGACAACATTGTAGCCATTACAAGGAATCACCCTTTCTTCTAGCAATCCCGTTTTGGACTCATTCTTGAAGGCACCAATGTGTTCTTCAAGAATAGACAGTGTGTTATCCAACACTCAAACTTATAATCAATATAAACACAAAAACAGTATGAAACTTCAGTTATTTTAATTCATAACCTGATGCTTCCATAATCATCATAATGTTATAACAAGGTACAATTATAATTCAATTGAACACATTATCTTATGATTCTCAGTTCTATACAAGAAACATTTTTTGTTCTCATGTTATCACGACGCAAAACACTTAATACTTGATTTTCATGTCATGCCCAATGCATTTCGGCACAAAGGTGTGCCTTCATCAGGGACTAATCTCTAGTGGAAGTAAGTTTCTCAAGTGAACTAGGTATGTCTGAGATTTAATGCCCTGATCTGCGTAGACTATTCCAATCTTATGAGTGCTATTTTCTAACCTGCATGAAGCGTCGCCAATACTTTAAACAGTAGATCGCAGCCACGTACTCCTGTTTACATCAGGTAATCTTGAAACAAAGATTACCTGATGTAATCAAGTATTAAGTGTTTTGCGTCGTGATAACATGAGAACAAAAAATGTTTCTTGTATAGAACTGAGAATCATAAGATAATGTGTTCAATTGAATTATAATTGTACCTTGTTATAACATTATGATGATTATGGAAGCATCAGGTTATGAATTAAAATAACTGAAGTTTCATACTGTTTTTGTGTTTATATTGATTATAAGTTTGAGTGTTGGATAACACACAGTGAACAGTGCGCAACTAGTTGAGATTTTTCTCACCTAAACTAGCATTCAAGTCACAGGCTTGACACACCTGATTAGTTGCAGCACCAATTGTACAGGTTGAATATACAGTTTATAACGGAGTGCTCCCCACAAACCCTTTAAACTTTACTTCAAGAATAGACAACATTGTGGCTATTGCAAAGAATCACCCTTTCTTCTCGAAATCCCAATTGGAGAAGGTGTGACCGCCGCCCCAGTTCTTAACAGGTCGTGGGACCAACAATCCAAAAGTAAAGAAATTGATGTGGACTCGATAAAAGGCAGTCCAGTGGATTCTTTGCAAGCTTGGCTCAAACCTTACAAGAGAAAATCTAAAAACCTAAGCACGACCTTCCTATGGTGTCTTCAACAGGCCGTTTTTATTCTGGAGATCCAACTAAGTTAAAGGAGTTCTTAGGTTCAATAACTGGGCATTTTGCTTTTCGACTACCACAATTGCCCAAGACCATGCTAAGGTGGGCTCCTTCACCAGTCTGGTCTTTGTGGGCCACACCTTTGGTAACATCAAACGATCAATGCCTGAAATTACACAGACCTACACAGACTAACTTACACCTTTAAACAAATGTTTGAAGAAAGAGATTTCGATTTCACTGCAGAGGAAGCCCTCTTCAATACTCAACAAGGAAATGCTAATGTCCTTACTCTTTTTACTAAGTTTAATCAATTAACCACAGTAACTACATTGGTGGATAGAAGTTTAATGACATCATTCCACAGAGTTTGATGCGAAAAAATAAATAGGAAAAATGTATCCACTCTGTTCAACTCTGGCTCTTTTGGTGTAGCATCGCTTAAGAGAGCGAAAAACAAAAAATGTCTCCCCAGAATCCCCTTGCAGTTAATTAGCTACGGGGAGCAGAGCAATATTATCAATTGCCCCATTGAAGATAGTGGATTTTTGTGTTTCCTTACCCTGCCTGTCCCAAACTAAAATGGTGGCTACAGGAGTGATGGGATAGCTTCCTGTTTATTTTTTTCCAGTGTTTTAGATTCAGTCTTCCTTTTTGGTATCCTTAGTTTTTTCCAACAGATTGTCTTCCAGCTTTCTTCTCTTCCTTGGTCTTCTATTGAAGATTTTCTGAGGAACCATCCAGCAATTATTTATCCAGGAGTTTTTTTTTATGTCATTAGGTTTTAGCCTCCTTTGGGGCTCAATTGTGAAGTCAACTGTTGTATAGGCAGAGGATACAGCGTACTTACTAGAAAATGGTGCCACCTCTGTATCCAGCCCTCAAAAGGACCATGTGCTACTCAATAGTCTCTTAGATTTGGTCTCCACAACATGTCTTAGATATTAACTTGCTTCTTTTGCATTGGCCTTGTGTTAACGACCTGCACACAGGTGCTGAAATTTGTCTGTATTCTCAATATGTCTGTATTCGTTAGCCAGTAGTAAAAGGTAATTCAATTATACACTACCTTTCCAGCACTTTTATGATAAGTTGGTTGGCCATTTTAGGTTTCATGCTCATGAATTAGGTCCTTTTTTAGATGAACTTCGCTTGCTACCTGTGGATGCCCGGGTCAAGTTTGAAATATTCTGTAGGGATCATAACATCATTTATGGTACTGGTCCTCTTTCATAAGGCAGAACCTGAAAATGTCCATGACAGATATGGTTCTTTTATCTCAATCTTGTTACTTCTTGCCAATCCCTGGCTATCCTCTGAAAAGACTTGTTGTTACAGCCTCCTCAATACTAAGTCTTAAGTTGGCTTATATTAGAACCAGGCCCGGTTCCAGGAATATTTATTTGGGTGGGCCAAAGGTACATTCGGGTGGGCCACTGCTGGCCCGATTTATCGCTTATATATCTAGCCAGGCCTGCTTCTGGGCCCTCCTTTCTCTCCTTAGTCTTACAAGGCACAGTAAAACGCACTCTTTTCAAAGTGTCTTTATAAATGTTATCACTGTCAAAAAGTGCTTTTCTTCCATGTAATGTCCCTTTGATGGGAAGAGGAGGTTTCTAAGGTGGGAGTATCAAGCAAGTGACACTATGACACTACTCGGGCTCCCTCTGTGCGAGCCTTCACGGAGAAACCCTCTTCATTACTACGTCCCCCTGACCCCTGACTCTGCAGCGCACTCCCCAACAGGCTTGATTATCCACTTTTCTACCACCCCTCTCCATTACACCTTATTTCACAGCTGACCTTGTGCCCCAGCCTCATATCACCCACCATTCAGTTCCACTTTCATTATTCCCAGTAAAAAACAATAGTAAAATCACCTTTAAACTTGAAACATTATTATTATTATTAAATTTGTATGGCGCAACAGCTACCTGGAGGTTTCCCGGCGCCCTGGACCTCAGCTAAGAAAAGGAAAAGTCTAGGAAATTATTGATTAAATAGCCATGTCTTAATGCCTTTGCGAAATGTAACATAATTCTGTTCATGACGAAGCGATAGTGGTCGCGAATTCCACAGTGCAGGTGCTAACTGAGCAAAGGAACGACCACCCATCCAGGCTTGTTTGAATCTTGGGAACACAAATTTAGTCTGCTTCGACGAGCGAAGATGGAGAGTGGGGATGTATTGTTTAACCACCTCACAGAGATAACTGGGAGCCTTACCAGTGTTGATTCTGTGCATAAAACAAAGTGCTTTGAATTTAGAGCGGTTGCCAATCTTTAGCCAGTGTAAATCGCGGCGGTAGCTTGTAATGTGGGTCAATCTAGGAAGACGGAATAAAAGTCTGGCTGCAGCGTTTTGAACAATTTGCACCTGACGAGTAACATCTTTATTGGCCCCTAAGTATAAGACGTTCCCGTAGTCCAACCTTGACACAATCGAGGCTTGTACTGCTGTCTTTTGTGCCCCTTCAGGTAGCAGCCATAGAATTTTTCTCAGCCATTTTAGGATGGCGAAGCATATTGAGGTGGTCTTAACTGCTTGTTGTCGCATGGACAATTGGTCATCAATAATGATGCCCAAGTTGCGAACAGACTGCGATGGTTGAGGAGTAGGACCCATTTGGGTCGGCCAATGCTGTCACCCCGATAGCTCCTTCTGTTCACCAAAGATGAGAAGCTCTGTTTTACCGCTGTTTAACTTCAATTTGTTGGAGTGCATCCATTCAGCAATCTTTTGAAGTCCTGTTTGAAGAGGGGACACCTTAGACTTGTCTGTTATACTTAGCTTTGGTGACTTCCCTGCTACTCAGCTGGTGTGGCTCTTGGAATGCCTGATGACATAATAGAATCCTGGGTGCCTGGCTTGTGTGGAGTGGCAGTTGATGGCAGGCAGGCTGAGTGGCAGGGAGGCCGCTCCTGGTGGGATATTTGTTATCATCCTAACTTATGATCTTGAACTTGAACTTGGAACTAAGCTTTATTAAAACCAACGTGTGATATATACCTGGCTCAAGGACTTCTTTATTTACAACATTTTTGGTGACGATTGGAGAAACTACAGCCTAATGAAAACGGCCTATATATCTAAAAGAACCTACAGCATGCAAGAAACAGAAAGTAATAAGGAACCTACGAAAGAGAAGAGCCTGTGTATTTAAAGAAGCAACAAATTAATATTGAAACTACAGAAACAAGCACTGGCGTTGCCAATAGGTCTCGCATTAGGAAAGTTTAACCTATTGGTATTGTAAATGACATAAACTTTCCTAATGCGAGACCTATTGGCAACGCCAGTGCTTGTTTTTATTCCATTCCCTCACTGCCTGGACGAGCCCAGAAGTGCTAGGGTCGGAGGCAGAAAATCAAGGAGTGTGGCAAATGGCCAGAGGGGAGGAGAAGCCGCAGAGCGCACGCTGGGCGAAGCCCTTTGATGTGCTGTGCGGCCGGGGGCAGGAGAGCTGAGATAGCGTGTTAGGGGAGGAGAAGCCGCAGAGCGCACGCTGGGCGAAGCCCTTTGATGTGCTGTGCGGCCGTGAATGCGCATGCTTGTTTGCTCACGTGATTCACTTGAACTTAAAGAAAACCGCACTCATGAAACCCTTGGTTTCACGAGTTTTTTGAGCACTTGAATTCTCGCTCCATCAATGCGCTTGCGCGCATCGATGGGTCGCGAGACCTAAAAACGGAAAAAGGAAAAGAAGCGCCCTGGTTAGCCCCACTAGTGTCCTTTGTCATCTGGACAGCCTGTAACCCCAGGGTGTTTGCGTTGAAGGTATTAATCTCCTGTCAATTATGGTGACGTTTATTGGGTGCCACACACAGAGAAGAAGCGTCAGGAGAAGCGATTGTTCTGGAGAGGAGTGTGTCAAACCTATCTGGAAAAGAATCCTAATTGTTGTCCTCAGCGAGTGTTGAGAGTTATCTACAAGGGAAGGGATTACTTTGCAGGCAGTGTTGGATAACTGCGTTAAAAATATGCTGCAGTAATGGAAGTGGTTTACTGGAGTGTAGCTGATCTGTTGGAGAGGAGTAAACTGTATTCTGTTTTAGTTTGTTACATCTCTTTTAAAACTGCGTGTTTTCCAGTTAATGAAAAGCAGATGTACTTGTAATTCAGCAAACTGAGAGTAATTAATCATCGTTTATGTGTGAGAAAAGAAGGCTGCACGAGCGCATTTAACTGTTGTCCGAGACTGTCACCGTCTGTTAAAGATCACGGACTAATGTTATTGTAAGCGCAGCCCTCACGTCTGGAAAGAGTTTTATTTAAATATCAAGGCATCCTTAAGGTGCGGTTCACAGTTGATGTGTGGAGATATGCGGAGAGCCCAGCATCCAGCCCAAGTTATTTATTCACTCACAAGCCTGTTACTATTTTATGAGAAGCTGCGCACAGTTGATTTGCGAGGATATGCGGTGAGCCAGTGTTGGTGTCATTTTATTTTCACTGCGCAATGGCTAACATCTCAACTGTCATGTTTTATTTTTTTTTAAAGTGCGCGAGCAACATATTGCGCCTGGATTTTACCTTGTGTCCGCTGCAAGGACGAATTCTCTGCTCTTTGTGACGTCATGGGGAGGTTAGCAATGCCGCCCCCTCACGTTTTCCACCACTGGCGTGCCGAGAGCCACCCGGTGCGCTTGTTATGCGTGACACCATTTTGACACTGACATCGAATGAGAAATTTCCTAGTTACCACAAAGGAAAGTTTCAATTCTATTAAGGAGGCGGAGGCGAGGATTTTGCTAGTCCTTTCTCCATTTTATTGGACAGCAAGTTAGTAGTAAAAGAAAAAACATCACATCCAGGACTACCCAAACCAACATGGCAGCGGTAGGCCTGGTAACGTAACAACCAATCAGAGTCCAACAGTTCGTATATATGGAGTCCCAGCTGTTAGTCCTTCCTCTTTCGTGGGAGCTGCCGCAGGGAAGAAGTCATCCATCCACTAGTCCGTTTTTTGATCGGAGCCTAGGGAAGAGAACCAAATAATAATATCTCGTCCAGAACAATGTCGAAGAATTCAAGAACATTGCAATGGAGTAGAAGAACGAAATGCAGATATAACTTAATCAACATTGCACAGCGTAACGATGAAAACATTAAAGCTCAGAAAAAAGGTATACTCCCTTAGACGAAGTAACAATCATATTCCAGTTACGGGAGGGCAGGCTCGATAAAGCCTGGGTGGGAAAATCCTCGCCTCCGCCTCCTTAATAGAATTGAAACTTTCCTTTGTGGTAACTAGGAAATTTCTCATTCTATGTCAGGGAGCGGAGGCGAGGATTTTGCTTGTTCAAAGCCTACTCACCACCAACGAAGCAGCTTCATGGATTGGTTTAAAGTAGAACTTTTTGAAAGTCGAATCTGAGGACCAATCCGCAGCATTCATGATATCTTCCAGACGTCCACCTACCTGAATAGCCTTGGAAGCCATTGCACCTCTAGTGGAATGAGCCCCAAAGTCAGTGACGCTAATCCCAGCTTCAGACATTATCCACCTGACCCATCTGGCAATGGTGGGAGAGGAAACTGCCTTGAAAGGCTTCTTAATCGCTATAAGTAATTGTCTTTCGCCCGGAGGGCGGAGCTCAAGAGTAACATCCTCATATGTCTTAAGGCAACGAACAACACAGAGTTTTGGCGAATCTGGGAAAGCCGGGTAAGTTACTGACCTGGTATTACATTTAGTTCTTCTGGAAACAGTAAATGTAACCCCTTCTGGGGTAAAAACCCTGGCTGACACGTCCAGAGCACGAACATCTGAAGCACGTTTACATGATATCAAGCAGAGGAGAATCGCTAATTTGGCCGAAAGCTCCTTGCGGGAAAGGTATTGATTATCCTGCCAGGACTTTAGAAAATTCAAAACCACATTAACATCCCACAAACCTGAATAACGAGGTTCTGGAGGACGCGAAAGGCGAATACCTTTAAGGAGTTTACAAACCCAAGGGTGCTCACCAACCGGAGAGCCATCAACGAGGGCATGCCCAGCAGAAATTGCCGACCTGAAAGAGTTAATGGTGCTATACGCCAGTTTCTGCTTGAAAAGATCAGCGAGGAAGTTAATCACATCTGTGACAGAGGAGCCCATGGGATCCAGGTGTTTTCCCACACACCAACGAACCCATCTGTTCCATGCCGATCTATACCGCTTAGTGGTGTTAGGAGCCCAGGCTCCTCGAATGAGGAGCTCAGCGTCTCTCGAAAGCGAGTCACAAGACCAACGTCCCCTGAAATCCTCCATGCCATGAGACGTAGATGGCCCTGGAGAACCAGCGGATGTGGGTGACCCAATGGATCCGTCAGAATGTGGTCGAACGACGGAAGCCGAAGAGGCTTGTCCCAGGATAGTTCCAAAAGAGAAGGGAACCAGCATTGAGCTTTCCAGATTGGCGTGATCAGAATCAGAGAAGCTCTCTGCCTGCGGACTTGAGCCGCCACCCTTTGAATGAAAAGGAAGGGGGGAAACGCGTAAGCTGGAAACAGGGACCAGTCCTGTAGGAAGGCATCCACTGCTTCCGCCCCCGGATCCGGTTTCCAGCTGTAGAAACGGGGAAGCTGGGCGTTCCATCTGGACGCAAATAAGTCCATTACTGGAAGACCCCAAAGGTCCGAAATTCTCTGAAATACTGAAGGATCCAGTCTCCAGTCGCTGGCATCCCGGAAATTCCTGGATTGCCAATCCGCAACAGTGTTCAGATCGCCTGGGAGATACTCCGCCGTGACAGAGATCTGGCGAAGAAGGCAATAGTTCCAAAAGTCCTTCGCAAGGTCCGCTAGAACCTTGGAGTGCGTGCCTCCCAACCGATTGATGTACCTGACCGCAGTCGTGTTGTCCATCCGAAGAAGCACACAGCACGAAACCTTGGTCGAGGTGAAGGAGCGGATGGCGAACGAGCCCGCAAGGAGCTCCAGACAGTTGATATGGAGGTGAAGTTCCTCCTCTGTCCATCTGCCGCCCACCGAGAGGGAGCCGCAACGGGCACCCCAACCCTGGCGACTGGCGTCTGACTCGATCACCAGATCCGGACGGGAACCAAAAATCGCCTTCCCGTTCCAGGCATCCATGTGATCCAACCACCAAAGGAGTTCCGATCGGGCTTCCAGATTCAAGGAAATCAGTTCCGAGTAAGTAAGACCCTTGCGGAGGTGAAATGCCTTCAGCCTCTGAAGAGCCCTGTAATGAAGAGGGCCTGGAAAAATGGCCTGGATCGATGAAGAGAGTAAGCCCACAATCCTGGCCAGTTGGCGGAGGGATACTCGATCCCGCCGAAGAACCTTGCGAATCTCCTTCTTGATCTTGGAGATCTTTTCGGAAGGGAGGTGAAGAGTCGCATCCGTAGTTATGATCAGAAAGCCAAGGAAAGTCATTTCCTGTCGGGGAAAGAGGTCCGACTTCTGGGCATTGATGATGAATCCCAGAGACTGAAGGAGGGTTATAGTAACCTGAAGATGGTGAAGAAGGAGGTCCTTGGACTGACACATTAAAAGAATGTCGTCCAGGTAAACAATCATACGAATCCCTAGGGTCCGGAGATGTTCTACCACCGGACGCAGGAGTTTGGTAAAGCACCAAGGTGCTGAGGAAAGACCAAAGGGAAGCGTAAGAAATTCGTAAACCTGATTCTTCCACAGAAACTGGAGGAATCGACGATGAGGAGGAAAGATTGGAACCGAAAGATAAGCATCTTTCAGGTCCAAGCGAACCAGCCAATCGTTCTGTAACAAAAGGTCCCTCAGAAGATGGATGCCCTCCATCTTGAAGTGTCTGTAAACCAACCACTCGTTGAAGGAGCGGAGGTTGATTACTGGTCTGAACCCTTTGCCTTTCTTTTCCACCAGGAAGATGTTGCTGAGGAAACCGTTTGGGTGAAGCGCCGAGGGGATAATGGCGCCTTTTTGTAACATCGCCCGAACCTCCAAATCGACAAGTTCTTGGTCTGAAACAGAAAACACTAGAGGACGAGGACGAGAAAGCTGAACAGGGGAACCGTAGAATTCGATGTGAAACCCCTGAACCGTCTCCAGCACCCAAGGATCTGAAGTTATTGACGCCCAGGCCTGGGGAAACAACGCTAACCTTCCCCCCATTTGAACCAGAGAGATGATTCGAAACCTTACCATTAAATCCTCTGGAGTTGGACTGGAATCCACCACGTCCTTTGCCTTGGCCTCTGCCACCTCTGGAGGGGTAAAAGGTACCCTGTCGTCCATCATTCCAGCCGTTATTTCGTTTGTACTGGCCTCTATTGGGGCCTTGCTGGACCTGACGGCCGGAAGAGCGACCCCTGCCTCTGCCGGCCCCGCCAAAAACCTTTCTGGGGAAGAATTTTTTCATCGAAGCCTGAGCCTTGTCCAGAGCCGAAAAGGTTGCCACAAACTTCCCCAACTCCTTAACAAAGGGGTCCCCAAACAAAGCACCCTGTGCAATAGGGCCTGCCTCCGAAGACGACAACTCCCCTAATTTCGGGTCAATCTTAAGCAGTAAGGAACGTCGCCGTTCTGCAGAGAGCGCGCAATTGGCATTGCCAAGAAGGCACATTGCCCGTTGCGACCAACCAGCAACGTCATCAACAGACATCGGTAAGCCCGACTCCTTAGAGCGTTGGGCTGTTTCAATAATTTTAGTGAGAGGGCCCACCACATCTAGGAGTTTATCCTGACAGGCTTTCCATGACCTATCAATACCCTTTTTAGGGTCTTTGATATATTTGGCGAAGAAGGTACACAACTTGGGATCTATCTCAGGGGTGCAAGCCACTCTAAAGGGAAGGGAAGGGCGAGGGCACTCAGAGCGCAGACGGAGTCGGACATCCTGAGGTAAAGGCTGTCGAAGCTTAGCTGCGACATAATCAGCAGTAGACTGCTCAGGAAACCACTCCGATGACCTAGGTCTTACAATCGTAGATGGGTCAAACATATTAGGAGGCGCAAGATCACCCTCCGTAAGACTAGGAGCACTGGGCTTAGGGCGCCAAGACCTGCTCACATCAGAAAAATCCTCTGAGGAAGCATCCTCATCCTCATCTACGTATTCGTCCTCCTCATCATATCCCTCAAAGGGGGACCCTTCCTCCGGGTCAAGGTCCTGGGTGGCAAAACCACCAGTCTCTCCGGGTGATTCTTCCCCCCGGTAGGGTGCGCTTCTAAGCGTGCGCGCACTCTTACGGAACACTTCAGATAATTTACTGAAGCCCTCCAGGTGCCCCGCGTCACGCTTCCTGGCCGTACGTGGTAGAGCACACGGAACACCACTGGACCCTGCCCCACTGTCCCCAAAAACACCAGTATCATTCTTAAAAACATGGGCAGACAGTTTGTTTACACTGTCCTGCAGAGGTGCCAGAGCTTGGGCTATCGCCGAAGAGAGAAGCCTGTCAACCTCCGCAGGAGGGTGTAAAGGGGTCAGTTGTGGCTGAACATTAGGAGCCACCACCTCAACAGTTGAAGGACTTGACTGCATATTAGCAGAGAAACTGGTACCCATACACGAACACCCCAACTAAATACAAGGGGAAAAAAACCCTTCACACAGGTACCAGGCAGGCTAACACAATAGGAAACCTGAAACACCAAAATTCTGACAGAAAAAATAATTAATTTAAATAATTTCAGTCAGAAAAATACTTCTTGCCGTCAAAAACGGCGTCCGTGTGAGGGAAGAGGCCTGAAAATGACAGAAGCGCAGTGCCTCAGCGCGTTTCTACTCAAGCGCGAAGAGCGCTGAGGAGAACAGCTGATCGGCGTCAGAAGCCGACACCAAGATCGCGCACGCGCGAAGAATGAACGCTCGGGCTGAAAGCCTACCGCGTTATGGAAACACAGCCTACAATAAGGCAAAGTCAAATACAAATAATCGCTATCAAATAAAGCTGTCAACAATCACACAAAAATCTGCCACGACAAAGATATGAAGAGCGTGACTTATCTTGCCGAGGCAGCAATGGAGAAAGAGGAAGGACTAACAGCTGGGACTCCATATATACGAACTGTTGGACTCTGATTGGTTGTTACGTTACCAGGCCTACCGCTGCCATGTTGGTTTGGGTAGTCCTGGATGTGATGTTTTTTCTTTTACTACTAACTTGCTGTCCAATAAAATGGAGAAAGGACTAGCAAAATCCTCGCCTCCGCTCCCTGACATAGAATTTATGTTGGAGTGTTTGTTTTGCCAGTCACCAGGGAAATAATCCTGTGGAGGAACTACAAGACTTTTTGGGAGATAATCGGAATCTAGTGGCAGAGAGAGCTGTCTGGCAGTAACCCTTTTAACAACATGCAAGCCTATTTGGTGAGGTTGTCGCAGCCAATGGAGGTTGTTTGTTTTCGGCAGGCTTGTGTTTATTTATAGAATGGACATTACAAGGGGTTCACGCATAGAAGACATTTTCATCTTTACTGTTCCCTGGTGTTCTGCAATTTTTTTCGAGATGGTACACCTACTGGCATGTTAAGGACAGCGTTTTCTGTTTCTTTGGAGACCTCGGATGAGAGACCGCTCACCGGTGCACGAGACTTTCTCTTTCATTATATTGCTGGTCACTATAATGTTTGTCTTGTTGTGTGTGTGTTGGTTCAGGGTCATAGTTTATGCCTAAGGTCTGTATCAGTGTTTTTTGCACAGTGCAGCCATCTTAGGGGAGGTCATGGGTGATGATAGTACTTGGGGCGTGTAGTGTCTAAGTGCTGTTTAGTTTAGGTGCTGAGTGGTGAGTGCCATACTATAGTGTATTTGTGGGGTGGTTAGTGTCTCATTGCAGTTCATTTTGGGGTGGTGAGTGCCTTGTGCAGTTTGTCTTAGGGCGGTGAGTTCCCTATGGTGGTGAGTGCCTTGTGCAGTTTGTCTTAGGGTGGTGAGTTCCCTATGGTGGTGAGTGCCTTGTGCAGTTTGTCTTAGGGTGGTGAGTTCCCTATGGTGGTGAGTTTGTGGGGTGGCGAGTTTACGGTGTAGTTTGTTTAGGGTGGTGAGTGCCCTATGGTGGTGCGTCTTTGGGGTGGTGAGTGCCCTGTGCAGTCTGTTTTAGGGTGGTGAGTGCCCTATGTAGTTTGTTTAGGGTGGTGAGTGCCCTATGTAGTTTTTTTAGGGTGGTGAGTGCCCTATGGTGGTGAGTTTATGGGGTGGTGAGTGCCTCGTGCAGTTTGTGGGGTGGTAAGTGCCCTATGGTGGTGAGTTTTTGGGGTGGTGAGTGCCCCGTGCAGTTTGTTTTAGGGTGGTGAGTGCCCTACGTAGTTTGCCTTAGGGTGGTGAGTGCCCTATGTAGTTTGTGAGGGTGGTGAGTGCCCTGTGGTGGTAAGTTTATGGGGTGGTGAGTGCCCCGTGCAGTTTGTGGGGTGGTAAGTGCCCTATGGTGGTGAGTTTTTGGGGTGGTGAGCGCCCTGTGCAGTTTGTTTTAGGGTGGTGAGTGCCCTATGGTGGTGGGTTTGTGGGGTGGTGAGTACCCTGTGCAGTTTATTTTATTTCTGGAAGTTTACTAGATTTTCATGCATTTATTGTTATGCTAACTAGTGTCATTTATGCTTGTTTTAATTTTTTTTCCTGATGGAGGGGGATGGGCAATGTAAATGTTAAGTTTGAAAATGCATTGCTTATTTTGGGAGATAATGTTTTTCTCTTTAGAATGCAATGTAAATGATTTCTTTTCACTATGCATTCGTGTTAACCCTGACACCCTTGGCGTGGTTTTTCCCCTATATTTTTGCCTCTGCCTCCTGTATTTTTGATGCTGTGCTGGATTTCGTTTTTGCTGGTTTAGATTCTTTGGACACTCTGCCACTGCTGATTAGTGCCAGAGTGTAAGTGCTCCCTATGTAAAATATCATATTGATTGGGTATACCTGATTGGCATATTTGTATCACCATGAAGTCCCTAGTAGAATGCACTGTGTGTGTCAGGGCTGGTGATGACAAATGCTACTAGTGGGCCTGCAGCGCTAATTGCGCCACCCACATAAGTAGCCCTAAAATGGTGTCTCAGACCTGCCACCGCAGTGCTTGTGTGCAGTCAGTCAACTGCAATGTCCTCCTGGCCAGTTTCCCCACTGGCTGGGCCTAACCCTTCCCTTTATGTACACATTGGTCACCCCTATGGAAGGCTCAAGGTACCCCCCTGGGCAGGGTGCAGTGTATAGGAAAGGTAGAGCATGTACTAGTGCAGGTAACATGCTCTGGTAGTGAGCAGCAGCCATTTTGCGTGCTCACTGCTGCAAGGTTATCTTGCTCCATAGACTAACATGGGGGAGGCTGGTCCCAATGGATACCAGCCTATCTTCTCATAGGAACAAGATGGGACATAAGTGATTGATATCCCTGAACTCAGAATTTAATAACACATCTTTTAGGAAAGGTTGTTTTTAAATTCTGTGTTTGAGAACAGT
This sequence comes from Lissotriton helveticus, assembly GCF_964261635.1. Classification (NCBI taxonomy): domain Eukaryota; kingdom Metazoa; phylum Chordata; class Amphibia; order Caudata; family Salamandridae; genus Lissotriton; species Lissotriton helveticus. The sequence continues at coordinate 318,201,130 of NC_136061.1, forward strand.
ACTTTTAGAAAGTGGCTGTTCTCTTGTCTAACCCTTCTGTGTGCCTGGGCCTGCTTGTGGATTGACTGTCTGGTTTGAGGGACAGGGGCTGGGGAGCCCCCAGGAGGTTGACTGAGTCAGCCCGTGCTTGAATGGCTGCATCTGCAACTAGAGTGGTGGGAGGAGATAGCACCTGGGAGTGAATAGGGCTGTGCCTGCCTGCCACAATGCTGGCTCCACCTCCCGCTGGGTGACTGTCACCTCTGCCCCTCACACTGAAAGGAGGAAGGAAGCCAGGAAGCCCAAGTGCTCCAGCAACACCCAGAACTGGTTTATACCGGGCTCAGGGCCCACTTGCACAAAGACTTCAAAGACTTTTAGGGGTATAAGAGAAGGACCCCTGACAACAGAAAATCAGATTCTACAATCAAGAGGAACCTCTGCCAGAAGAAGGACTGCTGAAGGAACTGAAGGAAGACTGCCTTGCTGTGTGCTCTAAGGGCTGACCTGTCCTGCTATCCAACTGAAGGAAAGAAGAAGAAGGGCTTTGCTGTGCCCCTACCTGCTTGAACTACCAAGACTTTGCTGTGTGCTGTGTCTCTGCAAGAATCTCCATGGGCCTGAGAAGAGCTGGCCTCCTGTCCTGGAACCCAGGGTTAAAAGGTTCCCAAGCATTTCCAAACTGCTGAGAAGATCGTACTGTGGTTTGCTCTCAGCGCGTGTTTCTAACTGCTGGCCGTGGGAGAAGATCGATGTGCTCATCGGCACATATTCAGGGGTGACAGGAGGATCGTGGTGCCTCCCTGCGTAGAGAATCACCCCCGACGATCTGGTGGCTTTGTAAGCGGTCCAGCCGCGACCTGTGCCCTTAAATTAATTTGCCGCCTTTTCACCGCCGCCGCCCGGGGCCAGAAACACCCTAAGAAGTTCACCGTCCCTTGCCGGGGCTGCGGAGATGGAGATCGAAGCCGCCGCTCTCCCATTGGCCAAGGGAAACGAGCCCCCTCAGTGAACGCCGCGCTGGGATTGGCCCAGCGCCGCCGCGTCATCTTCGAGTCCGCGCACTGATTGGCTGCCGGCTTCCGCGTCATCAGGGGCTTGTCCCGGGAGCCGCACTGCCATTGGCTGACTCCCGGGTGTCTGCAGGGGCTCGTCTGTAGAGCCGCAACCTCACTGGTCTGTCCCCTAGGAAGCCTCGCCGAAAGACGCTGGAGCCGAGCTCGAGGCGGAAGAGTGACCTGACCTCACCGAGGGAGCAACACGAGTATATATCGCCCCCGGCCTGCCGTCCCAGAATCGAAGTGCCAGGTTAGCTCCCCGCCGCTCGCTGGATTGTCGAGAGCGGGCGGGGAGCTGATGGGACTGGCCGGGGAATTGTGGAAGGCTCATCCTCCGCCAAGGCTGTCCATAACGGAGCAACACGGTGAGGCGCCCTAGCGGGGCTTGTGCAGAGCCAGCAAAGAGCTGACTTTGAACTACAGCACAGCAGAATTATTTTGGTAATAATTTTTAGAGACTTGAGACCATCTTTAAGGAAAGAACTTCTTAGCAACTAAGTGCAACCATTAACTAAGTGCAACCATCAAGATTACGTGCAACCATTGATTAATGACAATCATCTTGTAACTGTTTATTTTTACTGCTGAAACTAGATAAAGTTATATTTTTACATATACTTACATGTGTGGTCTACCTTTGTGGAGTACTGTGTAATTATTGTGGTGATTGAGTGCAAATACTTTAACACATTGCCTTGGGGGTAAGCCTGTCTGCTCGTGCCAAGCTACCTAGGGGGTGAGCAGGGGTTATCTACTGTGTGTATCCTTCTACCCTGACTAGAAGTGAGGGTCCCTACTTGGTCAAAGGTACTTACCTCTGCCAATTAGAGACCCCCAGTTGTAACATTTGTATATCTTCATTGTATATTTTGATGGTTGTTCACATTTCCTTCCTTCACTTGTGAATTGTTGTTTCCCTAAGGAAGGGGGATATGTTATACTTAGCTTTGGTGACTTACCTGCTACTCAGCTGGTGTGGCTCTTGGAATGCCTGATGACATAATAGAATCCTGGGTGCCTGGCTTGTGTGGAGTGGCAGTTGATGGCAGGCAGGCTGAGTGGCAGGGAGGCCGCTCCTGGTGGGGTATTTGTTATCATCTTTACTTATGATCTTGAACTTGAACTTGGAACTAAGTTTTATTAAAACCAACGTGTGATATATACCTGGCTCAAGGACTTCTTTATTTACAACATTGTCATCTGTAGATAAAGAGAAGACAAGCTGGGTGTCGTCTGCATAGGAAAATATTGTAAGGCCCGCTTCTTCTGCTATAGTTGCTAAGGGGCTAATGTAACCATTAAAAAGCAGTGGACTTAAAATAGAGCCTTGGGGCACTCCATGAGGGGAAAGGAGAGAGCTGCAATTATTATTCTTAGTGAAAACCTGGAAGGTACGATTCGATAAAAAACTCTCCAGCCATTTCAGAGCAGTGCCACCAACACCCTTCGATTTAAGAGTTTGGACCAGGGTCACATGTGATATGGTGTTAAAGGCGGCACTCAAATATAGTAGTATGAGTGCCACTGTGCTACCCTTATCCAATCTCAGACGAATCGTTTCCAACACTCCCAGGAGTGTTGCCTCAGTTGAATATCCTGCTCTGAACCCAGATTGGGACAAATGCAAGAGATTCTGGGAATTCACAAATTCCGTCAGTTGATTATTGACATGCTTTTCTAAAATTTTGGGAAATGCAGGCAGCAGTGAGACAGGGCGAAAATTGGAAAAGACTTCTGGATCAGCTTTCGCTTTCTTCAGTAAGGGGAGAACCATTGCGTGTTTTCAAATGTCCGGCACCACTGCTTCCTCAATTGAGGCATTAAGAAGTTCCCTAATCCTATTTAAGATCTGTGGATACAGTTTTTTTAGAATGTGTGCAGGGAAAGGGTCCTTCGGGGAGCCCGACTTAATACTATTTAATATATCCATAAAAGATGTTGTATCTAGCAGTTGCCAACTAGTAAGTATGTTCCCAGAAGATTCTACCGGCTCACTAAGAGGGGTGGGAATTGCTAACGTTTGAATGGGTTCAGAGCTCTGTTCTCCGTTTGTACTAAATTCGGTATCAATTTTCTCAATTTTCTCATTGAAATAACTTGCTAGCTGTTCACATTGTGTTACCGATAGTTTTGGTGGTTCTGATTGGTGAGCTGCACCCGACAGTTCTTGTACAACTTTAAAGAGAAGTTTCGGATTATTTTGTACAGCCAGAAAGTTATTTTTAGTATATTCCGTCCTTGCCGTCTTCCATAGTGACTGGTAGGCTTTAATGGCTTGCTTGTAAGACAGTTTTTCCGCCGGTGCATAATGCTTTCTCCACTGCCTCTGTAACACCTTATATCTCGTTTTTTCCGCTTTAAGTGTCTCCGAGAACCATGGGGCTGGAGGACGATGGTACCTCGGTTTGTTCTTAATTAGCGGAATGAGTGTATCTGCAGACGCAGTTAACCAGTTGTTGATGATATTCGTATCTGAGATTTTGACTTCTTTTAAGTCTGGTTTCGAATTAAGCATTTAGGCGTTTAAGAGGTCCATGTTAAGCTTTTTCCAATTTCTGGACCAAATTGCTTCGGCAGTGGCAAATGCTGTCTTCTGGTTCGCTACCTGCTTAAGCTTAAAGCTAACTAAGTAATGGTCTGACCAGAGTAGAGGTGTCGTAGGATCGCATGTTATATTATTTAAGTTGGAAAAGATAGGGTCTAACAAGTGTCTTGCTTTGTGTGTGGGGCCCGAATTACGTAGCGGTATATTAAGAGCGTACAAGTCAGAAATTACCGTAGAGCTAATGGAACAGTTGAGGTCATCAAGATGTAAGTTTAAATCTCCTAAAATTTAGAAATTAGTGGCTTCAAGTAAGTAAGGGGCAATGAAATCTGGGAGCGCCGCCGCCCAGGCTCCTGCTGAACCCGGGGGCGGTAAATCAGCATCCCCGAATACGTGAATTGCGGTGTGAGAGCTAATTTAAATAGGCCAGCTTCACAATTATTTAGTGGTAATTCCTCCCATTTACAAATAAATTCCATTTTAAAAATAATACCATTGCCTCCTCCTATTTTGTTTTTTCGATCCATCCTAAGGATCGTGTGTTCAAGGGAATTGCAGTAGCGATGTCAGGTCCTGAACTGTCATTAAGCCATGTTTCCGTCAGGAAAATGGCATCAGGCTGGAAATTACTTATTAAGTCATATATATCTTCTTTATGTTTTGGCAGCGATCTACAGTTTATGCTGAAAAATCGATAGTCTTTGGTAGAAATTTCCTCTTTATACTTCACACAGGGAGTAGGATTATTGTGGACCAAAGTATCACCTCTCGGAAGTTGTAAGCTCCAAGAGAGGGAGAAATTGCAACCGGGGCAAGGGGCAGAAAGATTCTCTGGTGTCAGCATCTTACAATACCTTTGGCAGTTAGGGCGAAGCTTGATGAGGTCTTCGTGGGAGTATAAGTGGGAAGGCATATTTTGAGCAGGGGGTATGGCCCCTGGTCCCGTTCGGTCGCGGACGGGCACAGGCGGGCTTGCCTTTGGCGCGCCTTCCGCCCACTGCGCGCGTCCGCTGCGCGTCGCACTCATGTGTTCCCTAAATAGTATGGGTAAAAGTAGTCCCGCCCCCTGTCCTCTAATCCGGAAGAGATGTCTTTACCTCCTTCACTCCCTCCACAACAACCAGGAAAGACTCGTGGTGGACCGGGGAGTTAGCGGAATGAACTGCGGGTGTCAGAGAAGCAGCGTTCAGTGGTGAGTGAGCAAAAGAATTTTCACAAGTTAAAAACACAGTGTGCTCAAAATAAATTGAGTTCTTTAAAAAACGGTTATCATGCCTTTCCTGTAGCACCTAACGAGTATTATTCTCCAGCGCCCCTACCTTTGGCTTAGCACGAGTCCACTGCGCGTCGCCCGCAGGTGCTCCCTAAATAGTATTGGTCATTCAAACATTGAATATAGCAGTAAATGTAATTAGCATGCAAGTATGCTCCACAATTGTCCTAATCGGCCAGCTTTAGTGCTGGTGCAAAAGTCTTCTTGACCTCTTTTTTTACCTCTTTCTCTGTAGATAACTCAACTACCACCCTCCAACTGTGTCCTTCATCTCTCCGTAGCCACTCCCCCTCACAGCTTCCGCCTCAGACTCCCCAACTACCACCCTCCACCAGTGCCCCTTATCTCTCCATAGCTCCCCCACACCCCATGACCACCTCCTCAGATTCCCTCACTGCCACCAACCACCAGCGCCCCTCATCGCTCTGTAATTCTCCCACCCCGTGACCTCCTCCTCGGATTCCCTAACTGCCACCCTCCACCAGTGCCCCTCATCTCTCTGTAGTTCCCCCCCACCCCATGTCACCCTCATTGGATTCCCTAACTGCCACCCTCCGCCAGTGCCTCTCATTTCTCTGTAGCCCCCCACCCCATGACCTCCTTCTCAGATTCCCTCACTGCTCCCTCTACCAGTGCCCCTTATCTCTCTGTAGTTCCCCCCCACCCCATGACCTCCTCTTCGGATTTCCTCAGTGCCATCCTTGACCAGTGCCCCTCATCTCTCTGTAGTTCCCCCCACCCCATGACCTCCTCCTCGGATTTCCTCACTGCCAGCCTCCTCCAGTGCCCATCATCTCTCTGTAGTTCTCCCAACCCATGACCACCTCCTCGGCTTCCCTCACTGCTCCCTCCACCAGCGACCCTCATCTCTCTGTAGTTCCCCCACCCCATGACCTCCTCCTCAGATTCCCTCACTGCTCCCTCCACCAGTGCCCCTTATCTCTCTGTAGTTCCCCTCCACCCCATGACCTCCTCATCGGATTTCCTCATTGCCACCCTCCACCAGTGCCCATCATGTCTTTGTAGTTCTCCCACCCCATGACCACCTCCTCGGCTTCCCTCACTGCTCCCTCCACCAGTGCCCCTCATCTCTCTGTAGTTCCCCCCACTCCATGACCTCCTCCTCGGATTTCCTCACTGCCAGCCTCCACCAGTGCCATCATCTCTCTGTAGTTCTCCCACCCCATGACCACCTCCTCGGCTTCCCTCACTGCTCCCTCCACCAGTGCCCCTAATCTCTCTGTAGTTCCCCCACCCCATGACTACCTCCTCGGCTTCCCTCACTGCCACCCTACACTAGTGCCCCTCATTTCTCCATAGCCCCCCCACCCCATGACCTCCACCTCAGATTTCCTCACTGCCACCCTCCACCAGTGCCCATCATCTCTCTGTAGTTCTCCCACCCCATGACCACCTCCTCGGCTTCCCTCACTGCTCCCTCCACCAGCGCTCCTCATCTCTCTGTATTTCCCCCACCCCATGACCACCTCCTCGGCTTCCCTCACTGCCACCCTACACGTGTGCCCCTCATTTCTCCATAGCCCTTACACCCCATGACCTCCTCCTCAGATTCCCTCACTGCCATCCTCCACCAGCGCCCCTCATCTCTCCATAGTTCCCCCCAACCTGTGACCTCCTACTCTGACTCCCTCACTGCCACCGTCCACTAGTGCCCCTCGTCTCTCTGTAGTTCCCCCCACCCCATGACCACCTCCTTGGATTCCCTCACTGCCACCCTCCAATAGTGCCCCTCATCTCGCCATTGCCCCTCTCTCATATCCATTCCATTTGTTGTATAGCGCTCCTCATTAGTGTAGGGTGTCGCAGTACTTTACATAACAGCACATATTATACAGACAATAAATCCGTCTACGGGGAATGTCAAATAAACCAATGAGGATTACAAGGTGTAGAAATCACGTCATCCACACTGGTGGGCAGTATATTTTACAAGGGTTTGGTCTGGGGAAGCACAAACTCAGGATTTAAAGAGTACTCCAGTGGTTGGGGGTTGGCTTTACTGATAAAAAGGTATAACTGCCCAAACAAACAATTTTTAGTAACATTAGACTGTTGAAAGAATGGAGAAGTTCTAACTATCACAACACAAAAAAGCGAAGTTTGTATGCTGCTCTTTGAGGACAGTTCATAGGTTACTGTCCTATGTTAAGATAGTAACGTCTGAACTGCAAGTAATACAAGGATATCTGTGAAAGAGGTAGTAACCCACTGAGCATTTCCCATAAAATTAAGTTTTTCTGCATTTAAAAACGACCAAAAGACAAATGGTTGCTCTGCAGCAGTATCGTAAATCACCAGTTATCTGAACAGTTTTTATTGTTGTTGTCCATCAGTGGCAGATTCATTGCGAGGGCCAAGGCTCATGTTTGGGTGGGCCGGGCTCATGTTTGGGTGGGCCCGGCCCACCGGGCCCACCTTCTAGAAACGGGCCTGATTATAACTAGTTCTTCAATCCTACCTGCTGCATTTTTAAAAAGACTACAATTTAATTTCCTCCTTAAAGTGAATTTGAGTCACTGGGAGCAAACTTTGCAATAATGGGTCTCTGCTATTCACTCATACATAGATGTTATGATCTGTAGGATGTTAACAGTAATGCGATTTTGATCAGTTCAATTTAACACTGTGAAAACAACTCTTCGAATCGGTTTTTAATTTGAAAAGATAGACGGAAAAATAACTGTTATAATCAACAACACAACATAAACACATTTCCAGCTGTGACACTAGACACATGTAATAATAGTGGTTAACTCTTTGCCCTAACCCCTTAGCCCCATAAAAAGAAACCTTAATTCTATATCTTTAACCTTATACCCTTAACCATTTAACATTACCAATAACCCTAGAACTAAACTCCTATACCCTTAACCATATACATGTAACCCGTATACCACATACCCTTAAACCTATACTCTAAACCCATAACCGTATACCATTTACCCCTATATCATGTATCCTTAACCCTGTACTCAAACACTTACCCTGTACCCTTAACTCCTATACCATATACCTTTGACCTGTACTCCAAATCCTTAACCCTACACCTCAACCCTTTAACCCTATACCCAATCCCCTTAATCATAAATACCATACTGTTAACCTCCCTACTGTATGCCATATACCTTTGACTAATACCCCTAGCCCTTAACCCATAACACCTATACCGCAAAGCCATAACCCTTAACCCAAATACCCAAAATGTAAAACCTAGCCCGATATCCTAACCTCATACCGTTAACCTATATACTGTTAGACCTAACGTCTGACCATATACCTCCAATATGTGACCTTTAACTCTTAATCCCTTAGTATGCCTGTTGTTGGAATATGGTCTATTAGTAGCGGTAAGTAGGTAGCTACCACTAGTAATAAGGCCAAAATCACAATGTAAAGCCCAGTCAAAGTCTCAATAAATGTTTCTTCTGCTCAACCCTTGGTAGCTGGCAGCGAGCAGGCAGGCTAAACTTAGGAGACTGTTGAGTAAAGCATGTAAAAACACAAATATATTAAATAAGTAAGACACAACACACAATAAAAATCCAATACCAAATTATAAAAATAGGAAATATTTGTAGGATTAAAATGACACCAAAACAATAAAAATCCAATTTAGGGAACCAGAGATATGAATTTTTAAATATTAAATACTTTATAGTGCCTAATAACGAAAAGTGCCAACTTGAGACATCTGGTCGTGCTTGACCGGGACAAAGTCAAAGTTTGAGGCAGACCAGGATGGAGGGCGGGTCAGATACACTGAGCTGTAGTCAAGTCAAGTTTTTACCTTCAGACTTAATCGTTTTCTGGAGCTTTTTCTCTGCATGTTGAGTGAGAAACCTCCTCAAGCTTGGTTCTGAGTCGACATCAATGGCTTGCTACAGGGCGAGCCCTGTGAAATCCTAGAAGTCTTGAGCTCCGTAACTTTCAGCGGGACTAACCTGAAATCCAGGCAAGGTTACTGTTCAACGTCAGCACCTTGACTCTCGATGATGGGTCGGTCCACTTATGGAACTTTGTACAAAAAAATTCTCCAAATGTCTCCATGCTACTGGAACTTTATTCAAGAACCAACCTCTGTAGGGTTATCTGAAATGGAACATGTTAGTACATAAAGGCTTCCTTCCAGTCTGTTGAAAGCTTCTTTTGTGGTTACAGGGTGGACCACAGAATGCTTTCAAGAATGGGACTCCTTCATCGATTTAGCGATCCCAAGCATGTTAATGTTATGCATTGAGTGGTGGGCCTATGAAATTGGAAGCTTCCTGGCAGGTGAGTGCTAAGCTGCTTCAATTGAAGGCAAACAATGTATAATTTATTTGGGTTTGGGATATTTAAAAATATATGTTCTCCCCCTTCAGGTATAATCAGCATGGTAGAACTTGGTGCCCAGTCTATAATGTATGAAGTGGCCACAGTTGTGTACATGGTGAGTATTTCTAGGGCTTTTTATGGTCACTGAGCCATTATCCATCATGATTAAATATATAATACATGGGATTCTGCAATCCCCATATAAACAGATGTCTCTAATTTCTTTATACTACATGGGATTCTGTAATCCTGGTATAAACATTAGTCTCTAATTTCTTTGTAATGAGTAACTTCTGGCACACCCATTCACGGATTATAAAGAAAAGACGTCAGAACTCAAATATCATAAGTTATATCAGTCAAGTTCTGATGTCACAATGCCTGCTGTGGAGGTGAAAGGCAGGTCAGGTCAGGTCGCATAACTGAAGCAGCTGTTTAAAGCAATGAAAAGGGAACATTGCATTTCTTTCTTGTGCTCTATTTCTTAGCTTATGATGACAAGCAGAGTGAACAGGTTCATTTTTTGCACTTCTTAGATAGTGAGAGAAAAGCTAGAATCTTTCTACCTGTTTCTACACATTCTGAGAAAGTGCAGATTTTCTTTTAACTTGACTTCTATTGAACTGTTTCTAATATCTGTTTGCAACAAATAACTAACAGGTTTTTAATGTGTTTAGTTTTGCACTAGTGGTTTTATTTTTATTCTTTATTTTTTCAAAAATGCTTATTCTTTCACGTGAAAAAACCATGCACCAAGGAATTAAGTGGTTTTTGGGAAAGGTGATGGTGTGACTATGTATTATATGAGATAAAGTAACCCCTGACATACATGATAATAATATTGCAAGTTACCTCGGAGTTCCATAACCTTATAAAGGGACTAGGACTTCGGCCTCGTTCCTCTATATGGTTATGAAACTCCTCAGTGACTTACTATATCCTTATAATGTACAGCAGGGGGGTGCTGCACCAAGTCACCACTTATAAAAATAGAAGTCAGAACTAGACTATGTTAAGGTTATTACAGTTGAATTCTAATGTTTCAATGCCTGCTACCAAAGCCAGCAGCCAACGTGAAAGACAAGTCAGGTCACGGAGCATATTTAAAGCAGCTGTTTAAAGCAACAAACCAAACATTGCTTTTCTTTCTTTCTGCTCTATTTTACTAGCCTACAATGATACACAGAGATACTATTTGCATTTTTTGCACTCCTTAGATACAGAAAAGTTAAAATCCTTCTGCATGTTTCGACATATTTCAGCAGAGTTCAAGGTTTGTAAAGTGCAGATTTGACATTGAACTGTGAGGGGATGTCTCCCTGTAAAGAAGAAGGTAAAAGAAAAGAGAAATAGCAATACTTGAAGTCCAAAGGTGAAATTCATAAATGTTGGCAGGTAGTGGTGATTGACACAAGCCTGCATGGACCTGAGAGAGGAAAGGCGCAAAGGGAGGTCCTTCCGCCCCCTACCAAATCTCCCACTGGCTACACAGAAAGAACCGGTGCCAAACTCCAGACCATCCTTAATCTCAGGCCAATGTATTTTCTGGCTGCCTTTAACCCAGTTAGATTAGGCAAAATGTTCCACTGCCATTTGGCGTGGGAAGACCACAAGGTGTCAGATTAAGGCTGGAAGGTGGGGTGTCTGGGGCTATTGTGCAAAGAAAACAGAGGGGCATATTTACAACGAAATGTGGGAGCGTGGTATTGAGCCAAATTTGGCAGCACCTGCGCTCTGACATTTTTAAAAAGCAGGGATGTGCCATATTTATAACAATACCTTGCACCCCTGTGTTTTACCTGGCGCTAAAATTAGCTGCCTAGAACCAGCGCAGGCACCCTTGCACCATAGTGTAAGAGTGCCTGCATTGCAAGGAATGACTGTTTATGTGCAGGAAAGGGCACATCCTGCACATAAACAATCCATAATGGTGATTTGTTACTTCTGTGTGTGCTGCAGACTGTAGCACAACTAGAAGTAGCAAATCATCATTATTTAATGATTCCTTTCTGCACATAAACAATCATTTATGGTGTCGAGCTCTTTCAATGTGTGCTGCATAATGCAGCACAGATAGAAAAAGCAAAATCGAGGAGAAATAAGGAAAATGCTACTTACCCAGTATGCATCTGTTCTTGGCATGTAGAGCTGTAGAATCACATGCTATGCATAGATCGCCATCTGGTGTTGGGCCCGGACGTTTGCACTTTGTTTTTGTTCAAAGAAGTCTTTCCATTCACAAGGTAAGTGACTCCTCCTTTCGGGGATCGTGCTCATGGGCATCAACACCATTGTTAGATTGTTTTCCTGCAGAGGGTGAGAATGGAGCAAGTAAGAGTAGAATAGAGATGTCTGTGTGTAGTTGTCTAAGTAAGATAGTACTGGAACAGATACAGGTATCTGGGGAGGTGGGTGGGTGCATGTGACTCTACAGCTCTACATGGCAAGAACAGAAGCATACTGGGTAAGTAGCATTTTCCGTTTGAGGCATGTGAGCTGTAGATCACATGCTATGATTAGACTATACAGCAGTAATCTCCCAAAGCGGTGGCTAACCTGTAGATGTTGCAGTAGTTTTAAATAGTGTATGTAAACCTGCCTGGCCCACATTAGCTTGTTGTCTGGCTAACACATCTACACAGTAGTGTTTTGTGAATGTGTGTGGTGTAGACCATGTTGCAGCTTTACAGATATCATCTATAGGAATATTTCCTAAGAAAGCCATAGAAGCCTCAGTTTTCGAGTGGAATGCGCTCTAGGGGGAATGGGTAAAGTTCTTTTAGCTTTTGCATAACATATCTGAATACATTTAACTATCTATCTGAAATACGTGATTTAGAAATGGGATTGCCTTTGTGTGGTGGAGCAAAAGCCACAAAGAGTTGTTTTGTGTTACAAAAGGATCTTTTTCTTTCTATGTAATACATCAGTGTTCTTTTTACATCTAAAGTATGAAGAGTATGTTTTGCCACAGAATCTGGTTGAGGAAAGAACACAGGCAACTCAACAGATTAATTGATGTGGAAGGCAGAAACTACTTTAGGTAAGAATTTAGGATTAGTACGAAGAACCACTTTATTTAGGTGTACTTGTAAAAATGGTTCTTCTCTGGATAATGTCTGAAGCTTACTCACTCTCCTGAGTGATGTGATAGCAATGAGGAAAGCTAGTTTCCAAGTGAGAAACTGTAGTTAAAATTTACGTAAAGGCTCAAATGGTGGACCCACTAACCAGGTAAGGACAATATTAAAATTCCACGCTGGGGCCAGTGGAAGTCTTCAAGTAATAACTCTTTTGAGTCCTTCCATGAAAGCTTTAATAGCGGTCACTCTGCAAAGGGACAGGTGTTGTCTGTTTTGAAGATAAGCAGCTATTGCAGCGAGATGTAAGCGTTTAGACGTATACGCTAAATTTGAACGTTGTAAATGTAGCAGATAACAAAATATATTTTGGGAGGAAGCATCAAGTGGATTGACGTGATTGTTATTACAATAAATAACAAACCGCTACCATTTTACTGCATACAAGCTCTTGTAATAGGTCTTCTAGCCTCTTTAATAATATTCATACAGTCTGGTGGAAGATTTAGATAACCTCTATGACTTCAGGTGCCAGATCGCAAGATTGAGAGGTTTGGGATCTGGATGTCTTATCTCTTCTTGGCTCTGCGTGAGGAAACTGGATGTGAGATATAGTTTTTGATGAGGAACTACTAATAGTTCTAAGAGGGTAGTGAACCAAGGTTGGCAAGCCCAAGTGGGAGCTGCTAGGATTAGTGTGAGGGATGTTTGCCTGGGCTTCTGAACCACTAGTGGAATGAGTGGGAGAGGGGGAAAAGTGTAAGCAAATATCCCTGACCAGTTCATCCATAGAGCATTGCCCTTGGATAACGGGTGTGGATACCTGGAGTCGAAGTTTAGGCATTTTGGGTTTTGGTGTGTGGCGAACAAATCTATGTTTGGAAAGCCCCACATCTGAAAGAAGGGGAGGAGAACTTGAGGGTGAAGTTCCCATTTGTGATTTTGTTGTCTCTGCTGTCTGATTGTCCACTCCTGGGAGATGTTCCGCTAGGAGATAATTCTTGTGATGAATCGCCCATTTCCAAATGTCTTGTGCAAGGTGTGACAGTTGCAGAGAGTGTGTTCCTCCCTGTTTCTGTATGTAATACATTGGTGTCATGTTGTCTGTGCGTATCAGGACAGCTTTGCCTATAAGGCGAGTTTAGAAGGCTTAGAGCTCTAAAAATAGTACTAACAGTTCCAGATAATGTATGTAGAGATGTTTTCCCGTTTGCCTCCACAATCCTTGAATCGTAAGAGTTTGGAGATGGACTCCCCAACCAGTGAGCGATTCGTCTGCTGTCAGCACTGTCTGTGGAATTGGATCGATGAAAGGCCGCCCTTTTGTAAGGTTGTGTGGATTCCACCACTGCAGAGAGCGATGAGTGCAGCCGTCCACCAACAACAGATCTGTTAATAGCCCGTGAGACTCATTACACTGACTTACTAGGCATTCTTGAAGGGGACGCATGTGCAGTCTTGCATAAGGAACTATCATGATGCAAGATGCCATCATTCCTAGTAGTTGCATGAATACCCGAGCTGGTAATGAGTGATTGGGTTGAAATTTGGAAATGAGAGCCAGAGTATTGTGAATTCTGGTTGGATTGGGATAGGTTAGAGCTTTTTGTGTATCCAGAGTGGCCCCTAGATATGCTTGTGTATTGGAGGGATGAATATGGGATTTTTCCAGATTGACTGTAAATCTGAAGCTGTGCAGTAAGCATACTGTTGTTTGAATGTGCTGTAGGCACTTTGGGAGAGTGCTGGCTTTGATAAGCCAGTCGTCTAAATATGGGAAGACGTGAACATGTTTTCTTTGCACAGCGACTACTGCTAGGCATTTGGTAAATACTCTGGGAGAAGTAGTTACTCCGAATGGAATTACCTTGAATTGACAATGTTGCCCAGCTATTACAAACCTGAGGTATTTGCGATGAGCGGGATGTATTGGAATATGGAAGTACGCGTCCTTTAAGTCCAGAGTGGACATAAAGTCGCCTTGTTGTAACAGAGGAAGTACCTGTTGGAGAGTGACCATATGGAAGGGATCTGATTGAATGTAGAGGCTTCATTCTCTGAGGTCTAATATAGGTCTCAGAGAACCGTTCTTTTTGGGAATTAGAAAATAAAGAGAGTACACCCCTGTCCCCTGATACTGTAGTGGGACGGGTTCTATAGCTCCTTTTTCCAGAAGTGATTGTACCTCTTGTTTGAGTAGGTCTAAATGTTCTGGAAATAGTTTGTGTGTTGGTGTTGGAATGTTTGGAGGGTTGCTTGTAAGCTCCAGGCAGTAACCAGATTGGATAATTTGTAAAACCTATTTGTCTGATGTGATTGAATTCCAGACTGGGAAAAATTGAGATAGACGTCCCCCGACCGGTGTGGGATGATCGGGGGAAAGGGGGAAACAAGTCACTGCTTGTTTGTGGCTGGGGAAGTACAGGGTGTATTACCTTTCCCTCTTCCTTTACCATTGTTTCCACGAAATCCACCTAGAAAATAACCTCTGGTAGAATGTGACTGACTATTGCCTGTATATGAGGTAGAGGACTCTTCAGTAGAAATGGACTTTGAGCCTCCCCTATAAAAGGATCGGGAAATGATCCACGATTGGATGGTGTTTGTAGCGCTGCCATAGATTTGGCAACCTCAGTGTACTCTTCATTTTTTCTAATGAAGTGTCAACCGTAGGACCAAATAAATGCTCCTTATCAAAAGGTGCATTTAGAATGGATGTTTGGACTTCTGGCTTTAAACCTGATACCCTAAGACACGCGTGGCGTCTGAGAAGAATGCTGGTATCAATAGCACGTGAGGCAGTGTCTGCTGCATCTAGAGCACACCTGATTGATGTATTGGAAATAAGTTTCCCTTCCTGAATGAGGTCATGAGCCTTGGATTTATGTTCATCTGGCAGATATTGCAGCAGTTGCTCTAGCTCATCTTAATGAGCTCAGCCATATCTTGCCAAGAGTGCTCGTTTGTTAGCTATGCGCCTATGATTGGCTGCTTGTGCTGCTACTCTCTTGCCTGAGGCATCTATTAATTTGGATTCCTTGTCGGGAGACGGAGTGTCTCCCGTTGACTGAGAATTTGCCAGTTTCCGGGATTTGAAACCACTAACAAATCTAGTGGATCCTGATCTCTAATAAAAATTGGGTCTGTTGGAGCCACCTTGTATTTTTTGTCCACTCTAAGTGTGTGTACCCTAGCACGCAATGGATCTTTGAACACCTCATCTGCATATTTTAACATACCGTTGAGCATAGGTAGTGTATGAGTAGTTTTTTGTGATGCACTTAGTGTCTCAAATAGGAAATCTTCCTCAAGGAGCTCCTTATGGAGTTGCACCTCATGATACTGTGCAGCTCTATTAAGCAATTCTGTAAACCCCACATTATAATCTGGAGGAGAATGTCAAGGTGGGTATAGATCTGGATCATTTTCGTTATTAGGATCCTTGTTATAATCTACTCAGGGGTCTGGAGCATAATCTTGTGGTACATCCCCATGTGTGCCATCATCTAGATCCCCATCGCCATCATCCTGCTGAAATGGGAGATTGTGGCTGAGGGGAATTTGTGGGTGTTATAAGAAGGTTAGAGTCAATAGGTGGAGGAGGTAAGGAAGGGGAAAGAGGTGAAGTTGACGTATTAGTACCCATATTCCTTTTCTTTAGAGGGATATGGTAAGATTCCTTCACTTCTGGTTTACTTTTCTGTCGCAGTTTTGGAGAAAGGTGTCCTGTTTTGGGGTTAATAACCAGTTCTTTTTGTTTGGGGCATGTGTTAGCAGGCTGGACGTCTAAGCTAAGCTTCTTGGATGGAGGAGGAACTGACTTTTCCTTTGGAGCCATCATTTTTTACATCAAAGATTTCGGTGTTGACATTTTCGGAGCCGAGGATTTTGGTGCGGAGCATTTCGGCTCCGATCTTTTCGGTTTCAAAGTGAATTTCGGTGCCAAAGTTTTGGAGGGATAAGTTGGACTATGTTTCGGGGCGAAGTCTTGTGTTCGGGCCCTGAAGAAGGCCGACTTGGTCCCGAGCCGGAAGCCTTAACTAGTTGTTTTGGTGCCCAGCCCGAAGGCGGGGCGTTGGAAACTTTATCACGGTGCCGACCTTAAAGAGTACTTTTTGTGACAGAGGAGTATCTTTTGTCACGGTACGCTGACCGGGTGTGATGTCCTCGGACACATCAATTTGTTGTTCCTCCTCTGCCTCGGTTCCATGTGCTTTGAGGATCTCCTGGTTGACATTTCTCCGAGCAGGTCTGGAGCGGAGCCCTTCTGTTGATACATCTTGTGACGTCGAGCCCGACGGTCACAAAGCATTGTCTTCGTTGTGTCTTCATTGTGTTCAGGTGATAAACACAAATTGCACACATTGTGAAGATCGGTGTGGGGGTTCTTGGAATGGCACCCGGGGCAGAATTGGAATGGAGTCCGTTCCATCTACTGCGAATTCGGTCTACGGGGCTAGGCCCAAGTGCCTCGCACAAGGTTTTCCGATCGAAGTTGTGGAATAGATTCGATAAGCGAAGGGAAGAATATGCAATCAAGAAACAATACTGTCAAATGTTGTGGATTGCGCACTGAGAAGAACCTGAGAACGGTGTCGAACTGGAGCACAGCAATTCACGTTCGAAACCGATGGTGGTAAAAAACAATCTAACAATAGAGTCGATGCCCATGCGCATTATCACAGAAAGGAGGAGTCAACTACCTCGTGACTGGAAAGACTTCTTTGAACAAAAACAAAGTGCAAACGTCTGGGCCCAACACTAGATGGCGATATATGCATAGCATGTCATCTACAGCTCACATGCCTTGAACAAGTATTTCTCCTCGTTTTGCCATTCTAATGCCTGCTCTTGCATGGTGTTAGTTTTTTTTTTTTAAATGTTTTTATTCCTTTAATACATAGGCAATGATGATACATATATAGAGCAGGAGCCATACAGCACGGTGTCACATTTCTGCAATTATTACCATTCACAAATGCAACAAATCTTTGCACCCCCCCAAATGCGCCCCCTTCCCCCCTACTACTCGTCAGAGCTATCAGAATCTGATTCTGGAATTGGGTCACAAATCCCCCCTCTATATGTGTTCCTGGCCGCCCAGATCTTAGCCCATTTTTTGGGGCATTTACACGTGATGTACACAGTTCTTTCGGTTACCATGGTAAGATCCATATCTCTACACCAGGACTCCAGCGTCGGTAAGTCCACTGCACCCAATTTCTGTGCGATATTCCTTTTCGCCACCATAAACCCTTGTGTGACCCATGTTTGACCATAGCATGTAAGGTCGTTCGGTTCCCATATATTGAGTAAACATCTACGCGGCTTTGGCAGCAGCGACACCTCCACTACCTGAGAAATTGTTCGTAGTATTTGTCTCCAATAATCCACTATTTTGGAGCATTCCCATATCGTGTGCATGAAATATCCCTCCTCCCCGCATCCTCTTAAACAATATGGGTGCTGTGCCTGTGATATCTTAAACAACATGGTTCTAGTGTAGTATACCCTATGTAAGATTTTAAGTTGCACTAGCCGAAGTCTTG
Organism: Lissotriton helveticus; assembly: GCF_964261635.1. Lineage (NCBI taxonomy): Eukaryota > Metazoa > Chordata > Amphibia > Caudata > Salamandridae > Lissotriton > Lissotriton helveticus. The sequence goes on from NC_136061.1 coordinate 318,218,949, forward strand.
CAGGGATTCCCACCTCCTTTGGTGAGACCAGGGCCTCCAACCACTCCGAGCCGTCTATATCACCTATCTCTGTCACCCATTTCCCCTTAAGGGAGACTGTTGGGCCTGGTAAATTGTTAATCAGTTTTCTATAGGTGAAGGACGTGGCGTGTGTTTGCATATGATCCGTCAGAAGTCGGTCTTCCAATGGGAGGCCTCAGGAACATCTGTACCGTTCGGGATCGCTGTTAGGGAATTACGGTCCCTTTGTCCCAAAGATCCCCTACCTTGGAGATACTGATAGTGTCCCACTGATTAAATCCTTTACTATTTCTCAGCTGTCCTAGCTTCTTGGCATCCCACAATAGGGTAAAATTAGTAATAACCCCTCTCCACCCTAGCCGTGCCAACGCTGTATGCCACAAGGATGGCGTATGTTTTGTAGGGCCCGCCAGCCTCATCGCTAGTCCTTTATCATATAATGCTGTGAGCATCCGATTTGCTCCCAGTTGGGCTCTGTCTGCTCTGTACGCCGGGTCATCCTGCGGTGCATGCAGCCACTGATTAATGACCTTAAGGTGTGCCGCCCAATAGTATAGTTTGAGGTCTGGAAGCGCTATGCCTCCGTCGTACCAGCTCTTATGTAACTTAGCCTGCGCTATGCGGGCTTGGCAGCTTCCCCAAAGAAGTAGTGACACCTGCGTAGCTATCTGCGTAACATACCTAGGTGGTGTATTGTCCAGGGCGTAAAGAAACCGGGGCAGGGCAATCATTTTATACAGTGCAGCCATGGTGTTAGTTTTTGGTGCTGACTCAGATATACACATCCGTGTAAATCTGGGGCAGTGCCAAAAAGCAATGGGTGTTGCAGTGGAATGCCCACAGCAACACCCATTGCATGCCCCTTTCACGCAAAGTGATGCGTGTAAAGGGGCCATATTTACAAGGCGTCGTCAAGCCACAACAAGTGGCTTAAAGCTGCTTTGTAAATATAGAGCTAGGCATAGCGCCATCGGAACATCACTAAAAGTGAAGATCTGGTGGCACTATACCCTTGTAAATATACCAGAGAATCTCTAGACTTCTTTCGAGAGTAGGGTGGTGAGAGTGTCTGACAGTTTCACTTTCCATTGACAATATGTTTTTGTTTGCTGATAACTCGTTATGTGAAGTTTCTTGCAAGTCCATCTGGTGAGAGGTTAAAAGGAGGATCACAAAAATTGTATACCTTTTTATATATGTTTATTTGTTATTCTCATAATAACCAAAATATCAGGAGTGGTAGAAAAACTAGAGAACCTTCACCATGCTTGCACAGACTCCTGAAGAGTAAGAATGATTTGCACAAGGCAGTCAAGAAGCAACAATTCCAACAGACATATTACTAATCTATGTGTCTGCATAGCCATAGGCCCCAAACTATTGATATTTATCTGCATACCCTCTCCACTTGGAAATCACCTTTTCTGCATGTGTGAAGTAATCCATATTCTGAATCCAGATTTTCAAGGGAAGGGGAGCATCTCTTCTCTAGAAACAAGCAGTGTGTCTTTTTGCTACTAGAAAACCGATAGCTGCAGCCCGGGTACAATCAAGTGATCATGCCACACACAGTGCTTGGTATTACACGTTTTTTTCCCCAGCATTTAACCCTTAACTTAGCATTCTACATCATGAATTCTATCACCTACACACTTACATCACTGTTGTATGGAGTCCTTCAGGATCCAAAAGGGTCCTGTCATCTCTAACTCACAAGATATTACATCTCCTACTTTGTTAAATAAATAGTATAAATAATACATGTACACATTACAACTCTTCAATAAGTCATTTTGGTACTCGATTCAAATGCCCAGATCTTGTCATGTGAGGATGTAGAGATACAGGAACAGTGTCCACGCACAAGACACTACACCTGACAAAGACCTCTGCCCCCTGGAGGCAGCCGGACCCTCCATCACACCCAATATTTGACCGGTTCAGTAGGAGTGCACAAGAACTCCGCTAGGGATCTGAAACACGTCTGCCGATATGACCAGATTAGAGGGCAGTCCCTGATGACATAATAAAAGGTACCTACAGGGTCATTCGCAGATGGGACTCGCTGCACTACACATCTTCCAGAGTCTGTTGGGGCTTCCTATGGAAATAGTTGAATTGTACCATCCTAAGAATGGAAGGGATAGCCAACATGCGAACAGCCATCTTGGCCTCATGCTACTCGTCATCATCCAAAACATCCACGTCTCAAGCAGCCCTTACTCCCGCCAATGGGTCGGGAGTGTTAAGGAGGAGGGATCCACAAAACCTAGAAATACCTTTGCAGCCCAGCGACTCCATGATTAACTTGGGTTCAAGCGGCTTAAACCCTGGTATTGGCCCCAGGTCTCCCTGATATGCAGCAAGTGAATGGCAGAGCTGGCGGTTTGAAAAAACTGAGCTCTATGTTTCTCGAACTAATTTGCCAGTTGCTCAAAGGATTTGATATTATTGTCATTCCGATAAGGTCCCATGTCGAGAACACGGGCAACAGCACCACTTGTATCAAACTAGTTCTGGTCCATAGCGTTGTCTAATTAGTGAATTTATCTAGCTATTTCATTTGTTTTAGGACAGCTCGCCAAAACAGAATTGAGAGTCTAGTGATTTGTGGTAGTGAATGCCGGGGGTACCCACTATACAAGAGGCATGGAGTCCTTAGTCTGTCAAGGGTAGTTATGCCTGTCACCAAACAACTTAGGTCAGGAACTTCCAGGCTGCCTTCATATGTAGAAAGGGTGCATTTTATGTTGGATACTCTAGGAAGTTTACCTGCCCACAGAAATGTAGTGACTGATGATTGCAAATCCAGGAAAGATTCAACAGCTAGATTTAATACATGTGAACCAAGAGAGGCAATGCAACAATTGTATAAAGCGCAGGCTGCCCATCACGGGAATGGGTTGTGAGGACCATGTTTCAAAGTCTTTATGTGTCCTCCTCATTATAGAGACTATATTAATGTGACATGCCCTTTGCTGATCTCAGGTAATGGACATACCCAGAAACTGGAAAGGGAGATCCACTATTTAGATACTGATACCTAAGGGATGTTGTAGTGGAGTGCCAGTCAGTTGTACATGCAGTGGCTTATCCCAATTTACCAATAGCCCTGAAGCCTCGCAATACACCTGCAGGGAGCATACAGTATTAATGGCACAGGAACTATGTCACAAAAGATTTACATTTGGGGTATCTATGGATCTGTTTTGTCCCTTTTCGCTTGAAACAGTGAAAGGGAAAGAGAGAAATAGAGAGAGAAAACGTGAGAGAAAAAAGGATAGCAAGCGAGTAACCGACAGAGAAAGGAAAGAATGACAATAGGAGAAACAATGCAAGAATGAAGAGAAATAAGAAAGAAAGAATCAGCATAAATGAGGCAGAAAGAACAAAAGAAAGAACAAATGAGAAAACAATAAACAAAGGAATAAAAGATAAAGGGAAGTAAGAAAGAGAAATTAAGAAGAAAATGAGAGGAAGTAAATGGAAACAGTAAAAGGAATGAGGGAAAGAAAAAAGAAAGAATAACAAAGGAAGAAGTAATAAATAAGAAGGAAGAGTTTGACAGAGAAGGAGAAAAGAAGGAAAGCAAGAGGAATAAAACACAAGAAAAGCGTGGAAAGGAAAAAATTTGAGAAACAAAACGAAAAATAGTAGAGAAAAAGGAAACAGAAAGAATGAGATACATGGAGAAGAGGAGAGTAGTGGAAGAAGAAAGGAGAAACTGAAAGGAAAAAGTCCAGTAATTAAATACAACAAGAAAAAGAGAAATATTGTGAAAGTATAACAGGAGGAAAGAAGAAGACAGACAAAAGTGATAAGACTGAAAGAAAGCAGGGAAAGAAGACAAATGCAGAGAAATAGGGGAAAATGTGGAGGTTCAAATAGGAAAAATGTAGGGAAAAATAGCAAAAGCAAAATGAAGTAAAGAAGGAAAGAAGAAAAAAGAAAGGAAAAAAATGGAAAACAATGCAGACAAAGAGGAAAAAAAAGAAAGCAACAAAGAAAGGATAAAAGAAATCAAGATAGGAAAGAAAGACATGAAAGCAAGGAAAAGAGAGAGAAGGTTGGCAAGGCAAGAGAGAAAGGAGAAAAAAATAAAGAAACAATTATTAGAAGAAGGCACCAGCCTGAACTGTCAGTTTTCTAGCTCTCACAGACACTGGCACATTCATTTAAATATCAGCCTTGTCAGGAGGCAGCTGTATATTCTCATGCCTGCCGACATGCATTTATCATCTACAAGTTACTCAGTGCTAGCCTGAAAGCTACTGGTAGGTTGCGATCAATCTGTTAGAAACCCCTTGTGTAGAGGATTTGACACATCTTGTGCCTTGTTTTTGGATCCTCAAAACACTAGGGCTGCCTTTTTCCAATGACTTTGAAATTGAGAGAGCCCACTATGTCCCATCGAGAAAAAATGACCTATTAATCCCCCAATGAGATCAATCATCGAGAAAGAATAACATCTAAGCCCCCAATAAGACCAATCATCTTCAAATCACACGTTTCTTACCTTTGGTAACACCCTCTTTAGGGGATATTCTATTTAAATGTAGATTCCACATCTGAGAATACTCTCTAGGTGCCAGACTGCATCCAGAAAACTTTTCCATACCAGTGCCCCACCTGCCATTAGGTGAAATCACATAGCTTCATGCTGACTCCCCACCTTTGTGCTGTTTTCAGTTTATTTTATTTTCGCTTTCTGCACCCTTCGACACCGAACATGAACAATTGTTGGTGACAGTGCGCTGAACACTGACTTGGTACTTTTTTAGATGTTAAAAATAGGCCACTTACCAGAACATGGAGGTGGGAGGGCACTGAGGAATCTGCAGTTAGATGGAGTATCCACACAAGAACACGTTACTTAACTCTAGTAACACTCTTTCTGGTGGATACTCTATCTAACCAGATATTACTCACCATGGCCCAGAATTACTAACATTAGGAATTATAATTTCCTAATTGCTAATCTTGTCGAATTGCAATTAGGAAATCGCAATTCCTAATGTATGTAACTTTTTATTTTAAAATAACGATTTATATTGGGTTCCAAATCAACCTATTTCATGTAGCTAGGTCACAATTTGTGACCCATTAGTAATTGCAGCCATCATAGGCTTGGTTGCCTGCTGGGTTCAGCGGACCACCCTGTCTGTCGTTGTTTTTAAATAAAGCAGTCTTTTTTTGTTGAAATACAGCCCTTTTTCCTTAAAGGAAACTGTGATGCATTTAAAAAAATTAAATGAAACGTTTCAGTTTGATTTTTTTTGGTATATGGTCAAAATATCGAGTCCAAAATATCGAGTAACACAAATATCGACTCCTAAATATAGAATGGACAAAATATCGAATGGACAGAATATAGACATCAAAAATATTGTTTATAAGGTAAGTAATGTAATATCGATTTAAAAAATATAGAAAGTCAAAATATCGAAGTACATAATATAGGTTATTCAAAATATCTAATTTTTAATATCGAATTTTTTTAAGTGTTTTGTATGTTAGTATATGTGTGAAAAGTGTATTTTTTTTGTAATTTATTTTAAGTAATTAATTTTGTTATTTAATTTTTGCGTAATTTAATTCTGTAGCGGGTTGTGGGTTTATAGGGGAATAGGGTGGGAAGTAATTTAATTATAATTAAATAAATATGTTAATTTATTTATTGGTATTTATTTTGAATAAACTGTTAATTAATTTTTTTAATTGGTAATTAATTAATTCTTAATTGGTAATTAATTTTTATTAATTGATTAATTGATAATTATATGAATGATATTAATTTATTTTCACTAGAGTGGGAATAGTAAAATTTACCCCTATGCTATCCAACGCTTTCCCTACTGTTGCACTCACTGGAGTGGGAATAGTAATTTTGACCCCTACGCTATCCAACGCTTTCCCTACTGTTACACTCACTGGCGTGGGAATAGTAATTTTTACCCCTACGCTATCCAACGCTTTCCCTACTGTTGCACTCTCTGGAGTGGGAATAGTAATTTTTACCCCTATGCTATCCAACGCCTTCCCTACTGTTGCACTCTCTGGAGTGGGAATAGTAATTTTTACCCCTACGCTATCCAACGCTTTCCCTACTGTTGCACTCTCTGGAGTGGGAATAGTAATTTTTACCCCTACGCTATCCAACGCTTTCCCTACTGTTGCACTCTCTGGAGTGGTAATAGTCATTTTTACCCCTACGCTATCCAACGCTTTCCCTACTGTTGCACTCTCTGGAGTGGGAATAGTAATTTTTACCCCTACGCTATCCAACGCTTTCCCTACTGTTGCACTCTCTGGAGTGGTAATAGTCATTTTTACCCCTACGCTATCCAACGCTTTCCCTACTGTTGCACTCTCTGGAGTGGGAATAGTAATTTTTACCCCTACGCTATCCAACGCTTTCCCTACTGTTGCACTTCCAGGAGTGGTAATAGTAATTTTTACACTCCCGCTATCCTGAGGTAATAATATTGTGTATTTTTTATTAATATTATGTTAATATATATATATGTTTTAACATATATGATTGTATGATTTTTTATAAGTTAAATTAATTATTTAATAATTTTAAGGTAATTTAAGTATTTTTAAGTATATTTTAGCTATTTATTTTTAATATTTTTTTAATTTTACATTATTTTTAAGAAATTAGATATTTTTACAAAGTATATATTTTTAAACGATATTTTGGATTCGATATTTTGGTACTTACCTGTTTGTAGATAGCAATTCGATATTTTGCCTGTCGATATTTTGGCATCGATATTTTGGGTAGGGTATATTTTGTCCCTCGATATTTAGTCAGTGATCCATTTTTTTTACATTCTCAGATGGAAAGTGGTCCTACAAGGACCTCTTCCGAATTGCAAATGGGTTACTACTAATTTGGAATTGGTGGTAAAGTATTACTGTTTTACAACCGGAATTTGGTTACAAAACATTAATACATACCACTGATATTCAATATTTGGAAGGAATGCCCTAAACAATCCCCTTCCAAATACCAAATTACAAATGCAAACTGCCGTTCTGTAACAAGTTACTGAGTTGCACTTTAAAAAAAACATTTTTGCAGTAGTGAATCGGCCAATTTGTGACCTCAAAAATTGCTTTGTACATCTGGCAACTTGAATATGCCCCCAGGCACCAGACTGGATCTAGATATTTTTTCTTAAGAGTTCCCTTGCATGCCGGTAGGTGGCATCATGTTGCTCCGTGTCAAGTCCGTCCTACCCTGGGAATAGCGTCGGGCCGCAATATAAACACCACTTCTGCTTGTCGATGTTGGCTTTTTCTGATTTCTGTCTGCATCAACCGACTTAGAACTATCAATAACTAGACTGTGCAAGTGTGCAGATCTCTAGTTAGAATCTTTTTACTATGTACCAAGGGACTCCATTCCACAGAACATTACAGAAGGTAAGTAACTTCTGATGGATTCTTCCATCTATAGAATGGCTCAGATCAATAAATCCTGCAGGACTGAATGGGCAGAGTGCCATTCCTGCCGGGCCTGGCAATCTAATTAGTAGAGCTCCTTGACTGTGTAACCTGATGCCCACATCAAAGCTTGGTTGAAATCCAAAACAGGCATTCTGCACACCAGCGTGGTGGCAGCAGCTTTGGCCCCGGTTGAAATGAGCCTGTTGACCTTACAGTGGTTGTGTCTTAGCCAATCCATATCAGATCTGGATATAAAGGAAAATCAATCTAGAGATGGTACATTTGTATACTGCCTTTCCTTTCTTTGTTCCAGAGAACTCAATGAAGAATTGATCGTCCACCTACTGGTCCCTAGTAGGATCAATGTAGAAGCTTAGAGCTGTCTTAGGGGTATATTCACAAGAACGTGTGCTAAACATCACCAAAAATGCTAACGCACCTTTACACATCCCATCCGATCGTGGGAAAATAACCCTGCGTTAACGTGGAATTCACATCAAGGCGGTACCATGCAATAGTCTGCCGAAACCGCGGCCAATGTCCGCGATACAACCACCTTGACGGAGAAAAAAACACAAACCGCAACACGGAAAAACACCAGACGTGCCCAAACGCAATAAGAAAACAGTGACAACCAGCGCGAAGTCAGCAATACCCACACGTAATGCATGAAAAAGCACAAGAACAGCAGACAGAATATGGCACTGAAAAAATGACACCAACTGCGGAGTACCACAGATACACCCTGACCCACTGCAGAGGACAACATGAACCCTACACAGCAACACCTACACAACAGAATACAGGCCACAACTGGTGCCGCTAACGTGCACCACATGGCAAATCTGGCCCAGCAGGGAACCCTGACATCACAATGTACTAGTACAACCTGTAAACTGCAAATATGTTTTATTCACACATGCTGTATCAATCGACATTTTGTACTGGCCCAGGATTGGCGGACACAATGTCATGTGCGCAAGAGAAGTAATTGTCAATGATGAAGTTCCTATGGGCCATTCCTGCCGCAGCTGCAGTGGGATGTGGGCCACCTGCCCACTGTCCCCATCAACGTCTGGGACTTCTGGAACTGGGATCCTTGGTGCGTACACAGAAGTTGTGCAAGACACAACATGCAACGATCATCTAGCACAAAATCTCCGGGCTGTACAGGAGCTTTCCACCCGTGCTGTCCAGGCACCTGAAACGTGACCTCAACACGCCAAATGTGCATTCAGCGATGCCCCCGGTGTGTATGTGGGCCGCATTGTACTGCCTCTGGGCGGGTGTTTTCGGATCTCGTAGTGGTGTCATCATCCAAGGGCAGAGTGCATATTCTTGATCACCTGTGACTGTAGGGGAAAAGAGTCAATACTTGGTTCGGCAGAATGTGATGGCAGGCCCCCTTATCCAGTGACGCCTGGGCTGGCTGAGTGTGGGGTGAGTGTAAGCCAGCCCTGAGGGAGTAGCTGGTGCAGGCACCAACTCCAACAGTCATCAGGCACTCAGACAAGCAATGGCAGGACAACAAGTGGGGTGACTTGAGTCGCACAGGGTTAGTGGCCCCGGATGCACAGCGGCCGATACGGGCCCACCGCCACGGGACGCTGGCCTGCGGGAGACTGGGGTAGGGTCACGAGTATAGAGCAGGTTCTCGTCGAAGTTGAAGGAGCATGTCGAGGAGTGACTCGGTGGACAGTGGAAGGTTGACCCCCAGCGCATGATGCAGAAGGCACATGCCAGCTGTGTCCTGCAACATGTAGGATATGAATGCCACAGACTCATGCCAAACACCAAGTCCGTACCTGCCCTGTGTTGATGACAACCCCCAGGCCACAGGCTCAGACACCAACGATGTTCCGCAGGAGGCTGACGGTCACTCATGGCGCACAGGGTTAGTGGCATCACATGTCCCGGGCTTGCGTTGAACAGGGTTAGTGGCACCACGTGTTACCAGCTTAGGTTGAACAGGGTTAGTGGCACCACGTGTCGCTGGTCTGCGTTGAACAGGGTTAGTGGCACCACGTGTCGCCGGCCTGCCTTATGGAATCATGCTTCACTGATCGAAGGGAGTCTGGCGCTGTGGCAGCTGCTATGGATTTGGGGTCACTGTCATTCAGAACTCAGGACACAGTTCCACATGTGGGGCCCACCATGACGAAGGGGACGCCGGGGAATTATGTCAATGAGAAAGGAGTAATGTGGGCCAGCGTTGTGGGGGCCAGCGATGGTCTGCGGAGGCTGCAGAGCCAGTGGGACTGGGGTGTGGAGCTTGCCCCGGCTCGCAGTGGGCCCTCTTTGACACGCAACGGTGTCGGCAGGTGAGCGGTGCAGCCTTGGTGCGCTGGTGCAGGCTGGCTTAGTCTGGGTATCACCGTCCTGGGGTGCGGCAGGCGCACAGGGTCACAGGCCCGCTGCTCACGGCATCAGCTTCGTGGCGGACTGCGAGGCGGCGCCCTGTCAGTGACGTTGGCCTTAAGGTGAGGCATTGATTTTGGATACAATGTTATACACACTAGGGTCATTTGACCCAGATGCAGTACTGGTATGATTCTAGCGATATCGCTTGCATAGCCCTTACTAATGAAGGTGTTATTATTGTTTATATTTCATTACATGTTGACATGCTGGCTCTATTTCAACTGGACTTTCACAGGAGGAAAATGGAAGTGTACAGGTGACACTTTTTTTCTGTTCACGAATGTCCTGTTGTTTTTTTCACATACTATCACGTTATGCAGTAGCAATTAAGTTTATGGGTCCTGAGGAAGCGGTTGGTATAGTATATGACCATTACCCGCAGAAACATGTCGACCAGATAGCCCAGTCAGAAGGTATTTGTTTGAACCACCTGACTTTTTTGCACTATTGTTGTTTTTAATATTGGAGGTGCATGACCTTAGAATAAAGTGATTATTGTATGCACCATCCAATCTTACACATATATTTTTCCCTTTCACTTATTTTTTATGCACTGCTTTCTGTTACTCACAAATAAATAAAACCTACCAGACATCCATCCACCACTACGTATCTCCAATATATATCTATGGGGATAGAGTGGTGGTCTAACTACTGTGGAGTAGACCAAATGATGTATTGGGAGCCCGAAAATGAGTAACTGATGGACATTTTTCACAGTGGTTGACTGTCCAGTCTGTCTTCTATCTTAACAGTAGCAGCAGACACATAGCCAGCAACGCATAGCATGTCTTGAGTGTATCATTAGACCCACAGTTATTTGTTGTTTTTTAGTACTTGTGTGGGGGGTTATAACTGTGCCCGGGTCTCTAAATACTTCCCTTGAACCCTCTAATAATTGTTTGTTGATTGTACTTTCCGGGAATGAACCACGCTCTGCGCCACAGGGTTTTGTCCACACCCCTGCACAGCCCTTGCGTACTCAGGGCCCTACCACTACGGTCACACACACGGGGGAGCGAGCGACATTTCCGCTATCTGAGACCCGGCCTGGTGTGGCATGGTTGCGTCCACTGTTCGCTACTCTCCAGTCACCAGCAGTTGTGGTCTGCATGGACATATCTGTGGTTTGCCTATCCATGCCTGCCCTGCACAACCACGCCTCACTTGCTGTTGTGTACATTGCCATTCATGGATCACTTGCATCCTACGCACATGGCTGCATTCCGCATCTACACACATTCAGCTGTTGTGTGGCTGTTGTGCCATGATATGGCTGTATTGTGTACTGGGGTAGGCCAGGTTCACCATGGAGTGGTGTTGTTGTGTCTGGTGGGTGGGCATCTTGTTTGGTATGTTGTATGTGGTTTGGTCACGTGTGTATTCCCACAATTGTGCGTTGTGTGATAGTGGCTTTGAGGTGTGTGGGGTATTGATTTTGCACTTACTAACGAGCAGTCCAGTTCCATATGTGCCATCCTGGAAGCGCTGGTTGATGATGGACTTTCGGAAGATGTAGGAATCGTGCACACTGGCTGGGTAAGTTTCAGAGTCCCCGGTGGTCCACTATTGCCTGCACATTGATGGAATGTGTGTGCTTCCTGTTACGGTAGTGGTGTGTTGTATCCGCATAGGGACATGTGTGCAGTCTATTGCCCCCAACACGGCTGGAAATCCGGCTATGGCGTAGAAGCTGTGCTTGGTCTCCTACTGTTCCAGCGCAGTGTAGGGGAAGTGAAGGTACTGGGGTATGAAGCCGAGGATGGCATCCAGGACATGTGTGATGAACTTTGATAGGGCTCGCTGTGAGACCCCTCTGACTCTGGCAGTTGTTGGTTGAAAGGTATCAGAGCCCAACAGGTGCAGCACAGGAAGCAGCTTTGTCTGCGGAGGGCTGTTGGTTGTCCGCTGGGTTGGGACTGTCTGTCTTACTCTGCGCTGCCTCTGTGGTGGTCCGCGGGTGGGTGCGGGCGGGGGGCGGGTCCTGGAGGTGGTGGTGGTCCTGGGGATAGCAGTGGTGGGTGATGCGGCCCTGCTGGTGCTCCAAGCTGCATGATGAGTAGCTCTCCGTGGCGTCGCTTGTTCTTCGGGTGTGGCAGTGTCCGGGACTCCAATGCCTAATGCAGGTAGTCGACCAGCTTTACACCTGCGAGTGGCGGGTGTTAAATACCTGCTGCTACCACAGCTTATCGCATGTTTTTGGTTTGCATGCAGATGTGACAGTTCGTTGATAAAGTGGTGTTGTGGTTTTTTCGTGTGTTTTTGCACAGGAACGCCTACTCTGCATCTCATTAGGGTTAGTTGGTAGTGTTCACCGTGGAGATAAATTTTGGGGCAGTTATCGCGGGGATACAGGCGATGTCTGCAGTTTGCACCAGCTTGTTAATGGGGTGTTAATTCTATCTCCACATTTGTTGCATTAGGGTGAGGATAAATCAGAGTTGAGTCCTTGTGAATATACCCCTTAGTCTCAAAGCGATGGAGTCTTTCCTTCTCCTTTTTTTAAATAAATTATTTTTATTAACCAAATAACAAAGAAAAACATCAGGTGATTTTCAGTTTTCACACTGGTCAATGATATAGTTTAGCTTGTACAGAATATGAAAACCGTATAAAAGCAATAGGTCACGGGGATTCATGTGCCTCCACCTCTATCTGTCGTGCCGGGGGCGCACAAATCTCTCCACGATGACTATTCCAGGCCCCCCAGACCTTCCCCCATTTCTCGGGACACCCCCTAGCCATATACACCGACTTCTTTCTGAACATGCACCAGTCTAAGTCTTCCACCCATTTCAAAACCCGGGGCGGCTGACTAGCTCCCCATAGCTGAGCGATATTTTGTTTCGCTATCATACACGCCAGCGTTACCCATGTTTTCCCATATACATTCAAATCCGTGGGTTCCCAAACATTCAATATGCATCTCCGGGGCTCTGGTCGTATTTCCACTCCCACAGCATCTCGTATCTCTTCGTGAATCTTCGTCCAGTATTCCTGTACCGCCTCGTAGTGCCACAAAATATGCATAAAGGTGCCGAGCTGTCCACACCCCCTTCGGCACTCCCCACTCTCCATTCGACCCATTCGTACAAGACGGGGCCCGTAACATATGACCTATGCAAGATCTTCAATTGCACCAGCCTCATCTGAATCGCCACCACCCTCAGGGAGGAGATCGCCTCAGTCCATTCCTCATCATCCAGTTCCACCCCATCAGTGCTCCACTGTACTCTGATAGGCCCCAGCGGGTCCCCCATATGATTGATAAGCTTTTTGTAAATTAAAGAGATAGTCTTCTCGGGGAGGTGCCCGTCCAACACTCGATCTTCAAGAGGAGAGGCCCTCGGGAAGTGTGGTGTCTCTAGGTATGTGTGTGAGGAGAGCATGTCTAATCTGGAGGCACCAATAGTGTTCACTGTCGTGAAAGCTGTATTGTTGCTTGAGAGAGTCGAATGTGTGCATTGCGTCTCTTCCCCACACATCTTTAATCTGCGTGATCCCAATGAGATCTCACTTGTTGAATCCCTTGGACTTCCACAAACTCCCAAGTTTTTCGGAATTCCATAAGGTGGTGGCTATGGTAAGTTTCCCCTCCCAGTTAAGATATCTATTGGCCGCCTGCCACGCATGGACGGCATGCACCGTCGGACCCACCAGGGAAAACCTTCGAAGCTTGGCATACAGCGCCCTGGTGAAGTCACCACCTGGCACCTGCCATCAATCCATGGCATACTCTGGATTCCCTGGGGATCCGTACACGACATAGTTCACCGCCCAATAGTATTTACGCAGATCTGGCAATCTAATCCCTCCGTCGTACCAGGGAAGAGTAAGTTTAGAGAATGCTATTCGGGGTCTCCTGTCTCAGAGAAGCTTCCTCTGGAGGGCCTCTATTTCTTTGAAATAGGATACCGGTACCGGGTCCATTGTATTCTGGAGTACATATAAGAATCGAGGAAGGGCCATCATTTTGAATAGAACTGTTCTACCAAACAAGGAGAGTGGAAGAGCCTTCCAGCGCTCCACCTCCCTTTTAAACTGAGTTAACGGTGGATCCAAATTGTTGGTGTACCCTAGCTTCGGGTCGAGCGTAATATAAATACCTAGGTACTTAAACCCAACTGGCTCAATATGCATTGGGCACGATTGCGGGATCACTGGCGGCTCGCCCCTGAGGACGAAAAGCACCAATTTCGCCCAGTTAATTGCGAAGCCGGAAAACCTTCTGAATATAGCCAATACATCCAGAAAACAGATCAAAGATCTCCTAGGGTTGGTAAGGTAAAGTAGGATATCGTCAGCATATAATGAAATGTTATCCTCCCACTCGACGTTCACCGAAGGCCCCGTATTGACCGGTCCCACCTAACCCACACCGCTAGAGGCTCTAGGGCAAGAGCGAAGAGGAGCGGAGACAAGGGACACCCCTGACTCGTGCCCCTTCTAAGGGGAAAATCGTCAGACTTGCGATTATTTACAACCACTCTGGCCCAGGGATTCGTATATAGTAGACGTATCCAACCAACAAACTCTGGTCCAAAGCCCATCTTCCCAAACACTGCGAACAGGTAAGACCACTCAACCCTATCGAATGCCATAGTGGCGTCTAAGGACACTAGTACCGCCGGCTCTTGAATGGTCGGGGATTTACCCAATATTCTGTGCAACCCACGCAAGTTTAGGGCCGTATTCCGGCGCGGCATAAAACCGGACTGATCCGGGTGTCTCAAGGTGGTGATTACTTTGACCAAGCTGGTAGCGAGTAGCTTCACCAGGATTTTAGGCTCCACATTGAGCAACGAGATTGGTCTGTAGGAGGAGAAAAGCGTCTTAGGTTTCCCTGCCTTATGAATAACCACAATATTTGCCACTCGCTGGTCATACGGGATCTGGCTTTTCTTTCTGCTCTCTATGAACATGGATTGGACATAGGGGGCAAGTTTGTGAGCATTAAGTTTATACAGCTCTATAGGGATACCGTTCGGGCCTGTAGCTTTCCCCGATCGCACCCCTCAAATCGCCTGTGCCCCCTCATTGTCAGTGAGGGGGGAGTCCAAATACCCCTGTCTTACTCCGACAGTGCAGGCATATGGATGTCCCTAATCATGGCACTATTCTCCGCCTCTGTATATCCTCTGACTGAGGTGTATACCTCTCCATAATATCCGGAGAATTCATCCGCCACTGCTTGTGGGTCTGTGACTGTGGTAGAGTCTGCTCCTTGTAATTCTGGCACCAGCCTCAATGCCCATTCCCCCCTATCACGCCACGGAATAAAGTTGCCAGCCTTGTCTCCATGTTCATATATTCAACGTTGGGTGTCTTTATTCTGAGCAACGGCCTTGTCTCTAGCAAGACTTTTGTATTCATCTTGTCGCAGTTTTAAAAGATGCGTGCCCTCCGGTGTGGCTGCCCGGGACACCTCCTCTTCCAACCTCGTCACATCTGCTTCCTCTCTCTCAATCTCTGCCTGATGCTTCTTTTTCTACCCCGCCACCAATGATAGGACCTCCCCTCAAATTACCGTCTTATATGCTTCCCACAGGGACTGCGCCGAGTCAACGGTTCCAACATTTTCCTGGAAGTACCTATCTGCAATCTTGGTGACCTCTCTCGTCGTAGCAGGGTCTGTCAAGTGCCACGCACTAAAAGGAGCCACCCTACCTACTGCAGGTTGACCCATCTCCGCCAGTAACCACATGTGAGAGTGGTCGGAGATCCCCCTAGCAAGGTACCGTGCCATCCTAACCGCGCCTGCCAGGGCCGCCGGTATCAATATGTAATCTAGTCTGGACATGCTGTGGTGCGCGGCTGACTTGTGTGTGTAGTGTGTCTGCATCGGATTTCTTAACGTCAACTATCCACAAGCCCCGTTGTTTCAAGGAAGTCCGGGAGCCATCTATGCACCGGTCTAAGTATTCTTGCCGGGAACCTGTCAGTCTCCCCGTCCATTACAGAATTAAAGTCGCCCCTAACACCAGTAGGCCCAGAGGCAGGGTGAGAAAGGCAGTCCCCAAATCGCGGAAAGTGTCAGATTGGAGGCCAGGCGGGACATAAATTGACAAAAAGGTAACCGTTTTCCCCTCCCACAGCCCCGAAACACCGATGTAGCGACCCCTCTGATCGGACCGTGTAGCCTGGATGGTCAAGGGAAAGGAGTTCTTCATAAGGATTCCAACCACCCTGGACCCCGTAGTAAACCCAGCGTGTGCCACCAACTTATAGCCTCCTCTATGGAGAGCCATGCAGCGGTTGCCAACCAGATGAGTCTCCTGCAATAGTATTATGTCTAGGGAGTGCCTTCTAACCAATTGAGAAACCATCCCCCTCTTGATTCTGTCCTCAAGGCCATTCACATTCCAGCTTAGCACCTTTATCCCCGATCACCAACTAACGCTCGACATTTGACCAATATGAGTACTGTCCAATCAAGCGTTTTTGTCATCTGATGCATAAAAGGAAAAAATTAAAGGAAACCAAACGATACAGCATAGAATAAGGTCACACAACCCAACCTCTCCATCCACCTCCCACCCCGTCCCCCCTCCCTGCATCCTTGCATATGGCTAACGCCAATCCCCAACTCGAATGGCCTGTCGCCCAATACCCTGCCTGCACAACTAACTAAAGGTAGTAACCAGGAGGTAAACATAGCCCCACCCCTCCCCCGCAGCCCCGAATGCGTTGTCCTGAGCCCTGGGACAGCTCTCCACAATATTACAGTGCACTGGGTCTAGTAAGGAATTAGCTGTAGAGCCGCCCCACCCCGGCTCTCCCAGACAGTATATAGGTTCCCACGGACTCCTTAGTTACTGTTCCAGTTGTTCCTCCCCTCCACCACGTTCTTGCTCTTCCGACAAGATCGGGGGTCTGCTGTCTATCCAGTCCAATGCCATTTCGGGATTATCGAAGAACCAGGCCTTCCCCTCGATTTCCACCCGCAGCCGAGCCGGGAACATCATAGCATACTTCATCCCCTTCTCCCTGAGTTTCTTCTTCACTGGGAGGAAGCTTTGTCTTTGTTTCTGCACTACCTGGGTGAAGTCTGGGAAGAAGGAGACCGTAGCGTTTTTGAATCGCATGGGAGCCCCTGCCCGCGCTGCCTGCAGGATCGCATCTCTAACACGGAAATTTTGCACATTGGCAATCATTTGGCGGGGGGGGGGCGCATGAGGCCTGGGTCTGCCCCGCCGGCATTCAGTGTGCTGATTTTATTGTAAAAATGTTACTGAGACCCTTCGGCTTGAGATGGTTGAGGACAATATTTTCTACAAACAAATCCGGTGCCGGCCCCTCCGATCTCTCGGTGATCCCAAGGATACGTATGTTGTTGCGCCTGGCCCTCCCCTCGTATTCGTCAAGCTTTTGGTCCGTGGCCTCTCGGGAAGTCTTAAGGTCTCGTACCTCCTGTTGCAATAGCGCCTTATCGTCAATCAAACTTGCAGTCTTAATGTCTAGCGATTTAACTTTCTCGTTGGCCTTTGTGAGATCTGCACGTATCAGGCTGACCTCTATGTGACCGTGTCTAGCTTATTATCCAGTGATTCCATTTTTTTCCCCAGCGAACATTGGACTCCGTTGATCGCTGCCATGACATCTGTTAACGTTGGTTGTGCGGGGGCACCCTCCGATTCTCCTTCCGATGAGGGGTCTTCCTGGACTCAACTGGGGACACTTTAGGCATCGTGATGTGGTCTACTTTGTTGGACTGTACGTGCTTCGATCCTTTCGAGGACCTGGGCAGGGTCTTGTCTGCGTCTGGCTTCGTTGCCATCTCTGCAGTCACACTTTCCACTTTGCGTTGCTGACCTCAACAGCCCACCCAATATCCAGGATCACGAGCGATTCGCTGCAACTCGGTGCAAAAGTCAGGTCTTTGTACTTCTCCCCGTCTCAGTCAGCGAACCGGGCTTTTAAATCTTTCCCCCGGGACAGCCACACCCACGCAAGGCCCCCCACCAGGCAAGGGTCTTCTCGCCTCAACGAGGACATGCATTCACTGTGCCTACTTCTCTTCAGTTTCATGTGGCAGTTCGCTATGTGGGGCGGAAGGTGGTGGGGCCCACGAGACGCGGCCTCCACAGGGTCTCACACCCAGCATGCAGCAAAAGACAGCCCCACTCTGGTGCCTGTTAACTCTCCAACCAGTATATGGGGAGTGGTGTATGGAATTCAGATGTTCAGCCTCCCGCTCCAATATGGGACACTGCAAGTTCAATCGGGCAGCCGCCCTTGTCGGTGAGTGAATCGTGTCTCCCCGCTTCCCCTGCCGTTTTCAGGTGCACTGGGCCTGTCCCCGTACTCGGCCTCACCAATGCGCATCTCACCACCGTCTCGGTGGGGGCCAGGCGTCTATGCCGGTGTCCATTGCTGTGACGACACCTCAACTGCAGGGTAGGAGCTCCTCGGCATCCCGCTGGTTGTTCCAGGGGCCGCTATTCAAGCACGACCTCCCCGGTCCCCCTTCCCTTGTGGGTTTGCTGCAGTATGCAGTAATACAAAACATTTCAGCCTTTCCTCCACCTTGCAACCCCTATTAAATAGCCTTACGAGTACACCAAGTTGGCACCGTGCCAAGCTGGGCTTTTTCCCAAGGAGAACACAGTGCCAAATTTACTTGTTTTTGGATTGCTTCCCATCCTCGTGTGCACTTTCTCTAAAAAGTCACCATAAACGGAGCCTGGATTGCTAGGAGTATTACCTATAAGCGCATGCCTATAAACGACACTGACTCACGAACAGCACCATTTTCCATTTATATAGCCATGATATTGTTTTTTTTGAGTTTAGCAAATTGAGCTTATCATATATTGTTTGTTACGCTGAGTGCATTGTAATTTCCTTTGTTGCAGAATTATCCCCAGAAGAAGGCAATCACATTGCCGAAATGCATTGAGAATGTGAAACTGTTATGGATGAACCGACATACATAAATCTATAAATCTTGTGATGTCAACGAGATGAATTAAAAACAAAGATTTTCATCACAGAGACTTTGTTCTTACATTATTGATCACTTTGAAGAAACCTTCCTTGTTGAAGGACAGTCAACGGAGCCCGGGGGACACATCCCACGTTGGTGGTAGTGCAGCCCTCCAGTGCAATATTCTAAGAAGCCTTCAAGCTACTCTCACTGAAACCCAGGCCAAGGGTTGAAACATTGGGATCATTGCCTGAATATCCTAGACTCGTAAGGTAGAAGGATGGTGAGGAACAGCACCGTGTCCAAGATGACCCCTATGAATGGAAGCCTCTGTGTAAAAGTTATATGGAACTTAAGCTTCTTGCTAGTGAACCCCTAAAATGTCAAGAGGTTCACTATTGTCCAGAAGTGATTCACGACTTACAAGCTGGGCAGCAACCACCGTCATCACTTTAGTAAACACCCATGGGGCACTGGTGAGGCTGAAGTAGAGCACAGCACACTGAAAATGCTCCTGGTCTACCTTGAACCACAGATGTATGTGGGACTGTAGGACAAGTATGTGAAAATACATGTCTGCAGGTCCAAGGGCATCATCCAGTCACCCGGGCCCAGAGCAGACAGGATCCGGGCCAGTGTGAGCATTTTGAATTTGCCCTTCTGCAGGAAGGTATTTATAAGATAAAGGTCCAAAATAAACCTGAGGCCCCTGACCTTTGAAATAAGGAAACCCGCTCAAATAACAAGCCCCCCCCCCCCGATGATAGAACTCTTTGAGAGAAACTACACCTTCTGTAGTAGAATGGAGAGGTGCCTGTTTGAATTTCGCTCTGGTGTAGTAGGAATAGGAGGCGGAGCAGAAAGAAAAAGGCTGGGCATGGTAAATTTGAATATTCTGACTTATCTGCAAGATGTGGTGGCTTACCAAACTGGGAGAAGATGTTGAATGCTGACCCCACTTGTTCGGATTGTACCACTAAGGGTAAACTGAAGTGGTTTGTGGCTGCTATTGTGGCGGAAAAGGAATTTGAGGACTAATGCCCTTGCGGGCCCACATGCTGCCTGTCAGATACAAGACCATGTCCTCAAAGGGATTGGGGTGTCTGCTGCATCTTTGGTTGGGAAGTCTGTCTCTGTCAATATGCCAGCCCCTCGAATAGACTCTAAACTTTCTGAATTGATGCTGAAACTGTTTGACAGAGGTCAACAGCACCAAGCAGTCCACTATAGCTATGCTGTCATAAAAATGCTCCAAAATAGGATGCATCTTCTCACAAAAGGCAAATCCATTATAGGGCCTCTACATGAGGGAGTCCTCTACATTGGGCCCACAGACTACATGTCGGCTTAGATCGTTTCATGGTTTCAAATGGCCTTCTACCATGCATTTCAGGCTCCACCTACATGGGAAGTACACACTCTGACCACAATCCACATATAATAGAGATACGGTAGGAGGATGAGTTACCACCAATCCCGATTTAGCGCCTTCAACCAGATGTCCTTCTGGATGCGCCCTTCCGGGACTTATTGGCCACTAGAGTGGCACAATATTTTGATGACAATGCAGGCACAGCCACGTCACCATTGGTGGAGTGGGACGCCCTAAAGGTAGTTGTTAGAGGACATTGCCTGGGAGCACAGGCCGGTATGCGTACGCAGCTGGAACAGGACTTCACCTCTCTGGAGCGTAGGCTAACTGCTGCTGAACAGGCTGACATAGATGACACCCAGGGACAGCTGGGTTGCCTTCGGGAGGAACATACACGGTTGCTAGAGCGATTGAGATGCCTAAACTACGCTGCACATTCGACAAGGACCCATAATATAGGCGATAAAGCGGGCAAACTGCTCTCATGGCTTATTCGCCAGAATGAGCCGTCGGCACCCATAGCATCGGTGAGGGCGTTTGTGTCGCACTATCGGGAGCTGTATCAGTCATGCGTGCAAGTCACACCCCTAGAGATGCAGATATATTTAGATGGTTTAGAGCTGCCACAACTCACGTGCTCACAAAGAGAGGAGCTAAATGCCCCACTCCCCTCAGGGGAAATTAGAGACCGTATTTTCTCTCTTTCTAATGGGAAATTGCCGGGGCTGGATGGCCTCCCAACTGAATTTTATAAAGCATACACACATATTTTGGTCCCACAAGTGCTCAAAATATACAAGACAGTGCTTGATGACTCCACTCTCACTAATACGCAGAATGAGGCCCTGTAGGTCTTCCTTCTTAAGCCTGATAAGAATCCCAACACCCTGGGCTCCTACCCTCCGTTAGCTCTCCTTAACATAGATTATAACATTTTTGCATCCCTATTAGCTAGGCACCTCTCGCCTATTGTCAAGTCGCTGGTGCACCCCGATCAGAATGGCTTTGTCCCTGCACGCTGCACTTCCCTCAATATAGGCAGATTTTTTAGAGTGAAACAGTACGCCACACATGCCTGGCCTCGCTCGGGCTGCCCGGTACTAGATTTGGAGAAGGCCTTTGATTTGTTAGAGTGGCCTTATTTGGCGGCCGTGCTGGGCAAATATGAACTAGGGACCACTATTTACACATGATTAGCTTATGTACCAGCGGCCCACTGTCGAATCCATACTGGTATGTTAATCTCGGACTGCATCAGAGTGGGGCGAGGAACACGTCAGGGGTGCCCGCTATCTCCGTTGTTGTTCTCTCCAGCTATGGAGCCTTTAGCAATGCTGCTCCGGAGAGATGGAGAGGATTGGGGGATACGGCTGGGACATGGGCTGCATACCGTCTGCCTATATGCGGATGATTTGTTACTCTATCTCTGTGATATAACGGCAATCCCGGAGTCCATTTCAGAGATACTTAAAACGTTTGAGGAGAAGTCGGGCATCCGGGTCAATTGAGCCAAATCGGGAATCTATTCATTCAACGCCACCACACTGGAGGTGGATGTAACTTTAACCGGTGTGCCCCTCACGTGGTATCTCACAACATACAGATACCTTGGCGTTTTTGTATATCGAACTCCCAAAGATTTGATGGAAGGCAATTTAGTGAGAGTGATATCCGCCATATGCGCTCAAATGCAATTTTGGAAGACGCTCCAGTTAAACATAATGAGCCGTATCACTCTGCTAAAAATGATTGTACTCCCCAAACTGCTATATTATTTTTCACATCTCCCACTCAATGTCCCACCTAATACATTCCGAGACCTGGAGCGACTGTTCCGGAACTTGATCTGGAATAGAGGGAGGCCGCGTGTTGCCTTGTGGAAGCTGTTTGCTCCCATTGGTCAGGGAGGGTTGGCGGTCCCTAATATGGAGTTGTTTTATTTAGCTGAGCAGCTTCAATGGGTGACGAAATGGTTGAGTGGGAGGAGCCTGGAAGATACAGCGACCACGCACCAGCCCTGGACTCACTCCCAAATTTGCCACTTGTTCCGCCCCATAGCTAAAACCCCACTACCACCACAGTTGCATTTGGGATTAGCCCACAAATGTTATAAAATGAAGTTTATATATTACACGCCAGACACTTCCATACGCCCGATCTTACCACTCCTGGGGACACCACGCGTAGACTGGGTACCTCGGAGGCAGCTCTGGCGACCTGGCATGCGGCAGAGCTTGACACTTTAGGCGACTTATATTGAGAAGGTGCATTATTAACATTAGGGACGCTAGTTGATGTCAATTTCTCCTACACACTTCCCTCCTGAAAGCTTTGTCTACCACCTGGGGAGATTTGCCAATTGAACCACTTATCTTATCTTATCTTAAGTGACATTTATAGAGCGCACTGACACCATAAGTTTCCTGGCGCTAGAGTACAGAGTGCGTGAAGTGTGAAGAGGCAGGCTAACCGGTTTGGGTGAAGAGACGGGTTTTAAGGAGCTTCCTAAAATTAAGTAGAGAGCAACTAGACTTAATGGACAGGGGAAGAGGATTCCATAGTTTGGGGGCCAGGTGAACAAATCGGCGGCCACCAAACTTGTTTGTTTTGATTTTGGGGGCGACCAGCAAGTGGAGGTGAGCCGACCGGAGATTGCGTGCCGGCCGGTGCTGCTTAATCAATGTTTTCAGGAAAACAGGGCTGGTACAGTGAAAAGACTTGAAAGTCAGGCGGCCAATCTTGAAGGCCGCCCTTTGTTCAACTGGCAGCCAATGCAATTTGCTCAGCAGGGGTTTCACAGACTGCCACTTTGGCGTTTTGTGGATAAGTCTGGCCGCCTGGTTCTGCACGGTTTGAAGACGGCGGAGCAATGGTTGTGGGAGTCCATGGTATAAAGAGTTCGAAAAGTCGAGGCGGGATAGTATCAGGGAAATGACAACCTGGACCAGTGCCGCATGCGGCAGTAGATGGACTATTTTACTAATTTTACGAAGCTGGAACATGCATGCGGAAATCACAGCCCCTACTTGAGCCTTAAGAGAGAGCTCAGCCTCTATGACCACTCCTAGACTCTTCACCGAGCTGACAGGGGCGGGAGGAGGGCCCAACTCGATGGGCCAGAACTGGGGACCCCAGTGTCCTAAACTATTCCCCGGAAGGAGAAGCTCCGTTTTTCCGGGGTCTAATTTCAGTTGATTGTGGTTCATCCACTGCTGAATGTGGATCATGACTGAATGGAAGCTGCTGACAGCATCTGGAGCGTCAAGAGGGAAGATGATCTGCAAATCATCGGCGTAATTAAACACTGTGATATCCCACCTCTTGAGCGAATGTATCAGTGGCCGAAGGTATAAGTTGAACAAGAGGGGAGAGTGGGATGAGCCCTGAGGGACTCCACAAGTCGTGGGAGTCTTGGCAGCCGTAAAAGGGCCCAGACGCACGGCTTGTGTTCTGCCGAAGAGGAAGGACTCAATCCACTTGAGGGCAGGGCCCTGGATGCCTGCCTGTCCGACACGGTGGAGAAGGATGTCATGGTCCACCGTGTCGAACGCGGCCGACAGATCCAGGAGCACGAGGGCCTGGGGGGTCCCTACATCAGCGTTCCCCCTCAGGGCGTCCAATACTGCCAAGATGACGGCCTCGGTGGAATGGGCCGGCCTAAAGCCGGCCTGATTAGGCTCAAGATAGCAGGAGCTCTCGACGAAGTTTGAGAGGCACCGAGTGACGTGGGCCTCGAGAAGCTTGGACAAGTAGGGCAAGAGGGATATAGGACGATAGTTGGTGAGGTCGGCAGGGTCCGCACCAGGTTTCTTCAATAGAGGCACTAAAATGGCCTCCTTGAAGGAACTGGGAACCGTGCCAGTATTGAGGGTAGCGTTCAGCAGGGGTAGTATAGATCCGGTAGTTTGAGGCAGACGTCCCGGAGGACCGAGGGAGGGCAACAGTCATTGGGAGAACCTGATTTGACACGGGCCACGAGCTCAGCTAAGGTGTTGGGGTCAAGGACAGGAAGCTGGGTGAGAGATAGTAGGTTATTAAGAGAGGTGTCTGAGGGCCGCACATGGGTGAGGGGGGGAATGGAGTCCTTGATTTTGGCAATTTTCTCGATAAAGAAAGAATTAAGGGCGTCGCAAATCTCTTGAGTAGGAGTCTGAGCAGGTAGAGTTCTATCATCCGTGGTAAGTTCATTCATAATCTTGAAGACTTCCTTCGATTTATTATGAGCGGACAAAATTCGGTCGGAGACGTGCAGATTTAGCCGAAGAAATCGCACTTTTTTATTCTTTGCGAGCTGCCACGAAGAGCAGTCTATCTGAGTCATAATTCCGTCTCCAGATCCGTTCCTGCTGACGCACCTTCAGTTTGTGTTCTTTAAGAACGCTGGAAAACCATCTGTGTGAGTTACTATGTCTGGTACGTGGGAATTTGGTTAAGGGGGCGAATGGGTCACTGGCCGTCTTTAGCCAGTTACAGATGTCGCCTTCCATTGCATCCATATTGGCGTGGGTGTTGGTGGTGGAATGAGTATTGGCCAGGGCCGCGAGGAAGCCTTGGTAGTAGTTATGCGATAATCCACCTGCCATGATGGGGGCCGTAACCCTGCCGCTGACAGTAATGGTGGTATCAGTTAAATAGTGATCCGACCAGACACATGGGGAGATGAGTGGCTGAGATAGCACTAGGTCATGGGTCCAGATGTGATCGAGGGTATGACCCTTGATATGGGTGGGTGCGGAAATTTGTTGAGTCAGATTGAGGCTGGTAAGAGCTTCGAACAATTCTGTGGCATGGGGGGCGGCTTTGTCGTCATTGAACCAATAATTGAAATCGCCAAAGAGAGCGATTCTGGCATGGTGTGTCAGCAGGTTAGACAGCTGTTCACTCATGGTGGTAGGAAATGAGGGCATGGAGTGAGGGGGCCGGTATAAGAGTATGAGTGTGAGGGCGCCAGCCTCCGTTTCCAGGCTGATGACCAGATTATCTACCTCTGGCAGAGCAAGAGATGCCGTGGTAATAAATTTGAATTGCTTTGATATGATGGCTGCCACCCCGCCCCCAGGGGGACCTGAAAGGCGGTCAGCATGAAGGATGTAGTCGTCTGGTGGGAGGGCCGCCAAGATATCAGGGTGGGAATCAGCAGTAAGCCATGTCTCTGTAAGTAGTAATATATCTTGTTTTTCACTGGAGAGGAGAATGAAGATGTCAGATTGGTGCTTGACCAGGGAGCGTGTGTTCAAATACATCACCCGGACAGATGTCTCACTCCTTGCCGGCACCGCAGTATGCTTGCGACAACTGGGAGAGTTGAATGCCCTGCAAGCAAGGCCAGCGGCATTAATCCGCCTCACTGTATCAGGAGAGGGTGGCGGGTAGGAAAGCTGTAGCTGTCTGAGGGTATTGGCAGGGTAGGAGATGAGTCGGCCAGCGTCACCGGCCCCTGGGCCCGACCTGGCGCAGACGGGCTTGCCTTGGGCGCGCCGCCGGCACGCCCGCTGCGCCCGTCCGCTGCGCTCCCAATAGAAGGGGACCATTTTATAATTACTGGGGCGGGAGGGGCCGGGCACTAGACTGCTCGCCTGATTCACACCTAAGATGGCGGGCGCAATGAAATCAAAGCCCAGGCAGCGTTTAATCTGCTGCAGTGAGGCTAGGAGCAAAGACTGGGTAAGCGCTAGTATTACTGACAGTCTAACATGTGCCACAGGTATTAAAAACGAATTTAGGTGAAAAACGAAATCAAAGTGCAGTTTTTAAAATGTGCAGGCAAGAAATACACTCGGAGCATACACGTCCTGGCTTCCGCCTCAGGACAATCACACACACACACTATTAATTAGTGTTAGTGTGAGAGAAAGGTCTTTTTGTAGTTACTGGGGCGGGAGGGGCCGAGCACTAGACTGCTCGCCCGATTCACACCCAAGATGGCGGGTGCAATGAAATCAAAGCCCAGGCAGCGTTTTTATCGGCTGCAGTGGGGCTAGGAGCAAAGACTGGGTAAGCGCTAGGATTACTGACAGTTTAACATGCGCCACAGGTATTAAAAACGAATTTAGGTGAAAAACAAAATCAGTGCAGTTTTTAAAATGTGCAGGCAAGAAATACACTCTGAGCATACAAGTCCCGGCTTCCACCTCAGGACAATCACACACACTATTAATCGGTGTTACTGTGAGAGAAAGGTCTTTTTGTAGTTACTGGGGCGGGAGGGGCCGAGCACTAGACTGCTCGCCCGATTCACACCCAAGATGGCAGGCGCAATGAAATCAAAGCCCAGGCAGCGTTTAATCGGCTGCAGTGGGGCTAGGAGCAAAGACTGGGTAAGCGCTAGGATTACTGACAGTCTATCATGTGCCACAGGTATTAAAAACAGATTTAGGTGAAAAACTAAATCAAAGTGCAGTTTTTAAAATGTGCAGGCAAGAAATACACTCGGAGCATACAAGTCCCGGCTTCCGCCTCAGGACCATCACACACACACTATTAACCACTGTTGGACCTGGCCCTTTTTGGCAGGTTCCCCCCGAAACTTTTTTGCTTTTTCCTGGCCTATTACTGTAACCTGGTGTGGTGATTTTAGGCCTCTGCGCACTTTTTCACTGTGGTACAGTGTAAAGTGCATGAGCTCTCTGTGTATGTGTGGTGAGTGACCTGCCCTCCCATAGGAATGCATGGGGAATATGTGTGACCATGGTAGTTCCTGATGTGTGGGGAGTGCAGGGTCGAGTTTGGTATGTGCGAACTCGTGAGATTGAATGCTGCGTAATGATGTATGCGGCATGAATGTGTCTAGTGTGGAAGTGCCACTTCTAGACATTGGTGTGCGTGTATAGTGAGTGTGCTGACACGTGATTGGCTGGAGCCTGGCTCCAGGAGTCTGGATGGGTCTGCCCAGTAGTGAGTGTTGAGATTAGCATGCTGATGTGAGGGGAGGGGTGCACCTGGGTCCTGAATAGGGCTGGGCTTTCCCCACACAATGCTGGCTCTGCCCCTGTGGTGCGACTGATGACCCTAGCCTGACTAGTGAATGGGAGGGGTGGCTGAGCTCATCAAGGGGCCTCCCAAACCAGCTGCGCCTGGTTTTTCCCCCACCCTGCACCTTTAGACAAAGGAATTCACTGTATAAAAAGGGGCTGTGTCCCCTTACAAATTGTTCTTGTTTCTGACTTGAATCCTGCCAGGGGCGTGCTGCTGCTTGGGCCCAGGGGAAGGCTTGCCTCCCTGCGCCCTGCCCAGCCCCTGGATACCTGATGGACTTTCCTTTTCTGAGAGCTGCTGTGCTCCACCTTATGTCCTGGACTGCTGATGCCCTGGACTCCTGAAGGACTTTGTTGCTTTATTTTTGTCTCTAGCGCTTTGGAGCGCTTTATTTCTCCCCCAGTGCTTGGGAGCGCTTTACTCAGGGGCTGCTGGGGGCCTGTAGCGCAGAGAGGATTCGTGAGGATCCCCCTCCTGGAGGTAATTCGCGGCGCGGGTGCCCACCCCACTGAGCTGGCCGCTTATTGCCCCTTTTTACTGTGACTATTGATTTAATTTACGGGAGCCCACCCAGTACCACGGAGAGAATTCACCGCCGCAGCCCCGGAGTGTGCGCAGCCCCCGCCGGGCCGACGCGCTGCCTGCGGCGACCCGGAAGTGGTTGGCCGGCCGGCCAATCGTAGCGCGGCCTGGGCGGAAGTCCCGCCTGCCGCCGCCGAGAAGGGAAGCCGCCCGGGTGAGGAGGTGTCGGTGGAGAAGCCCCGCGGCCCCAGGAGGTGGGGCCCGGGTGAAGCATGTGTGGCGTTAGCGTGGGGCTCCCAGGAGAAAGGGGAAGTCCCGCGTGGTGCAGGAGATTATGCTCTCCCCCAGCAAGGCTCTCGTGAGTGAGAGAGCCTTGCTGGGGGACTTTAGCCAGTTACAGATGTCGCCTTCCATTGCATCAATATTGGCGTGGGTGTTGGTGGCGGAATGAGTATTGGCCAGGGCCGTGAGGAAGCCTTGGTAGTAGTTATGCGATAATCCACCTGCCATGATGGGGGCCGTAACCCTGCCGCTGACAGTAAAGGTGGTATCAGTTAAATAGTGATCCGACCAGACACATGGGGAGATGAGTGGCTGAGATAGCACTAGGTCATGGGTCCAGATGTGATCGAGGGTATGACCCTTGATTTGGGTGGGTGCGGAAATTTGTTGAGTCAGATTGAGGCTGGTAAGAGCTTCGAACAATTCTGTGGCATGGGGGGCGGCTTTGTCGTCATTGAACCAATAATTGAAATCGCCAAAGAGAGCGATTCTGGCATGGTGCGTCAGCAGGTTAGACAGCTGTTCACTCATGGTGGTAGGAAATGAGGGCATGGAGTGAGGGGGCCGGTATAAGAGTGTGAGTGTGAGGGCGCCAGCCTCCGTTTCCAGGCTGATGACCAGATTATCTACCTCTGGCAGAGCAAGAGATGCCGTGGTAATACATTTGAATTGCTTTGATATGATGGCTGCCACCCCGCCCCCAGGGGGACCTGAAAGGCGGTCAGCATGAAGGATGTAGTAGTCTGGTGGGAGGGCCGCCAAGATATCAGGGTGGGAATCAGCAGTAAGCCATGTCTCTGTAAGTAGTAATATATCTGGTTTTTCACTGGAGAGGAGAATGAAGATGTCAGATTGGTGCTTGACCAGGGAGCGTGTGTTCAAATACATCACCCGGACAGATGTCTCACCCCTTGCCGGCACCGCAGTATGCTTGCGACAACTGGGAGAGTTGAATGCCCTGCAAGCAAGGCCAGCGGCATTAATCCGCCTCACTGTATCAGGAGAGGGTGGCGGGTAGGAAAGCTGTAGCTGTCTGAGGGTATTGGCAGGGTAGGAGATGAGTCGGCCAGCGTCACCGGCCCCTGGGCCCGACCTGGCGCAGACGGGCTTGCCTTGGGCGCGCCGCCGGCACGCCCGCTGCGCCCGTCCGCTGCGCTCCCGATAGAAGGGGACCATTTTATAATTACTGGGGCGGGAGGGGCCGGGCACTAGACTGCTCGCCTGATTCACACCTAAGATGGCGGGCGCAATGAAATCAAAGTCCAGGCAGCGTTTAATCTGCTGCAGTGAGGCTAGGAGCAAAGACTGGGTAAGCGCTAGTATTACTGACAGTCTAACATGTGCCACAGGTATTAAAAACGAATTTAGGTGAAAAACGAAATCAAAGTGCAGTTTTTAAAATGTGCAGGCAAGAAATACACTCGGAGCATACAAGTCCTGGCTTCCGCCTCAGGACAATCACACACACACACTATTAATCAGTGTTAGTGTGAGAGAAAGGTCTTTTTGTAGTTACTGGGGCGGGAGGGGCCGAGCACTAGACTGCTCGCCCGATTCACACCCAAGATGGCGGGTGCAATGAAATCAAAGCCCAGGCAGCGTTTTTATCGGCTGCAGTGGGGCTAGGAGCAAAGACTGGGTAAGCGCTAGGATTACTGACAGTCTAACATGCGCCACAGGTATTAAAAACGAATTTAGGTGAAAAACAAAATCAGTGCAGTTTTTAAAATGTGCAGGCAAGAAATACACTCTGAGCATACAAGTCCCAGCTTCCACCTCAGGACAATCACACACACACTATTAATCGGTGTTAGTGTGAGAGAAAGGTCTTTTTGTAGTTACTGGGGCGGGAGGGGCCGAGCACTAGACTGCTCGCCCGATTCACTACCAAGATGGCAGGCGCAATGAAATCAAAGCCCAGGCAGCGTTTAATCGGCTGCAGTGGGGCTAGGAGCAAAGACTGGGTAAGCGCTAGGATTACTGACAGTCTATGATGTGCCACAGGTATTAAAAACAGATTTAGGTGAAAAACTAAATCAAAGTGCAGTTTTTAAAATGTGCAGGCAAGAAATACACTCGGAGCATACAAGTCCCGGCTTCCGCCTCAGGACCATCACACACACACTATTAACCACTGTTGGACCTGGCCCTTTATGGCAGGTTCCCCCCGAAACTTTTTTGCTTTTTCCTGGCCTATTACTGTAACCTGGTGTGGTGATTTTAGGCCTCTGCGCACTTTTTCACTGTGGTACAGTGTAAAGTGCATGAGCTCTCTGTGTATGTGTGGTGAGTGACCTGCCCTCCCATAGGAATGCATGGGGAATATGTGTGACCATGGTAGTTCCTGATGTGTGGGGAGTGCAGGGTCGAGTTTGGTATGTGCGAACTCGTGAGATTGAATGCTGCGTAATGATGTATGCGGCATGAATGTGTCTAGTGTGGAAGTGCCACTTCTAGACATTGGTGTGCGTGTATAGTGAGTGTGCTGACACGTGATTGGCTGGAGCCTGGCTCCAGGAGTCTGGATGGGTCTGCCCAGTAGTGAGTGTTGAGATTAGCATGCTGATGTGAGGGGAGGGGTGCACCTGGGTCCTGAATAGGGCTGGGCTTTCCCCACACAATGCTGGCTCTGCCCCTGTGGTGCGACTGATGACCCTAGCCTGACTAGTGAATGGGAGGGGTGGCTGAGCTCATCAAGGGGCCTCCCAAACCAGCTGCGCCTGGTTTTTCCCCCACCCTGCACCTTTAGACAAAGGAATTCACTGTATAAAAAGGGGCTGTGTCCCCTTACAAATTGTTCTTGTTTCTGACTTGAATCCTGCCAGGGGCGTGCTGCTGCTTGGGCCCAGGGGAAGGCTTGCCTCCCTGCGCCCTGCCCAGCCCCTGGATACCTGATGGACTTTCCTTTTCTGAGAGCTGCTGTGCTCCACCTTATGTCCTGGACTGCTGATGCCCTGGACTCCTGAAGGACTTTGTTGCTTTATTTTTGTCTCTAGCGCTTTGGAGCGCTTTATTTCTCCC
The DNA here is from genome assembly GCF_964261635.1 of Lissotriton helveticus. Lineage (NCBI taxonomy): Eukaryota > Metazoa > Chordata > Amphibia > Caudata > Salamandridae > Lissotriton > Lissotriton helveticus. The sequence continues at coordinate 318,249,947 of NC_136061.1, forward strand.
CCAGTGCTTGGGAGCGCTTTACTCAGGGGCTGCTGGGGGCCTGTAGTGCAGAGAGGATTCGTGAGGATCCCCCTCCTGGAGGTAATTCGCGGCGCGGGTGCCCACCCCACTGAGCTGGCCGCTTATTGCCCCTTTTTACTGTGACTATTGATTTAATTTACGGGAGCCCACCCAGTACCACGGAGAGAATTCACCGCCGCAGCCCCGGAGTGTGCGCAGCCCCCGCCGGGCCGACGCGCTGCCTGCGGCGACCCGGAAGTGGTTGGCCGGCCGGCCAATCGTAGCGCGGCCTGGGCGGAAGTCCCGCCTGCCGCCGCCGAGAAGGGAAGCCGCCCGGGTGAGGAGGTGTCGGTGGAGAAGCCCCGCGGCCCCAGGAGGTGGGGCCCGGGTGAAGCATGTGTGGCGTTAGCGTGGGGCTCCCAGGAGAAAGGGGAAGTCCCGCGTGGTGCAGGAGATTATGCTCTCCCCCAGCAAGGCTCTCGTGAGTGAGAGAGCCTTGCTGGGGGACTTTAGCCAGTTACAGATGTCGCCTTCCATTGCATCAATATTGGCGTGGGTGTTGGTGGCGGAATGAGTATTGGCCAGGGCCGTGAGGAAGCCTTGGTAGTAGTTATGCGATAATCCACCTGCCATGATGGGGGCCGTAACCCTGCCGCTGACAGTAAAGGTGGTATCAGTTAAATAGTGATCCGACCAGACACATGGGGAGATGAGTGGCTGAGATAGCACTAGGTCATGGGTCCAGATGTGATCGAGGGTATGACCCTTGATTTGGGTGGGTGCGGAAATTTGTTGAGTCAGATTGAGGCTGGTAAGAGCTTCGAACAATTCTGTGGCATGGGGGGCGGCTTTGTCGTCATTGAACCAATAATTGAAATCGCCAAAGAGAGCGATTCTGGCATGGTGCGTCAGCAGGTTAGACAGCTGTTCACTCATGGTGGTAGGAAATGAGGGCATGGAGTGAGGGGGCCGGTATAAGAGTGTGAGTGTGAGGGCGCCAGCCTCCGTTTCCAGGCTGATGACCAGATTATCTACCTCTGGCAGAGCAAGAGATGCCGTGGTAATACATTTGAATTGCTTTGATATGATGGCTGCCACCCCGCCCCCAGGGGGACCTGAAAGGCGGTCAGCATGAAGGATGTAGTAGTCTGGTGGGAGGGCCGCCAAGATATCAGGGTGGGAATCAGCAGTAAGCCATGTCTCTGTAAGTAGTAATATATCTGGTTTTTCACTGGAGAGGAGAATGAAGATGTCAGATTGGTGCTTGACCAGGGAGCGTGTGTTCAAATACATCACCCGGACAGATGTCTCACCCCTTGCCGGCACCGCAGTATGCTTGCGACAACTGGGAGAGTTGAATGCCCTGCAAGCAAGGCCAGCGGCATTAATCCGCCTCACTGTATCAGGAGAGGGTGGCGGGTAGGAAAGCTGTAGCTGTCTGAGGGTATTGGCAGGGTAGGAGATGAGTCGGCCAGCGTCACCGGCCCCTGGGCCCGACCTGGCGCAGACGGGCTTGCCTTGGGCGCGCCGCCGGCACGCCCGCTGCGCCCGTCCGCTGCGCTCCCGATAGAAGGGGACCATTTTATAATTACTGGGGCGGGAGGGGCCGGGCACTAGACTGCTCGCCTGATTCACACCTAAGATGGCGGGCGCAATGAAATCAAAGTCCAGGCAGCGTTTAATCTGCTGCAGTGAGGCTAGGAGCAAAGACTGGGTAAGCGCTAGTATTACTGACAGTCTAACATGTGCCACAGGTATTAAAAACGAATTTAGGTGAAAAACGAAATCAAAGTGCAGTTTTTAAAATGTGCAGGCAAGAAATACACTCGGAGCATACAAGTCCTGGCTTCCGCCTCAGGACAATCACACACACACACTATTAATCAGTGTTAGTGTGAGAGAAAGGTCTTTTTGTAGTTACTGGGGCGGGAGGGGCCGAGCACTAGACTGCTCGCCCGATTCACACCCAAGATGGCGGGTGCAATGAAATCAAAGCCCAGGCAGCGTTTTTATCGGCTGCAGTGGGGCTAGGAGCAAAGACTGGGTAAGCGCTAGGATTACTGACAGTCTAACATGCGCCACAGGTATTAAAAACGAATTTAGGTGAAAAACAAAATCAGTGCAGTTTTTAAAATGTGCAGGCAAGAAATACACTCTGAGCATACAAGTCCCAGCTTCCACCTCAGGACAATCACACACACACTATTAATCGGTGTTAGTGTGAGAGAAAGGTCTTTTTGTAGTTACTGGGGCGGGAGGGGCCGAGCACTAGACTGCTCGCCCGATTCACACCCAAGATGGCAGGCGCAATGAAATCAAAGCCCAGGCAGCGTTTAATCGGCTGCAGTGGGGCTAGGAGCAAAGACTGGGTAAGCGCTAGGATTACTGACAGTCTATGATGTGCCACAGGTATTAAAAACAGATTTAGGTGAAAAACTAAATCAAAGTGCAGTTTTTAAAATGTGCAGGCAAGAAATACACTCGGAGCATACAAGTCCCGGCTTCCGCCTCAGGACCATCACACACACACTATTAACCACTGTTGGACCTGGCCCTTTATGGCAGGTTCCCCCCGAAACTTTTTTGCTTTTTCCTGGCCTATTACTGTAACCTGGTGTGGTGATTTTAGGCCTCTGCGCACTTTTTCACTGTGGTACAGTGTAAAGTGCATGAGCTCTTTGTGTATGTGTGGTGAGTGACCTGCCCTCCCATAGGAATGCATGGGGAATATGTGTGACCATGGTAGTTCCTGATGTGTGGGGAGTGCAGGGTAGAGTTTGGTATGTGCGAACCCGTGAGATTGAATGCTGCGTAATGATGTATGCGGCATGAATGTGTCTAGTGTGGAAGTGCCACTTCTAGACATTGGTGTGCGTGTATAGTGAGTGTGCTGACACGTGATTGGCTGGAGCCTGGCTCCAGGAGTCTGGATGGGTCTGCCCAGTGGTGAGTGTTGAGATTAGCATGCTGATGTGAGGGGAGGGGTGCACCTGGGTTCTGAATAGGGCTGGGCTTTCCCCACACAATGCTGGCTCTGCCCCTGTGGTGCGACTGATGACCCTAGCCTGACTAGTGAATGGGAGGGGTGGCTGAGCTCATCAAGGGGCCTTCCAAACCAGCTGCGCCTGGTTTTTCCCCCACCCTGCACCTTTAGACAAAGGAATTCACTGTATAAAAAGGGGCTGTGTCCCCTTACAAATTGTTCTTGTTTCTGACTTGAATCCTGCCAGGGGCGTGCTGCTGCTTGGGCCCAGGGAAAGGCTTGCCTCCCTGCGCCCTGCCCAGCCCCTGGATACCTGATGGACTTTCCTTTTCTGGGAGCTGCTGCGTTCCACCTTATGTCCTGGACTGCTGATGCCCTGGACTCCTGAAGGACTTTGTTGCTTTATTTTTGTCTCTAGCGCTTTGGAGCGCTTTATTTCTCCCCCAGTGCTTGGGAGCGCTTTACTCAGGGGCTGCTGGGGGCCTGTAGCGCAGAGAGGATGCGTGAGGATCCCCCTCCTGGAGGTAATTCGCGGCGCGGGTGCCCACCCCGCTGAGCTGGCCGCTTATTGCCCCTTTTTACTGTGACTATTGATTTAATTTACGGGAGCCCACCCAGTACCACGGAGAGAATTCACCGCCGCAGCCCCGGAGTGTGCGCAGCCCCCGCCGGGCCGACGCGCTGCCTGCGGCGACCCGGAAGTGGTTGGCCGGCCGGCCAATCGTAGCGCGGCCTGGGCGGAAGTCCCGCCTGCCGCCGCCGAGAAGGGAAGCCGCCCGGGTGAGGAGGTGTCGGTGGAGAAGCCCCGCGGCCCCAGGAGGTGGGGCCCGGGTGAAGCATGTGTGGCGTAAGCGTGGGGCTCCCAGGAGAAAGGGGAAGCCCTGCGTGGTGCAGGAGATTATGCTCTCCCCCAGCAAGGCTCTCGTGAGTGAGAGAGCCCCGCGCACGCCGCCGCCTGAAGGAGCTGCCCCCGTCGCGAGTGAAGAAGGAGCCCCCGCCAGAGGAACAGCCCGGTGAGTAAAAAAGGTCTGGGGGGCTCCGTGGGGGCTGCTGTTGGTGCCGTAGAGAGGCACAATGACAAGGGTAAAGGAAGGGCGGCCCCAGATGGCAGTGGGCCGCCCCAACGTTTCGACGGAGCCAGAGTGCTCCAAGGCCCACATTTGTTGCTGAGCCCAGAGGGGCCATATTCCCCCCCGGTGGTGTGGCACAGTTGTGTCATGTTTGTAGAAAGTCCCTGAGAGGGACAGAGGCGGCACAGTGGTGCCAGGCTCCAGTGAGTCCCAGTGTCAGAGGGCTCCCAAAGTGCGCAATATGTATTTCAGAGCCAGTTGGCTCCAACAGTTGGCGCAGTTCTGTTCTAGGGTCAGTGAGGGCCCTGTCGCAGTTTTATTGATTCCCAGCTATTAGTGGGCAGCTGCACCGTTTAGGCGCCAAGGGAGAGAGAGTCCCTGTGTGGGACAGAGATGGCACAGAGGTGCCAGGCCTTCTTCAGCTGCGCAGCACTTAGTGCAAGCTGCAACGTTTGGGCCCTGTTGGTGTTCCCAGCTGCCCAGCAATTAGTGGGCAGCTGCAACGTTTAGGTTTGCGCCGGTGGCGCACCCCTGACTCTTGCTGCATTGGCAGCGCGCCCTGACATTCTGGACACAGGGCTTTTTGAGTCCCTTTATGGGATGGCCAGTTGGCCAGGGGGCCAGTATGTGGGTAGGGCGCAAGGCACTAATGTGGTTTTTGCGCAATGTGATTTTGCTATGTTTATGATAGTAATTGCCTAAGGTGATGTTTGCGCAATATGATTATGAGTTTATTTTACCTATGTGTGTTTAGACTAGTGAGGAGATTGCCTACTGTATTTTTACCGGTTAAGCCCAAATGTGAGTTATGCGTAATGTGCTATGCCATTATGCCTGTGACACCTCTGAATGTGTTTTATGCATTATGTGTCTTACCTACACCTCTGAATGATTTTATGCATCATGTGTTTTCCTTCCCTACACCTCTGAATGTTGTGATGCATCATGTGTAATGTGTTCTTGCCTATACCCCTAAATATATTTTATACTTAGGTGGTTGTTCTTTCTAGTACAGGTGTGCTAAAGTGATTATTATTCTATGATCTACAAAGTGCTATTTTTTAACAGTATTTCTAGTTCTAAAAGTGTTGATTCTGACAGTGGCCCATGTGGCCCTGTCCTGTAAATAATCCCTTGCGAATATTGCCCGTGCCAGTTTGCACAATGTATATTGTGTGATTACTATCTGATGTGTTTTGACAATACAAAAGTTATTTTTATATAACCTTGTGTGGAGTTCCTTTTGTGGTGTGCCTAGGATGTTGTTGCTGTTGTGTGCGTGCGCAAATGCTTTACACATTGCCTCCGGGATAAGCCTGTCTGCTCGTGACAAGCTACCAAGGGGGTGAGCAGGGGTTATCTTGGCGTGTGACTCCCTTGCCCTGACTAGAATGGTGGTTTCTGCCTGGCTTTGGCGTCAGCCTTAGCCTACCAGAAATCCCAGTTCTAACAACCACCGGTACATCGCTGGTACAATATCTACGCTTCATGGGAGTGGGGTCACATGTGGTGCATTGGTTGGTAGAGGCACTTCTCATGCACACGCTGAGACCGATGCAATGGCTTAGAGGCAGATGGGAAGTGAACAGAGGCTGACCCTGGACGGATAAGGAGTGGGAAGCCATATTAGCGGGCACTAGGAACATACTAAGAAACTCGTGGTTCAAGCTTATTCAAACATATGTTATACAGAGGGCATATCTTTTGCCAGACATGATAAATAGATATTTCCACACCGTCACATCTGCATGTCCACGCTGTCAACATCCAGATGTGGACTTGCTCCATATGCTATGGGCTTGCACGTTATTGGCGAGAAGTAGTCATGACCCTAGCTTCATGCACAAACATGACACTACCATTATCATGGGAAGTCTGCCTTTTATGACTTTACATTAGAACCAAAAAAACTACAATCACCTCGAAGTTTCGAGATCTGGGCCTCATTACCACAAAACGCCTAATAACTAAAAAATGGAAAAATGCAGTCCCACCGGAGGTACTTAGTTGGAAGCACGCCCGTATAATATGGGTACAGGCGGAAAGCACGGCACTCCACAGAGAAGAAATAGCGAGGCTTCATAAATTTCCCATTGCACAGAGCTAGGATGTGCTGCATATTGCCTTACAGGCCACCAACTCCATCACAGTCGGCACCGGCCCAACAGTTCCCTAGAGATGCTCCCTTCACCCCCCGCCCCCTAGATAGGTGGAGATGACTTGATTCACAGCATGTAGAGTACACATGTGTCGCTCTGCCCCAGCCTACCACAGTTAGACCCTCACACGCGCCTGTCTCTAGACAAACTGGTCCTCTCTGTTGGCAGCTTCATATGACTTGGTGGATGCACTGTGTCAATTATCCATCAGATGCGAAGATGGATGGAAACGTACCGATAATGCACCTCTGTGCTCAATCATACATAACTGCTATTGTTTACATTTAAAAGATGGTGGATGTTCTTTTTATGTTATAAGTTTCAGTTCGAAATAAGTATTTTTGGTAAAATGATTTGTTGGTATATACGGTTGACCATTAATAGCGCTCTGTCATCATTTAAACCCCCTTTTTTCTTATGTGCAGTGACCTGATGAAAAGACTCGGTAGGGCGAAAATTCACATGTATGTGGCGCACATGTGCAAGATCCTGCCATAATTGTTCAACTCGGATGTGTTAAGAAGTAAAAAAGCAGATAGCAAAGAAAACATTTACTAATAAAGTTAACGTTAATGACCAGCGGGCAGTGGCACGCAGCAACGCTACAACATAAGCTCATGAATGATGTTAATGTTTGTACAGTTGAATGACACAACAGTGCTGATTATATACCGTGACAGCTGGCACTATTCGGTACAAAAGGGGGTGGTGATGGACGGAGCATCTGAACCAATCAAACACTCACACCCAGTCAAAATATCTGGGTTTGATCCATCACCGTTCTTTAGCCCACTCTGCCACCCCAGTTCAGACATGGCTATATGCAAATCAGTCTGACCCTGTGCCTCATGGGAACAGTCTAGCCCGAACTGCCAAGCCATGCCTTCCCTGGACCGGAAACAAGTTTTCAAGGACCGGTTTATGGCATTACAGCCGTCTTCAGCCCGGCTTGCTTGAATCCAGTGGCAAAGTGAGCAAGGGACTCACGTCTGAGCATACCCTGCCACACTTATGGCGGCCAATGTGGTACAAAAGGGGGTGGTGATGGACGCAGCATCTGAACCAATCAAACACTCGCACCCAGTCAAACGATCTGAGTTTGATCCATCACCGTTCTTTAGCCCACTCTGCCACCCCAGTTCAGACATGGCTATATGCAAATCAGTCTGACCCTGTGCCTCATGGGAACAGTCCAGCCCGAACTGCCAAGCCATGCCTTCCTTGGACCGGAAACAAGCTTCCGAGGACCGGTTTCTGGCATTACAGCCGTCTTCAGCCCGGCTTGCTTGAGTCCAGTGGCAAAGTGAGCAAGGGACTCACGTCTGAGCATACCCTGCCACACTTATGGCGGCAAAAGCAGTACTAAAGGGGGTGGTGATGGACGGAGCATCTGAACCAATCAAACACTCACACACAGTCAAAAGATCTGGGTTTGATCCATCCCCGTTCTTTAGCCCACTCTGCCACCCCAGTTCAGACATGGCTATATGCAAATCAGTCTGACCCTGTGCCTCATGGGAACAGTCCAGCCCGAACTGCCAAGCCATGCCTTCCCTGGACCGCAAACAAGCTTCCGAGGACCGGTTTCTGGCATTACAGCCGTCTTCAGCCCGGCTAGCTTGAATCCAGTGGCAAAGTGAGCAAGGGACACTAGGAACATACCAAGAAACTCGTCGTTCAAGCTTATTCAAACATATGTTATACAGAGGGCATATCTTTTGCCAGACATGATAAATAGATATTTCCACACCGTCACATCTGCATGTCCACGCTGTCAACATCCAGATGTGGACTTGCTCCATATGCTATGGGCTTGCACGTTATTGGCGAGAAGTAGTCATGACCCTAGCTTCATGCACAAACATGACACTACCATTATCATGGGAAGTCTGCCTTTTATGACTTTACATTAGAACCAAAAAAACTACAATCACCTCGAAGTTTCGAGATCTGGGCCTCATTACCACAAAACGCCTAATAACTAAAAAATGGAAAAATGCAGTCCCACCGGAGGTACTTAGTTGGAAGCACGCCCGTATAATATGGGTACAGGCGGAAAGCACGGCACTCCACAGAGAAGAAATAGCGAGGCTTCATAAATTTCCCATTGCACAGAGCTAGGATGTGCTGCATATTGCCTTACAGGCCACCAACTCCATCACAGTCGGCACCGGCCCAACAGTTCCCTAGAGATGCTCCCTTCACCCCCCGCCCCCTAGATAGGTGGAGATGACTTGATTCACAGCATGTAGAGTACACATGTGTCGCTCTGCCCCAGCCTACCACAGTTAGACCCTCACACGCGCCTGTCTCTAGACAAACTGGTCCTCTCTGTTGGCAGCTTCATATGACTTGGTGGATGCACTGTGTCAATTATCCGTCAGATGCGAAGATGGATGGAAACGTACCGATAATGCACCTCTGTGCTCAATCATACATAACTGCTATTGTTTACATTTAAAAGATGGTGGATGTTCTTTTTATGTTATAAGTTTCAGTTCGAAATAAGTATTTTTGGTAAAATGATTTGTTGGTATATACGGTTGACCATTAATAGCGCTCTGTCATCATTTAAACCCCCTTTTTTCTTATGTGCAGTGACCTGATGAAAAGGCTCGGTAGGGCGAAAATTCACATGTATGTGGCGCACATGTGCAAGATCCTGCCATAATTGTTCAACTCGGATGTGTTAAGAAGTAAAAAAGCAGATAGCAAAGAAAACATTTACTAATAAAGTTAACGTTAATGAACAGCGGGCAGTGGCACGCAGCAACGCTACAACATAAGCTCATGAATGATGTTAATGTTTGTACAGTTGAATGACACAACAGTGCTGATTATATACCGTGACAGCTGGCACTATTCGGTACAAAAGGGGGTGGTGATGGACGGAGCATCTGAACCAATCAAACACTCACACCCAGTCAAAATATCTGGGTTTGATCCATCACCGTTCTTTAGCCCACTCTGCCACCCCAGTTCAGACATGGCTATATGCAAATCAGTCTGACCCTGTGCCTCATGGGAACAGTCTAGCCCGAACTGCCAAGCCATGCCTTCCCTGGACCGGAAACAACCTTTCAAGGACCGGTTTATGGCATTACAGCCGTCTTCAGCCCGGCTTGCTTGAATCCAGTGGCAAAGTGAGCAAGGGACTCACGTCTGAGCATACCCTGCCACACTTATGGCGGCCAATGCGGTACAAAAGGGGGTGGTGATGGACGCAGCATCTGAACCAATCAAACACTCACACCCAGTCAAACGATCTGAGTTTGATCCATCACCGTTCTTTAGCCCACTCTGCCACCCCAGTTCAGACATGGCTATATGCAAATCAGTCTGACCCTGTGCCTCATGGGAACAGTCCAGCCCGAACTGCCAAGCCATGCCTTCCTTGGACCGGAAACAAGCTTCCGAGGACCGGTTTCTGGCATTACAGCCGTCTTCAGCCCGGCTTGCTTGAGTCCAGTGGCAAAGTGAGCAAGGGACTCACGTCTGAGCATACCCTGCCACACTTATGGCGGCAAAAGCAGTACTAAAGGGGGTGGTGATGGACGGAGCATCTGAACCAATCAAACACTCACACACAGTCAAAAGATCTGGGTTTGATCCATCCCCGTTCTTTAGCCCACTCTGCCACCCCAGTTCAGACATGGCTATATGCAAATCAGTCTGACCCTGTGCCTCATGGGAACAGTCCAGCCCGAACTGCCAAGCCATGCCTTCCTTGGACCGGAAACAAGCTTCCGAGGACCGGTTTCTGGCATTACAGCCGTCTTCAGCCCGGCTTGCTTGAGTCCAGTGGCAAAGTGAGCAAGGGACTCACGTCTGAGCATACCCTGCCACACTTATGGCGGCCAATGCGGTACAAAAGGGGGTGGTGATGGATGCAGCATCTGAACCAATCAAACACTCACACCCAGTCAAACGATCTGAGTTTGATCCATCACCGTTCTTTAGCCCACTCTGCCACCCCAGTTCAGACATGGCTATATGCAAATCAGTCTGACCCTGTGCCTCATGGGAACAGTCCAGCCCGAACTGCCAAGCCATGCCTTCCTTGGACCGGAAACAAGCTTCCGAGGACCGGTTTCTGGCATTACAGCCGTCTTCAGCCCGGCTTGCTTGAGTCCAGTGGCAAAGTGAGCAAGGGACTCACGTCTGAGCATACCCTGCCACACTTATGGCGGCAAAAGCAGTACTAAAGGGGGTGGTGATGGACGGAGCATCTGAACCAATCAAACACTCACACACAGTCAAAAGATCTGGGTTTGATCCATACCCGTTCTTTAGCCCACTCTGCCACCCCAGTTCAGACATGGCTATATGCAAATCAGTCTGACCCTGTGCCTCATGGGAACAGTCCAGCCCGAACTACCAAGCCATGCCTTCCCTGGACCGGAAACAAGCTTCCGAGGACCGGTTTCTGGCATTACAGCCGTCTTCAGCCCGGCTAGCTTGAATCCAGTGGCAAAGTGAGCAAGGGACTCACGTCTGAGCATACCATGCCACACTTATGGTGGCCAAAGCGGTACAAAAGGGGGTGGTGATGGACGGAGCATCTGAACCAATCAAACACTCACACCCAGTCAAAAGACCTGCGTTTGATCCATCACCGTTCTTTAGCCCACTCTGCCACCCCAGTTCAGACATGGCTATATGCAAATCAGTCTGACCCTGTGCCTCATGGGAACAGTCCAGCCCGAACTGCCAAGCCATGCCTTCCCTGGACCGGAGACAAGATTCCGAGGAACGGTTTCTGGCATTACAGCCGTCTTCAGCCCGGCTTGCTTGAATCCAGTGGCAAAGTGAGCAAGGGACTCACGTCTGAGCATACCCTGCCACACTTATCGCGGCCAAAGCGGTACAAAAGGGGGTGGTGATGGACGGAGCATCTGAACCAATCAAACACTCACACCCAGTCAAAAGATCTGGGTTTGATCCATCACCGTTCTTTAGCCCACTCTGCCACCCCAGTTCAGACATGGCTATATGCAAATCAGTCTGACCCTGTGCCTTATTGGAACAGTCCAGCCCGAACTGCCAAGCCATGCCTTCCCTGGACCGGAAACAAGCTTCCGAGGACTGGTTTCTGGCATTACAGCCGTCTTCAGCCCGGCTTGCTTGAATCCAGTGGCAAAGTGAGCAAGGGACGCACGTCTGAGCATACCCTGCCACACTTATGGCGGCCAAAGCGGTACAAAAGGGGGTGGTGATGGACGGAGCATCTGAACCAATCAAACACTCACACACAGTCAAAAGATCTGGGTTTGATCCATCCCCGTTCTTTAGCCCACTCTGCCACCCCAGTTCAGACATGGCTATCTGCAAATCAGTCTGACCCTGTGCCTCATGGGAACAGTCCAGCCCGAACTGCCAAGCCATGCCTTCCCTGGACCGGAAACAAGCTTCCGAGGACCGGTTTCTGGCATTACAGCCGTCTTCAGCCCGGCTTGCTTGAATCCAGTGGCAAAGTGAGCAAGGGACGCACGTCTGAGCATACCCTGCCACACTTATGGCGGCCAAAGCGGTACAAAAGGGGGTGGTGATGGACGGAGCATCTGAACCAATCAAACACTCACACACAGTCAAAAGATCTGGGTTTGATCCATCCCCGTTCTTTAGCCCACTCTGCCACCCCAGTTCAGACATGGCTATCTGCAAATCAGTCTGACCCTGTGCCTCATGGGAACAGTCCAGCCCGAACTGCCAAGCCATGCCTTCCCTGGACCGGAAACAAGCTTCCGAGGACCGGTTTCTGGCATTACAGCCATCTTCAGCCCGGCTAGCTTGAATCCAGTGGCAAAGTGAGCAAGGGACTCACGTCTGAGCATACCATGCCACACTTATGGTGGCCAAAGCGGTACAAAAGGGGGTGGTGATGGACGGAGCATCTGAACCAATCAAACACTCACACCCAGTCAAAAGATCTGGGTTTGATCCATCACCGTTCTTTAGCCCACTCTGCCACCCCAGTTCAGACATGGCTATATGCAAATCAGTCTGACACTGTGCCTCATGGGAACAGTCCAGCCCGAACTGCCAAGCCATGCCTTCCCTGGACCGGAAACAAGCTTCCGAGGAACGGTTTCTGGCATTACAGCCGTCTTCAGCCCGGCTAGCTTGAATCCAGTGGCAAAGTGAGCAAGGGACTCACGTCTGAGCATACCCTGCACACTTATGGCGGCCAAAGCGGTACAAACGGGAGTGGTGATGGACGGAGTATCTGAACCAATCAAACACTCACACCCAGTCAAAAGATCTGGGTTTGATCCATCACCGTTCTTTAGCCCACTCTGCCACCCCAGTTCAGATATGGCTATATGCAAATCAGTCTGACCCTGTGCCTCATGGGAACAGTCCAGCCCGAACTGCCAAGCCATGCCTTCCCTGGACCGGAGACAAGCTTCCGAGGACCGGTTTCTGGCATTACAGCCGTCTTCAGCCCGGCTTGCTTAAATCCAGTGGCAAAGTGAGCAAGGGACTCACGTCTGAGCATACCCTGCCACACTTATGGCGGCCAAAGCGGTACAAAAGGGGGTGGTGATGGACTTAGCATCTGAACCAATCAAACACTCACACCCAGTCAAAAGATCTGGGTTTGATCCATCACCGGTGTTTAGCCCACTCTGCCACCCCAGTTCAGACATGGCTATATGCAAATCAGTCTGACCCTGTGCCTCATGGGAACAGTCCAGCTCGAACTGCCAAGCCATGCCTTCCCTGGACCGGAAACAAGCTTCCGAGGACCGGTTTCTGGCATTACAGCCGTCTTCAGCCCGGCTAGCTTGAATCCAGTGGCAAAGTGAGCAAGGGACTCACGTCTGAGCATACCATGCTACACTTATGGTGGCCAAAGCGGTACAAAAGGGGGTGGTGATGGACGGAGCATCTGAACCAATCAAACACTCACACCCAGTCAAAAGATCTGGGTTTGATCCATCACCGTTCTTTAGCCCACTCTGCCACCCCAGTTCAGACATGGCTATATGCAAATCAGTCTGACACTGTGCCTCATGGGAACAGTCCAGCCCGAACTGCCAAGCCATGCCTTCCCTGGACAGGAAACAAGCTTCCGAGGAACGGTTTCTGGCATTACAGCCGTCTTCAGCCCGGCTAGCTTGAATCCAGTGGCAAAGTGAGCAAGGGACTCACGTCTGAGCATACCCGGCACACTTATGGCGGCCAAAGCGGTACAAACGGGAGTGGTGATGGACGGAGCATCTGAACTAATCAAACACTCACACCCAGTCAAAAGATCTGGGTTTGATCCATCACCGTTCTTTAGCCCACTCTGCCACCCCAGTTCAGATATGGCTATATGCAAATCAGTCTGACCCTGTGCCTCATGGGAACAGTCCAGCCCGAACTGCCAAGCCATGCCTTCCCTGGACCGGAAACAAGCTTCCGAGGACCGGTTTCTGGCATTACAGCCGTCTTCAGCCCGGCTTGCTTGAATCCAGTGGCAAAGTGAGCAAGGGACTCACGTCTGAGCATACCCTGCCACACTTATGGCGGCCAAAGCGGTACAAAAGGGGGTGGTGATGGACTTAGCATCTGAACCAATCAAACACTCACACCCAGTCAAAAGATCTGGGTTTGATCCATCACCGGTGTTTAGCCCACTCTGCCACCCCAGTTCAGACATGGCTATATGCAAATCAGTCTGACCCTGTGCCTCATGGGAACAGTCCAGCTCGAACTGCCAAGCCATGCCTTCCCTGGACCGGAAACAAGCTTCCGAGGACCGGTTTCTGGCATTACAGCCGTCTTCAGCCCGGCTTGCTTGAATCCAGTGGCAAAGTGAGCAAGGGACTCACGTCTGAGCATACCCTGCCACACTTATGGCGGCCAAAGCGGTACAAAAGGGGGTGGTGATGGACGGAGCATCTGAACCAATCAAAGACTCACACCCAGTCAAAAGATCTGGGTTTGATCCATCACCGTACTTTAGCCCACTCTGCCACCCCAGTTCAGACATGGCTATATGCAAATCAGTCTGACCCTGTGCCTCATGGGAACAGTCCAGCCCGAACGGCCAAGCCATGCCTTCCCTGGACCGGAAACAAGCTTCCGAGGACCGGTATCTGGCATTACAGCCGTCTTCAGCCCGGCTTGCTTGAATCCAGTGGAAAAGTGAGCAAGGGACTCACGTCTGAGCATACCCTGCCACACTTATGGCGGCCAAAGTGGTGCAAAAGGGGGTGGTGATGGACAGAGCATCTGAACCAATCAAAGACTCACACCCAGTCAAAAGATCTGGGTTTGATCCATCACCGTACTTTAGCCCACTCTGCCACCCCAGTTCAGACATGGCTATATGCAAATCAGTCTGACCCTGTGCCTCATGGGAACAGTCCAGCCCGAACTGCCAAGCCATGCCTTCCCTGGACCGGAAACAAGCTTCCGAGGACCGGTTTCTGGCATTACAGCCGTCTTCAGCCCGGCTTGCTTGAATCCAGTGGCAAAGTGAGCAAGGGACGCACGTCTGAGCATACCCTGCCACACTTATGGCGGCCAAAGCGGTACAAAAGGGGGTGGTGATGGACGGAGCATCTGAACCAATCAAACACTCACACACAGTCAAAAGATCTGGGTTTGATCCATCCCCGTTCTTTAGCCCACTCTGCCACCCCAGTTCAGACATGGCTATCTGCAAATCAGTCTGACCTTGTGCCTCATGGGAACAGTCCAGCCCGAACTGCCAAGCCATGCCTTCCCTGGACCGGAAACAAGCTTCCGAGGACCGGTTTCTGGCATTACAGCCATCTTCAGCCCGGCTAGCTTGAATCCAGTGGCAAAATGAGCAAGGGACTCACGTCTGAGCATACCATGCCACACTTATGGTGGCCAAAGCGGTACAAAAGGGGGTGGTGATGGACGGAGCATCTGAACCAATCAAACACTCACACCCAGTCAAAAGATCTGGGTTTGATCCATCACCGTTCTTTAGCCCACTCTGCCACCCCAGTTCAGACATGGCTATATGCAAATCATTCTGACACTGTGCCTCATGGGAACAGTCCAGCCCGAACTGCCAAGCCATGCCTTCCCTGGACCGGAAACAAGCTTCCGAGGAACGGTTTCTGGCATTACAGCCGTCTTCAGCCCGGCTAGCTTGAATCCAGTGGCAAAGTGAGCAAGGGACTCACGTCTGAGCATACCCTGCACACTTATGGCGGCCAAAGCGGTACAAACGGGAGTGGTGATGGACGGAGTATCTGAACCAATCAAACACTCACACCCAGTCAAAAGATCTGGGTTTGATCCATCACCGTTCTTTAGCCCACTCTGCCACCCCAGTTCAGATATGGCTATATGCAAATCAGTCTGACCCTGTGCCTCATGGGAACAGTCCAGCCCGAACTGCCAAGCCATGCCTTCCCTGGACCGGAGACAAGCTTCCGAGGACCGGTTTCTGGCATTACAGCCGTCTTCAGCCCGGCTTGCTTAAATCCAGTGGCAAAGTGAGCAAGGGACTCACGTCTGAGCATACCCTGCCACACTTATGGCGGCCAAAGCGGTACAAAAGGGGGTGGTGATGGACTTAGCATCTGAACCAATCAAACACTCACACCCAATCAAAAGATCTGGGTTTGATCCATCACCGGTGTTTAGCCCACTCTGCCACCCCAGTTCAGACATGGCTATATGCAAATCAGTCTGACCCTGTGCCTCATGGGAACAGTCCAGCTCGAACTGCCAAGCCATGCCTTCCCTGGACCGGAAACAAGCTTCCGAGGACCGGTTTCTGGCATTACAGCCGTCTTCAGCCCGGCTTGCTTGAATCCAGTGGCAAAGTGAGCAAGGGACTCACGTCTGAGCATACCCTGCCACACTTATTGCGGCCAAAGCGGTACAAAAGGGGGTGGTGATGGACGGAGTATCTGAACCAATCAAACACTCACACCCAGTCAAAAGATCTGGGTTTGATCCATCACCGTTCTTTAGCCCACTCTGCCACCCCAGTTCAGACATGGCTATCTGCAAATCAGTCTGACCCTGTGCCTCATGGGAACAGTCCAGCCCGAACTGCCAAGCCATGCCTTCCCTGGACCGGAAACAAGCTTCCGAGGACCGGTTTCTGGCATTACAGCCGTCTTCAGCCCGGCTAGCTTGAATCCAGTGGCAAAGTGAGCAAGGGACTCACGTCTGAGCATACCATGCCACACTTATGGTGGCCAAAGCAGTACAAAAGGGGGTGGTGATGGACGGAGCATCTGAACCAATCAAACACTCACACCCAGTCAAAAGATCTGGGTTTGATCCATCACCGTTCTTTAGCCCACTCTGCCACCCCAGTTCAGACATGGCTATATGCAAATCAGTCTGACACTGTGCCTCATGGGAACAGTCCAGCCCGAACTGCCAAGCCATGCCTTCCCTGGACAGGAAACAAGCTTCCGAGGAACGGTTTCTGGCATTACAGCCGTCTTCAGCCCGGCTAGCTTGAATCCAGTGGCAAAGTGAGCAAGGGACTCACGTCTGAGCATACCCTGCACACTTATGGCAGCCAAAGCGGTACAAACGGGAGTGGTGATGGACGGAGCATCTGAACCAATCAAACACTCACACCCAGTCAAAAGATCTGGGTTTGATCCATCACCGTTCTTTAGCCCACTCTGCCACCCCAGTTCAGATATGGCTATATGCAAATCAGTCTGACCCTGTGCCTCATGGGAACAGTCCAGCCCGAACTGCCAAGCCATGCCTTCCCTGGACCGGAAACAAGCTTCCGAGGACCGGTTTCTGGCATTACAGCCGTCTTCAGCCCGGCTTGCTTGAATCCAGTGGCAAAGTGAGCAAGGGACTCACGTCTGAGCATACCCTGCCACACTTATGGCGGCCAAAGCGGTACAAAAGGGGGTGGTGATGGACTTAGCATCTGAACCAATCAAACACTCGCACCCAGTCAAAAGATCTGGGTTTGATCCATCACCGGTGTTTAGCCCACTCTGCCACCCCAGTTCAGACATGGCTATATGCAAATCAGTCTGACCCTGTGCCTCATGGGAACAGTCCAGCTCGAACTGCCAAGCCATGCCTTCCCTGGATCGGAAGCAAGCTTCCGAGGACCGGTTTCTGGCATTACAGCCGTCTTCAGCCCGGCTTGCTTGAATCCAGTGGCAAAGTGAGCAAGGGACTCACGTCTGAGCATACCCTGCCACACTTATGGCGGCCAAAGCGGTACAAAAGGGGGTGGTGATGGACGGAGCATCTGAACCAATCAAACACTCACACCCAGTCAAAAGATCTGGGTTTGATCCATCACCGTTCTTTAGCCCACTCTGCCACCCCAGTTCAGACATGGCTATATGCAAATCAGTCTGACCCTGTGCCTTATTGGAACAGTCCATCCCGAACTGCCAAGCCATGCCTTCCCTGGACCGGAAACAAGCTTCCGAGGACGGGTTTCTGGCATTACAGCCGTCTTCAGCCCGGCTTGCTTGAATCCAGTGGCAAAGTGAGCAAGGGACTCATGTCTGAGCATACCCTGCCACACTTATGGCGGCCAAAGTGGTGCAAAAGGGGGTGGTGATGGACGGAGCATCTGAACCAATCAAACACTCACACCCAGTCAAAAGATCTGGGTTTGATCCATCACCGTTCTTTAGCCCACTCTGCCACCCCAGTTCAGACATGGCTATATGCAAATCAGTCTGACCCTGTGCCTCATGGGAACAGTCCAGCCCGAACGGCCAAGCCATGCCTTCCCTGGACCGGAAACAAGCTTCCGAGGACCGGTATCTGGCATTACAGCCGTCTTCAGCCCGGCTTGCTTGAATCCAGTGGCAAAGTGAGCAAGGGACGCACGTCTGAGCATACCCTGTTATGTTATGTTATGTTATGTTATGTTATGTTATGTTATGTTATGTTAAATAAATTTCTTAAGCGCGGCTAACACCATTAGGTTTCTTGGCGCTGTGCTGGGAGTGCAGTGAAAAGAATATGAGAGGGAATCTAAAGATATGAGATGGTGAAAAGGAAGGTTTTAAGGAGTGATCTGAAAGCAGGGTATGAAGGAGCGGACCTGAGAGACAGTGGGAGGGAGTTCCAGAAGGATGGGGCCAGAAGAGAAAACCTAAGGCCCCCATGTTTTTTTCCTCTTAAACCTGGGAACAGATAGAAGGGCCATTTGAGATGAGCGTAGGTTGCGGGACGGGATATAAAGTTTGAGGAGGGAAGAGATAAAGGAGGGACCCTGACCGGAAAGGGACTTGAAAATAATACAGCCTAACTTGAATTTACAGCGGGCGGATACCGGGAGCCAGTGGAGGCTCTTTAGAAGTGGTCGAACGTGCTGATCTCGCGGCTGGTGGTAGATCAGGCGAGCAGCCTGATTTTGGATCAGCTGGAGGCTTTTCAGTTGATAATCAGGAATGCCAGCATACAGTGCCACACTTATGGCGGCCAAAGCGGTACAAAAGGGGGTGGTGATGGACGGAGCATTTGAACCAATCAAACACTCACACCCAGTCAAAAGACCTGGGTTTGATCCATCACCGTTCTTTAGCCCACTCTGCCACCCCAGTTCAGACATCGCTATATCCAAATCAGTCTGACCCTGTGCCTCATGGGAACAGTCCAGCCCGAACTGCCAAGCCATGCCTTCCCTGGACTGGAAACAAGCTTCCGAGGACCGGTTTCTGGCATTACAGCCGTCTTCAGCCCGGCTTGCTTGAATCCAGTGACAAAGTGAACAAGGGACTCACGTCTGAGCATACCCTGCCACACTTATGGCGGCCAAAGCGGTACAAAAGGGGGTGGTGATGGACGGAGCATCTGAACCAATCAAACACTCACACCCAGTCAAAAGACCTGGGTTTGATCCATCACCGTTCTTTAGCCCACTCTGCCATGGCACTATTCAGCACATGCAATTTGTACTCCTGTTATGCATATCTAAATTTTATTGTACGCAATCGAGATGACAGTTATATTAAAATGGAAAAAATACCAATAAAGAGATTTAAATAAAAAAATGAGGGAGTCCTCTGCATTACCAGAGCATCCTGTGGAACACATACATGTGCATCTACGATGGACAATAGTGGCACTTAACTGCCATCCCTAGAAATGCGTTGTGTTCTGACCTGCACAGATGACATATTTGGCCACACCCTGTCTATCATGGATCTTTTGGGCCTAAGGTCCTAAGGTCTTCTGGGCCTGCTGGCAAGATCTCGCTGGCCATGTACCTCAGGGCTTGTGAGTAGCAGTCAGCAAAGAAACCACTTATATGTAGAGCAGTGCTAGACTGGCAGAAGAAACCATGCGCTTGCCAAAAGCTATCAATCCTCGAGGACTCCCTATCCAGGGTGAGGCCTGGACAATACTACTCTCTAGAGGGGGTGCTTGGTGAAAAAAATCCAGGTCAGCATGTGCCGGTCTATGACATATGGTCACCTGCTTATTCACAAGTGGGCAACAACAAAGCATCAACCAAGTATTCAGCAGTAATGGTGTTGTTAAAGTGAAGCAAGGGCTCAGAAGTCGCGGACTCCTCTAGAACATTTGTTTCGGTCTCTACTGATGTCACGGCAGTGCTACTCTATGCGGGCTTCAGAAACTCAGCTTAGCCCCCATTAGAGCATCGCTAAATGCTGTGACTAGACTCATCACTGCCTCAAGGAAAACCAACCACATCTCTCCGAACCTAAAATCGATCAACTTGTTTGACTCAAGGATCCAGTTAAAAATTGCATGTATAACTCATAGAGCAATACACTACAACACTCCCCTTTTCCTGGCAAATAAGCTAAAAACTATCGGGAGCCTCCCGGTCCTATAGCAGCACCAGCACACTTCTGCTCAAGTCGGAGAAATGTAAAAAAATGAAAACCTACAATCGTACATTTTCTGTAATTGCCCCGAGAATATGGAACTCCCTACCTGTGGAAACAAGACTGATTCCCTCAACATTTGCCTTCAAAAGAGAAGTAAAAGCCTTACTGGTACTCCTCTTGCCGCCCATCTTGGTTTGTTGCTTAACACGCTACGTGGCATATGATTGATCTCAGTGTGCCTGCCAAAATTTTGTCAAAGAATTGATTATTAGCACAAAGTAAACTGACATACTGTACAGCCGGATAAACGCAGACGACTTGACAGTTTAAAAAGACCAAAAAGCGATATACATCAATAGGTGTGTACCCCTGCCATGTCCCACACAACCTAAAGGAGTAAGCACAGTTTCTCCAAGAGCAGGGAAAGCAGAGTAGGTCTGCAGTGCAGTAAAACATAATATTAGTCTGTCTTTCTTTTGTGACAATGTTAACCCAAACCCTCCAACAAGGAGATGTCCTTTACGAGGTGCAAGTCTAAACACAGACTCCCAGAAATTATGAAGAACAAGGAACTGTGACTACCATTGGTTCCGGGTCGCCCCCCTCTGCCTTCTCAAGGACCCATGTGTCAGCCCCCTATGACTCTCAACATAGCTCACATCTGGGAAGAGACAAGAGTGTACCTGTTGTGTATCCCCCAACTCAATCAAAGCGCAACGATATCAAGAAGCATTAAAAAGCCACCACCAGTCTTCCTCCCCCTCCCCTTGCATAACCAAAACCCCAAACCCCCAAACATACCAGAATTAATGTCCCAAGTGTCGGATTGATGGTAAGTCTCCGACTGCGGGTAAAAGAACCCACGTGTGTGGGCGAAGGGACGATAGGACTGAGGTTCCGGCTCGCTCCTACTCCGGACATCCTGCTAAAGATTTTCGGCCACCCCACATGTTCAGTTTGGCGGAATCTCCCGGGCCAAATATTCTAGTCTCTCCTGCGGGCATGGGAGAAATATCATGTACATGTGTCTATATACCGAGCCATGTGCCGTGTTGTAGTGGATGATTCAGAAAAGGGGGTGGTGATGAACAGAGTGCCTGAATTAATCAGACCACTCTTACCCAGTCCAAAGATCAGGGCTTGATCCATCACCGTTTTTTAGCTCACTGCACCATCCCAGCTCAGAACTTGGCTATATGCAAATTAGTCTGTTCCTGTCCCAGTGCATGATGGGAACAGGGCAAACCAAACTACCAAGCCAATTCTTGTACTGGGAAGGAAACAAGCTTCCGGGGACCGGTTTCTGCCATTTCAGGCGTCTTCGGCCCGGCTTGCTTGAATCCTGATGGTGCAATGAGCAAGGGACTCACATCTGAGTATACCCTTCCACGCTTATGGTGGACAAAATGATTCAGAAAAGGGGGTGGTGATGAACAGAGTGCCTGAATTAAGCAGACCACTCTTACCCAGTCCAAAGATCAGGGCTTGATCCATCACCGTTTTTTAGCTCACTGCACCATCCCAGCTCAGAACTTGGCTATATGCAAATTAGTCTGTTCCTGTCCCAGTGCATGATGGGAACAGGGCAAACCAAACTACCAAGCCAATTCTTGTACTGGGAAGGAAACAAGCTTCCGGGGACCGGTTTCTGCCATTTCAGGCGTCTTCGGCCCGGCTTGCTTGAATCCTGATGGTGCAATGAGCAAGGGACTCACATCTGAGTATACCCTTCCACGCTTATGGTGGACAAAATGATTCAGAAAAGGGGGTGGTGATGAACAGAGTGCCTGAATTAAGCAGACCACTCTTACCCAGTCCAAAGATCAGGGCTTGATCCATCACGTTTTTTAGCTCACTGCACCATCCCAGCTCAGAACTTGGCTATATGCAAATTAGTCTGTTCCTGTCCCAGTGCATGATGGGAACAGGGCAAACCAAACTACCAAGCCAATTCTTGTACTGGGAAGGAAACAAGCTTCCGGGGACCGGTTTCTGCCATTTCAGGCGTCTTCGGCCCGGCTTGCTTGAATCCTGATGGTGCAATGAGCAAGGGACTCACATCTGAGTATACCCTTCCACGTTTATGGTGGACAAAATGATTCAGAAAAGGGGGTGGTGATGAACAGAGTGCCTGAATTAAGCAGACCACTCTTACCCAGTCCAAAGATCAGGGCTTGATCCATCACCGTTTTTTAGCTCACTGCACCATCCCAGCTCAGAACTTGGCTATATGCAAATTAGTCTGTTCCTGTCCCAGTGCATGATGGGAACAGGGCAAACCAAACTACCAAGCCAATTCTTGTACTGGGAAGGAAACAAGCTTCCGGGGACCGGTTTCTGCCATTTCAGGCGTCTTCGGCCCGGCTTGCTTGAATCCTGATGGTGCAATGAGCAAGGGACTCACATCTGAGTATACCCTTCCACGCTTATGGTGGACAAAATGATTCAGAAAAGGGGGTGGTGATGAACAGAGTGCCTGAATTAAGCAGACCACTCTTACCCAGTCCAAAGATCAGGGCTTGATCCATCACCGTTTTTTAGCTCACTGCACCATCCCAGCTCAGAACTTGGCTATATGCAAATTAGTCTGTTCCTGTCCCAGTGCATGATGGGAACAGGGCAAACCAAACTACCAAGCCAATTCTTGTACTGGGAAGGAAACAAGCTTCCGGGGACCGGTTTCTGCCATTTCAGGCGTCTTCGGCCCGGCTTGCTTGAATCCTGATGGTGCAATGAGCAAGGGACTCACATCTGAGTATACCCTTCCACGCTTATGGTGGACAAAATGATTCAGAAAAGGGGGTGGTGATGAACAGAGTGCCTGAATTAAGCAGACCACTCTTACCCAGTCCAAAGATCAGGGCTTGATCCATCACCGTTTTTTAGCTCACTGCACCATCCCAGCTCAGAACTTGGCTATATGCAAATTAGTCTGTTCCTGTCCCAGTGCATGATGGGAACAGGGCAAACCAAACTACCAAGCCAATTCTTGTACTGGGAAGGAAACAAGCTTCCGGGGACCGGTTTCTGCCATTTCAGGCGTCTTCGGCCCGGCTTGCTTGAATCCTGATGGTGCAATGAGCAAGGGACTCACATCTGAGTATACCCTTCCACGCTTATGGTGGACAAAATGATTCAGAAAAGGGGGTGGTGATGAACAGAGTGCCTGAATTAAGCAGACCACTCTTACCCAGTCCAAAGATCAGGGCTTGATCCATCACCGTTTTTTAGCTCACTGCACCATCCCAGCTCAGAACTTGGCTATATGCAAATTAGTCTGTTCCTGTCCCAGTGCATGATGTAGTGGATGTCACACCATCTCACAACTTTGGGCTCTAACGGGTCCCATTCATGTGCACATATCAATTGGCATTCAGCATGTAGCAATGTTGAAGTCTTAAAGAGCCAACTTGCAGTGGTAAGGATCCCAAGGGTAATGTGAAGTAATCAGGTGCGCCGCTAACTTGAGGTTCGGGGTCTCCACTCAGCGACAGGGCCTCCGTGGCTGAGTCAAAATCCTCTCTCTGTGATCACCTCCCAGATATTAAGTGCGGCTGATGTGTTGGGGAGGTCCAGGTTATTTGTGGTTTCCTCGAGAGCTTGTGGACCACTGTGAGTTGAGAGAGCTGGTGTCCTGCGGTTTGCCCACTGATTGTTCAGTGTCGTCTACTGGGGGACCCAGTAGGTCCAGCCCCTCCTTCAGGTCCACCACATGTCTCTGTTTGTTGAGATATTCAAAGCTTAAGCCAAAGGGATAGGTCCATTGATATCTGACCTTATCTTCTCGTAGCTTGGAGGTGATGGGCCGAAATTGTTGCCGTCTGGCCAATGTTGCAGGAGCCAAATCCTGATAGTTGGTGCAAGAGTAGTCCTGAAGAGATACCGTGCCTTTCTTTCGGGCCACCACAAGTAACGCTTCTTTCACTTTGTGAGAGTGGAACTTCGCAAGAACATCTCTTTGTCTTTGTCGTCCTCCCGTCGCTAGGTTTCCGACCCGAGCTTGATCTTGAGTGTCTGTAGGCTGATGATCTCCGCAAAGAGGCCCTCGAGGAAAGCCTCTAGGTTCGGCCCTTCTGCCCCCTCCTTGAGGTCGTGAATCCTTATGTTATCTCGTCGAGCCCTGTTTTCAAAGTCTTCTGCTTTTAACTGGGTTTGGCGGAGCTGGTCTTGAAGGGTGAGTACAGTGTCATGCATCTCAGAGGTGCGCTTGTCCATTTCTTGAGTACGCGTTCCAAGGGCGATCACTCTAATGCCCACTGAGTCCACATCGTGTTGGAGATCTGTCATTCATGTGGTGAGGTCGGACTTCAGCTGATCAATTGGGGTTTGGATGTCTTGACTCCGCTCTCTTCGCAATTCTGCTTTAAAGTCTTGCAATGAGGACACCAAATCTTCCTTGGTAAGGGCCATGTCGGAAGTCTCCCCGTCACGATCCGAAGCCCGGTGTTTGTCTGCTAGCGGAATACAAGCTTGAGACCTTATTTGTCGCACTGGTTATCGTCTTCTTCGGCGGCATAGGGGCAGACCCCGCCTGATGTCTTCTGGTTTGGCGCGGAAGGGTTGGAACACCAGACCCTAATGGTACCACGGCTCGGTGTAGCACAGCAGTCGCGATTGACCAGGCTCTTAGGGCGGCTATCCTTAATGAAGCTAGAAGGGTGCAGATAACGAGTCATGAGCGGTGTAACCCCATCACTGGCTGCGTACAGATAAGGATGGCTGGAGTGAGATGTTCCCTGGTTTGAATGCGCTGCCCGGGCGTTTTTCGGGTGGGGCCAGCAAGAGCTCTGTTAAATACGTGCCAGGGCCAGGCAGGCATCAGGTGCAGGCCTCACAGGGGGACGACAGGTAAGTCAGCATTCAAAGCCTGCATTGGCGGTGGTTCGATTCAGCATCTGACCGCCAGTCGTCCCAGGCGTCCCCTTCCAGGGCCGAGGGGTAGAGGATCTGTTACACCCTAATTTCAAGGTTGGCTCTGTTTGTTCGTAGCGGGAGGAAATGGCGCCTATTCTAGTGTTGGACACCATTTTAGGGTAAGGCGTGCATTGTGTATGATTGAAAGAGTCAGTCAGCCGTATTTCTCCCTTCATTTGGAGCGCCTCCACAAGCTATCGCCCCCGCTCAGGCGCGCATCAACCTGGGGGGCCTCCGATTGCCCGCACTGTCCCACTCCTGTAGCCTCCCGGGAGTCAGGAGTCCAACGCAGTACCACACTGTTTACCAGGCTCTAATGCGTACCGCTCAACTCTGTATTCGGCGCGTCGCAGCGGGAGTCCGGTCGTGACCGTGGTGGGTGTCAGCAAGTCTCCTCAGGGAGCGCTCTTCATAGCTCTCCATTGTATGCGCCCGGGAAGCTGGCGGCCGCCATCTTGCTTTGCGTCCAGTGCCCCCGCAGGAGCTTTGCGTGGCTTCAGGAGCGGTTCTAATGATCGGTCTTCCGATCATCCTCCGCTCCAGTCCTTGGGTCACCATAGGATTGTTTTCTGTGCAGGTAGGGTGGCGATATGCAGCGATTACAGGTCCAGAACAGCAGGGTAGCTCGAGAGCCGAGAAGGATTACGTCCATTCAGCCATCTTGCCCGGCCACGCCCCTATATTCTTTTTAATGCTTTTTCTCCCACAGCTATTTACTTATGTCGTCCTCATCTCGTATTTAAAGCGCTCTGATACCCGCTTGGGTCTTGTCTGCGCTATACAAAACTTTAAAAATAAATAAAATAAACTGACGGTAGCTACAATTCTTGTACCTCTGCTGACTTCCAGACCACCACTACAAATGATGTACTCTCTTCCGTTGGTACCCCAATTGGCGAGTCAAAAAGCTCTGTCTTAGAGAAGGTGTCAAGCCCAATGGCATTGTGTAAATCCATATATAAGGCATCATCAGCATAGTCAGGGGGAGTAAGCAATCCCCATTACCATTGTTATCAACATCTTGGAGTGCCCACTCACTACTCGTGTAAAGGATCACAGTCAGAATCAAAAAGATAATGGAGTCTCTGCTTGTAGGTACAACGTGGCAGAGGCGCTTGGATAGAGGCCGGTTGAATGACAACAGATTGTGCTTTTGAAAATTCCTAGTGTGAAATCGCTCAGCCTTGAGCTGAAGTTGGTTTGGTGGCTGACATTGGCATTGGCACTGGACCATCTTAAGGCACCAGTGGCATCAGTGAAGCCGTGTAGCAGGGCCTGGCAGAGATCTTTGTGCAGGAGTGGATATCTGTACACGTATCACTACAAGCCCAGTAACGGGTCCCAAGGAGAAAGATAATGCCGGGATATACCTGCATTGGTAACCTGATTGGGGGACCCTTCAGTTCCAGGGGGATTGAAGACATGCCAGAGGGAGCCAGAAGTGCACTGAAATCTCAAGGCCTCTGTCTGACGCAGGGTTGATAACCACCTAGGGAATTCAGGACGTTTTGAGACGAGCTAAGGAGTCAGATTCATGGTTTAACACCTTGGAGGAGTGTAATTCAATCAATCAATCAGGTCACTTGTAAAGAGCACTACATACCCGTAAGGTTCTCAAGGCGCTGGGGGGGGGGGGGCGGCTGCTACTGATCGAAGAGCCAGGTCTTGAGGAGTCTTCTGAAGGCCAGTAGGTCTTGGGTCTGCCGTAGGTTGGTGGGGAGGGTGTTCCAGGTCTTTGGGACGAGGTGAGAGAAGGATCTGCCGCCGGTGGTCGTTCTTTGGATGTGGGGGATTGTGGCGAGGGCAAGGTCGGCGGAGCGGAGCTGGCGGCCGGGGGTGTAAAAGCTGAGTCGGCTGTTGAGGTATGCTGGTATGGTGTTATGGAGGGCTTTGTGTGCATGGGTGAGGAGCTTGAAGGTTATCCTCTTGTTGATGGGGAGCCAGTGCAGGTCTCTTAGGTGGGGTGTGATGTGGCTTCGGCGGGGTATGTCGAGGATCAGATGTGCAGAGGCGTTCTGGAAGCATTGCAGCCGTCTCAGGAGCTTGGCCGACGTTCCTGCGTAGAGGGCGTTTCCGTAGTCTAGCCTGCTGGTGACGAGGGCCTGGGTGACCATTCTTCTAGTTTCGGTGGGGATCCACTTGAAGATCCTGTGGAACATTCGGAGGGTGTTGAAGCAGGATGAGGAGACGGCGTTGACATGGTGATGCTCTTGTGTCTTCTCTGGCAAGGCAGGATGGGGTAAAGTTCTGGTTTATTGGGCTTGGACTTACTGGAGATCTTTGACTGGTCATGGGAACAGCCTTGTCCTCAGGACCAAGTCCTCCCCTACGAGTTGGATCGTGAGCGGTATCTACGCAATGATTCCAACTACTTCTTATGTTTAACGACATACAGCTCCGCCTCTCGGTCTTGGATCGCATTCAGGTTCCTTGAGGGCATACTAATTGCATGACTCAGGCTTGAAACCTGTTGTTTTGAGTGGGGACATTGTTCCCCATATTACTAGTAACATAATTTTACAAGTCATTGGAAAATCGGCAAAGTTTGGAGCAGAAATCCAGATCCATGTTGTAAAACACAGAAAGAAGGGAACTGACATCAGCTCGCAAGGATGGTGCTTATATGCGGCTCACTTCCCAGGGGCTGTGAAATTAGCTCGGAGCCACATGACACCCCGTAATGGGGCACGGGAGCACTGCTATGGAAATGTTTTCTGGATCCAATATGGTGCTTGGGAATCATTCTAAGGTGAGGAATGTGTGGTTAGAAATATCCATCAGTCACTCTGATTTCTCTGGTCCTCGGAACCACCCCATCAGCATGGAACAACACCTGGTGGCCCACCGCCCTTGGCAGCCCTCCGACCCCCATGGACCACGCCTCTTCCCTCTCCATGAACCGACAGGTCAACACAGTCGCTTCCAGCTGCTTCAACACCCACTGCATCCTCTGTAAGACTTTCAAAGGGATAACCCAGAGTCAAGGAAGACAGTGACCCACGCACTTATAACCAGCAGACTGGATTACGGAAATGCTCTCTACGCCGGCATAAACAAGTCTCTACTCCGCAAGCTCCAGACGATACATAACACTGCCGCCAGACTCATCCTTGGCATCCCTCAACACGAGCACATAAGCCAACACCTACAGAATCTCCACTGGCTCCCTGTCGAGAAGTGAGTCGCTTTCAAGATACTTACCCACGCCTACAAATGCCTCCACAACACCGACCCTAATACCTCCATGGGAGAATCACCATCCAGGTACCCAAAGGAAACCTCTGATACTCCAACCTCTCCCTCACCAAAACCCCACGCATCTGCAGAGCCCGAACAGGGAGAAGAGCCTTCTCCTACATCGTAGCCAAGACCTGGAACGAGTTCCTGATCGACTTCAGACACCTTCAGGAAGGCTTTCAAGACCTGGCTCTGCGACTGAACAGAATTGTGGACCACCCTCCCCCAGCGCTTTGAGACCCTCTCAGGTGAGTAGTGCGCTCACCGTTCCCTGATTGATTGATTGATTGATTGAATATACTGAGTTAATTCTGACTCCCAAGAGAAAGATCAAATAACTAACCTGGGAAGTTACCAAAATTAGCTTATTGCAGAATTTCGAAAAGTTTGTCAAGAAGAAATGGCATACTAGCCCTGCGCAATAAGCTTGTGGCGATGTCAATTCAAGATTCTTCATGGGCCCTGTCCAATTTAAAGTAATGCACAAGAGAGTCATGCACAAGGGAAAATCATTTCTTTTCACAGAACCAGATAATCTAGAGATGTTTTAGTGCCTACAAATGTGAAGCCAAAATGGACACTTGACCTAGCACCTTTCTAGTGACTCATCTCACATGTGGCTCTTCTAATTTCAACATGTTAGGAATTGTGCTTAATGTTCTAGTTTGACCTGGCTATTACATATTATCATCGTGTTCTATTCTGGCAAGCTAATGTCAGGGTGTTTCTCCTCAAATCTATGATCATCGTTCATAGCAGGGCTTCTTACGGAGTGTTGTACAACAAGATTATTTTTATTTATGTTATTTTAAAGGTTTTATATAGCGCTGGCTAGACCCGGAGGTATCAAAGCGCTTTGTTACAAAGGTTACACAGTTATTAGAGCTGGGCAAACATAGTTACATGTAAGGTCGAGACAAACAAAAAGGACATATACATAAGGGAAAAAGCAGGCAAGGGGAGAGATTCAGGGGAGGGGGGTAGGAGCAGGAGAAGTAGACAGAGAATGGAGGATTGAAAGGGTAGGGGAGGGTGAGAGACACAGCATGGCAAGAGGAGGGGAGGGTGACAGGGACAAAAACAGGTAGACGAGTAAAAGCTGGGTCCAAAGTCCAGTAAGCTGTGGTCCCAGGGGAAGGCGTACCATTTCCCCATCTCTGTTGTGAGAGGCTCCCTTTATGCAGTGGACTCTCTCAGAGGGGTCTCTGAGACTCCAAGGCCTACCTACTGGATCCTTCCCCAAAAAGGGGAGAGGAAGTGCTCCGGCAAGGGGCGCCATACCATGCCTCAACTGTGAGTGGCTCCCTTGGCACTGTGGACTCTCTCAGCGGGTTCGCTGAGACTCCAGAGTATAAATATTGGATCTTTCCTCAACAAGGGGAGAAGGAGTGCTTAGTCACAGGGCACAAAAGGGCAGGGGGCTAGGCAGTGTAGCAGGCAAAGGGAGAGATTCAGATGAGAGGGGATAGGAGTAAAGGAAGTAGACAAACAAAGAGAGAGTACTAAATGGGAACAGGCAGCATCAGTTAGGGGCACAGACCGGTTTCTCTCTGAGGCTATAAGTTTGCCCCATCCCTAAGGTAACAACCTAGCACAGGCCATTCCAGAAGCTTTGCCGTCCAGGACATGAAGCACACAGTTTATAATTCGAATTATTTTTCACAATGCCTCAGCATGTGTGCTTTGCCCACAACGTTCAGATACACACCTCCAGTGCCTCTATGAGAGTCCTGTCAATTCTGTGTGCCAATGTCCGACCACAGTGGTCCCCTAGGGCAACAACCAGGTGTCGACTTTGCTGTCCCAGTCGGACTTATCTCCTCTAGCACGATGCAGGGAGGCCGACGCCCCACTGCAGCTCTGTTCTGGTCTGCCCAGCACCATCCCACAGCAGTTACTTGCGGAAAATGTCATGGCAGCAGAATTGCATAATTTTAGTGCCCATGGTTATGCTTCCAGAAAGTCAGCAAATTTGAAACCGTGGCTTCGGTGTGCTTTCGTTCATGAGGTTTCTTTGAGATTAGAAGTTCCCTCCGAGAGTTTTCTGATGCTGAAAATATACTTCAAATGAATGTGGCTTAACTGCTGAAAATGGCAAATGCAGTAGCCTTAAGCTCCGCGCTAGCCCTTTCATCATCAACCTGCTGTACTGAGCCCAGATCCCTGCTTTATAGGGGTCGGAAACCGATGGGCTGACAGAGTGAGCGTCGCACAGCAAAATATTAAGTGGAGTCGGCGCCTGCTGCCTTCCTGGGAGCTCAGGGGATAGCGATGTCTGGTGCCGCACGGGTCACTGGAGTGACCTACTGACTGAAGATGCCCCCGGAGAGACTGATGAGCGGAGAGAACTCACCTGATAGCTGTGGAAGAGGCGTGAATGCATGGCCCGCCTGCTGCACTGCAATGCGGAACGACGCCTGCGGCGGCTGGGGCGGACAGACATTGCTGAGCCAGAGGCGAGAAAAGGGGCCTTGTGACGGCCCGTGTCTGGGTTCGTAGTACACCTAGCATGCCCAAACCAGAGAGGAGCACTGGGCCCCAGACAACGGACCTGAGCCAGGTAGTTGCGGTATACACCTTCCGCTCTGCGAGGCAAGTTCTCCTCCTGCAGCCCCACCCCTGATTCGGCACTACGGAGGGGCAAATGGTCATAAATTGAAGTGGCGCAGCTTGGACTGCAGGGGACAAAGGCCTGACTGGCAGGGTGGCAGCCTTAGCAGTCGAGTCGAGAGGTCATCGTGAAGCGGGTGGAGAGGTCCAACTAGAGGAGAGGTGGGAAGCGACTCTGGGCCTTAACCGGGGCCCGATGATTGACCCGGAGTTCGTGTTTGACTTGGTGGAGCTCCGGGAGTTACCTCCCTGCACTGAAACACAGGGAGGGGACTGGCTAGCCTGCGTGACAAGCCAAAAGTGATCACCATGGAGATACGTAATTACCGCTGTCAACGCCTCCACTGCCTTGCTGGCATCATTGTGATTGCTCCCAACAATAATGATAGACAAAGCCTTGCACGCACTCCCATGCACCCAATCACCAGATGTGCTCCTCGGTCCATTTAGCCGACATGCAACATTCACACAAGCAAATAACGGAAGTACGCAGAACATTTAAGGTATTTTAATTGTTTTTTCTCCGCTAGATGGCCGGCTTATGGGTGCCGGTGTTATTGCATAAGGCTCCTGCTGCAGCATTAATTGAAGAAAGATTTGGTGGGGCAACGACCCTGGGGGGTACAGTCTTGTCCATTATCACTAGTACTTTCAACAGGTCTCACGTTGGAAAACTGCAAATTGCAAAAAACAGAGTGCTGCAGCGGGGGGGGGGCAGGAGGGGGCCTGCGTGATTCACTCGTGGGAGCAAGCGGCTGGCACTGCGATAATTGATAACATATGACACCAGCCGCTCGCTCCCGCGAGTGAATCACCACACGTGTACGTGTTGCCATTGAAGGCAATGAAACGCGTGCACGTGTTTAACGGGAAAGCTGTGCCCATTGCTAAAGGTCTCTTTCCTATGCAGCGCATGCGAGACCTAAAAATGGAATAGTAACCCTAATCTCTAAAGGTTTGGGCCTAAACGTGGTTATGCCTGAGGAAGACATTGCTGGCAGGTAGCCAGTGATGAAGAACAATGACAGACATTTTATATATTATATATATATATATTGTATATATATATATTATATATATATATATATATATATATATATATATATATATATATATATATATATATATATATATATATATATATATATATTACCTACTGGCGGTCGCCAGTAGGTATATATAGTTAGGATTTTTTCTCTATGGGATTTTTGAAAATTCTATGTCTAATAACTTTGGCGTTTGTGGACGGAATTGGTTGAAATTTTCAGGAAAATGGCACATTTTGTTTCTGAGCAGCCCTTGAAAATTTGGGGGGGGTTCGTCAAGGGGGGGCCGAGAAAAAAGGGGGTCCCAAAACGTGTTTTTAACATTGAGTTTTCCATAGGGCGGTTGGCCTCACTTTTAGCCCGAACGGCTGAATGGATTTGCACGAAACTTGGCAAAATTGTAGGGACTGGTAGCCCGATGTGCATTTGCTAGGTCTCAATATATGTGCTTCAGTGGATTTTGAGAAATTAACGTTCAAAAAAAGATATATATCTGTAACAGCGGACCGGGCAGCGCTCCGGTTCGCGGACTTTACGCGGTACGGAGCTTTGTGAAGCGAAGCTGATTGGTTCTCCGGCGTCTGTGAACATTCCAAACAGTCCGTAGCGTCCGCCATCTTGTCTCTCGGTAGGATCGAGAGACAAGAGGAGGCCAAAGCGAAGGGGCAAATGACCATAAGGGGGCATAGTAGATCCTCGCTGACCCCCTAGGTTTGATGTGGAGGTTTTAAAAGGGCCCCGCGGGGCAAAAAAAAAATAATAATAATAATAATCGAACGCTGAATGGATTTGCACGAAACTTGGTAAAATATTAGGGACTGGTAGCCCGATGTGCCTTTGCTAGGTCTCTATATGTGCTCCAGTGGATTTTGAGAAATTAACGTTAAAAAAAAGATATATATCTGTAACAGCGCTCCGCTTCGCGTAACGGAGGTTTGCGAAGCTGATTGGTTCTCCGGCGTCTGTAAACATTGCAAACAGTCCGTAGCGGCCGCCATCTTGTCTCTCGGTAGGATCGAGAGACAAGAGGAGGCCAAAGCGAAGGGGCAAATGACCATAAGGGGGCATAGTAGATCCTCCTTGACCTCTTAGGTTTGATGTGGAGGTTTTAAAAGGGCCCCGCGGGGCAAACAAAAAAATAATAATAATAATCGAACGGCTGAATGGATTTGCACGAAACTTGGCAAAATTGTAGGGACTGGTAGCTCGATGTGCCTTTGCTAGGTCTCAATATATGTGCTTCAGTGGATTTTGAGAAATTAACGTTCAAAAACAAGATATATATCTGTAACAGCGCTCCGCTTCGCGGAGATAAAATTATCTCTGTATTACCTAGCTGTTGCTAACACCAGTTAGCGACGGCTAGTAGGAGATAGCGACCATCTTGGGCCCCACTTTGCATGTGAGTGATATTTATCACTAATGACATGCAAAGTGGGCATGCCAAGATGTTAGCGACTGGAAACAGTCGCTAACATCGCTATCTCCTATTACCAACTTTTGGAAATATTCGCGATAAGCGCGAATATCTCCAAAAGCTACCACCTGCCCTGAGCAGTTTTTAGCCATGTTATCCAATGGGAGGTGGATAACATGGCTAAGAGCATTAGCTCGGTAATGCATGAATATCGCTGAGTTTTCAGCGATATTAATGCATTGCGGTCGTTTTTTTATCGTATTTGCGATAAACCTTGATAATAGCAAGGTTTATCTGCGATAATTTCTGAAGATGCTTAGCGGTAAAAAATTAGTTGCTAAGCATCGTTAGGGATAAATATCGCTTAACTTTGGTAATATGCCCCAACGTCTGTTAACGTTCGATTCGAAGGAAATCAGGAAGTGTTGAAAAACATTGTCTGCGCCATCTTGCCTTTTTTCAAATGCCACACTTTTGTCGTGCACGGCAGTCATTTTAGATGCCTTGACCAGACCCACTCTCTGCACGCTGTCGATCCTTAGCATGGCTCCCCACCCTCGCAAGCATCTCCCCCAGGCAGTGGTCACCCCCGCTCTCTGTCTTATGCATGGGTAATAAACCACCCCCCATCTGCGCTGCTCTTCACTGAGAATCACACCCTGTGCCCGCCCGACACCTCCCTTTCGCCCTATTCACTACCGCACCCTCTGACACTCCTTTTCCTCTGTGTCCGATTGTCCAGGCCGGTCCTAGGGTATCAGCTAGCCCTGCAGATGTAGTTTATGGCCCCAGCTGTAAAGAATCACCCCTCTTCAAAGGAGTTATAGTAGATCAAGGCCCACACTCGATGAGATCCGTCACAGCAGACGCGTTCCTATTATCTGAAAACCATCCTGTATTGTGATTGGGGAGGGGACCGAGCCTGAAGCGGAAGATTCCAGGGATGACTCTTTGTACATCAAAGTTTTTACAATTATGTGTCACATTAAAAATATATAGCACTCCAACAAAGTAGTAAGATTATAAAACTTTAATAACTTATAAATATATACAAGAAAACAAAAACAGTAATAACATATAAACATTTTTAGGGAAAAACAACGAAGTAGCGGTCGGCTGTGCGAATAGTCCCAACGCAGCACAACGTCCAGATTTCACTGATTTCGGCATCCGGCGTGGGGCGTCGCGGGGGGTGGGTCATCAGTAGCAAACTGTTGTGCGAATAGTTCCAAGGCAGCAGAACGATGGCACCAAGGTGATGTCCAGTAAGTTGCCGCACTGGTTTTGGTATCCTACAATGCTGCTCCGAATAACGGCGTGGGGCGCCCCGGGGGAGGCGGCGTGAACGGGCCTCTCCAGGTGGAGTCTCGTCTGTTGTAGTGGGGCGCCCCTTTACCGTTTCAGTTGCCATTCCGTCTGCTTTTGGTCCACTGTGTCAAAAGCCGCAATTCAGCTGAGTTGCGCCCACTCTTGCGGTGCAGCGATAGGCGGCTGTCACAGGACTCTCAAAATGGCGGCAGGCTGTTTCCTTTTTGGGCCTGGTCCACTGAAATGGCCCTGGGACACCTTGGAAATCGGACGCTTGTCTGCTAGGTCTTGGACCCCATTCTCGAAAGCGTCCCCTCCGCCTTGAGGATTCATCAAAAGTTTTGGGGGCCCCCGACTCCTGCAGGCTTCTGGTGGGGAGCGGCTGCCATGATTGCTCGCGGAATGACTACGACGGAGCCACGAGATGGTGGTGCTTTCATGGTGACGCCAGCTTCAGTCTGAAACATCCAGAAACAAGGTGGGGCTTTCATCGTTTGGGGAAAAAAAAAAGTTTTCATCCAATGAAAAGTGTTGTTTTTAGGTCATATGATCAAGCCTTCCATCATTAGGAAACCAAAAGTAAAATGAACCAATGAAAAGTTTTATAAACAAGTCACATGACCTGTTATGCGGCATAGGGTATAAAATGCGGAGAAAATACGTTGGCACGTGAGGCGGCGTCAGTAGCGGACCGATGTGCGAATAGGCCGAAGGCAACACAACGCGCCAAGATCCGGATGGCACCGAGGTGGTGTCCAGCAAGTTGCAGCACTGGTGTGGCCATCCTACAATGCTGAAAGTCGGCGTGGGGCGCCCTGTTGGCCTGTGAGTTCGCGTCAGTAGCGGACCGATGTGCGAATAGGCCGAAGGCAGCACAACGCGCCAAGATCCGGATGGCACCGAGGTGGTGTCTAGCAAGTTGTCGCACTGGTGTGGCCATCCTACAATGTTGAAAGTCGGCGTGGGGCGCCCCGTTGGCCTGTGAGATGGTGTCAGTAGCGGACCGATGTGCGAATGGGGCCAAAGGCAGCGCAACAATATTTTCTGAATAGAAGACACCACAAGGCGCTGAGATGCCAAGATCCGGATGGCACCGAGGTGGTGTCTAGCAAGTTGTGGCACTGGTGTGGCCATCCTACAATGGTAAAAGTCGGCGTGGGGCGCCCTGTTGGCCTGTGAGATGGTGTCAGTAGCGGACCGATTTGCGAATGGGGCCAAAGGTAGCGCAACAATATTTTCTGTATGGAAGATACCACTAGGCGTTGAGATGCGAAGATCCGGATGGCACCGAGGTGATGTCTAGCAAGTTGCTGTACTGGTGTGGTCATCCTACAATGCTGAAACTCGGCGTGGGGCGCCCCATTAGCCTGTGAGATGGCGTCAGTAGCGGACCGATGTGTGAATAGGCCGGAACCAGCACAAGGCGCCAAGATCCGGATGGCACCGTGGTGGTTTCATAGTTGAGAGGCACTTCATCTGCAGTGGGGCGCCGAGATCCGGATGGCACCGAGGTGATGTCTAGCAAGTTGCTGTACTGGTGTGGCCATCCTACAATGCTGAAAGTTGGCGTGGGGCGCCCCATTAGCCTGTGAGATGGCGTCAGTAGCGGACCGATGTGCGAATGGGGCCAAAGGCAGCGCAACAATATTTTCTGAATAGAAGACACCACAAGGCGCTGAGATGCCAAGATCCGGATGGCACCGAGGTGGTGTCTAGTAAGGTGCACTGGTGTGGCTATCCTACAATGCTGAAAGTCGGCGTGGGGCACCCGGTTGGCCTGTGAGATGGTGTCAGTAGCGGACCGATGTGCGAATGGGGCCAAAGGCAGCGCAACAATATTTTCTGTATGGAAGATACCACTAGGCGTTGAGATGTGAAGATCCGGATGGCACCGAGGTGATGTCTAGCAAGTTGCTGTACTGGTGTGGTCATCCTACAATGCTGAAACTCGGCGTGGGGCGCCCCATTAGCCTGTGAGATGGCGTCAGTAGCGGACCGATGTGCGAATGGGGCCAAAGGCAGCGCAACAATATTTTCTGAAGAGAAGACACCAAAAGGCGCTGAGATTCCAAGATCCGGATGGCACCGAGGTGGTGTCTAGCAAGCTATGCAGCTGAGTTGCGTGCGCACTTGCGGCGAATAGGTCGAAGGCAGCACAACAATGTTTTCTGAATAGAAGACACCACAAGGCGCTGAGATTCGGTTACCACCGAGGTGATGTCTAGCAAGTTGCCGCACTGGTGTGGCCATCCTACAATACTGCTCCGAATAACGGCGTGGGGTGCCCGAAGGGGGGGGGGGAGGCGGCGTGAACGGGCCTTCCTAGGTGGAGGCTCGTCTGCTGTAGTGGGGCGCCCCTTTACCGTTTCAGTTGCCATTCAGCTGAGTTTCGGCTGCTCTTGATGCTACAGCGACAGGCGGCTGCAACAGGACTCTCAAAATGGCGGCTTGTTCTTTGGATTTGGGCCTGGTCTACTAAAATGGCCCTGGGACACTTTAGAACTCGGACGCTCGATTTTTTTTTTTCCTTTCCTGTACATGCAAAAAAAGGTAAATGCCCGGTACGTTACACGCTTCATCTGCCACGATGTACTCTCCAGAGGAACCGAAAAAAAATATAGTTATGGTAACTATACCATGCATCGTCATATGGAGAGGTGGCACCAATTAATTATAGTGCTGCATAAAAGAGAGATTTGGAGGAGAACCCCCGACCTGCCAGTACATTCATCAAAGAAGTGGCACTGACAGCATCAGAGGCAAGGGAAATGGTCCCAAATATTTAGAACTTTGGAAAGATTAAAATGACATGTTTAGATTGTGGCAAATTAATTTCATGTGGACAGATGAGTGTTACTCTAATAAATACAGCATATGAACATCATCATAGTCGATGGTTGGTAGAGACATTTTGACTATATCCTGGACTTGCCCGTCCTCGCCCAAAATGGCGCCGGAATAAATGGGACTCGTAACTCCTTGTTGTGTACTGGTTGCAGAACCTTGAAATCACGAGATACGTATGCAGTTTTGAAGCATATGGCGGGCGGGGACGAGAATTGATTGAATATTTCGACATCCCTATTGATATTAAGTTCTGATGTGTTATTGATTACTGTACTATTGAAAGTTCGAATTAACGTCACCCATGGTACTTGCCCGCAAATGTATATCTAGATAATTTTATTGTAACTGGCCCTGTCGTATTTTAATTATAAAATGTACGTCCACCGATTCCGCAACTGTTAGACACCTTAGTTCTTGCAACCTAATGGCCCGCCCGTTACGTTCCTCTACAGTGTAAATGTCTACTCATCATATACGATTACAGTTTGCTCCGTGGCCGGCCCACGTGGTTATAGGCTCGTATTTGTATAATGAAATTTTCACAATAAAGGTTTTTAAAAGAAAACATGGTAGTAGTATATACATTGGTAAAGTTTTTAATAATAGTCACTGTTTTAGAATCATTAAAAGGCAAGTGAAATAAAGCAGACCAATTACATGAAGGGTAAAAGGTATAATACGCAGGAACGCAGTAAAGATAAATGGTCAAGGGCTGTTGTGTTTTCTACTCCTGCAACATAAAGTGATCGATAAGAATCTCATATTCAGGCGTATCGGCGACTAAGACAGCAGGTCGACCCTCTTTTGCTCAACGGCTCCGTCATGGGACGAAGAAACGCTCTTTTTCTCGAAAAAAGAATATATTTTACTTGCAGGACAGTTGTAAATTTTCCGGGAAAGTACATTAGCCTGGAACATTATAACATATATTTAAGAAAAAATAATGTTCGGAAGTAATAAAAAGCGTAATTTTTAGGTCATATGACCAAGCCTTTCATCATTAGAATAAGAAAAGTAAAATGAACCAATGAAAAGTTTTATTAACAAGTCACATGACTTGTTATGCTTACGTTACGCGCTGCGCGTCGCGCCCCGGATGACTTCCGGATGCGCTAACGCGGCGCGTCATATGACGCATTACGCGACAACGCAGGTCCAGAATATAGTCAAAATGTCTCCACCAACCAGCGGTCGGAACACAACCCCTTTCAGCAGGCTAAATAGTTCTGTTAAATGACAACAGAAGGGACAGGCAACAAGAACCATCAGTCAAAGAGGGGAGGGCTAGTTCTTCTCTACCGGGTTACATTGGGGCGCTACCGGAACTGATCGAATTGGTAGTCTACAGTGTTTCTGGATGTTTCAGACTGAAGCTGGGGTTAGCATGAGAGCACCACCATTTCGTAGCTCCGTCGTGGCCATTCCGCAACCAATCATGGCAGCCGCTCTTTATCGTTATTTTGGGCGGGGTGGGTGGCGGAGCCGAGCTGTTTTGCAGCCATCATTGTGTGGAGTTCAGTTCATCTCACTAGTTTTGTATTTGTCATGAGGGGTTGTTCCTAATGTTTCTATTTTAGCGAGGTCAAAAAGAGATCCCATTAGTGGCCTACTGATTTTGCTCGATTCC
Organism: Lissotriton helveticus; assembly: GCF_964261635.1. NCBI lineage: Eukaryota > Metazoa > Chordata > Amphibia > Caudata > Salamandridae > Lissotriton > Lissotriton helveticus. The sequence goes on from NC_136061.1 coordinate 318,288,952, forward strand.
TTTTCTTTTTTTTTACACGATTTTTCGGTATCTGCAAAGACTAAACAGAGTATTGCGACTCTGTGTCTGTTTGTAAATAGAGAATGAACCAAAGAGAACCAATTCTAAAACAGTAAATGCTTGGATAACAATCAATCAAATGGAGAGAGAAGCAGGCACGACGTATTACAACGGGGGCAAAGGCCTGCGTTAACTACCTTTCACTATCTGCAAAGAGAGAGTACTCCTAATAGAAATGAGGGGGGGGGGGCACCATTCAAAGCAGATCAGTGTGCATAAACACGAAAATGTTTTCACTTACCACGTACTTGACATTCGACAGCTTATGATATTTGCTATTAAAAAACCATTGAAATTCACTGAAAAAACCATAGGTTATAGACCATATATAGTTAGGAATTAGCATTTACAAAACCTTGAAAATTCACTGAAAAAACCATAGGTTATAGACCATATATAGTTAGGAATTAGCATTTAAAAAACCTTATTTTACTCACACAAAACCATTGAAATTCCATATATAGTTAGTTGCACTAACTATATATCGCGCACCCGCAATCCACTGCTGATGATGTCACATATTACATCATTCATGACATGGTCAGTGACATCACTGATGACATCACTGATGACATCTCAAATGACATCACTGATGACATCACTGATGACATCTCATTTGACATCAATGACCACATCACTGATGATATCATTCATGTGACAATACAATGCATCTCCTCACATTTTAATATAACCTCTGTTTCACCCAGTGTTAAATACAGAGTATAATTTTTGAAACCATTGACACACCAATACTAGTTACTACATACGCACTCACTGATTCCTACGTCTACACACACATTCACTCATTCACCCATACAATCATTCATACATACAATCACTCATCTTTACAACACTATCATATGCACTCATACACCTATACAGACACTCTCACTCTGCCACTCATCCATGGAGTTACTCACACACCTAGTCAGTCCTGTAAAGAATCAATCACACTTCCATTTTCTTGTCTATACAGTTAAACATAGAGCACCTTACATTTTCAAACATATACTAACACATACTTACTTTCTTATACAATCATTGATACAAGTACACATTGATCTGCACAGAGTCACACACCTCCCAGCCAGCCACACACACACTCAGTCTCCCATACAAATACTTGGACAATCAATCAATAACCCATATAGTTAATCATATAGCTACTGATCAACACATGCAGCAGTTTACAGAACAACAGACATAATGATGCACAAATTAAGACAGTTTAGTCACTAACCCATGCACTCAGTGAGACACATTTAATCACTCACTCATACATTCAGTCACGCACCTACTAAATCCTTCGTCCAGACAGTTATACATCTACTCATTCTTCAATATGTAAAACATATTTAAACTTTACAGAAACACACAGTCAATGGATGATGTCATCAGTGATGTCAAGTTCAAGTTCAAAACTTCTTTATTCGACTGAAGATAAAATCAGTCATAAAAGTACATAAAAAAAGAAAGATAACACATATATGAACGGTTCATCATTTAAAAACAGTTAGATATAAGACAATAAATTGCGATGTACCCTATCACTACTCATCCAAATGTGGCAGTGCGATTCATTAAGACACTAGTTATCCTTCCATACTTTTCCTAAATCTCAGGGCTGTTTTTAAAAAATTGATTACATATAAAGTGCTTTCACAGTGCAGCATTTTAAGATAAATTAGTGCAGGCCTTATTTGCACGAAATTCAATTTTTTAAGAAGAGGTTTTAAAAACATTTTTCGAGGTACGGTATAGTATGGGCATATGAATAAAAAGTGTGCCAGATCTTGCGGAGACAAATTGTCGCAGCCGCAAGCTGGCAGCACTTGCCCCCTGTGGGCTCCACTGGGCACAGCTAGCAGCAAATGAGTGATGTCATCAGTGATGTCATTTGAGATGTCATCAGTGATGTCACTGACCATGTCATGAATGATGTAATATGTGACATCATCAGCAGTGGATTGCGGGTGCGCGATATATAGTTAGTGCAACTAACTATATATGGAATTTCAATGGTTTTGTGTGAGTAAAATAAGGTTTTTTAAATGCTAATTCCTAACTATATATGGTCTATAACCTATGGTTTTTTCAGTGAATATATATATATATACACTATCAATGTATATGCTCCTAACTCTACATACCTGAGTTATGGAGCTTCCTAAGCAAAAAGATATCCTAAAATGTGTTTATAATCTTTATCAGAGATTTTAATCCCCCCAAGGGCGACATAACTGATAGACAATCCTCATGCATATTTCACCCTCCAAAGTCTCATAAAGAGATGCACAGTACGTGTGAAGCAAATCAGCTGGACATATAGAATCAACCTAACCCCACAATAGGAAGTTCATGTTTTTCTCCTTTCCCCCCCATCAGAGCGACTCATGCATTGCTTATCGTCTAACTTTTCTTCTTCAATTCAACCTTGTACCCTCCCGTAGAACCAAAACTGAATCTGATTAGGAAGACATTTTAATGATTCTGGCAGCTGGTCCTCCACCAAACACTCCCTGCCACTTTTATAAAGAACTAGCAGCCCGTCCCGACGTTGTCCGGGTATGAAATAGAATGTGTGTAATGTGTGTATTTGGCAAGGGCAATTTATTTTAAAATCTCGCGGTAGACAACATTTTTTGTTTCATTAGAATAGGGACGGAGAAGGCCCAGCGGCAGCCCTGGTTGATGTTAGCAGGCGCATGTAATTGGTGTAGTGATCCGCCGCCTGAGCCCGGCTACAGCCCTGGTTGATGTTAGCAGGCGCATGTAATGTTGTTGAATGAGAGAGTTATCAGCCACGGGTAAATCCGTTTAATGAGGGAGTTGAGTGACAGCGAGTAGGAGAGGCTGCAGTAATTGTCCCTGCAGACACGCTGATTTGCGCGTTCCCCCGCTTGAGGCCCAGATGCAGGCCTGTTTGATGTTAGCAGGCGCGTGTTCCCCCGCTTGAGGCCCAGCTGCAGCCCTGGTTGATGTTATCAGGCGCGTGTAATTAGTGTACTGATCCGCCGCCTGAGCCCGACTAGAGCCCTGGTTGATGGTAGCAGGCGCGTGTAATTTCGTTGAATGAGAGAGTTCAGTAACAGCGCGCGGGAGAGGCTGCAGGAACGTTACTTACCAGGCCTCCATGTGAACGTGTTTGTCACGCCCTCCAGCACACGGCCACAGCAGACGATCTTCTGATTAATGTACGACCCACATGGCATGAAGGGCGGAATGTAGCACACGCCCCCAGCGTTTCTCACGCCCCCAGCGTGCCCCTTGATGCGGCGCAATTGCGTTCACATGGCATGAAGGCCGGACACACGCCCCAGCATTTCTCACGCCCCCAGCATTTCTCACGCCCCCAGCATTTCTCACGCCCCCAGCGTGCCCCTTGATGCTGCGCAGCAACGTAATTGGCGCTTGCATGTATGACTCACATGGCATGAAGGGCGGACACACGCCCCCAGCGTTTGTCATGCCCCCAGCGTTTGTCACGCCCCAGCACACGCCCACAGCCCACGATGTGATGGCTGTACCACACGCCCCCAGCGTTAGTCACGCCCCAAGCCCACGCCCACAGCACAACGCAGACACACCTACAAGGGACTACTTTGCTGGCACGGTTCTTTTACCTTTTAAATGTATAGAGGAGTTGGCCTAACGGCTAAGGCGCTCGACCTCGGACCTGGGGATCTGGGTTCGAGTTTTTGTAACGACGCCAGACATCCTGTGATTCTGGGCAAATCACTTAATCTCCCCGTGCCTAACAAAAATGAATGTGTGTCCTCATGTAACGTAACTGGTGCTATGTAAAGGGCTCTGATACCTGATTCAGTTCGGGTCAAGTTTGCGCTATATAAAACTCTGCAAAAAAAATAAATATATGGTGGCCGTCTTCATAGCCTATGTCCTTCTGCTGTAACTGCCCTTTCCAACGCTGTATTGGGTGTTGTGATTGGTGCTGTGGTTACTGAGATTACCCGCCTCAAAGGTTTGTGCTCTCTCTTTATAATATTAGTATGGACTCCTTCAAAATGAAGGCGATATAAACACGATAAAGGAGAAGTTCAGATATTCATCAGGAAAAACTTCCAATTGTGGCGTTCCCTGATAATCTTATGGGCCAAAAAAGCAAAGAGATCAATGTTAAACTGGACCCTATAGCAAAAGAAATCAAAATTCTGGTATTTAGACTACTACACACAAACAATGTAACTCATTTAAACTCGTTGAGAAATCTAAAATAATAATGGAATACGATTCTAGGTAAAGCAGCTAACACGAGAGCAAAAAATTAAAAAGCTGTACCATTTAAACCAGGCTTGTTTTGTCGAAACGGGCTACCCATTGTCGTGAGTTTCTTTAGTATGTTTTTTAATCCTGTGGCATCCATTTTGAACTTCCCAGAGATCCTCCAATTGAGTGGGAATTATTTGAAAATTACTTGCAAGCTGCAGAGGGAATGGATTTTTCCCAGGCCAGGAAAAGAGCTCTCCTTGCTTCTTTGGGAAATAAGGGGCAACATGTGTTCAAATACCTACCACCTGTGTGCGATGACCATGGAAATGATATTGAGGATGTTTACAAGGAAGCCAAATTGGAATTGCAGACTAGATTTGTAAAGACAGCAAATATTGTAATTCACCACTATAGGATTTAAACCCAACCTCAAAAACATACAGAGTCGGTGGATGAGTTTGTGGCTAGATTATGTGAACGAGCAGCCAAAAGTCAATGTGGGCAAATGACAAATTAATAAGGTATCAACTGTCCAGTGTTGCAGTAAAAAAATCCAGGAAGGATTATGGGCAGCCAGCAATCCATTACTTAAAGATGTGATAAGCATAGCCAAAGTAGTGGAGGAATTTGAAAAATGCATGAAAGAGACGCAGCATTTGGAATCTAAAAATATTTCAGAGATGAGTGAAATCAATGATGGATCGGACCTAGTCAATGTGGTAAAGAAGAATCATGCTATGGCTAACTGCAGTAATGCTAAAGGTCGGAGTTCAAAGGTTATGGAAGCATCGAGTGGTGCTGCAAAGGCTATGGTGAAATGGTGTTACCAGTGCTTAATTTGTAAAATATGAAGTCCAGGTGCTCAAATGTTTATCGGAGGCCACACCCACTTCTTCCACTGGCTCTACCCACTTCCTCCACCGGCTCCACCCACTTCCTCTATTGGCTCCAACTCCCTCCAGACACTTGTATCAAACACATAATACCTAGCCAAAACTCTATCAGACCAAAATCCCCTCTCTATGGACATGAAATCTTTTCTGACTTGGAAATTGCAAGGCACCATATTTGAGGACAAAATATTCAAGGAAACACTGAGAGATATCATCCAACACTCCTAGGAACACGAGAGGTCAGCTACTAGCACGCTAATCGAATGGGAAGCCTTCTTAGTGGTGGCTATGGTACTCAACATTAGTTTGGTGTGGTGCCAGGAAAACGATGGCTAGGGTACTGACAACACCAGATAAAACACTTAATTACCTCGAACAGGCGCCAATACATGGCCCTCTCAGCCAGCAGTATTTACAGTTGGCAGGCAGGAACATGCAGTGCTCCTGATAACTCATATATACTCAAAACCTAATCCACAAATACTATGAGGGAGATAAAGCAGGCAAACTACTTGCATGGCTTTGTAAATCCGAAATGAGCATCGCACAAATGACACATACTTATGATCGGCCATGAACTGCACAAAACAGCATAATCAGCCTTTTTAGCCATTTACACTGACCTATATAGAGCACAGGGCCCTGAATCACAGGTTGAGCTCAGCTCCTAACTGGATTGGATAGAGTGAACCTGACAGGATTCCCTCCAGAGAAGCAAGAAACTTTGAATATGCCCTTGATGGATTCAAGCTTAACCACTTGAATGCTATGGGAATTCCCCTGCTGTGCTGGGATTCCGGGATCCTCATGCTTTCATGACGAGCTGGGCTCGTCATCAGCGTAGCAGCAGGCTACTTCATGACGAGCCCAGCTCGTCATGAGCGTGGAAGGGGTTAAATAGGCAATAAAAGAATCGGCAATGAGAAAAACTCCTGAACCATATGGCCTGCCTGTTGCATTTTGCAATTCCAATTGGCAGTGCCACTGCAATTAGTCATCAGGGAAGGGCCAAATTATGCGGCAGGGTTTAGTAAATTATACAGGAAGAAAAGGCAAATCATGCAGCATAATGAGGCACACTTTGTGATAGTATCACTTCATTATTTTGTCAGTTTTACACTTGTTAATGGAGTCCTATTTAAATGCAATACATAATTCTCCTTCTGACCTAAACAGTTTTATCCATGTGCCTCTCCAGGGACCCTCTTCACATTCCGCTGAACTCCAGTGAATGTGAGACACACCCAGCCTCTGACCCACAGACCAGCGTGTGCTACCCTGGTGCTGGAGTGCAGCTCTCTCTACTCTTCTCAGAGGGCCTCAGACCTTCAAGATGGATGAGGCTCCCTTGCATGTTTGTCACGCCCTCCAGCACACGGCCACAGCAGACGATCTTCTGATTAATGTACGACCCACATGGCATGAAGGGCGGAATGTAGCACACGCCCCCAGCGTTTCTCACGCCCCAGCGTGCCCCTTGATGCGGCGCAATTGCGTTCACATGGCATGAAGGCCGGACACACGCCCCCAGCATTTCTCACGCCCCAGCATTTCTCACGCCCCCAGCGTGTCACGCCCCCAGCGTGCCCCTTGATGCTGCGCAGCAACGTAATTGGCGCTTGCATGTATGACTCACATGGCATGAAGGGCGGACACACGCCCCCAGCGTTTGTCATGCCCCCAGCGTTTGTCACGCCCCAGCACACGCCCACAGCCCACGATGTGATGGCTGTACCACACGCCCCCAGCGTTAGTCACGCCCCAAGCCCACGCCCACAGCACAACGCAGACACGCCTACAAGGGTCTACTTTGCTGGCACGGTTCTTTTACCTTTTAAATGTATAGAGGAGTTGGCCTAACGGCTAAGGCGCTCGACCTCGGACCTGGGGATCTGGGTTCGAGTTTTTGTAACAACGCCAGACATCCTGTGATTCTGGGCAAATCACTTAATCTCCCTGTGCCTAACAAAAATGAATGTGTGTCCTCATGTAACGTAACTGGTGCTATGTAAAGGGCTCTGATACCTGATTCAGTTCGGGTCAAGTTTGCGCTATATAAAACTCTGCAAAAAAAAAAAATATATGGTGGCCGTCTTCATAGCCTATGTCCTTCTGCTGTAACTGCCCTTTCCAACGCTGTATTGGGTGTTGTGATTGGTGCTGTGGTTACTGAGATTACCCGCCTCAAAGGTTTGTGCTCTCTCTTTATAATATTAGTATGGACTCCTTCAAAATGAAGGCGATATAAACACGATAAAGGAGAAGTTCAGATATTCATCAGGAAAAACTTCCAATTGTGGCGTTCCCTGATAATCTTATGGGCCAAAAAAGCAAAGAGATCAATGTTAAACTGGACCCTATAGCAAAAGAAATCAAAATTCTGGTATTTAGACTACGACACACAAACAATGTAACTCATTTAAACTCGTTGAGAAATCTAAAATAATAATGGAATACGATTCAAGGTAAAGCAGCTAACACGAGAGCAAAAAATTAAAAAGCTGTACCATTTAAACCAGGCTTGTTTTGTCGAAACGGGCTACCCATTGTCGTGAGTTTCTTTAGTATGTTTTTTAATCCTGTGGCATCCATTTTGAACTTCCCAGAGATCCTCCAATTGAGTGGGAATTATTTGAAAATTACTTGCAAGCTGCAGAGGGAATGGATTTTTCCCAGGCCAGGAAAAGAGCTCTCCTTGCTTCTTTGGGAAATAAGGGGCAACATGTGTTCAAATACCTACCACCTGTGTGCGATGACCATGGAAATGATATTGAGGATGTTTACAAGGAAGCCAAATTGGGATTGCAGACTAGATTTGTAAAGACAGCAAATATTGTAATTCACCACTATAGGATTTAAACCCAACCTCAAAAACATACAGAGTCGGTGGATGAGTTTGTGGCTAGATTATGTGAACGAGCAGCCAAAAGTCAATGTGGGCAAATGACAAATTAATAAGGTATCAACTGTCCAGTGTTGCAGTAAAAAAAATCCAGGAAGGATTATGGGCAGCCAGCAATCCATTACTTAAAGATGTGATAAGCATAGCCAAAGTAGTGGAGGAATTTGAAAAATGCATGAAAGAGACGCAGCATTTGGAATCTAAAAATATTTCAGAGATGAGTGAAATCAATGATGGATCGGACCTAGTCAATGTGGTAAAGAAGAATCATGCTATGGCTAACTGCAGTAATGCTAAAGGTCGGAGTTCAAAGGTTATGGAAGCATCGAGTGGTGCTGCAAAGGCTATGGTGAAATGGTGTTACCAGTGCTTAATTTGTAAAATATGAAGTCCAGGTGCTCAAATGTTTATCGGAGGCCACACCCACTTCTTCCACTGGCTCTACCCACTTCCTCCACCGGCTCCACCCACTTCCTCTATTGGCTCCAACTCCCTCCAGACACTTGTATCAAACACATAATACCTAGCCAAAACTCTATCAGACCAAAATCCCCTCTCTATGGACATGAAATCTTTTCTGACTTGGAAATTGCAAGGCACCATATTTGAGGACAAAATATTCAAGGAAACACTGAGAGATATCATCCAACACTCCTAGGAACACGAGAGGTCAGCTACTAGCATGCTAATCGAATGGGAAGCCTTCTTAGTGGTGGCTATGGTACTCAACATTAGTTTGGTGTGGTGCCAGGAAAACGATGGCTAGGGTACTGACAACACCAGATAAAACACTTAATTACCTCGAACAGGCGCCCATACATGGCCCTCTCAGCCAGCAGTATTTACAGTTGGCAGGCAGGAACATGCAGTGCTCCTGATAACTCATATATACTCAAAACCTAATCCACAAATACTATGAGGGAGATAAAGCAGGCAAACTACTTGCATGGCTTTGTAAATCCGAAATGAGCATCGCACAAATGACACATACTTATGATCGGCCATGAACTGCACAAAACAGCATAATCAGCCTTTTTAGCCATTTACACTGACCTATATAGAGCACAGGGCCCTGAATCACAGGTTGAGCTCAGCTCCTAACTGGATTGGATAGAGTGAACCTGACAGGATTCCCTCCAGAGAAGCAAGAAACTTTGAATATGCCCTTGATGGATTCAAGCTTAACCACTTGAATGCTATGGGAATTCCCCTGCTGTGCTGGGATTCCGGGATCCTCATGCTTTCATGACGAGCTGGGCTCGTCATCAGCGTAGCAGCAGGCTACTTCATGACGAGCCCAGCTCGTCATGAGCGTGGAAGGGGTTAAATAAGCAATAAAAGAATCGGCAATGAGAAAAACTCCTGAACCATATGGCCTGCCTGTTGCATTTTGCAATTCCAATAGGCAGTGCCACTGCAATTAGTCATCAGGGAAGGGCCAAATTATGCGGCAGGGTTTAGTAAATTATGCAGGAAGAAAAGGCAAATCATGCAGCATAATGAGGCACACTTTGTGATAGTATCACTTCATTATTTTGTCAGTTTTACACTTGTTAATGGAGTCCTATTTAAATGCAATACATAATTCTCCTTCTGACCTAAACAGTTTTATCCATGTGCCTCTCCAGGGACACTCTTCACATTCCGCTGAACTCCAGTGAATGTGAGACACACCCAGCCTCTGACCCACAGACCAGCGTGTGCTACCCTGGTGCTTGAGTGCAGCTCTCTCTACTCTTCTCAGAGGGCCTCAGACCTTCAAGATGGATGAGGCTCCCTTGCGTCTGAGGCATAGGCCTATTTTGGTCAAGCACATGTGCCTTTTATCCACATATTACTTTTTCATTGCAGAACTTATGAGATTGCTATTAAACTTCTCCTTGCAAGCAGATGCTTGTGTATTCAGTAACCACTTCATCCCGCTACCGCTACCAGCTGATACTTTTCTTTGTTATTGCTATAGTATCATGCAACATAATTGGTTGTTGTGGTAGATATGTTTCACCAGTACCGTATTTGGGCCTTCCTAGTTTATGCTTGGACCTTCCGCCCGGGCGGTCTGGCGTCATGTTGACTGACATGCATTGTCAGACATGGGGGCAGCAGGCAGCAACACAACACAAGTGCGCATGAGTGGGGACGGAGGGCGAATTTTCGCACCGTGCCCACGCATGCGCACTTGTGTTTTTACTTGTTAGCGCATGCCCATTAGGAGCCCCTCGGTCTCCTAATGGGCGTGCTGCGGGCGAGGAGTAACTGTGCCCTGGCACTGCAGATTGGCTTTGGGGTTGCCACTCAGTGCTGCTGTTCCGGTTCCGGTTCCTGTTTGAAGATGAGGCGCCAACGCGGACCAGGAGCAGAGGCGGTCAGGTAAGTTTTCTCAATGTTATTCTCCCTTGGCGCTACCCCCACCGCGACCCCCTCCCCCCACAACCCCCCCCCCCGCTACCCCCCATCGCGAGTCCTGCGAGCCGTGACTGATAATATGTACTGGCAAACAACGTGCAGTATCATTTGAAGTACGTAATACTCCGCTGAGTATGTCATTGCCGTAAAATGCTAGACTCCCAACTTTCAGCTGAAGTCTCAGAAGTTCAGGGAGTTTGCTTTGCAGTCCTTAAACTTCAGACGGTAAAGCACATATTTTGATGCAAGTGGAGGCATTTCCAGTCCTCTTGAATGACCTGATGCTCACTGTGTTATTTATTATCTGAGCATAACCCCAAGTTGGACACTGTTCTTTTCTGCAGAACATACGGGGGCGGATTTCTAAAAGGTTTTCGAGCTTGCAAAAAGAGGAAGACATTCTTCAGTCCCAATCAGGTTCCAGAATATAACACAGTCCTCCGCAGGCTGAAAGACATGAAACCTATTTAGTGCAGTGCATTGAAGGGTGAGTGATGTCTGTGTGAGTGCAGGGTGAGCAGTGTGCCTGTGTGAGTCCAGGGTGAGTGATGTCTGTGTGAGTATAGGGTGAGCAGTGTGCCTGTGTGTCCTGGGTGAGTGATGTCTGTGTGAGCGCAGGGTCAGCAGTGTGCCTGTGTGAGTGATGTCTGTGACAGTGCAGGGTCGGTGATGTCTGTGTGAGCACAGGGCAGGGCCGGACTGGGAACCGAAACCGGCCCTGGCAAAGTGCTCGGCCGGCCCCCCCTGCCCTCCGGGGGGTTGGGGGGTGCGACCGTGCTCTTTGCTAGGGCCGGTTTTCGGCCGATTTTGTTACAGTGCCGTTTTTGCAGCTATGCTGCAAAAAATCGACCCTGTAACAAAACCGGCCCCCGGGGGCCCAAAACCGGCCCCCACCCTCGCGGCCGACCGGGGGATTTCCAGGTGCCTGCAACGGCCAGTCCGGGCCTGGCGCAGGGTGACCAGGGTGCCTGTGTGAGTCCAGGGTGAGTGACATCTGTGACAGTGCAGGGTTGGTGATGTCTGTGTAAGCGCAGGGTGAGCAGTGTGCCTGTGTGAGTCCAGGGTGAGTGATGTCTGTGTGAGTGCAGGTTGAGCAGTGTGCCTGCGTGAGTCCAGAGTGAGTGATGTGGATGGGTGAATGCTGGCTTAGTGATGTGTCAGGGAAGGGTGAGTAATGGGTCTATGAGTGCAGGGTGACTGTGCCTATGCAAATGCAGGGAGAGCGATGTATCTGTGCAAGTGAAAGAGACTTGTCTGGCTACTCCCAGAGATGTATTGGCCAAGATACCCCTTTCTCAAATGTGCTTGAGAATGCACCATTTGCCCACTCTTTTTAGGGCTCGGACTCCTCCCCAGTGAAACTGGGAGGAGTTTCGAGAACTAATGTTAAAGGAGAAAAAAAAGAAGTATCTCCTAGGGCCTTGGTGAGAGGAATTCCACACATTCCTTAGCGTTTTCTGTCATCTGGTCAGTGATTCGTCTTCCTTGTGTTTTCGTTTTAATAGGCTTGAAGTGATAGGGTAAATGTAGTTTTGTTCCGCCATTTTGGGCATATTTCGTTCGTGCTCGCGCAAAGAAGTACATAAATTATAATTAGGAGCTGTCAGGGTGCCTCCGTTAGTGAATCCAGATGGCCGGGCGCGTTCACAATTCTGCAGCGCTCAGCGCGCAGCTTCCTTGTTTTTTTTTGGGAGCGGGCTTTTTTTTGCTTTCAGTGCAGCACCAGCACATGGATCTGTCATGCGGTTTCTTAGCTCACGCTGCTGTCGGTCCCCAGGATGCCGTATGGGGAGGATTGCAGCAACGGGTTTCTTGGTTTCTACCTTGCTATGTCTGCGGTGCACTGTCCATGCTCTTCTCTCGCAGCTGCATTAGACACTTTAGGTCACGGACTTAGCGTCTCGTTTTGAGAAGCATCTTCAACGCTGTACCGCTTATTCCTGCCCACCCCCCCGGCTTAGCTGGCTGCTGCAGCCGCCGACGCCTAGCCGAGGTAAATATGCCGATGTTTCTGTAGCATCTACCCCTTAGAGAACCCAGGAAGGCCGGAACTCGGGCTCTGCACTGCAGAGCCTCTCCCTCCGGTGACCGGCTTGTTTTCATTCCACTTGATTCAAATACGCCTGGGAAGTGCCGGCTGGGTTTAGTGTGCGCATGCGTACTGACTTCCAAAGGACAGCTTCAATCCATGGATCGCCTATTGTAAGGCAGGTTGGTGGATATTCAGGTGGCAACATCGCTCTTCCTGGTGCGTTTCCTGGATTTCGATAGGTTTTATATTACGCAGTTCTTTCTAAAAGAACCAGCAAGTCTTCTATGACGAAAGGCTCCATAATAACCGGCAATGTGAGTTCCGTTCATATGTTTACATTGGACGTATTTGATAACACATGACGAATCATAACAAGTTCAGGATTTCCCGATTACCGTCTCTTAGTTGGCGCTTGCGCAGGGTCCCATCTTTTCAGGGGCCCTGATAGATCCGACCCTGTTCTGCAATCTTGCCCTGACGACCTTGTAATCCTTAAACAGATAGTTTTCCGTTGATGCACTTTTAATGTGGGCGATGTGTGAGAGTCTATTACAGACAAATGTTTTTCATCCAACATACATAAAAAGTCTTTTGGATCCCCAAAACACCTCACATATGAGAAGTCAGAGGGTGTCACAGAGAATATTTTCAGTAATATGCGTGAGCTCCTGCTGTCTTAAAATATTGAAAACGTACCTCACTATCCATGAATATTAAATAAAAACGCCGTTAGAATTTGGACAATTGTGCCTTTGCACTGTCTGTGATAAGGCCATGAAAGAGCTGGAATTGGGTCCTATATTATTAGTTGTTCCGAATACCCCCGAATAATACTTTGAGCCCCCAACACCCATAACATGTTCCTGTTCCCATGTAGGCCCCCACTGTGAACAGTGCAGCTCTCTTTACGTCTGTCTGAAAACAAGTTCATACAGTTTACACCGGATTATCCAGAAGCAGAGTTATAATTTGTTCTGATTTAAGATTAAATCTGTTCCCTCAAAACTGCCTTTTGAATAGACATCTGGTGACATGGCTCTGCAGAGCCCTGGCTACAATGGTGCATAGCCCACTAGTAGTCCTGCGGGGCAGATGGGAGAGATTGCTGTAGTGAGTGCAGAGTGAGTGCAAGTGCAGAGTGAGTGCAGAGTGTGAGTGAGTGCAGAGTGTGAGTGAGTGCAGAGAGTGAGTGCAGTGTGAGTGAGTGCAGAATGAGTGAGTGCGTGCAGAGTGAGTGATTGCAGAGTCAGTGCAGAGCGAGTAGAAGTGCAGAGTGAGTGCAGAGTGTGAGTGAGTGCAGAGTGTGAGTGAGTGCAGAGTGTGAGTGAGTGCAGAGTGTGAGTGAGTGCAGAGTGAGTGCAGAGTGAGTGCAGTGAGTGCAGAGCGAGTGTGAGTGCAGAGCGAGTGTGAGTGCAGATGCAGAGTGAGTGTAGAGTGAGTGCAGGTGCAGAGTGAGTGCAGAGTGACTGCGAGGGTATTGAGTGTGACTGCAGAGTGACAGTGACTGCAGAGTGACAGTGACTGCAGTGTGGGAGTGTGCAGGGTGAACAGTGTGAGTGTGCAGGGTGAACAGTGTGTGAGTGTGCAGGTTGAACAGTGTGAGTGTGCAGGGTGGTGAGTGTGCAGGGTGAGCAGTGTGTGAGTGTGTAGGGGCAGTGTGTAAGTGTGCAGGATACGAACACTCAAACTAAGTCCACCACACACACATATATAAGACCACACACATAAGACCACACACACACACCACACTCTCACCACCACACACTCACCACCACTCACCACCACACACACAACCACACACCACCAGCCGTCAGTGCACGCTTTCACCAGGCACAAACACCAACAGCCATCAGTGCACGCTTTCACCGGGCACAAACACCACCAGGCGTCAGTGCAGGCTTCCACCAGGCACACAACACCAAACGTCAGTGCACGCTTTCACCAAACACACACACACACACCACCAGCCATCAGTGCACACTTTCACCAGGCACACAAACACCAGCCGTCAGTGCACGCTTTTACCAGGCGCACTCACCACCAGCCGTCAGTGCACGCTTTTACTAGGCGCACTCACCACCAGCCATCAGTGCACGCTTTCACCAGGCACACACACCACCAGCCATCTGTACACACGTTTACCAGGCACACACACCACCAGCCGTCAGTGCACGCTTCCACCAGGCACACACACCTCCAGCCAGCAGTGCACGCTTCCACCAAGCACACACACCACCATCCATCAGTGAACAATTTCTACAGGCACACACACCAACAGCCATCAGTGCACACATCAATTGTTAACGCATCCACAATAAACTATTGTAGCAATCGCAGTATGGTGCACTTCACTTTTAAACAAATTCATCTAAAGCGCAGCATGCCACCATTGATACAATTCCAATCCAACCCACATATTTCTACTACACACCACATGCATACACTCCATAACACATGGATAAAAGACATTGCCATTTACAATGCCATTACCTCTAACTCAAATAAATCCGAGACCTATTGCATTTCTAATGCTTGTTTCAAAATGTTCCAGTGGGAGAACCCCCGAATCCCCCATAGGTGGTTGGGCCTAGCTCGCTGCGCGCGCTCGCCACAGTGCAGTATTTATGCATCACCACTTTCAAATGTCACCAGCCGCCCCTGGGAACGGATTCAGTTCAACTAAAGAAGAAGGGGCCCTGCCCTGGCGATCCCTCTCACTTCGACCACTGGGCGAGCCAGAAGCTCACTAGGGAAAAGAAAGCTTGCACCACTTAGGAAAACACAGAGGTGTGTGTCAGCAATCTACTCAACATAGGGCAGACCATCACAAGGAGCTCCAGCACGTCTAACTCTAGCCGCATGAAGACTTGCATAGCAAGGAGCAGATAGGACAACACGGCCCAGGGGCACTGGGGCAGTAACTGACAAGGCTGCCGGAGAGGACACTCTAAGGTCGGAAGGCAGCACAATAGCACATGTCAAACTCGCAAACTGGGTCAAAAACATTCCAGGCACTAAGTAGTAAAACATAACAGGGCGTGAGATAATGGAGGACGGCGGAATACCTCAGCCTTGCGACTTAAAGCACCGGAAAATGATGTTGTAATCATCTCAGATGCTAACCCTCAGCATGCTTAATTGCTGTTCTGAAATGGATGGTAGTTAAGGAGCGCAAGCGCATAAAGCGGCCAGGCTTTTGCTGCATATCACGATCACGACGGCGGTGTCATCACAAATACACTTACATTGTACTCCATTGGCGCTCGGTTATGATGCAATATATGTTATGCATTGCACAGAGGATACTGCTCAGCAGAGGGTGGTGGACCGGCAGACCAGCCCGAGCCAGCCATGCTGACAGCATAATCATTGCTCTGTCACTGTGTTACACTTAAATAGCTGGTAGCCAGTAAGTAAAGGGCCTTTCTTCTACTAATGCGCACCACAGTGGGAGACGCTGGTTTTACTCCTCCGCATTTCTGCTGCTCACCCCTGGAATTTTGAATTCACCTGTAAAGTTTATGACCGTGGTATAAATACTGCTTCAGCTATGAGAGGTTTAGTTTATATGTTTAAGCAGCGCTCATGTTATTCTTCCTTTGTGAAAGGAATTTTAGCAGAAACAAAAAGTCTATTTTACATGGGAAAAGGGGTAATTAGTGAAAGCGGACTACTAATTGTGTTACTGTGGGCCGATTTTGCTAAAAAATAATAATAATCGGCCCCAGTAACAAATCCAGCCCGTCTTCGGCATGGGGGAGTTTCACTGCACATGGTGCCCGACTCCAAGGGCATGATTGCTCGGATCAGTCACTGACTCAGTCACCGCGTATCGTACTTTACATAGTGCTCGGTTTACCAACCACAACCACTACGCTGCGGTGACCACACTCAAGCGATAAACAAGCATTTACAATGCAACGGTTTCGCCTTTGCCAAAGTTAGAGCTATTGGCATTGTAAATGACAAAATTTTTATTTATGTGTTGGTTTTGAAAACAGATAAATAAATGGCATTGTCTTTTACATTGCCAACAGCTTAATCTCTTGCAAATGTAAGACCTATTGTACCCTACTGGATTTCACTGAAGAAATTCAGAGTCTGATCTGCAGGTGTCACGTGACAGACGGCCAATTGACAGCTGAGGGGGTTAAACCGTGCTGGGGTGGCACATTAAGGCGACGCTTGCTGTCCGTGCTTGTGAGGAGGTAGTGCACCTGTTGAGGGAGAGAGAGTGTGTTTGCATATGTGCGTGCATGCATGTGTGTGTGTGTGAATAAGCACTTCCAAGATTTAGTGGGACTAGAGTTTTTATCTACAAATCATTGTTTTCAGCTGTGTTCTAATGGAATCAAAACAACACTACACCCCCCATAATGCATAGTGTGATCACATAAAAGTACAGAACTGGAAAGAGTGTCCATAATGACCAGCTAGACGGTTGTCACCCTAAGAAGGATGTGCTTCAGTCTCCAGTGCCACGGGCGAGTGGAAGCACACACTGTGCTGGTGGAGAAGTAGAAGAAGTACAAGTGTCCATAGAAGAGAAGTAGAGGGGATGCACTCTCCACTCTCTATCCACTCTGCACTCCCTATGCACTCTCCACTCTGCACTCCCTATGCACTCTGCACTCCCTATGCACTCTGCACTCCCTATGCACTCTCCACTCCCTATCCACTCTGCACTCCCTATGCACTCTGCACTCCCTATGCACTCTGCACTCCCTATGCACTCTGCACTCCCTATGCACTCTGCACTCCCTATGCACTCTGCACTCCCTATGCACTCTCCACTCTGCACTCCCTATGCACTCTCCACTCTGCACTCCCTATGCACTCTCCACTCTGCACTCCCTATGCACTCTCCACTCTGCACTCCCTATGCACTCTCCACTCCCTATGCACTCTCCACTCCCCACTCTGCACTCCCTATGCACTCTGCAGTCCCTATGCACTATGCACTCTCCACTCCCTATGCACTCTGCAGTCCCTATGCACTATGCACTCTCCACTCCCTATGCACTCTCCACTCCCTATGCACTCTCCACTCCCTATGCACTCTCCACTCCCTATGCACTCTCCACTCCCTATGCACTCTCCACTCCCTATGCACTCTCCACTCTGCACTCTCTATGCACTCTCCACTCTCTATGCACTCTCCACTCCCTATGCACTCTCCACTCCCTATGCACTCTCCACTCCCTATGCACTCTCCACTCCCTATGCACTCTCCACTCTCCACTCCCTATGCACTCTCCACTCTGCACTCCCTATGCACTCTCCACTCTGCACTCCCTATGCACTCTCCACTCCCTATGCACTCTCCACTCCCTATGCACTCTCCACTCCCTATGCACTCTCCACTCCCTATGCACTCTCCACTCCCTGTGCACTCTCCACTCCCTGTGCACTCTCCACTCCATGTGCACTCTCCATTCCCTATGCACTCTCCACTCCCTATGCACTCTCCACTCCCTATGCACTCTCCACTCCCTGTGCACTCTCCACTCCCTGTGCACTCTCCACTCCCTATGCACTCTCCACTCCCTATGCACTCTCCACTCCCTATGCACTCTCCACTCCCTATGCACTCTCCACTCCCTATGCACTCTCCACTCCCTATGCACTCTCCACTCTGCACTCTCCACTCTGCACTCCCTATGAACTCTGCACTCCCTATGCACTCTGCACTCCCTATGCACTCTGCACTCCCTATGCACTCTGCACTCCCTATGCACTCTGCACTCCCTATGCACTCCCTATGCACTCTTCACTCCCTATGCACTCTCCACTCTGCACTCTCCACTCCCTATGCACTCTCCACTCCCTATGCACTCTCCACTCCCCACTCTGCAGTCCCTATGCACTCTGCAGTCCCTATGCACTATGCACTCTCCACTCCCTATGCACTCTCCACTCCCTATGCACTCTCCACTCCCTATGCACTCTCCACTCCCTATGCACTCTCCACTCCCTATGCACTCTCCACTCTCCACTCCCTATGCACTCTCCACTCCCTATGCACTCTCCACTCCCTATGCACTCTCCACTCTCCACTCCCTATGCACTCTCCACTCCCTATGCACTCTCGACTCCCTATGCACTCTCCACTCCCTATGCACTCTCCACTCCCTATGCACTCTCCACTCCCTATGCACTCTCTACTCCCTATGCACTCTCCACTCCCTATGCATTCTCTATCCACTCTCCACTCCCTATCCACTCTCCACTCCCTATGCACTCTCCACTCCCTATGCACTCTCCACTCCCTATGCACTCTCCACTCCCTATGCACTCTGCACTCCCTATGCACTCTCCACTCCCTATGCACTCTCCACTCCCAATGCACTCTCCACTCCCTATGCACTCTCCACTCCCTATGCACTCTCTATCCACTCTCCACTCCCTATCCACTCTCCACTCCCTATGCACTCTCCACTCCCTATGCACTCTCCACTCCCTATGCACTCTCCACTCCCTATGCACTCTGCACTCCCTATGCACTCTCCACTCCCTATGCACTCTCCACTCCCAATGCACTCTCCACTCCCTATGCACTCTCCACTCTCCACTCCCTATGCACTCTGCACTCCCTATGCACTTTCCACTCTCCACTCCCTATGCACTCTCCACTCTGCACTCCCTATGCACTTTGCACTCCCTATGCACTCTCCACTCTGCACTCCCTATGCACTCTGCACTCCCTATGCACTCTGCACTCCCTATTCACTCCCTATGCACTCTGCACTCCCTATTCACTCCCTATGCACTCTGCACTCTTCACTCCCTATGCACTCTCCACTCTGCACTCCCTATGCACTCTCCACTCTGCACTCCCTATGCACTCTCCACTCTGCACTCCCTATGCACTCTCCACTCTGCACTCCCTATGCACTCTCCACTCCCTATGCACTCTCCACTCCCTATGCACTCTCCACTCCCCACTCTGCAGTCCCTATGCACTCTGCAGTCCCTATGCACTATGCACTCTCCACTCCCTATGCACTCTCCACTCCCTATGCACTCTCCACTCCCTATGCACTCTCCACTCCCTATGCACTCTCCACTCCCTATGCACTCTCCACTCCCCACTCTGCAGTCCCTATGCACTCTGCAGTCCCTATGCACTATGCACTCTCCACTCCCTATGCACTCTCCACTCCCTATGCACTCTCTACTCCCTATGCACTCTCCACTCCCTATGCACTCTCCACTCTCCACTCCCTATGCACTCTCCACTCCCTATGCACTCTCCACTCCCTATGCACTCTCCACTCCCTATGCACTCTCCACTCCCTATGCACTCTCCACTCCCTATGCACTCTCTATCCACTCTCCACTCCCTATCCACTCTCCACTCCCTATGCACTCTCCACTCCCTTTGCACTCTCCACTCCCAATGCACTCTCCACTCCCTATGCACTCTGCACTCCCTATGCACTCTGCACTCCCTGTGCACTCTCCACTCCCAATGCACTCTCCACTCCCTATGCACTCTCCACTCCCTATGCACTCTCCACTCTCCACTCCCTATGCACTCTCCACTCCCTATGCACTCTCCACTCTGCACTCCCTATGCACTTTGCACTCCCTATGCACTCTCCACTCTGCACTCCCTATGCACTCTGCACTCCCTATGCACTCTGCACTCCCTATTCACTCCCTATGCACTCTGCACTCCCTATTCACTCCCTATGCACTCTGCACTCTTCACTCCCTATGCACTCTCCACTCTGCACTCCCTATGCACTCTCCACTCTGCACTCCCTATGCACTCTCCACTCTGCACTCCCTATGCACTCTCCACTCTGCACTCCCTATGCACTCTCCACTCTGCACTCCCTATGCACTCTCCACTCCCCACTCTGCACTCCCTATGCACTCTGCAGTCCCTATGCACTATGCACTCTCCACTCCCTATGCACTCTCCACTCCCTATGCACTCTCCACTCCCTATGCACTCTCCACTCCCTATGCACTCTCCACTCCCTATGCACTCTCCACTCTGCACTCTCTATGCACTCTCCACTCCCTATGCACTCTCCACTCCCTATGCACTCTCCATTCCCTATGCACTCTCCACTCCCTATGCACTCTCCACTCCCTATGCACTCTCCACTCCCTATGCACTCTCCACTCCCTATGCACTCTCCACTCCCTATGCACTCTCCACTCCCTATGCACTCTCCACTCTCCACTCCCTATGCACTCTCCACTCTCCACTCCCTATGCACTCTGCACTCCCTATGCACTCTCCACTCCCTATGCACTCTCCACTCCCTATGCACTCTCCACTCCCTATGCACTCTCCACTCCCTATGCACTCTCCACTCCCTATGCACTCTCCACTCTGCACTCTCTATGCACTCTCCACTCTCTATGCACTCTCCACTCCCTATGCACTCTCCATTCCCTATGCACTCTCCACTCCCTATGCACTCTCCACTCCCTATGCACTCTCCACTCTCCACTCCATATGCACTGTGCACTCCCTATGCACTCTCCACTCCCTATGCACTCTCCACTCCCTATGCACTCTCCACTCTGCACTCCCTATGCACTCTCCACTCCCTATGCACTCTCCACTCCCTATGCACTCTCCACTCCCTATGCACTCTCCACTCCCTATTGTTGGACAGGCCACATGAAGGGCTCGCTCCCTCCCCGCAGGACAGGGCCCGGGCCACCGTCAGCACCATTGCCCGGCCCAGCCGCCATCTTGGACACGGCACCACGCGGCCGCGCGGCCTCAGCCCGACCCCAACCCTGGGCCTGGCCAGGCCCCGACATCCCGGCACCACCCTCCACCCAGGAGGTGAACGGCCCACTTGGCAGGTCAATGGGAGTACGAAGTGTCGATGGCTCTCCCCCGCCAGGTGCCGAGCACCCCCAGCCTCCTCGGGCGCTGGCTCCACCCCCCTGCTGGGTGTCTGGACTCCCTCATCCCAGACCTCCCGACCTCCAAGAGCGAGGGTCCGGACATCAAAGGGCGCCAGACCTATAACTGAGGCAGCCCCAGGACAGGAAGGCAGTTGTATCCTGGAGTCGAGAGACACCGCGACGAACTCATCCTTGACGGACTGTTGGCGCTGCCACAGCCCTGCCTTGTGAACTATTATCCTGCCTGCTGGCGCTGCCGCGGCCCTCTGCAACCTTCATCCTCGTGGGACCTGCTGGCGCTGCCGCGGCCCTCTGCAACCTTCATCCTCGTGGGACCTGCTGGCGCTGCCGCGGCCCTCTGCAACCTGCATTCTCGTGGGACCTGCTGGCGCTGCCGCGGCCCGTTGTAACCTTCATCCTCGTGGGACCTGCTGGCGCTGCCGCGGCCCGTTGCAACCTGCATTCTCGTGGGACCTGCTGGCGCTGCCGCGGCCCGTTGTAACCTTCATCCTCGTTGGGACCTGCTGGCGCTGCCGCGGCCCGTGCCACCTACGACCTCTTCGGGACCTGCCGGCGCTGCCGCGGTCTGGCCCCTCCGAACACCGAGCTCGAGGATTGTGAGCTATCACCGTTACGCACCCGTACCCGTGGGTACCAAGACTGTCCCGCTACCCCCTTCCCTTACTAGAGACTAGAATTGAGAGGATCATCGTGTCCTGATCGCCCTGTATCGTACCACTCTACTACCCGAAGTGCCTATAAAAGGTGTTACCATAAGCTTTGTGTAGTGTCCATCTGTGGGGGGGAAGTTACCTGTCTGTGCGAACACTGTGCTCGGCCGACCCTCCAGGTCCCCGTCTAACATTGGTGGCTAGCGGCGCGATCCGAACCAACGCGTACCGTACAGACAGTAACTCACCCTACGACTAAAAACCACAATGACGACCAAAGAGAGCGGATCGGCGGAGAAGTTCCAGATGGAAAAGATGGAAGAATACAACCACCGAGAGCTCAAACAATTTTGCATGGACTTAGGCATTGCTACCACCGGGCTAAGCACAAAAGAAGACTTCAAGAACGCCCTAGAGGCCTGGACAGAGACAAATACCGCAACCCCCCGGGACCCCGCAGCCCCGGAAGTCAACACCACCCGGACGGAGGAACGGAGACCAGGCCCCTCCCATGAAGAGATCCAGGAGCGGGAAAAAAATAGATTACACGAGTTAGACTTGGCACGACTCAGATTAGACGGAGAATTGAAACTGGCGGAACAAAAAATAAACTTAGAACACTTACGGCTCAGAGAAGAGCGAGAGGAAAAACAGAGACAGAGAGACCTCGAAGAAAAAAGACTGGCATACGAGCACGAGTGCAAACTAGCGGAGATAGAAATACGCAAACTGAACAAAAACCTAGGGGTGCCCGAGCAACCGCACTCCCCGGGTCCTACCGAGCAGAAGGTCCACATCCCCAAGGATGTGGTCCGGGAATATCACCGGAACGACGACATACAGCAGTGGTTCAAAGCCTATGAGATTGCCATGACCGCCCACCGGGTCGCTCGAAGTGACTGGGGAGCCGGTCTATGGGGGAGATTCGTCAACGAGGGTCGTGATGCCCTGCTGCAGCTTCCGGACCATCAAATGACGTCCTACGACCATATGAAGGCCGCCCTCCTCAGTCGATATGGACTTACACCCGAAATGTACCGCCAGAGGTTCCGCAACTGCACCCGGATCCCAGGTACGACATGGTTGGAGTACGTGAACTATTTCAGCCGAGCCTTCGAGGGGTGGATCAAGGGTAACAACGTAACCACTTACGAACAACTCTTCAATCTCATTGTATGGGAGCACCTCTCCAACAACTGCTTTGTCGAGCTCAGGCAGCACCTCCTCGACAGTAAATTGACTGAACCCCGGCAGCTCGCCACCGAGGCTGACCGGTGGGAGAGCACCCGAGTGGCCCGGAGTGGGCCGAATGAGCAGAACAGAACCAACCAAGGTCACCATCGTCCCCGAGGAGGAGGAGGAGGCCCGGGCCGGGGCAGAGACGCCGCCCCGGCCGCACCCACTAACGCCACCCCGGCCCCAGCAGGCCGGGGAAACCCCCCGATGCGCCCGGGGTTCCGAGCTAACGTGACGTGTCATCGATGCCAGCGAGTCGGCCACTATGCCAGTGACCCGACCTGCCCGAAGAACCAGGTCCCCGGGCCCCGCCAGATGGCGGCCGCCGCCCTGGGAGAAGAACAAATCTCCGAAGACACGGAGACCTATGAGTCGGAGCAGTTCGAGTGGGAACCCGCCGCCATGACCCTGGCATGCCTGGGAGGAAGAGACATGGTCCCGCGGACTCCCCTGCCCGCCAACACTCGGAAGTACAGCCAATGGGTGAGCATCAATGGGCGCAAAGCCGAGGCCCTGCGTGACACCGGGGCCAGTGTGACGGCCGTCCGCTGTCACCTGGTGACCCCAGAACAAATCCTACCAAACGTACTTTGCCCCGTCCGATCGGCAGACAACTCGGAGAGCCTGTGTCGGATGGCCTGCGTCCCCTTCGAATGGGGAGGAGTGTCCGGCATGCTGAAAGTAACTGTCCGTGACGATGCCCCCGTAGACTGCCTCCTGGGGAACGATCTCGAGAGCTCCCCGTGGGCCGCTGTGGAAAGAAGAGAGCACCTGGGGATGTTGGGTCTCCCGGACTGGGCATGCGTAACCACCCGGTCCATGGCCACCCGCACCATCCCTAGACCAGAAGAACCAGAATGGGCAGCACCTCCGCCCTCGATCACCCCAGAAGAAGACTTCCTCCAGACCGACCACCCGGACCCCACCCCAGAGGGGTCCACACAGCCCCCCGAGCTTCCCGACCTGGCTCAGTGGCGTCAAGAAGGGGGGCCCACCCAGGAACAATTCCGGCAGGAGCAAAAGACCTGCCCCTCCCTCGAGGGATTGCGACAGCAAGCGCTCGCCCAGAGCCAAGGAGACACCACCGGGGCCCACTGGGTTTATTGGGACAATGATCTCTTGTACAGCGAACAGAAAATCGCAGAACTGGGGGCCGGGCGAGTGCTGGTGGTGCCCCTCCACTTCAGAGACTTCCTGTTGAACCTAGCCCACGATGTCCCCCTGGCCGGGCACCTGGGCCAAGACAAGACCTACCACCGCCTGGTGACTCACTTTTTTTGGCCCAAAATGAGGAACGACGTATCCAACCATTGCCGGTCCTGCCCGACCTGCCAGGCCAGTGGGAAGAGCGGCCGCAAACTCAAGGCACCCCTACAACCATTCCCCGTGGTGACCACCCCGTTCGAAAGGGTGGGAATAGACATTGTGGGGCCCCTGGACCCCCGAACAGCACAGGGACATCGCTTCATCCTGGTCCTGGTGGATCACGCTACCCGCTATCCTGAGGCGGTCCCCCTTCGTACGATAACAGCCCCAGTAGTGGGTCGAGCCTTGATGGGGATCTTCTCTCGAGTGGGCTTCCCCCGAGAAGTCGTCAGCGACAGGGGTACGAACTTTATCTCAAAATACATGAAGTCCCTCTGGCAACAGTGTGGGGTCACCTACCGATTCACGACCCCCTATCACCCTCAAGGGAACGGACTGGTTGAGCGGTTCAACCGCACGCTCAAAGGGATGATTGGGGGGTTGGAAGAGCCCCTCCGTCGCCAGTGGGATGTGCTACTACCGTGCCTTCTCTTTGCCTACCGAGAAGTCCCCCAGAAGTCCCTCGGCTTCAGCCCTTTCGAACTCTTGTATGGACACCCGGTGCGAGGCCCGCTCAGCCTAGTCAAAGAAGGCTGGGAAATGCCCCCTCTAAAGAACCCTCCAGATGTTTTCAAGTACCTCCTAACCCTCCGCAACCGGACCAGACGGTTCCGAGAGATGGCAAAAGCAAACCTGGAGGCCAGTCAGGAGGACATGAAAAGGTGGTACGATAGAAATGCATCCTCCATCGAATTTGAACCCGGTCAACAAGTGTGGGTAATGTCTCCCACCGAACCATGCGCCCTGCAAGACAAATGGACGGGGCCCTTCAAAGTAATCGAGCGCAAGAGCCCTGTCACCTATCTCATCGATATGGAATCTTCCCGAAACCCTCTCCGGGTCCTCCACGCTAATAGACTGAAACCCCACTTTGTACGCTCCGAACTCAGTCTCCTGATGGCAACCGACAATGGAACCGAGGAGGACTCCGAACCCCTTCCGGACCTCCTACGGTCACGGGAGAAGGACGGCTCCGTGGACGGGGTCCGACTCTCGGAGGCCCTCACCCTGGAACAGCGCCAAGACTGCCGAGTCCTCCTGCTCCAGTTCTCCACCCTGTTCTCCCTCACCCCAGGGGTCACCCCCTGGTGCTTACACGACGTGGACACTGGAGACAGTCCCCCTATCCGCCATCGGGCCTACCGCGTACCAGATCGGGTACGGGCCTGCATCCAAGAGGAGGTGGCCAAGATGCTCACACTCGGGATCATCGAGCCCTCAGACAGCCCCTGGGCCAGCCCGGTAGTACTGGTCCCCAAAGCGGCCGCCCCCGGCGCCACGCCAGAGCTCCGGTTCTGCGTCGACTACCGGGGCTTGAATGCGGTCACCAGAACAGACGCACACCCCATCCCCCGAGCCGATGAACTAATCGACCGCATGGGAGCTGCCCGCTACCTCAGCATCTTCGACCTGACAGCGGGCTACTGGCAGATCGGTCTCACACCCCGGGCCCAAGAACGATCTGCATTCTCTACCCCGGATGGCCACTATCACTTCAAGGTCATGCCATTCGGCATGAAGAATGCCCCAGCAACCTTTCAGCGGCTAGTTAACCAGGTCCTGGCAGGACTCGAAGGATTCAGCGCCGCCTACCTGGACGATATCGCTGTGTACAGCCACCACTGGTCCGACCACCTCCACCACCTCCGAGAGGTGCTACAGGCCCTCCAACGAGCTGGCCTCACGATCAAGGCCAGCAAATGCCAAATTGGACAGGGGTCCGTGACCTATCTCGGGCACCAGGTGGGAAGCGGTCTGGTGGCCCCTCTGCAACTCAAGATCGCGGCCATCCAGTCGTGGCAGTCCCCCATCACCCAGACCGAGGTCCGCGCCTTCTTGGGACTCACGGGCTACTACCGACGGTTCGTGAGGGACTATGGCAGCATCGTAGGGCCCCTCACGGAACTCACCTCCAAAAACCAACCAAAGACGGTCAACTGGACCCCAGACTGTCAAGCGGCCTTCGAGAAGCTGAAGGCCGCCATGTGCTCCGCCCCGGTGCTCCAGGCCCCCGACTACAGTCGGGAATTTATCGTCCAAACAGATGCCTCCGACCATGGCGTTGGGGCAGTCCTTTCCCAGCTGAACCCCGAAGGACTTGACCAGCCAGTGGCTTTCATCAGCAGACGGCTCCTGGCCCGAGAACAACGCTGGAGCACCATCGAGAGGGAGGCCTTCGCCGTGGTGTGGGCCCTCAAAAAGCTCCGGCCTTATCTCTTCGGCACCCACTTCCGGGTCCAGACCGATCATCGACCCCTGCAATGGCTCATGCAGATGCGGGGGGAAAACCCGAAACTACTACGTTGGTCCATCTCCCTGCAGGGGATGGACTTCACTGTGGAACATCGACCCGGCCAAGACCACGCCAACGCGGATGGCCTGTCCCGCTTTTTCCGCCTCGACGAGGAAAGTCCCCAAGAAGATGGGTGACTCTCCCCGCCTTCAGCTGGGGGGGACGCATGTTGGACAGGCCACATGAAGGGCTCGCTCCCTCCCCGCAGGACAGGGCCCGGGCCACCGTCAGCACCATTGCCCGGCCCAGCCGCCATCTTGGACACGGCACCACGCGGCCGCGCGGCCTCAGCCCGACCCCAACCCTGGGCCTGGCCAGGCCCCGACATCCCGGCACCACCCTCCACCCAGGAGGTGAACGGCCCACTTGGCAGGTCAATGGGAGTACGAAGTGTCGATGGCTCTCCCCCGCCAGGTGCCGAGCACCCCCAGCCTCCTCGGGCGCTGGCTCCACCCCCCTGCTGGGTGTCTGGACTCCCTCATCCCAGACCTCCCGACCTCCAAGAGCGAGGGTCCGGACATCAAAGGGCGCCAGACCTATAACTGAGGCAGCCCCAGGACAGGAAGGCAGTTGTATCCTGGAGTCGAGAGACACCGCGACGAACTCATCCTTGACGGACTGTTGGCGCTGCCACAGCCCTGCCTTGTGAACTATTATCCTGCCTGCTGGCGCTGCCGCGGCCCTCTGCAACCTTCATCCTCGTGGGACCTGCTGGCGCTGCCGCGGCCCTCTGCAACCTTCATCCTCGTGGGACCTGCTGGCGCTGCCGCGGCCCTCTGCAACCTGCATTCTCGTGGGACCTGCTGGCGCTGCCGCGGCCCGTTGTAACCTTCATCCTCGTGGGACCTGCTGGCGCTGCCGCGGCCCGTTGCAACCTGCATTCTCGTGGGACCTGCTGGCGCTGCCGCGGCCCGTTGTAACCTTCATCCTCGTTGGGACCTGCTGGCGCTGCCGCGGCCCGTGCCACCTACGACCTCTTCGGGACCTGGCGGCGCTGCCGCGGTCTGGCCCCTCCGAACACCGAGCTCGAGGATTGTGAGCTATCACCGTTACGCACCCGTACCCGTGGGTACCAAGACTGTCCCGCTACCCCCTTCCCTTACTAGAGACTAGAATTGAGAGGATCATCGTGTCCTGATCGCCCTGTATCGTACCACTCTACTACCCGAAGTGCCTATAAAAGGTGTTACCATAAGCTTTGTGTGGTGTCCATCTGTGGGGGGGAAGTTACCTGTCTGTGCGAACACTGTGCTCGGCCGACCCTCCAGGTCCCCGTCTAACATTCACCTATGCACTCTGCACTCCCTATGCACTCTCCACTCCCTATGCACTCTGCACTCCCTATGCACTCTCCACTCTGCACTCCCTATGCACTCTGCACTCCCTATGCACTCTGCACTCCCTATTCACTCCCTATGCACTCTGCACTCCCTATTCACTCCCTATGCACTCTGCACTCTTCACTCCCTATGCACTCTCCACTCTGCACTCCCTATGCACTCTCCACTCTGCACTCCCTATGCACTCTCCACTCTGCACTCCCTATGCACTCTCCACTCCCTATGCACTCTCCACTCCCCACTCTGCACTCCCTATGCACTCTGCAGTCCCTATGCACTATGCATTCTCCACTCCCTATGCACTCTCCACTCCCTATGCACTCTCCACTCCCTATGTACTCTCCACTCCCTATGCACTCTCCACTCCCTATGCACTCTCAACTCTGCACTCTCTATGCACTCTCTATGCACTCTCCACTCCCTATGCACTCTCCACTCCCTATGCACTCTCCACTCCCTATGTACTCTCCACTCCCTATGCACTCTCCACTCCCTATGCACTCTCCACTCCCTATGCACTCTCCACTCTCCACTCCCTATGCACTCTCCACTTCCTATGCACTCTGCACTCCCTATGCACTCTCCACTCCCTATGCACTCTCCACTCCCTATGCACTCTCCACTCCCTATGCACTCTCCACTCCCTATGCACTCTCCACTCCCTATGCACTCTCCACTCTGCACTCTCTATGCACTCTCCACTCTCTATGCACTCTCCACTCCCTATGCACTCTCCATTCCCTAGGCACTCTCCACTCCCTATGCACTCTCCACTCCCTATGCACTCTCCACTCCCTATGCACTCTCCACTCCCTATGCACTCTCCACTCCCTATGCACTCTCCACTCTCCACTCCCTATGCACTCTGCACTCCCTATGCACTCTCCACTCCCTATGCACTCTCCACTCCCTATGCACTCTCCACTCTGCACTCCCTATGCACTCTCCACTCTGCACTCCCTATGCACTCTCCACTCCCTATGCACTCTCCACTCTGCACTCCCTATGCACTCTCCACTCTGCACTCCCTATGCACTCTCCACTCCCTATGCACTCTCCACTCCCTGTGCACTCTCCACTCCCTGTGCACTCTCCACTCCCTGTGCACTCCCTATGCACTCTCCACTCTGCACTCTCTATGCACTCTGCACTCCCTATGCACTCTTCACTCCCTATGCACTCTCCACTCCCTATGCACTCTCCACTCCCTATGCACTCTCCACTCCCTATGCACTCCCTATGCACTCTCCACTCTGCACTCTCTATGATGCTCTTCAGCGCTTTGCAGTACGGTTAGGATATGAAGCGCTATATAAATTCAACTGTAATGCATTACGAAAAATGCCAAACCATGAAAAAACTCCCTGTTGCAAATCTTATGAGCAGTTTTACAAGTGTCTCACGAGGGGCACGAGATGCTTAGCCCATACGAGTCTATTTAGGCCGTTTGGGTACTGAACACCCGCAGTTTTAAGGACATTATTAAAACGGACTGTAAAGTCGAACTGAAAGAATGAAAAGTTATGCATGCTGCAACAAAGGGGATCAGCCGAGCAATTTCACATCAGACAAACCACTGCGTAGTCCTCACTACAAATAAAGGGGCAAAAATTAGTTTTAGCGCCCATGCACTTGATGAACAGCCAGATCGTGGCCTGTGTCTTCATCATGTATTTTTAACTAACGTACACTGAATTCACGTGCTCCACCACTAAAAAACAAGCACTCACCTGGGTTTCCTCGCATGGGATGACCAAAACAAACACAGAAGGAAAAAAAACTAAGCTCCGCCCACCGCCGTGATGACGACATCGCAGAGGGGAGAGGGAAAAAATCGCGGGAACGCCCCCGAATCTGGTCCGGCCTTGACGGACAGATCCGGCTCCCAATGGCTAGCCTCCATTTATGGAGCTAGCCAATGGGAGGTGGGGGACGTTCCAATAGCCAATATGGTAAACAAAAGATTTCACCTGCGCGAACTGCTTGCGCAGATCGCCAGGTCGAAACCTAAAAAGCAGCAATGGTTGGTTACTACTTACTGCAGTTACGGACTGGACTGGTTGCAGCCGTTATTAAGAGTCCCGATGCTTGCTGCTCTCTCTGCTGCGCTGCACAGTTCACAATTACTTCAAATTAATTACAGTGCCGCCCAGCGTAGTGCGGAACAGACTGCCTTTGCCGATGCCTTGACACATGCGCCATCACTATGAGAGAATAAATGTGAGTTTTCTTTGGGTTTCAAGTCGAAAGAAGTAAGCAACTTGAACTTACTTTTGTCCCATTAGGACAAAGGAGAGTAAGAATTTTGAAAGTTCGATTTTTATTTTGGTGACAAATTAAGACCTCAATTATCTCCATTTTTCGATATAAACACTCACGTTTACTCTTCAGATTCCAGCCTCAAGCACAGGCTAAAGTAATTTCTCGAGTACACAAACGTATATTCAATAATACAATTTATATCGTGGTGGTCGTTTGTATTTCTCAGCCTGCTGGGTTCTTCTTCATTTTTAGCCTTAGAGCAGCATGTGTTTCGTCGTATTGGGGTGTGCTCCACAACTTCCTAATGCATTTGATGCAGGGATTTGTGTTTAATTCCATGGTAACTGGCTTGTCTTTCAGAAGGTCCACCTAGCCTTCCATCCTTCCAAAGTCGATAGATGGGTAGCATTGAATTGGATAACACTCAACATTTGTTATTGGCGCCCTGAGGGAATGTGTGTTTTACAACTGCACAGTATATAATGTTACTTTGATGTGTACTAATGCCTGTTCCCCAATATTTTTAGATCCCACTGGGAATCAGCATAGCTGTCAGCATCCGCGTGGGAAATGCTTTAGGAGCAGGAAATGTGGAACAAGCAAAGAAATCTGCTGTCACTGCTTTAATAATCACAGGTACTGTGGTTTAAGATGCCGGATATATGAGGTGCTGAGCTGAGGCCCCAAGGGTGTGACACATTGCCAGGTCAGGGGCCTGTATGGAATTTTAGAGGACTTTAGACAGATAGCTTAGAATGGCCTTCGGGGTGCGTTTGGAGTAAAGTCTAATGCCTAGAGACATACTTGACTATCCTACACTGACTAGCCTTTCAGAAGTGTAAAATCTCTAGATTTCTCTCTAATCTGTCTACTAGAGTGTGTATCGCCTTGCAGTCTTATCATAAAACAGTGGTCCTGTGCCCCCACCGTACGCTTTTTAGGTCTCGCTGAAGCAATGCGTAAGCTTTGTACGGCGAGATTCTAGTAAGCGGTCCGAAAAGTCTACCCAAGCTGCGGATTAGACACAGTTCATGTGAGACAGGCGCGTGCACAACGCCAGCCACATCACACACCACCATTTGTCTGTGCCTCGGCATCAGACTTCAAAGGCTGCCGCTCCCCCCCCAATCAGACTTCAAAGGCTGCCGCTCCCCCATCCCCGCATCAGACTTGAAAGGAGTGCACTTCCCCGCTATCTTGAATGTGGATGCCTGGGCACTTCTTTTTACATCTCACACCCCTGCCCGGTACAGTTCATGTGATTCAGGCACGTGCACAAAGCACACCACAAGCCTTGGCATCAGACTTCAAAGGGATCCGCTCCCCCGCCCCCTGCTTCAGACTTCAAAGGAATGCGCTCCCCCGTCCCTGCAATGCCGAGAGCTTGTTTATAGAGAGCGGCTCAGTTTTTCTTGGAACAAATCCACCCCTCCAGTTTTATTTCATAGACATTAAATTCCGAGCCCGATTTTTCCACATTTTGCTTTCTTTTATTTTGTGAGATCGTGGTAACACTTTTGATTAGTGGTTTTAAGTGACTGCAGTCTTGTGGGGTTGCCTAGAGAAAGCACACACTTTTCTTTCCTAAACCATTGCCCATTTTTCACGGAGCAGTCCTGCTTTGCTCAAGTAACCTGCAAGCATTTTGTAGGCAAGTGCATTAATTGTGAGTATTCTGCATCCATGCTCTAGTGCTCGTGAGCATTTAGTATGGAATGCTTATCTTGCTTAGCTTTTCCTCTTAAGTGACTCCATCCAAATAACACATGGGTAAAAAAAAAATCAAAAGTTTGCAAGAGTGCAGATTTTCAGATGAAAACTATGCTTGTAAAAACGACAGGATAGACTCGTAGTTCTTTGCAAGGACTGTGGTTACTTCACAGGAACAGAAATACATGGCCTTGCACACCACTACTTGTGGTCCTGTGTCTAGTACCTGGGATACAGAAGCACTAATGGTCATTTGATACCACAACACTTAGCAATGCCCGTAGAGTCAAGTCAATGGAATCAACCCAATCCATTCACACAACAACTTTCGTTCTCATCACCCAAGACATTTGTATCATTAAATTTTCTTGGGAAAAAACCCAATAGCATCTTATCACAATAATTTCTTTACAATACACACCATCACACACCCTCACTCACCCTCACACCCTCACCCTGTCACCCTCACAACCCTCTCACCCTCACTCACCCTCACACCCCCCACACACCCTTACACCCTCACCCTCACACCCACTCACCCCCACAACCCCACATCCCCTCACCATCTCATCCCCTCACATCCCCTGACCCTCCCTCACACCCTCACACCCCCTCACCCTCACACCCCCTCACCTTCACCCCCCCTCACCCGCACCCTCACACCCCCTCACCCTCACACACACCCTCACACTCACTCACCCTCTCACCCACCCCTACCCACCCTCTCACCCTCACTCACCCTCTCACCCACCCTCACCCACCCTCTCACACACCCTCTCACCCTCACACACCCTCTCACCCTCACACACCCTCTCACCCTCACACACCCTCTCACCCACCCTCACCAACTCTTACCACCACACCCCTCACCCTCACACCCTCACCTCACACCCCCCCTCACCCTCACACACGCTCAACCTCACACACCCTCAAACCCCCTCACACCCCCTCACCAGCATAGCATAACAAAACATAGCATAGCATAACAAAACACAGCATAGCATAACAAAAAAAGCATAGGATAGCGAAACATAGCATAGCAAAACAAAACAAAGCATAGGATAACAAAACAAAGCATAGGATAGCAAAACAAAACAGCATAACAAAACACAACAAAGCATAGCATACCAAAACACAACAAAACATAACATAGCATAAAAAAACATAGCATAACAAAACAAAGCATAACATAACAAAGCATAACAAAACATAGCATAGTATAACAAAACATAGCATAGCATAACAAAACACACCAAAACATAGCAGAACAAAACATAGCATCTCATAGCAAAACATAGCATAACATAACAAAACATAGCATAACATAACAAAAGATAGCATAACATAGCAAAACATAGCATAACAAAACAAAGCATAGCATAACAAAACATAACATAACAAAACATAGCAAAACAACAAAACATAGCATAGCATAACAAAACACAACAAAACATAGCATACATAACAAAACATAGTATAGCACAACATAGCATAACAAAATAAAGCTTAGCATAGCATAACACAACATAGCATAACAAAGCATATCATGGCATAACAAAACATAGCATAGCAAAACAAAGCATAGCATAATAAAACACAACAAAACACAGCAGAGCATAACAAAACATAGCATAGCATAACAAAGCAAAAGCATAGCAAAACACAACAAAACATAGCATAGCATAACAAAACACAACAAAACATAGCATAGCATAACAAAACAAAGCATAGGATAGCAAAACTAAACATAGCATAGCATAACAAAACAAAGCATAGGATAGCAAAACAAAACATAGCATAACAAAACACAACAACACATAGCATAACAAAACATAGCAAAACACAACAAAACATAGCATAGCTGAACAAAACACAACAAAGCATAGCATACCAAAACACAACAAAACATAACATAGCATAAAAACATAGCATAACAAAACAAAGCATAACATAACAAAGCATAACAAAACATAGCATAGTATAACAAAACATAGCATAGCATAACAAAACACACCAAAACATAGCAGAACAAAACATAGCATCTCATAACAAAACATAGCATAACATAACAAAACATAGCATAACATAACAAAAGATAGCATAACATAGCAAAACATAGCATAACAAAACAAAGCATAGCATAACAAAACATAACATAACAAAACATAGCAAAACACAACAAAACATAGCATAGCATAACAAAACACAACAAAACATAGCATACATAACAAAACATAGTATAGCACAACATAGCATAACAAAATAAAGCTTAGCATAGCATAACACAACATAGCATAACAAAGCATATCATGGCATAACAAAACATAGCATAGCAAAACAAAGCATATCATAATAAAACACAACAAAACACAGCATAGCATAACAAAACATAGCATAGCATAACAAAGCAAAAGCATAGCAAAACACAACAAAACATAGCATAGCATAACAAAACACAACAAAACATAGCATAGCATAACAAAACAAAGCATAGGATAGCAAAACTAAACATAGCATAGCATAACAAAACAAAGCATAGGATAGCAAAACAAAACATAGCATAACATAACAAAACACAACAACACATAGCATAACAAAACATAGCAAAACACAACAAAACATAGCATAGCTGAACAAAACACAACAAAACATAGCATAGCAAAACAAAACATAGCATAGCATACCAAACACAACAAAACATAGCATAGCATAGCATAACAAAACATAGCGTAGCAAAACAAAGCATAGCATAATAAAACACTACAAAACATAGCACAGCATAACAAAACATAGCATAGCATTACAAAGCATCACATAGCAAAACATAGCATAGCATAACAAAACATAGCATAGCATAACAAATCACAGCATAGCATAACAAATCAAAGCATAGTATAGCAAAACATAGCATAGCATAACAAAACAAAACATAGGATAGCAAAACAAAACATAGCATAGCATACAGCATCACTCAGCACCACCACAACATCACTCAGGGGCACCACAACATCACTATGCGCTACCACAGCATCACTGAACGCCACAGCATCACTCGTTCGCCATCACAACATCACTAAGCGCCACCACAGCATCAATCTGTGCAACCATTCAACAACAACTGATTCAAATATGTTCTCTCAATGTTTCAAGCTTTATTATAAATGTAACAAAAAGATGTTAATATTTCACTTCTGTTCTTGGATTTTCGTCACTATAAATTACAATAACTTTTAGTTAAGTATTAATTAATAAAAACAACTTAAAAGCCATTGGTATTTGTAATATCAATAAATGTAAGTCACGTAAATACAACACATATTGCATTACAAATGCTAGAGGTGTCACATTTGCGAAAGTTATATCTATTGGCATTGTTAATGACAAAGCTATACATTTAGCTATTTTCAAAAACAAAACATAAATAAAAAATGTATCATTTACAATACCAATAGCTCAAACTTTCCTAATGCGAGACCTATTGTATTGCAAATGCTTGTTCAGATGGATGTGCAAATTTATATCTAAGTGACACCGAGGGGCATGCAGTGTATTTTCCATAGGTCTTCCTGCATCCAGCAGCTGTAGAAATAATGGAAGGATGGGAACATGGGTAGCAATGATTTGCAAATAGAAAACTATGGGGCTGATTTAGAGTTTGACAGATGTGGGACATCTGTCAAAATTTGGGGGATGCCTTTCTGCCTTTTTTTACAGAATATACCTGGCTATACACTCTAAGTAGGATGGACGGGACTTTCACCAATTTTCAGCAGATGTCCCTCATTTGCTAAACTCTGAATAACACCCCATGTCAAGCTCTTTATTTATATTGATTACATTTTCAGTGGAAAATGTGTATAGGTATACTTTTTGCTCAATATAAGGTATGAGCATCTTCCGTGAAAGATTTCTATATAAATGGTGAGTTATTTATAGAATACCCTGTACTGACATTCAGAAAATAATTCTTCAGATATAGGAAAGGGGGCGATGGGAGCCACGGGGTAAGATTTTAATAAAGATCTGTGCTGGTCGGGTTTTATCGAATATATTCAGTTTTAACTGAAGACCGGAAACCTAATCACAGTGTAAAAGTTATGAAAGTGTCGCTGCTTATTTATTTCAGAGCCCATCTGAAATTAGTTAAGAGTTGTCAGTAGTGCTCGTTTCTTGTAAAGAAAACTATGTTTTACCATCCCCGTGTGGCATTCTGAGGGGCAAAATAATCAATACCGAAAACTGTTAACTGTTTGTCAAATCTTGAACATGCTTGCATTTATGTTAAGGGCCTCATTTATGAGGCCTTGCGTCAGTTTTGCGCTTCCGATGCGTCACTTTTTGTGACGCATCGGCGGTGTAAAACATGCCTCCTGTTGCGCACTATTTACAAAGTGACGCATCTAAGCAGATGCGTCACTTTGTAAACCCCTGCGCTACATTATACCTGTGTCAGGTATAATGTATGCAGAGGGGGCGTTCCCCCGCAAAAAGCCTCGTAATAGTGACGCAGTGAAATCTATGAGATTTCACTGCGTCACTTTTAGGACGCTGTTGCGTCAAAATCTTGCGCCTGACTCACAGCAGGCGTAAGACTGATGCAAGCCCTTTCACATGGGGCTTTCCGCATGTGAAAGGACGCATTGCTGGAGTTGCGTCACTTTTGTGACACATTCCAGCAATGCGTGACTTTTGCGCTTACAGATACGTCAGAAATACTGACGTTTCTGTAACTCTTTGCACCATGATGCGTCATAGTGTAAATATAACGCATCATTGGTCTCGCAAGGAGGGCGCAGTGAAAAGTGACTCATCGCTGTTTTCACGCAGCGATGCGTCACTTTTCATAAATGAGGCCCTTACTTTCCTTTGCTCGTACTAAGACTAATGACAAAAATTCCAAATTCACTTGTGCGTTTAGAGACAACTTGATTCATAGTGATGACAATAGAAAGAAAACACACCCGAGGCCTTGGAAATGATGACGTGAGGGCAGGGGATGGCTCTCAGATCTGCTTAAAGGTATAACTGTAGGCTTAATTCACGTTATAGGTAGAAGTGAGTGCCATAAAGACACCTACTATCTCTTTGTTGAAATGTACCTTCTTTTTTGAATCTTGCTAAGTTTTTAAAGGAACACTGACAAATATTTTCGAGTATCTGATATTTCTTTTTTCTCGTTTTAGAGATATGTGCTGTCACATGCTGTATTCTATTAGCAAGCTTGAAAGATGTGTTGGGCTACATTTTTACGACTGATAAGTAAGTATGAATTAGTGCACTGAAATCTATGTTGACAATGCAGTTCTTTGAAGCAATGAAGCTTATGAAAATATGAAATGTAACACATTTTAACCCACTGCCCCGCAGTCTCAACAAGATACCGTTGTATGTGATGCTGACCTTCTGTGGTTCACCACCATATATTCCTCACAGCCTTCTTGAGCGTTCTTTGTTCCACACAAACCTGTCGGGTGCCCTCACCGAGCAGGATTTGTTGCACCTGGATTTGGCTGCTCAGTTTCAGAGCTGGGTTGCCAGGGTCAGAGATTTTGTTACACCTCAGAAAATTGAATACAGAAATGTCCTGGAGAAGGCTAGTATTGGTAGATTGCAACCCTATATACAACCTAAATAACACGGGTGTTTGTATTTTGTAGGAGTACTTCCTTAAGCTTGCTATTGCAGTAGTGATGCCTCTTCACTGTCATCTAAACCATGTCTAGTATTAATCATACATGTTTAGTGCACAGGCACAACAGAGATATTTCACTAAGAAACTTCCTTTAACAAGGCTCACTAGCATTCAGGTTCCCTTAGGGCTTGTGAAGATGCTTGTTTCTTGGCTGCTAATGTCATTCAGTACTTCCTGAACTGCTGACACCAAATATTTTTCCTCTTCTCCATTAGAGAAATTGTGGGATTGGCGAGCCGGGTTGTGCCAATGTATGCTGTCTCTCACATCTTTGATGCATTTGTGGTAAGTATATTGCCGGCAATAGCACACAGACACACTTTGTGAATGTAAAGAGTTTATAAAGAGTCCACAGCCAGATAAACCTAAGGCAAATGATTAGACAATTCTCAGGGTTCAAGGCGTACTATGCTCTTAAAATACTTAATAAAAGCAGACACCCAGTCTCGGGCCACTCTTCCTGAAGGTGAAGCAGCCATTCACTTATGATTTCAAAATTGGCAAAGTTAGTATTCCTCTCTATTATTTATGAATGTTTCCACGCAGAAAGTTACATAGGATGGGACTGATTCACAATAAAAGTAGGGAAGTATACACATAGATCTCCACCTCCATCTGAACATACTTGTTCTGCTTTATCCCATTCACCAGCATTTTCAGGACTACACCGGGAAATAGTATAAGGTTACACCAGATCGCAGAGAAAGCATGAATGTTTCATCAAAGAGGTAAAGGTAATACACAATAGGGGAGAGTGGACCATCATCTACATAAGTGGCTGTTTTGAGAGCTGCAAACATTTTGAAGATAAGTAGGGAAATTGTGATTGTTGTTTGGAAGTGGCCCATTTATGGGATGATATTCAGGGCATTGCCTGATGCTGTTACCGTTTCTGTTTACAATTGATTGCTTTACATTTGTCAGGAAATGTGGTATTGGTGGGTCGAGTATAGGGTTGATGTATTGTTTGACCACCTTGAAAAGAGATCTGCTTTCTAAGGATCCTAAGGATTCCATGATGGCTGATTTGTAGTAGGTTGATTTGGCTGTGATCAGGTGTCAGTAAGAGGGAGTGCAATGTCTTAAGCTGTGATACTTGTCGTACCATTTGTTTGCCTTCCCTTTATGTGTTTTCATATAGAGCGTTTGCTGTCTGTGGTCTTTCTTTCATCATTGTTGTTCAAGGTGGTGTACATGTATTTATAGGAGGGTGTTGACATTAGTTGTGGGATGCTAGGATGATGGGAATTTTGCTGGACACTATCCATGGAAACATTTTTAAAGAACAACATTTGTTGGGTTTATATTGGCAGTAGTAGATAGGTGGAGTCTGATGGAGTCTGTAATGGTGCAATTGTCTGTTGGATCTGCTAGTAACAGGAACAGCAGTTTTTTCATGGTCTCTTGTGTGGGTTAGGTACGGTGAAGCTATGTTCACTGTGTTACGGAGATTGAAGATGATTTGTTTTATGTTTTTATTGATGAAGTCACCTGTGAGGTTAAAATGTAATGTTTTGTTGGAGTGATTCATCGACAAGGTGATAATGAAGTTAGCTGTGTCTTTGATAAAATCTTTGTTTGGTCTAGGCTGTTTGTAATCACGCGATGTATATAGCACGTATAGCACTTATCACTACCTACCCATAATGCTCTATAATCTGGGGACCAAGGTGGTGTTAACTATACTGTTACTCAACCACATAATGTCTCTGATACCACCAACTGGAGCACAATGGACTGACAATAGGCGACCATCAATACAACTTATTGTTTGTTTTGTCTTTTCTGTTTGTCCTCGTTATTTTTCTTCCCACAGGTGCAGAAACCGAAAATTCGGAAGCCTCCTAAACCAGGAGTTATTAGAAAGACAGTTTTTTCTTTCTAATTTTCTTGCACTTTTTTCACCATTTAATTTTCACTTTCACGTCCCTAGGTAAGGGTGGGCCTTAGAGAGTCCATACCGCCAGGGTTTATCCACACCAAGTCCTGAAGAATGCCAGGTAAATTTACACCGTTTCGTGGCTGAAACATGTCGACTGACTTAGGAAACTACCACTTAAATAATTGTGGACATATTTCCTACACATGATTTTATTTATAAGTCCTTAGTGATCCTAATAAAATTATTTTTGATACACTACAGACTTCTTTTTTAACCTCACATCACTCACTTAATACTCTTTGCACAGCACTGTCCTTACCCACCAACCCGCTCCGCAGTAGATCTGGCGTTGTAGCACACAAAAGAGACGCTAGGTCCCTTTTGTGGGGCCCGATGATGAAGCATGTCATCACTAGGTGGTGAGGGAGGGCTTTCTTAAAAAACGCCTTAAGTGAAGTCGTTTGTCTGCTCCATACCGGTGGTCCCTAACTGCCTTGGAATACTCTTGTTTTGTTTACTGGATTGATACTGGGGTGTAAGAGTGTCCCATTACCCTATCTCTCCCTTTGTTTTGAGATACAAATGGTAAGTTAGCCTGGCAGTCTTACTCGTCTTAAAAGCAATTGCAGAGGTGTAGCTAAGTATAACTGAAAGCAAGAGGAGATGGGGAGAGGGAGAAGAGACATACACCATCCCTTGCTAATATTGTGATGGGCTGCCCCTCATCACATATTATGATTGTCCTTTTCTCCCTAGCACCATTGATGGTTGTTTTCTCCCTGGCTTATAAATCTTGAATATTTCTCCATGTTCCATATTCTGATGTGCATTTTATCCTCATGACATAGTCTGATGGAAATTCCCTTGCTTGCTAGATTCTGGTGAGCATGAATAATTCATCCAGGCACATGATCTCGACATAACAATGACAGGCACTTCACGCTGGTATGTAGTAGGGCAAGATTCCCTCTCTAGCATATTGTGATGAGCATTACATAAAGGCATATGTTCTGATATGTAAATGCTCCCTGCAATATAATCTGGAATGCATTTCTTCCCTATCATATAATTGCATCTGATGTACTCCCAACTAGCATTTCCCCCAGGGCATATACATTAAAGAACATTTCTTCCCCAGAATATATTCTTCCAGACATTTCCTCTTTTGCACAGACAGCTTTTGGTTCATTATTATATATCTTCTTGCTCCAGAAAAATCTATTACAATAAATATGGACGTGTGAATATTTCACGTATTCCTATTGCTTTATACGTCTGTCTGAAAATTCCACAGTGAATTAGTATGAAGCCAATAAAATAAGTTGAATAAATGAAAGAGGTATGGAATGGGAAGAAAATGGGACAAGAAAAAACAATATTCAAGTTACAAGAATCCTGTTTCGGGCGAGGAGGGCATTAGATACATTCCAAACACAAGGAGATGATGGACGGAGCACTGAAACTTTTTAGACACTGACCCCCAGTAACAGATCTGGGTTGAATCCATCATCGTTCTTTAGCTCACTTTGCCACCCCAGTTCAGTCACAGCTATATGCAAATCAGTTTTGACCCTGTGCCTCATGGGAACAGTCCAGCCCTAACTGCCAGGCCATGTCTTCCTTGGACCGGAAACAAGCATCCTGGGACCAGTTTCAGG
Organism: Lissotriton helveticus; assembly: GCF_964261635.1. Taxonomy (NCBI): domain Eukaryota; kingdom Metazoa; phylum Chordata; class Amphibia; order Caudata; family Salamandridae; genus Lissotriton; species Lissotriton helveticus. Next base: position 318,330,464 of record NC_136061.1, read on the forward strand.
CTAACGGCCCTCATCAGCCAGGATAACTTGAATCCAGGGACAAAGGGGCATATTACCAACAACTAGCGATAATTATCGCTATGTTGGCTTAGCGGCAATATTTTTATCGCCGAGCTGCGGCGATTTTTATCGCTTAGGAACCTTGCTATTATCAAGGTTTATCTCCTAAGCGATAAAAATCGGCCGAAATGCATGAATATCGCTGAAAAGTCAGCGATATTCATGCATTACCGAGCTAATGCTCTTAGCCATGTTATCCACCTACCATTGGATAACATGGCTAAGAACTGCTCAGGGGCAGGTGTTAGCTTTTGGAGATATTCGCGCTTAGCGCGAATATCTCCAAAAGTTGGTAATAGGAGATAGCGATGTTAGCGACTGTTTCCAGTCCCTAACATCTTGGCACGCCCACTTTGCATGTCATTAGTGATAAATTTCACTGACATGCAAAGCGGGGCCCAAGATGGTCGCTATCTCCTACTAGCTGTCGCTAACTGGTGTTAGCGACAGCTAGGTAATAGGGAGATAATTTTATCTCCGCTTTCTTGGCTTTTAAAGCTAAAAACGCGGAGATAAACCCCCTTGATAATATGCCCCAAAGTGAGCAAGGGATCCACGTCTGGGCATACCCTACCAACTTAGGCCGAACAAAGCAAACACAAGGAGATGATGGACAGAGCGTTGAAACTTTTCATACACTCACCCCCACTCACAGATCTGGGTTGAATCCATTATAGTTCTTTAGCTCATTTCGCCACCCCAGTACAGACACAGCTATATGCAAATCTGTCTTGACCCTGTGCCTCATAGGAACAGTCCAGCCCAAACTGCGAAACCATGTCTTCCCTGGACTGGAAACAAGCATCCAGGGACCGGTTACGGGCTAACCTTGCTCATCATCCAGGGTAGCTTGAATCCAGTGGCAAAGTGAACAAGGGACCCACGTCTGGGCATACCCTGCCAACTTAGGGCGAACAAAGCAAACACAAGGAGTTGATGGACGGAGCGCTGAAACTTTTCAGACACTCACCCCCAGTCATAGATCTGGGTTCAATCTATCATCGTTCTTTAGCTCAATTCACAACCCCAGTTCAGACACAGCTATATGCAAATCAGTCTTGACCATGTGCCTCATGGGAACAGTCCAGCCCGAACTGCCAAGCCATGTTTTTACTGGACCGGAAACAAGCATCCTGGGACCTCATCAGCCAGGCCAGCTTCAATACGGTGGCACTCCCCAGTGTTGCATCACATTAAATCAAAGACCCTGACATGCACTCTAAATGTCCTATAAGTTTATTGAACTTGGGAAGGTATCCCCTTATAATATAAACCACCTTTAGGCCTCTATTAGAAGCTAGTGCACTATTCCTCTATCTTGGGTGCTAATGGTGATCCCCATTTTGGTCCATGTTGACAAACAATTTCTGATATCTTGTTATGTTCCAGTCCCCCACACCTCAAGGGATGTATGACATTACAACGCATACTTTTACATCGCATGCCTTTACAACGCGGTATTTACAACAAATACCATTACAACGCATAGTGCTTTGGGGCGCTGGATAGTGAATAGTTTAATTTACTATTCCAACTCCAGTCCCCGTGGACACTAGGGAAGGTGTTGGACAGTAAATTAAACTTATTCCCTATCCTAGAGCGCCCCCTAGAGCAATGCGTTGTAATGGTTTGCGTTGTAAAAGTTGCGTCGTAAAGGCACTGCATGGTAAAAGTTGCGTTGTAAAGGATGTTTCCCCACCTGAAGCAATTTTGGCATTACTCCCAAGGCTAGTGATGTTCCCAGCACATTATCTAACAGGCTTCTAACCCCCTTGCAGAATATTTGAATGTTAAGACATTCCCAAACTGTACCCCCTTAAAAAGGTATTTAAGAGTGTGACCGACTTCAAAGAGGTGCATTGTTATATATAATAAAATCTATGTAGTAGTTTTGAATCCATCAACTAAAATCCTAAGCACATGGACAATTCTCGGGTTGGGCCAGAGCCTCTTCCCACTCTAGTTCCTCCAATGCCCCTAAGTCTTCTTCCAATTTAGGCCGTCATTATGAATGGCCAATTAGAATTCCTGTTATTCTTCAAATTATCATTTCCGGTGGTCTTCGTAATTTAGGGATCACGGCAATAACAGAAATAACATTAATTTGGGAAGTAACATGCATGAATAAGGCAATCAGTGTTTGGATGGATCTCATCTAAGGTGGATTGGAGGCAAAAAATATGGGTTGCAATGCTATCCCAAGTGAATGGCAGTGGTTCGACTATCTGCAAGGATTCCTCATATAATCTTTTGTGTTTTTAATGTAAAGAACTAAGGGCCAGATGTATCAATATTAAGAATAGCGATTAACTATTTGCGATTCTCTGCTATTCCTAATGTATGAAACTCATTGAGTTTAATTTAGCGATTCCTAGTGAGTTGTAAATCGACCTACATCATGATATTAATGAGATAGGTCGCAATTTGTGATCCATTAGGCATCGCTAAGATCACAGGGATGGTGGGGCCTGCTGGGGTCCGCAGACCATCATGTCTGTGATTACCTCTAAATAAAGCAATCTTTTTTTTTAAATGCAGCCCGTTTTCCTTAAAGATAAAGGGATGCATTTAAAAAAGAAAAAGGACAAGTCTTTCTTTCATTTTTTAAGAGTAGGAAGTGGTCTGTGAGGCCAGTGCCTGCCCTTAAAAAACGTTTTTGCCCCCATACCCAAAGGGGAAGTAGTCCATGAGCTATTGCCCATTTCGTATTTCCAAGTTTTTTTTCTGGGATTGTGTGTGAGGCTGAAGCACTTTACTTTACTTAAACCAAAGCACTGGCTGGATGTCATTTTATTATTTGTCATTCACAATGTGCTGAATTTAGAGTCTCTAAACCCATTCCCCTTGGCGAATGGGTTAATGCCTACTTGAAGTAGGCAGTAAAATGCGAATGTTTAGCAACTGCATTTCGGTCACTAAATAGTCTTACATACAACTGTGATTAGGTATTAGGAGGGGATGCCCTAAACACGCCCCTTCCTAATCCTGAATCGGTATGTATTCACAATTCAAAAATGTGATTAAGTAAAATGTCACTGAATCACAATTTGGGAATGATGCACACCAAATTTCCTGGTCACAAATGCCCGATTTTGCAGCTGGAAAAATGCTTGATACATCTGGCCCTAAATGGCCAAAGTTATGGCCAGCAGTGGGTCCCATGTTCACCGTGCCAATGAGACCAAGCTGTACCCAACTAAAAAGCCCAAATAGGCTAAAACTGGTCTTGGGTTGTTTGTTTTCTGGTTAGTAGAGAACCTGGCCTGACAGTTCAGGATGGACTGTTGCTGTTGGAGCAAGAACCAAGGCCTCTGGGCAACTATCTGCGCTTTAAAAAACCCATTTTCATTTCATTTCATATGGCTGGGTCTACTGTATGATACAAAAAGAGATGAGTTGGATACTACCCCAAGAGATTGCCGGTGTTCTCACTATTTGCAAGAATTCTTCCCATCACCTTTTGTGTTTCATATAATGTTGCTCCATCCGCAACAATATAGGCCTTATGTATGGAGTTCATGACAAATGCGTTGCCTCTCATGTATCCCCTGGCATCATCATAAGGGAAGAAGGGGTGCGACGGTTCATGAATGATTTTAAGGTCATGTTTAGAAACTATCACATCTAATCAATGAGACTAATGCAGTCATATAACCTACTGTACCAGAGTGAAATGATTCCAAATGAACAAGCAAGATACACATTTTGAATATTGAATAGTCCTTGTAATTTTTTTTATAAACTATTTGGTGCACATTTGTATGCCAAATATTTGGATGGCTTGGCTCATACTCTGGCTCTTAGGTCCATGCTAGAGCTGTCACCATTAGCTCAGCTCTCCTTATTTAGTTAGTGACTTACTCTCTCCTAAAGTATCAGCATAGAATCAAACCAAAAGATGTAGGAATTACCAGAGCATTTTACTGAAAAAAGGTAACTAGCCAACCAGTTTATATACAACATATGGTCCCAAGGTCCTTTCTACAGATAGCTGTACAATGATTATGCATTCATTTTATATCATAGGAATGGGGGAATCCTGTTCACACAATTAGGCCTCTGCTCTGCCTTTATCCCTGAAGCGACTTTTGTGAGTGAGCGTAGATTTTGATTTGAACTGCCACGACGCAATTCAGATATATATTCACTGCGCATTCCTTGTCATGAGCATTATTTGCTATTAACAAAATAAACATACGCCGACTACGTGGGCGATTGCAGACTATGATGCAAACTGCTACGACATTATTCAGGGGTCAACCATTTAAAACTCCTATAGTCCTGAAGATGGTCGAATAGAAAACAGCCCATCGACCGAAACTCGACAGCTACACTTATTTTCTGTACAATGTTACTATAGGAAATACTCATCTGTATTATTTGTGGGTCTGCCTTTTTCCTATTTTGAAAACAATGTACATTATTGTTACTGAGAAGTACAAAATAACAACTATTTATGTATGCGACTTCTTGTTACATTGTATGTTTCATGATCTAGTACCCCCTAGTATTATTCTTACAATAAGATAAAATGTATTTTCTCAATATACACCCGTGTTCTGATATATTATTCTTTGATATATTCCTTTGATACATGCTTATGTTTTCATATTTTATTAGAAAACCAAACTATGTATGAGTTGTTTGTGCACAGATAATTTAAATTACTCCAAAAGAATGGAGCTTGCTTGAAGTAAACAGCAAAAATCAGTACAAATTAACTGAATAAACAAATCCCTTGTAGGCACATCTACCTGTTCATATTATATTACCCAAGCCATCAAGGGTTGATTGGGTTACCCATTATGTTTAATATATTTTATCCCTGAAGCAGCAGCACCTGCTGATAAAACAACAACAGTTTAGATCTCCAAGCAGCATCTGCAGCGCTGATGCACATCCGTGCATGCTGAGGCGTTGCCACAGAGAATATCTAGAAACGCACATGCAGGTACTCATCAGCACCACTTTATTGGTGCTGGGAACAGAGCGAGCAAGTGGGAAAAATTGCCTTGCTGCTTGGCAGACTGATCCCATGACCAAAGCTGGCACGCTGGAATACTACTTTTGTGTACCCACACCCAGAATTCAGCTGCTGCAGATGCAGCAACATGTTTGACCTTGCGAGGAGTGATTGGCCCATCTCATTGTGCGGGGTACAGCAGTCAGTGCACTGTAAATCCATGCTGTGAAATATGGTTCGCTCCCGCGTTTGCCACCAGCCTCCTTGCCCAGCCTTCTAACAGCACCACAATGGGGGATATAGTGCTGAACCCAGCAGTAACTGTTTTGTTGCTGCTGCAGCACCACCATAGCTCCACTGCACCACAGATTCAATCAATCAATCAATAAATAGCTTGATTCGGTATGATAACAATCATAAAAGCACATACAACATTACGTCAGAATATATAATGCCTACATTCAACTTATCTACCACATCAAAAGTGGAGTGGCATAAGGGGTGTGGGTGACAGAACAACTCCAGCTGTGGCAGTGGCTTTACCACCCATCCCTCCCGCCCCCCACTGTACTACTGAGGGATTAGCACCTTCAGCGCCTATCACTTATTAGGAAAGTTCCTGGAGAGACATAATAGCGATAAGCACTTTGATCCGCATTTACCTAGCCCTCAAATTATTCCTCTATTTCGAGAATATTTTCGTACCTTTGTTCAAATGGTAAATTGGTCTGTAGCCTTCCCATGTAAGTGAAGCATTTTCTTCCCAAAGAACAAGTCACACTGCATCCAGTGTTTTGCATCTCTTTGCAACGCTGTGCATCCGATAACACTGGGTGACGATGTGTTTTGACACACTAACATAATGAGCATAGCATTGGCATTAGTCAGAGTGTGAGTCTTGAACTGTAGTTATTTAATCTTTTCCTGGTGTTCGTAACTCGAAGTAAAAGCCTAACAAGTTGAAAGATCGAAAAGAAGTGGGAGATGAACATGCAATGTTACTAGTCAGTTAGAAGAGTGTGTACCCTTCCATGATGAATAGTTGGGGTGACTGTGCAGAGCCAAGTCCGAATCCTCTGCTGACAAAAGTTCTTTGTAAGCATTTTGTTTATGGTCTGAAAAAGCTGATCATTGACATAATAATGTGGTAAAACATATTGTATACAAAAACTCGTTTACCACAATAACAAGCTCCTATACTTCTAATGATATGTGCCAAAATATCAGAATTTAAAGTAGTAAATGTTAAATATTTAAATATGAAATTCAGCATAATGTAAATTAAATAAATTCCACCAATACTTTATATAATTATGTATATATAATATACATTTCCTCTCCACGGTCCACCATTGCAGGTGTCATGGTGCTCTTTGGTAGTGCGTCTTCAGTCGCGGCAGGACCACTCCGCTGAGTATTTTGTCTCCACATGTACTGTTCTCTCAGTACAAAGTGAGTCGCACTCCCGGGTTGTTATTCCAGTATTTCTTTATTGATTCTATCATGAAATTGGTTTGGACAAACGCCAGATGCGTTTTGGTCCTCCTGGAGTCTTTTTACTATTTTTATACATTTTATAATGCTCAGTGACTTCCTCTAAAAAGTAGGGGATTTGTAGTTTTCTTGAAAGTGTGCGTGCAGAAAGTGAATTATGCAAATTATGTGTGAATAATTAGTGTAAACAAGATTTAATATTCGGAAATCTTATTTCCTTTTTAAATTATGATTATCAAATAATGCATTCAGATTTCTTTTCAATTTTTATAAATCTTTCAGTCTATTAAGACTTGAAGTTTTGCATTCAGGGTACTGAGTTATTGTCCATGACCCAGAACAATTGTTGCTGAAAACTCCTAGTGATTTCTGGGTAATATATACTTTTTTATTTGAACTCATTCCTCAAAATATGACTTCTGACCTCCTGGGTCAAGGATATTCTATTTTGTAGGTTATCTCATATTCACAATAATTTTTTCATTATTTGATGATATATTGTTATCCATCATCTAGCCCTCCAGTGGGCTTTGTCCCAATTACTGGACAATCCAATTCTTTCATGTTGATGATTTTATCCAGTTCCTTGTTAAAAGGCTGCAATAAATGCTGGGTATTGGAGTCTTTATGTGAACCTTTTGATTATTGTTGCTCCATTATAACTAGGGCTCCCTGTTTTATGGTATTTATATTTTAGTCATTTACGTCTGTATTTATCCATATTAATTTTTTGCTAATTTTACCTGTATTTATCCGTATTTATTTTAGGTTTTGTGAAAAAATGAAACTGAAATGTGAATATTTCTGATTTATTTAGAAAGTTAATTTACACTTGTACCTGAACGCGCGACAGGTTTCAATGATGTATACACATTGAGATAGTAAAATATGCACTTGTGAGAAAGGATGTTAATTTTAGTATCAAGGTTGTGTAAATCTACTGCTGTTTAAGGCTCTTTACTAAAATCTCTATATTTTATTAATCCCCTTGCCTGTTAATCCGCGCAGCTATGGTCCTGGCAGTCATGATTGACAGCTTATAGGATCACTCAAAAACACACCGATTTCAGTTTTTATCTACATTTAAAAATAAATACAGACAGGAAAATAAAAGGTTGTCTGTCTGTCTGTATTTATCTGTAAAAATCAGTAAAAACGGAAAACAGGGAGCCTTAATTATAACCAATTATATAATTCTGTCACTCGTTTTGAGATCACTACGGATCTTTTTTGTCGATTCATTGCATGAAGTTCAATAGTCTTCCAATTAGCCCTCCAGTGGGCATTCATGGAATTCAGGAATTGTATGACCTGTTGTTATTTGGACTTAGTATGAAGTTCTTTAGTAAATGTTTTTTTGGAACATTTCCTTTACATGTTTCCGATAGTTGCCATATTTCCTTCTGTTTTATTTTCAATTTGAAGTCTCACATAAGCTGATGACACTTCCATGACTGTGATGCACTGTGAAAGTAAGAGTGCCGAGTTATTGTGTGTACAGGGACTTTTTTAAATTAAATGTAAAATATAGCAAAGAATTACGGTTGCATTGTATTTTTGCCCGTTTGTTTTATGTCTGAGATTGTATTTTCATTTCGAAATTGCTTTCTTATCATCTTTTTGAAATAATCCTTGTTCTGATGTAGATTTTCATGTTCAAACTTATTTTCAGCCAGAGATTTACCATTCTTAATTTCCATGTTCTTTCTTAGTTTTTCCTTTGTGGGTCAAATATCATTATTGATTTCTCTTTTTTTTTCTTCTTTGTAGACGTTACTGTTGTGAAATTAAATTTTTTCTAAATTAACATACATTTCTTCATCTTGGTTTAGGCCATGTGAAGTTAACATTCGTAGGTTTAAAATGTAGCAAGATTCTTTTTGGCGGAGATGGCATTCCCTGTCTCCAGCTCATTTTTGTCTCTTTAGAATCTTAGTTGTAACCCGTCGCTTTGATGATACATTTCCATATGTTTAGTGACTGCATTACTTCGATCTTTATTATTCTAGTATGCGTTTCTTTATTTTCCAGATGGCACTTCTGATATATTTTAGCATGCAGGGACTTTCTATTACATATACAACATACTGACTCTTACAGGTGGTGATTTGTTTAATTTTCAGTTTCGTTTCGTTACTGTAGTGAATTTTTGCTTTTCAACTGTAATTTGACAAACTTTACATTGTTTGCATTTCCAGAATCCTGGACGAGTAAGCCAATTTGATATAGTTTTTTAAAATGGCTATGTACCTGGGTATGTTTAAGATTTTACGCTCTTTGAAATGTTATATTCAGATAATTTACCATTATTTTGGCCACTGTTGGGTCTAACTGTAAAAGACTCAAATGTTTTCTTAAAATGTGGCTTACTTTTTTTGCTTCTACTGAGTATGTAGTCATTAGACATATAGGGCCCTCATTTTTCTATTTAGACTTGCCATTAAACATTTGAGTTCTATTTTCTTCTTTGGTTTTGGCCAGCTCCATGTTTGTTCGCATGATTAGGGTATTTCCTAGCTTGGAAACATTTTACATTGTCTTTGCTATGTTTTCATATTTCTGTTTCTTGTGAACAAATTCTTTTGATTCTTAAGAACTCCAAATATGGGATACTCCATTTTAGATTTTGCTGATGAATCTGTTCCCATGTAATATAGCATTATTGGCAGTTTTTTTTAATGTAAAGTCGTTTGAATTATGTTATATATGTATCTGTGTCTAGAAATCAAATCATTGAAAAATAATTATTGTGAATCTGAGATAACCTACAAAATAAAATTGCCTTGTCCCAGGAGGTCAGAAGGCAAATTTTGAGGAATGAGTTAGAAAAAACTAGAATACCCAGAAATCACTACAAGTATTCAGCTAATGACTTGATAAATAGAACACAAAGGCAATAGTTGCAATGATCGTTCCAGATCATTGACAATAATGCCCTTTATTTATATGAATGACAAACTTCAAGTCTTAATCGACTGAATGTTATATATCATTTGAAAAAAAATCTGAATGGATTATTTTATAATCCCAAATTATAAATGAAATGATTAACTCGCTAAATTTAAAAACTTGTTTACACTATTTATTCATGCATAATTGGCACAGTTCACTTTTTGCACGTGCACGTTAAAGAAAACTACAAATCCCAGACTATGCGAAGGACAAAATGTGTATCTAAATAAATATATATATGTGTGTGTATATATACATATATATATATATATATATATATATATACATATATATATATATATATATATATATATATATATATATATATATATAAACATATATATATATGTTTTTGTTTTAAATGCATTACTATGAATATATTTTCACAGTAATACATTTAAAATACTGGACAAATTAATATAATCTTGAATACGTAATTGTATTAACTATGTTACACTATATAAAAATGTTACACCATATAATAATATATATATGTGTGTGTATGTGTGTATGTATACATACACAATCAAGCCATAATAACGATAAACTATTGAATAAGAAAAAATATATTAAACAAGGCTATAAATAAAATATTAAACATTTAAAACCCCCATAAACACACGTACCCAAAATACTATAAACATTGAAAACAATTTTAAAACAAAAACAAATATAAAAAAAGAAAAATTAATGCTATACATTTTATTTTACCAGTATAATGAAATTATTGGCGTTTAAGAGCATTAAATATACTATTCCCACTCTAGTGTTTTTTAACATTAGTGAAAGTGTTGTACTTTGGAGGGGTTAGATGTACTATTCCCACTCAAGTCTGTGCAACAGTAGTAGGGAATGCGCTGTAATTCGGATGGGTGAAATTTGCTATTCCAACTCCATACAGTGCAACTGTAAGTAAATTGTTGAACTACGAAGAGGTTAATTTTAATTATCCTATTGCAGTCGAAAGGAGACTAGTAGTTCACTTCAAACACATTAGATATATAAGTAACCCGATGAATGTAGAAAACACATTAAACTCTTACTGGCAAATGCATTAATACTTCCGTGTGCGATTCCTTATTAGCAAAAAATAAGGATTCGCTAATAAGGAATAGCAACAGGCTCTGCATGTAGAAATTGCTTACAAAATAGCGATTTCTAAACATTCCTTAATTAAGGACTACCTCCCCATTCATTCCTATGGGCCTAGAGGCCCATAGGAATGAATGGGAAGACATTCTCAATTTGTGATTCTCAATTAGAGAATCGGAAATTGAGAATGCAATTTCAAGGGTGCGAGGGTGTCAAAAGGACACCCTGTTGTACCCCTGAAATCTGCATATGAGCACATCTTGCACACACACATGCCCTAAGGGCATATGTGTGTGTGTAAAATGGAACTTGAAAAATGCACTTCAGTGCATTTTTCAAAGTTTTTGCAAATTACCTTGAAGTTCAACTTCATGGTAATGTGCTCCCTCCATTAGCAAAATTTTTTTTTTTTTACTTTAATGCATTGCATTTAAGGAATCTCAATTTGAGATTCCCTAAATGCAATAGCAATGTAAGTAATCGCAATTTAGAGATTACTTAAATTGCGATTTTTGCATATGGGATGATGCATTCCAAATGCAAAAATACCGGTCTGAGAATCTGCCCATTTGCGACCGGTGTTTTTGCTTTGATGCATGTGGGCCTTAGTATATAAATTATTCAAATGAAAATATATATGTAGTAAAAAAACTAAAAGCAATCAATTTAATTACAATTCAAGAAAATAATTATCAATTAATGTCATTTAGTTATTAATTAACTTACCAATCTATACCCCTGCAAAATCCAGCAACCTGGAGCCTAAAGCATAACAAAAAATAAGTATTCCATAATTTACATATTTAAATTCAATTAAATAATTAATTTACTAACATCAATTAATAGGTAATTAATAATTAATTTACTTTCTACCCTATACCTCCACAAACCTAGCCTCCCACAGCTAAAATATAAGTAAATTAAATCGTTATTCCATATTTTACATAATTAAAAATGTATAACCTCAATTAATTACTAATTAACAATACATTTGACTTGTTACCTAATTAACTTTCCTCGCTGGACCCTTCACCCCTAACAGCCCACAACTGAAATATAAGTAAAATAAATAAGTATTCCATAAATTACATAATTAGAAATAAATTAAATATTTCACATTGAAGAATTCTTAATTATTACATCATTAACTTCCCACCTCATACGCCTACAAACCTAGCAGCCCGCAAATAACATATAACAAAAATACATTAGTATTATATATTTTACCTAATTGATACCAATCATATAATTACATTTTATAATTCATAATTATTACCTAATTAACTTTTCACCCTATACCCCTATAAACTCACTAAGCCGCTACAACACTATAATTTACAATAAAAAATGATTTTTTTTTAAATCATTTAAAATTGTAAGCTATATTTTTTTTAAAGAAAACATTTATATAAACATTAGTATCACATAAATTGCTATATCAATTAAAATACATTCAAATAATTAAAAATCGATGCTTTTAACAAAAAACTATATTAAAAACATCAATATTATTTAAAACTATATTACTTAGTTAAAAAAACGATATTCTTGTAAAAAATATTTGTGCATCACAATATTTCTATGTCATGATAGTTAATTTCTGATTTTTCTGTCTTCCGAGATTTTTAACTTGATTTTTTGTCCAAACACTGAAAAAGCTAAGGGGCAACTGACTATGAAGGCAGTAAAACATGTTTTGGTCTTCATGTTTTGAACACTGGCCTTTGCCAGTGTTCAGTACTGCAAGTTAAGTGAAAGGAAACAGTGTTACAATATATAGAGTTATAGATGGGTAACAGTGAATTACGGAGACGTTTTTTACTGAGGAGTTTTTTACTGAGGAGTTCCGAGTGACATCAAATAGATAATCAGAGTGGAGCTCGAGTTGTCTATGAAGTCATTCAGACCACGAGGTGAAAAACATCCCCGTAATCTGCTTTTTTCCCATCTATAATTTTATTTTATATATGGTCCCAAAATCATCTGCCCCTGCTTTCAACTGCTATGCAGTGGCAGATGAGTAATGTGTGACCTATACATAACATGGCCTCTGTGGTGTATCCTCTACCAAAAGGTTAAAAAAAAATAAAACGTAACTGTCATCCTTGTCCAACTCCCACCAGCTTCACTGCCTTCCTTCCCTCTGCTGCAGCTATGCTATCTGCTTTCATTCAAAGCACACAAGCAAAGCTGTGCGACAAGCTTTCAGAAAACCCTGTGAACCTGGCCTGTAAGACCTTTATGACATAGCACCAGCTGGTAATGACTTTTGTTATCAACTGTTGCTGTGTCATAGCAGTGAGTTATAATATTTGGAAACTGAAATACACAATAGTGGCTTTTTATGAGAGTCATAGACAACAAAGATTTCAACTTTGCCCTGTTATATACAGTAATATAAATCATTAAAGGGATTATTGTAAGCCTTCTAAATGTTAGTATTGTTTCTTTTTAGTGCGCATCATGTGGGATTCTACGAGGAACCGGAAAACAGAAGATTGGGGCAATATTCCATGCCATTGGCTTCTATGTGATAGCCCTTCCTGTAGGAATCTCCCTGATGTTTGCAGCCTACCTTGGAATACTAGGTACGTAAGGTTCACTGAGCAGGGACATGTTACCTCCACATGTGAAAACTAGCTAATCAGCCCTGACTTTTTAAACCAAACACATTGTAGTTTCTCATTTTCCTTTATCAGAAAGGACTTAAGCAGTATTAACTAAAGGTGGCTATCGAGATAGCTGTTAAAATAGTACCTTTTGGATTTGGATAAATTCTGTTGTCAGCTCTTGGATGTTTCAACACAAAGGGCCTGATTAGGATGGCCGGGCGGACTTCTGTCCGCCCGCCTCCCTAGCGGTGCTGGGACCGGTTGCCAGTGGTGCGGTGGTCCAACACCGGCGATTAGGATGCCACCGCCACCGCGGCGGTGGCATCCTTTATTCCCAGCTTTGTGGCGGGCGGTGCTCAAAGCACGGCCCGCCACAATGCTGGGAATGCACTGTGTGCATTATCATGCACAAGGTGACAGTCACAGTGCGGTGCCAGCCACCTTGTCTGTGACAATGTAGGGGGGTACCATAGGTACCTCCTATGTGCACCTCCCCAATACCCTGGGGGCCCGCAACGGGCCCCCAAAATCAGACTCCGCATGGCTTTCCATTACGGAGTCTCCACCATGGAAAGCCATGCACCGCTGCCCATGCTAATATGGATGGCGGTGTCTAGCAGACACCACCCCCATTGACCCTTCCAGGTAGGTCGCTCCCCCTCCGCACAGCACCGCCTGTGCCTGTTCTCTCCCTCGCTGCCCCCGTGTCTCTCTGCCCGTTTTGCCTTCTGTTGCTTAGCTGCCCCAACATTTCTGTGACCTTTCTGCCCTTTCTTGGGACCTTTCTTCCTCTGTGCCACTCGTTTCCCCCGTTTTTTGTGACCTTTCTGCCCTTTCTTGTGAGCTTTCTGCCTCTGTGCCACTCGTTTCCCCCCGTTTTTTTGTGATCTTTCTGCCCTTTCTTGTGAGCTTTCTGCCTCTGTGCCACTCGTTTCCCCCCGTTTTCTGTGACTTTTCTGCCCTTTCTTGTGAGCTTTCTGCCACTGTGCCACTCGTTTCCCCCCGTTTTTTGTGACCTCTCCTGCCCTTACTTGGGATCTTTCTGCCTCTGTGCCACTCGTTTCCCCCTGTTTTTTGTGACCTTTTCTGCCCTTTCTTGGGATCTTTCTGCCTCTGTGCCACTCGTTTCCCCCCGTTTTTTGTGACCTTTTTTGCCCTTTCTTGGGACCTTTCTGCCCCTGTGCCACTCGTTTCCCCCGTTTTTTGTGACTTTTTCTGCCCTTTCTTGGGACCTTTCTGGCTCTGTGCCACTCGTTTCCCCCTGTATTCTTGTGACATTTTGCCTTCTGTTTCCTTCACCGCCCCTCGCCGCTGCGTCCCCTGCGGCCCCGCCCCCTGACTGTCCATTCGCTACCCCACCTCCGCCTCCCAGCTGCTCCTCCCTCCCACCTCCCCATATAGGCCGCCCGCTGCGCGGTGAGGAGAGTGACCCTTCCAGGCCCTTTCCCGCCGCTGCTTCCCTGCGGCCCACCCCCTCTGCACAACCATTCGGCTCCCCTCTCCCGCCTCCCAGTTGCTCCTCCCTCCCAAGCCACCTCATATGCAGGCCAAGAAGCGGGCGCGCAGCGGGCGCGCCTTAGGCAAGCCCGTCTGCGCCCCCGTCCGCGCCTGGACTGCACCCAGCGCCAGAACCCCTGGACCTCGCGAACGCCACAACACCAGAATCCACTACGATGCCAGCACTCTCCACGCACTCAATGCCAGCAGAAACCACACCTGCTTCCAGGCCGCCCCGAAACAGACCTACGGACCCTTCTCCTGCCACACATGCAGCTTCACCTGCGACAGAACAACCAAACCTCCAAGGACTGGACCCAACCACCTCCGCTGCATACTCCTCAACACCCGCTCCGCACGCAAACACGCCGTCGAGCTCTGGGATCTGCACGACACCTCCGCCCCAGACGTGGCCTTCCTGACCGAGACCTGGTGGAACGACTCCTCGGCGCCCGACATCGCCATAGCCATCCCAGATGGCTACAAGATCACCCGCAGGGATTGCGCCAACGGAATCGGAGGAGGAATAGCCATCGTCCACAAGTCCACCCTCAAGGTCGTCACCCATGAAGACGACACCCTCAACACCGCTGAACACCTGCACTTCCGGATCCACACCGACCCCAACACCACCCTCAGAGGAACACTCATCTACAGACCCCCCGGACCCCACGCTCAGTTCAGCGACTCCATCACCGACCTCGCCAGCACCCACGCACTCGCCTCCACAGACTACAACCTCCTCGGGGACCTGAACTTCCACCTTGAGAACAACAACGAAGCCAACTCCGCCACCCTGATCGACAACCTCGCCAACCTCGGCCTTAGACAACTCGTCATCTCACCCACCCACGCCGCTGGCCACACGCTGGATCCCGTCTTCTCCGCAGGCTCCCACGTCGCCTTCGACCACACCACTGAACTCCACTGGACTGACCACAGCTGCATCCATTTCACCTTCAAGAAACCAACCACGCACCACCGCACCCAACAGCTGCCTCGCCGCTGCTGGAGCAAAGTCACCGACGACCAGCTGATCACCTCCCTTGCCAAGAACCCACCCACCGACCCCACCAACCCAGACGTCGCAGCCCAAAACCTCAGACAGTGGATCGACGACTGCACCAACACCCTCTCCCCGCCCAAGAAACCCTCCAACAGCCACGCCAACAAGAGAGCCACCTGGTTCACCATCGAGCTCCAGACCTCTAAACGTGCATGCCGGAAACTGGAGAAGACATGGCTCCACAAACGCACACCGGACAACCACGCAGCCCACAAGGACGCCACCCGAAGACACCACCACCTCATCAGATTAGCCAAGAGATCCTCCTTCAAAGACCGCTTGGATAACAACGCACACGACAGCAAAGAGCTCTTCAGCATCGTAAAGGAACTCTCCAACCCCAGCGCCAATGCCAACGATATCCCGCCCTCACAAGAACTGTGCGACTCACTAGCCATCTTCTTCCACCGCAAGATCGCTGACATCCACAACAGCTTCAATACCACGATCGCCCCGACTACGCCAGACTCCACCTCCCCTGTGAACACCACCAGCGCCAACCGCCTGACCTCATTGGTCCAACATCAACGACGACGAGACACGCAAGGTCATGAACTCCATCCACTCAGGATCTCCGTCTGACCCGTGCCCACACCACGTATTCAACAAAGCAGACGCAGCCATCGCACCCCAACTACGGGAGGTCATCAACATCTCCTTCGAAACAGCGACATTTCTGGAAAGCTGGAAGCACGCCGAAATCAACGCCCTCCTCAAGAAGCCCAAAGCAGACCCCGAGGACCCCAACAACTTCCGGCCGATCTCCCTGCTCCCGTTCCCGGCAAAGGTCATCAAGAAAATCGTCAACATGCAAATGGCCCGCCACCTGGAACACCCGTCCCAGTCCGGATTCAGATGAAACCACAGCACTAAGACAGCCCTCATCGCCGCCACAGACGACATCAGGTGCCAACTAGACAACGGCGAAACATCAGCCCTAATCCTCCTGGACCTGTCAGCCGCCTCGACACGGTCTGCCGTCGCACTCTAAAGACACGCCTCCTAGAAGCTGGAATCCAAGAGAAGGCTCTTGACTGGACCACGTCCTTCCTCTCCGGCAGAACCCAGATCAGGACACCTAGCTCAGAGCCTCCCTAGCCCTAATCTTATAAAGTGCAAACCCATCTGCTCTATCTTGTGCAGGTATCAGCGCCACATTGAAGTGTCCCCCCATACGATGTGCAGGGAGCCTATATCAACCACCTTACCCCACAGCATTGTGAAAAACTTCGGCGTATCGACATTGGGGGCATATGTGTTCACCATAGTGGCCGTGTCTCTCCCAATCCATCCCCATAGAATAACATACCGGCCAGCAGGATCCAGGAGTTCACCGAGTTGCACAAACGGTACTGCCCGTTTAATCAAAATAGCAGTGCCCCTAGCATACGTGGAGTATGATGAGAAGGATCGGGTGGCTGCCCACCTATTGGCAAGCTGCGTTTGAGAGTGTGGAGCCAGGTGTGTCTCCTGCAGCATGGCGATGTGAACCTGGTGACGTTCCAGATATGCTATAATGTTCCGGCCCTTACGGGCGTCATTAAGGCCCCTGATATTCCAGGACATAAGTCTAAGTTGAGATTCCTTCCATGTCTCTACCATACTATCGGGTCCAGTATACTCCCGTAATGTGTTGCGTGTATAGTACTGTGTGTGCTTTTCCAATTGGTGATCATACCTGTACATAGAACATACATTTCCCCTGCCCCCTCCGTAAAAAAAAAACATCCTTTAAACGTACCCAACCCGCCTCCCACTGCTGCATCCCAATCATGCCAGCACCATTCCACCCCACCCCTTCCCCCCAAAAACAAAAAAAAGTAATCAACATTCAACAGGGGTATTCCCTTTGGGGTTAACATCTAGATGGCACACAGTCACCCTGCTTGTACTCAGGAAATCCACAGGACGTATCGATTCCCAATGACAACAGGGGTGTCCGGCAAATTGAAATACTTCAGCCATAATACCCCACAGACGTACAAGCTTTCGTAAGGAAAGACATCGTCGGCATAACTTAAAAGTCAGCATAACAATTATACGTTACAGTCTCGGAGCTTCCAGGATTCACTCGTTCAGCCCCATCGCAGTGGTAACAGCAAGACACCAACAGAGACGTGCTCTGCAGCAGCATGTCGAAACCTTCTCACACCACTCCGGATAATGAGTCCTCAGCAAATTCGTCGGTGTCAGTCTGGACATTCTTGCATTTCTTCAATGATTTCAGGAATTTGTCCACAGATTGCGGCGTGGTGTGGAAGGTTTGTGTTCCCTGGTATGTGATGCGCAAACGGGCCGGATATAGGAGAGCATAATCCACCTGCTCTTTACGTAGATTTGTTTAACAGTGGTAAACTTGCGGGCATCCTCCTGCACTCGAGCAGTAAAATCCGGGAAGATGGTGAATGAGCTCCTTCGAAATTAAGTTGCTTCTTCTCCCTAGCCACCCTGAGAACGACATCACGGTCCCGATAATTGAGCAGGCGCGCTAAAATGGGTCTCGGAGTCATCCCCGGCTTGGGTCGCGGGCCCAGTGAGCGATGCGCTTGCTCAACTATGAATTGAAATGAGAGGGCCCCGTCTTCAGTTATCGCTGTTAGGAGCCGTTCAACGTACTGTTCCAAGTGGCCTGTGTTGGTACTCTCAGGAATGCCCAGGATACGGACATTGTTCCTCCTACTCCGTGCTTCAATGTCCTCATTTTTGGCGTCAATGATGCGCATCAGCTTATCCATTTCGGTCACTGCTTTTTTCAGCTGCTCGGAAACATCCTCGGAGTCAGAAATGTGTTGTTCCACCTCTTTGAGTCGTGTCTCATGAGTATCCAGCTTGTGTGCTATACTGTCCATGCGCGTCTGGAGAGTGTCCACCTTATCCGCTATAGTTGCAAAATCCTGCCGCATTTCTGTTAGGATGGTACGGAGATCAGTCTCCGGGCACGGAGGCGAGGCACTTGCATTCTCCTCAGTTTGTTCCTCTCCACCTTCCGGCGTTTTTTTTGCCTTTTTTTGTTGTCGAAGGTGATGCGCGGTTGCCTAGGATCCGGCCTCCCCATGTTGCCACAAGCGATTGGTGTCTACCGCTGTACTGTACAGTCAAGGCCACAGCACCTGCTCAAGTTGACAAAGTTGCTGAGCGTGGATGCCCAGAGATGGTATGTCAGGAACAGCGGGGCTCCGCAATATATTGTAGATGGCTGTGTAGGAGTCCTCAAGGGGACGTCATCAGCGTCTCTGGGGAAGCAGTCAGATTTCTACGGGGAGGTCGACCAGATCAGATCGTCAATCCTGATCAAATGAAGCGTGAAGATAATGCCATCATCGCCAGTACAAGACTATATGGCACAGCAAGTAAGCCGCTCTCCCTGCCAACGGTGCGGCCTAGTTCGCCAACGCGCAGAGGCCGCAGTTCCCCGGCAGGGTCAGTAATGAATATCGCCAATGTACTGCCACAGAGGGCAAATTAAGGACCCGGCGCGCGCCACTCTTCCCACCGATCCCTAGGGCATCCGACCGTACAAAACCCTTAGTGTTCTGCAGCAATCGCCGCCATTTTACATTGGGCTCAAAGGCTAATTGACCGGCAGCATAATATGGTGGGAAGATATCCCAGCGCACTCACCATGTCCTCGATAGTGCCAATGCCTCAGAAAGTGGTGGGTCACCACCTAGGGGTTATGTGTCCGCGGCCAGGAGTGAGGGTCATGCAAACTAGCACAGTTCAGAAACAGTCTGTTCAGCATCCCTCCAGCGCCGTTGTAGGGCGATCTCGAGTAGCGGTGTAGTAGGTAGCGAAATGTGGCATCATTCAGCCCCCGAGTTAAAGCGCATACAGGGACAGCAAAAATAGATATTAACCTGCCATGGGGCCAATAGCGCAACCTTCAAGAAGAGCGCTAGTATTCGAGTATAGCGCCGGCCGCCATCTTGTCCTCGCAGCCTATCGCCAGCCCCAGAAAGGTCATCTCCTTACTTAATTAAGGGCGAGAGGCATCAACATCCCTGATCAGGCCTCCGGTGCACGTAGCGTCATCCCGCGAAGTCCGCTGCCCGCCAGCTGGTAGGTCCGAGCATCCGTTCAGCCCTCCGATAGTGATCGGCCTGTGCACCACGTGGGATCCCCGGTGCTCGCGCTGACCTCAACGCCGCCCCCAGGCTCCGTCGTCTGCGCCAGTCAGTGTCGGTCATCAGCGTATTGGGGAAAAAAACAGCAGCTGCCCCGGACGTCTTTCCTGATCAGCTCCGCAATATCGCCTCTGGATGTTCAGCCAACATTAGCAGCAGTCTGAGCGCATCAGAGAGGGTATTTAGCCAGGATAATTTAAGGATCCGTAGCCGGACAGCGGTAGCCTCAGATAGCAGCGGCCATTCCGCTAGTCCGCCACCTAGCGCCCCCCAGCTCGAAGAGCCTTTATCTGAGAATGTTGTGTGTTTTGGGGCCCAATTAGCTTGGTTCCCTGATTGTTGGAAAAAATCTTTTTTTTTTAGAAATGGATAAGTGTGTTCACGGCTATAGTTCTTAATATCATTTTGTAATTTTCAGTCTTTTTCAAGAAAAATCATTTGCATCAGTAACTGCAGGATCTTCACAAATTTGTTTTTCTAGATCAGCAATTTCCAGTTTTAACTTCTCAATATGGCGTAAAGCAGTTTCTATACTTAATACCATCCAACTTCTAGAACATTTATTGGAGATGAAACTAAAGCCAACCTTATAGTCTTCGTCTTCAACAAAAATGACTGGCATATTCCGAACTTGGAGGCCAACAGGGATGATGTTAATATTGAGACAATCTGTCAAAAATTTTGCATGTAACTCAGTTCTAATTAGTTTATTATGGAGTCTTTCTAAATTATTCCATTCTGTACTCTGTTGTGAATTTACTCCAGTAGTGTTGGTCTGGGGACCTAATAATGAGGGCCCCCCTGCAATCTTAGCTATATATTCTCAGTGACAAAAATTCAAATATAAAAAAACAAAAAGAAAAAATGTATACAGTGTAAACAGACAAAAACCTATACAAAAAACAAACCACTTTCAAGAAAGGGCCCTTGCAGACAGCGTCTGCGCTTACAATAACAAATATCACAGAGCCACCCAATAATCCCCTCGGGACTGGGTATATTCAATAACAAAATCACATTGTCCCTAGAGGAAACATTTGAAAAATATTTATAATTTATAATAATGTCACATTCATGATCATTTAGTCAATATAACGATAGGGAATGTATGCACATATACCCGAATATATCACAACGGTATATTTTATTCCACTTGGAGTATCATCAATTGATATTTAGCAACAAAAATACTACCGAGAATCATACATTAATTAGCAGTAGTATACATAACACCTTTCGCATGGGTTATGGGTAATCAAAAAAAACATATTGATTGAAATTAAACACAGCATATAATCTCGTTTACAATATATGTATTCAACAAATATGCGAAACGGTGCTCGGCGTCGATGTTTCGGTCCCCCGTTGGTCTAATAGATCCGTGGGACCATCTACAGGACGGAAGAGTTGCACATACACATCTAATACAGTACAAATAATACGTGTCATTCCTGTGACTAACAGAGGTTTTGTCTGCTCACCACATAAAGAAAACAAAAATCAAAGACACCGTTAGTGTCAACCAAAAACATGATACCCAACAAATATCACCAAAAAACACACGTGTGCAGCAATCCAAGTGCCAACGAAAAAGGGGTGCATTACCAAACCAACAGAACTGTGGAACTCAAAGAACTCACTTTACACTTTTTAGAAGAGGAAACCAATCCTAATGTCAGTATTCAATCAGCGAGTCGTTATTGCCTTGATTTTGGCCGCTATTAGATAGACGTATAGATGCTAACTATACGTCTCATGTTGTTTTACAGCCGACTCTTTGGCTTGTTTTCTTACGTGAGTAGCAGTGTACTTTCTAACACATAAGGGAGCACTTATTTAACAGGGGCTCCGTTTTAGAATTCACTTTGTTAGAATTCACTCTGTAGCTTACTTTTTCTTTGGTTGGTTATGTTTACAGATTATGCGATGTCTGATTGGTTAGAAACGTGAGTACTATTGTCAATGGATTTGTTATTTGAAGGTTTCTTTCTGAGACCTAGCACCTTGACGTTTTCTTTCATTTAGACTCGCTGATTGAATACTGACATTAGGATTGGTTTCCTCTTCTAAAAAGTCAAAAGTGAGTTCTTTGAGTTCCACAGTTCTGGATCCCCCCTACACTATGCTTGGTTTGCCTATCTACTTAGCTACGCTTCCCCCACTGTCCTAAGGCTGCATAAGGGTTAGACTAGTCCAAAGTTCGCTTTCTGCACACAGTTTCTGTGTGATTCCTGCTTCCTCGCCACCATGCACAGACGATCTCTTGTGGAGAGAATCACACAGTCTGGGCCCTGAGGGCAGGCACTCCACTTATGGTATCAGAGACGACACCCCGTTAAGGCCTCCGCTAATCGGGAGTCCACCTTTATCCCCTATATTGCACAGGCCTTGGTTTCCAGGTCAGCACTCGGTGTTTTTCAAGTCCTCAGGCAGCCCAGTCCTAGGGCAGCTGCAAACTCACAGACTACGGTGATGAGAGACCCCCTACCATGCAGAGGCATCTGTGAGGGTCCCTCGTCCTGAAACTTGTGTCTCTACCAGGCTCTCCCTTCTCATGTAGGCTGCCCACGCCCATCGGCCACGTTGCGGGATCCTTCCTCATCATGGAAATGACCATCTATGCCCTCTAAGCCGCCATTGTCTACTACCTCTGCCACTCACTTGCTGTGTGCACCTTCTGCCAAGCTCCGGCAAGCTCCGCCTCTCACTACCCACTGGCTTGGGTCCGGACACAATCCCAGTGTTACTAGAGGAAGACCTGTACTGTGGGTCTGGCATGCACTAGGAAAGAGAACAAACAGCTCTCTGATACTGATACTTTTAGATCTCTCCGCAGCTTTTGGTACCATCTCTCATACTAAGCTAGCGGAGAGACTATCTGATTGCGGTATCAAAGGAACAGCATTAAAATGGCTACAACATTTTCTGTAAGACAGAACGCAAATGGTTACTCTAGGCCCCTATTCCTGTGCCAAAATGTTCTTGGAGAAGGGGGTACCACAGGGCTCCTGTCTGAGCCCTACTCTTTTTAATATATACATGGCCCCAATGGTCCAGATTGTGGAACAGCTGGGTTTTGAAATCATCTCCTATGCAGATGATACTCAGCTTATGTTCACTATCGGGAACTGTCCAGAGTTAGAAAAAATACGCTTCGCCAATGGTATGGAGCTGATCTCAGACTGGATGACGGGGAACTATCTCCAATTGAATCCGGGGAAGACGGAGATCATGTTAATGGGGAAAGCCCCGGACATCTGGTCTGACGACTGGTGGCCCTGTTCCCTCCCCCAAATTATCCATTAAGAACCTAGGAATAAAAATCAATCGCTCCTTGTCCATGAAAGACCATATTGCGACCACGACCAGCACATGTTTTTATGGTCTTCGACTACTTCGGTAAATACTTCAGTTCATACCAACTGCCCATCGTAGGACTTTAGTTCACGCAATGGTAACTAGTCGCTTAGACTATGGCAATGCCCTGATGGCAGAAGTGGGTGAGACTCTCCTGGCCAAATTACAGATTGTCCAGAACACCGCTGCAAGGATGATTTTAAATCGCCCGGCAGGCTCTTCGTCCACTCCGTTGCTTAGAGAACTGCACTGGCTCAATGTGAAAAAAGATCCTTTTTTAAAATGTGTAGCTTAACCCATAACACGCTTAATGACAAAGGCCCACTCTACTTACAACGTAGCCCTAGTAGGGGGCCTAGGTCCAGTACACAGGGACTGTTACAAGTCCCTCGAATTTGTCTCACTCGGACAGGAGGTAAAGCCTTCTCCTAGTTGGCTCCCAGATATTGGAACCAGCTGCCACAGGCTCTTCGAGCCATCTCGAGCTATGGCACTTTTAGGAAACATGTGAAAGCTTTCCTATTTTAAATAATTGTCTGGTCCAGCTCCCCCTCTAGCAGAAGTCCAATTTCTAGTCAGCGCCGAGATGCCCCAGGGTGATTTGAGCGCTTAATAAGCTCCTAACCTCTGAGGCCACCAACGGGCGCAGGTGCTCCGACGTGTAGCTCCTACTCCATGGCCAGCCAAGCCATGCCCCCTCTATTTAACAATATTTAATTATGTTTTTTTACAAGATCCAGACAGACATCTAAGAAGTAATTCTATATAACTTCTCCCCCTATGGTTTGTCAGAAGCAGTAACCAACACAAAAATTATTCCCTACAAAAGTAATCTGCCATTTCATGCAATAAAATACCTATCTGTAGGTTTTAATGCAGGGAAATAACAAGCCAACCTTAAATGCCTGTTGGTTTTAACGTATGCTTTTTACAATCAACATGTCAAGCCTAAAGTGTTAATCATAGGGTTTCATAATAAACCTATCAAACCTATTGCAACAGAAATATATTTTCCTAGAGAACGTGTAGTTGGTATCAGTGGATTATCACCATAACCAATGGAGGGCTCGTTTACTGAGCATAAACTTTCCCACAAGGCAACCACCAGACATACAGTCAAAAGAGCACATATTATACAGAATTACAGTTGGCAAAGCAAAATACTACCTCTCTTAAGAGGGTCTAACAAGGATTTTGACAGTACAAATCTTCTGTACAAATAGCTTGTCAGAGTGGGTGACCGACACCAACACGCTTGCCTACGATGGTAATCTGTGAGATTACATGTAACAGAATACCTACCTGTAGGCTTTAATGCAAGTACAAATTTACAATTGGCAAAGCAAAATACTATCTCTCCTAAGAGAGCCTAATAAGGATTATTGTAGTGTATATTGTCAATCCCCAATGTTTGTTCAGGTAGATCACCCACGCAAAAACCCTTGTCTACTATAGTAATCTGTGAAATTCTTTGAACCCCTTGGTGCCCCTCAACACTTCCCACCTCTGAACCCTACAATCCAATAGTGCCCGTTAACTCTACCTATCCCTCAGCCCTGAATACCCCATACTACCGATTAATGCTACCCTTCCATGAACCCTAAAAAGGCTTAATTCTCCTTTACAAGACTCATCACTGAGCCCTAAAAAACCCTTATTACTACTCCTTATCGCTAGCCTTCCCTAAACTCTAAAAAACTCTTACTGCCCCTTAAATCTACTCCTCATTGAATGCTAAATACCCCTATTAGTCCCTCCGCCCCCTTGCCCATCTAACTGTAAATGCTTCTCTCAACTTTAGCAGAACAGCTCCTTGCTTCTTCTGCCAGTATACTTACCTGAGCCCTGTAAGGAACAACGGGGCATATTATCAAGGACAGGCGATACATTATCGCCGCTTTTATCGGCAGGAAACTCTAACATGGGCTTCGATTGGATTGGAATTCATAGAGCATATTATCAAGGCCATTATCGCCGCTTCATCGGCAGTTTCCTGCCGATAAAAGCGGCGATAATGTAACGCCTGTCCTTGATAATATGCCCCAACATTTTTTGATGTTTAAGTAGGCACAACCTTCTACAACTTCTGCAATCTATTTTTCATTAAATTTCATTTACAACTTTTCTGCAATTATTTTTACTGGATCCCCAAACAGGTAAAGCTAATGACCCATATGTGCACTATGTACATTAGTCTTTCTTTTCTTGATATCTGAACATAGTCTTTTCTGTCTGTGGATATACCTGTAGCTTTCCCCTCCTTACTACCCATAAATACCCTCCTGTACACTAGATTGGCCTGTTAATACCAAACAATTGGATGGCTAGAAAAAGGTTGGGAGACAAATATTCAATGGACGAATGTGTGAGAAAAGCACAAGTGGCCACATTGCAGATTTCAACAAGCGTCTCCCCTCTTACCATTATGAGTCCTACTCCTCAAAGTCAAAGTCAAAATTTACTTTATTCGGTTAAAATTTAAAACCATCAAAGTGCAGGTCACTCTTCATATTTACTTTAAAACATTATATTCAATACAAAAAGTTAATTACATACCATTTACAAGAACACCATGGGCCAACATATAAAACACATTCCTACCTAAAACATCACTTGGTATTTAAATAAATAGCTAAAAAGATTGTCACATACCAATGTCCATTATATTAGAAAGTCAATTTTATCGAGGACAATTAAGATAAACAAAGCCAGGACTATAAAAGAAGTCTATTCCGACGCCTAATTGCCCCTGTAATGTAACTGGCAACGCCTGTAATATAACTGGCAACGCCAAAGCAAACAACTGGGGAGCGCAGCATTTGCAAATAAACGAATGCTGGTCTAACTTGCTCAAAATTATGCTCTCTCAGAAGTGGCATGATAAATTTCCTGCGTAACGTAAAAATCACAGAAAAACATCATATGGAGGGTATTCTGGTCTGAGAAACTATCACAGGGACAAGCTCTTTAGAAAACCCCTCTTTAGAAAAGCCTTTTGGGAATGATAATAACCAGGGCACCATGTTGTACTTAAATCTAACTAGGGCAAATAAATGATAAGGCTTGTTTATGTAAGTTAGATATGGCTGCATCTGCCTACCTAACCTCAACATAACAAAGCTCCTCACTGAGGGTTTGGCTAATTCCCCTTCCTCCCACACGGATTCAGCCCTGGTTAGAAAAGCATCCAGTGTGCACCCCCCCTACCCTTTGACCCACAAGATTTATTTTCGTAGCCATGGTGCCCAATTACTCAAACCGTTGAACTCGCACTTAGTTTGCAGTAAAATACTCAGCGCCCCCATGGCATAAAGTGCTTATATTAACAAATGCCAAATATCTTAGACCCAAAAATACAACCAAACCAAAATCACTAACCAAGTCCGCCAATGAGTCCACCACAAAGGGCAGGGAAAAATGAAAGGGACGTGGCCCAGCCCAGTCTCCTCCTGGCTGTGACGGGCACGGATGGGCCCGCCCTTTGCCCGGGTTTCACCCGGGCACGCCCGCGCTGCGGGAGGCACTCGATGTTCTTAAGCGCCTCCTGGCGCTTTCCTATGACGTCGTAGCCAGACGCCGGTAGGGGCAGGCGGAAAACTTAGTCCCACTCCTGCGCCGCCCGTGTCCGTGCCCGATGTCCCAGCCCGCGAAGCGGGCGCTGGCGCTAGGGTGGTCGGAGCGGCGTCGTGGGCCCCCAGCAACAATGGCAGCGAAGTCAGCAAAAAAGTACCAAGGCCAGGCGAGAAAGTGGTGAATCCCGCCCTGCGGGAGGCACTCGATGTTCTGAAGCGCCTCCTGGCGCTTTTCTATGATGTCGTAGCTAGACGCCAGTAGGGGCCGCCGGGAAACGTAGTCCCACTCCTGTGCCGCCCGAGCCCGTGCCCGATGTCCCAGCCCGCGAAGCGGGCGCTAGCGCATGGGTAGTCGGAGCGGCGTCGTGGGCCCCCAGCAACAATGGCAGCGAAGTCAGCAAAAAAGAACCAAGGCCAGGTGAGAAAGTGGTGAATCCCTCAGTGGATCTGCACATGATCCCTGGAGAGGGACCTTGTATGCCTGTGAGGTAGCTAATTCGGCCCACTGACCAAGGTACAGGTGGAAGGCTTTTTACCTATCACCTCTACACCAAAGTTGACGAACAACAACTGGCAGGTGTGAAAAAAATTGGCATATTTGAGAGACCAAAATGGCACATCAGGCATTCAGTGTGCCAGATGAACTCTTCGAGTGCCTGGATGGCAGCCCCTTGAACTCTAACGGCCACATGCATCATTGCACCCGTTTGCGATTCGAAATCGCAAACTGCAATGCATAAAAATGTGCATTAATTTTTGCGATTCGGTATTTTTCCTTAATTGCGATTCACAATTTGCGAATCGCAAATAAGGAAAACCCTTCCCATTCATTCCCATGGGCCAAAAGGCCCATAGGAATGAATGGGAAGGCATTCACATTTTGCAAATTTCAAATTGCGATTCGCAAAATGTAAATGCAAATTCAAGGGTGCAGGGGGGTCCTAAGAACCCCTCCCTGCACCCCTGAAATGTAACTTTAAATGCAATTTATACACACACATGCCCCAAGGGCATGTGTGTGTGTAAATTAAAACTCTCAAAAATGTAATTTGTACATATTTGAACGTTTTCGGTAAATTAGCTTGAAGTTCAACTTCATGCTATTTTACCGCTTCCAAATTGCGAATTCGCAATTAAAAAATGATCATGCATTGCATTTAAGGAATCTGAAATTGCGATTTCTTAAATGCAATCACAATTTTAGAAATCGCAACATGGTTGCGATTCCTATAATTGGAAATGCATGATGCATTCCAAATTAGTCAATTGCATTCGCAAACGGCCGAAAATTGCGATTCGCACCATTTGCGAATGCAATTGACGTTGATGCATGTGGGCATTAGAGTGGAAACAGAGTCCCTTGAGGGACCCATCCAGAAGAAGCACGAGTATCAAGAAAAAGGGTAACAATTACTGTCATGTGACCCTTTCAATATATTGTCAATGTCATGCAAAAGATGCTTGAGTCGCTTGCCGCTTATTTTATTGAAAGCAAACTGCCTCATCTCACTTACAGCCCACTTAGAAGATAGTGAACGGGTGATTAAGGCAGGGTCAGACACAATAGTGGAGATGCACACAAGGGAAGCTTCAGTAATTGCAACAATGGTGAACAGGGGGAGCAAGGCCACATGGCGCTACCAGTATTAGCTGCACCTTCTCTGTTTGAATCTTCATGACTAACTTTGGAAGACGAGGAGCTGGAGGAAAATCATGAAGTAGATAAACCAAATCCTGACTAAGCAGCCTCCTCCCCCACAAGAGGTATTCTAACCTGTGCACCTGTGACATGAAACTCAGCAGCAGAACATCTAATTAAAAGGGTAAAAGGGCCCGGCCCTGCGATCCATAGTTGAGTCTAGACCAACAAAAGAGCAGGGGATGGAGACAGTGATCTAGGGATGATGGAAAAGTGCATATGTTCTCCTTTCCTTTTCCACCAGGCATGAATGAAAATATTAACACACGGAAAAAACTTCTGCCAGTAAGCAGTAGTGTGCCACATCTGCCATACCCTGAGTCCCCTGCCACTGTTTCCATCCCATGCTCTCCCTCGCCAAATGATGTATGTTTTCACTTTTTGATTATCCATTTGAAATAGAATATCTTACCCTGGAGAAGAGGATCAAAGGGCTGCAGTGCCCAAAAAACACAGCAGACAGGCTCTCGAGTTGGTGAATCTGCTGCTTCACTCGTGGTCCTTTTCCCCCTCATGGTCTATGACTGGAGGCCTTGCTACGCAGTATCTCTCTAAGCTTACATTCTCACTATGGATTTAACATATTGCCCCGGATAAACTAGGGAATAATGGTATAGTGCTGAACAGTCTTAACAAGAAATGTACATATTAACATGTTAAATAAGGGACTCTGACTTATGTCTAGCCTGGATATAGTTTATGATGGTGTTGGCTTTTATAGAGACAAGCTTGTGTATAACAGAAAGAAGAATGGAAGATTTGTTTTCTTCAGAAGGGGCAAAGAGTTACCTGCCTCTGCGATGACAGTGACTCTTAAGTGTGGTTAAGACAGCAAATGGAAGCAGGACGAGGTGGTAATTACAATTTATGGGGCTGATTTAGAGTTGGGAGGTATTGGATATTTCTGCCAAAGTACTAATTCTGGAGGACACTTTTGCAGTCTCAATCTGCAAAAATGCCTTTTCTAATGTGTCAAATTTGTATTTATTTATTTATTTAAATTTATATATCAGTGCAACAGCTACCCAAAAAGGATTTCCCGGCGCTATCCAAAAAACAGCAGAGGATAGAGAGAAACCTACTAGTTAAAAAGCCAGGTTTTAAGTGCCTTTTGGAACAGTATGAGGTTGGACTGAGTGCGGAGAGATAGAGGGAGAGCATTCCACAGTACGGGGCCAAATACGAGAAAGAGCGGCCCCCCGTACAGAATAATCTGACTTTGGGCACCTGGAATTTGGCCTGTGTGGAAGACCGAAGAGTATGAGAAGGTACGTAGGGACGGGCCAAGTTTTGCAAGTAAAAGGGGGCTCTGGTGTGCTTAATTTGGAACATATAAATCAGGGCTTTAAACTTGACCCGGTTTTCGACCGTAAGCTAATGGAAGTTCCTCAGCAAACTGGAGATCAAGGCAGTTCTGGAGGCCTGACAAACTAATCTGCCAGCAGAGTTGTACACCCGCTGCAGCTTGTGTATTACATCTTTATTTGCTCCTAGGTAGAGGATGTTGCCATAATCCAGCCTAGATGGTACGAGGACCTGGACTACGGTTCTCTGGGTAGAGCTAGGTGGCATCCACAACCATTTTAAAATGGTGAAACATGTCGCAGTAACCTTAATGACTTGTTGACGCATAGATAATGATTCGTCAATGATAAAGCCAAGGTTTCGAACATGATTGGAAGGTTGCGGGAACACACCCATTTCTGTAGGCAAATGTTGAGGCCCCAGAGACTTTTGTCTTTGCCCAGAACCAGGACCTCAGTTTTTTCATCATTGAGCTTTAGGAAGTTAGCATGCATCCATGATGTAACTTTGCTGAGCCCCATCCTAAGAACTGAAAGCTCTGTGGTCT
Organism: Lissotriton helveticus; assembly: GCF_964261635.1. NCBI lineage: Eukaryota > Metazoa > Chordata > Amphibia > Caudata > Salamandridae > Lissotriton > Lissotriton helveticus. The sequence goes on from NC_136061.1 coordinate 318,360,804, forward strand.
TTCCAGCTGAGAGAGAAAAGATGATCTGTGTGTTGTCAGCATAGGAGAAGAGCGACAACCCAGACTCTTCAACAATTGCTGCCAGAGGTCTAACATAAATGTTAAATAGCAGAGGGTTGAGAATAGACCCCTGTGGGTCTTCATAGGGTGAAGAATAGATCTTAGAATTGGCTGAGGAAGAGAAGACCTGAAAGGTCCGATTCGTGAGAAAGGAAGATAGCCAGCTCAAAGCAGAGCCAGTGACCCCTATAGATTGTAGGGCCTTTATAAGTACGGCATGAGACACTGTATCAAAGGCCGCGCTTAAATCTAATAGCACAAGAGCCATCGTGTCACCTGCATCCAAATTCTGTCACAACATTTCTGTGACGCCTAGAAGTGTGGTCTCCGTCGAATAGCCAGTCCTAAAACCAGACTGAGATGGATGGAGAAGCCCATAAGTTTCAGTGAACTTGGACAATTGGCTATTGATATGCCTCTCTAAATATTTTTAGAGGGCGGGAAGCAGGGAAATTGGCCGATAGTTTGAAGATAGCACAGGGTCAGAATTGTTTTTTTTCAGCAGTCTAATGACCATTGCATGCTTCCATTCCGATGGAACGAAAGACTCCAATAAGGATGTATTTTAAAGTTCCAAGATGTATAAAAGTGCTGGTTGTTCAAGCTGCTGCAATACTGTAATGGGAAGGAGGTCACAAGGAGATCGAGATTTAATACTACTTAAATGTTGTTGGAGTGTAATCATATCCAAAAGTGGCCAGGTTTCCAATTTATTCATGGGGTCGGTGACATGAGGCTCACTGCAATCGGACAAAGAGCCAGATTGAACGTAAGTGGCAGTAAGCATATTAAGAGAGGGAGATTTGTTGCCAGCCAATGCGGAGTATATTGTTTCCACTTTATTTATAAAAAAATTGGGCGAGGTCCTCACATTGCCTTTCATTCAGACTGGGGGGAGCCTGTGAGGTTGCAGAACCAGATAGTTCTTTGACCATCTTGAATAATGTTTTAGGGCAGTTTTAAACATCTGTAATGGTCGAAGAAACATAGTTTGCAAGCGCAGACCAACAGCGAGAATGATACGCCTTTTAATAAGAAGATAGGCAGTTTTAGCTTCGGGTGCATAGGCCCTTCGCCACTGTCTTTCCATGTTCTTACATTTAGTTTTCTCACTTTTTAACTCTTCGGAAAACCACGGGGCAGGGGGACAATGATTATTTATCTTCCTAACAGAGATAGGAAGGCAAGTGTCCAAGGCTGACTGGATCCAGTTTTGGAAAGCCACGAGGTCCAGAACAAAAATGTTTTTAAAAATGGGGGCATTAATAGAGAGAAAATTATCAAAATTGGCAATATCCACATTTTTCCAATTCCTAGTTGGTTTTGTGACGCTGTCGCACGCCAGGTGAGAAAGATGTGAAACCGCAAGCCTAAAACCCAAAACCCAACTTGCAATCTAGAAATACGTTACAGAATCGCAATTTGGGCTTGCAACCTAATAACTATTAATTATTTTGAAAGGTTGTGTTTAGGCAGTCCTTTCCAGATACCAAATTGTAGTGGTATGTACTAACGTTTTGCAACCAAATGTCAGTCGCAAAGCATTCGTACTTTACTACCAAATCAAAGTAGATGGTAACCCATTCGCAAATTTGAAGGGGTCACCCCAGGACCTCTTCCCCTTTGAGAATGTTTGAATATTCATTAATTTTTAAATGCATACTGTTTTTCCTTAAGGAAAACAGGCTGCTTTAAAAAGAAATGATTGCTTTGTTTAAAACCAGACATATTGGTCTGTTGAACCCAGAATGCTACCATACCTGTGATGGCAAAAATCCTAGAGGATCACAAATTGCGACCTACTTGATTAATATTCATGAGGTAGGTTGAATTGTAACCGATTATGAATTGGTAATTTGCAATATGACCTATTATTACATAGGTTGCTTCGCAAATTACCACACCGGTTGTAAATAACTGGTCGCAAATCGTATGTTATGTAACCCTAAAACCCTTGCGCTAAATGCCTTGGAGCCTGACGAATCAACAGGGCTACTTTATGTTACCTTCCCATTTTTTAGGCCTTTTCTACTCTCTCAACTGAATCCTTTTGGATGCATTTTGTCATGCAGCAAGTTAGGATCCTGCATTGATCCTTGGTCCATGAGAACTTTCAAAGACATCCTCTTAGTCACATATGCATCTTCCATCTAAAAACTCAGTTGCAATAACTCTCAAAACAACAATCTGTGTTCGTGATCTCAGAACATTCTACATTAACCCCTTCTTAAAAAGTAAGGAATAGATGCATCTGTTCCAGTGGATTAAGGGCAGATTCCTGGCGAAAAGGAATGTAAAAGGAGCATGCTGACCATTCTTCTAATGCATGTTACAGACTGGCCTATTGTTAGATTGCCAAATAGGCGTCAGACAGAATCGTTGCACTGAGTCTTTCTGGATCACCATCTAGAATAATCACCTTAAACCTCGCCAAATAGAGATCTTTACTTATGAGAACTGGACACGCTAAAAACCAGTTCTGCAATCAGTACTGTGACATGTAGAAGTCACATTCATATCTAACCTCTCATGATCCTGCACTTCATTGCAGTTGTTAGTCAAAGGCCCTTTCACATGTTGAGGTGGCCATGGTGGATGTTCCCATATCTTGTTTTTTGTACATTTGTGCCATTGGGTTTTTTAGGTCGCGCCTGGGCAGCACATGCGTTGCTCTGCGAGGAATGCTGTATTCGAGTATGGACGTCTGATTCGTTAATAGGCTTGTTTGTCCCTCCTTAGTACCGCCTTGTCTTCATTTGTAGCCTCCCATGAAGACTGGCCCTTTGGTGGAGGAAAAAGGCTGGGGAAGCTCCGCCCCTTTTACTTCTGTTGTTACACGGTATGTCTTATTTAGTCTGTAAGCACTATTTTCTTTAATGAGTTTCTCCTACTGCAGGCACAACATGCTTTCCGCCTATATTCAGCATGCCATGCGCGCTTTACTTTCCAAGCAGCCGGGGACAATGGTGGCCGCTTCTTTGAAATGAATAGGCCTCGCATTTACAAGAGTTTGAGCTTTTGGTATTATAAATGGCAGTGCCTTTTATTTATGTGTTAATTATCAAAACGGAAAAATAAAAGGCATTGGGGCAGATTTATGATGACTGGCGCATCCCCAGGGATGCGCCAGTCATCCTGCGCCGCTGCTCCGCCACCCATGGTGCACCGCATTTATAATGCGGCGCACCATGGGGCAAAAACGGCACAGATGCGTGACGCATCTGTGCCGTAAAGGTGGCGCATTGCTGGAGCTGCGTCACAAGCGCGACGCAGCTCCAGCAAGGCTCGAGGGTGCCCCATCTCCACAATGCTGCGTCAAGACCTACGCCTGCTTCAAGCAGGCGCAGGGTTTTGACGCAGCATTGTCCTGAAAGTGACTCAGTGAAATCTCATAGATTTCACTCAGCCACTTTTAGGAGGCGTTCCTGCGCAGGAACGCCTCCTTATGGCGCAGGGCTTTACAACGTGACACATCTCCTAGATGCGTCACGTTGTAAATAGGGCGCATTGTTTGCGCCGCCGATGCGTCAAATAAAGTGATGCACCGGCGGCGCAAGGCCTTCATAAATCTGCCCCATTGTCATTTTCAATGCTTGTTTTTACACTATCCAGGCTCTGCTGCAAAACTACTACAGGCTATGGCCTTGGGCCCACATTTCCCCAGCTTTACACGTTTTTCCTTGGATTCCACTTGTCAGTCAGATACAGCCCTCTGCATTATCCCCAAGATAATCAATGGTATAGGTCCTTTAACCCTCCATAATAAATACTATGTCACCTGGACAAGAAGTAATCTCAAATCTAAATCTAAGAAGAGAGAAAATACTCTTAGCCACCAGAAACAAAGCCTCGGAGGGACGTTTTCTCAGTACATTCAGTTAAATTCTGTTATTCATTGCCAGTACAAATTTGGAAACTGTCAGACTATCTACCCTTCTGACATGCCTTCAAAGTCTGTCTCAGCCGATACCTATGTGTTTTTTGCACAGAGCGCAAATCTAGAATTGCTTCATCAATTCGCCCCTTTGGGCGCTTTTCATATCACTTCGGAATAGGTCCTGTGCAGTCAAATTAAACTGGTGCAGGATACATCCAAATCCCAGACCTTGATAAGGGGGGATAAAGTAGGTTTCTCAAACTGTTTCCAGTCGCTAACATCTTGGCACGCCCACTTTGCATGTCATTAGTGATAAATATCACTGACATGCAAAGTGGGGCCCAAGATGGTCGTTATCTCCTACTAGCTGTCACTAACTGGTGTTAGCGACAGCTAAGTAATAGGGAGATAATTTTATCTCCGCTTTCTTGGCTTTTAAAGCCAAAAAAGTGGAGATAAACCCCCTTGATAATATGCCCCCCAGTTCTTAACCAAATAATACACGTTTAAACGAGCTGAAGCTCATCGTTGCCTTCGCCCAACACTATCTGATGCATCGCCCAGCCGAACCTCTGTCACACTAGTATGAGACTGAGAGGCCTCCCTAACAGTACCATGTCACCTGAGCAGATTTCACAGATGCCATCATCACCTTGATTGGGTACTGGGGCCCAGATTTAGTAATGTTTCGTGCAGTGCTATGCATCATCCAAATTAAATGTGTTGCACTGCATGAAGAGGAAAACTCAGTGCAGAGTCTTATCTACTAAGATTAGCCTGGTACTGCCAGACCACAAAGAGGGTGCCTGGCATCCTGCACTGCCTCCCACCATGCAGAGGCATGTGTGCCGTGTCTAGCGTAGAATTTGTACTGACACATACCCTTCCAGCACAAATTCCTTTTAACTGACAACAGCAAAAGAGTCAGGCATAATGGATGTGTGCTGATTTTTTAAAAAAAATTTACATATTTTCCCTGCTTGCACCTTTTTAAAGTAGGTGTTAGTTCTTGATGCAAAGCCCAGTCTAGCTTTTTTATATGGTCAGGCTTTGCCTCACAACCTATGGGTGTGTGCACTGATCAACCCATAGCACAAAGCGGTTTTTGTACTGTGAAAAGGTCACTTATTTTGCAGAACACACCTTTCAGTCTGGATAGTACATAGCATGTGCAGTTTTTAATTAATTTGCGTCACACTACCACCAGTGCAAACCCAGGGGTTTATTTATGAGCCCATGAAACACTTTAGCGCCACCAGTGCATCACATTTTGTGACGCACCGGTGGCGTAAGAAATGCGCCATATTGCGCCCTATTTACAAAGTGACGCATCTAGACAGATGCATCACTTTGTAAACCCCTGCGCTACATTATACCTGCATCAGGTATAATGTATGCAGGGTGGGCGTTCCGCCGCAGCCTCGTAGAAGTGGCGCATTGAAATCTATAACATTTCAGTGGGCCACTTCTAGGGCGCCATTGTGTGAAAATGTTACGCAGGTGCAAGGATGACGCAGGCCCTTTCACATGGGCTTGCCTCATGTGAAATGACACATTGCTAGAGTTGCGTCTGTTTTCAGACACACCCCAGCAAAGCGCTACTTTTGCGCATACAGGTACATCTGGAATACTGGCATATCTGTAACTCTTTGCAACATGATGCGCTCTACTTTAAATACGGCGCATCTATGGTGTTGCAAGGAGGGCGTTCTGAGAAGTGTTGCAGCGATGCGACACTTCTCATGAATGAGGCCCGCAGTTTTTTCTGTTCATCATCTAATAGCCAGCATACAGGTAAGATGCAGTCTGCTGCCTTGGAGGGCTCGTTTCAATGTGGCTACAGACCACCAACTGTTTACCAATATATAATGTATTAACCTGTCTCTCCTAGCCATCCTTGCCCGGCTGCATGCATACAAACCTCTAGATGTGTTTATGCATAAGTTACCTGGATAGCAATTTAGGACATTCCCATCCAACCAGCAAACTTCCCCAGTTGGAGAACTACAATACAAGTAATCTCTCAAATACACTGCCTGCTTGACCAGATCTGCCTTACTTCCTACAAGCACTGTCAGACTTCAGCTACTCAAGGCTACAAACAGCAGCCTGTGGCCAGAGCAAGTGCCTACTGCCTCACAGCTTGGAATTAGACAATTAAAACTTAGAGCCCTATCTATATTTTGTCAGGCGGACTTTTTCCCCACCAGGGCGACTGAGTATATTACTCCATCCCGCTGACGGAGGTGCTGTCCACCAAACTTTAAAATGTCCACTAGCCCTGCAAACATTTTAGGTTTAAGCTATCTTACCTCAAGCACCGTGGCAGCATCCAAATTACTAGATAAGCATCAGCACTAGGAAGAAGGGGCCTCATGTACAAAGACTCCAATTAAAGAAATCGTAAATTATGACTAATAATGCTTCGCAACTCGAGATTTCTTATTTGGAATGTACTTAAATGGATTCAATAAAAGTGGTCACAATTTGCACATTAACCTCTACTAAATGCATTGGTATTTTGCGATCTGACCAAAGAACTAATAGGTCGAGTCACAAAATACAGAATCTTATTAGATTGCAATCGACCTATCTCATCGATACTCATTAGGTAGGTCACAAATTGTGACACATTACGATTGACCACTATCACAGGGATGGTGGCCTGCTGGGGTCTGCAGACCACCATGTCTGTGATTGCTTTTAAACCGATCTTTTTTCTTTAAAGCAGGTCATTTTCCTTCAAGAAAAACTGGAAACTTAAAAAAAGAGGAAAATTACACAAATGTTTTTAAGAGAAGGACCATTGCCTACTTCTAGAAACATTTTTGTCAACATTCACAAAAATGAAAGGGTCCCCAAGGGCTTACCACCTACTATGAGTTGGTGGTAAAATATATGTTTTGCGAATTTCGGTCACTAAACATTAATACATACCAGAAGGCTAAGAAAAAAGTTAGAGCACACATAGAATCAGTTACAAGAGTAATCATGAAGTCCATAATTAGACATATAGCTTGGTGCATCAATTTCAATGTATTAATTGTTAAACGCAGGTCGTCACACCTATGTAGTTGTTGCAGGAGAACTCTAAAACTCTTTGCACAATGTTGAAGCTCATTCAACTATAATTTATCATCCCTCCCTTGTCCCAAGCAGGCCAAGGGTGCCACCTGTAGTTTGGTCACTCCCTAATTCCCTGTATCATCCACAACAACTTTGTATCATTGCACAGCTAATTTGGTGCAAGACTATACCTGTCACCATCTGCGCATTGCCTTGCACTTTTGTGACACAACTAATTTGACCTGCCTACAAACATAATCTGACCGACTGCCATAAGGCACACAAAAGGTGATGGGAGGAATGCTTGCAAATAGCCTAACCACTGGCTATCACTTGGCTTGGTATTCCAACTCTTCACTTTTTAGCCCATTATGATACATCACATTAGACACAGCCATTTACAAATCAGCGTTGGTCCCTCTCCAACAGGAACAGTCCAGCTGACCTGCCAAGCAAGGTCCTCTCTGACCAAAAACACAAACAATCTCTGGTCGGTTCCAGCCTAGTTGGGCCTCTTCAGTCAGGTGCAGCTTGGTTCCCAGTGGCACAGTGAGCAAGGGACCCAATTCTGGGCATACCCTTGAACACTTAGGGCATTCCACGAAACACACAAAAAGTGATGGTAGGACTACTTGCAAATAGTCTAACCTCTTGCCATAAGCACGCTGGGGCAGATTTATGAGGCTCTTGCGCCTCCTTGCGCCGCAATTGCGTCACGTAATGTGACGCAACAGCGGCGCAAACAATGCGCCCTATTTACAACGTGACGCATCTAGGAGATGCGTCACGTTGGAAACCTCTGCGCCATAAGGAGGCGTTCCTGCGCAGGGGGGGGGGCGTTCCTGCGCAGGAACGCCTCCTAAAAGTGGCTGAGTGAAATCTATGAGATTTCACTCAGTCACTTTCTACGTCAATTCCTTACGCCTGCTTGAAGCAGGCGTAAGGGTGACGCACCATACATTGAATAGGTGGCCCCCGTGCATTGCAGGAGTCATGTCGCACTTGCGACATGACTCCTGCAATGCGCCGCCCGTGCGCCGAGAGATGCGTCACGCATCTTCCCTGCCTTGCACCATGGTGCGCCGCATTGTAAATGCGGCGCACCATGGGTGGCGGAGCAGTGGCGCACTGTGACGCACATTAACTGGCGCATCCCTGGGGATGCGCCAGTTAACATAAATCTGCCCCGCAAATGGTAAGTCCAACTGTCCAATCGTGTATCCCCTGCACTCGTCTTGGCACTTCCTTGTAAATGCACTGCACCACCCTACACATTTGGGCTGCCTCTCAGAACCTCATGTACTCCAACATTCAAGAGGTTGTACTTGTCCAAACATGCATGCAAGTTCTGGCATCTGGCCAATTCTGGACAAGTAATGCATGCCCTGCATTCAACCAACTGGACTATGCATGTGCACTTCAGGGTGTAATAGGGCCCTCATGCAGATATACTTTTTAGTGAAACAATGGATTTTGTGATGCAGAATAAGGTTGGTATTACACAAAATCTACTATGCAAATGGAATTACTTGGAAAATGAATGCTAACTCAACATTTTCCACAGGGTAATCCAGAATTCTATACCTTTTTTCAGGCACATATTCTAGGTTTGAACTGGTGAACAGTGCTTATCTTGAGCCGGTGGGGACTACCAAAACCCATTTTTGGGGACCTGTACTTATTCCTACTCATCAGAACTTGATACCGAGCAAGAGAGAGACTATTATACAAATGGGACAGAAGGAGGAGGAGAAAGATGGAAAAACTGGCACAAAGGTAGAAAGCCGGTAGCAGCAGGAGTGAGATAAAGGGCAGCAATGTCTGATAGTGGAATAAAGAGTCTGTAGGTAAATTCCCTTTTACACCTTTGGCATTTGGCGCTCTAATTTTTAATAGCATCACCCTAGTAAGGGCTCATGAGCCAGGTGTAGCATGGTTCAAGCAAAACAGTGTGCACCGTGCAACACTTCTGGGCATACCCATCCTACATAGGGCGACACACTAAACTAAAGTATATATAAAGTGTAAAAAAAAAAGTGATGGATGGAATACTTGAATTAATCTTAGCCACTGGTAATTAATCAGGCTGAATCACAATCTATCATTATTTTACACTCTTCAGTTTAGACCCGACCATGTCCACATCCGGCCAAAGGAACAGTCAAGCCCAAACTGCCGAGCCAGGTCCTCCTTGAATAGTAACACAAGCAACTTAGGATCAGCTCCCCTAGTAAGGGTTCATCAGCCAAGTATAGCATGGTTCAAGTGACACAGTGAGCACAGAGCCCACATCTGGGCATACCCGCCTCACTTAGGGTGATACACTAAAGTATACAAAAAATTGATGGGTAGAATACTTAAATCAATCTCAGTCACTGGTAATTACTCGGGCCGCATACCAATCTATCATTATTTTGCACACCTTCAGCCACTGCACTTTCCTACACTTTACCAGACCCCTTCAGAAACACCCTAAATTCGTCCCTGCTTTAGACAAATACCCTATAATACTGAAATCGTTAATAACAAAAAATAACATTCCAGTATTTAATGAAAAGGGAATTATTAGAGAAGGCTATGTTAACACACCATTTTCAACAGGTAATTCCAGAATTCCATATCATTTTACAGGGACATTTTCCTCTATGTTTCATCTGCTGAAAAGTGCTTAATTTTAGCCTGTGGGGTGACTGACACCTATTTTTGGGGACCAGTACTTATTTTACCTCATTAGATATTAACCACGAACAATAAATAGAGAGAAAATCACACAAACAAGACAGAGGCAAGAGACAGACGGGCAAACAGGCCAAAGCAGAGACCATCAAGAGTGAGATGAAGGGGCTGCACTGTCGGATAATGGCTTAAAGAGGCCTTAGGTGAATTCTCTTACCCAGCCTTGGCATTTGGCGCTCTGTTTTTTAATAGCAGCACCAGTGCAGAGCTTTGGGAGCCGGCATCCCTTCTTTTACAAATTAAGCAGTTCTGGTGAGTATGTACCGGTAATCAGGGCCGGCTTTAGGCATGTGCAAGCTGTGCACCTGCACAGGGCCACCAAACCCCAGGGGCCACCACGCCAATATATATCCTTAATATATTAATCCTCTGAGGATGGATACATATTTGCGTGGTGGCCCCTGGCAGGGATTTGGCGGCTTCCGGCTCTGTTCCACTTCTAAACACCCTGACCCCCTCCCCTCTTTACTGGCCTGCGCGCTCCGCCCCGCCCGGACCCCCTCTTCCGGGCCCCTACCTACGCTCCCTGCCCAGGGCCACCATGAGCCTAGAGCCGGCCCTGCGGTAATACCACTTACACAATTACTGCTTTACTCAGAATTCTCGATTCAGATAAAAACTCAAATTTCTACTGAAATCAAGAATCCTGATTAGTTCGGAAGGAGGGCCTAGTTGTATTCACACTACACACAAGACAAAAATCAGGCGAGTTTCCTTTACTACCCACATCTGAATCACGCCCCATCTCATATGGTGATTATTACATCATTGGGCTGCATCAAAGTATATATGAGTTGATAAAAATCCTAGGTAACTATGTTTCCTCTTGTCTCTTTTTCTGTTTACAGGTCTGTGGACAGGTATCTTGATTTGCTCCGTGCTGCAAGTTTTCGTCTTTCTGTTTTTCTTTTCAAAGATGAACTGGAACGCGGTGTCTGAAGAGGTAACTGACGCTTCAATCTAGGGCCAGTGGGAGACAGAAAATAGGCCCGGGCACCAAAATAAAAGTGACCACCCTTAATAAATTAGATAGCTGATAAAGTGTTCCATGTTTGTAAATTGGGGCAATTTCTTTTTTGTTGTTGTAATACTTTATTCGAAAAAATATTTCATACAAGTACAAACATTCAAGCATACAAAAATACATAAGACAATATTACAAGTATTACAATTCCATAACATTATGATGTCATTTAATAAAAACAAAATAGGAAAAATAAAAAGGGGAACATTAATAAAAGGATCTTTTCCTAATGGTACTGATCAAGCATTGGGAAGCAGTTTGGACCTGGTAAACCAAGCACTTGCCAAGTATTTAGCGACCCCACAAACAATATACATGGAAGAAGTGTTGGTTAAAATAATACGCATGGCTGATCTGTGATCCCTAACTCCTAGCTCCCTACAAACAGGTTTCAGCCATTTTGCTCTGGCCTGTTTATATGCAACACATGCAAACAAAAAATGGCCAAGAGATTCTTTCGGGCAAGAACAACCTGGGCATTTTAGGTCAGATTCCCTCCTGTCCTTCCACCCTTCCATAAACGAATTGAGGGGGAGGGTACCGTATCTTAATTTCAGAAACAAAGTTCTATCACGGGGGGTCTGAATAAAGTCCAAAAATGACTCTAGCTTCCTGAGGGGCTTGTGTTCAAGGAAGTTGTTCATCAGGGGACCCCAATTTGGGTTCTTTAGTTCCTTTGACTCAACCCAATCCCAAAGAAGTTTTTTAACGATTTGTTTCGAAGGGGGAGTTTGGGAGGTCCAAGATTCACCCAGACCTGTAGATACCACCAACTTCTTAAGATTGTTGAGCCATTTTATTTTATTTGCTACATTCAGACCAATTAGCTCATCCAACACTAAAGCATAATTAGCTAATTCGGGGGTCCTTCTAAGGCGCACCCAAAATAACAAGGGGCGAATTTGGACTAAGTCAGAGATCGTTCTTTTGCCCAAATCTAAGAATAACGGTTTCAAGGGGGTCGATGAGGGCAGCGAGACTATGTCTCTTATAAACTTGTTTTCAGCCACTGCCAATGCTTTGGTGTTCTCCGCACCCCAAAGTTCAGAGCCATATACTGCCGATGCTAGCGCTTTCCCCTCATAGACTGCCAAGGCAGGGGCTATAGGTCTACTAATAGCGAGCCGCTGGTTCTTTGATATCGCTCCAGAAGCCCTTTTAAGATTTAAAACCATTTTAGAGACATGGGAATTCCATCTCATATTATTGCAAAGCCTCACTCCGAGGTAATCAAATTAATCCACTACCTCAAGAGGGGTGCCACTCAAAGAGAGGTTAACCTTCCTGTGCTTTTTATTAGCGGACAATACCATCAACTTGGTTTTGGTGGTATTAACCGTCAACCCACGATCTTTACAGAAAATACTAAAACAATCCAGCAGTTTTTGCAAACCCATAGCGGTTTTGGACATCAGGAAGGTATCATCTGCGAAGAGGAGTGTGGGTGTTTTCTCTCCGGCAAGGACGGGGGCATCTGCGGGGTCCTCCCTCAAATGGTCCACCACCCCATTTATAAAGAGGGAGATCAGGGTCGAAGCCATCGCGCGTCCCTGCCTCACTCCTCTGTTGACCGGTACCCTCTCTGTCAATTGGCCCTGACTTCCCCAGCGAATCCTTGCATAATTTCCTTCATGAAGTTTAATAATAAACTGCAACAGATAGCCGGGGAAACCCATATCAAATAGGACTGGCCAGAGTTTGGGGCGTGGAATAACATCGAATGCTGTTTTCAAGTCTATGAAAGCCAGGTATAAACTACCCGTGGCGATTGATACTGACTTCCAATAAACTGCACAGAATCGAAAGACCTGGTCCATTGCACCGACATTGCGCCTAAACCCAGCCTGGAAATGGGACAGGATGTCCTTGTCCACAAGCCAGGATTCGGTACGATTTATGATGACCCTGCCAACTACCTTTTGGATGGTATCTATTAGACTTATTGGTCTGTAGTTGGCAGGGTCATCTCTATCGCCTTTCTTGTATATGGTGATGACCTCTACACCCTTCCATGATTCTGGGACAGGGTGACCATGCTGGATCAAATTCATTAAACATGCTATAAACTCTGCCCATATTTTAGGGTCATGCAGTAGCAAATCCCCCGGGAGGCCATCTGGCCCGGCCGCCTTCCCTGGTAATATTTTTGAGATGGCATCCTGAACTTCTCGCTGAGAAAATGGGTCTACCTTGGAGCCTAGCTTCATACAGAGCTTACTTTGAGGTTCAATGGCTGGGGATATTATTAAGCCTTTCAGACTGTCCTCACAATATAAATTTAAAAAATGGGAATACCATTGCTGTTCGGTTATATGATTTAAAATTGGTTCTACCCCCCTTCTGTCAAGAGCATTAATCAATTTCCAAAAAATAATGGAGTTTTTCCCACGGGCTGTGGCCTTAAGCTGCTGCCAGTGCTCCTCCTCCCAATCTTTCTTAGCTAATGTTATACTGCTGGAGTACTCCTTTCTAGCCATTCGGACGGCCGCAGGGTCGTTGCTTTTTATCGCTAGAGTGATAGCTTTTCTTTTTTTTCTACAATTTGCCGTATACCAGGGGTTGCTCTTAAGGGATTCAAGGTTTGACCTTGAATTCACCTGGGGCCTCTTGCAGAAAAAATCTCCTAATTTAGTTATTACATTTTTATAGGAGTCCAACAGGCTAGGTCCGGGAGGGTTAGATGTTGCTAAAACCATGGCTGTAAGGCTACAGGTTTCTACTGAGACTAACTCTTTAATGCTTTTAAGTTTCTCCTCATCACACTTGACCACATTCCATTTTAATTTCCGATTACCATTTGTGGGAAAAACTTCTTTGGTAATCATCTCTGGTTTCTCACTTGTATCAATCCCTTTTACCCATTGGATTTCCATACATAATGGATTGTGGTCACTATCTGAAGACTGCCTAACCTCCATGTCAATTAGGGCAGACCATGATTGTATATCTAGAAGGATGTAGTCAATTCGAGATGGGCAACCTAACCTGTTATAGGTCATTGCCCCATCGCGATCTGACACGGTCCGACCATTAAGAGCCCGTAAGTTATGTTCTAATACCAGAGCATTCAGCTGGATTGCTCTGGCTGTCCATGTCTTAATGGGTGCAAGAGCTAAGGGAGGTATAGTCTGTCTCCAATCCTCTGAGTTGAATCCCAGTACCTCTTCATCGTCTAGGGGTTCAAAAGTACAATTAAAATCCCCCCCTACTGGTATTTTGGATCTGGGTGGAAGGTCTGATAGCCTCCCATCTAGCAGCTCTATTGTTGGGGAGGGAAGCCCGCCCTGAAGGCCTCTAGCATAAATACAAAAAAGTTTGAAGTTAAAACCCCCAGACTGACTCTTAAGAGTAATGTGCAGAATATCATTAGAATCAATTTTATGGGTGATAACAGCACAATTCAAATTCACCTTCACCCATATAAGCAGGCCACCAGACGGGCGACCTTTCCCCACCGAGACTGCAGGAATAAAAAAGGTTGAATAACCATTTTTATATTGCGGGGAAAGGCACCAGGTTTCTTGGAACATACATATATGGAAAGTATTGATGAAATCATTCCAATCAGGGTTGGCAAGGTTTTTCTTTAATCCTGCTATGTTCCATGACAAAATGTTAATGGAGGAAGAGGTTGCGGATGGTTCCCTGGTTATAACTAAAGTGCTGGGTTCCAGTTCTCCTGGACCTTGACTAATGATTCCTGAGTTAACTGTACCATCCATGGCTAAATTAGATTGTTCCCTAGGGGTAACTAACACTTCCCTCTTTCCAGATCGTCCAGAAGACTGGGGTGGGAGTCAATCAACTCCCTCCAGACCACTGAAACGATTATAACAAGGGATTGGATAATTAAGCTGTGGGCCCAACCATTCCTCATTAAACTGATTACCACCAGTGATGGGCCTCCCTGCCCCTTTTCGCAGCACAAAAATCAAGGAACAGAGCACAGGGTCCCGGCAGGTAAAGATGATATCAGCAAAGCGTCTCGAATATGATCCAGGGGCTGGGGTTTTTAAAATCGTTGGTGGGGCGGGGCAAGCAGGGAGAGCGGCCCAGGTGATGGTGATTCGGGCTAGCGGGCGCTCCTGGGAGATGTGGTCCCGGTCCCGCTGCTCGCAGCCCTGCCTGCAACTCACACACCCACAGCAAGCTCCAAGGGACCAACACTTCCAATGTCCACGGACCCGCTACAGCACACCCCACGAAGCGGGACCCGCGAAGCGGGTACCGCGAGGCGCAGCACAAGAACCAAGGAACAGAGCACAGGGTCCTGGCAGGTAAAGAGGATATCAGCAAAGCGTCCCGAATATGATCCAGGGGCTGGGGTTTTTAAAATCGTTGGTGGGGCGGGGCAAGCAGGGAGAGCGGCCCAGGTGATGGTGATTCGGGCTAGCGGGCGCTCCTGGGAGATGTAGTCCCGGTCCCGCTGCTCGCAGCCCTGCCTGCAACTCACACACCCACAGCAAGCTCCAAGGGACCAACACTTCCAATGTCCACAGACCCGCTACAGCACACCCCACGTAGCGGGACCCACGAAGCGGGTACCGCGAGGCGCAGCACAAGAATCAAGGAACAGAGCACACGGTCCTGGCAGGTAAAGAGGATATCAGCAAAGCGTCCCGAATATGATCCAGGGGCTGGGGTTTTTAAAATCGTTGGTGGGCGGGGCAAGCAGGGAGAGCGGCCCAGGTGATGGTGATTCGGGCTAGCGGGCGCTCCTCGGAGATGTAGTCCCGGTCCCGCTGCTCGCAGCCCTGCCTGCAACTCACACACCCACAGCAAGCTCCAAGGGACCAACACTTCCAATGTCCACGGGCCCGCTACAGCACACCCCACGAAGCGGGACCCGCAAAGCGGGTACCGCGAGGCGCAGCACAAGAAACAAGGAACAGACCACAGGGTCCCGGCAGGTAAAGAGGATATCAGCAAAGCGTCCCCAGGATATCAGCCTGGGGCAATTTCAAATGTATAAAGACACACTGTATAACTATTTGTATGGTATGGAAGACTGCATGGATTTGAGTTTGCTGCAGGCAATGTTTAATAGGGAAAATATCAATATAAACCAGTCTAGCAGACCATAAAACAGGCACACACAGAGGTCACAAAACCCGCCCATATACTGACTGACCTGTCAGATCAGCCCTTCGGACACTACCTGATTGCCCTTTAGAAAAGGGTACAAAAAAGTTTGCAAAAAGTGGAGGATGGAATGTTTGAATTAATCTTAGCCACTCGTAATTACATGGGCTACATTTAAACCATCTTTATTTGGCACAGCATTCCACCTCATTTTGGGACCAGCCATATGTGATTAAGTCTTGAACCCGGTCGCTTAGGAACAGCCCACCCGAACTGCCAAGCCAGATCCTCCCTGAACCCGAACAGAAGCAACCTGGAACCGGTTTCACTCTAGTAAGGGCTCATCAATCAAGTATAGCTTGGTTCCAATGACAGAGGCCCTGATTACAATCTCGGGCGGACTATTGAGGAAGGGGAACTGACGACCTCCGGTCGGCGGTTCCATCTGCATAATTTGGATGAGATGGCACACAGTGCTGTCAGAAACCTCAATTTTTCTTAGGGAGCTTGTGCAGCGGGCTGAAAACACCCGCCGCATAAGCTGCCATAGAAAAATAGATGTTTCCAAGTATCCCTGCACCGTGTGTCAGGCCCTTACATACACATACATACATATGCACACAGTGCAGGGATGTTGGGGGGGGGGCAACATCAGGACAGTATGCGGAGGCCATGGATGAATGGGGACCCTGGTAAGGGCCCTAAAGAAACTTTCCAATAGCAGTTCCATGTCGGAAAGGCAGACATGGAACTGCTGTCAGAAAGTGCCATCATAATCCCTACGCTGGAAACATTGTCCTTAGGGGATTATGAGGGCTTTCCGACTGGCTGACGAACTCCTTGAGCCCATCAGGACTGCCTTGGATTCCCCACTGGTTTTAACTCAGATGACAGAGGTTGGACTTTAAACCTACAATGTCAGTCAGAAAGCCTCCCACCAGCAGTCGAAGGCTTTCCGACCATCATTGTTATTCGGCCCATAGTGTGCACGAGCTCCAAGTTGGGGCATACACATCCAACATATGGTGGAATACACATCCCATGTATGGTGGCACAATAGAGTATACAAAAAAGTGATGGATGGAATGCTTGAATTAATCTCAGCTACTGGTAAGAGAGTCGCGATAGCCGGTACAAAGACGTTACTCCTTGAAAAAAGTGTGACTACAGGAGAACGTTCCTACTCAGACCCCGAGTTATATAGGGATAATAGACTTGAAAAGAAGAGGGATCTGTATCCTGAAGAAGGCCCGAGACCCTTATGGGCTGTAACATGATGATACTGCCAGTGGGGAAATGGAGACATAATTTCTCCAAACATACCCATCTAAACTTTTTTAACCCTGTCAATGGTGGCCCAGGAATAAAATTAAACAGGGCACATCACTTTGACAGTTTTAACACTTTTTCTTTTTCTCTGTATGTGGGAGCCCTGTCCAAGAGAAAAATGCTCTCTTTATAGATATAAAAAATATATGTGCCCCACCCTTTTCATTGGTCAGCGCCAGGGTGTGTTAGAAGCCCAATGATGAAGCATGCCACTATCTAGTGGGTGAGGGCAGTATTTACAACCTTTTGGGTTTTCCTTCCTAAGAGGATACCACAAGACCTGAATAGCACCTCTGAACGTTCAAATTCGAAATCTCAGAATTTTAGTTCAATACTCCTCGTGTTTGTGAGTTTTTGCGTGTAGCCTTGGAGAACAAGGGAAGGCTGAATCTCTAGTCCTTACTTTTGTGTGTAAAACATCTCAGGTTGGACCCAGCCGTAAACAAACTAGTCTTGACCCTGCTCCAAATAGGAACGTTCCAGCCTGAACTGCCAAGCTATGTCCTCCCTGATTCAGAACACAAGTAACCTTGGACCGGCTTCGTCCTAGTAAGCGATCATCAGCCAGGTATAGCTTAGTTCCATTGACACAGTGTGCACAAGACCCATGTCTTGGCATTCTTGTCCCACTTAGAGTGACACACTAAATATACAAACAGATGAGGGATGGAATACTTTAATTATTCTCAGCCACTGATAATACTCGGGCCACATCCCAGTCCATCGTTACTCTGCACACCAGGGGCCCGATTCACAGAACTAACTTAAGACAAAATCCTAAACTTACTACCATTTTGGTATTCACAGAAGGCACGTACTCATTTTGGTATTCACAAAAGGCACTTACTCATTAATGAGTAAGTGCCTTCTGTGAATACCAAAATGAGTGCACTTACTCATTTTGGTATTCACAGAAAGCACTTACTCATCAATGCGCAAGTGCCTTCTGAGAGTACCAAAATGAGTAAGTGCCTTCTGTGAATCCCAAAATGAGTAAATGGTAGTAAGTTTAAAATGTTGTCTTAAGTTAGTTCTGTCGATCGGCCCACTTGTCAGCTCAGTCCGGTTTCATTGGCCGATAGGCCAGTCTGACCCTGTTTCAAAATAAAGATATTTCCATCTCAAATGAGAGATACATTTTCTTTGTACCGTCTGGTCATGTTAGTTACTGGAAATAGTGAGCTGATGGTAAATGTGTGATGTGTTCTTCTGTAAGCTTATCCTTGCTTTAAACCTGTCAGAGTGCCTCTTGTTAGTATCATTCAACCATTGTAGCATCCTACATTTTAACAGACCCCTTAAAAACACCGCAAATTCTTCACTGGTGTTAGGGAAATAACCTACAAGACTGAAATTATTACTAACATAATAATGTATATGTAAACATAATTGTGTATTTGTAAAGGGTGCGTTCACCCAGAAGAGTATATTGGCACTGAATAGATGTGTTCGAGGCATGTGGGCTGCTAAATTCATATCTTAGCATTAGATCGCCGCCTAGTGTTGGGCTCGGATGATTGCACATTGTTGTCCTGGAAGAGTCTTCGAAGTATCCTGAGATAGGTGGCTCCTCCCCTGGACTACAGTGCGCATGGGCATCGGCTCCATCCCCAGATTGTTTTTTTCCGCCATTGGGTTCGGATGTGGTCTCGACGTCTTCCTGTCGGAACCAAGTAAAACTAACTTTTAGCGGCCAAAAGGCCTCGATTTTCTTGCGTCGGTATTGTCTGCGCACGGTCTCGAGTCTTCCGTCTCTTGGAGCCGGAATAAGCGGAGTTTTCTTCGCTCTCGGAACTTTGAGGCCTTCTCATCGCGACACGACTGCAAGCCTTTTCGGACATGGAGCGGAGCCCGTTTAAGTACTGCCCGCTCTGTGGGTCCAAGTACCCACACATCGATCTACACCCCGTGTGTAACAAATGCCTTTCGCCTGACCACGACGACGGAAAGTGCAAGGCCTGTGCACAGTTCCGATCGAAGAAGACTCTTAAGCTTCGGCGCGCGGTGCGCATGGAAGCTAAACAAGCGGCACCGGATCCGGAGAACATCTTCGGCGACCAAGACGAAGAGGACCAGGGTCATCATCTCCAAATCTCCCCACCCGGGACGGAGGTCGAGGCGGATCCGGGAGACGACGACGGAGTCGCGGGTCCAGGCCTTGAATACGTCGACGAGGTAGGAGACGACGATGAGATTTATGGGGCCGCGGCGGATAGCTCAGCGGACGAGCTCTGCCCCGAAGGTTACGAGGATACTGACCGGGACACGGGATCGCCTGTCGGCCTTACCCAAGACCCGTTGCCGCAAGCCACAGCCCCGCCTTCGGGCCCGGCCACGGACTTACTTGCTGGGCAGACTGTTTCGAAACCGAAACCGTAACCATCGGGATCGACAACACCTAAAATGGCCGACCCGAAATCGAAACTGAAAGTTAAGGACTCGAGTGTCCCTAGGATGGCTGCCGTGCCGGTGAAACCGACGGCGCCTGCTACCCCATCGACTCCGTCGACCTCCGGTCCGCAGAAGTCGAGGAAGTCCGTCGATTCCGATGCTGCGAAATCGAAACCGACGCCAGAGGAGGGGTCCTCCAAGAAAGATGGTCGGCACGGGACAGCGGCTCCGACGCCGTCGAAACCCGCCAAAGTCGGCTCCAAGGAGGCTACGCAGGCACACGGAAAGAAGTCTGTGCCCCGACCGCAGGAATCGGAGGCGGTACAGACGGGATCCGCGCCCAAGACGCACAAGGCCCACAAGGACGTCGGATCCGAGGGGAAAATCAGACCATCCTCGTCGGCGCCGACACACACTGTGAGTGTGCCGTCCCCCATTGCCGACTCACTGAAGAGGATCAGGGAAAAGGCCTTTGCCCCGTCGGCTCCGATACCATCAACGCAGCCGCGAAAAGACACTCCAGAGAAGCCGTCTGGGAAACTTCTCTTTATTTTGCCGCCGAAGGAGGCGCCCAAGGCTTTTTCAACCAAATCGGCACCGAAACAGGTGGTTTCTTCACCGACTGGCCCACTTCCACGTCAGGTGCTCGAATCCGAGGACGATTCGGCGCATTTCATCGACGCTGACACAGGCAAACTGACCCTCTATAAGAGGAAAATAACTTCGGAGCCGGTGGACCCCTATGTCATTCCGCTCAAGAAGAAAAGGGTGCCCCTTGACGCCTCAGGCCTCACGGAACCAATCCAGCCTCCTCCGAGACGGAGCCCTACTCCCTCCCCAGACCACTCTGAGGGTGAGGGGTATGATGAGGACGACCAGTACAATTTCCCAATCAATGAACCTGATGTGCAACCGGATTCATTTGATGACACTGGTGACCAGAACACCCAAGGTGCGGGGCAGGACCCGCAGCCTTTTAATGCACGGGCATCCCCGACTGAGGATTCAGCAGGTTTTCATGCCCTACTCGAAAGGGCGGCAGCCAATCACGATGTGGACATGCATGCCGACCCTGTGGAGGAAGACTTCCTTTTCGACACTTTTTCGGTCTCTGAAAGGACAGTAAAGACACTGCCTATGCTTAAAGGAGTCCTCAAGCATGCTGGGGACATATTTAAGGAGCCTACAAGAGCGAGAGTGGTCAACCCTCGCATTGAAAAAAAGTACAGACCTGCACCTGCGGACCCCGCATACATTCGGGGACAATTGCCATTGGACTCTCTTGTGGTCGCCAATGCCAGGAAACGTGCCAACTCCCAGACTACGGGTGAAGCTCCTCCCCCGGATAAGGAATCCAAAGTGCTAGAGGCAGGGGGCAAAAGAGTAGCTGCACAGGCATCAAACTTCTGGCGCATTGCCAATACACAGGCGCTCTTGGCGCGTTATGATAGGGCGCACTATGACACCCTAGAACAGATCGTACAACACCTGCCTCCACAGTTCCAAGAGGGCACAAAAATGCTTATCGAGGAAGGGAAGCTAATCTCAAACGCAGCCATCAAGTGTGCACTTGATGCTGCGGACACAGCTGCTAGGGCTATCAACACTAGCGTTATGCTGAGACGACAAGCGTGGCTCCGCATCTCAGGGTTTAAACCGGATATTCAGACGACAATTCTTAATCAGCCAGTCAATCCTGATAGTCTGTTTGGTCCGGATGTTGACACCACCCTAGAGAAAATAAAGAAAGACACAGACACTGCTAAGTCTATGGGGGCCCTACAGTCACAGCAGTTTCGTGGCGGCAATTTTCGTCGCTCAGGTGCACGTGGAGTCACCAGAGGACAATTGGGTCAACAATCCCAGTTCACAAAGGGTGGGACACAATCCTCGTTCACTAAACAGAACAAGGGAGGTTACAGGAATAACAGCAACAGAGGTCGCGGCAGAGGAAACAACAGCTCCCGCACCTCTACTCCCAACAAACAGTGACTCTCTGTCACTGCCCCCCGACCACCTAACACCTGTCGGGGGGAGACTGCAGCGGTTCCTGCCCGTCTGGAGAAACATCACCACAGACAGGTGGGTGCGACAACTAATCCAGTATGGTTATTGCCTAGAGTTAAAGTCCACTCCACCCAACATCCCGCCAAGGCAACGGCCTATGTCCGCAGAGCACTTGCTCTTATTGCAGCAGGAGGTAGTTGTGATGCTGCAAAAGGGAGCAATCGAGCTCGTGCCGGTGGGGGAGGAAGGCACAGGGGTATATTCCCTGTACTTCCTTATTCCAAAGAAGGACGGTTCTCTCAGGCCCATTCTCGATCTACGTCCCCTCAACCTGTACATACTATCGGAACATTTCCACATGCTTACACTGCAACAGATTCTTCCCTTGCTAAACCAAGGAGACTTCTTAGCAACCTTAGACCTCAAGGATGCTTATTTCCACATTCCACTACACCCGTCACACAGGAAATACCTCAGGTTCACTATTCAAGGCAGGCACTACCAGTTCAAAGTCCTACCCTTCGGAGTCACAACAGCCCCGAGGGTGTTCACCAAGTGTCTGGCGACAGTAGCGGCGCACCTCAGGAGGCAGAACATCCATGTCTACCCCTACCTAGACGACTGGCTCGTGCAAGCCAAGTCAGAGCACCAGTGCGCCGCAGACATGTCGGCTACAATTCACCTTCTTCACGATCTGGGTTTCTCCCTGAACTACCCAAAATCGCATCTTCAGCCGGCGCATGTCCGGCAGTTCCTAGGTGCGACGATCAACACCCTGACTGCCATGGCTCAGCCAAACCAGGTCAGGATAGACAGCATGCAGTCTCTGATCCAAAAGTTCAGACCACAACACTCGCTTCCAGCGAGAGTGTTCATGCAGTTGATAGGCATGATGGCCTCCTGCATCTTCGTAGTCCCTCACGCACGGCTACACATGCGCCCGCTCCAGGAGTGCTTAGCGAATCAGTGGACACAGGCTCGTGGGCAATTGACAGACCTAGTGTTGGTTACCAGTCGGGCATACGACTCTCTGCATTGGTGGACTCCACACAACCTTTGCAAGGGCCGACTGTTCCAAGAGCCTGTGCCGCAGATTATCCTGACAACGGACGCGTCTCTCCAGGGTTGGGGAGCTCATGTGCTCACTTACACAGTGCAGGGACTATGGACGACGCAGCAACAAAAGATGCACATCAACTATCTGGAACTGATGGCAATCTTCATGGCGCTCAAGTCCTTCATTGTACATCTGTGCAACAAAGTCGTGCTAGTCCGGACGGACAACATGACCGCGATGTACTACATTCAAAAGCAGGGAGGCACCCACTCGCCACAGCTGTCTCATCTGGCTCAGAGCATGTGGAAGTGGGCCATTCAGAGGAACATTTTCCTCATGGCAGAACACCTCCCAGGAAAGGACAATCAGATGGCGGATCTGCTCAGCAGATACAGCCATCAAATGCACGAGTGGGAGATACACCCGTCTGTTCTCCACCCGTACTTCCAGCAGTGGGGTCATCCGGAGATAGACCTGTTTGCCACAGCAGAGAACGCAAAATGCCAACTCTTTGCCGCCAGGTTCCCTCACCCACTGTCGCAGGGGAATGCGATATGGATGAACTGGTCAGGCAACTTTGCGTACGCTTTTCCGCCAGCCCCTCTAATACCGCTGGTCGCAAGAAAGCTAAGGCAGCACGAGATGACTCTCATCCTGGTTGCTCCAACGTGGGCGCGCCAAGCTTGGTACACCACGTTCCTCGAACTCTCAGTGGTGCCGCATCAAAGGCTGCGCCTCACGCCCAGTCTTTTGACGCAGAACCATGGAGACATTCAGCATCCAGATCCACAACAGCTCAACCTGGCGATCTGGCTCCTGAAGTCCTAGAGTTTGGATACCTTAACCTACCTCCGGAGTGCATGCACATCATCAAGGAGGCGAGGAAACCAACTACTAGAGCATGCTATGCTGCAAAGTGGAAGCGTTTTGTCATTTACTGTACGGCCAATGACATCGACCCGCTAGATGCATCTATCCCCAACATCATCTGCTATCTGTTGCATCTTTACAAGTGCAATCTAGCGTACACTTCCATTCGGATACATCTATCCGCCATAGCGGCTTATCTCCAGAACAGGCAGCACCTCTCTGTCTTCAGGGTGCCTGCCATTAAAGCCTTCCTTGAAGGTCTGAAACGAGTCATTCCCCCAAGGACACCGCCAGCTCCGGTGTGGAACCTCAATGTCGTTCTCACCAGACTGATGGGACCGCCATTTGAGCCCCTGCACTCGTGTGAACTCCAGTTCCTTACGTGGAAAGTAGCTTTCCTTGTGGCTATTACGTCTCTGAGGCGTGTCAGTGAGCTGCAGGCGCTCACAATCCAAGAGCCATTCATTCAAATCCATTCAAATAGGGTAGTGCTACGCACTAACCCCAAATTCCTTCCGAAGGTGGTGTCACAGTTTCATCTAAACCAAACTATTGACTTACCAGCATTCTTTCAAAACCCGCAAACGGTGGCGGAAAGAATGCTCCATACCTTAGATGTACGGAGGGCGTTGATGTACTACATAGACAGAACACAACCCTTTAGAAAGACAAAACAACTCTTTGTTGCCTTCGCACCCCAACACAAAGGCAACCCAATTTCCAAAGCAGGGATAGCCAGGTGGATTGTTAAGTGCATCCAGATATGTTATCAAAAAGCCAAGCGCACTTTAACAATACCCCCCAGAGCGCACTCCACACGCAAACTGGGGGCGTCCATGGCTTTCCTAGGGAACATTCCTTTAGAGGATATTTGCAGAGCAGCCACGTGGGTCACACCACATACCTTCACAAAACACTACTGTGTTGATGTGCATTCCAAGCAGCAAGCAGCTGTAGGACAGGCTGTTCTCAAGACACTTTTTCAGGTTTCTGCAGCTGGCACGGGCAACCGCCGCTGATGGAGGGACTGCTATGTATTCTATGCTAAGATATGAATTTAGCAGCCCACATGCCTCGAACTGAATATGCTACTTACCAGTATGCATCTGTTCTTGGCATGTAGGGCTGCTAACATTCATATCGCCCGCCCTCCTCCCCGGTGCCTGTCGCAGCTGCAGATATACTATTGTATTTATTCATTAGCATGGACATCTTTTACACTTTTCACTCCATCTTCTGCCACAATGGCGAAAAACAATCTGGGGATGGAGCCGATGCCCATGCGCACTGTAGTCCAGGGGAGGAGCCACCTATCTCAGGATACTTCGAAGACTCTTCCAGGACAACAATGTGCAATCATCCGAGCCCAACACTAGGCGGCGATCTAATGCTAAGATATGAATGTTAGCAGCCCTACATGCCAAGAACAGATGCATACTGGTAAGTAGCATATTCATTATTGTTACTCGACTCAATTTTACTCATTTTATCGACCTCCGAAGGATGAACGGCTGAGTGTACCTGCCAGGATTTAAACCTGTGACCATGAGGTCGAACACTGGCCCTTACAATGGCAGTGGACGCATTAGTCCACTAAATTACCAGAACCCGGCCTCCTAACAAAATATAACATTCCAGTATTTAATGGATTTTTTCATTGTTACTCAAAAAATTATAATTTTCACTTTCCTTCCTATTTTTGTCATAACGAGTTTCTTTATGTGTACATATTGCCCCCTACAGATCAGCTCAAATAGAAGGTGGAAGTTCCTTGACCACTCTATCCTTACCAAGAATTGGCCCTTTCTATTGAGGATGTAACATGAGTGCACATTTTTCGGTTTGTGTTGGCCAACACCTTTTGATTTTACTAAAATTATACACATGACAAATTTTCAGCCAGCCCTTTTCACATATTGGTCTGTTCTTCTGTAATCTAAGAATGGCTTCCGCTCTCTGCAGCTTACAGCATGAAACACTTGGTCAGCCCACTGCAGACACTTGCTAATTTCACTGTGATTGAAAGCATTCTGCTCTTTGAGAAGGAGCACATGTACGCACAAAGCAGTTCACTTAAGTGCCAGGGGCTATTATGTCAACATATGTTTTTAAGACCAAAAAGGAAAGTTACTTACCTTCGGTAACACTGGTTCAGGTTGATACTATATACCTGCATATTTTTCATCTATTGAATATCCGCAGTGCCGCCATTTATCCAGAAACTCTTCAATAGCTCGCTCCTGCTGGTGGAGGGTGCCGGCTCCATCTGTGTCACACGTGATGTCTCACGACATCACAGAATCCATAAAGCACCCCTGTCAGTGTTATAACATCAGTTACCATTCATTCTTTTTTTTCTTTAGGAAATCTTTTTATTATAAACATTCTTCAGTTGCAGAATATAGTTTCACATTAACAGACTTCATGATAATAAGCACAGTACAAAGCAATTCAACGCATACATTTACCTGAATCAACATCTGTCTGGGGTACTGCACACGTTCACAGTCAATTTACAGATAGTGCCATCATTTTACCTGAGAGAGCTCTTCCTGTTCCCTCTCACCCTTTCCCGACCCCTAGAATTTTAAGTCCCCTATACTCAATCCAGCGACCCTATACCTTTCCCCATTTCCAAGGGCAGCCTCTGCTCTCATAGACTACTCTTTCTGCGGCACATCACCAATCTAAGTCTGAGTTCCATTGCCCTACACTCGGAGGGAGGTTTGCCCCCCTGGCAATAGTTCTCTTAGCTATCATGGCTTCCACCATTAGCCACAAACTCTGGTATTTCTGCCATGTCTCTTCACTTGTCACACATAGTATATGCCACCTAGCTTCTAGTGATATTGCCTGTCCTCAACTCAGACATGGTTCGTGCTACCCTCTCCCAATATTTTTGTAAGGCAGGGCATCCCCAAATGATATGGAAGAAGGTAGCTACTTCCTTGCAACCCCTGGCGCATTAGTCTGAAGGACTATGTCCCAATGTGTGCAGAAGCACCATAGAGCAGTAGGACCTATGGAAGATACAGAGTTGTACCAATCAAAATTTTGCCTGGATCGCCACCTCTCATCTCAGATTAAGAGGGGAGCCGGTTGCTGAGGTTGTTGGTTGCAGGGGTGCTACAAAGAAGGAGGCCCACCTGAAAACACACTGCGCAGATAGACTTTAAGGTAAGTCAGGGAGTGCCACTTGAGGGAGCAGGTCGCAAGGGCCTCAGGACCACAAGAGGACATCTGGTTGGCCATTACCAAGGCCTAGCTGCTAGTGGCAGAGCAGATAGTGCAGCCAAGCATTGTGCGTCACGATGGTTCTCATGTTTTTTTTTTTTTTTGCAGAGTTTTATCAATTTAATTTAAATCTTTATTCAGTTAAAAACCTTGTAAGATACAATACATATAAAAAGATACAAACGAATGCAAGATCATGGTTAGATTTAAAGACAGTTAGCAGCACGTAATTCTTGTAGCAAAATAATGTATTTACATGTCCCTGAATGTTTTTGAAATGGAAGACAATTCATTACAGTCGGCTTGTCTCATCTAGCGAGATCGCTTGCTAAATGAAGAGAAAATAATAGAATGTTTACAATATAAAAGAAGCACCAGGATCACTAAGAGCAAGCAATAATTTAACATGTAGTACAATACCAGTTCCTTTTGCCTCTGCACTTAGCTTGTGGATGCAATTCTAGCCAACAATAGTCCATGTAAGGGTAAATAGGGTTAAATTTTAAAGCCTTTTCTCTTTCTGATCAGGGCTACACATAGGAGAAAACGGCTCAGGCTAAATTCTATCGGTTGTGAGGTATTACTCTTGAATATTCTGAGCCCAACCCCAATATGGCGAAGGCCCAACAGTTTGCATATAGGCTTTAACCATTTTATCCTTGCGCTAGAATATGCAGGGCATGTAAATAATACATGGGATTCATCCTCTTTCAACCCCATCTCACAACACTCACATAGGATTGAATCAATATTCCTATTTGGATCCTTATTACGATGCCATCTAGCCGTCGTAGTTCTCGTTTGCAAAATGCCATACCTGAATTTTAGATATAGACTCTTCGCAAACGGGGGTAGATTTCATCCATAAAAGGCTCCAATTGCATAGTCATTTTTACTTCAAAGAATTTTGAGGTCAGAGTTCCTATGTTGGATTTAGCTAACACTGAATCACTTTTGAACTCCCAATACCTTTGTTTTAGGAGTTTTTTTGAAATGTTGGTTAGCGATTCTGGGTCAGACCAAAAGTTACTCAGGCCCAATTTCCCGAACCATTTTTCGACATACACTAACCATGGCAGATAGGTGGTATTTTTTATAGCCATTATCTCTCGCAATGCTTCTCTATAATCCACCAGCTCCTCTGTGGACCACAGACGGACCCAATAGAGCAGCGGGCGAAGGGAGGCATAGTCGTCAGTGCGTCGGAAATTAAGGTCCCACAGTACGGGAGTCAATGGTGTGGAGCCCGGTACACCTAGGAGCTGTCTAATGAAGGAGTTCTCACGAACTAAAAAGGTGTCCTTCAATGCATAACCCCAAAGGTCCGCCCCGTGGAGGGAAGATGACTGTGCTTTGCCTTTGAATAGTTCAATGGCCGGTGAAACAGCTTTAAAATGACTGTTCCTATGCTTTTTTACAATTGGGAACTGGTTTTGGGTCAACCTCAATTTAGCATTTTCAAGTTGTGTTTTCCATGTTATTTTACTATCTAAAATGATACCAAGGTATTTAAAATTAGGGACTTCTTCAATAATTTCATCATTTATTTTAAAAACTTTGTTAAAACCCTTGTGGGGATTCATTGTCATGACCTTTGTTTTTGAGGAATTAATTTCCAATTTCCTGTCATGACAATACAAGTTAAATTTATTTAAAAGATTCTGAAGTCCTCTGGGTGTCTGAGAAATTAAAATCGTGTCGTCTGCAAATAACAATGCCGGAACGGCTTCACCACACAATTTGGGAGAGTCATGCTCGCAGCCCAAAAGGGTGTCGGGAATATCGTTAACGTAAAGGGAGAATAGGGTAGGTGCCAAAACGCACCCTTGCCTGACCCCTTTAGATATGTTTATTTTCTCGCTTAGCTCCCCATTTAGTCCCCATCTGACTTGTGCATAGTTATTCTCATGCAGTCTAATTAGTAGCTGTAGAATGTTTCCAGGCACGCCCATGTTATTTAGTGTCTTCCATAGGTCTGCCCTAGGAACCATATCAAAGGCTGCTTTCAAGTCGACGAAAGCCACATATATGTGGGAGCTCCTTATAATAGTGTATTTCCAGACTAAACATAAAAATCTAAAAACCTGGTCCACTGTGCTTATTTTTGATCTAAAACCAGCCTGGTACTTCGTAAAAATAGAATGATCATCGATCCATGAGGCAAGTCGACTAAGAACTTGGCGGGCAAACATTTTTTGCAGCACGTCAATCAAGCTGATAGGACGATAGTGCGCAGGATTCGACCTATCACCTTTTTTGAATAGCGCTACAATCTCCGCCCCCTTCCATGTTTCAGGGACAGAGGCTCCACTAGCAATTTCATTTGATAATAGATTAATGTAGGGAGCCCAAATGTAATCCTCGTGCTTCCAGAGGTCCCCTGGTATTCTGTCTGGACCGGGGGCCTTTCCTGGCTTAACTGCTTTAATTGCTAAAACCGTTTCATTCAGGGTAAATACAAGAGGTGGTTCTTGTAGTGCCGTCTCTAAAAACATGTTGGTCTGGTTTCCGTTATCACCTGAGTCTGCACAAGCATATAGTAGGGAGAAGTGCCTAACCCAAGTGCTTTCTTCAAGGAATCTATCTTTAGTATCTATTGCCCCTTTGGTACCACTGGCAATAAGGCTCCAAAAAGAGGTCTGGTATTTGCGCTTACAAGCATCTAACAGATCAGACCATACCCTCTCGTCCCATTCTTTTTTGGCCAAGAGTAGACATCTTTTGTACTGGGCTCTTTTGATTTTAACATTGTCTGATAGGTTTTCCCTGACTGCAGTAATTAACTCCGATTTGGCTCTCCGGCATTCCTGGTTATACCAAGAATTACCCGTTTTTTTACATTTGTGGGCGCTATTTGGTCTTTTTACCACTCTGGTCAAGATCTCACTGAGCTGGCCAATTAACTGGTCATGGGATTCTATCAGACAAGGACTGTGGTTTGCGGTCCTGTTCTCCATCAAGGGGGACATGTGTCTAACAAAGACATGATAGATCTGGCTAACAGTATTTCCTAAGACTGATGGCCATTTTAGGGACCTGCGATTATTAGCTTCTAGGGGGCCTTGTGATAGAAGATTATATCTGGCTCTCTTATTGGTAGAGTTTGTAAACAGATTCTGCATAGAAAGAGTCAAAGGGTAATGATCACTCTCCGTGCGAACATCCACCTTCAGATCCAATACCATAGGCCATAAGTGTAACGAAATCATAAGATAGTCTAAGTGGCTAGAACAAACACCTCTAGTAAATGTTGGCTTGCTAGGGCAGTCTGAGGGCAGTCGCCCATTACATGCACGCAGCCAATGCTCAAACGTTAAACTCAGTAGTTGTAGGGCACTCACAGTGCAGGCTACTTTGTATGTAGTGTCAACCAAGGGTATATTATTGGCACTGTCTTCGTCTTTATGGATGTATTCGAGACCCAAAATCGTCTCGAAACTTCTATTAAAGTCGCCACCTACAATTACCGTTGCATTCTGATCTAACCCTGCCATGATGTTACCTAGGTGGGTTATGACTGGCGATTCTTTGCATGCTTGATGGGGTCTGTTATAGACATTGATGACATAAATAGTCTGTCCCTTGGGCTTTCTTAGTTCAATCATCAGGAGGTCAGAGTTGTTAGTATCTATCTGCTTATAACTTATCCCCCCTGTAATTTTTACCCATATTGTTAAACCACCAGACGGTCTACCTCCATTAGTGTTTATAGCAGGAATAAAAAAAGATCTATAATTGACCTTGAAGTGATTCTCTATCCCCCAGGTTTCCTGGAACAGGATAAGGTCCCCGTTGTCAAGGTATTGATGCCAAACAGGATCGGTCAGATTTTTTTTTCTTAGCCCTGCAATATTCCAACAAATTATTTTGTCTATTTCTAGAATTTCTTGGTTTACCTGCGCATGGGGTTGACTAATAGTTTCGAGGGCTTCAGTATTCGATATTTGGATCGCGTCATTTTGTCTAGTGGGATGATTGGACAGCGATTCTCCCATGCAACCCAAAGCATTTTGATGGTACTCAGCTTCAGGGTTGTGCCTAGAAGTAGTATCCCTTGCTTCGTTGGAAAGCCCCCACCCCATAAGTCAATCGCAGTCGTTAAGGCCAGCCAAAACTCCAAACCTATTGGTGGTGCTAACTCCACAATTATATGATGGAGCCCCGAACCCCCATCCATTTATAGCTGGATTCCATCTAGGCACTGGGGTAATAGGGTAGGGCAAGTTCAGCTGGTCTCCTAGCCATCCTCCAGCGCAATTGTCACTACGTCTTGGCGCATACATGTTGACATGATTATACAAGCCCTGTCTGTTCACCAGGTTCCAGTTTGGCCCTTGGGTAGTCAAACAGGGCGTTTTTTGATGGTCATCTAGCCATGCAACAGCCCTATTGCTGGGGGCAATATTAGGATCAGTTTGCATGTGTCCCCCACCCCATCTTTTGTTTCTTACCATCCAATTTGACTTCAGGGCATTATGTTTGGGTTCTTTTTTCAATTCATTGAAGAAGAATTCCAGTGTAAGGGGGATTATGCTACCACTTCTTCGTTGGGGGGGAAGAATATTGGGCAAGATATTTAGAAGCGTGGCTGAATTATGGAAATTTAGCACGACACAATCACCCTTCCATTTTTTGGAATTGTTCCCAATCCATGTCACCCTCCTTGCTGTTTTGACTTCATCAGCTAACTGCTGTTCTCCCCCCTGTGCCATCCTCATATTATTTGACAGCCAATGTAATGCCTTGCTGGTTAGAGATGGAGTTGTTTCTGTGTGGTCAGGTGATAGGGTAGGGACATTTGCTAATACTAAAATTAAAGGTGCCGCTTCAAGTACAAATTGTGAAGAATCACTCTCAAGGCTATGGGGAGCTGGTGGAAGCGGTGGATCTATAGGGACCTCTTTTAATGGTTCTTGGATGGTAAGTCCAGTTTGTGGATTCTCAGAGGGGATAGTCTCTATTGGAGGTGCGTCAGATACTATCCCACCCATGTTGTGTATCTCTTGGCAAACCAACTGCTTTGTGACACTCTTTGAGACAATGCCTATCGCATCAACTAATGTGTCTTGAGTACCTCCCAATTTATTTATTACCGCAGTAAGTTTGTCAATTTTACTAGTCAGAGGCTTGATAAATGTCTGAATTTTCAGCTCTAACAACTCTGAAATTTTGGACAATAAAGCTTCATCCAGTATCTCCCTAGTATTTTCCTCATACTCCCGACATTTGTTTTTAGATTTTGGTGATGGAGTAGTTTTATTCTTCCCTGACCTTCCGCCCCCACGATTTTTTTGCATTTTACGACACGTTCTAACTGCCCTAGTCGCTCTCTTTACAGACGGTACTTCTTCCGTCACATTGTCAGTATGTGTGTCCACATCAGTGTCCGTGTGAATCTCCATATCATCCCCAATAGGGCCACTTATTTCCATACTTGCATTGCATGTAGAGTCAATTTCACCAGTAATGACGATAGGGTCTTGTTGTATAACATCAATTGTTTGTGTAGTAGCAGAGGGGCTCATCGAGGGGAGGGTAGGTGACTGATATAGGCCCAACGATTGTCTACGATCGCTATTTATCTTACTTACCACCTGGACAAGATAGTTGTCCATAGTGTTCTTTGGTGTCTCTGGCGCCATGTGACTGTTCTTTTTGGACATACTTTTAAACCAAATAGATTTTGACTTGTGCCCATAAAAGAATAAAAGCAAGGGAACGCTTGAAACAAGATGATCTTACTTCATAAACAGGACTGGTAGCAGTTTTCTCCTCTTCCTTTTTAGGGGATGTGTTCGGGATATGTAGGCTTTTACAGACGCATTCCCTGCTAGTCCGGGCCTTGCACGATGTTAAGGGGGTGGCCTAGCCTAGCCTCCTCTGGCCTCAGAGGGCCGTAGAGGGCCCGCCCTTTGCCCGGGCTTGGCCCCGCGCTTGGTCCCGCTCGCGTCCCGCTACGCGGAGGGGGCGTTGCTGTTTTGAGCGCCTCCGGGCGCCTCCTGCCTCCGCGTCACACTCGGCGCGCCCCCGCAAAGGCTCCTGGGGGTTGGAGTCCCCCCGCTCTGCGACCGCGTTGCTGGTAAGAGGCGGCGGCGGGGGGGACTCGGTTCCTAGTCCTGCGTGCCGGTTCCGGTTCCCTGCCACACACGGGCTTCCTCTGCTCAAAGACAGCGTCTCCCTTCAGGTACTGGGCTTGCTCACACCGCAGAGTTTTATATAGCGCGAACTAGAACCGAACCGAATCAGTTATCAGAGCGCTTTACATAGCACCAGTTACGTTACATGAGGACACACTTTCATTTTAGGCACAGGGGGATTAAGTGATTTGCCCAGAATCACAGGGGTTTTTTGGCGTCGTTACAGAGACTCGAACCAAGTTCCCCAGGTCCGAGGTCGAGCGCCTTAGCCGTTAGGCCAACCCCTCTCCCCTGGTTGGTTGGTTGGATGGATAAGGCAGCAAGGTTGCAGAGGCGATTCTGTGAAAGCTGGGCCACTCACGGAGTAGGTGTCAGGGGTCTCTAAGTCTCTCGATGGGTGTCTGCACCTCGGTCTTCAGCGTAGGGGATCCGGTACTCCAGGTATTGGTATGGTATAGCTTTGGTAGGCCCTGTTGTCCTCTCACTTAGAGGGGGACAGATCTGCCCCTTTGGAGCGGATATACCTCTTCTTGCTTAGGTGCTGCATTGTAGTCGCTGGGGAGCAGCAGATTGGTAAACATATCTTGGTTCTGTGCAGTTCGGTGCCTGCAGGCTTTAGCGGAGTGCTATGAACCCCAATATAATTAAGGCAACACGTCAATGGGTACAGGCTTGTGCCCTGTCTTGTATATTGTGTGTTATTCATGTTTTACATTGACTGAAAAGTAAATACCTAGACCTCCGCCCGGCTGGGCATGTCGTTTTCAAATATAGCAACAACTTTGTCTATATTTATTGATTAAGCATTATTATCTGTAAGGGACCACTGTTGCCTTAATAATATTAACTCCCAAGGTCCCTTGCTGACTTCTTTGGGTTCCCTTGTTGTTTTCAAAATGTACCCCAATATAGGCCTACATAGCAAAATGACCTTTCACCTACATTTGTCCTCCCTTGCTCTGCATAAAAGCTCTAACATTGAACTTTTACCCAGTTATGTGCTGAATAAATGTCGATCAGGTTCCTTGACAATACCCTCATTTATTATGCATGAGGATTCTTAGTAAAATCCCCTGCACATGACGTACATTTTGTTTTTTTTTAAATATCTTTATTAAAAATTTTTAAATACCAATTTTCCTTCCAAGCCCTGACCATCCCTCCACCCTCCACCCTCCACCACACAGTGAAATTACAAACAATCAAAGAAAAGACAGGGATCCATTGGCAAATAAATCTGTGACACAGTTAAAAACCTAATCTAAAAAGAAGGATAAATACATCCACTTTAAAATAATTGCAATTCAGTTGGCTGGTAAAATCAACTATTCTGCTCAGTTATGTCCACCGGTGTGTGAGTAGTATGCGACCCCATCCGGAATTGTAATATTATAGCTCCCTCGAGCTGCTGGCTGACAAGCCTGGGACCCCGCACCTGCGCGCCAGTGTGGTACTTAACCTGAAAATATTTGGCAGCCACTGGCAACCCCAGAAGATGGCCTAATCCCTGCTGATGAGGGGTAAATACCCCGAAACACGTGTACAGGGATGGAGAAGACAGCGAAGATAGCAGGGAATCGGAAGACGACGCATCGCGGAACACGAACTACACTTACCACAGTCCTTAGGGGCGATCCCGCCGGTGTGCGAGTAGTGTGCGACCCCATCCGGAATTGTAATATTATAGCTCCCTCGAGCTGCTGGCTGACGAGCCTGGGACCCCGCACCTGCGCGCCAGTGTGGTACTTAACCTGGAAATTTTTGGCAGCCACCGGCAACCCCAGAAGATGGCCTAATCCCTGCTGATGAGGGGTAAATACCCCGAAACACGTGTACAGGGATGGCGAAGACAGCGAAGATAGCAGGGAATCTAAAGACGACGCATCGCGGAACACGAACTACACTTACCACAGTCCTTAGGGGCGATCCCGCCGGTGTGTGAGTAGTGTGCGACCTCATCCGGAATTGTAATATTATAGCTCCCTCGAGCTGCTGGCTGACGAGCCTGGGACCCCGCACCTGCGCGCCAGTGTGGTACTTAACCTGAAAATTTTTGGCAGCCACCGGCAACCCCAGAAGATGGCCTAATCCCTGCTGATGAGGGGTAAATACCCCGAAACACGTGTACAGGGATGGCGAAGACAGCGAAGATAGCAGGGAATCGAAAGACGACGCATCGCAGAACACGAACTACACTTACCACAGTCCTTAGGGGCGATCCCGCCGGTGTGTAAGTAGTGTGCGACCCCATCCGGAATTGTAATATTATAGCTCCCTCGAGCTGCTGGCTGACGAGCCTGGGACCCCGCACCTGCGCGCCAGTGTGGTACTTAACCTGGAAATTTTTGGCAGCCACCGGCAACCCCAGAAGATGGCCTAATCCCTGCTGATGAGGGGTAAATACCCCGAAACACGTGTACAGGGATGGCGAAGACAGCGAAGATAGCAGGGAATCGAAAGACGGCGCATCGCGGAACACGAACTACACTTACTACAGTCCTTAGGGGCGATCCCGCCGGTGTGTGAGTAGTGTGCGACCCCATCCGGAATTGTTATGTCCATATAGTGTATGTGCAATTTATCCATTCTTCTGTTTTGCCCAGCTAGACGAGTACTTTCATATTTTGTAAGCCTTTTTCCTTTGCCCAAATAACTTTCGGAGCATATATAGATTTTTCAAGATTATAGACTGATAGCGGCCGGGCCAACCATTGCTGAAAAGAGGGGGGGGCAGGGGTCTGAATATAGCCATGCTGAGGAAATGATTAGCCTAAATATGGCCATTGACATGCTCAACTGCACCCCTCCCTCATCAGTATTACTGTCCTCTTGTATTCCCAATAGAATTAAAGTTGTGGTCATAACTACTTTCAGGTACAGCTTATTTCTAAAAACTCCCCAATTTGGTTAATGACCATTGACACATCAATCAATCAATCAATCATAACATTTGTATAGCGCGCTACTCACCCGGAAGGGTCTCAAGGCGGTTGGGGAAAGGGGGCCGCTACTGCTCGAACAGCCAGGTCTTGAGTTGTCTCCTGAAGGCGAGGTGGTCCTGAGTCAGTCGAAGGTGGGTGGGGAGGGAGTTCCATGTCTTGGCCGCCAGGTAGGAGAAGGATCTGCCTCCGGCGGTGGCTCTTCGGATGCGTGGTACGGCGGCGAGGGCGAGGCTAGCGGATTGTAGCTGGCGGGTGGGCGTGTGGAAGGTCAGGCGGTCGTTGAGGTACTTGGGGCCCAGGTTGTGGAGAGATTTGTGTGCGTGGGTGAGGAGCCTGAACGTGATCCTCTTGTTGACGGGGAGCCAGTGCAGGTTCCTCAGGTGGCCGGAGATGTGGCTGCGTCGAGGGATGTCCAGGATGAGTCGGGAGGAGGCGTTCTGGATGCGTTGTAGTCTTTTCTGTAGCTTGGCTGTGGTTCCGGCGTAGAGGGTGTTTCCGTAGTCCAGCCGGCTGGTGACGAGGGCCTGGGTGACCGTCTTCCTGGTTTCGATCGGGATCCAACGGAAGATCTTGCGGAGCATCCGGAGGGTGTGAAAGCATGAAGAGGAGACGGCGTTGACTTGTCTGGTCATCGAGAGGGAGGAGTCCAGG
The DNA here is from genome assembly GCF_964261635.1 of Lissotriton helveticus. Taxonomy (NCBI): domain Eukaryota; kingdom Metazoa; phylum Chordata; class Amphibia; order Caudata; family Salamandridae; genus Lissotriton; species Lissotriton helveticus. The sequence continues at coordinate 318,397,267 of NC_136061.1, forward strand.
ATGAAGCCCAGGTTGCGTGCATGGTCTGTCGGCTTGGGGGCGGTGCCCAGGGCTGGGGGCCACCAGGAGATGTCCCAGGCGGTGGGTGATGGCCCAAGGATGAGGACTTCCGTCTCGTCTGAGTTCAGTTTCAAGCGGCTGTTCTTCATCCACTTGGCGACGTCTTTCATTCCTTCGTGGAGGTTGGTTCTGGCGGTGTCGGGGTCTCTGGTGAGGGAGAGGATCAGCTGGGTGTCGTCGGCGTAGGAGATGATGTTGAGGTTGTGTTGGCGTGCGATGGCTGCGAGAGGTCTCATGTAGACGTTGAAGAGGGTGGGGCTGAGTGATGATCCTTGCGGGACGCCGCAGATGACTTCGGTGGCCTCGGAACGAAACGGGGGGAGGCGGACTCTCTGTGTTCTTCCAGCGAGGAACGAGATGATCCACTTCAGTGCCTTCTCTTGGATGCCGGTGTTGCTGAGGCGTTGGATTAGGGTGCGGTGGCAGACAGTGTTGAACGCGGCGGAGAGGTCCAGGAGGATGAGTGCCGCTGTTTCCCCGTTGTCGAGAAGGGGTCGGATGTCGTCGGTGGCTGCGATGAGGGCGGTCTCGGTGCTGTGGTTGGCTCTGAAACCGGACTGCGAGGGGTGAGGGGTCCATTCGTCTCGAGGAAGGCGGCAAGCTGCCTGTTGGCGATCTTCTCGATGACTTTGGCAGGAAAAGGGAGGAGCGAGATGGGGTGGAAGTTCTTGAGGTCGGTGGGGTCCGCTGTTGGTTTCTTCAGTAGGGCGCTGAGCTCGGCATGCTTCCAGCTCTCCGGGAAGGTGGCGGTGTCGAAGGAGGTGTTAATGACGTCTCGGAGTTGGGGTGCGATGGTGGAGTCGGCCTTGTTGAAGACGTGGTGGGGGCAGGGGTCGGTCGGAGATCCGGAGTGGATGGTGTTCATCGTGCGGGCTGTGTCTTCGGTGGTCACTGCGGTCCAGGTGCGGAGGGTGGCAGTGGGGTTCGTTGGTCCGACGGTTGGGTGCGAGGATGGTGTGCCGAAGCTGTTGTGGATGTCGGCAATCTTGCAGTGGAAGAACGAGGCGAGGGAGTCGCAGAGGTCTTGTGAAGGGGTGATGTCGTTGTTGCCGGTGCTGGGGTTGGAGGACTCCTTGACGATGCTGAAGAGTTCCTTGCTGTCGTGGGTGTTGTTGTCCAGTCGATCCTTCAGTGATTTCTTCTTGGTGGTGCAGATGAGCTGGTGGTGCTTGCGGGTCGCGTGTTTGAGGGCGGTCATGGTGTCAGTGGTCCGGTCGAGGAGCCAGGCTTTCTCGAGGGTGCGGCAGGTCTTCTTGGAGTCCTTGAGTTCGTCGGTGAACCAGGGGGCCTTCTTGCTTCTGGGTTTGGTGGGAGGGTTCTTCAGTGGTGCAAGGTCGTCGTTGCAGGCGGTCAGCCACTGCGTGAAGTTGCGGGCTGCTTCGTTGGGGTCCGGTGTGCTGGTGGGTGGGTTCTGGCTGAGGGAGGCGGTGAGTTGGTCGGTTGTGATCTTGCTCCAGCTTCTGTGAGGAACCTGTTGCGGGTGGTGGTGGGTAGTGGTTTTTCTGAAGCTGAAGTGGACGCAGCTGTGGTCTGTCCAGTGAAGTCCGGTGGAGTGGCTGAAGGTGATGTGCTTGCTGGATGAGAAGACGGGGTCAAGCGTGTGGCCGGCGTAGTGGGTGGGGGTGTTGACCAGTTGCTTGAGTCCGAGGTTGGCGAGGTTGTCCAGCAGGGTGACGGTGTTGCGGTCCTTGTTGTTCTCCAGGTGGAAGTTGAGGTCCCCTAGGAGGATGTAGTCGGCGGAGGGGAGGGCGTGTGGGCTGATGAAGTCCTTGATGTCTTCGCTGAATTGTGTGCGTGGTCCCGGGGGTCTGTAGATGAGGGTGCCTCTGAGGGTCGTCTTTGGGTCGGTGTGAATCTGGAAGTGGAGGTGTTCGGCGGCGGTGAAGGTGTCGTCGGCGTCGGTCGTGAAGTGGATGGTGTTCTTGTGGACGATGGCGATGCCTCCTCCGGTCTGGTTGATGCGGTCCTTCCTGATGATCTTGTATTCATCCGGGATGGCGATGGCGATGTCGGGGGCTGAGGAGGCGTTCATCCATGTTGCAGTGAGGAAGGCGACGTCTGGAGATGTTGTGTCGAGCAGGTTCCAGAGTTCGACGGCGTGTCTGTGGATGGAGCGGGTGTTGAGCAGGATGCACTTGAGGTCGCTGCTGGGGTTTGGCTTGGCGGGCGCGGTGCATGTTCGGAGGCAGGTGAACTGGCAGGTTGTGCAGGTGAAGGGTCAGTGGAAGCGTTTCGGGGTGGCACGGCAGCAGGCTGGGTTCCGGCCGGCATTGAGTGCAATGAGGGTGGCGGCGTCGTAGGTCTGTCGGGTCGCCTTGCGTCGGTGGGGGCCAGGGGTCCTGGCACTGGGCGCGGTCCAGGCGCGGACGGGCGCAGACGGGCTTGCCTTTGGCGCGCCTTCAGCGCACAATCGGCGCGTCCGCGCGGTCGCCATTTATGGCAAAGTGGGAGGGAGGAGCAGCTGGGAGCGGGGAGGGCACAAACGGAAAGGGGGCGTGGCCGCTTGGACGGCGGCGGGATGCGGGGCGGGCAGGCACAGGGGAACTGACTAACAATAACAAAGCAGATACAACAGCGTGCAAAGGGGACAACAGTGAACTAAAGTCAAAAGGCAAATCTAAACAAAAAGGAAACAGAATGAAAATTAACACACACGCAAAATACGGCGGAGGGGCAGCGAGGCAGGCACAGCGAGGCTGCGGGCAGCAGCGAGGCGGGGGGGCACACACACAGCTGGTGGCCGTGCGGCGCGGGGGAGTCCTGAGAGCAGGTCACACTCACCTGCGCCGCGCGGTCGCCATTTATGGCCAAGTGGGAGGGAGGGAGGAGCAGCTGGGAGGCGGGAGCGGGGAGGGCACAAATGGGCACAAACAGAGAAGTGCATGTTGCAAACATGTGTACTATATTTGCCTTGTAGAGACCACTTTGTGGACACTTCGTCCCCTTCCCTTTCTCCCACTTTTCAGTTCGGTCTGGTGTATAATATAAAAGGAAACACGTTTCATAAAACTGGACCTGTAATTTAGCATACATCAGAGCATATTTTGCCATTGAGAAGGAAAGATGAACACACTATCGGTAATATCCTACGTGGTTTGCCACTTTCCTGAATATTTCTCCATATCGTCCTTCATTAAATTATTTAAGAAGTAATATATAGTCCCTATACTTGGGGGTGCTCCATTTGTTAATTTTTCCCTGGCCTACGCCCCTTCTTGTGCAAAAAATCGCTAATTTTGAGAAATGTAGAAAACTCTCTATGGGTGAGGTTGAACTCTGTCATAAGTTCATCATAGGAGACAAAGCTTGATGCTGAATAAAAACACCTAATTTTATCAATCCCACCCCTCCTCAAATTAGTCATACATGAGTCGGAGAAAATCGCTGGCAAATTTCCATTACCCTGAAGTGGAGTATAGAAATTAAGCTTACCTAATCCAAATAGATGACGAATAGGAACCCATATTTTGTAAGCGGTCAGCGAGAGTCTTAAATCTGACCCTTTTATAGTACCCTAGCTCTAACTGGTGCCATAGCCTGCACATGACGTACATAACAGGATTAACATACTCTGTATAAAAGTCATGGTCATCTTCATCCTAGGGCGAAATAACTACTTTGCATACTTGCAGGTATTGATTTAGGCTCATTTACATAACCGTACTCACAACACATTGAATGGGTAAGGAACACAAAGGCTATCTTCATGGTATAAAAGAGCCATATCTACAATAGATAGCTTCCATGCTGACACAAGACGCTGGGGTCCCGGCCTGCCAAAGCTATAACACGCAGCGGTCTGACATCGCTTGTTGGGTATCCAACTCGAGACCAAGATGGGGTCCTTCATTCTCTCCCATCAGGTAATGGGATTGGCTCTTTGCTAGGGGATTCTTGGGTTTACACCTACATACATGCTTGGTACACTTAGGTAGGATTGCATCGTAGGGGTACACTTGATAACTGTCATGTATAAATACCTGCATATATTCACTGTTTTAGCACAATGGTATAATTCTACTTTTTATTTACTCTGTTCTACTTGCTCTGTCCAAGGCTAGGCAATCACACATGATCTCACAATTCATTTCTAATTCAGGATTAATCCAGGTGATTATCTATTTAAGTAAGGGGGCCATTCCGATCAAGTCTGACAGAAAACCAATGGCAATTTCTTGGTGGACAATACAGGAGGGTATTTGACTGTGGAAATTATAGCAGGCTTCTCAAAAATCTATTTTCCACTATTTGAAGGTCTTGCACTTCCTTATATCCCCAGATTTCAGAGCTGTAATTTGAAATAGCGATACATTTTGCTCTGTATATGTTTAGCATTGCTTGCACTGGTTTCGCCCCTAACCTACAAGCAAAATGAAAATGAAAATGTAGTTACCTAAGATATTTTGCTTCCTTCACAATAATGCATTTTGGGTTTCCTAGGTTTAGAGCCCATAATCATTGTGTGAGATTTAGAGAAATTTGCATTTAAATCCAGCGATCTCATAAAGTCTGCAAAAAAGCGTATGACACACGGTAGGCCAACCGCTGTACGACTAATAAGGCAGCATTGTCAGCGTATAGGAGCGCTGGTATCAGCCTTCCCCCACACATGGAATATCTTTGCTGGCTCCACTCAAAACTGAATCTAAATTGTTAATATAAAGGGAGAACAATAGGGGGGCTAAAATGCATCCCTGTCTAACTCCTCTGATAATGCGTATGCCCTGCATGTGATTACCCCTTTGGTCAAATCTTACTGTGGCCATAAGGTCCCTGTGCAGATCGGATACAAAAATTAGGATGTTCTTAACCATGCCCAGTTAGAGTAATAAAACCCATAGTTTGGATCTGTTCACTCAGTCAAAGGCCGAGGACAGATCCATAAAGGCCAGGTATAGTGTCCCTTTCTTGGCAATGGTGTATTTCCCTGCTAACAGATGCAGGTGAAGGCACTGGTCCATGTTACTCCTACCTTTCCTGAATCTGTATTTGAGGTTTGAAGGTACATTGCACTCATTAAGCCAGTCTGTCAGTTTGCTAAGGATCACTCTTCCTAACACTTTAACCGCTGAATCGATCAGCAATATTGGCCTATAGCATTGTGTGTCACCTCTCTGCCCTTTTTTAAAAACTAGAACAATAATTGACTTGGACCAGGATCTCGGCAGACCATACCGACGTGCCATATTAAAAACATGTGCTAGTATTTTCGACCATAATATCACGTCCAGCTTAAAAAGGTCAGCTGAAACACCATCTGGTCCAGAAGCTTTGTTGCTTGTCATTTGAGTAATAGCCACAGCTACTTCCTTTTCAGTGAAAGCCGGACTATAAGTCTCGACCGTGGGTGGAATGGAATGGAATGGAATGGAATGGAATTGGATTTATAGAGCGCATGGCTGCCCTTGAGCGTCCCAGGGTGGTGTGCCTGATCCACCTGGTCACCATATATATGTTTAAAATAGTAGAGCCACTGCTCCTCCGGTATGTTAAATTCCACTATATGGCCTTGATTAGCACTAATACACTATCCAATCACAGGAGGTGTTCTTTTTATTCCAATTGAAGATCATCCACATCTGAGACTTGGGTTTCCAGATGATCGAGTCTCGTATTGTGCTTGTTTACCTGCTTTTTGACATTATCAAGGCGGGAAGTGAGCAAGTCTAACTTGGAGTCTATTGTTTTTAGGCCCGCCTTTAGTCCATAAGTATCTCCTGGAGAGCTGTATCCTGCACGCCGGCCTCCTCCATCTGTGTTGAGTCGGCATCTGGATCCGAGGTGTTGTTTACTTGACGACTAGAGAGTCTTTTCTCATAGGTCAATTTTGTGTGCTTCCCATTGTGTTTGCCAATTTTGTGGCGGTTTGTGGGTAAGTAGTCGACGATGGCTTGATAAGTAGGTATAGTTACTATGGCTTGCTAGGCGTCTGCGAGTGAACAGCCAATTTTCTTGCCACAGGACGCTTCCAAGATGTTTAAAAAATGCCACCACGTATGGCCCTGGGCCCGGCCACACGCCAGGCCCAGCCACACCAGAGAGGTACGAGGAGGCCTCAGCTCCAGACAGGCACCCCCAGGAGACCAGCAAGGCCACACTGGCTGTGGGAGATCAAAGTCCAAACACTGTGGTGGTTGTCAGGTTGATCAGGTGCGATGCACCGTGCTGTTACATGCGGTAGAAGAATAGGTGTGTATTGCTCAAGTCTGCACTGTGTTTGCCTGGCCCAACGGTAGAGTAATATGCAAGTCACTGCCTTCTGTGATGCTCCACCGGGGCTAATATCATTTGTTATTGTTCTATCTCTCTATGATGCGGCAGGAGCTCACGTTGTTCATGAGTTGGGAAGGACCAGACACGTGAGTGCCCTTATGACCGATAGGCCTCAAATTCTAAGCTGAGAAATCTGCAGGCCCCCACTCTGTGGCCCAATGTTCAGTGTAGACCCCATGGGCAAACAACTTTGAGGGCCAACCGTCTTGGCCCTCCGCTGCGGTGCTCTTGCACCACTAACCAGGATCCTAGACAGCACCCCACAGAGCCGGCCAGTCACGTCGTTGTCACACACACGACTGGAGGGGACCAGATAAAAGGCGAATTACCACAGCTGGCCCGACAACTCCCAGCCATGAGCATGGACGCCTCCTCCATTGCTCCTTACATTTCGAGCTCCGCCCATGCTGCAGACACCAGCCGCCCCGGCCGGCCCCGCACAGCTGTAGCCCCCTCCTCCTCACCTGCTTCAGTTGGGGGCCTACCCGAAGCCACAACCTGGTAGGACCTCCGTGCAGGTGCTGTCTACCCCTGCCACGGATCTGCAACTTAGCGAGCCCCTACCGGCACAGCCCGCAGGTGAGCAGCTGCAGTCCCAACACTTGCCTCAAGCCTAACACTGAATCCTCCACTCCCACAGACAGGCGGATGGGGCAGCCAACCCAAGACACCGCAAACATGGGCCAGCGGGCTACCCCGTATCACTCTATTTCTGGTACTCTTGTGGGAGCTCCAAAATTGCCAGGATTGTTATATTTCTAACTTGGCCGGAAGAGCCCTCTCACTCAGCGGTCATTTTGCTGCTCAGCAAGACGACCCCACCTCCCCCCACTTATGCTGCTCTAGTTAACAAATCAATCTTTTTTGTTATACCACTTATAGTCACTATTTCCTTAACCCTTTCCATGTTTTCTGCAAAGAAGCCCAATATGGTTGAATTTTTTCATGCCCCCACGGATCCACCGCAACGCTCTGCACCCCCCCGCGTAACTGCTCAGCAAGATTTGTGGATTTACATGGGGTGCAGAGCTGGGCCCTGTGACGACTCAGCAGATCTTGTGAGTGAACAAAAAAATAAATGTTGGGCATTTTGCTGCACAATAAACATGCTTTCACCTCATTAATCAAACAGAAAAATCTTACGCAGTGTAAAATGAATCTCGAAACCTCCTAGTACACGAGTGTGCCTTGAAATGTGAAATCCAAAAAGTAATCTCCAATGTCTTTCGACTAAGGAATGGTTTATTTTGAACCAATCTTCAAAATGTTAAATCAAATGCTGCATGAATTCAAAACAAATCACTGCATTGCTGCAATTCAAGGGAGGTATGTGTTTACACGTCATTCATAACTGCATCCCCTATGCATTTCGAGCGATGCTCTTCATCAGGGGGAATGTCGCATAGCAAGAACAGCGTGCATAGTCGGTCAAACGTGCTCTCCAGTGATCCGCAAAGCGTGGGTGTGTCATGTTTCACCTCATTTATAACATACACAAGGGGTCAGGAAAGCTTTCACTTAGCCCCTTCAATATGGTTGCAAGCAGCTTTTTAGCCCCAGGGACTATTTCCCGTGATATAAAATGGCGACACAACTTTTCTGTCAAGTTGAGGCCACCCAATCAGGACTTTGCTGTGGCATGTGGAACCGTGGACTCACTGTACGTAGATACGTGAAGGGTCTGTGCCTCTAGATATACAAATCTGGTTTTCTTTTAATATCTCTATAACTACTGAACAGATTTAAAACAAATCACAAAAGGGCTGTTTCTGGACCGGGAGCTAGCATTCTGCCAAATTTTATGTAATTCCGTTCAGCGGTTCGAGCTGTAGTTTTGTTTGAAATCTCCATGGGAAACGCACTTTATTTCTTTAATATAAGTATTTCATTGACAAAAGCAATGGTTAAAATGACATTATATGAGCCGCTTGAAGGCGTTAGACACTGTGGGACCTTGTTTGCTGCTGACTGCCTGCCATACCGGCCATACCGGGGAGAAAGAAGACTTGGGGCTTGCTCTTGGCGGTACTCCGGGACTGCGAGGACCAGGCTGCCTAGCGTCCCTAACACCGGACGCACCTGGGCCCTCTTCCCGCCTCCCAGGACTTCAAAGCGCCTTGCAGCCCCCGCTCTGCGGGAGCCGCTTGAAGGCGTTAGACACTGTGGGACCTTGTTTGCTGCTGACTGCCTGCCATACGGGCCATACCGGGGAGAAGGAAGACTTGGGGCTTGCTCTTGGCGGTACTCCGGGACTGCGAGGACCAGGCTGCCTAGCGTCCCTAACACCGGACGCACCTGGGCCCTCTTCCTGCCCCGCCTCCCAGGACTTCAAAGCGCCTCGCGGCCCCCGCTCCGCGGGAGCCGCTTGAAGGCGTTAGACACTGTGGGACCTTGTTTGCTGCTGACTGCCTGTCATACCGGCCATACCGGGGAGAAGGAAGACTTGGGGCTTGCTCTTGGCGGTACTCCGGGACTGCGAGGACCAGGCTGCCTAGCGTCCCTAACACTGGACGCACCTGGGCCCTCTTCCCACCCCGCCTCCCAGGACTTCAAAGCGCCTCGCGGCCCCCGCTCCGCGGGAGCCGCTTGAAGGCATTAGACACTGTGGGACCGTGTTTGCTGCTGACTGCCTGCCATACCGGGGAGAAGGAAGACTTGGGGCTTGCTCTTGGCGGTACTCCGGGACTGCGAGGACCAGGCTGCCTAGCGTCCCTAACACCGGATGCACCTGGGCCCTCTTCCCGCCCCGCCTCCCAGGACTTCAAAGCGCCTCGCAGCCCCCGCTCCGCGGGAGCCGCTTGAAGGCGTTAGACACTGTGGGACCTTGTTTGCTGCTGACTGCCTGCCATACGGGCCATACCGGGGAGAAGGAAGACTTGGGGCTTGCTCTTGGCGGTACACCGGGACTGCGAGGACCAGGCTGCCTAGCGTCCCTAACACCGGACGCACCTGGGCCCTCTTCCCGCCCCGCCTCCCAGGACTTCAAAGCGCCTCGCGGCCCCCGCTCCGCGGGAGCCGCTTGAAGGCGTTAGACACTGTAGGACCTTGTTTGCTGCTGACTGCCTGCCATACCGGCCATACCGGGGAGAAGGAAGACTTGGGGCTTGCTCTTGGCGGTACTCCGGGACTGCGAGGACCAGGCTGCCTAGCGTCCCTAACACCGGACGCACCTGGGCCCTCTTCCCGCCCCGCCTCCCACGACTTCAAAGCGCCTCGCGGCCCCCGCTCCGCGGGAGCCGCTTGAAGGCGTTAGACACTGTGGGACCTTGTTTGCTGCTGACTGCCTGCCATACCGGCCATACCGGGGAGAAGGAAGACTTGGGGCTTGCTCTTGGCGGTACTCCGGGACTGCGAGGACCAGGCTGCCTAGCGTCCCTAACACCGGAGGCACCTGGGCCCTCTTCCCGCCCCGCCTCCCAGGACTTCAAAGCGCCTCGCGGCCCCCGCTCCGCGGGAGCCGCTTGAAGGCGTTAGACACTGTGGGACCTTGTTTGCTGCTGACTGCCTGCCATACCGGCCATACCGGGGAGAAGGAAGGCTTGGGGCTTGCTCTTGGCGGTACTCCGGGACTGCGAGGACCAGGCTGCCTAGCGTCCCTAACACCGGACGCACCTGGGCCCTCTTCCCGCCCCGCCTCCCAGGACTTCAAAGCGCCTCGCGGCCCCCGCTCCGCGGGAGCCGCTTGAAGGTGTTAGACACTGTGGGACCTTGTTTGCTGCTGACTGCCTGCCATACCGGCCATACCGGGGAGAAGGAAGACTTGGGGCTTGCTCTTGGCGGTACTCCGGGACTGCGAGGACCAGGCTGCCTAGCGTCCCTAACACCGGGCACACCTGGGCCCTCTTCCCGCCACGCCTCCCTATTTAGGACTTCCCACAACCGCGCACGTGGGACGCGCGCGGGCGGCCGTCGGGCTAAGCCCGGGACAAGGGCGGGACCGTTTTGTGGCCGTTCGGGGGCCGAAGGAGGCCGGGCTGGGCCAGCCGTCCAACATTTATTTTTCTGTGCAACCATTCTTATTTCAATCCATAAGTAAGTTTGTTGTTTGTGCATATTTAAATTTGATTCCAATACATTGACGCCGCTACATTTAATGGCTGCCATGCATGGAAAAAGAGCGTCACCTGACTCTGGGGGAAACATCAAGGGGACTTTGGACAAGTACTTCAGAAAGCCCGCTGGTGATACAGACAGGGAGTGTGATCTGGCGGAACGAAGGGCAGAGCGCCGACGCTCCATTGAATCCATTAAAAACAGACCCACCAGGGGCGTATCACCAGAGAACAGCCAAGTGCAAGCGGGAGAGGGTTTGCCACAAGCAAATGAAGACTCGCAATTATCGCAGGGATATCCCATGCTCCTGCGAGAAACGATCCCTTCATTATTAGTTATTAGTGGTATAGAAGGAAGTAACACTATGGGTATTAGTGACATTACCACTTCAATTGAAACTATACCTACTAATACACGAATACCACCACCTGGGAAAAAGAAATTTGGGAAACAGGGGGTTGGCAAAATTGTTGGACCCCACCAAATAAGAGACAGAGGAAGGGAGGGGCTCAGCAAAGAGCCAAAATCAGTCACACTGATTTCGGAAAGGGTAGAATAGTTACAGTTGCTCCTGTACCCATAAGTAATGTAATCCTACCCTCTGACCTGGCCCAGGTTGCCCCACATGAAATACCATCCTCCCCAAATATTTCTATAGCGACTGCAGTTGGTCCAAACTTAATACCTAGCAGTATCTCTCCCCCTACTGATAATTTGTCAACACTCTCCCTCGAAAATATTGAACACCTACTTAGGGCATTCACATCCCCCATATTAGAGAGGTTGAAGAGGTTAGAGGATCGATTGGGGGTTATAGAAACGGCGATCACTAATAAAACAGGACAGTTGATAGTACCTGCAAAGCAAGTTTTAACGCCTAAAGCTGTAGTTCCTACACCTACAGTCCTTACACAAAAGGCTTCAAATCCTCCAAGTAATCTTGCGAGCAGTACTGTCCAGGGGTTAATTCCATCTAAGGCAGTTCATCAGCCCACCCAAATTAGCAAGAAGGACACCAATAAAGGGGTCAGCACAGTGGTTGCTAGAAATAATCAGGAGGTAGGGGGGAGAGTATACCCAGGTAAAGTAGGAAACCAGAGGGTCCGCCATGTTGAACTACCACCAGAGGCAGTCCCCTACGTGGTGGTACTTACGGGGGTCCCCAGGTTGGCAGACAATAAGAGGGAAGGGTTCAGCCAATTAAAAAATAAAACCATACATTGGCTCGGGCAACATAGACCGCTCCCATGTTTCATCAACAATGAGATTATTCATGTAAGGCGACGCCCCTGGTTGGGGAGTAGAGTAAAGGATATAGAGGGGGATCTAATAATTATAAATTTCAGAGATCCAGGGGCAGTGACACACATCCTTAATTGGATGCCAAGGACCACTGGTTCACTTATTGTCCCCTGTGATTTAACCTACTTCTATCCTAGATCCCAGGTGTCTGCAATAACATCCGTTGGGGTACCTTTTGGCCCTTTTAATAACCCTCCCGGAATGCTTAATAATCAATATATGTGGCAGGATCAAAACCCCAAAATGTCAAAAATTACATCTGGATGGAATATTGTACCACATAGGGAGAATAGGAATAACTTTAGAGTCATGGACCAATCACAAAGTGTAGGTGGAATGAATCACTTGTTGCCTTTCACCCCTTTTGAAACTTCGAACAGGTTCGAAGCGTTCTCTGGGCTAGATGATTGTGAATGACGGTCGGGGCCCCCTGTTAATAGGTCTGAATCGAGGCGAGTGTCTAGTACCAGACCGATCTCCCCAATTGCCTCTATTTCCGGGCCTATGCAGGAGAATGACACAGCCTTATGTAAATTCCTTAGTTGGAATATAGCTGGCCTAAGAGCCAAAAAGGATGATCCGTTATGGATTAATTTTATCACCTCCTTTGAAGTCATAGCTTTACAAGAATCCTGGGAAACCTCATGTGATGTTTGGCTGGATGGTTTCGTTACCTTCTTTGTTCCAGCGATACCCAGCCAAGCTGGGAGAGCTAAAGGGGGCTTAATTTTTCTTTTTTCCCTCATTCTTGCGGGGTCTTTTAAACAGTTAGACTCAGGTTCCCCTAATCTTTTGATTGTAGAATGGATCGTTTCTCCGATCCATTGAATTTTATTACTTAATTTTTATAATTCCTGGGAGAGGGCAATGGATACTGATCACATTGCACACCTAGAGACATTTTTATATAATTTCAGTCTCAATAAGCACACTGTATTTGAGCTCATCGTGTTAGGTGATTTTAACACTCATTTATGCAATCTTCCCTGTCAGTTGGGCGAACATTTGGGACCAGCTGGAACATTTATACCCCATTTTGAACACACAAAAACTGGTGAGGCCTTGGAAGTTTTAATGGCCAGTTCTAACCTTTACGAACCCCTAAACACAGATGGGAGGGAAAGAGTCCCTACATATAAAGGATCTCCGCAAGGGTCTATAATCGACTATACATTTGCCACGCCGGTGATACAATCAAAGGTACTAACCTATAGAACAATTCAGTCACCGTATAGTGACCATAACCCTGTGGTAATGGAGACGAGTTGGGGGGACCTAAAACGAGTGGGGCCGGGCCACCAACAGGAGCAGGTAATACCTGTGCCCTCTGACCAAGGGAGAAGGCTCAAATGGGGCAAGGTGATTCCAGATGATTTTATGGCAATTTTATTGCCTAAAATTGAGGGAGAAATAGAGTTATGTTTGGATCAAGAAGCCTCTAACAGCTTAATTGTTCGAGCTTTTGAATCCATATGTGCCCAAGTTATGAAGGATCTGACTGTTATGCCCACCAAGAAAATTCCTAGTATGTCAAAATGGTTTGATGTTGATTGTTCACGGATACATACCCGTTTAATGCATGCACTAAAAGCCATACCAAGGGATAGGCTGCTTATTGCCAGCTTGAGGAGGGAATACAAAAAGACATTAAAGGGGAGAAAAGATGAAATCAAAAGCGAAGCGTGGGATAGACTTCTTTCTGTTGATGTCTTGCGTGATAGCAAAAAATTCTGGGAAATCATTAATCATCCTTTTTTTGCAGATGAATTAAATGTAGCCACCGACTGTGTTATCCCGGACGAGAAGTGGGTGGATCACTTTAAAGATGTCTACGGCGAGAAGAATGGTATAGCCCAGCCCCGCCAATTGATAGCACAGGCCTCCCCCCGATAGTCTTTTTAGAGGAGGAAGTTTTAAAGGCTATCTTGGAGACCTAAAAAAATAAGGTCCCGGGGGCTGATGGTGTACCTGCAGACCTTTACAGATACTCCCCGAAAACTTGGTCTCAGATATTAACTAAAGTCTTTAGGGCAGCAAATGATAAGGTGTTTCCAAATACCTGGGCAATCTCCATCATAGTGCCAATTTTTAAAAAAGGAAAACGCGATGACCCGGGGTGTTACAGACCCATTTCCCTTCTTGATTCGGCCATTAAGATCCTGGGCAGAGTTTTATTGGCTAAACTTAGGGAAAATTTGGAGGCCTGCGGAGGGCTATCAAACATACACTATGGGTTTAGGGAGAAACGAGGCACCCTGGACCAATGCTTGAATCTGCACCTTCTAATTGCCAAATATGTGGTGGCCGGGGAGGGTTCCCTTTACTTGGCCTTTATGGACCTCTCCTCGGCCTTCGATTTGGTAAATAGGTCCAAATTATGGTCAACCCTTCTTGAGATGGGGATAGACTCTTCCCTGGTTGCTTTTATAGCTTCTTTACACCAGGAGCTATTCGCCAAAGTAAGGGTCACAAATGAGGGGAGATGTACGGGGACTTTCAGGTCAGAGAAAGGGGTCCGCCAAGGGTGTATCCTGGCCCCCCTTCTGTTCACCATTTACATAAATGGGTTGGAAAAACAGCTGGAGGAAGGGGGTGCAGATGTGCCGCGTGTGGGAGGTCAGCCGATCCCGGCCCTCCTATACGCAGATGATGCGGTACTGATTGCCCGTACAGGCATCGGTCTGCAGACACTATTGGATTGTTTCGGCTCCTTTATGGAAAAACTTGACCTGAAAGTAAACGCGAAAAAATCCCATACTATGATAGTGGGCAAGCAGAGAGGGAAATTATGATCTAAAACCTTCAAATGTAAGGGGGAGGTGGTTTCCAGGGTCCCGGTTTTTCCCTATTTGGGGGTCCTTTTTGATGAAAGGGGGTCTTGGGCCCCACAGTTAAAGGCAAAGAGCTTAGCCTTGGCTCGTTCAACAACTGCCTTGTTGGGTTTTACCAAAAGGTTGGGGGCCAGACCAATGGAAGCACTTTTGAAGGTTTATAACACCAAGTGCATTCCCATTGCCACCTATGGGGCTGCCCTGTGGGGTTATGTTACTCAAGAAAAAATCCAAAGGGTAGAAAATAGGTTAATTAGAACATTGCTTTCAGTGCCAAAATCGACCCCTACATTCTCTATTCACGAGGAAGTAGGTCTGGGTTACATTACAGACAAGCTGAACCTGGCACCTCTTTTACTTTGGGCAAGGACATGGCTGAAACCAGAATTAACCTTAAACCATCTTATTCTGGAGGACGTCATGTCTTTGGACCATGCCATGAAAATACCTTGGTTGAAGTTTTTAAAAAATACATTTTCAGCTTTGGGTAGAGTGAAACTTTTCTTATCTCCTCGCAACATTAAGAGAGAGGACGTAAAGTGGATTAAAGTCCATTTTACAGACAGGGTCCGCCTTAGTAGAGAGGGGAGGGAAATGATGAAACCATCCATAAGAGCTCATGCTATGTTAACCACTACCCCAACCCTGGAACCATACTTGAACTTTGTTACAAGACCCCTTCACAGATTTTTATTAACAAGATTCAGGTTCAATTTGATCCAATTTTCTCTAGGTTATTACCCCTCATGGAATCATTCGAAAGATGCACCCCCTTGTGACTGTGATAATTTCTCTGAGCAGGATACCATGCATTTTATGATGTTTTGTGGGTTTTATACTGCTGCTAGGAAAAAACATCTATTACTTGTGCTGAGGGAGGCGGGTTTTATTCAAGTTAGACCTGCTTTAATTTACCTCCAGATGTTGGGCAATATTTACATTACTTTTAGTGTGGCCAGTTTCTTAGCAGAAGCTTTAGTATTAGACACAATGTAGTTTAGTAAATTTCGGGTTTATCCCGCTGTTGTATTATTTATGAAATGTGATTTTAATGCATATGTATTGTATGTGCTTTTTATGGTTTCTTTGAAAATCGAATAAAGCGTGCTTTGACTGACTGACTGACATTATAATTAGGTAAACATGCCAGAATAAACAACATAGTTTTAATAGTAGATGTAGCTGCATGTCCTGGGCTGGGTCATGGGGACCAGAGGCAATAAATGTGAGGTGGAGGATGGGGTCCCCAGAGTCATTGCATGGCTCAGGGAAGGGGGCGCACACACCCTCCCCCAACTTTAAAATGTATATATATTTTTTTATTAAAATAGATTACCCAATGGGGAGTTTAATGATACTGAGAAAAAAACATTCTGCTGGTCTTGCAGGAATGCAAAACATTTTTAAAAATCATTTTCACCATTGTAGGGTGGGGGTATCTCGCTAACCTGTCCCTTTGTGTCATTAAAAAAAAACCATTTTCAGGACAGGAGACTAAGTCCCCAAAGTCCTGTTCATGTTGCAGCCAGCCAGTCAGAGCATCCACTCAAAAAAATACCCCTCAGCAAATGAGTAGGCTTGAAATTTTGAATTTCAGTTGAACTCCCAATACATCTATGAATTATGAACCTTAATTACTCCAAAACTACTAACCGGACTTACATCATATCACAAAAAGTAAGCTTTCTGGGTAAAGATCTTGCTGTATTCCCAATGTGATGATTCAGCTATGTTGGCTGTAGCGCTGTCTAAATTTCCCTATGGAAATTACATGGGGAAAAACATTTTGGGATTCCGACTGCCCCTTCCTCTTTTTCTCGGCACCTTCTTCACAGATCTCCCCAAACTTGAAAGAAAACAAAGGTTAAAGTGATGTTATAATTGGCTGAAAATATCAGTTGAAAAACATTTTTTATTTTACAGTAGATATACCGGGGTTTGGGGTTCCCGGGACATGAAACGTGAGTTGAGCCCCAGAGAGTTGTGGTTTGCCCAGCGTCACTGTGTATTATATAAATATATATCTGTGACTGAGTTAGTCACACTATTGACGGAGCAATATAGGATTTGTAATGGCGAGGCAGCCACCTGCTTTTTAAAGCTGCATGCCAAAGTTTCATTAGCTGTGTAATCTGCCATTTTTTCCTCAATTGATCCTTCACATTGTGAAATATTGTTTGTTTTTCAGGCTAAGGCCAGAGCTTTTCTAAAGCTGAAGATAGCAAAGGACTTAAACAACAGGCCTGCTATATATCAGAACACAGTTCCAACCGGTATGTAACACATGCATTACAAGACCTTACAGAACCATCTGTAAATTGTGATACCTTTAATCAAGTGTCTGCCAGAAAAGCTTTCCTGTAAACTGTATTTCTCGTCTTGATCCCTTTAGTTCCTTCTTATGTTCCAGCACTGAAATCCACCTTTATTGATAATATTTACTGCTTCTATCCTTTCATCTCTTCACCTCCAACATGCAAATATTGTCACTCCCCTCTAGGGATTTGCTCTACCCCAAAAATAGATTCCTCACCTTCTGAATATCCACAAGTACTAGACTGGATCCAGAAACTTTCAACATAGCTCTTCTCCACTGGCAGGTGGCACTGGCTTCATCATGGTACTGCAAGAGGCACGGGTGCAATGTCACCAGAGCCATAAAATGCCATCTCAGCCCACCAACAGCAGTAGCTTTGCTATTTTTTCTAGCCCCTTTGAGGCATAGCCTAAATCGACATGGATGTACAGTGCCACAAACTAAGTTTTAAGCTTGTTAATATCAGTGGCCTATGACCATCCTTGAGAACTGGGAGATGGGCTGGAGCAGTGAGGAATCTGCAGGTAGCAAAGTATTCACCAGAAATAGTGAAATAACTTTTACTTCTGAAGGACACTACTACCTGCAGATTCCTTGGCTTCTGAATACATACCACAGCTGTTCCTCCTTCTAGGTGATGGGTCCGAAGGAGTGGCCGGACAAGGAAATCCTGTAACAGAATGAGTCCAAGTAGTGTTTTGCTGACTTGTTAAGATATAATAAAAAAGGTGGGTTTGGGGAACCCAATAAACCCTGGGATGCTTGGGTAATTAGTGTATCAACAGGTAAGAGTGCCTACAATGGATTCTTTCTTCTGCTTATTCTCATGGTTATTTTTAGAAATCATCTGCAGTAAACTCTGAGCAGTAGCTTATATTGAATTATTTCGAGAAATTACTAATTTTAACATAAACAGAGCTATGAAGAACTGTTAAGGAACAAAACACAGACCGGTGTATACTTCTTTAAACACAAATTTATGTTGAAAAAATATTTGAGAGGGTACACAAAATACTGCACATATAAACACACAGGGCCCGATTCACAGAACGAACTTAAGACAAAATCCTAAACTTACTACCATTTTCGTATTCACAGAAGGCACTTACTCATTTTGGTATTCACAGAAGACACTTACTCATTTTGGTATTCACAGACGTTAGGAGTCCTAACTTTAGGACTCCTAAATGCCATCTGTGAATACCAAAAGACCTAAAGTTAGGATTTTTCTCAGTTTAGGAGCAGTAAAGTTAGGACTCCTAACTTTAGGACTCCTAAATGCCTTCTGTGAATACCGAAAGTCTTAAAATTAGGAATTTTCTCAGTTTAGTAGTAGTAAAGTTGAGAAAAATCCTAATTTTAAGACTTTCGGTATTCACAGAAGGCGTTTAGGAGTTCTAAAGTAAGGACTCCTAACTTTACAACTACTAAACTGAGAAAAACCCTAATTTTAAGACTTTCGGTATTCACAGAAGGCATTTAGGAGTCCGAAAGTTAGTAGTCCTAACTTTACTACTACTAAATTGAGAAACATCTTAATTTTAAGACTTTCGGTATTTACAGCAGGCATTTAGGTGTTCTAAAGTAAGGAGTCCTAACTTTACTACTACTAAACTGAGAAAAACCCTAATTTTAAGACTTTCGGTATTCACAGAAGGCATTTAGGAGTCCGAAAGTTAGTAGTCCTAACTTTACTACTACTAAATTGAGGAAAATCTTAATTTTAAGACTTTCGGTATTCACAGCAGGCATTTAGGTGTTCTAAAGTAAGGAGTCCTAACTTTACTACTACTAAACTGAGAAAAACCCTAATTTTAAGACTTTCGGTATTCACAGAAGGCATTTAGGAGTCCAAAAGTAAGGAGTCCTAACTTTACTACTACTAAATTGAGAAAAATCCTAATTTTAAGACTTTCGGCATTCACAGAAGGCATTTAGGAGTCCTAAAGTTAGGAGTCCTAACTTTACTACTACTAAATTGAGAAAAATCCTAACTTTAAGACTTTCGGCATTCACAGAAGGCATTTAAGAGTCCTAAAGTTAGGACTCCTAACTTCTGTGAATACCAAAATGAGTAAGTGCCTTCTGTGAATACCAAAATGAGTAAGTGCCTTCTGTGAATACCGAAATGGTAGTAAGTTTAGGATTTTGTCTTAAGTTAGTTCTGTGAATCGGGCCCAATGTGACCGAGATTTATACGTTTTTTGTTACCGCTCTTATCTCATTGTCACTTTTGTGGTCACCCATTCCATACACTGTGTACATAAGGAAATTGTAACTAATAATACAGAAAACAATTCTTCTATTGAAAAGTCACTAAGAAAATTGGTGCAGTTGTCAAATTTTCGGTCTATGTGAAGCCATCTGCTAGACCATCTCAGGGCAGTAGTTTCATATGTTGAATGACCCCTATATAGACAAAATTATCAAATAAGTCGCACAACAATTAAAGATATAGACCTGTTTGTGTTTTGTTCCTTTACAGTCCTTCATAGATCTCTTTATGTTAACATAAGTAATACATTTTTCGAAATAATTCAATGTAAGCTAAGGCCCAGAGCTTTTTGCAGATGATTTCTAAAAAAAACATGAGAATAAGCAGAAGAAAGAATGAATTGTGAAGAGAAGGCCATGTTGACATGTCACAGATCTTAGCCACTAAGTTGAAAACCTAGCTTGGGTGCAATGTGCACAGACTTCTTAGGGTGGTTCATAATACATTTCAATGTACAAGATCCACCATGATAAGGTTTTATTCTGGACCACCTTGCTTTGTCTCCTACCTGCATATCTAAAAAAGAGAGCTGGTCGTCCGACCTAATCTTCATTTGCTCAATGTAATAACTGTCTGTTCTACGAGGATCCAGCCGATGTAGTCTCCCCTCAGTGGAATAGAGCAGAGGGAAAAAAGGATTATGTATTGACCCAGTTGGAAAGGGAGAATACAAAAAAGTGGTGGAAAGAATGCTAATATTAATAATCTCAGCCACTGGTAAATACTCGGGGTACATCTCAGTCCATCATTTTTTTACCCACCAAGCGACCTCAGATTAGACAGAAATATGCAAAGCAGCCTTGGTCCTGCTCCAATAGGAACAGTCCAGCCCAAACTACCAAGCCATATACTCTCTGAACTGGAAGGTAAGCAACTTAAGATCAGTTTCAGCCTATTGGGGTATTTTCAGTCGGCTGCAGCTGGGTACCAGTGGCACAATGAGCACGCATCCCACATCCGAGCATAACCACCGCACTTAAGATGCTATTATTAAGAACACAAAAAAAGTGATGGTTGGGGTGTTTAAGTTAATGTTAGCCACTGGTAAATACTTGGGCCGCATCCCAGTTGATGGTGAGGGTTATCCACCCAATATAGGAAATCCATTGTAATATTCAAGACTAATTTGTCTGGATAGAAGCATGTGATGGGAGGGTGTACACACAGCCATTCCAAGTCCATGCTGCATCTCGCTGAAGCAATGGCCACAGCAAAAGCGGCCATAAAAGCTAAAAACTTTTATTGTCAACTGTACAGGGATACAAACTGAGTCCCCAGAAGAAAAGTCCAAACTAAGTGCAGATCCCATTGGGGCCTCGCAAAAGATATTAATGAAACATTTATACAAGTCCCTTTGAAAGTCTGATGACAGTCAGATATTTAAAATAACAGAGCTTGGTTAGGAAGGCAGATAATCGCGGAAAAAGCAGCAATTTTGCCTTTGGCTGTGCCCACCGTACAATCCCATTGGGCTAGTGCAAGAGAGAAGCAAAGCATATCTGATAGAGGCACCTTCAGCAGTTCTGCATCATGCTCTGCACACCATGCAACAAAGTGATTCCACCTAACCGAATAGGCAGGTTTGGGGTAGGATCAACAAGGTGATAAAATAACAACATTCACCTCTGATGGACGAAGGAAGGAGCTCAGGTGTCCCTGCTCAATCACCATGAATGAAGGTGGGTGCTCTTGAGGTTGGGGTGCAGAACCTGCCTCTTGACTGAGAGAGGAAGTCCACTCTGACAGGCAGTTGGAGCAGTCTGCACAGAGAGAATCTCAAGAGGTCTTTATACCACACCCTTCTTGACCAGTCTGTGGCCATTGGAACAGCTTGGCCTGGTCCTAGCGCAGCATCCCCAAGAGTCACGGAATCAAAGCTATGCGGTCTAAAGGCCTGAAGTTTAACCCCTTCGATGCTGGCCTGTTTCCGCTGCTGTGCGGTAAGCAAACGAACAGGGCGGGCCGTGATGAACCCCAGCCGTCATCCGCACACGAGCACCGTGGATCGTGACGGCTGGGGTTCGTCACCAGCATGCAAGGGGTTAAAGCTAAACCTCAGCAGAAGCACATCCCCTTAAACTCTCTGTAACAGATACTGGAGGTTACAGAACTGTGGATAATACACATCATTGCGTGTGGCGAAGTGCTACACTGAAGGGGTACCCCAGTTTCTAAGAGATTGTGGACCCCCTGCAGGTGAGCATGCCACTCGCATGTAACAAGATTATGCCAACTCAAGCCCTCGTCTCTAGTGTTCAGAAAGCCTGCCAAATGGTTGGAAAGGAGTCATGTTCCATGTGAATGTGCCCAAGGCTAAAACCTCAGAGCGTCTCAGCAGAGAATAGGAGATACCACACCAGCCTGTAGACATACTGCATCACAGCGATATTGTCTGGACAGACCAGCCACGAAGGGGCTCAGGAAGGCTTTCAGGGCCATGTGAATTGCATGTAGTTCGAGCAGGTTGATGTGTATGACTTTATTCTCTGGAGACCAAAAGACCTGATCTCCTTTACCTTCAGAGGAGCACTGCACCCGAAGGAGGATGCATCTGTAACTACTGTAGCCACTGCAAGAAGTGGAGGGTAGCAGAACGACATCCCTTATGTAAGGTGCTCCTGCACCAGCCACCACCGGAAGTCTGCTTTAGTGTCCTGGGAGATCCTGATTGTGTCCAACTGCTCTCCACTATTCTGGAGCCTATGTTGATAAAGGCACCACTGGAGAACCCCCATCAACCAGCGTGTATAAGTGACTAATAGAAAGTAGTAAACCAGCAGACTGAGGAGGCGAAGACCTACTGGAATTGGAACATGAGCTCCACTCTAAAATTCATATCATATGCAGAATATTCTGTCTCCTCTGACAAGGAGAGAAAGATCCCAAAGTTGCATCCATTATTGCCCCTATGAACAGGCGGTGCTGAGAGGGCTATAAGTGAGACATGAACCAGTTGGTGGAACAATCCAAGTTGAGCGAGAGGGATGCTGTTGCTTGTAGGTGGCCTGACGCCAGCTACAGTGAGCCCTTCTTGATCAGGCAGTCATTCAGGTATGGAAACACTTAAATCCCTGACTGCCACAGATGTACCACAAATAGCCCCATCGCCTTCCTGGGGACTTGTAGTGCTAATGTCTTTCTAAATGGGAGGACTGCTTACTTGTATTGGGTAGAACCTACCATGAACAGCAAGTATCTACTATGTGACTATAGGATCAGTAGGTCGAAATATACATCCTGCAACTTGATGGATACCATTCAGTCTTCTGTTTCCAGCACCTGAGCCAGTGACAGCATTTTGAACTTTTCCTTGTGAAGGTAGAAGTCCAGGAGCCTAAGGATGAAGACCACCACTCTTCTTGGGACCCACAAAGTACTTAGAGTAGCACCATGGCTCAGTGTCTTGCTCTAGGGGCATCTACACTGCTCCTTTCTGTAACAGGGCTGCCACTTCCTGCTGCAAAATTCTAAGGTGAACCTTGTGTGACTGTTGGGACTGAAGGGAAGAAATTTGGGCATATGTCTCGGGAAGGGAAGAGCATACCATCTTTCATTATATGTAAGACCCAATGGTCTAATGTTATGGCCTTCAAGGCCTGGAGAACAGTTTTCACGCTCCCTCCAACTGACTGCAGATGACCTTATAAGGGGTAAAGGGGCTCTCCAGGCCAACTTGGTCTCCAAACAGGCAAGCCCCATCAAATCGCATGTCTATGGGACTCACCTGCACATCAGGTGGACTTTAGCTATGTGTGCCTCAAATGGATTCACTGTGTCCAGGCTTAACTTGATAACCTTCACCGAGGCATCCTGCCCATCCCTTACCATCTCAGCAAAATGGCCTTTCAGGTCATCTGGTAAACTCAGCAGCACTATACATGCCACAGTCCACAAACCGTGGTTAAACGGGGTGAGCAGATACATGGACCTTAAGGCCAATCTACTGGAAATGAAAAAAATGTTCCCAATAACCTACAATTTTTTGAAAACACACCTGGGTTTCGCTTGATGCAGAGTGAGGTCTGCACTCCAAGCTTTTTGCTGAGGAATGTGCTGAGAGGAAAACAGGATCCCATAGAGCTGCCCTATTCTGCCTATCAATGAATTGGTCGATGGGTGGAGCTGCAGTAGGCTTGTGCCAGGCCACATTAGTGGGATCAAGTGAGGCCTTGTTTAATTGCAGCATCAATTCCACCAAAGCTAGATGTAGGTGTAGTCAGTATGTTAAACCAGGCCTCCAATGTTGGTACAGGCAGTAACAATACTTCCACTGCCTTCCTTCTGACACCATGAAAGGAAGTCACCTCTGGTTGAGCTGGGCCTGCAGGACAGTCCAGCTCTGTGTTACGGGATGTGTACAGCCCACTATCATTCTGCAATGCTAGGAAACCCCCCAAGTGTCTGACGATAGGGGGGAAACAAATTGGCGGCCTCACTGTCTTTGTCAGCATCATGAGGTACCCATTCAGGCATCAGGATGTGATGTGAATCAGATCCAAATATGTCATTTAAAGTCTGCCAATAGGCTTGGTATGGTGTGGGCATATGTTGTGATAACTCTCTGTACCTGGTTTCATTAATCAGTCGTTGAGCCTCTCTCCTGGCTTGTCAATGCCTTTGCCCGTGGAGGCATTGCGGGAGGTAGTGTCTGTACTGCGCCTTGGGAGGAGCTAGTGGTGAGGGTCTTATTACCAGAATTGCTCCAGCCAGCTTAAAAGGTGTGCATGAGAGCTTCCTCCTTATTTGAATGGTGTTGACTCTATTGGAAATCCAAACGGTGCCCCAGGAAGTTCCATAGGGTCTGGAAACACACTAGTGTGGACCACCTTTTGCCTGAACAATGCCATCATGGAGCAGAGGAACAGTGCTGGGTCAGCTCTAGGTGTCGGGAAGTCTGGATACATTTGCATAGGTGCTGGGCGCTTAGGTCAGCAATGAGGCCAGCACTGACCCTCAAGCCAAAGGGACTCCTCGGGTAGAGTGGTATCGACAAGTATGGATCAAAGGAGGACTGCACTCGAGGTGGAGAGTGCTGAGGTGACCTACCTTGGGATCTCGAGGGGTGTGGTGTTGTCATTCCTTCTCCTCCGAGGAGGGGGGTGAAGAACGAGACTGTGACCGGCATTGAGCCTGAAGCGTGTTGCATGTGCGGCGGGTTAATGGCCTTGGTTTTCACGAGGCCGCATTTGCCGCATGACTTTGAGTCATTCTTAGACCTCAGGCACCACAGACAGACCGGTACATCTGTCAATTACAGGAGGGGCAAGCTTTGAAGCCATATTATTTTGGGGGAGACATCCCTAGCACTGCACTGTTTTTTGAAGAAAAAAGTAGAGAAAATGTGAAGAAACCCCAGAGAGCAGCTCTGTCTGCGTTAAAGAATGCGCAAAAAAGGGAACTGACGTTGGCGTGCCAGTTTTGTAAAGCGCCCTGATATCTTTCTGGATCTTGTTCGCGCTATATAAAAAGTTATAAATAAATAAATAAATGGTGGTGCCAAGATGGAGTAAGTGCCTCATCCTGGCATTGGAGAGCTATGACTGTTTTTTTTTTATCTAATGCCTAGAGAAAGTGAGTAGGTGTGGCATCCACACAGTAGAGGTAGAGGTATCCATCCAAACATTCTTTATTCCCCACCCCGTTTCATTTTCCCTGTCTACTCACGCAGAACCGCACTAGCCACGTCCTGCTCTCCACTGTACAGCTCTTCTCCCCGTCTAACTCTCTTCCTTTCACGAGTTCTTGTTCATATACTTGTATCCTTTCAAACTTGCACTTTCGATGAATTTAGTAACGTCCGTTTGCTTTGCAGTGGAACCAGAAGAACATGGCGACATGGCACTGGCTGAACGTACTAGCTGCGAGAAGCAAGAGGACGGGCTTGTGGGACAGGGAGAGCCTGCCCAGAGCCCTGAAGCATCCCCTGTCAAAGCTCTGTCCGTGATGGAGCTGGTCCTTAGGCGCGGACTTGCCGTATTAGCTGCTGTCTTCATTTTAATAATTGGGATTGTAGTTAGGTTTGCAACGCGCCCGGACGTCAAGGATGCTGAAAGTAATGGCTAACAATGGGGATGTGTGTAAGTAAGAACTCTGATGAATGCAGTAGTTGCCCTTCCTGCTGTCACGGGCTCACTGCTCCTGCACCCCTATGAATGGGTAATGGATCAAGCCATAGGGGCACACTCCAACTAGGAAGTGGAAATGACGGCAAAGACTGGTGACACCAATTAACGCATGCTAACGAGGATGCGGTCGGAAAAGAATTACCTGCTAGTCACTAAATCTGGAAAACGGGATTAATGCTCAAACCTAGAGCAAGTTTAACTTTATCCACAGCCAATCTGGTGACTTTGAGCCACATATATATCTCGACTACGGGAATGCAATTAATGTTTGTTAAAATGGCGCGGAACGCAACAGGATGTTTTGATGAAATTGACGTGCAAGAGCATGCGATGGCTATTCTCTCTGAACCTTGAATCCAGATGCTGTAGCCTTTTAGACGTGATTCTTGGAATATGTAATGTGTTATGATCACCGGCTTTAGGTACCTATATATCAAATGTGCTTTAAGTCGTTAGTCCTTGTCCTACGTAGGCCCACGATGCCAGTCAGTGATCATTCCCATTATCCTGATGCTAGCAAGTGGAATAAATCACTGCCACCACAAAACAACTAGTTTGTCAGTGACCCCCTGAAGTCTGAAAAAACAAACAATTCTTGTCGCATCCTGATTTCATACTTTTTGTTTTCACCTCAATCAACCACATGTATTTTATTTTATTAAATATATATTCAATGCATAAATTGTGCCTGGGACAGTTATGGAGCATCATGCAAAAACTACAGTACTATACATATTGTATGAATAAATGATAGAATGGACAGAGAAGAGGAGGTCTTTGTCATAGTATTGCTTAAACCGTTATATTAAGTTTCTTTTAAATTAGTAACAAGGATTGAGCCAACACAGTGCATCAGGTCGATTTACAGAACCATGAGCTGCCATTGAGTAGAGCTGAATACTGGTCCTAGAGCTGCCATGGAAATCTACAAATAAGCAACAGATGTGCCACAAACGCTCTCAGAAATACGCTTGCTAACATATAAATACGTCCCTGGGCCTCTGTAGAGTTGTAGGTACTCCAGCCATGTTTAAATACAATCTGAAAGTAAGTCTTTCGTGTTCACACTACACTAAGAGCCATATTTACGAAAGGATTGCCTTCTCCTTGAATCACACAAGGTGACGCAAGGGCAACACAAACCTTAAGTCAGATTTACCAAGCTGCCTTACGTGGCCATGCGTGGATTGGTATATCCTGAGTAACGCAAAGCAGAGCAAGTCTCTGCCTTGCAATAATCTACAACGGGAAGGCGTTAAATAGCTGGACAGTGGGTGGTCCCAGGCATCCACCCATGACTTTTGGTGTATACTTAGATTTACCAAGAGAAGTAAACCTGGGGAATGTGTCATAATTGTATGTATTTCAGATAGAGGCATAATAATAAGAAATATTTTTATTTCTCCTCTTTGTTTCCTCTTTCTAAGTGTACGGTATTTTGCAGCACATTTAGAAAGAGGAAAACGCCTCTAAGGATTGTTTTGTGAAGGAAGATGTACCTTCCTGCACAATAACAATCCTGCTGCAATGCAGGCACCCTTGCAGCATGACACAAGGGTGCGTGCGTTGACAATTGGCTGCCCATATTGCGCAGGCACAGTGATGGAGCAGGGATGCATCACATCTTAGTGGATAGGGCACATTCTTGCCCTTTTCAATTGACACAGTGCAGTGAGCTGTCATGCGCGTTGCGTTGCACTGCGTCAAATACTAGTAAATCTGGCCCTTAGTGTCGCTGGCTGCAAAATGGTGGCTTTATAGAGAGACTGTCTGCATAAATATGGAATATATTCAATTGTCAGCAATGCATTACTAAATTAAATGTGTAAACTAATAGGAAATTCTTCCTCAAGAGAGATACTTTGCCAATTATTTTCGGGGGACCTCAATATCCATCTCAATAAAGAAGACACTGGGGAAGCTAGAGAATTTATGGATTCCCTTGCCCTTGCTCAACTTAAACAATGGATTAGGGCCCCTACCCACCTAGGGGGCCATATCCTTGACCCTATCTGTTCAAATTTCTCAATTTTGGTAGAGGCCCCTCTACCAGTGACATAATCTGACCATTTCCTGTCTAACTTCTCTTGGAACTCAGGCGCCAATCTTCCACCTAGTCGACTAGGTCAGGGCCCGATGTTTGCAAAAATCGACCTTAGTTCTTTTAGGGAGCCTCTACTTAACTCTAGACTGGCCCCCTCCAATAATCTGATGGGTGAGTGTTAGACCTGGCATCATTGGCGTGAGTCTCCCTTCCATTTTTGACAGATTGCCTCCATTGTTTTGACATGTTTTTGCTGGATTTATGCTTTGGGCACTGTGCCACTGCTAATCAGTGCCACAGTGCAAGTGCTTCCTATGTTAAATGAATGTACTAATTGGTTATTCCATGATTGTGTTATTTGATTTATGTGTCAGCCCCTAGTACAGTGCACCAGATGTGCCCAGGGCTTGTAAATCAAATGCTGCTGGTGGGCTTGCCGCACTGCTTCTGCCACCCACAGAAGCAGCTTGTAAAGTGTGTCTCAGGCCTGCCATTGCAAGGCCTGTGTGCAGTCTAGCACTGCCATGTCGACTTGGCCAAGTACACCCACTTGCCAGTCCCTAAAGCTTCCCTTTGCTTCATATTAGACACCCCTATGGTAGGCCCAAGGGCAGGGTGCATTGTAAGTATAAGGTAGGACATGCTCTGATGTGTGTAGCATGTTCTAATAGTGAATTACAGCCATTTTCGTTTTTCACTATTGAAGGCTACCTGTTCTCATAGGCTAGAATGGGCAGCTAGATTAGTACATCCTCATAAAAAAAATCGAATTTAGCATGTCTGAACTCAGAATAATAAAGTAATCTTTTAGTAAAGTTAATTTTAAGATTCTGTGTTTGCAAATACCACTTTTAGAAAGCAGGTATTTGCTTGCCTACCCCTTTGAGCCTGCCTCTGCTGGGTTGTGTATTCCTTGTCTGGGATTGTGAGTGACAGGGCTGGGGAATTCCAGGAGACAGGCTGGGACAGCCCAGTGGTGAATAGAGAGATTTACATCCAGATGGGACGGAGGAGTGCACCTGGGACCTGAACAGGGCTGGGCCTTCCCTCTACAATGCTGGCTCCACCCCCTGTGGCTTGTCTGATGTCTCTGCCCTGCACTGTGAAAGGAGAGGAGGAATCCTGTCAACAGAGTGCTCCAGAGCTGTATCTTCCCTCCTCTGTGCTGGCTCCACCTCCTGTGGCGCTGGGAGCTGGAAGCGTGACGCATCGAGAAGAAGCGCGTCGCCGCTGCAGCTGAGATCATCGCAACGCCGAAGAAGCGAGCCTTCATCGCATCTCCCTGGAAGCATGTGTTCATCAAAGCAGCCTGCTGTCGCATCACCGGAGAAGCGTGACGCCATCGAGAGAGTCGCCATCGCATCACCGGAGAAGTGCGTCGCAGGGCCTGTCGCGGCTCCAAAGTACAGAGTCGTCGCAAAGCTGCCAGGGCGTCATCGGATCGTCATCGCATCGCCGCATCAAGGGCGCCATCTTCTCGCATCGCAACCGGATCATCGCATCTTGCGCACCGCAACAGGCCCGCAGGCCGAGAATCTACGCATCACCTCCGCTCTGGTAAGAATCACGACGAGTCCCCTACTTTGCCAAGCATTGAGGAAGGACGCAACCGTTCCCCGGGGTCATGGAACCGACGCACTTCCGCTTTTGCGAGCCTTTTGTTCACTTTGTGTTACGCATCCAGGTACTTTGTTGAGAACTTTGTCGCATTTACCAACATCATGAAGGAGTAGTTTCTTACCTGTAACTCCAGTTCTGTAGTAGGGGTATCTCTGATATAGTCATAATCTAGTGAATAGTCCCGCCCATGTGCGTGGACCCCGGAGCAATCAAAAATAATCTCTTAAACTGTCTTCTTTGCAGTCCTGCATAGACACTTAAGAGAGAATTACGACAAATAATGTAGCCTAACATATACAAGGCTACAAAGGCCACCACTTCATCTAAACAGTGAAAAGGATAGCCCACCATGTCCGGTTTAACACTTTTTTACCAAGTTTTCCTCACAGGGAAAACTCCCCTTCACCAAAATCCTTGAAATGATAGCGAGGAAGGGTTGGACAGACAAGCCCCCATAGGCTGCCATTATGTGTCTTGAAAAGGGATACCGTGCCTTTAAGGAACTCTCCAGAGACCCTCGGTATCCCAGGATGCACGGCCAAAGTCCTTTTACTTTCAGTTCTTGTTGAAGGTGTATAAAGCAAGGCCTGTAGCATACATTACAGTACCATTTTCTCCACCGGGGAGGAGGGCTGGCACTTATGACTATAACAGAGATACCCCTACTACAGAACTGGAGTTACAGGTAAGAAACTACTCCTTCTGTAGTAGGGGATCTCTGTGTATAGTCATAATCTAGTGAATAGAATGGCAAGCCCATCCCAATAACCAATCCGGCTGTGGAGGAAAAAGACAACACCACTACTGTGCAAACAGATTTCTCAACGAAGCCTGCCCAACCTGAGCATCCGCTCTGGCATCAGAGTCCAGACAGTAATGCTTAGCAAAGGTATGGACCGACTTCCAAGTGGCAGCCCTGCAGATCTCTGCAATGGGAACATTACAAAGCAAAGCTGTTGTAGCTGCTTTGCCTCTGGTAGAATGAGCCTTAGGCTTACCCCCTAAGGTCTTGTTAACCTTCTGGTAACATAACTGTATACAGGACACAATCCACCTAGAGATGGACTGTTTTGAGGTGGCAAGACCAGTCCTGACCGACCCATGATTGACAAACAATCGGTCTGACCTACGAATGTCCTTGGTCTTATCCAAGTAGAATTTCAACACCCTCCTGACATCCAGGGAATGGAGAGACCTTTCCGCTGGAGTGGAAGGATTCTGGAAAAACGTAGGTAAAGTTATGGTCTAATTAACATGGAAATCAGAAATCACCTTAGGAAGGAACTTAGGGTGAGTACGCATCACAACCTTAGCAGCATGAAATACAGTATAAGGTTCTTGGCAACACAATGCCTGAATTTCACTCACCCTGCGGGCCTATGTAATGGCCGCAAGGAAGGCCGCCTTCCATGACAAGTTCTACAGAGAAGCCTTATGGATGGGTTCAAAAGGCTCCTTCATCAACCTGGACAGCACCACATTCAGCTCCCATGATGGCGAAGGACGCCGAACAGGAGGAAACACTTTCTTCAATCCTTCCAAAAAATCTTTAATCACAGGGATCTGGAAGAAGGATGTCTGTGAAGGGCATTTCCTATACGCAGTCAAAGCTGCGAGGTGAACCTTAATAGAATGAAAATTAAGGCCAGACGGAGCCAAATGCAAAAGGTATGGAAGGATGACATCTTCCTTGCAGGTTGTCAGGTCATAATGCTTGGAAGTGCACCAGATGCAGAACCTCTTCCACTTGTAGGCATAGGAAGTCCTAGTGGAGGGTCTCTTAGCTTCCTTAAGTATAGTCATGCAATCTTCAGGGAGATTTAAGTGCCCATATTGCACTATCTCAGGAGCCATGCGGCCAAACTCAACGATGAGAGGTTGGGGTGCACCATCTGCCCCCCGATCTTTGTGAGAAGGTCCGGCTGACACGGCAGCCGCATGTGGGGTAGGAGAGACCGATGAAGCAGGTCTGTGAACCACCACTGTCGGGGCCACTCCGGAGCAATGAGGCTCATCCGTGCTCTATATTGAGACAGCTTGATGAGCACCGCCGGAATCAGGGGAATGGGTGGAAAAGTGTACAGAAAGCTGTTCGACCAGCTGATCCATAGCGCGTTTCCCAGTGTCCCAGGTTGGTAATACCTGGAGGCGAAGTCTCGGCATTTTCCGTTTTCGGCGGTGGCGAACAGATCTACATCCTTGAGTGCCCCACCTGTCGAAGATGTCTCCTAGCACTTCGTCGTTTAGAACCCACTCGTGGTTTTCTTGCACCAGCCAGCTGAGTGCATCTGCCTGAGCATTCTGCACACCTGGCAGATGGGTAGCCGTTATTGTCAGTCCTCTGGCTAGTAGCCAGTGCCAGATCGCCTGAGCTTCCTGCGACAGTGTGCACGATCTCGGGCCCCCCTGCTTGTTGAGGTAATACATTGTGGTCGTATTGTCCATCTGCACAAGGAAGGAGTTGGTCTAGAAGGACGGATGTAAGGCCTTCAGTTCCAAGTGCACAGCTGAGTTCCAGGAAATTGATGTGATACGTGGATTCCGCCGGGGACCACGTTCCCTGTATCTGTAGATGGTCTGAATGCGCTCCCCAGCCGTGGAGAGAAGCATCTGTGACGACAGTCTGAATGGGAATGTCCTTGTGGAATGGAACCCCCTTGAGGAGATTCTCTGCGGGGCACCACCACCTCAGGGACTGTTGAGCATGGAGGGACAGCTTGATCCTGTCGTCCCAGCTCCCCCGCTTCTGGTCCCACTGATCCTCCAAACATTCCTGTAACGGCCTCATGTGCAGGCGTGCGTGTGGCGTGAGGAAGATGCAAGAGGCCATCGACCCCAGTAGAGAAGACACCGTCCTCACAGTTGTAGATGGAACAGCTATGAGAACCTGAGCCTTCCGAAGGATCGATAAGCGACTCTCCTCTGAAGGAGACACGCTTGCTGACAGAGTATTGATGGAGGCTCCCAAGTACTGTAGGCACTGTACAGGCATCGGAACAGACTTGGACATGTTTGTGTACAACCCCAGCTGGTTCAACAGAACGGCCATCCTGTTGAAGTGCAGTTGCGCTTCCTGGAAGGTGGAGGCTTTGATCAACCAGTCGTCCAGGTACGGGTAGACAAACACCTTGTTCTTTCTCAGGCGCGCTGCCACCACTGCCATGCATTTTGAAAATGTCCTGGGTGCAGACTTCACCGGTAGTACGGTGTACTGATAGTGATTGGTGCCGACTAGAAATTGCAGGAACTTCCGGTGTTTCTGTGCAATGGGCACATGGAAGTACGCATCTTGCAGATCTGTTGCGCAAAGCCAGTCTCCCCTTTGCAGCTGAGGATAAATCTGGTGCAAAGACAGCATGCAAACCTTTGCCCTGTGAATCCATTTGTTTGCTTGTCGCAAATCCAGAATGAGCCTGAACTCGTTCTTGTCCTTCTTGTGCACGAGGAAGAACCGAGAGTAAAGACCCTTTCCCCTTTGAGACAAAGGGACGTCTTCTATCGCCCTTTTTCTTAACAGGCCATCTGCCTCCACCTGAAGCTCGCGCAGTTGGAACTGCGAGCAAACCGGTGGAATCGCTGGAGGTGGGCTGACCAAATGAAGACTGTATACATTGCAAACAATATTCAGCACCCACTTCTCCTGAGTAATTTTTCTTCACTATGCCAAGTAATGTTGTATGCTTCCTCCCACCGGAGCGGGTAACGGACGAGGAGGAAGTAGCCCCTCAGGGCCTAGACCCGGCCGGGCCTTTGGACATCAAGGAGGACTGTTGGCCGCCTCTGCCCCTCTGGCGCTTCTGGAATGGCCGCCGCTGGTACCGCTGCTGCTGTTGGTGCTGCTGGCCAGCTTGACAACCTTGCCCTCTTCCCTGGGCACCGAAACGTCTCTGGAAGGGACGGAAGGTCTTCGTCTACTCTTTTGGCTTCTCTAACCCGACAGCCGTCAGGGTTTCTGCTTCCGCCTTCATGCGGGCCATCTCCTCATCCACATGTTTACCAAAGAGCGTCGACCCAGAGAACTGCAAGTTGGCGACTCGCTGCTGCGCCTCTGGTTTCAGCGATATCAGACGCAACCAGGCATGGCATCTCCGATTGATCCCATGGCAGTATCCATGAGCCGCCAAGAGAGAGGAACCGCAGCCGAGCTGATAACCTGATTGGATACCATCATGCCCTCATTGATGATTTCCTGGAAGTCTTCCCTCTTGTCCCTCGAAAGGTGCTCCAGAAACTGCTGCAGGGACTCCCACAAAGACCGGTCATACCGACCCAAGAGAACTGTGGCACTAGTGGCTTTCATGGACGTAGCAGCTGCACCGCAGACTTTTCGTCCTGCTGAGTCCATCTGACGGCTCTCCTTATCCGGAGGCACCGTAGAAGACGGGGCAGTAGCGTGCTGCTTCCTGGCTGCAGTGACGATCACCGAATCCAGCACTGGGTCTCATCGAAGGAACGCTGGATCAGAGTCCTGCGCCCTGTACTTTTTCTGCAGCCGGGAAGGAGTGGATTTCGTTGACGCCGGAGCTCCATGCTGGTTCCTCCAGCCCTGGCACCAAGGGCAACAAGGGTCGAGACAACTGCCGCTTGTATAGGGTCTCAAAAATTACAGATGTAGAAGGTGTGGGAACCGTTACCGTAATCCCCAGCTTCCCTGCCCCTCTCATTAACACCACTTAAAACGAGACAATGTCGTCGACTGGTGACACCCTTGTACGGGGGAATCCGATAAGGTGGGCGAGTACTCCCTGGCACTGGAAGAATCCGTATGACGGGACCTTGACCTGTCCCTCCGGTGACGGTGACGGGACCGTGTCGAAGACCGACGGTCACTCCTTGATCGGTGTCTCGGTCTGGACCGTGACCTCGATCTCCTGGGCCTCGGGCGATCCACTGGCCGTACAGGAGGCGGAAGCTGCGGAGGCAGAACCGGAACCATAGGTTGTGGAGGCCTCGTGGGTGGTGACGGGAGGCGCGGCAGAGAGAGCGACCGCGGAGTAGGCCGCGGTAGAAGAGGAGAAGGTTGATGAGGGGGAATTGGAGGAGGAGGAGTAGGAGGACGAGGAGGAGTCTCCTTAGGCAATGGAGGAGGCATAGGCGTCCTGGGCCTAGAAGGCGAGTAGGTTCGCGAATATTCAGAGTCCGAAGACTTAACCACTCTCCTCTTTTTCTTCTGCGCGGGCCTTGACGATGAAGTTCTTGAGGCTGACCTCTTTGCAGCCGAGCATCGGCGCTGCCGCGACGTGGGCTCTTGGATGCAGAGGACAGGCTGACCACTGAGGCAGAGGATACAGTCCTGGCCCTTGATCGACCCCTAGACGTCGATCTTTCCCTCCTTGACGACGACCTCTTCTTCGATGTCAAACATCTCGCCGTCGATACATCCCTCGACATCGACTCTCGTCTCCTTGACGTCGACTCTCGTCTTCTCAACGTCGGCTCTCATCCTCTCGACGTCGACTCTCGTCTTCTTGACGGCGAACGGCGGTGTCACCTCGACGGCGAGCGCCGGTGCCTCTCGGACCCATCTCGACGTCGACGGTGTCTCGACGACGATGAAGTCCTCCACGTCGACCTCGTCCGAGGTCTCGAAGTCAGTCTCCTCGACGTCAAACTGCGACTTCGCTACGCCACAGAGACCTTGGACGACGGGGAGCAGATGGTGGTCTTCCCTCTCGACGCAGACGTCGAGGCTATCGACGTCCTCGGAGATCTGTGCCTTTTCCTGGCCTTATCTTGACTGGGGAGCCCCCCAGAGGCTGAAGCACGGGCAGAGGACGAAGTCCCTCCATGCCCAGACCCACCATGGTCCTGGTGTCTCCTTACCTCCAGGCCTTGGATACACACTCTGTGAGCGTCCGATTTAGCCTTCTTCCTGGAACACTCAGGGCACTTGTCGAACAAAGCTGGCATATTCGACAGGAGAGTGGCCAAAACTGGCCAAAAACCCCAGCAAAAGGAAGAAGAATCAGTCAGACGTCGGGTTGAACACTCAAAACACTTGAAAAGTGCCGAAAAAATTGAAAAACACCCAAAAAGGGAGAGCTCAATGCTCCAGGGTCCTGCTAGCAGGAGACGGAAAAAAGAACTGAAAGTAAAAGGACTTTGGCTGTGCATCCTGGGATACCGAGGGTCTCTGGAGAGTTCCTTAAAGGCACAGTATCCCTTTTCAAGACATAATGGCAGCCTATGGGGGCTTGTCTGTCCAACCCTTCCTCTCTATCATTTCAAGGATTTTGGTGAAGGGAGTTTTCCCTGTGAGGAAAACTTGGTAAAAAAGTGTTAAACCGGACATGGTGGGCTGTCCTTTTCACTGTTTAGATGAAGTGGTGGCCTTTGTAGCCTTGTATATGTTAGGCTGCATTATTTGTCTTAATTCTCTCTTAAGTGTCTATGCAGGACTGCAAAGAAGACAGCTTAAGAGATTATTTTTGATTGCTCTGGGGTCCATGCACATGGGTGGGACTATGCACTAGATTATGACTATACACAGAGATCCCCTACCACAGAACTAAGAGACTTTAGTCATCTTTTAAGTAATCTTAAGTTGTGGATTTGTGTTGTTTGTGGTCTTGTGTTAAGTCTATATAAAGAATACTTATTTTTATAAAACCTGTGTTGTGTCCATCTGTAGTGTTATCACTGTATTACTGTGTATATTGACAAATGCTTAACACACTGCCTCTGAGATAAGCCTGTCTGCTCATGCCAAGCTACCAAGGGGGTGAGCAGCGGCTATTAAGGAGTGTAATTCCCTTATCCTGACTTAGAAATAAGGGTCCCTATTTGGACAAAGGTGATAACCATTGCCAACTAGAGAACACCAGATCTAACATTGGTGGTCAGCGGTGAGGATTTGGACTTTGCATTTGTGTTTCATATACAGTGATTGGTGTACACTACTAGTGAGTGCAGACCAAACGCGACCGCATACTTCTTTTTAGAATACTTTTTCCTTGGACTGTTAGTTTTTCCTAAAAACTCAAAATTTTTACTACCATGAGTAAACCAGCATCTGTTGCATCTATGGATCTTGATTTTGAGGAAGAGACGTTGGAACCCTACACAGTGAAACAGCTCAAGTATCTCTGCAAGAAATTGAAAGTTGCTACACTATGCATTTCTAAAAAGAAAGACTACCAAAAGGCGCCTAGGGCCTGGGAAGGAGCAAGAAATGTCCCTGAACTTGTGGTGGAGCCTGTTGGGGATGCAGATGGGCAAATGGATAGGCCAGTGTTTCCAGCCAGGGGAGGGGTGCCGTCCCCGCCTGGCAGCAGCATCTTTTCCAAAGACCTGTCCCCCAGAGAGTTAGAAGACAGGCAGAGAAATAGGGCACACACGCTGGAGATGGCTAAGATTAAAATGGAGAGTCAGAGGGAAACAGAGAATAACAGGTTGCCTTTGGAAAGGGAGAGAATGAGAATGGAGCATGAGAGAATGTTGAGGGAGTTAGATATCAAGGTCAAGGGCTTAGAAATCAATCCCTCTGGTGGCAGCGCACCATCTGTGCCTTCAGAAGGCAGGGTGCATAATCCCAAGGATGTCATCAAAGATTTTCACAAAGGTAAAGATATTGGTCAGTGGTTTGCAGCCTATGAGATAGCAATGTTGGCCCTCCGGGTCCCTGAGAAGGATTGGGGAGCGAAGTTGTGGGGCCGCTTTCTGACTGAGGGAAGGGATACTTTGTTAGACCTACCCAGTGAACATAGGATGTCTTATCACCACATTAAGGAAGCACTGATGACAAGGTATGGGTAAACTCCAGAACTCTATAGACAGAGGTTTAGCAATTGTAAGAAAATGGAGGGAACCACTTGGGTAGAATATGTGT
Organism: Lissotriton helveticus; assembly: GCF_964261635.1. NCBI lineage: Eukaryota > Metazoa > Chordata > Amphibia > Caudata > Salamandridae > Lissotriton > Lissotriton helveticus. Next base: position 318,433,995 of record NC_136061.1, read on the forward strand.
CTTTCTTTTGCAGAGTTATGGATGGTGAGGGGTAGCAATGTTGATAATTTTCAAGGGCTCTATGATTTGATTTCTAGGGAGCACATGTCTGCTAATTGTTTTCCAGAGCTACGCCAGCACCTTATTGATTGCAAGTTGACTAACCCTAGTAAGCTTGCTGAAGAGGCGAACCGCTGGGTCAGTACCAGGGTCCACAAGGGTCTTGTGGGAAACTCCGCCAAGGGTGTGCAGGGTCCCCAGCAGAAGAGTGGGGGGGACAAGGGTAAACAGAGGGAGTTCCAAAAAGGTCCCCAAGAGAACCAAGGAAGGCGTTCCCAGCCTCCAACTGAAAAGAAGGCAGGACCCCCAACAGGAAAACCTGTTCATAGTGGGCCTGTTACCTGATTTCAGTGTAAGCAGGTGGGACACTGTTGGTATGATCCGCAATTTCCTCAAAAAGGACAGTATGAGCCACCCCGTGCACCACCCCGTCAGATGGCCAGTGTAGCCCTGGGTGGGGAGGAGATGGGTGCCAAGGTGGGTGGGGTCCTGCAGAAATGTCCCTTGTCTCACTAGGAGACTTTGAGATAGTCCCTAAAACTCAGCTGCCTGAGAACACTAAAAAATACAGGCAGTGGGTGACCATCAATGGTCATAGAGTGTAGGTTCTCAGAGAAACATGAGCAAGTGTGACAGCTGACAAATGTCACTTGGTCTCTGAAGAGCAGGTAGTCCCCAATGCATTTTTCCCAGTTGTTGCGGCTGACAACACAGAGAGCCATTGCAAAGTGGCTCAAGTTCCCTTTGAGTGGGGCGGGGTCTCTGGTACTCTCCAAGTAGCTGTGAGGCCATCCATGCCTGTTGATTGTCTGTTAGGCAATGATTTAGAAAGCTCCCCTTGGGCTAAGGTGGAGAGGAAGGCACATTTGGAGATGTTGGGTCTGCCTGAGTGGGCATGTGTGACCACTCGGTCTATGGCAGCTAAGGGTGTTCAAGAGACCCTGGAGACTGAAAGTATGGCCCAGGGACCTGCCTTAAAGAGAAGAGGTAGAGGGCGCGGGAAACCAGCACCCATTGTTCCCATGGTCCAGGAGGAGGCAGACCTTGAGAGGGATGCCCTGGAACCTACAGGGGAGCAAGTTTCTGAACTGCGAAACTTACCTCAGCTGACCCATTGGCAGCAAGAATGGGGTCCCTCCATGGAGGAATTTTGTGAAGAGCAGAAGAAGTGCCCTTCTCTTGTGGGTTTGAGGCAACAGGCCACAAACCAGGCAGCAGGTGATCAGTCTGGATCACATTGGATCTACTGGGAGAATGGTCTCCTGTATCGCGAGCCTAAGGTTGCTGAGCCTGGGTCAGCCCGTGTGCTGGTGGTACCCCAGAACTTCAGAGCCTTCCTACTGGGTTTGTCTCATGATGTTCCTTTAGCTGGTCATCTGGGGCAGAACAAGACCTTTGAAAGGCTTGTCTCCCACTTTTATTGGCCCCAGATGCAGAAGAGTTCAGATACTCATTGTAGGACCTGTCAAACTTGCCATGCAAGTGGGAAAAGTAGAAGGAGGCACAAGGCCCCTCTCCAACCTTTTCCTGTAGTCAGTACCCCCTTTGAACGGGTGGGCATTGACATTGTGGGGCCACTGGACCCCAAGACAGCCATGGGCAACAGGTTTATCCTGGTGTTGGTAGACCATGGCACCTGGTACCCGGAAGCTATTCCACTCAGGACAGTGACAGCCCCCGTGGTGGGACGTGCACTGATGGAGATCTTCTCCCGTGTGGGGTTCCCCAGAGAGGTTGTGCCTGACCGGGGTACAAACTTCATTTCCAATTATATGAAGTATCTGTGGAAGGAGTGTGGTGTTACCTACAAGTTCACCACTCCTTACCACCCACAAGGAAATGGGCTGGTTGAAAGATTCAACCGGACCCTTAACCACTTGGGAGCTAGTAAACAAACCTCCCCAGTGCTGCGCTGTCCATTATCCGGTGCTGAACTGGACGTCCAGCGGTCGCACGCAGCACTGGGGAGGTAGTGCCCGTGACGACCGTTGGCCGACGGCAGCACTTAAGGGGTTAAAGGCATGATCATGGGTCTTGAAGAACCAATGAGGCGTAAGTGGGACGTCCTCTTGCCATGCCTTCTGTTTGCCTACCGTGAGGTGCCACAAAAGTCCCTAGGGTTCAGCCCCTTTGAGCTTTTGTATGGTCACACGGTAAGAGGACCTTTGAGTCTGGTCAAGGAAGGCTGGGAGCAATCTCCCAGGAAATCTCCCCAGGATGTGTATAGTTACATGCTGGCCTTCGGGAACCAGACTCGGCGTTTCAGGGATCTCGCTCAGGCGAATCTGGAAGCCAGCCAGGAGGTAATGAAGCGGTGGTACGATCAGAATGCCACTCTGATTGAGCTTCAAACTGGACAGAAAGTTTGGGTCATGGCCCCTGTGTAGCCTTGTGCGCTCCAGGACAGGAGGACCGGTTCATATGAAGGGTGGAACGCAAGAGTGATGTCACCTACTTGGTGAACTTGCGGTCTCCCAGGAACCTCTAGCGGGTCCAGCACGTTAACCGCCTAAAGCCCCACTTAGAATGGTCCGAAGTGGGCATGCTCCTAGCGACAGATGATGGAATGGAGGAGGAGACCGAGCCTCTTCCTGACCTCCTGTCTGACACTGACCAAGATGGGTCAGTGTATGGTGTCAGCCTCTCTGCCACACTGACCCCTGATCAGCAGCAAGATTGTCGCCAGCTGTTGGGGCAATTCTCTGATCTATTTTCCTTGGTTCCTGGTGTCACAGAGTGGTGCTTCCATGATGTGGACACTGGTGACAGTCCCCCTGTCAAGCACAAGGTTTACAGAGTGACTGAAAAGGTTAGGGCTTACATTAAGGAGGAAATCTTCAAGATGTTTGCTTTAGGTGTCATTGAGTCCTCAAACAGTCCTTGGGCCAGCCTAGTGGTCTTGGTCCCAAAGGCTGCCTCGCCGGGTGCCACACCTGAACTCCGGTTCTGTGTGGACTACAGAGAGCTCAATTCAGTCACCAGGACTGATGCACACCCATCCCCAGAGCTGATGAGCTCATTGATCGGTTAGGGGCTGCATTGTACCTCAGCACGTTTGATTTGACGTCTGGGTACTGACAGATCGCCTTGACTGATGGGGCTTAGGAGAGGCCAGCATTCTCCACACCAGATGGGCACTACCAATTCCGGGTTATGCCCTTTGGGATGAAGAATGCACCTGCCACCTTTCAGAGGTTGGTCAAACAGGTGTTGGCTGGGCTGGAGGATTTCAGTGCTGCATACCTGGATGACATGGCAGTGTTCAGCGCCAGTTGGGAAGAACACTTGCAGCACCTCTGGGAAATGTTGATGGCCCTGCGCAAGGCAGGCCTCATGATCAAAGAAAGTAAGTGCCAGATCGGGCAGGGCTCCGTTGTGTACTTGGGTCACCAGGTAGGAAGCGGCCACGTGGCGCCCCTACAATCCAAGATTGATACCATCCTGGCATGGGAACCCCCAAAAACTCAGACACAGGTGAGAGCCTTTTTAGGACTCATGGGGTACTACAGGAGGTTTGTCAAGGGGTATGGCAACATTGCTGCACCCTTGACTGAGCTGACTTCCAGGAAGCAGCCCAAGAAAGTGAACTGGACTGACACCTGTCAGAAGGCGTTTAATGCCCAGAAGACTGCCATGTGCACAGCACCGGTGCTTCAGGCGTCCAACTTCTCAAAAGAATTCATTGTACAGACAGACGCTCCAGAGCATGGTGTGGGGGCTGTTCTATCACAGATTAATGAAGAGGGCCTAGACCAACCTGTAGCCTTCATCAGTAGGAGGTTACCTCCACGGGAACAGAGGTGGAGTGCAATTGAGCGTGAGGCATTTGCTGTGGTCTGGGCACTGAAGAAGTTGAGACCATACTTGTTTGGGACTCACTTCCGGGTTCAGGCCGACCACAGGCCCCTCAGATGGCTGATGCAGATGAGAGGTGAGAACCCAAAGTTGTTAAGGTGGTCGATTTCCCTGCAGTGTATGGACTTTACAGGTGAACACCGCCCTGGTACAGAACACGCCAACGCTGATGGTCTGTCCAGATTTTTCCGCCTTAGTGAAGAGAACTCCCAAGGGGAAGGGTAGTTCTCCCCACATTTCACCTGGAGGGGACATGTGTTAGACCTGGCATCATTGGCGTGAGTCTCCCTTCCATTTTTGACGGATTGCCTCCTCTGTTTTGATATGTTTTTGCTGGATTTATGCTTTGGGCACTGTGCCACTGCTAATCAGTGCCACAGTGCAAGTGCTCCCTATGTTAAATTAATGTACTAATTGGTTAATCCATGATTGAGTTATTTGTTTTATCTGTCAGCCCCTAGTACAGTGCACCAGGTGTGCCCAGGGCTTGTAAATCAAATGCTGCTGGTTGGCTTGCAACACTGGTTGTGCCACCCACAGAAGCAGCTTGTAAAGTGTGTCTCAGGCCTGCCATTGCAAGGCCTGTGTGGCAGTCTAGCACTGCCATGTCGACTTGGCCAAGTGCACCCACTTGCCAGTCGCTAAATCTTCCCTTTGCTTCATATTAGACACCCCAATGGTTGGCCCAAGGGCAGGGTGCATTGTAAGTATAAGGTAGGACATGCTCTGATGTGTGTAGCATGTTCTAATAGTGAATTACAGCCATTTTTGTTTTTCACTATTGATGGCTACCTGTTCTCACAGGCTAGAATGGGCAGTTAGATTAGTACATCCTTATAATCCTAACGGAGCTTGCCTAACCCTTTGAGCCTGCCTTTGCTGGTTTGTGTATTCCTTGTCTGGGTTTGTGAGTGACAGGGCTGGGGAATTCCAGGAGACAGGCTGGGACAGTCCAGTGGTGAATAGAGAGATTTACATCCAGATGGGAGGGAGGAGTGCACCTGGGACCTGAATAGTGCTGGGCCCTCCCTCTACAATGCTGGCTCCACCTGGCTGTGGCTTGTCTGATGTCTCTGCCCTGCACTGTGAAAGGAGAGGAGGAATCATGTCAACAGAGTGCTCCAGAGCTGAATCTTCCCTCCCCTGTGCTGGCTCCACATCCGGGGGGCGGCTGATGTCTCTGCCCTGCACAGTGAAAGGAAGAAGAGAGTAATGTAAACAAAGTGCTCAGGAACTGGTTTGGACTAGGCAGAGGCCTCTCTGCCTCCAGAGAACAAATGATTTTGGGGAATAAATATTGGGACCATGATTTCAAGAAATTAGATCACTTCTGGAATAAGAAACCTTTCTGCCAAGGAGAAGAACCAAGGAAGCTGCAGGAGTTTGGACTGTCAGTGTGCAGTTTGCTGGGTTGGCCTGCAGTGGTTTTTTCATTGCCAAGGGAAAGGCGAAGGAACTTTGTAAGGACTTTCATCTACAGAATATTCTCCAAGGGCTTGAACTGTGCTTGCCTCCTCCTGAAGTCTCAGGGACAAAAGACTTCACCTCCAGCTCCCTCCTGAATTTCCTTGCTAGGAATTCTGACTCCAATCACTTGCGTGCCGCAGGGAGCTGGAAGCGCGACGCATCGAGAAGAAGCGTGTCGCCGCCGCAGCTGAGATCATCGCAACGCCGAAGAATCGAGCCTTCGTCGCATCTCCCTGGAAGCGTGTGTTCATCAAAGCTGCCTGCTGTCGCATCACCGAAGAAGCGTGATGTCATCGAGAGAGTCGCCATCGCATCACCGGAGAAGCGCGCCGCAGGGCCTGTCGGGGCTCCAAAGTACAGAGTCGTCACAAGGCTGCCAGGGAGTCATTGCATCGTCATCGCATCGCCGCATCAAGGGTGCCATCTTCTCGCATTGCAACCAGATCGTCGCATGGCATCAAGGCGCCATCTTTTGCACCGCAACATGCCTGCAGGCCGAGAATCTACGCATCACCTCCGCACTGGTAAGGCTCACAACGAGTCTCCTACTCTGCGCAAGCATTGAGGAAGGACACAACTGTTCCCACGGAAGCGACGCATTTCCCCTTTTGCGAGCCTTTTGTTCACTTTGCGTTACGCATCCAGGTACTTTGTTGAGAACTTTGTCGCAATTACCAACATCTTGAACTAAGAGACTTTAATCATCTTTTAAGTAATCTTAAGTGTGGTATTATGGATTTTTGTCGTTTGTGGTCTTGTGTTAAGTCTATATAAAGAATACTTATTTTTATAAAACCTGTGTTGTGTCCATTTGTAGTGTTATCACTGTATTACTGTATTACTGTGTATATTCATAAATGCTTAACACACTGCCTCTGAGATAAGCCTGTCTGCTCGTGCCAAGCTACCAAGGGGGTGAGCAAGGGTTATTAAGGAGTGTAATCCCCTTATTCTGACTTAGAAGTAAGGGTCCCTATTTGGACAAAGGTGATAACCATTGCCAACTAGAGACCCCCCAGATCTTGATAACTTTACCAATTGGATTAAAGCAGCTATTCACCAGGCCGCTCCATCGGCACCCATTAAACTATTTAGAGGCACTCCATCTAAGCCATGGTTTTCACCTGAGCTTAAGCTCCAGAAACGGCACTGTGAAAAATTAGAACACCAATGGCAGTTGGCCTACTGTCCCGTGGCAAAGATAAATTTTGCGGAAAGCTCAGAAACTCTGTTACTCTGCCATCACCCAGGCCAAGAGCCTTTATTACACTGACCGCATTGATGCAGCCAGGAATAACTCGAAAGAGATCTTCTCAATTGTTCAAAACTTTATGGCCCCTAGAGCACAATCCACCTCATTCCCTATTTCTAAAACATGGTGCGAGGAGCTTGCTAATTATTTTACTTCTAAAATCCGGACCATCCAAGACTCTTTTGATCCCGGGAACTCATCACCAGCTTGTTCTCCTTCTTTAAAGGTGTCTCTTGCCGAGTTCTCTCCACTCTCTGCTTTTTCACCTATTGATCCATCAGAGTCTTTGCGGGTTCTTAAGGCCTTGTATCCGGGTCCCCATCTGACCCCTGCACCACTAGGCTACTTACTTCAGTTGCTGAATTAGTAAATCCGGAAGTCAATAGACTTATCAACTTGTCTCTACAGGAAGCCTATGTCCCCTCAGCCTGGAAGCAGGCTAAAATACTGCCTCTATTAAAAAAAAACTTCACTAGATCCTCTTAACCAGGCAACTACCCGCCCATTTCTCTCCTCTCTATTATGGCCAAAACTTGCGAAAAGATAGTCAATAAACAACTCACTGACTATGTGGAAAGGGCAGGCCTTCTTCATCCTGCCCAGTCCGGGTTCAGAACTTCATACAGTACTGAGTCAGCATTAGTTGAAGTGTCTGAAGCCATTTGGGAATTCCTGGCTGCAGGTGGCAGAGCGGCCCTCATCTTCCTTGACCTTACTGTGGCTTTTGATACGGTCCCCTATGTGCTGCTGCTCACCCGGCTTGCAGACTTCGGGATCACTGGTACCGCCTTGAGCTGGCTGAAATCTTATCTGGGTGGGCGCAGCCAATAGGTCTGGCTTCCCCGATTCTCCTCCTCTCCTCAGGCGGTCTCTACTGGAGTGCCCCATGGGTGCCCCTTGAGCCCCCCTGCTTTTTAATCTATATGTCACTCTCCTGAAATATCTACCAGAGGAGCTGGGAGCCACAATATCTGCGTATGCTGACGATATGCAGCTCCTATTTACATGGGGAAAATCTGAGAATTCTACATCCCAGGCTAGGAAATGCCTGTCTGCAGTTTTTAGATGGCTTTCCGCAGCACAACTGAAGTGCAATGAAGGAAAGTCTGAAATTCTCCTCTATGGAACATTTCCCAACCAGTTCAGGGAAGCTCTTTGGCCATCAGAATTCCCTATGCTAACCTCTACTGTACAACATGCAAAGAATCTAGGAATATGGTTTGAGGAGGATCTCTCCTTCTCCACCCAGATCAAGAAGCTGGCAGGTCACTGCTTCGGTATTCTTAAATCTCTCCGAAAGTTTCTCCCGCTTCTCCTCAGAACAGCTTAGGAGCCTGTCACCCGAGTGTTGATACTCTCGCGGATCGACTATGCTAATGCCTTATATGGTGGTCTGCCGGGGTATCTCCTTAACAAATTGCAGGTTGTCCAGTATGCCGCTCTCAGACTCCTATGCAACATTCCCATGAGCTGCAGTGCCAGGCAGCAGATGCGGTCACTCCACTATCTGCCTGTGGTCGAACGTGTCAAGTTTAAAGCACTGACACTGATCAACCGTGCTTTACATGCCAGTGGCCCCATCTATTCACAGAAGTGCTTCAGCTTCTACTCTCCGGTCAGATCTCTCCGATCAGCATCTCAGAGGTTGGCCTGCATTCCCAGCTTCCGGCTCACTAGATCTCTTGCTGTTAAAGCTGCCTCTAAGTGCAATCTTTTTCCCCTAGATCTGCGCAGCATTCAAGACTTTGGCCTATTTAATAAAAAGCTGAAGACATATCTGTTTGTATAAGCTCTCTCCTCTCCCCCTCCCCCCGTCGAGCTGATACCGGAAACTCCCAGGAGTAGTCCCGCTCATACCGGGACACTCCCAGGAGTAGTCGCGCTCATTACAAGACTCAATAACATAACATAACAATAACATAACAACGATGGTGCCATGAGAACAAGGTACTTATCTTTGGTAACGTATTTTCTGGTAGAGACCCTATCTAACCACAGATTCCTTACTTTTTGAATATCCCCACATGTCAGACTGGATCAGGTAGCTTTTGCATGACAATTTCTTCCAGTGTCCAAAGATGGAATAATGTGAAATTATGCTACGTCATGCAGCTCTGTCTCTTGCAGACGTGATGTTGGGAACAGCTGTTCTTTCTGGTGTCAGTTTCTTTCTGGACTCTGCCCATGCCCGTTTGAAATGGGGTTTCTGTTGGCTAATGTATGTAACTAAGCCAACTAGAACCCATAACTCTAGTTAGGGTAAGTTAGATACACACTAAAGATAATCTGTGCTCACCTTCTGGTAGCTTGGCGAAGAGCAGGCAGGCTTATCAACAGAAGCAATGTGTAAAGTATTTGTAAAGTAAAGTATTTGTGCAACACATGCACACAGTAACACAATGAATACACACAAAAACGCTCCACACAAGGTTAAAACAATAGGTTTCTATATTATGAACAAAACAAGATCAAAATGATACAAATCACGTAAGTATTTTGCAAGTTATGCAGGTTTAAAAATAATACTCTGCATTCAAGAACACAAGGTCACAACGATGACCTATCCAGCTCTCATGGTACTTATACATAGTACGCTGAGTGGTCAAATACACACGTAGCTAGGTCCATACTGTGGGTCACGCTCCGCTGGGGTGGAGCAACCCTGCTTTGACCTAAAGAGGGTTTCTAGAGCTCCCCTCTCAGTCTCATTGCTCCAAAACAGTACCTGAATCTGTACCAAATGCTCAGGCTCCATGTGTCCCTTAGGACCAGAATATGGGGAACGTTTTAGCATCCTGCTGCATGCAGGTCGGTTGCGGGGACCATGCAGATCCAATGACCTAGACACAGTACCTTTCTTGCTCTGAAAAGAGGAGGCGATGTGTCAAGGGGCTATGTCGGTGGTTCTGGAGTGATCGGGGCAGGCTCAGCGCCACGCTGAGAATAAGTGAACACTTGCAAAGCAATTATCTCAGCCGGACTCCTCCCACCGGTATTGCACGGATTGATGGCTGTGGCTACTCCACGTTGGATTCCGCTCCAGTGAGACAGCGCTGACGACATCCGGGTCCTCCCTGTTGCCTTGGCAACACATTGGTCAGGGATGCGGCTCTGCTTACACTGCTTATGCTGCATGAATCAGGCAAAGAGGATGCCGATCCTTTGTGAGGCACTCTACCTTGTAATGCAGCACGCACATGATCCTTGCACAAACAGGGATCAGCCACATGCTGATCATGCCAAAAGCCCTGCTGCCGAATTCCTCTGTGGCAGAGTCCCACTGCAAGGGCAGGAAAGGGGAATCTTTGATGGCCCGGAGATTCCAAAACAACAGGGGGGCAAGTGAACAAGTCTTTGGAGAACACTCTTGGTGGGCACAACAAAAGGTAGCAGGCCAGCACATCAAGGCAGGTTGCAAAGTGGCAGGCCCTCCTGCAGCCCAGCAATCAGCAGATAGCAGGCCAACACAGCAAAGCAGTTAGCAGAGTGACAGTCCCTCCTGGCAGCACAGCGGTCCTTCTGTTAATGTGCAGATGTAGTGCAGGCAGCATCTGGTTCAAAGTCCCAAGCAGTGTTTGATTAGATGAGGTTGGTGCCCCAGTGCATATACCCAAAAGTGGCTTTGATGTAGGGAGGTGACTTCAAAGGAACTCTCTGGAGTGCACATGAATCCCTTTCAGCCCAGTATTGGTTCCAAACTACAAGTAGAGGGCAAATCAGCCCTTTATGTGAGCTGCAGGACATAACCCATTCAGATGTAAGTGTGAGCCATCTCTACCCCTTCCTGCCCAGGAAGGCTATCAGTCTGCAGATGAATGCAGGTGAATCCCCTGTCACACTCAGCCCTTCTTGTTTTGTGGCTGTCTGGAGGGAATACATAAAGTGTACTGGTTACTCAACCCAGACATGTATTGGAGACAGGCAGTCAGGCACACATAGTTAAAAGTGCAGAGAAATTCCCACTTTCTAAAACTGTCATTTCTAAAATAGTAATTGTGAAATCCAACTTCACGTCTAAGGAGTGTTAGACCTGTCTGGATTTTTTGCGTAGTCCCTCCCAATTATTATTTATTTTGTCCCCTTTTTGCCCCTCATACCCTTAATAATTTTTGTGTCTACTAGTTTTATAGGTGTTGGTCAAGGGCATAGGTGTTCTTTTCCCCCTCATAATTTTTCACCTCAGGCCCAGAGGCTTGTTCTGACAGGAAAAGTTGGAACCACACAAAATGGTGGCTACCAACTGCCCTAACTGTCAAACTCAGAACTTGCCCATAGCCTAGCATAGGGCGTTCCAGAACCTTCTGGTCCATTCTGGACCACTGAGGGGCAGCCTATATAAGGCGGAATGCGGGGCAGCCATTTTGTCTACCTGTGAGAGTCAGCTGGAGGACAGGCTATCTTGAGAGGTGGGGGGAGACTAGTGAAAGGGTTGGTCTCCTGGATTGGGAAGCAGCCTAATAAATCCACTTCTCTACCCTTCCTTTGGGATCCTTGTCTTGTCCCCGCTGTGGATGATTAAGGGAGACCCTGGGCGCCTGACCAACCCCTAGCTTAGGAATAGTGGGGTGTCAAAGGAGAAGGAGACTGCAGTGCTGCGGTGCGCAGTCCTCTGCCCAGTAGAGAGGCTTCTTCTTGGAGCAGTGTTTAATAGAGGAAGGGTTAATCCTTGTGGCCCCCCTCGTGCAGTGGACATCTGCATTCTGCCTCTGTCTGCCGTGACTTTCTTTAGTGGCAGAACCTTTCCCCCCCCCCCCCCCCCCAAGAGTTCATCACTTACTGGCTGGGGCGAAATCTAGTGGTGGAGAGGAGCCATCCTTAAGAGAGGCGGAAGCAGGGTAAGGCTGAGTAAAGTGACCCCCAAGCCAGCGCTGGTGGAATAGCGCCGGATTAGCGCTGAGGTCGCTGGAAATGTGAGGAGAGGTAGCGAGACCGTCGCTGGACGCAGGCGCAGTCCTGTGGTGATTACCCCGGCCCCAGTGTGTGAGGAGAGCGAGGGGAGGCGCTGACGCGAGTGCGCGATCTCTGGGCTGGAGACACTGCTCCTTCGCGCATGCCCTGTGAGACCGCCGGTTTCTGGGAGGCGGCGCCGGCTGGAATCGAGGAGAGGAAGTAGCCATCAACTTCGCCGGTCAGCCTCAGCGGGGCCGATCGACAACTGAGTGGCCTGTAGCTAGGACCCCGGCAGCGGGTCCGATTTGTACTAGAAGGGGGAGTTGTGTTCCCCGTTTTTCCCGCCCCAGCATCAAGTGAGCAGCTGGCTGGGCGGGAGGAAGCAGTCTGAGGCAATCGAGACCTCGAGGGAGCCTCCGGATAATCGAGGCACCGGCTGGACTAGGAGAGGCCGTCTCACAGTACAGTAAGGAGAGGGGTCCTTGAGGGCTCTGATAAGAAAGGGGGAAGAGCGGAACTGGCCAAGCAGTAGCTGTTAATGCTCATTTTTCTCCAGCTGTGAGCTTTGGGCTGAAGGTGCCTACTTCTCAAATAAAAGACTCAGTTCCTCCTTGACTGAGTGGGTGTTAATATGAAAACTGAGTTTCTAAATCATCTCTAGAACTGCCTATCTATTGTTGGGGAGGATAAGTGTGGAAGTTGGGAAGTTTTGGGCACTGTATAGTAACTATGCCTAATTAAATGCTGGAAACTCTAGTAATGTAAAGTTGATGATTTAAAGCTAGCACTTTGGCAGGGACTGTATTAATTTCCTGACTAATAAGTATTGTGCTTTCATCTCTAAAAGGAAATCTGCATAAGATGTCAATTTAAAAACTGTGAAAGACTAGGAACATTTACAGGTTGAATGTATTGAGTTGTAATTCTCTTTCCACAGACAGACAAGTGGTATAATTTCTCCTGATCTATGTGTAAATTTTTCCTGTGCGAATACTGAGAGCTAAACCAAAGAGAATCTTATTTTTATATAACAGCTCATATTTTCCTAACAAATTGGTGTAGTGTCCTTTTTAAGTGCTATTGCGTGGATTTACTGGTGGGTGGTCTGCAACCTTCACACTGTGCCTCTAGAATTGTATGTCTTACCCCTAGGCCAGGCTACCCTAGATGACCTGACATCCCAGGTTCTAACATTTGGTGCCTAGCGGTGGGATTCTGACTTGGTTGCAGCTACTCATTAGTAATTCAACGCAATACACTGACCTACACCAGGAGTTTTCTCCTTGCGGCCCTCCTAATTTGAATTTTGTTTTTCCAAATTTATTTCTGGTGGTGGGTGGAGGTTAACCTCAGGTCACTTCTTGGTTTTCTCCTGTGTGTTGATTTTATTCCATAGTGAAAGATGGAATTGAATTTTAAAGAGCTAGAATCCAATACTGTGGCCCAACTCAGAGAATGGTGTCAGCAACAAAGGGTATTCTTTAACAAAGGTGCCAAGAAAGGCGAGTTGCTGACAAGCATAAGGGCATGGGTGGAAGCTCATTTAGTGGAAAAACCAGATACTGAAGAGAGTGACGGGGACACTGTCCTTGAGATTGCAATGTTGAACCAACCTGGGAGGGGGAATCTGCTGACAGGTCCCAGGACACCTTAGAGGGCGAGCAGCAGCGTCTCAGACAGGGGTTTAACTGACGCTGAGCTAGAAGATAGGAGGGAGGAGAGGAGAATGAAGTTGGAATTAGCTAGGATGGAGATGGAAAGGGAGGAAAGGAGGTTAGCCCATGAGCGAACCATCAAAGAGATGGACCTACAAGCCTTAATACAAAGGCCTCCCAATCCAGATAATGGTGGCAGCGAAAATAAAGTGAACACCAGGGAACCCAGACCCTATTTACCCAAAGATGTCATCGCTAGTTACACCCCAGGCGATGACATTGCCAAATGGCTGGCCGCCTACGAAGTTTCTCTAAGGGCTCACGGGATCTTAGAAACTCACTGGGGAGGTGGGCTGTATAAATACATGCCACCTGCTGGCAGAGACACCTTGTTGGCTCTGGAGCAGGATGAGCAAACCCACTACCCTACAATGAAGGTGGCACTGGTGAAGAAGTTTGGACTTACCCCTGAAAGATACAGACAGAAATTCAGGGGAAGTCACAAACTGAGTACCCAGAATTGGGTAGACTTTTTAGACTACGCCAAGAAAGCTTTGGAGGGTTGGGTCAAGGGCAGCGAGGTGAAAGATTATGAGGGGCTGTACAATCTATTTTTGAAAGAACACCTCCTCGAGAAATGTTTTCCCGAGTTGCGCCAACACCTGGTGGACAGCAAGCTGACCGATCCCCGGAAGCTTGCAGAGGAGGCGGACACTTGGGCAAGTACCCGGGTGTCCTCAAAGGGGACTGGAGGGGATTCTCAAAAAGCCGGACAGGGCGCCCCCCAGAAGAAGGAGGGGGAGATAAAAAGAAGGAGTTCTCCAAAGGTCCCCAAAATACTTTCCAAGGTAAGGGAGCAGGTTTCACCCCTAGGGCAAACCCGCCCAGAAACCCTAATCCTGGCCAAAGCCAGCAGCCAAGGGTTCTCCACTGTTTTGAATGCGGTGGTGTTGGACATTATAAGGGAGATGTCAGATGCCCAAAGAGACCACCCCCTCCCACCGGAGGAAAGTCACCGGGAGTAGCTAGTGTAGCGCTCGGGGAGGAGTTGCCCTTAGATAAGGGGGGTGAGTGGGCGGGTGTCACCTTAGTGTCCCTGGGAGAGCGGGAGATGGTTCCAAAGATCCAGGTGCCCCCAAATACTACAAAGTATGGGCAATGGGTTACCATCAATGGCCAAAGAGGGGAGGCTCTGAGAGATACAGGAGCCAGTATGACTATGGTGAGAAGTCAACTGGTGTCTCCAGAGCAGGTTGTTCCTAATGTACTCCACCCCGCCGCGATGGCTGACGGCAGAATGGGCCACTATCCAGTGGCTGAGGTTCCCTTTGAGTGGGAGGGGGTTGCAGGTTCACTTCGAGTTGCCGTAAGCCCTGCCGTGCCAGTTGATTGTCTGTTGGGGAATGACATGGAGCACAACACTTGGAGAGAGGTGGAATACCGGACGCATTCTGCGATGCTGGGTACACCTGACTGGGCCTGTGTAAGCACACGGTCTACGACTGCCCGGAGAGGGAGTTCGCCTGGGTTGGAGCCTGGAACAATGGCCCAACCCGCTGCCAAAAAGGGACAGACCCGGAGACAGGAAGAGCCTGCTTCGGCTTCCACGCCCCATGTGTCAGATCGGCCACCTGCGGTGGTAGGCCAGGAGTCCATGGAGGGGGAAGTAGACTCTCTGGAGGATTTACCCATCCCTGCTGAGTGGCATGTGGAGGGAGGACCTACCAGAGAGGAATTCTGTAAGGGGCAGAGGGAGTGCCCTACCCTTGAGGGACTGAGGCGTCAGGCTGAAGCCCAGGCAGCAGGTGATGCTACGGGACACCACCATATTTACTGGGAGGATGGACTCCTCTACAGTGAACCCAAGGTACCCCTACCTGGCTCATCAAGGGCCTTGGTGGTCCCGCAGCAATACCGAGCCTTTCTGCTGGAATTGGCTCATGCGATACCACTGGCAGGACACTTAGGCCAGGACAAGACCTTTGCACGGCTTGTCCTCCACTTTTACTGGCCTCAGATGAAAGTGGCGTCCAACACATACTGTCGGACATGTGTATCCTGCCAGGCCAGTGGGAAAACAGGGGTGAAGCTAAAGGCTCCCCTGGAACCACTCCCAGTCGTTAGCACCCCCTTTGAAAGGGTGGGCATCGACATTGTAGGGCCATTGGATCCACCAACAACAGCTGGTCACAGGTTTATCCTGGTTCTGGTGGATCATGCCACACGGTACCCAGAGGCCATCACTCTGAGGACTGTTACTGCACCTGTGGTGGCTAGGGCCCTGATGGGAATCCTTACCCGTGTAGGATTCCCCAAGGAGGTTGTGTCCGACAGGGGGACCAACTTCCTGTCAGCTTACATGCGGACAATGTGGAAGGAGTGTGGAGTGACCTACCGGTTCACCACTCCTTATCACCCCCAGTCAAATGGACTGGTTGAGAGGTATAATAAGACCCTGAAGGGCATGATAAGAAGTCTGCCGGAGAGCTTACGGAGGAAATGGGACGTCCTCCTGCCTTGCTTGCTGTTCTCTTACAGAGAGGTGCCGCAGAAGGGAGTGGGCTTCAGCCCTTTTGAATTGTTGTATGGGCACCCTGTGCGTGGGCCTCTCAGCCTGGTGAAGGATGGATGGGAAAAGTCTCCCAGAAAACCTCCTCAGGATGTGGTGAGCTACATGCTGGCCTTCAGAAGCCAGATGGCCAAGTTGTGGAAGCAGGCTTCTGACAACTTGGAGGCCAGTCAGGCAGTAATGAAGGAATGGTACGACCAAAATGCTCACCCGGTGGAGTTGGAGCCTGGCCAGAAAGTATGGGTGATGGAACCTGGAGAGCTAAGTGCCCTTCAAGATCGTTGGACAGGCCCATTTGAGGTGTTGGAGAAGAAGGGTAAGGCCACTTACTTGGTGGATCTTAAGACCCCGCGACAGCCCCTACGGGTGCTGCATGCCAATCGCCTCAAACCCCACCATGAGAGGCCAGAGGTCATCCTGATGTTGGTGACTGATGGTGCTGAGGAAGCAGAAAGCGAGCCTCTCCCGGATCTCTTTTCATCCCAAGAGAAGGATGGGTCGGTGGAGGGAGTGATTCTCTCCCCATCCCTAACTCCTGAGCAACGAGAGGATTGCCGCCAGGTATTGGAGCAGTACTCTTCGCTGTTCTCCCTTGTCCCGGGACGAACCCACCTGTGTACCCATGATGTGGACACAGGAGACAGCCCCCCAGTGAAGTCAAAGACCTACAGGCTGTCGGACAAGGTGAAGGCTAGCATCCATGGCGAGGTTGCCAAGATGCTGGAGCTAGGAGTGATAGAACCTTCCAACAGCCCTTGGTCCAGTCCGGTGGTGCTAGTGCCAAAAGCCGCCCCACCAGGCACCACACCAGAACTGAGGTTCTGTGTGGATTACCGAGGACTGAACTCAGTTACAAAGACTGATGCTCATCCAATCCCTAGGGCGGATGAGTTAATTGACCGGCTAGGAGCTGCCCAATACCTAAGTACCTTTGACCTCACTTCAGGGTACTGGCAGATCTCCTTGACAGATGGAGCAAAGGAAAGGTCAGCCGTCTCCACGCCTGAGGGACACTTCCAGTTTTGTGTGATGCCCTTTGGGCTCAAGAACGCCCCTGCCACATTTCAGCGGCTGGTGAATCAGGTCCTCTCTGGAATGGAGAGTTTCTCTGCTGCCTACCTGGATGACATTGCTGTCTTCAGTAGCAGTTGGGAGGACCATTTGCAACATTTGCAAGCAGTTCTCCAGGCCCTGAAAAAGGCTGGATTGACAATCAAGGCCAGCAAATGCCAGATTGGGCAGGGGTCGGTTGTGTACCTTGGACACTTGGTGGGTAGGGGGTCAGTGCAGCCCCTGCAGGCAAAGATTGAGGCAATCATGGCCTGGGAACCCCCCAAGACACAGACTGAGGTCCGAGCTTTCCTGGGCCTCACAGGTTACTACCGTCGCTTTGTGAAGGGGTATGGCACTATTGTAGCGCCCCTCACAGAGCTCACCTCCAAGAAACAACCTCGACGGGTAGTTTGGACGAAGGCTTGTCAGCAAGCCTTTGAAAAGTTGAAGCAGGCAATGTGTGTAGCACCGGTCCTGAGGGCCCCCGACTTCTCCAAGGAGTTCATTGTCCAAACAGATGCATCAGAACATGGCATTGGGGCAGTGTTATCGCAACTAAATGAAGAGGGCCTGGATCAGCCTGTAGTCTTCTTATCCAGGAGACTGCTTCCCCGGGAACAGAAGTGGAGTGCAATTGAGAGGGAAGCTTTTGCGGTGGTGTGGGCTCTGAAGAAGCTGCGGCCATACCTCTTTGGCTCGCACTTCCTGGTTCAGAATGACCACCGACCCCTTCGTTGGCTGATGCAAATGAAGGGGGAAAATCACAAGCTGTTGAGGTGGTCCATCTCCCTACAGGGAATGGACTTCCGGGTGGAACATCGGCCTGGAGTGGACCACGCCAATGCAGACGGTCTCTCCAGGTATTTCCGCCTTAGGGATGAGGACTCCCAAGGGGTTGGGTAGTTCTCCCCACTTTCAGCTGGGGGGGACGCGTGTTAGACCTGTCTGGATTTTTTGCGTAGTCCCTCCCAATTATTATTTATTTTGTCCCCTTTTTGCCCCTCATACCCTTAATAATTTTTGTGTCTACTAGTTTTATAGGTGTTGGTCAAGGGGATAGGTGTTCTTTTCCCCCTCATAATTTTTCACCTCAGGCCCAGAGGCTTGTTCTGACAGGAAAAGTTGGAACCACACAAAATGGTGGCTACCAACTGCCCTAACTGTCAAACTCAGAACTTGCCCATAGCCTAGCATAGGGCGTTCCAGAACCTTCTGGTCCATTCTGGACCACTGAGGGGCAGCCTATATAAGGCGGAATGCGGGGCAGCCATTTTGTCTACCTGTGAGAGTCAGCTGGAGGACAGGCTATCTTGAGAGGTGGGGGGAGACTAGTGAAAGGGTTGGTCTCCTGGATTGGGAAGCAGCCTAATAAATCCACTTCTCTACCCTTCCTTTGGGATCCTTGTCTTGTCCCCGCTGTGGATGATTAAGGGAGACCCTGGGCGCCTGACCAACCCCTAGCTTAGGAATAGTGGGGTGTCAAAGGAGAAGGAGACTGCAGTGCTGCGGTGCGCAGTCCTCTGCCCAGTAGAGAGGCTTCTTCTTGGAGCAGTGTTTAATAGAGGAAGGGTTAATCCTTGTGGCCCCCCTCGTGCAGTGGACATCTGCATTCTGCCTCTGTCTGCCGTGACTTTCTTTAGTGGCAGAACCTTTCCCCCCCCCCCCAAGAGTTCATCACTTACTGGCTGGGGCGAAATCTAGTGGTGGAGAGGAGCCATCCTTAAGAGAGGCGGAAGCAGGGTAAGGCTGAGTAAAGTGACCCCCAAGCCAGCGCTGGTGGAATAGCGCCGGATTAGCGCTGAGGTCGCTGGAAATGTGAGGAGAGGTAGCGAGACCGTCGCTGGACGCAGGCGCAGTCCTGTGGTGATTACCCCGGCCCCAGTGTGTGAGGAGAGCGAGGGGAGGCGCTGACGCGAGTGCGCGATCTCTGGGCTGGAGACACTGCTCCTTCGCGCATGCCCTGTGAGACCGCCGGTTTCTGGGAGGCGGCGCCGGCTGGAATCGAGGAGAGGAAGTAGCCATCAACTTCGCCGGTCAGCCTCAGCGGGGCCGATCGACAACTGAGTGGCCTGTAGCTAGGACCCCGGCAGCGGGTCCGGTTTGTACTAGAAGGGGGAGTTGTGTTCCCCGTTTTTCCCGCCCCAGCATCAAGTGAGCAGCTGGCTGGGCGGGAGCAAGCAGTCTGAGGCAATCGAGACCTCGAGGGAGCCTCCGGATAATCGAGGCACCGGCTGGACTAGGAGAGGCCGTCTCACAGTACAGTAAGGAGAGGGGTCCTTGAGGGCTCTGATAAGAAAGGGGGAAGAGCGGAACTGGCCAAGCAGTAGCTGTTAATGCTCATTTTTTTTCCAGCTGTGAGCTTTGGGCTGAAGGTGCCTACTTCTCAAATAAAAGACTCAGTTCCTCCTTGACTGAGTGGGTGTTAATATGAAAACTGAGTTTCTAAATCATCTCTAGAACTGCCTATCTATTGTTGGGGAGGATAAGTGTGGAAGTTGGGAAGTTTTGGGCACTATATAGTAACTATGCCTAATTAAATGCTGGAAACTCTAGTAATGTAAAGTTGATGATTTAAAGCTAGCACTTTGGCAGGGACTGTATTAATTTCCTGACTAATAAGTATTGTGCTTTCATCTCTAAAAGGAAATCTGCATAAGATGTCAATTTAAAAACTGTGAAAGACTAGGAACATTTACAGGTTGAATGTATTGAGTTGTAATTCTCTTTCCACAGACAGACAAGTGGTATAATTTCTCCTGATCTATGTGTAAATTTTTCCTGTGCGAATACTGAGAGCTAAACCAAAGAGAATCTTATTTTTATAAAACAGCTCATATTTTCCTAACAAATTGGTGTAGTGTCCTTTTTAAGTGCTATTGCGTGGATTTACTGGTGGGTGGTCTGCAACCTTCACACTGTGCCTCTAGAATTGTATGTCTTACCCCTAGGCCAGGCTACCCTAGGTGACCTGACATCCCAGGTTCTAACAAGGAGCATTTATCATTACTATTCTAAATGTACCAAACATGAACAAGCAACTCCTTTCCGATCGAGAATTACCACTTAAAAGTACATAAGGGAATTCCCAATGCTAGCCTATGACAGAAGTAGAACTCACAGTAGTGACAAGGGCTATTTTTCACTAGAGACAGGCGCCATTTGCCCATTTCCACTACGCGACTGCCCTTCCTCTTGGCCCTAGGTAAGATCTGCTGCCTGGATCCCTTAGCTAACTACACAGGGACATACGTTTTGCCAGGGAAGCGGACCACAAGTTTCCATGGAGTCGGCATTGAGCTTTGAAACCTGACAATCAGGGCCTAGATGAGCCTGCTGAAAATAGACCAGATGTAACTTTGAGGCTGTGCGAGACATGCTAAGTGGGGCCAGCCAGAACTCCCAAACCCTCTCATTGCCTGTGGCCGACGATCAGAGCCCCATGACCCTGAGGTAAGCCCGCCACTAATTGGCCCCGATGTTGCCTGAAAACTAATGAGGCATACCGTCTAAAACATGCAGGGTCTCCCCAGTCCTCGCCCTGCCTGGGACCTAGCTGTGGGTCCTTGCCGGACCGGCCCTGATGGGTCAGTGCACTAACCACCCCCTCTCTCTTCTCACCTAAGGCGGACGCCGGATTCGGGCCTGCAGTAAAACCCTTTGACCAGCACAATGAGCAACAGTCTCCCACTGCTCACCCCAAGATCCATTGCTCTGGAACTCCCCTGAGATCATCTGAGGCCTCCTGGGACCCCTCAATCCTCTACACATCTAAGACTGACAACTAACTTGGGCCACCGTAGCCCCCTGGTTCCAGGCCTGTGAACTGATAGGTAGGTCCGAGCAGTGGCTCAACGCACCAGGCTGAGACCTCTGGAGCCCAGTGCCTCATTGGGCCCATTGAGAACCCTTTGACGAACAATTACCCCTTAATAGCGTGAGGCTGTCACTATATAATACGCAATTAATGATCTACAAGGACCCCTCAAACCTCGCTTTGTTCAATCAGTTTATCATGTGTGAATCAGTGTCAATCAGTATATAATGTGTGATGCATTGTTAGCCTACTAGCCTGGTCACCTACCTCTGCCTTTCTCCGCTCTATATTGACAACCTTCCAAATCTTATTATCCCCCTGTCCTTCCCTACCACTGCCCCCAAATCTCCCTTTCCCCCCTCCAACTCCCCGATCTTCTACTCTCCCACCCCCGCCCCAAATTCGATGGCGTGACTCCCTAAAACTCAACCTCAGAAGAGGAGCCGAGACGTCTACCCACGGTGCGGCCAGGAAGCGGGGATGCATAGTAACGGAAGACATCGGGAGAGGAGGAGGTGAGAGACAGATGCATATACCAAGCAGTGGACAGCCTCTAAGCGGAATCACGCCGCCACTGCTACAAGCTACCAATCTGTACACAGCTGATGCTGGAAAACAGGAGAGGGGATATTAAAATTAAAACGCGGGGAATCAGAGATTAAACAACGGCCTGCCTGACCTCAAAATGGCGGCCGCAAAGGACATTTAGCGATTAAAACGAGGGACATCATGAGGAAAACAACAACAGAGGAAATCACCACCCGATAATGGCAGAAAGTAAAATCGGAAATGAAAAAAGGACAATGAGAAAATAGAAAGGGAAAAAGGAGCTCACAGATAAGGGAAAGAGGAATAGTGCTACAATAGAAAGAGAGAAAGACACATCAACACACAAAAAGACTGCTACTGTGGCGGACATCTTGCGAGTACTTTCAAAAATCTGAATTGAAAAGGTGAGAAGGGCATAGAGCTCTCAATCAATAAAAGATAACAGGTATTAATCTTGAAACATCCTTAAATAAATACAGATATCGGAAGACTGAAGGTCACTAGAAGGTCAACACAGACTAAGTAATTAGACAAAATTAAATTGATATACATATATATTTAATCAAACATACTCCATACCAATCAAAATATGATGGAGCGGGAAGGGCACGAACGCCCATATCATTAAATACCCATCCAATCTATCTAAGAACGCAGCCAAAAAGTTCAAACATAATCTACTAAGAAAAAAAACGGACACGCTAATCCTTGACCCCTGTTATAGCAAAGATAAAGGTACTATTGTGAATGATTTGATATTCTTCACTAGAAGAACGGCGATATGGCGCAATACCATCACAGAAATGCTTAACATAAAAAGTATAACGAACATCCCACATGGCACAAAACTTATGAGCCAACCATCACCAAGATGTAGAGCGGACCTATGCATAACGATATATAAGAACGGTATAGTGCTCATACAAGCAGCTGACAGCAAATTAAACAAATTTGACAACCTGTTCTCAACCTTAAAAGGATGCGTAATAAAGGCAAGATCCCAAACACACCTGACCACACAAGATAACACCATAGACCATCACAGAGCTACCAAATCAGACCGCATACCTGACACAAACCTTCGGGATCCACTAGTTCCAACACATCAAGGTGACATAATCGGAATAAGAGGATCTCAACCGAGGAATGACACAGTAAAAACCAAATTGGACACACAAGGTGCAAACATAGCCCGGGAAATCTCTCAGAGGGAAGATTCGACACAACTTCACAAGACCAGAAAGGACACAGGAAGAATTGAATTGGATACATGATTTGCGAATGCCATCCTGAAACCCTCTCAGAGGGAAGAATCGACATCTATCATCATAGAGAGGTCATCGCCGACGAGTAAGACACCAAATGAGAACATTGAAACTACTGATATAGACGACAACATGGCTGTACACGACATGGAGAGAGGCGGAGCAGACTACCAAACTAATGATGATATAGAAGACAACACGGCTGTCCACGACATGAACAGAGACGGAGCAGACTACCAAACTAATGACAAAAAGGGAAGATGTCCGATGAAGAGGTGAAAACTCAAACGCGTGAACGCAAAACAAGGTTATAGAAAGAAGAAGATGAATGCACTTAATACCTCATTCCAAACTCGAAGAATAATCAAAGAGCTTCAAACACAAGTGGTCAGTATTCTAAGCACGGTACAAGAGATGAAAAAGATGCTTGAAATCACAGCTAGCACCCACAACAAAGTCGAGCACATCCGAGAAGTTCTACTTAATTCTCAAAAAGAAGGAAATAAGATGGCATTGCCCCTATCAAACAGGCAATATCGACCTGACAGGAACCTCAACCATCTAACGGAAGAAGAAACGATATCCTTACTTCGGGAATATGAGTATACTGACCTCGCTAGAGGTGAAAAAATCAGAACAGTCCAGATCGATGCTAACAGAACATCAAGACAAAATGAAAGGAAAACCAATCATAACAACCTACAACAAGTACAACTAATCGCGGACTCACAGAACATGAACACAAGGAACGCAGGGAAACCTCTAAAATGCCTACTCCTTAACTGTCGGTCGGCAGCAAAACATGCATCAGACATAGCTGATCTCATCATGAACAAAGAAATTGATGTGACAATCCTGACGGAAACGTGGCTATCGGAATCCTCGTCTCCTTGTATGGACCTACTAGTACCCCCACAGTATAGTATTGTGAGACTCGATAGACTAAAAAAGACAGGGGGTGGCGTTGCCTGCATTTACCGATCGGAAATAGAAGTCAAACAAGTTCGATCAGAACCTCTCGAATCCTGTGAACACCTAAATCTCAAGATAAGATCAGCAGATAATCAAAAATGCAATCTACATGCACTTTACCACCCTCCAGGTAATAATACTACCTTTATAGACAAGTTAATGGAAATCATCACCACCGACGCCAATTCTGAAACTAACAACGTTGTCCTGGGGGACTTTAACTTACACTGGAATGACAACTACGACAAACAGGTCAACGCACTGAAAGACCTTCTAACGGAGTTAAATCTTAACCAAGCATGCACAGAGCCAACACACGAAAAAGGAGCCACGTTAGACTGGATAATATCAAAAACCAACAATACCTCAATTATATCAATTGAGCCGTGCGACTGGTCAGATCACCATGCCATAACCTTCCTGATAAACAATATGAAACAGAACAAGACCATACAACCTAACAGACACAAGAAATGGATGCGAGATACTAAAGATCCGAATATAGCATTACTAGTAGAAAGCTGTGAGAAGAAACTGATTCCACCAAATAACTTGCAGAGTGTGGAGGAACTTACAGATCATTACACTAAAACAGTTACGAATATAGTCAACACTACGATGCCACTAAAACTGAAAAGAGTCACAGAGAAGATGAAAACCCCATGGTTCAGTGAAGCTCTGAATGAAGAAAGGAGGAAACTAAAATTAGCGGAAAGAAAATGGAGACAACACCCATCATGGCCCGAACTGAAATCACTCAGAAGAATCAGAAGCGAATACAACAAAAAGATACTAAACTCCAAAAAAGAATTTATCAGATCTGAACTAGATAACGCCAAACACAGACCTCGGAAATTATTCGAGATTCTAAAACAACAATCCAATAAATTAGCTAAAACCAGCCAAGAAACCACAAAAACGCAAATAAGCTGTGAAGAATTCTCAACATTCTTCACAGATAAGGCCAACAAGTTGGAAAGAGAGCTCAGGAAAGAGGCTGACAACATTGGCAATTTGGACAGACAAAATCCCAATATCACTGTAGAAAACACCCACGATAGGACAAAAAACAAGGCACAATGGATTAACTTCAAACTACTTGATCAAAATACCATAGCCAAAACACTATCAGACATCAAACCTAACAACCACTATAGAGATCCACTACCCTCAAAATGCGTCATAGAAATAAACCATATTGTGATTCCCATTTGGACGAAAATAATAAACGCCTCTCTATCACAAGGGATCCTTCCAGATTGCCTAAAGACAGGTCAAGTCGTCCCCATCATCAAAAAAGCAACAGCGGACCCAGCAGATCCAAATAACTTTCGCCCAGTGACCAACATCCCTATACTTGCCAAACTAATAGAGAAATGCGTACAAAAGCAACTAAGCCAACACATTGCTAATTTCTCGCTACTAGACGACTGCCAATCAGGATTCAGGACAGGACATAGCACAGAAACAGCGATCCTACATATTGTCGATGATGCACTACAGGCACTAGACCGTAATCAAACATGTCTACTTATCCTCCTGGACCTATCATCAGCATTCGACACGGTAAATCATGAAAAATTACTGAACAGGCTTCATGACAGGATGGGAATGGCTGGAAATGTGCTAAAATGGTTTGAATCATTCCTGCAGAATAGAACGCAAAGATTCCTGGTCAATCAATCACTCTCACCAGCAAGCCCTAACTCAATTGGAGTCCCTCAAGGCTCTACATTATCACCATCACTGTTCAACCTTTACATTGAACCTCTCACTGAAATCCTTCGAAAGTCTAAAATTTCCCACCACATGTACGCGGATGATACCCAGATTTATATCAAGATCACATCCAGGGAAGACATCATGAGAATGTATGAGACCTTAAAATTGGCATTACAATGGCTAACTGACAACCATCTGAAACTAAACGCACAAAAAACTGAATTCTTACTAATATCTCCACCAAAGAAACACACAGAAGTGAAGGAATGGTCCAATATGATCACAGCATTAAATTGCTCCCCTACCCTAATTGGCTCAGCGAAATCACTAGGAATCACACTAGATGAGAAACTAAACATGAAAGCCCATATCAACTCAATGGCAAAAAGCGCCCGCTACCATCTGAACTACATCAGAAAAGTGTAACCATTCATATCCAAAGCAGACCTCAAACTGGCAGTTCAGTTTCTAGTTATCGCGAGGATTGAATATGGATGTACGACGCTAGCAGGGCTACCAAAAATTTCAACAGCACCTCTGAAGGCATGTCTCAAAGCAGCCGCAAGACTGATCACCGGATCAAAGAAATTTGACCATATATCGCCACACTTGAAGGCATTAAACTGGCTACCGTACGAAGCCAGAATCCAGCTAAAAATGGCATGCATAACCCACAAGGCGCTCCACCACAATACACCCAGCTACCTTGCTCAGAAAATTAAACTATCTGGAGGGAACAGACCAGCCAGGAGCACAAAAGAGCTGATGCTGAGACCAGCCATCTTCCGGAAGAAGAAAACTTACGACAGAGCTTTCTCAGGAGCAGCCCCTAGAATCTGGAATTCTCTTCCTTCAAACATTAGAAAGATTGAAGACACAGCATCCTTTAAGAGGGAAACTAAGATCTTCCTAATGAGTAACTCCCTTCCATAGACGAGGCGCGGGAAGTCAGAATTCATGTTCAATGACTGGAACTGAAACATACACAGGAAATAGACCCTTAGGATCGATTGATTCTGTTACACATTATATTTTGCTATATACTAAACCTGTGTCATACTATATGTTGATATTCTTTGTAGAATTGTTTTTATTTTTTATTGATATTTTCACTCTATGTGCCATATATGTACCTACAATCGTGGTGTGGGTCACGCACTCCTCCTTGTATATGCGTTGAAGTAGCTGTGGCGTGCCTCAAAGATATCACCCCCTGACAAGAAGGTGTGGTAATCACAATATAGTCAGTGGCACTTAGGATAAGTGCCAACTCCTTGAGCACAACCTATCGATATCGAAAGATTACACTTTAAACCAAAGTTGCATCAAATGTTATTCATGTTTAATTCACATGATTTGAATGGCATTCGTTGTAGAATCTCATTCCAATGTTTTATGCATTAAATCCATTGTTGTATGTACATAATTTCACAATTTCCCTCCCGATGCATTTCGGACCACTGGTCCTTCGTCAGGGGAATCCTAAAAAAACAATGATTCAATCTAAGTATTGTGCCCCGAGGTTCAATTCAAATAATTAAATACAAGTGGGTGCAAAAAATAAACTAATCAAACAATGCTAAAACGTTGCGGTACTAACGTTAAACAAAGTCACAATGTTAAACTGGTCAACGTTCTTGTTCCCATTAGTCCGTGAAAACCTAGTGCCCGATAGTTAATCAAACGACTCTAAGGAGCCCCGTGTCATTGTGAATGAGCGTTCTACCTATTCACCAAAGGATAAACCACATACCCTGTGTCCGGTGTTTGTAAAGAGGCGTCCAAGAGTGATATAAACATGCAAATCAACAAAAATTAACGACTTACAAGAAAAGTGCAGTGAGAACCCGCGTCCCACTCGTGCGCTCCTCGCCGGTGCATACAAACAAAGTTTGAACGTGAAAACGGAAATAAATGAGGTGGAACCAGATACATGCAAAGCGGACTGTGCGTGTGGCGGCCATCTTGTAATGGTGTTGGGAGATAAGCATGATAATCTCAGAGTGTTAATCAGTCGCTTGAAGCGCTAAACATGCAATGTATTTATAGGATGAAAAATAAATCCTAAAACGTGCAGGGATAGTTGTAGTCAGAACAGGCTGAAACATAAAAGTAACACTTGAAATGCAGTGAAATGAATGACATGAAAATAAACATAGTAGCAAGTATCATTGTCAATTAAGGTACTCTATAAGTAACATGTAAATTCCATCCGATCATTAAGACCGGACGGTTTCATGGATTGAAGAAATTTTATCCAATGATTTTCACGCTGTAATAAAAAGTCATTGTTGTCTCTGCCATCCCGTTTACTGACCACTTCCACAGCAGCGAATCGCAGTTGACTAATGTTGTGTCTGCTGTCTTTAAAGTGTGCAGCGAGGTTGGATTTCAAGTTCACTGTTCTTATATTGCTCTTATGTTCATTCACTCTCAGTTTCAATTTTCTAGAGGTCTTTCCTGTATATATCAATCCACAAGGACATTTGATGATATATATCACATTCTCTGTGTCACATGTTGCATTTAGTCTGAGTTTGATATCAGTACCCTTCAGTGGATGTTTAAGCACAGAACCTTTGATCATGTTGTTGCAGTTTTTACAATTTAGACAAGGTTGGTTGCCTTTGTAAGTGGTTTCTGGAGAGTGTCTAGGGTTTTTGATGATTTCTTTGAGATTTTTACCTCTTTTGTAGGCAAATAACGGTTGTTCATCAAAGATGCCATTGAAGTCTTGTTCCCTACCGATAATAGGCCAATGTTTCAGTATTGAAGCCTTATATGTTTTAGATGCTTTTGAGTATTTGGACACGACCACTGGTCTTTTAGTATCACTTTTCTGTTTTGTCACAAGTGTGTCCTGTCGTGTTAAACTGTCACATCGTTCTTTGGCTTTGGTCAAAATGTTCCTAGGATACCCTCTTTTTTCAAAACGTTCTAGCATATTTTCTGCTTGTGTTTCGTATTCGAATTTGTCGGATACGATCCGTTTGACCCGTAGGAGCTGTGAGAAAGGAAGGTGATTCTTCAATGGTCTCTGGTGATAGGAATTGTAGTGCAAGATGTTATTCTTATCTGTTGCTTTTCTGTACAAGTTGGTTTCCAAATGATCATCAGCCCTCGTTAGTCTGACATCCAGGAATGTGATAGTTAATTGGTCCACTTCATGAGTGAACTGAATACGGTCATTAATGTTGTTCAGGTTTATTAATGCCGATGATAAAGATTCATGATCTCCTTGCCAAATGACGAAAATATCGTCTATATACCTCAGGAACATTTTGGCATGCAAAATCCATGGAGTCTGGTTCAAAATGTGATTGTTCTCAAAGTATTGCATGAATGCGTTTGCGTACACAGGTGCCGCACAGTTGCCCATGGATGTCCCGGACAGCTGTGCGTACAGTTGGTCATTCCAAGAAAAGTAACTCTGGTATAAGGTGAAATGCATCAGCTGCATAATGAAAATTTGAAAATCATTGGCCAGATCGGAGTGTAGTAAGATGTTTTCTACTGCTTCCATTCCCAAATCATGGGGAATGCTGGTATAAAGGGATTTGACGTCTATGGAACAGAGCCAGATGTTATCACCTTCCTCAAACTTGATTTCCTTGATTTTCTGCAAAAAATCCGTGGTGTCTCTTACATATGTACAGGACTGTTGTATTAAAGGCTGTAGATATCTATCAATAAGTTTGCCGGTGTTTTCATGTATACTCCCACGAGTCGAAACAATTGGTCTAAATGGAGGTGAAGTTAGACTTTTGTGGACTTTTGGAAGCATATACATGCTGGGAATACGTGGATTGTTGGTGGTTAGAAATTTCTTAGTTTTGAGATTTATAGTTCCATTTTCTTCAGCCATTGATAGTATGTTCATTAATACTTCATTGTACTGGTTGGTAGGATTAGAATGCATGAGACTGTAAGTGTTAGTATCTGAAAGATGTTCTTGAACTCGTTCATTGTAGAATGTGGTGTCCATGAGGACTAGCGCGCCCCCCTTATCAGCAGTTTGATAAGTTATTTCTTCTCTCTTTGCCAAATTATTCAGTATAGAATATTCTTTGTTAGTTAGATTCAGATGTTTCCTTTTCCTAGTGTAATTGATGCAACTGATGTCATTTTTAACCAAATTCTCAAAAGTGTCGAAGGACTTATGACTGACAGGTGCCATGAAAGTGCTCCTTGTTCTTAATCCTTTGAGTTGGTCAGTATGATCACTATCTTGTGGTGGCAGAACATTCTCGTAAAAATGTCTCAAACGCAAATTGCGCATAAACTTAAATAAACTAACTTCAAGTTCTAACTCGTTGGTATGACTGGTAGGGATAAATGAGGTGCCTTTTTGTAGTACCATGATTTCCTGATCAGATAAAATATGTGAAGAAATATTAATCACAAGGTTGTCTTCTTCTTTGGTTTCTCTACCCTCTTGTTCAAAGTTGTGCTCCTCATGTCTCTCTCTGTCTCTTTTTCCTTTTCTTTTGGCCTGGCTCCTCCTGGGTCGTCTCTTTCTCCTGATCCCTCCTCTAAAAAAGGAACCGCAGAGAGGGTAGAGGATTCTGCACTGGTTGAAGGTTTGTTTGCGTTTGTCCGTCTTTGTTCACCACGTGATTCTTCCTCTGAGGATGAGGTCTCTGTTGTAGTGTTGGTATGGTCTCTTTGTGGTTTGTTCTGCCGTCTCCTGGCATAGACCTCAGCCCAGGAGTACACCTTCCCTAGTTTGTAGTCTATAGTATCCCTACGGTACTTCCGTATTTTCCGTTCGTTTATTTCTCGAGTGTGCTTGTCCATTTGAATGGTAATGTCATCCAATATCTTGGACCATTCCTCTGTGGATAACATGTCACTTAGTTCCTGTTTGCATTGTTGTATCTCCTTATTCAGTTCTTCCAATGCTCGTGATAATTCATCAACGATTAGTAAAATTAAATCCAAAGAGCATTTATTTAAGATGGCGTACCATCTTTCTACAAATTTCGAGCTGTTCCTGCACAGTAGTGGCTTTAGCGGGATGCGGAGACCCCTGGGTATCCGCTGGGCCCGGTGGTAACGTATTAATGTGCTGGCGTGAAGCCTTTGGCTAATTTCCTTCCTTGAAAAGTATAACAGCTGTTTCAAACAACTTTCCTTGTTCCTTGTAGGACCTTGAGGACTTGCCACCTCGGGGATCAAGGCATAGATTTTGTCAATGTCATCAGTGCTAAAAGCAAATGTGTCCGCTTTCAAATCAGTTAATGCTGCGATATCATCATATGCCATGGTAGCCCTCTCTGCGGTTCCTTTTTTAGAGGAGGGATCAGGAGAAAGAGACGACCCAGGAGGAGCCAGGCCAAAAGAAAAGGAAAAAGAGACAGAGAGAGACATGAGGAGCACAACTTTGAACAAGAGGGTAGAGAAACCAAAGAAGAAGACAACCTCGTGATTAATATTTCTTCACATATTTTATCTGATCAGGAAATCATGGTACTACAAAAAGGCACCTCATTTATCCCTACCAGTCATACCAACGAGTTAGAACTTGAAGTTAGTTTATTTAAGTTTATGCGCAATTTGCGTTTGAGACATTTTTACGAGAATGTTCTGCCACCACAAGATAGTGATCATACTGACCAACTCAAAGGATTAAGAACAAGGAGCACTTTCATGGCACCTGTCAGTCATAAGTCCTTCGACACTTTTGAGAATTTGGTTAAAAATGACATCAGTTGCATCAATTACACTAGGAAAAGGAAACATCTGAATCTAACTAACAAAGAATATTCTATACTGAATAATTTGGCAAAGAGAGAAGAAATAACTTATCAAACTGCTGATAAGGGGGGCGCGCTAGTCCTCATGGACACCACATTCTACAATGAACGAGTTCAAGAACATCTTTCAGATACTAACACTTACAGTCTCATGCATTCTAATCCTACCAACCAGTACAATGAAGTATTAATGAACATACTATCAATGGCTGAAGAAAATGGAACTATAAATCTCAAAACTAAGAAATTTCTAACCACCAACAATCCACGTATTCCCAGCATGTATATGCTTCCAAAAGTCCACAAAAGTCTAACTTCACCTCCATTTAGACCAATTGTTTCGACTCGTGGGAGTATACATGAAAACACCGGCAAACTTATTGATAGATATCTACAGCCTTTAATACAACAGTCCTGTACATATGTAAGAGACACCACGGATTTTTTGCAGAAAATCAAGGAAATCAAGTTTGAGGAAGGTGATAACATCTGGCTCTGTTCCATAGACGTCAAATCCCTTTATACCAGCATTCACCATGATTTGGGAATGGAAGCAGTAGAAAACATCTTACTACACTCCGATCTGGCCAATGATTTTCAAATTTTCATTATGCAGCTGATGCATTTCACCTTATACCAGAGTTACTTTTCTTGGAATGACCAACTGTACGCACAGCTGTCCGGGACATCCATGGGCAACTGTGCGGCACCTGTGTACGCAAACGCATTCATGCAATACTTTGAGAACAATCACATTTTGAACCAGACTCCATGGATTTTGCATGCCAAAATGTTCCTGAGGTATATAGACGATATTTTCGTCATTTGGCAAGGAGATCATGAATCTTTATCATCGGCATTAATAAACCTGAACAACATTAATGACCGTATTCAGTTCACTCATGAAGTGGACCAATTAACTATCACATTCCTGGATGTCAGACTAACGAGGGCTGATGATCATTTGGAAACCAACTTGTACAGAAAAGCAACAGATAAGAATAACATCTTGCACTACAATTCCTATCACCAGAGACCATTGAAGAATCACCTTCCTTTCTCACAGCTCCTACGGGTCAAACGGATCGTATCCGACAAATTCGAATACGAAACACAAGCAGAAAATATGCTAGAACGTTTTGAAAAAAGAGGGTATCCTAGGAACATTTTGACCAAAGCCAAAGAACGATGTGACAGTTTAACACGACAGGACACACTTGTGACAAAACAGAAAAGTGATACTAAAAGACCAGTGGTCGTGTCCAAATACTCAGAAGCATCTAAAACATATAAGGCTTCAATACTGAAACATTGGCCTATTATCGGTAGGGAACAAGACTTCAATGGCATCTTTGATGAACAACCGTTATTTGCCTACAAAAGAGGTAAAAATCTCAAAGAAATCATCAAAAACCCTAGACACTCTCCAGAAACCACTTACAAAGGCAACCAACCTTGTCTAAATTGTAAAAACTGCAACAACATGATCAAAGGTTCTGTGCTTAAACATCCACTGAAGGGTACTGATATCAAACTCAGACTAAATGCAACATGTGACACAGAGAATGTGATATATATCATCAAATGTCCTTGTGGATTGATATATACAGGAAAGACCTCTAGAAAATTGAAACTGAGAGTGAATGAACATAAGAGCAATATAAGAACAGTGAACTTGAAATCCAACCTCGCTGCACACTTTAAAGACAGCAGACACAACATTAGTCAACTGCGATTCGCTGCTGTGGAAGTGGTCAGTAAACGGGATGGCAGAGACAACAATTACTTTTTATTACAGCGTGAAAATCATTGGATAAAATTTCTTCAATCCATGAAACCGTCCGGTCTTAATGATCGGATGGAATTTACATGTTACTTATAGAGTACCTTAATTGACAATGATACTTGCTACTATGTTTATTTTCATGTCATTCATTTCACTGCATTTCAAGTGTTACTTTTATGTTTCAGCCTGTTCTGACTACAACTATCCCTGCACGTTTTAGGATTTATTTTTCATCCTATAAATACATTGCATGTTTAGCGCTTCAAGCGACTGATTAACACTCTGAGATTATCATGCTTATCTCCCAACACCATTACAAGATGGCCGCCACACGCACAGTCCGCTTTGCATGTATCTGGTTCCACCTCATTTATTTCCGTTTTCACGTTCAAACTTTGTTTGTATGCACCGGCGAGGAGCGCACGAGTGGGACGCGGGTTCTCACTGCACTTTTCTTGTAAGTCGTTAATTTTTGTTGATTTGCATGTTTATATCACTCTTGGACGCCTCTTTACAAACACCGGACACAGGGTATGTGGTTTATCCTTTGGTGAATAGGTAGAACGCTCATTCACAATGACACGGGGCTCCTTAGAGTCGTTTGATTAACTATCGGGCACTAGGTTTTCACGGACTAATGGGAACAAGAACGTTGACCAGTTTAACATTGTGACTTTGTTTAACGTTAGTACCACAACTATCCCTGCACGTTTTAGGATTTATTTTTCATCCTATAAATACATTGCATGTTTAGCGCTTCAAGCGACTGATTAACACTCTGAGATTATCATGCTTATCTCCCAACACCATTACAAGATGGCCGCCACACGCACAGTCCGCTTTGCATGTATCTGGTTCCACCTCATTTATTTCCGTTTTCACGTTCAAACTTTGTTTGTATGCACCGGCGAGGAGCGCACGAGTGGGACGCGGGTTCTCACTGCACTTTTCTTGTAAGTCGTTAATTTTTGTTGATTTGCATGTTTATATCACTCTTGGACGCCTCTTTACAAACACCGGACACAGGGTACGTGGTTTATTCTTTGGTGAATAGGTAGAACGCTCATTCACAATGACACGGGGCTCCTTAGAGTCGTTTGATTAACTATCGGGCACTAGGTTTTCACGGACTAATGGGAACAAGAACGTTGACCAGTTTAACATTGTGACTTTGTTTAACGTTAGTACCGCAACGTTTTAGCATTGTTTGATTAGTTTATTTTTTGCACCCACTTGTATTTAATTATTTGAATTGAACCTCGGGGCACAATACTTAGATTGAATCATTGTTTTTTTAGGATTCCCCTGACGAAGGACCAGTGGTCCGAAATGCATCGGGAGGGAAATTGTGAAATTATGTACATACAACAATGGATTTAATGCATAAAACATTGGAATGAGATTCTACAACGAATGCCATTCAAATCATGTGAATTAAACATGAATAACATTTGATGCAACTTTGGTTTAAAGTGTAATCTTTCGATATCGATAGGTTGTGCTCAAGGAGTTGGCACTTATCCTAAGTGCCACTGACTATATATGTACCTACCTCATAATATTATGAAAGTTACTACAACAATGCAGGACTATAACTACCTCATGTAATGTGAAGCGCTCTGATACCCAAGGGTCTTGTTCGCGGCGGGACTACTGCCCCACCTTAAGAAATCACTATATCACCCTTTCGGCCCTATACAAGAAATCCATTTTGGCAACAAAGAAGGCCTATTTCTCCTCCAAAATTCAGACCGCCGAAAATCGGCCCAGAGAAATCTTTGCCATTGTTCAAGAGCTAGCGTACTCTGATAGGGCCACACTTAAACCCTCTCCCTCACAGCCTCTCTGCGACTCCCTTAACTCTTTCTTTCTTGATAAAATCAGCGCGATTAAAGCCAATATCCCCTTCCCTTCTCCCTCCTTCATTATCCCTCACTGTCTTCCAGTCGCCGCGCGTCTGGATTCTATTCCTCTTCTCACACCAGACTCCTTCCTCTCTTTCCTCCCCTTGGTTAAGTCTGGCTCCCCTCTGGATCCCTGCCCTGCCCAAATTCTGAAACAGATTTTCTCTGCCTGCGTCTCACCTCCCCTCACTTTTCTTAACAGTTCACTTTCCCAGGGCATTGTCACTCCATCACTCAAATCGGCGGTTATCCTACCCATCTTAAAAAAGCCCGGCGCCGATCCTTCGGTGTCAGCCAACTACCGCCCCATTTCACTCCTGCCGTTCCTGGCCAAGGTACTGGAACGCCATGTAGCAGGAACTCTGAGCACTTTTGTGGAAAAAAACAGCGTCTTGGCCCCCAGGCAGGCTGGCTTCCGCCCCGCCCACTCCACTGAGACCGTGGTTATATCGGTCCTGGACAACCTCAGGGAGGGTATGGACACTAGTCATCCCCAGGCCTTGGTCCTTCTCGATCTCTCCGCCGCTTTTGACACGGTGGACCATGCCATCTTACTTTCCTGTGTCAGAGCGGCGGGAATCGAGGGTTCGGCCTTAGTCTGGCTGTCCTCCTTCCTGAGTGGCCGCTCCCAAGCAGTCCGACTGGGTGACTATTCGGCAGACTTCCGGCCAGTACAGTGCGGGGTTCCCCAAGGTTCCTCTCTCTCCCCTTTGTTATTCAATCTGTACATTGCCCCTCTTATTTTTGCTCTTCAACACCTGGAGGTCTCCGTTTACAACTATGCGGATGACCTCCAGCTCATTTTTTCTTTATCCTCCTCCCCCGCATCAATATCCAATTTTCACTCTGTTATGACCTTCATTCAGGACTGGATGAATCACAACCACCTGAAACTCAACCCCGACAAAACGGAGTTGGTGTTGACGGGTGGTTGCTCCAGTCCTTGGTCCTCTCTTTTTTGGCCCCCTTCCTTAGGTCCTTCACCTACTCCCTCCTCCTCTGTAAAAACTCTTGGCTTCAAACTCAATGACCAACTTTCCCTTCACTCCCAAGTCAGTGCGGTTGTGTCTTCAGCTTTTCTCTCCCTCCGCACAATCCGCAAAGTCTCTAGGTTCTTTTCCCCTTCAGCCCTCAAACTTATACTCCTGG
Source organism: Lissotriton helveticus (assembly GCF_964261635.1). Lineage (NCBI taxonomy): Eukaryota > Metazoa > Chordata > Amphibia > Caudata > Salamandridae > Lissotriton > Lissotriton helveticus. The sequence goes on from NC_136061.1 coordinate 318,469,692, forward strand.
CGATGGTGTCATCCCGCTTGGACTATGGCAATGCCCTTTATTGTGGCATGCCGGCGTACCTCGTGAGGCCTCTCCAGCTGGTCCAAAACCACGCGGCCCGCCTGGTCTTTAACTTATCTAAATCGCATCACGTCACGCCCCTCCTCAAATCCCTACACTGGCTCCCCATACAGCAACGTGCCCAGTTCAAGCTGGGCTGCATCATTTTAAATGCCCGGTCTGGTTCTGCCCCTGCCTTCATCACTTCTGCGATTCACTTTTACGTTCCGTCTAGGGAATTGCGCTCATCCACTCAACAATTCCTCGTAGTCCCCCGCTTCAAACGAAAAAAATGGGGAGGCTCCAAATTTTCTACTCTTGCCCCCGCCTTCTGGAACTCTCTCCCGACCCACATGAGATCCTGCCCTCAGTATTCCCTCTTCCGTAAGGCACTCAAAATGTTTCTTTTTACCCAAGCTTTTCCGTCTTAAACTCCCCCCTGGCTCCTAGTCTTTTCTGTCTTTGGGTTCTGTAGTACTGCTTAGCGCCATGAAACCGCTTGGTGTACGTGCGCTCTAGAAATATTTTTAAACTCAAACTCCTAATAAATAAATAACCCCTCCCTCCTTCCCACTCCCTCGCCTTCTGCGCTCTTACCTTTAGCCACCTTCTTCTTAAAATTCTCCCTCTCCCTCCGCGCTTTTACCTTTAGCCCCCTTCTTCTAAAAATTCTCCCCCATCTCTGCGCTCGCTCCCCTTCTCTCCCCCAGCCAAACCTCACCACCATGTCCCGCCTCAATAACACCCACACGCCCCCTCAGATCCCAACCGATAAACAGTCTGCCCTCACCAAACATGGACCCAACTCCTGGACCATTCCATATCCTTCCAACCTTTCGAAAAATGCCAAAAAGAATCTTAAACATAAATTTTTAATCCGATATCCTGAAACCGTAATTGAAGACAACTATCACAGCCCCACGTCCCCCATTAAAACTAACTATACTTTCTACACAAAACGCCCCTCCAAATGGAAGAGCACCTTTTTACACCACCTCCCAGTATCTAACCCAATCAAAATTCCCCACTGTTTTAAACTTGCCACTTCTCCTTCCTCGTTTTCCCCGGCTGAAATAACCATCTCCATCTACAAAACTGGAAATATCCTGATCCAAGCCTCTGAACAGCACCTCACAATTTTTGAACTCCTCTTCAGCACTCTTTCTAAGCAGCTGACACCACCCTCTCTTCCTTCAACACCCTCTCAGTCCCTCAATCCCTCAGTGCACCCCTCAATCGCCACAACTCCTAACCCTCTCCCTAACGACAGTCCCGCCACAACAACTTCTACTCTGGCACCCTCACTTGAACTCTCCCCTAGCGCTATCCTATCCCCTCCACCGATACCAGCTACCTGCCCCACCCACTCCCAAATCCCCTCCGCCCCCCAGAGAACCACTCCACTACCCCATGATACTCCTTCCCGCTATAACTCACCCTTCTCATTAACTCCTAGCCTACCCTATGCCTACTCTGGCATCATCCTCCCACTACTCCTCTAATACACTCCTCCATACTCCCATACCCCGCAATGATCGTTCGCCTCCAACACAGAACCACCCCCCAGTACCCCTCCTCTCCTTCTAAACCGTCCCTATGTCCTTGCCCCCTCCTCCATAAATGACACATCTATGTTACCCTCATTCCAACCCTCCACTGCCGCAATCCGGTCCCCTCTCCCCACTCCAGATCCCTTTCCCACCTACTCCCAATTCTCCTCCACCTCCCACAGACAAACGCCACTCCCCCACGATACTCCCCCCGTAATGACACATCCCCCTCCGCAACTCCAGTTATACCCACCTCTCTGGAAGCATCCCCCCACTTCTACTCTAACGCACTCCTTCAAATTCCCATATCCCCAAATGACTATCCACCTCCAACACCCTATGACCTCCCTATCACACCCCTCCCCTTATAAACCATCCCCTTACGACTGTTACCCCTCAGGTCCTGGCCCCATCCTCCTCTAACCTCCCACCCACTATGCTGATACCACATCCCCTCTCACACCTCACATGCTCCCCCTGCTCCCCCACCTCCCCCTTTCCCCCTCACCCCCCTCCAAGCCATCGCACGTCATTCCCATCCCTCCCTCCCTCCCAATACCGGGCCGCACTACCCTCCCCTCCCTTGGCCTCCCACACTCCTCATTCAAACACAGACCTACCCACATTATTCAACCCTGATGAACCGCTCATTCCAAGATGTCAACCTCATCTCCCTAGCCACTCTATCCCTAACCCCCCGCCATTCCAGCCACCTCCACTTCCCTACTTTTTAACCTCAGCCAGACACTTCGTAACTTGGACGATAATCTCGTTACCCTTGCTACTGAACTTACCCTAGTCAGAAAAGACTTCAATCGGTTCAAATCATACAAACCATTAGCCCGCCCCTCCTGGCCCCCTCCCCCATGTGCTAATCATCGAAAACATTTAGATCCCAAACATGGGTTAACAACGCCACTCCTCACCCGCTCTCATAGACCACTTTGACCCTCTAACACCTACTCCGCCCCCGACCTCTCTGCCCCACCTACCTTAACAACCCCCCACCTAAAGAACCTTCCCCCTCTCACTCCAAAATCCCTGTTATTTTGGGGTCCAGCAGAATCCCTGAGCCTCCTAGCTGCCCCAGGCCCCCCCAACTCACCAGTATTCAATTACTCCCCCCATCGCCAACCCCAAACCCCTTACCTGCATGCTCCTAAACTGCTGTTCAGCGACGCGACATGTGACAGAAATCTCAGAAACCGTTCTTAATGGAGGTACCATCGCCTTCCTCACGGAAACCTGGCTCAAAGACCATTCGACCCCCTTCATCGACCACTCTGACGCCCCCGGTTACTCTATTCTCAGACGAGACAGACCTGAAAAAAAGGGGGTGGCCTAGCAATCATTTTTAAAGAAGAACTTCAACTCATCCCTATTAATAACACTGACTACACAACCTTCGAAAACTTAGGAGCCAAACTTAAAATGAAATGCTCCACCCCAATACGACTGGATAACATCTATCATCCTCCTGGTGAACCCCTTCCCTTTGCAGAAGAGTTTTGTGACCTCCTAACTAAATCGTTACTTTCCAGCACCAAAAACATCTTCCTAGGAGATCTTAACCTCCACTGGAACGAACCTGGTGACCCAGAAATCAACCTCATCAATAATCTCCTTGAGATTAGCGACCTTAAGCAACTTTGCCTCTCCCCTACCCACGCCAAAGGAGCTATCCTATACACCTTCATCTCCAACCCAGATCTTACATCCCTATCCAACATCATCGACTGGTCTGACCACTATCTCATTCTGTTTACAATAGCCCCTCCAGCCTCTATAAAAATCAATAAAGCTACAATTGTAACCAGAAATTTAAAACAAATCCCACTTGGCGCACTGGAACATAAACTCCAATCCCAACTTAGTCTCACCCCCCCCCCTCTTCAAACGCTAATGAACTAACGGAGCATTTCAACAAAACTGTATCGGAGGTGTTATACCAACTTGCCTCTAGGAAAACTAAAACATTAAAAAAAGCCCCCTCTAAATCATGGTTCACCCTAGACCTTAATAAAGAGAGACGCTCGCTGAGAGTGGCAGAAAGAACGTGGAGACATCACTCCTCCCCATCCCATCTTGCCCTCCTTAGAACTGTGAGATCCTCTTACAAAAAACAAATTTTTTTGAGAAAGCGTCATTCTTTCATCTTCAACTCTCTCATGCCAAAAACAGACCTAGAGAACTGTTCAACATTATTAGGAATCAAACCGCCCCTGCACTGCTTAACCCGGTGGCCACCAGTAACAAATGCGAAGAAATTGCCAACTTTTTCTGTGAAAGAAATCGCAAAAATAGACAGCGCTTTCCTCGATACTCTATCCTCGCTCACTCCTCAACCACCCCTGATTAACACAATTCTTCCACCACTCCCCTTGAACACATCCCTGACTCCCTCACACCCCCTCCCTTCTCTTACCCCTCCGGAACCCATTTCCCTTCCGCCTAAAAATAACACCTCATGGTATAATTTCCACCCTGTCTCTGAACTGGATGTCTTCAACATTTTAGCCAAAATCAAACCTTCCTCCCACACCAAAGCCCCTCTCCCTTCAGCACTCATTCAAGATCTCAAACATGTCATCGTCCCCTACTGGACCAAGATCATCAACGCCTCCCTCTCAACAGGGAGTGTGCCCATCTCCCTTCAACTCGGGCAAATCACTCCCATCCTCAAAAATCCCAAAGCTGACCCCCACGCCCCTAATAATCTTCGCCCCATCTCCAAAGCCCTGGAAAAATGCGCCCTATTCCAACTGGACAAACACATTGACACGTTCAACCTGCTTGACCCCCTCCAGTCTGGCTTCCGCAAAGGTTGCAGCACGGAAACTGCGCTTCTCAACACAGTCGATGATATTCACCTAGCCCTGGACAAGGGTGAGACCTACCTACTCATCCTTCTTGACCTTTCGGCGGCATTTGACACAGTTTACCACCCAACCCTATCCAACACACTCAATATTCGCTTCGGCCTCAGCGGCACTGTCCTTAACTGGTACTTCCAACATAGATCCCAACAAATTAAAATTCGAAACCGCCTCTCTAGCCCAACCCCTGTCTCCCTTGGTGTCCCTCAAGGATCCATCCTCTCTCCCGCTCTTTTTAACCTCTTTATGGAACCCTTACCCGGATAGTCAAACAAGAAAAAATCAACTACCACCTATACGCTGACGACACCCAATTGTACTATAAAATAAAATCCCATGCTGATATCCTGCACCTTAACACGGCCTTAACCAAGATCCATACCTGGTCCCACAACAATCATCTGAAACTCAACCCTAACAAAATTGAGATGATCCTCTCCTCTCCCAAAAACAACCCTCTCCCCATTAAATCATGGATCGCCGACCTTAACGCCCTAAACTGCTCTCTCTCGCTCGCTGATTAGGTTAAATCACTCGGCATCAACAATAAACTCACACTAACCTCCTATGTTAAATGCACTCTTCACTCTCCGGCATCTCAAAAAAATCAAACCTTTTATCCCAGCTGAAGACTTCAAATTAATTATCCAGTCTCTTGTTCTTACCAAAATCGACTATGGAAATGCCCTTCTCTCTGGAACCCCCAAAATCCACCTGGCCCCCATCAAATCCGTTCTCAACCTCACCGCCGGACTAACAACAAACTGTAAACCTTTTGACCATATCTCCCCTTCCCTCAAGGCAGATCCTCCTATAAAATCACCTGTATTACTCACAAAGCCCTTTACCAGAAGACCCCATCCTACCTCACAACTAAACTTAAAAAAGCTGACTGTGCCCAAACACTGAGAAGCACCAACACTCTTCTTCTTATAACCTCCCTACTAAAAAAAACTGTCTCGAAGTCCCGCTGCTTCTCTGGCAAGGCCTCAACCATTTGGAATGCCCTCCCCAAAGGCCTTCGATGCAACCCCTCCTATTCCAGATTCAAAAAAGACCTTAAACTTAATTTTCTCACTAAGTTTTGGGGAAACTAAATCCCGGATCTCCTTTCTGACTACCTCTCCTCCTCCCTCCTTGGCTACTCCACCTTCCCCATCACTCACCCACCCCCCCTTTCATCTGTCGCCTCCCTCTCCACCCTCCCCTTCAATTTACCACCCGCTACCTACTATGTCATATGAGTCCTCCTTGGCATACTGTTAAAATTACTATTTACAATAACATTCTGGTTCCTGCAACTTGCTTCTCTGTCTCATCCTATAGGTTCTTCTACTCACCATGTCTCCTAAGTGTTACTCCATGTATTTTTTATTTCTGTTTGACTACTTGTATAACCCGTTTTCGTTCAACTGCCATGATTGTTTTGTATTGTACCTCCATTGCTGATGTAAAGCGCTCTGATACCCTTGGGTGGAGATAGCGCTATATAAAACCTTCTAAATAAATAAATAAAATTCCAAACAAAAAAGTGCATTTACTTCCTTTTACTTACACAGCACCCTGTGGTTAGGGCTGTCTAGGCCTACCGATGGGGTGACCTATGTGTAATGAAAGGAAAGTTCAAGGTGTGGCAAGTATTTGTGAAGGCCAAGTCAAAATGGCAAAAAACTGCAGACACATGCCCAGCAATGGCAGGCCTGAGACAGGTTTGAAAGGCTACTTGTGTGGGTAGCACAAACAGTGCTGCAAGCCCACTAGTATCATTTAGATTACAGGCCCAGGGTACATGGTATACCATTATATAAGAGACTGACAGGTAAACTGAATATGTCAAGCAGGTATACAGCAATTATACACATGTTTAGGGAAGGATCACATGCACTTTAGCACTGATCAGCAATGGTAAAGTGCTCAGAGTCCTAAAGCCAACAAACAGGTCAGAAAAATTGCAGGAGGCAGGCAAAACATTTGGGGTAACCGCGAAAGAAGGGCCATTTCAAACAGTGCCAATAGACATGGAGCCCATAGAAACCAATATGAAACTGTACAGAACTGTTTGACTATTAAGATTTGGTCTGAATGAGACCATTCCACAGAAGTGGGAGGAGAGAAGGCGGATTTCCCCACCTTTTGCATAGATACGAAAGCAGTACCTCCCGGGTGGTGGGTCAGTGTAATTACTTAGACCAGGAAATCCATCAGGACAGAACTGGTGAAATGCCCATCCCGCCTGAGTTGGTTGTGCTTTGTGAACCTGTGGAGGGGTGCCCACTTAGCAGCCTGTCAAATGTCCAAGACTGGTACAGTAGCTTTGTGGTAGTGGCCTTTTCTCTGGTGGATTGAGCACATAAACACTTTGAGGGCTGCTTGCTGGCCACCCCATAGCAGATATTAATACATCCGACAATGCATTTACAGATTGTTCTCTTGTGTACCGTATTGCCCTTCTTTGTTCCAGAAAACACCCGACAAATTGTTGTTCATCCTATTGAAATTCTCTGGTCCTCTCAATGTAGAAACTAAGGGCCCCCTTAGATTGATACAATGTAATCATTCCTCCTCCTTTGAAGTGTGGCTACCTTGTGCAGGAATGCTGCATTTGTTTGAAAGACTATCTTGTCCAGACAGAAATAGAGAAATGGTGGCCTGAAGTGCACCCACCCACCTGGCAGGTGTTATGGGGATGAGGAACACCATTTTAAGTGTAAGTAGGCATATTGGACATCTGTGTATAGGCTCAAGGGGCAAACACATCAGATAGGTTAAGACAAGATTAAAATCAGAATGCAGCATTATAAATGGAGTACATGGGAACATATGGGTCAGCCCATTAAAATAAAAAAGCATCACAACAGGTGGTCTGAAAGGCTCTCAGACCACCTGTTGTGATGCTTTTTAAACGGATGGCTTATCTGGTAATAGTAAAAAGGCCAAAAGGGCCGATAGGTAACCTTTAATTGTGACAACAGCCAGACCTTGCTGGGCCAAAGATAAACAAAACAATAACATATCAGACAAGAAAGCATGCAGGGGTTGGATGTCATAAGAAGAGCACCACACAACAAACTATTTCCAGTGTCCTCAATAAAAAGTCTTGGTAGAAGGACGCCGACCTTCCAGATTACCACCAAATACTTGTGCAGATTCGGGTGTAGGGCCTTGCCCTGCTGCTGCGACAGGAGATTCTCAAGAAGAGGCAGCCACATTAGAGGATATATGCTCATAGCCAGAAGTTCCAGGTACCACACTCTCCTCACCCAGTCCAGAGTCACTAGGATGACATGGGCCTAGTCTCTTGTTTTATATTAAGCGCCCCGGGCAGGAGAGGTAGGGGTAGAAAGGCTTACAGGAGTCACGAGCCCCAATGCAGGTGAAACCATATCCTAAGGAAGACTGTCTTGGAAAGTCCAGCACTCAAAAGCGACAACATTGCACATTCTTTCTGGTGGAGACCAGATCTAGCCATGGTGTCCCCATTGTTGTAAGACAGCCTACGCCAGCTCCAACTGTATCTGCCATTCATGATCTGCTACGTAATGACAGCGGAGTTCATCCGGTAGGCTTTTTAAAATCCCTCGAGGTGCTGGGTAAGCAAAGATATGCCCTAAACGGTTAGCCACTTCCATAGGCAAAGGGTCCTGGCACAGAGCCCATGACTCCACTTCACCCTGTTTATTGCAATACTGCATAGCGGTTGTGTTGTCTGTGAGAACCTGCACCTGTTCCCCATTGATAGTCAGGCGGAACGCCTTTAGTGCCAAGCGAATTACTGGTAAATCCAGCAGGTTGATATGGAGGCGACTTTCTGCCGGCGGCCAGAATCCTCTGATCTCCGCATCTCCCAAATGACCATGCAAATCCAAAAACGATGCATCCATTGCAATTGTTAACTCTTGGCCCCGTAGAGAGAGGGGTATGCCATCAGTTCCATTGTGGACAAACAACAACCACTACAGAAATTTTGCATTCTGCTCTGACACTAAGATAGAATCGGACAGAGTTCTTTGGTGCTGAATCCACTGCAATTTCAAGTCGTACTGCAAAGTATGCATGTGCCACCTGGTGTGGTCCACAAGCAGGATGCAGGAAGCTTGGAGGCCCAGAAGCGTGAATGTCCTGGACTCGTTGAAGCAGATCAATAACTAAGAAGAGCACTGTATCCATGATTGCTCCAATGAAGGAGAGCCACTGTAAATGAGTCAGGTGTGACTTCAGCACATTAACGAAGAAACCCAACAATCTCAACAGGGCGGCTGTTGTCTGGATATGGTTTGTGGCTGCTTGAGGTGAGCCCGCCTTTATTAGCTAGTCGCTTATCTATGGGAAGACTGGTATTAGCAACCTTTTCAGATGGGCTGCAACCATCACCTTTGTGAACTCATGACGTGCACTGGTCAGACCAAAGGGGAGCACGTATAATTGAAAGTGCTCCTGACTCACCTGAAACTGCAGGTTGCGACTGTGGGGCTGCAGGAAGGGAATATGGAAATAATGCATCTTTTAAGTTCAATGCTACCATCCGGTCTACAAGATCGAAGGCAGAAAGACCCGGACGAGGGTGCGCATTCTGTACTTGTTGTTCCTTAAGAAGTTGTTCAGAAGGCGGAGATCTAAAATGAGGTGAAGGCCTTCATCCTTTATCGGGATCAGAAAGTAACAGGAGTAACAAACAGTCACGATTTCTGAAACTGGCACCCTCTTGATTGCTACTTTGGCCAGGAGAGTTAGAAATTCTCCCTGGAGTATAGACAAGTGGTCCTAGAAGAGATGTAGTGGTGTAGGTGGCAGGTCTGGAGGATAGGTAAGGAAGGGTAGGGAGTAACCTTGTCCTACGATGTGAAGCACACACTGATCTGAAGTAATATTCCTCCAACCAATTTGGCCTCCACTGGGTGATCATGGAGTGTTCAGGTCAAATTAAAGGGGTTTTCATCCATTTGAGGAAGGGGGGCTGGGATCTGAGCAGAATGCTGCCCTTGTGAACCTGAACACTGCCATCCTGTTCCCTGACCATGGCAAATAAAGGACTGGGTGGCTAGAAGTAATTGAGACAAATACTGCTTCTGTCTTTGAAGGTTGTCCCCTCCAAATTTATGAAAAGAGTGCTGCTGTGGAAGTTAACTGAGCCAAACCGAAATAGCGGGCAGTGGCCTTGATATCTTTAAATCGTTCAAGGGCCAAATCTGCTTACGCTCAGAAAAGCCTACAGCCATCAAAAGGCATATCATTAAAGTGCTACACAGCTGTTAAAAAAACTGTGGAATGAGTCCAAGAATGGCAGCTAAGCACCACATTGGTACCAACTGCCCTTCCTAAACAGTCAATTGTGCCAAGGCCTGATTTAATGGAAAATTATACTGTAACTAGACCATCAGCAACTAACCTTTTTAAGTCCAGCCAATCCTCATCCGCCACATTATTGCACAATACATGGAAGTATGTTCCTAAAAGACACGATGTTCTTTTTTTCTTTTTTTGACAGATCGAAGGGCCAAACTGTCAGATGGTAGGAAAAGCATCAGGATTAGTACGACTTCTAGAAGCTTTCTGGCATCAGATGCTGTAAAAGAAAATCCAGATCCCTGGGAGCCGGCCTTCTTGCAATTTGTCTATTTATTGGTGGGCAAGATGCTGGCTTAGTCCAGTGCCCACTAACACTTCTGGCAAAGCCTAATTGAATAACAACAATGGCTACTGTAAGGAATGTGCTGGGTCCAACACTTCTGTCAACAAAGTAATCTTTACCTCAAGTGGGTTAGGTAAGATCAAGAGTTTCTGCTGCTTTCCTTATCACTGTAGCAAAGGAGGCTTCCTCTTTGGTGGCCATAGCAGGACTAGGTTATCCCAGTCCAATTTCAGGTGAATCGTCTAATTCATTGGCATCTAGGAAATCCTCCACAATATCACCCTAAGTGTAAGTCTGATATTCAATAGATATTCCTTCCTAGAAAAATCAAGCTCAGACTAAGCATAAACCCTAGTGGTAGGAGGAGCATTGGCCTCAGATTTTGATAATATAATTGGATCCTGAAACAGTGTTGATGACATCAGCAACTACGTCAAACTGGGGCAACCGTGATGTTGAAAATGTAGAGGAGCATAGAGTAATCGGGTTCGGATTTGATGGACCCAGAACCGTCATCATCCTCAACCTCAGAACAAGGTCAAGAGGCACCGCAGGCATCGAGGATAGACTCGCTGACCGTAACTTAGCTGGAAAACCCCTGGGATCAAGGGAGCTCAAAGACGCAGCAAACATTTTCTCGAAAGCTAGTTGCTACAGTTTCGCAACTTGATCCGGAGGAATCCGGAAAGGAAATTACGTTGGAGCTGGTCCTGTAAGAAAGGAATGGCTTCATCTAGAAGTACCTGGTGTATTGTGTGTCCCTAGAAATCCGTGTGCAGAGTGGGAAGGATGAGTGGATCGGTCAAGAATCCACAGCTAGATAAAGTCTCTACCAGATCTGATGTTACAAAAGGTAAATAACTTGTTGTAGGAAGGTAGGATCCTTCTGCCCGGTTACCCCCACTTTTTGCCTGGTACTAAGCTGTGTTTTGACTAGTCTGACTGGAATCCTGCTTATCAGGACGCAAGTCTATCTGCTTTCTCCCTACATTGTTATGTTAAGCACTTAGGTACATCCCAGATTGGATACTGGGGTACCCTTGTCTGCTCCTGGTACATGGTACCCATGTACCCAGGGCATAGGTACCCCAGAGGTGTCCCATGGGCTGCAGCATGTATTACGCCACCCATGAGAGACTATTCAAAATGGAACTACAGGCCTGCCAATCCTGAAGGCAGAGTGCTTGGGTCTGAGTGAGAGGGTGACCCTGCACGAGCAGGGCATCCCAGCAGCCTACCGAGTTCATTCTCCCAGGTTGTCAGTGAAGCAGCCAAATACTTCAAAGAGGGGCATCAGGTAATTACGCGATGACCATCTCAAAACTGGCTGCAACGAACCCCATCATGTTTGGTATCAAACATATTGGAATCATATCCCACACCGTAAACAATGTTAAGGTATGATTCCAAGCACTGGCAGAGCCCTCCGTTAGGCTCTCAGTGTTCCAAGTGGCAACCTTCTAGTCCTGGACAGCACACCATGGTTGCTGCCAACCAGAGCCTTATTTCTGCCCTCCTGCTGCTGAGCCAAGCTTGAGCAGAGGAAGGTGGAACAATAGGCATCCTGTCACAGGGAGGTGTGACCACCTTCCAGACAGGATTTAGTGTATTGGGACGGGGTGGGTGCATTTGCCAGTGCCTGAAATTCTGCATGAGGGGCACATTTGGTGTACCTAAACATAGTCCAGATCAAACCAGATCTGGGAGCCATTGGCTCCTGCTACGGCGCAAAACTGGACAAAGGACATGGGAGTAAACTCCCCCCTGTCCAGACCCTACCCTGGGAGGGACCCCTGAATCTTCCCAACCCTTTCCCTGTGGGTACTTAAGGGCTTACCTGTGTGTAGGTCCCTAGATCCATAGTGGGATAAGACTCAGAACTAAAACCACTGCACTTCTACGGTCTGGTAAGGCTGGACTTTGTGTGGGCCTGACTTTGTCTCCCTTTTTTTCTGCTGCATCATTTGTGCCTGTGCATCATACAGGATCCGTGCAGGATCTGTGGAGCATCCAAGATACCTGAAGGAATCTCCCTTGAAGTGAAGCAGTCACTTCCCTGCTTTCCCAGGCACCTCAACACTGCTGACTGGTCTGCTGATCCCAAGCTCCTGAGGACTCCGAAGGGTTCAACAACACAGGTGGTGGTTTTCTAGATCTCTTGAGGCCTGAGCGGTCCTCTCACTAAGTTTGAGGTCAGAATCCCTCGTGGAGGCTGCATTAACTGAACCCCTGTGCACTGCATACTTTTGCTAGTGCAAATGCTTGTTGGCAAATTTGCAACAAGTGCATTGGGCTACATGTAGCTCCAGCATCCGGCAACTTCTTCTACCAAGATCTTCAGCCACACTGCCTCTTCGGCACCGTGGCCTGCTCCTTTGGTGAGCTGCTCGAGGTCCTCTAGCGACTGCAGTGCCTCCAGCCTGTGGGTGCGTCTGAGGGTCACTTTTGTTTCCTTTGGGCTCCCCTGCTTTTGGGGCCTGCCCTGACTCCCCTGCGTGTGGTGAGTCTCCTAGACCTCGCTGGTCCCAACTTTGCACCTTCTTGACTTCCTGCTTGAGTTGCCTTTGCCAAGGCTTGTTGGTGTTCCGGCCAGACACCGACCCCTCAGCACTTGACATCCTTTGTGGGACAGCTCGTATCCGGGTCCTAGTCATGATTCCTGAAGCACCCGACATCGGAGGGCATTCGTCTTCCAGTGGCATACACTCTGTCCCCTCTGCTTTCAGGTACTCCTCCTCAAGAATCCCCATTTGGATTCCCACGGACACTTTCTCCTCTTCCAGCAGTGGCACTTTCTTGAAGTCCTCCATTGGGTTGAATAGCGGTTCCCGACACCACTTCATCTCCATTCACTTGGGGTCCCTGGTGTAGGTAACGTGGGTACTAGGGTATCCACGGGTGCGGTGGCTCCCCAACCTTCTTACTCCCAAGGGGTTTCTTCAAGGTTCGATCAGAAGGGTCCCTAATCTTTAAAAATCCAACCGGGACTTGCACGTAGAGTTGTACGGAGCACATGGTTGTGTAGTTACAATGTACACGCTCTCCATGGGGTCCCCATCTACTTACCTTGTGTGGTTCTGTTGGTCCTCAGCGATTCTACGTCCTCTCAACATCATCCTGAATCGAGTCGTGGTTCTTATACCACTTTCTTAATATATGGTTTGTTCCCCCCCCCCCCGCCGGGGTCCACTGTGTATGACGTGCTATTTACTGCATTTCTAACTAAAGTATTGTGTGCATTGAGTTTATCTCTGTGTTGGAGATACTTGAACAATCTAGAGAGTATTGTGTAATAAATACATATTTTTATAAATACTTGGTGTGGTTCTTTTCCACCTAATCTATACAATAAGATTGCCTTCTGGTAAAACAAGCTGCTTTACACTCCTTCTGGACTAAGCCTGAAGGCTGCTCCCCACAGCTACCGTTTATAGAGCTGTCTAAGGTTGTCTAAGCCCTCTTAAATCACCATAAGGGTTGTCTAGACTGGGGCAGAGTGTCCACTCACATAATTGAACATCATATACCGGGCCAGCTTCTCACACTTGTTTCATCTGGTAGCGACTTCTAGCTGCAGATTCCTTACCTTCGAATAGATACCCAAGCAATATCTCCACAAAGGTGGGTCTGCAGACCAATTTCACAGGAGGAAGTCCTGCAGGACCAAACGGGCAAAATGCCCATCTCTACACACCTTACTGTCCAGGCAGTAATGTTTGGTGAATGTGCACAATGAGGCCCACGTTGCTGCCTGGCAGATAGCCAGGGCCCAAACTCCATGCTCTAATGCAGTGGTAGCAGCTTTTGCTCTGGTGGAATGAGCACACAAACCCTCAGGGGGTTGCTTCTTAGCCAGTGCAGAGCAGATTTTGATACAGAGCACGATCCACTAGGAGAGGGTCCTTTTCTGTTCAGCCTTGCCCTTCTTTGCTCCGCCATACCCCGCAAAGATATGGCCATCCACCAGGAACTCTTGTGTGCGGTCCAGGAAGAACGAAGATGCTCTTTTTGTGTCCAGACGGTGGAGTAACTCCTCTTCCATGGAGGGATGAGACGGAGAGTATAAAAGTAGGCAGAGTGATGGATTGGGCTTTGTGAAATGGAGTGACCCCTTTCAGAAGACAGGAAGCCCTTGTACGAAGCACCGGGCAGATGTTATCGCCACAAGAAAGGCCGTCTTAATGGTAGGTAGCCTTATTGGACAATTGTACAGAGGCTCAAAGGAAGCGCACATAAGAAAGTCAGGATGAGACTGAGATCCCACCAGGACGAAAGGAGTGGGAGGGAACATATGTTGCAAACCTTTCAAAAACCTATGTACAATAGGGGATTGGGAAAGGGAAGGTTGGTAAGGGAACTGAAGAAACGCTGCGATTGGAGACAGGCATATTTTAATAGCGCTCCGAGCAGAGCCCTGCTGGGCAAGGAAAAGAACAAATGGGGGCACTTGAGAAAGGGGGACAGAATAAGGATCAATGTTTCTTTCTGAACACCATGCCACAAATTTAGCGCAACGGCAGGTGTAAACCGTCTTGGTAGATGGACAACTGGCTGATAAGATAACATTACAGACTTCGGGTGGAAGGTCGAAGGCTATCGTCTGTCGCTGCTCATTCTCCACACAAGAAGGTGGATCGCCAACAGGTTTGGGTGGAAAACCCTCCCTTGCTGCAAAGATCCTCACGAAGGGGCAGCTTGATTGGTGGACGATGGCCATGGTCAACAGCCCGGGATACCAGACTCCTCATGCCCATTCTGGAGCCACAAGGATGACTTGGACCCTGTCATTCCTGATCTGTTCGAGAATTCTAGGGAGGAGTGGCAGAAAGGGGGAAACATCACTTACAACGCAACTTTTACCACGCAGTGCCTTTACATCGCAACTTTTACAACGCAAACCATTACAACGCATTGCGCTGGGGGGCGCTCTAGGATAGGGAATAGGTTAATTTACTATTCAATAACCTTCCCTAGTGTCCACGGGGACTGGAGTTGGAATAGTAAATTAAACTATTCACTATCCAGCGCTCAAAAGCACTATGCGTTGTAATGGTATGCGTTGTAAAAACCGTGTTGTAAAAGCATGCGATGTAAAAGCATGCATTGTAATGTCGTACATCCGCAGAAAGGTGTACAGAAGGCCTGAGCTCAACTCAAGATGAAAATGTTCTCCAAGGGAGAGCTGCCTTGGAAACTCAAGCATGCAGAACTGCTGAGATTGCTCGTTCTTGTCGGTGGCTAACAGATCTGAAAAAGGCTCTCCCCACTGCTAAAAGAGACCGTACACCAACTCCAGATGAAGACGCCATTCGTGATCCGCTAGGCATCTGCTGCTGAGATAGCCCGCTCAGACATTCAGAGAACCTGCCTGATTTTGACCCACAAGGAAAATGCCCTGACAATCCAGCCATGTCCAGAGATGCAGAGCCTCTTCACAAAGGGTTCCCGACCTCACCCCTCCCTGTTTGTTTCCCATGAGCACATACACTAGCCTTCCCTGGATGGAGGGTAGAAAGGCTTTCAATGCCAAGCGGAACACTTAGAGCTATAACAGGTTGATGTGGAGTCAAGATTCAGCCGGAGACCAGAGTCCTCTGATCTTCACCTCTTCCCGACAGCCGTCCCATCCCAGGAGTGGTGGATCCATCATCACCATCAGATCTGGATAGGGAAGGGAGAGGAGTCTGCCACTGACCCAATCACGGTTAGTAAACCACCACTACAGGTCCTTTGCAGTTCCCTCTGAGATATGGACCATGTCGGAGAGATTACCCTGATTCTGCGGCCACTGGAACTTCAGGTCCCACTGCAGAGCCTTATATGCCAATGGGCATGTGTCACAAGGAGGATGCAGGAGGCCACGAGGCCCAGCAATCTCTGAGTCAGCCTCACCGAAATCCAGAATAGAGGCTAAAACATTGGTATCATAGCCTGAATATCCTGAACCTCCCATTCAGGAGGTTAGGCCTGTAACTGCACCATGTCTAGAACAGCTACGATGAATGGCAGCATCTGAGGCGGAGGCATGTGTGACTTTGGCACATGCATAGTGTATCCCAGCAGAGGCAGGAGGTCCACCGTAGTCACAAAGTGGGAGACGACAGCCTGGGGCAAGCTCGTCTTCAACATCCAGTCATTGAGATAGGGGAAGACCGGCACCCCTGATACATAGATGATCTGCAACCTCTGATATCACCTTGGTGAACACCGAGGGTCAGAGGTGAGGCCAAAGGGGAGCACTGCGAACTGAAAATGCTCATGGTCCACCATGAACAGCAGATAATGTCTGTGGGCAGGCAGGGCAGGAATGTGGAAGCATGCATCCTGCAAGTCGAACACTACCATTCAGGGTCCAGGGCAGACAGGACCTGAACAAGAGTGAGCATCTTCAATTTCTCCATCTTGAGGAAGAAATTGAGAAAGCGTAGGTTGAGGATGGGAAAAATGCCTCAGTCCTTCTTGGGCACCAGAAAGTAGCAGGATTAGCAACCACGGTCTGCCTCTGGCACCTTCACTCTCTATATTGTTTCTTTGGCCAAAATAGCCATCACTTCGTCAGCCTGTCACGTAAGTAAGTGGCATGGGTGCCGATGATGATAAGCTGGCAGACTAGGTGGGTTTGGAGGCTGTGGCTGGGGGTTGGTGGACTGACCCGACTGCTGGCCAACTGACCCACCGCCCGGTAGGAATCACATCGGCAGACACGCAGAGGCTGGAAAGCTCGCGCGCCGTGGTGGCTGGGTGGGTAAAAACGCGGTTGACACACCTTTCATGTCCACAAAAGTAGCAAAAGGCGGATTGAGGTTGACAAGGGTCCATAGAGAGTCCCAAGGGCCATAGAGGGTCCCAAGGACCTGGCCTTGGCTCTGCTGTCCTTAAAGCACTCCAGTGCCGCATCCACCTTGTCGACATCAAAGAGCATATCCATGAGTGACGACTGGTCATCCCCAGAAAGCCAGCTGTTCTTAACCACGCACTGCGTGGCAGGGCCACTGTTGACAAAACTGCTCTGCTCAGTGAGTCGGTGGTGTCTAGTCCACAGTGGATGTGAACTATGCTGCATCCCTTCCATTGGCAACAGCCTGAGATTGCACAGCCCGGCCTCCTCCGGGACCATTGGCAGCACCTGCACAACCGTATCACATAGAGCATGGGAATAGCAGCCTAAAAGGCATGCAGTGTTTACAGACCGCAGTGCCAGGTTGGCAGAAGAAAACATCTTCTTCAAAAGATTGTCCAACCTCTTGTTGGGGAATGCGCCAGGATTTACGTGGGATGTGGAGGCTTGGATGACTAAGCTCTCCATGGTAGGGTGTTGGGTGAGGAAATTTGGGTCCCCTGGAGCAGGTCGGTGGCAGAGAGCAATCGTCCTGTTCACATGCGCCCCAGTGCTGGGCCTGGACCAAGTCCCAAGCAGGACGTCAGTAAGAGCCTCATTGAAAGGGAGAAGCGGTTCTGATGGAGACACTCCTGGCTGAAGCACTTCTGTCTAGACATGAGCCTTGACTGTCTATAAACAATGGGATTCTATCTTCTATATCATAGTTTTTCTTATTTTTTTGATTGTTTTGTGATAAGTGAAAAAACAGGCTCTTCTCTGAAGATGTTCGGAGAGGAGCACTATCTGTTTTTAAAATACCCCTCACACACTATGAATCCCATAGTGTCATGCTTCATCATAGGGGTCTCCCCATCCCTCTACGGGGCGGGGCGTGCTGCGACCTACGACTACATGGGAGCACTTTTTTATGAAAAGACTATGTGTATGGTGAATTTTGTGAGAGTGATAGGGAAAGTGAGGATGCTAAAAAAGTAAAAAATGTCCTGGCTAGTAGAAAAAATATACTTTATTCAGTTCCCTAGCTGGAAACCTTTAAAAGGGGAAGGAGGTAAGTGGGGGTAATTCTTATTCCCTACTTGGTCGACATGTTTCGAACACAGTCCCCACTACCTTTCTCATCAGGACCTTAATACGATCCCTACTACACTCTACACGAGGTGGATATATAGTATGCCTAATATCGCACGGAAACTGACCGCAAAAATAAGCTGGCCAGTCCTGACCACAAAATTGTGCTGGTCAGTATTTAGTAGCTGGGGTTAGATTGCCCCTCAAAAAATACCAAATGGTACACTTTTTCTGTAGTTGTTATGCCACATGAGCGAGCATCGGGGAAAAAAGGGGTTCCTTTTAGGAATGAATATTTTTCATTGTGATAGCAGGAAAACCCTCGCCTGCACCATACCTCCGTGCTGCTCCGGGGACCAAAGAAAAGCTGAGGTCGAGGACCTCAGCTGCCCTCTGCACCACTATTGCGTATAAAGTTGCATATAAAGCTCCCTCCTTCGTTGCCACGGTAGAGGGAGAAAACATGCAGGTATCTGGAGAAATACAGAGTCCACTGGCATCACCCAGATCCTCACACCAATTAACTTGTTATTCATAAGGCTGGTATTCTTCAGGGTGCCACAACCCAATTCTTTCCGAGTCCTAGCTCATAAGAATGGGGCTCTGGCCTGGAAGGCATGGCTAAAGTTGGTGCCGGAGCCAGCTTTGGGCAACGCCCCTCTGGTTCTGTGTCGGTGATGAGAATGGGGATGGCACTGCCAGTGCTGGGAGCGGCAGCCTTGGGATCAGCGTTGGGGAAGGTTGAGGTGGTACGACTGGCACCGATCCTGATCCATCAGTCGATCATTGGGGCCCGAGACTGGTGCTGGAGCCACTGCGGTGGACCCAGCCCCCGTCTGACCATGTGGCCCGCCCAAAGATGATGTGCATGGCCTCGTAGAACTCTCTCAATCGGGCGATGATCTATCTAACTCCCGTTAACTTGGGGAGACACTGAGGCGATCCAGGCTAAACTCCAGAGTCAGGCCTCGTGTGGTGACTCTCCCTCATCTCGTCGGCCGACGGTCGAGGTGAAGCTGAAACACGCTTCGATGACTTCTTTTTGTGGGACTTTGACTTACCCAGGGGGCTCTAAAACTTCAAATGCGATGATTACCTCAGGTTCTGCTACCGCTCCTGGGACTTTCCTCTTGACCAGGACTGTGATTGTTGCGGTGTCGCACTTCAAGCCGCCATAAGTTTGAGGGAGCGCTCCCTCAAGGCCTTTTGGTGTTTGGCGTGGCAGTCAGACACCAAGAGGTAAACCTCAAAAAGACTTCAACAAAGCATAAAAAAACTAGTAAAAAAATCACTAAGTAGTAGTTCTTGCCAGATCTGCGCTGGCTGGTGTGGAAATGAAAAGAACTGACATCACCGTTCCTGGGGGGCGTCTATATAACATGAATGTCACTTCCAGCATGGATAGTGTATATAACAAGGACCCCCTTTACAACAAAAGGTTAAATTCCTAGGTCAGGGACAAATATTTATGAGGTAAAACACACCTAGGCAATTGTATCCTCCTGTCTACACAATGGTAAATGGGAAAATTAACACATCAAAATAGAGTTCTGTCTTTGCTGTCAAAATTTTTAATAGTTCATAAAAACACTTTTTGTTGTATACACATCAATTAAACAATTTTATCAACATACAATGTAGACCAAATCAAACATAATATTGTAATAAACAATTCATTAAAAACAAATTAAAAAACAATCAAAATATACAACAAAAGCGGAAAAGGTGGCCCAATAATTATCGACGCGCGTTTCGGCGAACCAGCGTCTTCTTCAGGAATAGCCACTAATTACTTAAAAGACATTCACGGTAGTTCAACAGAAAACATGGTTATTATTTGCGGGTCACACTGGTGTTAAGCTTTTGGACTTTTAAGATCTAATATTGTCCTAATTTTAATGTTCCATTATGAGTCGCTGTCTATTGCGTGATGTCGAATTTGACAGGGGTAGCTCAAAGATAGAATTTTTATTAACGTTTTCTTTATCTTAAACATTTCAATGTTAGGATCTCCCAAGATAGTAAAGTTAGCTACTTTGCTAGCTATAGGTCCAATTTTATTCACAAGGTCCTCACGGAAATTCCCAGAGGGCCCCGGGGGTCTATAGATTAAAAGGCCAGAAATAGTCAGATTGCAAATAAGCTCTATTCTAAATAGAGCACTCTCACAGCCCGCTATTTCTTCCTTCGACAGGCTGACGGCAAACCTGGCTTTGGCTATTACCACTATGCCGCCCCCTCTTCCCCCTTCTCTATTGATATTATATAAGGTAAAACCATTCAGAAGGGCAAGCCCTGGTTCCGCTACTGTGTCATGGGTCAACCAAGTTTCTGTAAGAAAGAGGGCATCAGGGGCCTCAGCCATAAGAAGGTCAAATATTTGTGCGTAGTGACTCAACATAGAGCGGCAATTTAAACTGAGAAACTTGTATACAGTTTGACTAGGAGTACATAGAGACTGCTCCCCCCGTTAACCTTGAAGGTGCAAAGACTGCACACAAAATACGGCTCGTGAAAGGCCCACGGTACCGCTAAGCACTCAGAGGCCAGCCCCATCAGTCCTTCACGGGAATATCTGAGAATTTTACCAGTGCAGGGGTCCTGGCGTCTGGCGTCAACCTGGCGCGGACGGGCGCAGACGGGCTTGCCTCTGGCGCGCCTTCGGCGCGAGCGCCTAAGTGAGGTCATTTATAGTGACCCAGGAAGTGGCCAGGCAGGCGAGTCGGCAACACTAGTCTGCAAGCTCGACAATCCTCCCCCAAGATGGCGCACAACCTCCCTCCCTTGTCCCGTGCAATGAATCCTAGAAGGTGGCAGCAGCAATGCGGTAAGTTTTAAAAGAGCGGCGAAAATAGCAGTGATAATAAAATAAGAGTTCCCCCACACAATAATTCAATTTGTGGCAAAGGTAAAGTTTTACTTAAAATCGCGCTGCTAAAGCTCCCGGCTCACGCCTCAGGAGTCTGGTTTGCTGCGCGGGCGCCTAAGTGAGGTCATTTATAGTGACCCAGGAAGTGGCCAGGCAGGCGAGTCGGCAAACACTAGTCTGCAAGCTCGACAATCCTCCCCCAAGATGGCGAACAACCTCCCTCCCTCGTCCCGTGCAATGAATCCTAGAAGGTGGCAGCAGCAATGCGGTAAGTTTTAAAAGAGCGGCGAAAATAGCAGTGATAATAAAATAAGAGTTCCCCCACACAATAATTCAATTTGTGGCAAATATGGTTGGCTGCATCACAAACAACCCCGGAATAGAGGTTCCGAAGGCTGCAATGGGGCTCTGCTCATGCAGGAGCATCCTCTCGCATAAACCCAGCACCCTGCCTTCAAGATTGGTAAGGCCTGCCATAGGGGTGACTTATGCAGTGATAAGGATAGATATAAAGAACCTATATCTAAGTAAGGGGTGTATGCACCACCTTACACAGGCTGCTGTAGCAGACCTGTTGTGTCATTGTGAATGGTCTCTCAGGGTTGGCATAATACATGCTGCAGCTCCTGAGAGGCCTCTGGGGTACCTATGCCCTGGGTACATAGTATAACATATACCAGGGACTTATAAGGGTACCACACAATCCAATCTGTGGTGTACCTAAAGTACATGCAATCAATTTAGAGGAGAAAGCAGCTAGGCTGGGGTCCTGAATAGCAGGATCCTAGCCAGACTAAGTCGAAAACAGTGAAACATCAGCAAAAAAGTTGGGGTAACTATAAGAAGCAGAGAAGCAGAAACCTTGACCAGTTGAGTCTTCATGTTTTAAGTGGAAATATCTGGAGAGTCCATCTGCATTGGCATGGTTACTCCCAGGTCTATGTTCCACTGTATAGTCCATCCCCTGTAGGGAAATGGACCACCTCAAACGTTTGGGCTTTTCACCCTTCATCTGTTTTAGCCATAAGAGGGGCTTATGGTCTGTCTGAACAATGACGTGAGTGCCAACCAAGTATGACCTCAGCTTCTTCAGAGCCCAGACCACAGCAAAGGCCTCACTCTCAATAGGTGTCCAACGTTTTTCTCTGGGGGTCAGCCTTCTGCTAATAAAAGCTACTGGCTGATCCTGACCATCATTCAATTGTGATAACACAGCTCCTACCCCCAACTCAGATGCATCTGTTTAGACAATGAATTGTTTGGAGTAGTCAGGACTTTGCAGAATGGGAGCAGTGCACATGGCCTGCTCCAGGTCATCAAATGCCTTTTGACAGCCAACTGTCCACTGAACTTTCTTTGGCATTCTCTTGGAAGTTAAGTCCTTCAAAGGGGTCACTATTGATCCATAACTTTTGACAAATGTCCTATAGTACCCAGGCAGGCCCAAGAAAGCTCTGACCTGGGTCTAGGTGGTTGGAGCATCCCAGTCTATATGGTCTGGATTTTGCTCTGCAATGGTTGAACCTGACCTCCACCTACCAGGTGGCCCTGGCATACAACTTGACTCTGCCCTATCTGGCACTGGGTGGCCTTGATAGTGAGACCTGCTTTCTGCAGGGCCTCCAAATAATTTCTCAGTTGGACCAGGTGATCCTCCCAGGTGGAGCTAAATACAGCATTATCATCAAGATTTGCTGCACTAAAGTCGTCCAGGCCTGTAAGGACTTTGTTCACCAACCTTTGACAAGTGGTAGGGGCATTCTTCAAACCAAAGGGCATTACCACAAATTGGTAGTGCCGACTAGGGGTAGAAAATGCAGTTTTGGGCTTTGCATCATCAGCTAGTCTGATCTGCCAGTAACCAGCTGTCCGGTCAAATGTGCTCAGAAACTTGGCTGAGGCCAAAGTATCTATAAGCTCATCTGCTCTTGGAATTGGATGAGCATCTGTCCTAGTGACTGCATTGAGACCCCTGTAGTCAACACAAAACCTCATCTCTCCTGTACCATCTTTGGTGTGAGGTTGGGAACTAAGACTACTGGACTAGCCCAAGGGCTATCTGAGGGTTCAATAACTCCCAATTCTAACATCTTCTAGACTAGTCCTGATACAGTCCCTGACATGGCCAGGTTGCCTGTAAACCTTAATTTTAACAGGCAGACTGTCCCCAGTGTCCACTTCATGAGTGCACCAGGTAGTCTGACTTAGAGTCAGTGAAAACATTTGTCTGTACTGATTGAGAACTTTTCTGCAATCAGTTTGTTGCTGGTCAGTGAGGCTGTCTGCCAAGGCTACACCATCTACTGACCCATCAGGGTTCTGTGAGAGCAGGTCAATGAGTGGATCACTCTCTTCCTCTTGTCCCTCATCAGTAGCCATGAGCAAGCCCATGTCTCCCCTGTCAACATATGGTTTGAGCCTGTTGACATGGAGCACCCTATGGGGGCATCGGGGAGTTCCAAGGTCCACCAGGTAGGTGACCTCTTCCTTCTGCTCAATTAAAGTATGAGGGCCACTTCACTTGCCTTGGAGGGCTGCTGGGGCTACAGGCTCCAACACCCATACTTTCTGCCCTGGCTGGTAAACAGTCAGCACAGCCTTTTGGTCATGCCAGGCCTTCTGTAATTCCTGGCTAGCCTCAAGGGGGGAAGATTTACAATAACTGGCGCATCCCTGCATATCAGCAGGGATGCGCCAGTTATTTAGCGTCACGGCAGACACCTCTTATGCCACCATGGATGCGCCGCATTTACAATGCGGCGCACCATGGGGCAAGAATAGACAGATGCGTGATGCATCTGCCTCCGTAAAGGTGACGCATTGCTAGAGTTGCGTTTCAAGCGCAATGCAGCTCCAGCAAGGCTCGGAGTTCCCCTATGCCTAACATGCGTCAATCCTTACGCCTACTTCAAGCAGGTGCAGGGTTTTGACGCAGCATTGCCGTAAAAGTGACTGAGTGTCACACAGCCACATTTAGGAGGCATTTCTGCACCGGAACCCCCCCTGCCCCGGAACACCCACATGCGGTACAGGGCTTTACAACGTGACGCATCTCCCTAGATGCGTCACGTGTATATACCCCGCAGCATGGGGCTGGCTTTGCGCCGCCTCTGCGTCACAAAAGTGACACAACAGCGGTGCAAATGTGGCGTACGGGGCTTGTAAAACTGCCCCAAGGTTTTTAGTGGCCTTCTTCATGTACTCAGCCATCCTGGAGTGGAAACCAAGTACATAGTCCACAATATCCTGTTTAGGGGTTTGAGAGGTAACTCCTATCCATCCTTCATTAGACACAATGGAACCCTAACTGTATGTCCAAACAGAAGATCAAATAGGCTGTAACCAATCCCCTTCTGTGGAACCTCTCTGCAAGCAAATAGAAGGCAGGGCAAAAGTATGTCCCATCTGCGCCTAAGCTTTTCTGGGAGACCTTTGATCATTCCCATGAGGGTTTTGTTGAACCTTTCAACTAACCCATTGCATTGTGGGTGATAAGGGGTGGTAAAATTGTAATTTACTCCACAGTCCTTGCACATAGCTGTCAAGTAACTAGACATGAAGTTTGCACCTCTGTCTGATACTACCTCCTTAGGGAAACCCAGTCTGGAAAAAATTCCCAGGAGGGCCCTTGCCACCACAATTCCTAAGGGGAATTGCCTCTGGATACCTAGTGGCATGGTCCACCACCACCAGTATAAATCTGTGCCCAGATGCAGTCTGAGGATCCATGGTACCAACTATATCAATTACAACCCTCTCAAAGGGGACCCCAACTACAGGTAGTGGTATCAGAGGGGCCTTTGTAGTACCACCTGCCTTACCACTGGCTTGACAGATGACACAGGAGCGACAAAACTCCTTGGTGTCTTCAGACATGTAAGGTCAATGAAAGTGAGGGACAAGCTTTTTCCAATTCTTGTTGTGGCCTAGGTGACCTGCTAAGGGGATGCCACATGCTAGTGTCAATAGGAAGCCCCTAAACGTCAGAAGTATGACCAACTTCCTGGTGGCACCAGGCTTGGAGTCTCTACTCTCTGAGTGCAGGAGTCCATCATCCCAGTAGATCCTATGGGACCCACTAGCACTCCCAGCAGCCTCAGCAACAACTTGTTGTCTGAATGGTTCAAGAGAGGGGCAGCTCAGCTGCTCCTGGCTCAGATCCGCCCTGGAAGGCTCCCCTGCCCCCAAGAACTTAACCTGATCAGGTTCAAGCTCATCTGGGACAGTTCCTTTTTCAGGATTAAGGTCATCTCCCTCAGGTGACGGATATGCATTCTGAGTCAGGGGGGAAGACACTGCTTTACCCCTGCTGCTCCTCCTCTTGGAAGGCGCCTGGTCCATTCTTCCAGGATCCAGGACCTATTCAGTGTTAGACATTTTTGTCTGTGACCTAGTCATAGCAAACACATCTGCTGCATGAGTCCTGAGTTCCACTTCAGCCGAAGCTGAAGTTTCTAAATCATTGCCCAACAAGCATCCAACAGGGAGGTCTGCACTTACCACAACCTTCTTAGGGCCAGTTACCCCTCCCCGGGTGAAATTAACAACTGCCAAGGCATGGTAGGTCCTGACATTGCTAGCATTGGCCACTTGGTACATTTCACCAAGTATGATTTGCTCAGGAAACACAAGATCTTTTGTCACCATTGTGATACTTTCTCCTGTGTCCCTGAATGCCAAGGCCTCTTTTCCATTTATTAAAGGCTGCTGTCTGCATTTGCCTAAGTTACTGGGACTTACAGATAAGGAGGCCATATCCATGCCCCCATCACAGATCAGTACAGCCAGAGTAGGAACTCTGACTAGGCCAGAGTCCATCTCAGATTCCAGGGTTAACCCTACTTCACCCTTATTCAGAGTACTATCACATGGAGCTGAAATAAGGGGAACAGTTGCCTTAGGGGCAGCGGTAGTGGAAGTTGAGTCCTTGGACTTGTTACAGTCACTTGTCCAATGGTTTCTCAGGTTACAGATTTTACACCATGGTTTCTTCTTGCCTTTTCCCTTGTTTGATTGTGACTCCCTGTCAAATGCAGATTTTTGGGGCATTTGAGAAGATGTCTGGTCTTTACCCTTCTCCCCACCCTTATCAGAGTTTTTAGAATCTTGCTTCTTGGAGTCACCACCTTGATTCTGAACCTTCTGCCTCACCCTGGATCTGACCCATTTGTCTGCCTTCTGGACCAGTTCTTGGGGAGAGGTCAGATCAGAGTCCACCAGGTACTGATGCAACAACTTATTTTGACAATTATTAAGGAACTGCTCTCTCATAATTAAATTGTACAATCCTTTAACCCCTCCCATGCTCGCCACGGTTCCCGTGCGCTCATGACGAGCTGAGCTCGTCATGAGCCGTGGAACGCTCACACGCGGGGCTAATTCCCCTGCAGTGCTGAGCGTTCCATTAAACGGGCTTGGTCGTGACGAGCTCAGCTCGTCATGAGCACACGAGAAGCGTGGCTCGTCATGAGCACCGGGACGCTGTGCGCGCCCGTCCTCCCCCCAGCACAGCAGGGGAATGTGCCCCGCAGCCAAGGGGTTAAAATCACACACTTTACTGCCAAGTAACCAGCCTTCTAAAGCCTTAGTAGCACAATCTACAAACTCAACCCAGTCTTGAGTCTGTGCCTTTTGGGTGTCTCTGAACTTAATCCTGTATTGTTCAGTGGTTAAGCCAAATCCATCAATCAGAGCACTCTTCAAGACTTTGTAATTATCAGCAACCTCTTCTCTTACAGAGAGGAGCTTGTCTCTAGCTTTGTCTGCAAAGGAGAGCCACAAGATTGCTGTCCACTGCTCCTGGCAGGACCCTCTGTACTTTACAGGACCTCTTAAGTGCAGTTATCCATTTGTGGATGCCATCCCCACTCTGGTAGGGAGGGACAATCTTGTTCAGGTTCCTATGGTCATGAGTATGTTCTCTACCTCTAGGGACACTGTTGCTGCCACCAAGGGGCTCTAGCCCCAACTTGTGTGAGGCTCTCTGGAGCTCCAGGGATTCCGGGGCATATTACCAACCAATAGAGATAATTTTTGTCTCTAACTTATTTAGAGACAAAAATTATCGCCGCAAATCGGCGATTTTTATC
This sequence comes from Lissotriton helveticus, assembly GCF_964261635.1. NCBI lineage: Eukaryota > Metazoa > Chordata > Amphibia > Caudata > Salamandridae > Lissotriton > Lissotriton helveticus. Next base: position 318,496,653 of record NC_136061.1, read on the forward strand.
GCAGATAAACTTTGCTATTAGCAAGGTTTATCGCAAATGCGATAAAAAACGGCCGCAATGCATGAATATCGCTGAAAAGTCAGCGATATTCATGCATTATCGAGCAAATGCTCTTAGCCATGTTATCCACCTCCCATTGGATAACATGGCTAAGAACTGCTCCTGGGCAAGTGTTAGCTTTTGGAGATATTCGCGCTTAGCGCGAATATCTCCAAAAGTTGGTAATAGGAGATAGCGATGTTAGCGACTGTTTTCAGTCGCTAACATCTAGGCACGCCCACTTTGCATGTCATTAGTGATAAATATCACTGACATGCAAAGCGGGGCCCAAGATGGTCACTATCTCCTATTAGCTGTCGCTAACTGGTGTTAGCGACAGCTTGGTAATAGGGAGATAATTTTATCTCCGCTTTCTTGGCTTTTAAAGCCAAAAAAGCGGAGATAAAGCCCCTTGATAATATGCCCCTCCCTGTCTAAGGCCAATTGCTCTCTCTTAATTCTGAGCTTAGCTCTCTCAAAGTCAAGCAGTTGGCACTTCTTATGAGAGGACTCCCTGTTATGAGAAGAAGTCCTGTGTGAAACAGAGCTCCCTATAACAGTTCCAGAATGATTGGACTCCTGAGAAGGAGATCTTGATCTTCTTGGTAAACTGTGAATCCTCCCAGGTGGAGTAAAGAGAGGACCACTGGGGTTTTCTTCCTCACCTTCAGGAGGATTTGTAGTGTCCAGGTTAGAATCATTTTGATCCTCCTGGTCAGCATCAGAGTCTAGGTCTAGGATGTTTTCATCTCCTTGCCTGTCTTCTTCTGCTGCCCCACCCAACCTGCCTGTCTCATCAGACCCTGGGGTCTTTCTGAGATCATCTAAAAGCAGACCCTCTATGAGGCGTTGAGTTCTAGGGTTCTTCCCTGTCTTCAACTTTCTAGATGCACACATATTTCTCAATTCCTGATAATTGAGCTGGTCATACTTAGCCGGCCTGGTGCCACTGACTTCAGCTCTTACAGACATACTAGTGTTATGTGGTGTAGACACCTATCTAACCTAGTGAGAACTACTAAGCTCTCTCTTGAGTTGGCGAAAGGGTGTGCTAGACTTACCAAGTAGAACTTACTTTATTCTAGACTTGTTTTATATGTACCTAAGTACCTATAGTGTTCAGTTCAGTTCAAATACCTTTATTCGGCACTTCAAAAGATACCATAAAAGAGCATAAAAATTTAAACATACATTCTTTAAAAACATTATTTAAAAAAGACAGGTTAAAAAGAGATGTAAAAAAGTCCTAAAATGGGGCGACATGCTCATTAATAGGGTTTACTAGAGTCTGGGGCTAAGTTACAGATTATTAAAGTCCACCGCTTCTCGTGTGTTCCTTAGTCTCATTGCCATCTTGATGAAGCTTATTATACATATTAAGGTATGGGGATCTGAAGCTTCTTGTAAAAAAAGTAAGGCTGCTTTCGCCTGTCCCAGCTTCTTTTTTTTTCAGAATCCCTACTAAGAACTTACGCCTGGGGACTGAATAAAAGGAGCACGATAGAACAAAATGAAGGGTATCCTGCGGAGACCTAGTGTCGCAGCCGCAGGTACCCTTCAACTCCACTGATCTTGTAAAACCAGAGGGGACGGCGAGTAGATGGTGTAGGAGATTTAGTCTGAAACGAGTCATGAGAAATCTTTCCTGCACATTGTACATCACCGCCAGGTATGGTTCCATTCTGCATGATTTTTTCAGCAGGCAATGCACCATGACGGTCGGTTTCCCCTTTTCCTTGAGTGCCCTTTTCGCAGACATCCAGTGAGAAAAAAGTTTTTTGACCTGAGTCCTATTCTGATTAGTCATGGACTCCGGGTCCGAAAAGGAATTCTTGCAGCCAATTTTTTCCAAGGAGTCTTTTACGTACTTCAACCACAGGATCTGTCCCCCTCTGTCCCGGCTCAAGCAGTCTTTGATAATTTGTCGGCTAAAGTTAGCCTCTGGATTGATCCAGATTTTGATCCAAGCCAGAAGTGGTCTAATCATTATTCTGTCTTCAATGTATGGTTCCCCCAGTTTGTTATGTGTGATGTACTGAGGTGCCGGGTTTTTAGGAACCCGGTGGTGCCAGGGGATAACACCCGAAGACCTGTGAGTTCTCCCTTGTTCCGGACCACAGAAACAATGAGTCTTCTAGTCGCAGTCAGAGATCAGGTTTTATTGGTAGCTACCAAGTAACACGTGTCCTAGAAGCATGACAAACACGGGTCATGTATTCTCAGGAGACTGTTCGTGTTCGTTTTTACAGAACCAGCCTTCTCCTTATATACACATATAATGGCTTCGAGCAAGAATTCTTGAGTTTATGATATGGCTATAAACATATTTCTGCAATAATACAAAGTGCGGAGTCATGTAAGCAAGCCCACATTTTAGATGTCCAGTTCGTGATAGATTACCCAGTTAGGCCCGGGACTCCCATCAGATATCGATGAAACCTCAATAAAGAAGGGCACCTCCTAGTCATAAAACTGGCCATAAACAAGGAACGTGGACAGGTGCATGTTTGCAGAAAGCATGGTCTGTATGTAGTGAATGGTTTGTGGAATGTTATGCATTGATGCTATCGTATTCGGCCACTGGGCGAGGAGCTGCCCAAACAGGTTTGGCTTAAGGCCATGGAGTCAGTTGGGACAGGTCAGGGGGAAGTCAGGGAAGGTGGACGTGTCCTTTTGGATCAAGCTCGACCTTTAATTGACTTAACATGAGGGCAAGACGTAAGATGGATGCCGTTCACAAAATGGAGTCTAAAGGATTGGGACGGAAACTACGATTTAGGGGTGTTGGCAACCCTCGATTGTGACGCAAATACATAGGAATGATGTCCTAATCATTATCGGTTCATGGACACCAAAATCGTCATGGTACGTTTATATTTTGTGACACGGGTATTGGACCTCGATATTGGGATAACAACAGGGTCCAGATTTTCAGAACCACAGACCCTCCTTTTGCCCTTATGTAAGGCAATAACTCATGTTAATCCGAGTCCAAATCTGTATGAAGGAATTCGTGGAGATGCTGCTGTAACATCATTCTGTTGCTCAGTTCGTCCCTTGACACAGGCTTCCGTACACATGAAGTAGCACAGAGGCCACAGAGTGCAGGAGCACACTGTACACACAGGCAGAACATAAACAGAAGTGTTAAGATCATCCCAATGAAGATCAGTGCTTTCCATCCCCAGCCGGTGATCAGTTCCCAGAACCACCCTAGCAAGGACCAATCCCCTTTCTTAACGTGAAGGGAACCAGATATTTCATGTAGTTTAGAGATGGCCTGGTATACTGTCGGCGCATTATCAGGGATGAATATGCAACAACTGGATTGGATGACTCTACACACACCACCACGATCGGCGAGTATGATATCAAGGGCAATTCGGTTCTGAAGGGTCATAAGTCGATCCGACTGAAGCTCGGTTGTCAAATTGCCAAGTGCTCCGGCCGTCGTAGTCACGGCGGATTCAACTATCCTTGCTAACTGGCGAATATTCCTGCTGTTCACCATAGGCCCCCAAAATGGCAGAAAACCTTTTGCGAAGTCAGCGAATTCCTGACCCGCGGTGTCGTCTTTACTCACGACACCTGAGGAAAAGTAAATTTTGTCATGTTCTGTGTCCCTACGTGTCATCCATCATATGTTATGTGTGCATGACCAATATGCATATGTTATTCCCCATGTCCAATTCATGACACAATTACAGTTGTGTCCACCTCTAGTATGCCAGTTTCCAGTCTTCGTGAATACTACGAATATCAGGCCTATGTAAAGTTACGTTGCCACGTTTCTCAGTGTGCACGTTATTCCATTATAAAGTCCCCGTTTCTAGGCCTCAAAAGGGCCTGGACATCAGATTCAGCTCCTGTCTCCTGAAGCCTCGCTGAGGAGCGATACAGCCCCCACCTGTATCCTCGACCTTTCACTTACTTCCTGCCTCGCAGTGCCCGGTGCAGCTTGGCTCTGCCTCTGAGTCTGCCAAAAGTATGTTATAGTTCCAGCTATCAGTTCAGTCCTCCTTCTCTGCATTCCTAAGCTACTGAACTGCATCAATAGTTTCCGTCATTGTCTAGCCTTCTCGTCTCCACGTTAGAGAAATACTGCATTTAATGGTCATTTAATATTCTTCATCACGCACTACATGTAGAATAATGCATGGTCCAGTCTTAGAGTCAGTTAGCCTTTTCCTCATGACTTCTAGTTTATATCAACATGTTCTCTAAACATCAGATACTAGATAGGATTTAGGTACATGTCGCTCCGACCCTCCAGACTTTAGTCTCTGCTCCTAGCACAGAGTTCATAGCCCCCAGCTTCTCCTAGTAACACGTCATTGCCAGTTTACGCGCACCACCAGGTTAGAGGTCCCGGCTCCTTAGGTAGCCCCCTCCAATGTTTCCGCCCCATTCATGACATATTCTGTTACGTCTGCACCACATGTCTATGTATACGCCCAGTTACACCTACTTTTACTCTTATCTTTCGCGACTGCTACGCGTCACGCCTTCTGCTCCACCCACTGTTACGCCTACTGCAATGTAATGCTATGTGTTTGCGTTTTGTATATAAGTTCATGTATTGTTATTAAACGTTAGCGCGCTCATCCCAGACCCAGCCCCGGCAGCTGCCGGGCCCTGTCATCCTGTTCCTATGCAGGTCGTCCTGTTCCTGTCCTTATGCTGTAATAAACCTGCAACAACTCCTACTACCTCGAATCTTGACTCTTATTTATTGAGCTATCTGTTATGATATATGCCTAGTCAAAAATAGGGTATTATTTATTTATTTACCACATAATGGCGCCCGAATAGGGACTTGCCCTTTCCCCACGCGTCGGTGAAGCCACGCCGACCCCCTGACCCTCTGCAGCCGTGACGGAACTCTTCCGTGCACCGGCAGATATTTCTGCTTCAAGTATCCCTCAGGCCCACGGAGGAGACGGAGGAGGCGGTCCAGCATCCGAACGAGACGGTGGAGGAACGCGGCGAGTCCCGACCAGAGCCCAAGCCAAGAGTCCAAGGTCCGAGGTATCCGGAGGCCCACCCGTAACTGAAGTCCGAAGTTCGTCGTCCGTCCAGTCCAGTCCGAGGCCTCCCGTTCTTGCTGCCCGGTGAGTACCATTACTGGGGTAGTATCTAGACAGGGTCAGTCTAAATTGACTCCTGGTCCGTGGGTTGGTGGTACCCAAGCCCACTAACGAAGTGTTCACCTAGGTGGATACGGGTCTTGATGCGTCCTTTTATGGGACCGGTATGTTCCGTACTGTTTCAGCAGTGCATCCAGTAACTCTAGTCTGTTCCGTTCTCGAGAAATTCTGTTCTGTTTCTGTTCTTAGTATTCCAGGTAATATTCTGTTCGAACTGTTATGTTCTGATGTTGTTCAATGTATTTCCAATGTCGTGGTATGCCTGAATTGTTTTCCCAATTGTTATTGTTTTTCGTGTATTGTATTGTGTTCCGATTCAAGTTTACAATGTCTCTCTTTTCGAGACTACGTCAGTTAAAAACTAGAAAGGGTTTGTTAGAAGAAGCAGTTCCTGTTCCGCCTAGGGACAGTCCAGGTCATTTTATGTATCAGAAACATGGCATAAGCGCCATATTATATCTAAATTTATGGGTAGATTATACCAAACAGTTAGAAGAAAAGTATAGATGGCCCGTATCGGGTACATGGGATCCCGAATGCATCATGCGAGTAGAAGAAGCATTATGGAAAAAGAAAGCCAGACAGTCACAGAAAGACGCCATCGAGTTATGGCGCAAAGAAGCTCATAAAAGAACCGAAAAAGAAATCAGAAAGTCAGAGTTAAGTAGAGAATCCCAAGAACGAGCCCAAGAAAGAGAATTAATCGAGATAGGTGAACGAGTCAAAGCCGAACAGTCAGATAGACAGAGGCATGCCCTCATTAAGGGTATGTATCCTCTTCTTGCCGAAGGCTTGCCAAAAGCGACCCCAGAGGCATCCAGTAATTTCCCGCCACCATTAGTTCCGACCAAGCTACGTCACAAACCGACCGCAGCTGATATTTTTATTTCGTCCTATCTGGACGACACAGTCCCCGAATATGCAAATCCTGTTCGCGCTCCGCCAGTCCCTGTGAATCAGGTAATTCCTGCTCCTCCAGACACCGGGGTGCCCTTAACAGCTCCCCCGGGTCAGCCCGCCATACAAGTCCAGCCCACGTTACAATTACCGACCCTGCCAGGTCGGAAAGCATCAGTTGATGATTCTAGTTTAGGGGCCGCAGGAGGAGGTCTTCCTCAAACCCCGCCGCCATACAAGCGTTTATCAGCACTCGAATTACATGCTCAAGCATCACAGCGTACTCCTAAAAGTAATAAGTCTGTTGCAGAAATCAGGCAAAACCTTGGCGAATGTGTCTATGACCCAGTTCCAGGCGAGTTTAATATGGTTTTATATTCCGTACGCGTAAGGAGGGTGACCGAGTATCTAGTCACCCTGCCGAATATGAAAGAAGATCTAGACAGAATATATCGTTTCATCCGTACAGGGGATGATCCAGAAAGTATTAGTGATGCCATGTCTCAAAGGAAAGCCGAGATTCAGCGTATGATATTAAAGTTCTTAATTAATTGTCTAATAAGAGAACAAGATTACCCGTCTAAAGATCCAGCCGAAATGAAAATCCTGACAAAGTGGAGTGATAATATAGCCGAAGGAAAGCACAATACCATTAGTGCCATGGAAAGTATGTACAAGAAAATCCGTAGAGAGATAATAAAGATACACGAACAGCGTAAAGCAGCACAAGTAAGTGAGAAAGAAAGTACTTCTGATCCTGAAGAGGAAGACGACGAGAATACTGCCAGAATAGCGTATGTAGGGAAACCTAGATTTCCAGATCGCCATTTACGTCTAGAACCCAAGTCTACTTTCCATCATTCAGCACCAGAACAAGGTTCCCTAGAACAAGTATTTCAAGCTACCGATCACATTCTGAAATCACGAATCGGTTATAGTGAGTTAAGTACTATGCATGAACAAGAACTAGTCCGATCAGCAGTCCGATGGATTACTGATTCTACCACTTTTCCAGACGAAATAGTGGCACAAATGTTTCTGAAATTGCCCCCAGCCGAGCAGCGACTGGTGGGTATGTATATGATTCAGCACCTCATTACTTTGTATGAGGGTCAACACTCTGATCCAGGTCCGTTACACGATATTCTGAACGAGTTACTCCAGTATAGATGGAGAGGTCTAGGTACCGATTTAATTAATGTCATTCTAGAACAGCGCCACAAATATAGAACATTTCTGAACCCGCATTTTGTTCATGTCTCACCCCCAGAAAGTAAATCATTCTACATAGACAGACAGAATCCGTTACGAGAAGTCCACCCAGTTAAAGGAACGGGTGGCGAAATGCAACGAGTGTTTGTATACACTCCGATCACAAAGATGGAACTTCTTGAAATGAAGAAATTAATTCCCTGTCATGACAAAGATCCAGCAGGGTTCCATAGAGAATTAAAAGACATGCTCCGTATGGGAGAATATACTTACCCAGATATCATTAAAATGTTAAAGGTCCTGTTGCCCGCAGGGGTGTATGAAAAGCTAAAGGAAAAAGAATGGGAGGTGGGAGAGAAAAAGATCGATTGGACAGTTCTAGAAGCTGAAGACAAGGCACGAGTACCAGGTACCGGTCTTGGAGATAAATGTAAAGAATTACCAGAATTATTGATTCAAGTTTTACCCAGATTATTAACAACTAGAAAAGAAGACTGGGATGCAATCTCAGCCTGTAAACAGAAACAAGATGAAGATATTAGTGATTTTTATTCTAGGTTTGAAAAATGTTTTAGTATCAACAGTGGTCTCAAGACAAGTAGTGAGTCATACCCTCACCTTTTTGTTACTAAATTAGTCGAGAATTCAAGTCCACCAATTAAAAACCGAGTTTTGAAAGTCGAAAGCACCTGGCAAGCTAATACTCCGTCCCAGATGCTCCAGATGCTCCAGTATCACCAGAATAGAATCAGGGAAGAGCAAGAACACGAAAGAAAACGTATGAAAGACACGAAAATGAAAGTGCTAGTTGCACAATCTGTTCCTCAAGACAGTCAGAAGAGGGGTCCGAATCAAGCCAGTCATCCTGCAGCACCCGTTAAAGGGAATTGCAATTATTGTAAACAGCCAGGTCATTTTATAAATGAGTGTGCAGTTCTGAAACACAACATAGCTACTGGTAAGACTAAAGAAAGACCACGTCCGCCTAGACAAGAACAAGTTTCACAGACTTCTCAGCCACAGAATGCACAACAGACAGTTCCAGCTCCGCAGCCTATTGCTGCAACACAGCACGTTACATCGCAGATGTACCAGTATGCACAGTCTGAGTATCCAGAGTACCAGCCATATTCATGAAACAGCCTAGAGAGGGAGGTAGGCTTGCCTCTCATCGAGATACCTGTAGATCAAGAAGGTCCCTATGTTCACAGTCAAGTATTAGGGAAAGACAGAAAGTTCCTAATTGATACAGGGGCAAGTAGGACCACAATTAGTCATGCCGAAGTTCCAGGGGCTCCGCTCTCAGGCTCAAGAAATGTTTCCCTTGGATTTTCAGGAAAGCCTATCGTTAACGAGATTTCCAAGCCAGTTACTCTAGAAGTAGGTCCATTGTCCCGCACTACTGATCTGTTACTTACTAAGTCATGTCCAGAAAACCTATTAGGCATTAAAACACTGAAAGAGTTAGGTGCAGTTATATGCTGTTCCCCAGAGGGAATACGTCTGTTCCTACGTGACTTTAAGGGTCACTATGTATTACGAGATTTTGATTCAAGACTGTCTAATGTTCCGCAGCACTTATGGGCGCAAGGTCCAACTGATGTAGGTTACATGCAAATCACACCCTATCGTGTGACTCTCAAACCAGGTGTAGTGTTACCACGAATCAGACAGTACAGATTGCCACCCGAGGCTGTAGCAGCCTTATCCAAAATTATTGACGAGCTCATCGCTCAAGGAGTAGTTGTAGAAACTGACTCCAATGTATGCAATTCTCCGATCATTCCAGTCATGAAACGTACTGATCCAAATGCACCCCCAGTATATCGATTAGTGATTGATTTACGAGAGCTTAATAAATGTATTATTCCGCAGTACCCAGTTGTCCCAGACATCTCTTCCCTATTGACAGCCATTGATTCTGAAGCCACGTTCTTCACTGTCATAGACCTCAAGAATGCATTTTTTAGTGTTCCAATTCATCCAGACAGCCAGTTTCTTTTCGGATTTTGTTTAAATGGAAGGAGCTATATGTTTACACGCGCTCCTCAAGGTTTCACAGAAAGTCCTAGTATTTACAGTCAAGCACTCAAGAGACAACTAGACAACATTCACATGCCAACTGACACTGCCCTGCTCCAGTATGTTGATGATCTACTGATCACAGCCCGTTCTGAACGTGACTGCGAGCGAGCGTCACTCACGGTTTTGTATTTCCTAGCCGAGATGGGGCACAAGGTGTCCCCTTCGAAGCTTCAATTCTGTGTCCAGCAAGTGGTATACTTAGGACACTTGCTGTCCAAGAGGGGTAGGCAGTTGACACCAGACCGTATCCAGTTAATAGCGAGTCTTCCCCAGCCCAGAACCCAGAAGGAGGTACGTGCCTTTATCGGCCTTACTTCTTATTGTAGACAATGGATTCCTCAGTATGCATTTCTAGCCAAGCCACTGATACAGTTAACGACACAGGAGGCAGCCGTATCGACTGTTCTCCCTTGGACATCTGAACATACACTTAGTTTCAACGAGTTAAAGAAAGCCCTATGCCAAGCTCCAGTTCTAGCTACACCGAACTACAGTAAGCCTTTTACACTTTTCGTCACTGAACGTGAAGGTACAGCATTATCTGTTCTTACACAAGATCAAGCAGGACAATACAAGCCCTGTGCTTATTTTTCGAGCACACTAGATCCAGTCGCCCAGGCGTTGCCTGCGTGCCTCAAGTCAGTTGCAGCCACAGCCCTAGCTATCAGACAAAGTGATTCCATAGTTTTAGGACACTCCTTGACAGTTCAAGTCCCACACTCTGTGGAAGTTCTTTTAAACCGAACACAAACTCAGCACTTGACAATTGCACGTTTAACAGGTTATGAATTGACACTGTTCCAGCCACACATAGAAATTAGACGCTGCAACGTCCTGAATCCTGCTACACTATTACCATCAGTTAGTTCAAATTCTGCCACACACGACTGTGTGGAAATAGTTAACATTACGACAAAGCCAAGACAAGACCTGACAGACATTCCGTTACCAGATCCTGACCTGACACTTTATGTGGATGGTTCATGTATGAGAACTAGTACAGGAGAACTAGTCGCCGCGTATGCAGTGACTACTGACATCGAAGTTATTGAAACACACCGTATTGATACCCTGTCCGCTCAAGCAGCAGAGCTAGTTGCTCTGACACAAGCCTGTATACACGCCAAGAACCTGAAAGTTAATGTTTACACAGATTCACGTTACGCATTCGGAGTTGTACACGACTTCGGAGTGCTCTGGCAGGAGAGAGGTTTCATGACTTCTCATGGAACCAAGATTCAGCATGGTCTCCTTATTCAAGCTCTGTTAGATGCCATACATTTACCGACATCTATCGCTATCATGAAATGTAAAGCACATACAAAAGTTACTGACATTATTTCCCAAGGTAACGATCTAGCAGATCGCACAGCCAAGCTTACAGCACAGACTCTAGACATTCCAGTTAACATGACACATACTCCAGATCCGATTACATGTATGACAGTTAAGGACCCTACTCAAGATGTCATAGATATCCAGATACATGCTACTCCTGAAGAAATCAAGAAATGGTCTGAACAAGGAGGGGTCCAGACAGATCAAGGATGGTTAACGAAGGGTAGAGCCGCATGGTTTCTCCCCGACTCTATGGTTCAAGTCATTATTAATACCGCACATAGTCCAGCACATTTAGGAGAAAAAGCTATGTTAGACAGTATCCAGAACATTTGGTTCAACAAGCATTTACGAGCTGCAGCCAAGCAGAAAGTCCGTACCTGTATGATATGTTGTCAGTTTAATCCAGGTAAAAGTGTCCCGGTGGAACAAGGTGGTTTCCAGCCCCCTGACCACCCTTTTGAAGTCCTCCAGATGGATTATATTCAGATGGAGCGATGTCGAGGTTTCAAGTATGTCCTTGTAGTTGTATGCGCTTTGTCCAGATGGACAGAAGCATATCCAGTCCCAGATTATACAGCCGCGACCACTGCCAAGCAGTTGGTTCGTGAATTCTTCCCTCGATATGGACTCCCTAGAGTCGTATATTCTGATAACGGTCAGCCATTCTCATCTGAACTCATGAAGCACGTTTCCCTGTTGTTAGGGTACCAGTGGAAGTTTCATTGTGTACGCCATCCCGAAGCAGCCGGTCTAGTCGAGAGACATAATCAAACTCTGAAAATTCGAATTGCAAAAATATGTAAAGATAAGGGTGTGGACTGGCTAGTAGCTCTGCCAGTCGCTTTGTTTTATATGCGCATGGTCGCACATTCCAGATCAGGTCTGTCCCCGTATGAGGTCGTATTCGGCCGCCCCCCTAACATGTGGGGTACTCCTAGACCCCGAAGTATTACCGATGTTTCATGTAATATGCTGACAGATTACCTAGCTTCCTTGATGTCTGCCCTCAACTCATGTCGTTCACAGGTTGCTGCCGCATTTCCAGACAATACCGAGGTGGCACCGCATGAAATCGTTCCAGGTTCCATGGTGATGGTCCGGAATTTTGACAGATCAAGTCCGCTGGAGCCTCGATGGAAGGAGCCCCGTCAGGTCCTCCTCACCACCCGTACAGCCGTGAAGTTGGAAGGCCGAAAAGGATGGATACACCTTTCTCACGTTAAACTTTTTAAAGGACTGAAACCCGTCTTTAAAAACATTTCCCAGGATTCGAAGGACTGCCAAAATATTGCTTTCAAGGACTGTCCCGCAAATGACATTGATACAACCCCTCCCTTGGTAGAGAAAACTCCGCAGCAGGAGTATAAGCAAAAACTCCGGTCTAGTAAAATAAGTCAGTCAGTTTGATTGTATAAGTCCTCCCCTAGGTGAAACGGTTAGACTGTTTCTGACATGTATAAAATAGACCCCCATAGTGAGAGAGTCAGTCAAAACTCAATTCAATGTATCGTTTTTCTAAGTTTCATATTATTCATCAGCATAATGATTTCCTGCACTAGTTACGCATTTTTCCTGTGTTTCCCAGTTCCTCATGTAAATAAGTCTGCTAATGCTACAGCAGAGCACACGTTTAGTGATCTGCCCCCTCACGAATATTCCTACCGCCTCGCTATGCGTAACAATTCATTTATCCGTATGTTACATTACTCACACCAGACCAGCAATGCCACTAATTGTTGGGTGTGTGGTCGACTCCCCCCTTTCCAGACACCGAAGGGAGTTCTGCCACTTTTTCCTTATCCATTCTCACATAATGGTTCGTGTGGAGCATGGTCCACGTTAACGTCATCCTCAACAGATATGTCTTTTCTTAACAGTACATGTTTCCCAGACAAGCAAGGTCTTCCCCACAGAACAGGGTTAGATCTAGAGAATGAAGTGTATAATTTAGGTAATTATTCGTCGAATTTCATGGTCCTGAATGTTCAGTCTGATACTACTCCAGACTTACCTGCTATTTCAGTACTGCCAGTTAAAGGCGAATTATGTGTCCGAAATTATGGTTCCGTACACGTAGGACATAGTGAATGTACTACTGTTGTCAAGTATAGTGACAGTAGGAAATCTATTTTCAAAGCTTCACGTCATTCTTATTTTGTTTGTGGTCAAACCGCATATGTTCGTCTGCCCCTCGATTGGGAGGGAACCTGTTACATTGCCTTCCTACTGCCACCTGTTTTCCTAGCCCCACCTGACTACCATAGGAATTCCTTCCTAGTACATTCTAGACACAAGAGAAATCTCCCGATTGTCGACTATACTGAAACCGCCGCAGAGCAATTCATTGATATTGATAAAGGTGTGTTCCCTTATTTAGGCACAGTTGTAAATAGTAAGCTAATCCGTAGATTAACCAGAACCCTTGAAGCAGTAGTAGATGAGACTGCCTTCGCTCTAGGTAACTTAACTGAAGAGCAATCCTTTATGAGAATTGTCGTTTTACAGAATCGTCTCGTCCTTGACGTCATACTGGCCGATAGGGGCGGGGCCTGTAGAGCCATCGGATCTAGTTGCTGCATTTTCATTCCTAATAACGCGCCGTCTGTTTATTCAGCTATAACCAGACTCCATAAAATTGCCCATCTGTTACACCAGAATCCAGGCACCTGGACATGGTCCGGTTGGTTCTGGAATATAATTTCCGCATGGGGATGGAAAGTCCTGTCCTTTCTAGGTATTGCAGTAGCGATTATATTCAGCTGCTGCCTCTGTATACAATGTGGCCCTGCGATTTGCGGCATTTGTGCTACCTCTTGTATTCCTAGTCCCAAGCCCCGTTCTAAATCCCGTTCCAAGACAATTCGAGACGAGCAAATGGTACTGTATGAAATGATAGATGGTATCATGAATATTGATGTTTCCTGATGGAAACGTAGTGACAAGGAGGGAATGTGGAAAAGTAAATTTTGTCATGTTCTGTGTCCCTACGTGTCATCCATCATATGTTATGTGTGCATGACCAATATGCATATGTTATTCCCCATGTCCAATTCATGACACAATTACAGTTGTGTCCACCTCTAGTATGCCAGTTTCCAGTCTTCGTGAATACTACGAATATCAGGCCTATGTAAAGTTACGTTGCCACGTTTCTCAGTGTGCACGTTATTCCATTATAAAGTCCCCGTTTCTAGGCCTCAAAAGGGCCTGGACATCAGATTCAGCTCCTGTCTCCTGAAGCCTCGCTGAGGAGCGATACAGCCCCCACCTGTATCCTCGACCTTTCACTTACTTCCTGCCTCGCAGTGCCCGGTGCAGCTTGGCTCTGCCTCTGAGTCTGCCAAAAGTATGTTATAGTTCCAGCTATCAGTTCAGTCCTCCTTCTCTGCATTCCTAAGCTACTGAACTGCATCAATAGTTTCCGTCATTGTCTAGCCTTCTCGTCTCCACGTTAGAGAAATACTGCATTTAATGGTCATTTAATATTCTTCATCACGCACTACATGTAGAATAATGCATGGTCCAGTCTTAGAGTCAGTTAGCCTTTTCCTCATGACTTCTAGTTTATATCAACATGTTCTCTAAACATCAGATACTAGATAGGATTTAGGTACATGTCGCTCCGACCCTCCAGACTTTAGTCTCTGCTCCTAGCACAGAGTTCATAGCCCCCAGCTTCTCCTAGTAACACGTCATTGCCAGTTTACGCGCACCACCAGGTTAGAGGTCCCGGCTCCTTAGGTAGCCCCCTCCAATGTTTCCGCCCCATTCATGACATATTCTGTTACGTCTGCACCACATGTCTATGTATACGCCCAGTTACACCTACTTTTACTCTTATCTTTCGCGACTGCTACGCGTCACGCCTTCTGCTCCACCCACTGTTACGCCTACTGCAATGTAATGCTATGTGTTTGCGTTTTGTATATAAGTTCATGTATTGTTATTAAACGTTAGCGCGCTCATCCCAGACCCAGCCCCGGCAGCTGCCGGGCCCTGTCATCCTGTTCCTATGCAGGTCGTCCTGTTCCTGTCCTTATGCTGTAATAAACCTGCAACAACTCCTACTACCTCGAATCTTGACTCTTATTTATTGAGCTATCTGTTATGATATATGCCTAGTCAAAAATAGGGTATTATTTATTTATTTACCACACACCTCTAGCTGTCCTTGTTCGATGGTAATCTGCTTGGGCCGTGTAGGTGGGAGGCAGCAGAAATGGGATGAAACACGTGCCTGAGAAGTCAGGGGGTAACCATGTATAGGCTTGGTCGTGGCAGACGAAATACGTGCCTTTGGCTGCTAAGAGTATAGGGGAAGTTCGGGAAGCGTACACATATGTTTCTGTGCAAATGCTCTTTCCTAACTGTGCTGTGGGATCCCTACCAATACCTTGTAAACATAAGTGACCTCGGTGGGGCACTATCCAAACTGGGCGGGATTTCTTTGCTGCTTGGCTCTTGATCAGGTAAACGCCATGTTTGGTTACGTTCCAACGAGTGTATGGAGTCAGTTCATCTTTGGGGATAGTCAGATATGTGTCGATATCCCTACTCATATTTCTTATCCCTGCTATTAGTGCCTTGTTACTGGAATCGCTCTCAGTGGAACGGGTCGGGTATGGTTCTAGGGCGAATAGGAACATGGTCTGAAAAGCCCACAGAGAACCATAATAACTAAATGGCAGGATGAAGTATGGGATACCCTTATCAGTTGTGTGCGGCATGAGTCCGCATATCCAACAGTTTGATGTGTTCATTATAGACTGGTGTTGGTGTAGGAGTTGGATGAAAGAGTTATTTACAAATTCGAGTCTTCTGGCAGACTCGTGTTCAGGTAGAGGGTGAAAAGAGTGTGGGGAGAGAGTGGGAGGAGGCGTTGGCAGAGTGTCATTTGAGAATAGGGAAACTCGAAATACGAATAGAGCATAACCAATCAAAAGCATCACAGTGCTACACAGCATTAGAACACATATTATTAAAAATCTTCTCTTGGACAGTATAGTACACAATTGTTTTTCAAAGTTCGTAGGTTTGACAGGTCTCTCTACCCTTGGAAACTCCATCCTCTACTTGCTGCCCGCGGTGGTAGGTTGATTCTGCCAGGGAGTGCGCTCCGTTCAGTCCGGGGTGACTCCCTCGGACCAACCAGAACCGTGGACCTAAAACTTCCTTGGTTGCACTCCCTACACTTCAACCGCGACCCTAGCAGCGGAACCGGATGGCGGTTCGAAAATCAAAAATGAGCTAGTTCCCTGGGACGAGAGAGCTGAAAGATCAAAAATAGTTCTTGGGGGGGAAAAGGGAAATCACATTAGATCAAGTTTTATTAGTCTCTGGGGCTAGATCTCAGGTCGTACCGTCGCTTCTCAGGTACGGTGTGGTCTTTAAACAATGTCTCAGGTTCGGTAGTGTCCAACTGCATAGACGGTGACACAAGTCCTTGCAAAATACGATCACTCTCCTTTTCGGTACCAGTCTCTTTTAAACGTGCATCGCTGAAAGGGATGAGACGAGGTACGGATTCAGTCTCAGAGTTGGCAAGTCCTTTATCGACCCACCGGTCGTATGGAAGGGGCAGAGGGACCCGTTTGCAATGGGTCCCATGCACCCAGTTCTTTTGGCCGTCCACCCGAACAGCGGACCTCGTGGAAAGAAGCACCAAATATGGTCCGGTCCACCTCGGCTGTCCGTTGCTGGTGCGCTGGAAGTTCCGCACCAAGACCCACGTGCCGGGTTTGATTGTATGACCTGGATCGTCAGAGGCTGGCGGAGAGGAACTGTGAACCTGTTGGTGTAAAACACGCAATTTAGCTGTCAATTCGCACAAATAATCAAGCAGTACGGGGTGTTCTATGTCACTGAGTTTCTTTGGTCTTGGCACGCCCCAGACATTGGCTGGGCGGCCAAACACTATCTCGTGAGGGCTAAGACCTAATCTGGAATGGACAGTCATCCTAGTTGACAAGAGTGTTAGGGGCAAGGCGTCAGGCCATTTAAGACCCGTGCTGGCTTGGATCTTGGCTAGCTTGAGTTTGAATGTGCCATTGTAGCACTCTACTAATCCAGCTGATTGGGGGTGATTTTCAGCGTGGAATTTCTGGTGTATGCCTAGACACTCACACACTCTCTTCATCACTCGTCCTATGAATTCACTTCCATTATCACTCCAGACAATTCTAGGCATACCGAATCTCGGGAAGAACTCTTTGACAAGAGCTTTGGCAGTTGTCAAAGCGGTATTGTCTTTAAGGGGGTACGCTTCCACCCACCTTGAAAAGGCGCAAACAACAACGAGCACATACTTTAGATGGTTGCACCTCTCCATGTGGATGAAATCGAGCTGCAAAACCTCAAACGGATACGTAGGAGGCGCAAAATGACCAGCTGGAGTTGGAGTTCCTTTACCGGGATTGTGTTTCAGGCATATCATACAGTTTCTGACCACATTTTCTGCATATTTTGGGATATTGCTGTTCTGCCATACTGGGGCCAATAGCTTACATATTCCTTTCGAACTGATGTGTGCCATGCCGTGAGCCATTGTTACTACTGCAAGTACGTATGCATTAGGTAGTAGCCATCGCTGGTGTTCCGATAATTCGACCCAACAACCATTCGCATCCAATCTACCCTTACTTTCTCTCCACTCATTCAACTCATTCTCAGTTGCCTCAGCTTGTATAGATTTCACGCTTTCAATGGTGTCCTCACACATTCCCACATCAGTAATACATCTAGCGGGACCCGTTACATACATTCGACTCATCGAGTTCCTTGCGGTCTCTTTCGCCACCTCGTCTGCAAATGCATTCCCGCGGCCAACATCATCTTGAATTTTCTTGTGTGCACTGCATTTTATAATGGCAACTTGTAGTGGCATGGTCAGTGATTCAAGGAGCTCATTAACTAGCTGACCATGTTTTATCTTTGCACCATGTGATATAAGGAACCCACGTTCACGCCATCATCTCCCAAAACTGTGAGCCACGCCAAAGGCGTATTGGCTGTCAGTGTACACATTCACTCGCTTTCCTTTTGCTAACACGCATGCTCTGGTAAGTGCAATAATTTCCGCAGCTTGTGCAGAGTTGTGGGAAATACGTGCGGTCTCTATAATGGTGTGTAATGTTGTTACGGCATATGCGGCAGTCGTATCACCATTCGGTAACTTGAAACATGAACCATCAACCCATAAAGTATCGTTGCATTCAGGAAGGGGAGTGTCCTGTAAGTCTACTCTCCCTTTTGTCTCTTCTTCTGTCCTGAAGCAGCAGTCATGGTTATCAATTTTGTCTGTGTCTGTTTCTGTCGGGATGGGAAATAGTGTAGCAGGGTTGAGTGTATCACACCTCTTTATGTGTATGTGACTTGCTAGCAGTGTAAGTTCGTAACTGGATAGTCGAGCGCTAGTAAGGTGTTGTGTCTTTGTCCTGTTTAGTAAAATGTCTACTGCATGTGGAACCATAACAATCAGAGTATTATTCATGACTAATCCAGCAGACTGTCGAATGGAGACAGCTGCTGCGGGGCTGGCTCTCAGACAACTTGGTAGTGCCTTAGCCACAGGATCTAGAGTTGCCGAAAAATACGCGCATGGGCGCTGTTTGTCCCCAAAGTGTTGTGTTAAGACTGATAATGCACAGCCTTCCTTCTCATGGACATATAATGTGAAAGGCTTACTGTAGTTGGGGTTTCCCAACACAGGAGCCGAACACAATGCATCACGCAACTTGTGGAAACTTGTCTGACAATCTTCAGACCAGGGCATAGGATTGGGTGTATCTTTACGGAGTAGTGCCAGCAAGGGTTTAGCTAGTAGTGAGAAATTCGGTATCCATTGTCTACAGTACGATGTAATGCCCAAAAAGGCTCGAACTTCTCTCTGTGTCCTTGGGGCACTCAGTTCTGCAATTGCCTGTATTCTTTCTGGTGTCAGTCTCCTTCCCTCCTTCGACAAGATTAGACCTAAGTAGGTTACTTCTTGTCGGCAAAATTGTAGTTTGGAAAGGGATACTTTGTGCTTCATGTCACATAAGTGATGCAATAATGACAACGTAGCTCTTTTGCAAATTTCTTCAGTGTCTGCGGCGATCAGCAGATCGTCTACATACTGAATCAGAGTCGGACCATCTGGTAGAATAATCGTGTCCAGTTGTGTTTTCAGGGCCTGACTGAATATTGATGGGCTTTCGCAGTAGCCTTGAGGAGCGCACTTGAAGCGGAAGCTTCGTCCTCCTAAATTGAAGCCGAAAATGTCTCTACTTTCCTCAGCAATCGGGATGCTGAAGAAAGCGTTCTTCAGGTCAATCACCGAGAACCAATTTGCTGAAGCTGGAATCATTGTCAATAAAGCAGTAATGTCGGGGACGACTGGAAACTGTGGAATAACTACCTTGTTCACTTCTCTGAGGTCGATCACGAATCTGCATGCAGGCGGTTGTAAAGGATCAGTGCGTTTTAAGACGGGCAAAACCGGACTGTTACAGACATTTCCTGTCGTTTCTTCGATGACGTCTTTATCAATCAAATCATAAACAATTTTCAACAATGCTTTTTCGCATTCGCTAGATATTTTGTATTGGGGAATACGTGGCAACCTAACGTCGGCTTTCAAAGTTATGACATATGGTGTTATCTCCAAACGACCTACATCATTAGAACCATTAGCCCAAAGTATATCAGGAAGTGACAATAATTCAGTTGGAATATTTTCCTTTGACAAATACATCGAAGAAATGACCTTCTTACCTAAAGTAAGTTGTACTCCCGAGGGAGAACAGTACAAGGTCGCATATAACCTTTTTAGTAAATCCAAACCTAACAAATTTTCACCACAACCTGTTGTCAAAATGAGGGGTGCTTCTAATTCGCATGGGCCAACAGAAAGGGATATAGGACTAGAGATCGGGTTTCTAACAGGGGCGCCAGAGAAACCTACTGAGACATTCATTTCGCCAGACAAAGGTGCGCCAGGAAGTTTCGAGTGCATAATAGAACTTTTTGTAGCACCAGTATCCAGCAGAAATGGCTCTGACACTCCTGAGGTAATCACCTCGACATAAGGTCCATTCTGATCTACCGGAACTGAAACAACTCCCTCTCTTTGTCCATGGCTGTCCTAGCAATCATTACCCTCATTCTCGTGTTCGGCGTAATAGTCGTCAGCATAGTACTGAGCTGACTTAGGCGATGAATTATTCTGTTGGTCAAAGCTATTCATGGATTTCTGAGGCGGAAAAGAAGTTGTATTCTGAGTGAAATTTCCACGACCTCTACCTCTAGGGGCATGCTGAACACCTCTTCCCCTTACACCTTGAGCACCGTTTAAACGTCGCGCAAGAGCCGGACAATTACCTTTAAAATGACCCTCTTCCTTGCAATACGCACATTGATTCGGGCCATATGTAGGACGCTGATGGGAAAACTCGTTACCTTGCGCGTTCCTCGAATACTGCTGTCGTGGTTGATAGTCGGGCTGACTAGCCGTGCGAGGCGGATAGGCCTGCTGGAGGAGAACCTTAGTTTTCAAATCTTTCGTCTTTTTATCTGCCTTGTCTAGCTCGTCCCTACGCCTATTTTCATAGTACTGGGCCGTAGCTAAAATCTGCGCTGACGTAGAGACAGCCCAAGCACTCTCAGAGTCTTTTAGTTTATTACATAGTTCAGGGAGCAAATTATGTACGAACTTATCCACAAACAATCTTTGGCCACCCTCGGTAGCCATATCTTGACCACTGTGGTCGGTGAAAGTTTCCTCAAATCTCGTGAAAAAGTCAGACACATTCTCATCTTTCTTTTGCTTGCACGCTGATAGCTTGTCCCAATTTACGCGTACTTCAGGCATTATTGTCTTCATGTACGCTATAATTCTACCGGGAAGTTCGGCTATTAACGGCTCAGGTTTAAAACCACCTATTTGTCTAGCATCTGTGGTCGCAATGTTCGCCCACGAGTCACCTAGTTCCTGATCGTGATCCGTATGACGTATCTTGCTCCATAAAGGATGTGGAACAACGTTCCCAAATAACATGTCTACATCCGCTAAATTCATTATACATGAGCTTGCAGTTTGCGATAACTCCTTATAATACCCAGTTGCGTTCTTACGAGGGTCAGGTAGTGACTGCTTGAGTGCTAATACTTCCGATCTTTTCCATGGAACATGTACCCATACACGCTGGAAATGGGGCAGAATTGGTGGATTAGCATTCGCATCACCTTCCCTCCAAACTGGAGGAACCTCTCTCATGGGGTACTGTCTCGCTCTTTTCCTACTAGACGTACCATATTCAGACGATGACCCAGAGTTACCACCTGTACTTCGATATGATAATAATACCTCAACTGCTTTGTCGACATCGGGACCTATAATCATGCCTTTCCCAAATTTAAATCGTACATTACACAACTCTCGAGCGTTGCTCTCTTGACCATTATCTTCCAAATCCTCACACAGAAAAACACACATCTGTTCAAAAACATATCTTTGCGTCGGTTCATCCCATTGACGGAAAACGTTCATGACGGACTCTACATCATATCTGGCTGTATCCAGAGCCCAATTCCGTGCTAACTTATTCAGGGATTCCCTCTCTTGATAATCAGGCATTTGGCTTCGTAACTGTCTTTGTCCCGTATTAGGGGTCGTTTTAGGCGACCGAAACAGTGGTGAAGGAATGTTAGTAACAATGCTGGCCATTTTATGGCAGACGAAAGGTGAAAACGGAGGAATAACTGGTGGCAGAACAGAGTCACGCAAAGCAGAAACAGAAGCATTCGCTGAACTAGTATCAGAAGAAACAGAAGGTGCGCTAGACGAAGTTGTAGAAGGAACAGTAGGAGAAGTAGATGTGATTGGTGAGCCTTGAGGAGGCTGCACTAGAGAAATAGAAGCCAGCTGAAGAGTAGCTGGTGAGTGCTGTAGAGGAGCTGGTATAACAGCTACCAGAGGTGCAACTAAAGGTTGCGGAGGTGCTGTGGCATTTTGCGCATAGGGTGGTGGCGAACTTAGCAAATGAGCCATTAATGGATCTTTTTCACGCTCTTTTACTGTCTCTTGCTGAAGAGATGGTAAAACAGGATAGCATTTATCTATTGCCATTTTACGTTGCCTGTGCAACTGCTCACTTATTCGATCCTCTTCGTTGTCTTTAAATTTTATCGTGGCTTGCATTACTGAAATACCTCTTTCCCTCTTATTCTTCTTTTCTAATTTAATTTCCTTCTGTTTGGCCTCTTTACGCCATAAGCGGAAAGAGTCAAACATCGCGGGCCGGGCTTTCTTCTTGAACAGTTTGACCTCTAGGTTATCTAAAACTTCTGAGTCGAAACTACCATATTGGGGCCATTTTAAAACACCATCCTTACGGGTGTATTTTATCCACACTTCATTATATGTGATAGGACCTACGCCATGTTTTACATAGAGCTCATACGTTGGAGTTCCAATTGGAGGAACCGGACATGAATCCTCTAATCGGGAGTCCTTATTATAACCAAGACAAAACAAGTTTCCAAGTCTGCTAAAACCAGGCATCGTCGCTCACTAGTCTAGCTTCAAACTTCAAAGGTTTATCTATTACGATATTTCTCGTGAAAACACGAGTCCTTCGGCTTTGGGGCTTGCAAGTACCAAATCAAGTCGTATCTCAAGGATACCAAAAACTAAGGACAAACTAAGGACTGGGAGACGCTCCACTTATACTTAACTGAAGTCTTTGAAGATCGGTGACGTCGCTAGAAGACTCGTCTATCGTTTCGCTCTACCAAGGATCACTGGGTCCAAAACAAGGCGATAGTCAGGGCAGCAGTCCTTCGTAGCCGTCGGGACGCGGGGAACCTCGCAGCAAAGACCTTCGGAACCACGTCGACATACAGGGGTCGCTGAAGTGGCTGGCCGTCCTCCGGAATTTTCACACGAAGCTCCTCACGAACATCTGGCTTGGACCGTCGCCGCTTGATATCGCCCCGAGTTGGGCGCCAACTGAGGTGCCGGGTTTTTAGGAACCCGGTGGTGCCAGGGGATAACACCCGAAGACCTCTGAGTTCTCCCTTGTTCCGGACCACAGAAACAATGAGTCTTCTAGTCGCAGTCAGAGATCAGGTTTTATTGGTAGCTACCAAGTAACACGTGTCCTAGAAGCATGACAAACACGGGTCATGTATTCTCAGGAGACTGTTCGTGTTCGTTTTTACAGAACCAGCCTTCTCCTTATATACACATATAATGGCTTCGAGCAAGAATTCTTGAGTTTATGATATGGCTATAAACATATTTCTGCAATAATACAAAGTGCGGAGTCATGTAAGCAAGCCCACATTTTAGATGTCCAGTTCGTGATAGATTACCCAGTTAGGCCCGGGACTCCCATCAGATATCGATGAAACCTCAATAAAGAAGGGCACCTCCTAATCATAAAACTGGCCATAAACAAGGAACGTGGACAGGTGCATGTTTGCAGAAAGCATGGTCTGTATGTAGTGAATGGTTTGTGGAATGTTATGCATTGATGCTATCGTATTCGGCCACTGGGCGAGGAGCTGCCCAAACAGGTTTGGCTTAAGGCCATGGAGTCAGTTGGGACAGGTCAGGGGGAAGTCAGGGAAGGGCGACGTGTCCTTTTGGATCAAGCTCGACCTTTAATTGACTTAACATGAGGGCAAGACGTAAGATGGATGCCGTTCACAAAATGGACTCTAAGGGATTGGGACGGAAACTACGATTTAGGGGTGTTGGCAACCCTCGATTGTGACGCAAATACATAGGAATGATGTCCTAATCATTATCGGTTCATGGACACCAAAATCGTCATGGTACGTTGATATTTTGTGACACGGGTATTGGACCTCGATATTGGGATAACAACAGGGTCCAGATTTTCAGAACCACAGTACGAAGGGGTACTCTGGGGGACCTTCAATAACCTTTTGAATAACTTATTTTCCTCTGCTTGGATCTGGCACCCATGGTTGATCTTAAAACCCCATACTTCAGCCCCGTAAGATGCTTTGGAGCAAACAATTGATCGATACAGGTTAAGTATCTGCTCCGGCGACCATCTGCCAAGTCTCCTCCCGTAGGCCATTATGGCACCCGTTGATGCCACCAGTTTAGCTGCGTGCTTTTCAATGAGACCTTTGAATTCCAATTTCTCATCAAAAAGGACTCCTAGGTAGAAAAAAAGACTTCACCCTTCCCAGCCTATGGGATCCTATCTTGTGTACAAAGTCCCTTTTGAAGCTTGTGCCTATTGACATAACATATGATTTTTCCAGGTTTGCTGCAAGGTCAAGCGAGTTCATGAAATTGACAAAGCCATCAATCAATTTTTGGAGTCCCAGTGGGGTGCGGGCCAACAACACGGCGTCGTCCGCATATAAGAGAACAGGCACCGGGCGCTGGCCTATTTGGGGGGAGTCCACGCTCAGCTTCACTAGCTCTTTATCCAGATTGTTAATATATAATGAAAACAGGAATGGGGCTAGTATACAGCCCTAGTAACGGCAAATGAGCAACCCAGTATACCCTTGAGGGTTTGGGCAAAGGATATGGTAGGGTAGGAATACCTTCAAGGGGTTTTGTTATTATACAATTCACATAGAATTTCAACAATATTTGAGGTCCTTATATGTATAAGACCAATAGTACAAAGCAACAATCTCAAATTTTTATGCAATTTATATAGGTCACTGCAAGTGATCCAAAAGAGAAGAGAGGGAGAAGGTGTGTATGAAAAAGTTCGTATTTAATACTCCAAAAATAAATTGTTTTTTTAAAAAAGGGTACAGAAATATAACAATGTTATAGGAGAAAATGATTCAAGAATGACAATCAAACAAAAACTCTCTATAACAATTGTAAGCGCTTGTCCGCTTCTTCACAGTTGATCAATTATTTAAACAGACAAAGCGTATATGTCGACGTTTCGGTCTCTAGTCTTGAGTTGAAGAGACCATCCTCAGGACATATAAATCATATCTGGAAAAACCCTGATAAGATGGGGTCTTGTAGCCTCCAAATACACTTTATTGATGATTAAAAAAGGCGATCGATAATGCCCTTCTGTATAGTAAGTGGCATATGCAATCTTCTACTTGAATGTATTTCGGTTGGTTCATCTCAAATAACTCTCGCAGTTTAATGCGGGCGGTTAAGAATTGTTAATCTTCTGCGCAAATTGATGTCGCACAGAGTCTTCCCCTTTACTTTAATTCTTTATGGAAGACAAGAGATCTGCATAAAGAGCTGAATAAATCGTCAGCGTGGCCGCATGCACCCAAAATGAAGCAAGTGCTGTTACTGTTACTGTGAAGACGCCGGACCTGATTCTTTCCTCGCGGGCGACATTTGATTCATTTCCAGCGCTCTTTTACCAATGGGGACAACGATAATATATACCTACAATTGTGATTAATTCGTGGATTCCATTGCCCAACGTCCCCGGGCTTCTCCTGACTTCCGCCTCGACGCGTTTTTGAATTTTCTCAGATACTAATCCCATCTTCAATGGAGGTTTTCCCAATATGACTATAAGATGATGAGCCCCGAATAACTTGGTTGCTAGTCCCAACACCCGTCCTGATGAAGACCCCACTGCAAGGGTTTCAATAAGTCCTGCTTTTTCTGAGGGTCGAAACGTCGACAACACTTCCCTGCTCTCCAGCCCCCATCAATAATGTTACATAATTTGTATTATGCGGGGCATGTGTTTTGAGTGATTGTCTTGATTTATTATCTTTTGAGCATTTCAATTCATGTGCAAATGTATCAGATCTTGTTCGGATTTTTATGTCACTTCCCCTACTTGCACTATCCTCACCTTATTACTTACCCTTGTTCTTGGGCACTATCCAACCATTTCAGATTTATAAATTGATAAATGTTTGATATTATATCCTGGCGTTGTCTACCCTGTGATTAAAACATTGTAGACTCATTAAGTGTATTATATTATTTGTGTTCATCTTAATTTTATTAGTTCAATCTCACTGGGACCCCCTTTCTCTCAGTACCTTAATATGACCCAGGTCCCAGCGACTACTTTTGGGTAAAACCCCCCTTCTCCATACCCCACTTATTAAAGTGGGCACCTTGTACCACTCCAAACAACCCTTATTGATGATTAAGTTTAAGACAACATGTATTGAAAGGTATCCTAGTGGTAGCTATGGAGAGCAGCATTCAGGCTAAGTCTCAAAGGAATGTAAAGCAACTTGGTTTACCAGATTATAACCTCCTGAATGACCAAATGAAAAGAGAACCACACAAGCTATATATAAAATATATGTATTTATAAACAGTCTCTACTAACCTCTTTATTAGATTAGAGAGCAAAATATACAATATCCGAACACTAGAATGACAGTAAATAGCACAATACACAGTGGGCTCCAGGGGGAGACCAAACCATTTATTAAGAAAGTGGTATAACAACCCCGACTTGACTAGACACAGTGCCTAGAGTATGTAGAATGGCTGGGACTCAAAGGAACCACCCAAGATAGTGACACAGGGGACCCACGGGGGACGCGTGCAGTGTGAGAACACAGCTGCGAGCTCCGTACAATCCTATGGGAAAGTCGAGGTTGGAATTTTAGAGTTTAAGGACACTTAGAAGAGGACTTTGAGCAAACCCTTTTAGACTTAGAAGGTTCTAGGGCCAGCATCCATGTGAGCACCAGAGTAGTCATGTTACCTCACCCAGGGAAGCCAGGTGCACAGGTGTCAAATGGCGTCGGGAATCTTCGTCATTTTCAATAGAGGGATGCTGCAAAGTGCTGCTGCCGTGAAGGAGGAAAGTGTCTGGTGGATACAAGCCTGGATCAGAGATGAGAAGAACCTGAAAGCAGAGGGGACAGAGTCTAGGTCACTTGCCAGTGACCAGGGGCTCGGTAGACGAATGCCCACCGATGTCGGGTGCCTCAGGTGCAAAGAGGTGAAGCTTGACTCTGCAGCCACGGGGACCAAAAGACGTCGATGATGACCAGAGTCCGCAGGTGGGCTATCCCTCAAAGGATGTAAAGTGCTGGGGGGTCGGTGTACGGTTTGGAGACCAACAAGCCTTCGCAACTGCAACCCATGCAGTCAGAGAAAAGATGCGTTGGTGAGGACCAGCAAGGTCCTTTGGATTCACTAAGCTAGGGAGAGTCAGGCAATACCTGGAGCAACCAGGAAAGCCCCCGGAAAGTTAAGGTTACCTTCTCAAGGACCCACAGGTCGACGGACCAGGGATCGCAAAGGGGCCTCAAGAGGAATAAGAAAATACCAGCCCACGGAACACTCATGGAGTGTAGGTTGGTGATCTTCGGTGGAAACGCTGCTCGGGGCTTGGACTACAAGTAGCCCAAAGTACAGCCTCAATGATTACCAAAAAGCATATGCTGCTGCAAATGTTCACGGTATCCAGGGGTTCGGGTTGCACGGTCCCCACGAGGGCTGTGGGTCTCAGGTTTGCTGAAAGTATGGGTTGGCCTCGGGGAAGCTTGGGAACCCACCTCCTGTGTTGCAAAATCTTCTGAGTCCGTCAGCAACTGTGTAGATGCCAACCGGTCAGATGTGTTTCAGGTGCCTGCCTTGCAGGGGAGTAACTCCTTTATTCCAAGGGCGATTCTTCGGTCATCCAGCGTTGTGCAAATCGTCAAAGTACTTGGTTTCTGTGGGGCGCTAGAGGGCGCACGAGCAGTATGGCCGCACTTGTGTGAGGCTCCTGCAAGCCTGTGCCGAAATCCTTCGTTTATCCTCACTTAACCACCCCCGACGTCGTTGAAAATTGGTACGTCTGCTGAGAACACATGCTGTGACACTCGGTTGAAATTTGAATGAAATCGGACCTGTACTTGCGGAGATATCGCCGCGGGAATGCCCGACCGACTGCTGTGACGGAGCCTACATTGAGCGTGCCTGGGCACCGAGACTACGCGACACCGGTGAGCCCACGAGGTCTATAGGCCCCGGCCTGGGGGAGTTCGTGCTGCTGCACCTAATTGATGTTCAGGACGCTGATTTGAGGTGCTGTGCACACCGATGCCCATCCTGGCGGGCTAGCACAGGTCAGAGACGACACTCATTGGCCTGTGGGGGGCCCGAGGTGTGCACGGACAGGGCAGTGGCGCGAAGAGACAACGGGCTGAATGGGACTGCTGGTGGTGGTGCAACTCGACGTCTGCCTTCTCTAACTCTGCCCTCCAACCCACCCTCCATCCCCCCACTGAAAGGGGTGAAGCGGACTACTGCACTGTGCACTTTAAGGGTCGACGCTGTTGCGGATACATTGGCGCCAAGAGTGAGTCTGACCGTGACGTGGGAGCTAACGACTGCTGGACTCCCCGGCGAGATTGGGGAGCTGTCTCTGGGAGCTAGGTGGCGGCGGGCTGTGCGTGGATGCAGACGGTGAGAGCTATACTACCGGCGGCGTACAGAGCGGGATGTAAGGGACATAATATTTTGGGCTCACTCTGATCAATGGACGGATGGTATTGGGCTAACAATAAGGACCACGACCTGCCAGACCATACGAAATAGGGCCTGGAAAATATATGCAACCCTACTTCACTGGTGCACCCGAAGGGAAGGTTGGTGAATCAGCGCAGAGTGGCGCTAGACCCTTGTACGTTAACGCCTTATTTGTGAGGACCGACCCTGCCGATGCTCGCTGACTACTTCATGGCAAGGTAAGGGCTACAGCAGTGCACGGAGACCTGGTGTGCATAAGTGTTGGAGGGAGAGAGGCGCCTGTGGACGGTCGCAGGTACTTCTGCAGAACTCTGAACTGAACTAGTGAATAGCACGTAGGCGCACCTGTTGCAACGCTAATTTATGACGGAGGCTTCTGGATCGACCGGCGGAAGCGGAGGCAGAGACAACAATCTCGTAAGGGCGAGATCGAAAAAGGGCGTGGTCATGGGTCGACAGGACACTAGACAGCCGAAGCTGTCCTTTGACTCTACTCAACCGGTGAAGAAAAATGCTAGACTGGAGTCGGACTCAGGAGGCCCACACACCATGACGGCAGCGGATGCCAGCCGCGACGCAGCGACGCCGGATATGCAACTCATACTGCAGGAGATGAAGCAGGGTTTCGCGACGGTGGTGGATAAGGTGGACCGTCTATCCTCCAGGATGGACGCTATTGCACAAAAGATGGACGTTCACGAAGAACGCCTCACTGCGGCGGAGAGGAGGATATCAGACAACGATGACACTGTAGCGTCTCACGATGCCAGACTGTCAAGAATGGACAACATCCTCAGGGTGATAGCTGCGAAGAATGAAGAATTGGAAGCGCGCAGCCGCCGCAATAATGTACGAGTCGTAGGCGTGCCGGAATCGACGAACACAGGGCGGATGGAGGAATATGTGGAGCGGATTCTGAAGGCGGCGGTGGGAGAAGAAGCCTTTTTGCAGTAGTTCATTGTCGAGAGGGCGCACCGGTCGTTAGGCCCTCAACCTCAACCGGGATTACCACCCAGACCGATCATAGCTCGGTTACTCAATTATAGAGACAGGGATACGGCTTTACGTGCTGCGAGAACCAAGAAACAGCTGACCTGTGATGGAGTTAATTTCACCCTGTACCCTGACTTCACTCCCATGGTACAAGATCAACGTCGGAAGTTCCTGGATGTGAAAAAAAAGCTTCGAAACCTGCAAATTGATTACGCTCTGCTATATCCTGCAAAGCTCAGAGTAACACACCAGGCGAAACAACATTTTTTTGTGAATCCACAACAGGTTGAGGACTTCCTGAAATCTCTGCGGAGAGAGCAGGGGCATCATCGAGCAGAGGGGAGCCCGGAGGAAGATGCAGACTGAATCCTCACTGACTATTGCTGGCATAGATTGCAATCTGGCCTGGGCCGTGTGGAGCTCATTGCGGATAATTCCTCCTGCTTGGGCGATCTTGAGATTGTTGCATGCTCACTGCAATTGTGTGTACAGGATACGGATGCAGTCGACGTCGGACTTGGAAGTGGTAACGTATGCCAGGCGACACCCCCTTCTCTCGTAAACACCTCCATGGGGAGGCCGGACATGTAGTGCGAGATGGAGGGGGTGATGAAGTGCGTACCCTAGATGACCTCATTAGGGTGTGCCCCATTGACATTGTTTATTACACTGCAGCTCATTGGGGGTTTGCTAGCGGTGTCCAGGGAGGGGGGGGGAAGGGTTGCTGGAGAGTTGGGGATGCTTCAGTGGGAGGGGGGAGGAGGGGGGACAACATGTAGTATGGATGAGTATAGCACCACTGAAAAGGGTGACGATATGGTATGTTGATATATTAGCTGGTTGGGAGTGGGGGGGGGTTGTTGGGGTGTTTGCGAGTTGTGGGGGGAGGGCTGGGAGGCGGAGGGGAACTGGTATGGTTGGTTACTACAGTCGATGGTTGCACAGGTCTTTGCATGCCCGATGGCACTACTATTGCGAGATGGCTGGAGGGTTGAGGAGGCGGGCGGATATGTGTTACTCTATAATTGATGCATACGCTTATGGCTGATACATGTAAAACTTCATTGTCGATTCTGTCTTGGAATGTGAGGGGCATTAATGATGCTAGGAAGGGCAGAAATGTACTTGCCTATCTGGATAGGCATAATGTGAATATAGCACTGTTACAGGAGACGCACTTTAGGCCACGAGTAGATCCCACTTTTGCTAGACGATGGGCTGTGGTTAGAAAATTCTCTTCCTACTCCTCGTACTCAAGGGGCACTGCTGTGCTGATCAAGAAGTCCGTAGCTTTCCACTTGCTGGGGGAAATACTAGACCCCAATGGTCGTTTTGTGATAGTGTGGGGGAGATTGGGCACGGATACTGTGGCTATTGTGAGTTGTTATGCTCCTAATGTGGACACACCGGATTTCTTCATGAAGTTATGGGGACATGTCTTGGGGATGGGAGCCACTCACGTTATCTGGGGAGGGGATTTTAATGTAACACTATACCCTGGAATGGATAGATCAGTGGCTGCGTACAATATAACAAACAAGCACGAGATATGTTGGTAGGAATCATAGAAGAGGCTGGGTTAATAGATAGCTGGAGGCACATGCACCCTGCACGTAGGGAAGGCACACACTTTACTTCGCACACCAATACCTGGGCTAGGTTGGATTACTGCTTTGTGACGCGGGGACTATCTGAAGGGTTGGGCATGGTAACACATCTGTCGAGGACTTACTCTGACCACTGCCCGGTACTGCTTACCCTTGCTGTTCCAGGTCATAATAGGTTGAGACCGCCTTGGAGGATGCTCCCTTCAATGCTACTGGACACAGTTTTTAGGTCGGAACTGGGAGTTGAAATTGAAGAATTTTTTCCTAGGAATAAGGACTCGGTGGCTAGTGTGGAAATGGTGTGGGAAGCGTTCAAAGTCACGATCAGGGGGATTTGCATATCCAAGGGTGGAGGGGTGCTGAGGGATATACAAAGGACGCTGGGCAGATTAGAACGGGAACTGAGAGCACTAGAACTAGGAATGGCAGCAAGCTCGAACACAGGTATACATAAGGAATTTCGAGAGAAATTGACTGAGTATGAGGCAGAAGCGCTGAGAGAGATCAACTTTAAGGGGAAGTATTGGACAGCGCGACGGTATTGCGAGGGGGAGCGACCGGGCAAAGTGCTGGCAGAGGTGACAAGAAAGCCGCGATTCAGCTCCAATGTGTTAGAAGTTATAACTCAGGAAGGCACACGGTGTATTAACACTGTGGACATTCAGAAGGAGTTTGTGTCACATTATAGCCACCTTTACACTTCACGGCAAACTGAGGCAATTGACATGGGCGGCTTCTTGGATGACATTGCACTATGCTGGATCAGTGATGTCCATAGGGCGTTCCTTAGTGCGCCGCTAGAAATAGATGAGATACGCGACGCAATATTGTCACTGTCTAATAGTAAGGCGACGGGTTCAGACGGACTCCCTGCGGAGTTCTATAAATGTTACATAGATATCATGGCACCAGTCCTCCGTGAAGTGTATGTGGAATCTTTGGCCGTAGGTATGCTGCCGGGGTTGATGCGAGAAGTTGTTATTACATCTCTATTAAAGCCCGGAAAAGACCCGACGGATACGGACTCCTATCGTCCGCTGTCACTCAAAAATTGTGACGCTAAAATTCTCGCTAAAGTCCTTGCGACGCGCCTTTCTCTTATAATGACTCAACTGGTTTTACCTGATCAAGCTGGGTTCGTGCCAGGTCGTGCAACGTCGCATAATCTTAGGACATTATTCTCTTTGATTCAGACGATCGCGCCGGATATTCCTGTCGCCGCCGTGTTCCTTGATGCCACGAAAGCATTCGACTCGGTTGAATGGAAATACCTCATTAATATTTTACACAGGATGGGGTTCCCGAAGATGTTTGTTAATTGGGTAGAACTGCTATATACCGCCCCGACGGCTAAGGTGGTTACTAACGGGATACTATCTTCCCCGATACCCATCACTAGAGGCACTAGACAGGGGTGCCCACTCTCCCCTCTGCTTTTTGCCATAGCGATAGAGCCGCTAGCATGTCGCATCCGACAATTGCATAGAGACAGCGCGTTTCGTTGCTACCAACGCCAAATTGGCATATCCTTGTATGCGGACGACATCACGATTTACGTGAAAGACCCGCAAACTACTCTTAATCCTATATTACGAGAGTTCCTGGTATTCGGACGAATATCAGGAATTCAGATCAACTGGAAAAAATCTCAATTTTTCCCCCTTACCGGAGCGGTTCACAAATTTCAGTTGGACTATCCATTGGAGTGGTGTGATACGGATCTTAAATATCTTGGAATACAAATATCGTTGAGCAGGGAGGAGACATTGAGGATGAACTACGGGGTTGCTGTATCGAAATTGGCGGATAACGTCACGCGTTGGAAGGCACTGCCACTATCTATGGCAGGGAGGGCGTCATTAATAAAGATGGTGATCCTCCCACAGTTCTTATACCTATTTCAGAACGTTCCTTATTACCCTGGTGTATTTTTTTTCAAACAACTGAGGTCGGAACTTCTTCGTCTTTTCTGGGGGGGTAAACAGCCGCGGGTTCGTTGGGACATTATCACCCAGCCCTATGAGAAGGGAGGTTTTGATGTCCCTGACTTCGAAATCTATTATGTAGCTGCACAGGCACAGTATGCCTATCACTGGATTAACCCCACGCCCTTTATGCCACAAGTCGCTGCAGAAGACTGGATCGCACGTCCTTTGCCGCTAAGTGGCTTAATACACGGTTCGGTGCAGGACATAGACACACCATTCACCACGGTGACGTGTACCATAGATGCATGGACTCGCATTGCGAGGATTCTCAATACCACGCGGCTGTATTCACCTGCTATGCCCCTCACGTATCACCCTAGTATGCCGCTTCTGCAGGAGGCGGGATTTCAGCTGATGTGTAAGCGCTTAAAGATTGCCAAGTGGGGAGACATGTTCATCGGAGGGCAGTTTCGTACAAGGGAACAGTTCTTTCAGGGTGTTGAGCCCACTCCCCTAGAGGTTTTCTATTATGTTAGACTTCGGCAGGGGCTCAGAATGCTCCTGTCTGACTTCCCGACGGAACCCGAAGTGGTGCTGCCACTACACGCAATGCTGGTGTCCGACGGCCGCCATCTTGTATCCAGATTGTACAACAATATTAGATTACAACGTCAGGGACCTGAGAGTTCCGCGCGTAGACAGTGGAGTGAGGACTTAGGACCAGAACAATGTGTACGCAGAATTGCTACCAGTGCGCAGTAGGCCATGTGACATCTGGGGTCCATTACAGAGCTACCTGCTGAAAGAGGCGGAGGCATTAGTTGACTCAGACGATGGCAGTCAAGAGTGAAGGCAGCAGCGGGTACCCTGCCCTACTACTGATGGTGCCCCTTGGACTCCCGTCTGGGTTATGGTGTACGGCTGCCCATGTACACAAGTTCACCCCATCCTAATTGCTGACTACTATAAGTGATGATTGTGACACCATACGAAATAGGGTGGGTGGTTTATAATGGCAAATATGCGGATTTGTAGATAGACACTGTCTCCCTGATATTATCTGGTACGAACATATGTCGGCTGATGCCCCTCAATGGAGGACTACACTGTTGTCATGTATCACTATTGTATAACCGATGGACATATGATGATGAACAACTTTCGACTTGTTATGTGCATGTATCTGACCTGCTCTAGCCCTCTGGCCGTTATATTTTTTGCTTTTATGTATGTATAAATATGGGACTGCGATGTAGCCATGTGTGACCTAATTTGACTGTCGTTCTTATCTTGTTGATTGCCAAAGAAAACTTTATAAAGATTTAAAAAAAAAAAAAAAAAAAAAAAAGTACTTGGTTTCTGTAGCAGAGTTTAGTCCACGTAAAATCTAAAGTCCTGTAGTCAGGGGTTCCTACTTTATACCCAAGGAAGGGCTGGGACAAACTCTGGGGACCCACCTTTGGGAGGGTCAGGACAGAGGGCTGGCTACACCCATGTCCTTTGTCCAGTTTCGCACCAGAGCAGGGGCTGGTAGCCCCTGCAACCGGTTTGAGCTGGACTATGCACACGGACACCAAATGTGCCCCCAGTGCAGACATCAAAGCACTCTTGGCGTGCACCCACCCAGCCCCAATACACTAGCCTGTCTGGGAGGTGGTCACACCTCCCTGTGACAGGAAACCTATTGTCCAGCCTCCCCTGCAGGAGTTTTGTCCAGCAGCAGGAGGGCAGACTTGTGTATGTGGCTGGCAGCACCCATCTTGTGATGTCAGGGTCGAGAAAGCTGGTACCGGGTGTACCGCTGCTGTCATATTTCTCCCTCTAGGAGGGTGGAATCATACCTCCCCTGCCAGTTATTGGTGGGGAGGTATGATTCCAAGGTGTTTGTCCCAAACATGACATGTTTCCTTGCAGCCTTTTTAAAGTTAGCATTTACCGCGGGGTTATAATGCACTTAAGAGTATATGGTTAGCAGCATCACAAACAACCCCGGAATAGAGGTTCCGAAGGATGCAGAAGGGCTCTGCTCATGCAGGAACACCCTCTCACATAAAATCCAGCACCCTGCCTTCAGGATTGGTAAGGCCTGCCATAGGGGTGACTGATAGGTTCATATGTGCAGTGATAAGGATAGATATAGTGAACCTATATCTAAATAAGGGGTGCATGCACCACCTTACACAGGCTGCTGTAGCTGACCTGTTGTGTCATTTTGAATGGTCTCTCAGGGGTGGCATAATACATGCTGCAGCCCCTGAGAAACCTCTGGGGTACCTGTGCCATGGGTACAAAGTATACCATATACTAGGGACTTATAAGGGTACCCCAGAATCCAATCTGTGGTGTACCTAAAGTACATGCAATCAATTTAGAGGAGAAAGCAGCTAGGCTGGGGTCCTGAATGGCAGGATCCTAGCCAGACTAAGTCGAAAACAGTGAAACATCAGCAAAAAAGTTGGGGTAACTATAAGAAGCAGATCCTACTCTCCTACACAGTGTAGCAGGGTTTTTGATGGCCTTAAGGCTCTCTGCCCAAATATATTCAACAATGGGTATAAGTCTCACGGATTTCCTTGTTGTCTCTTTGAAGTCATACAGGAAGCATGACGGTGACGGATAGACTAGCGGCATTGTGAACTCTGGCACAGAACACAGCAAACTGGATATGAGGGCAATAACCCTTTAAACTTTGATTATTCGGATGCTACGGGGAATCCCAGCGTATGTACACTATGAAATGTTAAAGAAGATTGCTTCAGTTACCTTTGGAGGATATACCCAACCCTGAGGAAGTCCATGTTGGGCGAAACGCGTTGGCTGGGCTGATGTATGCATATATCGCATATTACTACACATAAAGAATACTTGAAAAAATAAACTTCAAGACTCTTTGCTCGATACTTTATAAATTTTGTGGATCTTGACCAATTGTTTGTAATTCACAAAGAAATTATGTTTAATGTATGCTCCTTTTCATTATTTTATTGTTTGGAGCGAATTTCTTCTCTTGTGTTGTGACTTCTAAGCGGTGGGGTCACGGAAAGTTGGGCAGTATAAACAATAAATATATTGAGAATCACTATACTTGTGCAGACTACATTTGCCCACTCTGCTGTCCGCATAACTTTAATCATACAGGAAGCAGTCTGATTGTTGAACAGATACTGTCAGATTGAACTTTTTGGCAACTCTTTCTGAAAGAACATGGAATCCCCCGATATCATCAGGTGACAAGCTAGCCGCTGGAGGCATAGGAGGGGCTTATGTTGGTGCCACATAATCACCCCATTCACTTCTTGTGTTTGTGGCTTGATCCCTGGGTATGTCACCTTCTCAGGTTCTTCCTCATCATCGCTGTGATCCACATTGTCAATGTGAATAGTTCTTGGGTTTAACTGTTTTGGTTGTGGAATGTCTTTCTGCTGTGCAAACGGGCTTCTTTGTTGTGTCGTTATCCTTGGACAACGTGACAAAATGCCAGCTGGGGATATTCCAGTTTGTAGCTGTCTTTGTGGAGTAGTTTATGTATAAGGACATCTCTTATAATAACCCTTAAGCCTCATACAGAGGTCTGTAACAAGAGGCAACAGGAAACTGCATCATTCGTTCCTGAGACGGCTGTTCCTCAAAAATGTCCTTACACGGGTCAATCTCATGAAACTCTTCATATGATTTTGTTCTATCATAATGGCTTTCCTTATTGAATAACTCCCCTTGTAGATAAACTCTCATGCTGTTAAAACTCCTCGTCTGTTTCCTGTGTTTCCTGGCAGTTTACCATAAGTTTTGAGCACAGGTCCCACAAAGAAGATGGGTCCCGCCACAAGGAAAACTCTTGGTCACTTAGGGTGTGACATCAGACACTAGATGGCATGGTGGGCAAAAGGAAAAAAAGAGTTGTAATGCTGCCTCAAGAGTTTACCAGTGGTTAGACTTATTGCATGCATTTCCTCTATCACCCTTTCTGTGTTTGATCTATTCAGGGCTCTCCCTAAAGGCCAAGGACATCCTATGCCAACTCAGGATGCAGACAACACTTGCGATGTGCTCAGTTCCTCCACTTAGACATTCAGGAACCCGGCCTTCTGGGTGGTTATTAGAAAGATGTCCTTATAGTCCAGCCACATCCAGAGATGGCACAGGACCTAGAACCCCACCCTGCCCTGCTTGTTGCAGCAACATACGGCGGATGTGTAGTCTGTGAGGACCTCCACCATCCTCCCATTGATATATGGCAGTAAAATCTTCAGGGCCAAATAAATGGCCCAAAACTTCAGTAGGTACTTTCACACGACGTGCAGTTAGAAATCGAGGTGTGGTGGCTCGGGAGGAGAGGAATGAGGCAAGGGCTTCTCTCTGATTGGTTGAATTTTGGTTCTACTTAAAATGATGTGAATTGGTATACAATCTCATTTAATTGGACTTTACTGTCTGGTGCAGTTGATTTTCACTGCTAGCTATGTTTACTGTAGGCTTCCACCCTCAACGACAGGGAAGATTCAAGCATGTGAATCGATGAAAGATTAAATACCGGAGGTTTCCCTAACGTCTCAAAACATTTGCGACAGGGAAACATTTAGGATTAATCTTGCTAGCAGAAGCTTGGGCCACCAAACGCTCAAGAGTAGGATGCTAAATAAGAAAATCCGAGTCACCTCTCAGTTCACTGGTGGGAAAACCTTGCTCTTTCAAGGTATAGACCAAGTGCCCATAAGGGTGTCGGGATATTATTGAATGCTGTAAGGGCTCAGAATAAGTCAGTCCAGGCTAAAGAACTGTTGAAAGCACATCTGTTTTAAAAACAGAAGGGAGTTGTAGATCCAGATCCACATCAGCATGTTTGAAGACTACAGCAAAGGAAGCACTCTTCCACTGGGCCCGTAGGCACGTCAGAGGGAGCCAAAAGAGTACCAAAAATGCACAGCATGGCCTCTGTAAAGGCCTCGACCTGCTGCAGGGTCTCTGATGGATAGGAGAACTCTGGGCACATTGAGATTGGCTATTTTAGGCGTGAGATAGAGTTGCACCCTGACGCCCTCATGACTTCTCTTTAGGGAGAAAGTGGCAGCACAGGGTTCAGTCCTACTTCACCATTTTGTGTTTCTGACTCCATATGTACTTTGATTTACAGGATGACAACGACTGCGACAAGTACCTGAGGTGGGACCAGCCTCTAAAGTGGGAACAGGTCTGCGCCCACAGGGTATAGTGGAAGCAGGAATTCTGCCGTTTCTTTCTATGTTCAGCAACATACAGCTTGGCTTCACAGTCGCAGCTCGCCTTCGGGTGCATGCATGAGGGTACATTACTCACACAACTCTGAGTCAGTCAGTCAGTCAAATACACTTTATTCGATTTGTTAAAATCATAAAAGGTATAAAAATATTTATATACATACTTTAAAAATATACAGAATAACACATAATCAAACAATTTTTGTGTTAACAATCAATTATAAAAATTTAAAATTATTCGGAACATTTAATCATAGAGCTTTCATTTCAATATGGAAAAACAGGCAACCTCGTGTTAAAAATAATCATGTTTTACATGATTTAGTTCTGGACGCAGCTACCAAGAAGTTTGCAACGCTAAATATAACATAAGTGCTGCCTAAGAGCTGAAGATACATTACAGCAGGCCTCACCTGGGTGAAGCCCTCCTTTCTTAAAATTGGTAACAAATATTTAGCCCTTTCCACAGCAAAAAACCTACAAAACATAGTAAAATGCATAGTATTTTGTATGGACATATCATCGCATCTACAAAATGGGGCTGCCTCAGGTTTAACCCATTTGGGGTAACTGCCCAGATCATAATGGATCAAGTTAAAACGAAACTTGGTCAGTAGGAACCTATGGAACGGCTTAGTGACGATGCAATGATATGGCTTCTTTGATGGGGAATGCAGAAGCAAGTAATGTGATCTAACAGTCAGCTACCTCAGTTCCCCTTCCTCACGTGCCAATCTAGCCCCCTCCATATATTGCTTTTTGATCACGCTAATATCCTCTCTCCTAATGCGGGAAGGTGAATAAAAAAGTTCTGGGCGACCCAGCTCGGCTAAAGATCTTCTTATGTATTCCAGCCAGGGCACCTTTTTAGAGTGATCTAGGGACATGACATCGGCCATATTAGCATGGTTAAGAGATAGTTCACTGTTCAGCCATGTCCTAAGCCAGAATGTTATTGGGGCCAGCCTCAACCTGTCAGTAACAAAGTCCAAACCAACCTCCACATGGGTCGAGAAGGTCGGAGTGGACTGAGGGACGGACAGCAGTGATCGTAAGAACCTGTTTTCCACCCTCTGGATAGTGTCGTCTTTTATATAACCCCATAGGGCTGAACCATAAACAGCAATTGCCAAACATATGGAGTTGCAAAAAATTTTCATGGCCTCCATCGGCCTGGCCCCCAACCTTTTGGAAAACCCCATGAGTAATGCAGTTGACCTTGCCACTGCTAGACCCCTAGCTCTAACCTGTGACCCCATGAGCCTCTCTCATCAAAGAGCACTCCTAGGTAAGGAAAAACAGCCACTCTTGTAACCACCTCACCTTTACATTTAAACATTTTAGCTTTTGCCTTTTTACTATGGAGGCCTACCACCATGGTGTGAGATTTATTGGCGTTTACCTTTAGATCAAGTTGATCCATAAAAGCCCCAAATGCATCCAACAACCGTTGCAGTCCGATACCTGTGTGGGCTATAAGTACTGCGTCGTCCGCGTATAGGAGGGCAGGTATTTTAGCCTCTCCTATACGCGGAACGTCCCCCTGTACTGCCTCCAGATGGCTACGTAGGCCGTTGATATAGATTGTAAAGAGGAGGGGGGCCAGGATACAGCCTAGATTTAAAGGAGGTCGTGCATCTGCCCTCCTTGGTGACTCTGACCTTGGCAAACAGCTCCTGATGGAGTGATGCCATAAAGTTTACCAAGGACCCATCTATACCAATCTTCAAGAGGATGGCCCACAGTTTAGTTCTATTCACCAGGTCGAAGGCCGAGGTGAGGTCCATGAAGGCCAAAAATAACGACCCCTCCTTGGCTACAGTGTATTTCGCAATCAAGAGATGCAAATTTGAACACTGCTCGACCGTACCTCTCTTCTCCCTAAACCCGTACTGGATGTTAGATATACCCCCACAACTTTCCATGCTATCCCTTAGTTTCACCAGAAGGACTCTTCCCAATATTTTGATAGCAGAATCTAGAAGGGATATGGGTCTATAGCACCCTGGATCCTCCCTCTGAACTTTTTTGAAGATTGGTACTATAATTGAGGTGGCCCAGGAAATCGGGATTATGTTACAATTGGCGGCTGTGAAGACTTTAGATAACACTCCTGCCCACAGCTTTGGGGAGTGACGGTAAAAATCTGCGGGCACTCCGTCTGGCCCCGGTGCTTTGTTTTTGGAGGGTTCTAAGATAGCTCTCTCAACGTCCTCATGAGTAAAAACTAACGGGGCATACTCTGAGGTTGTCAGTTGGGGGGCACATGGGACAGAAGATGAATCCCCATACACAGATTTAAAATGGGCAAGCCACCTGTCATCAGGGATGACACAGTCCATGAGCGTATTTTCCTGTCCGGAAAACAGGGGCTGATTTATCACTTGCCAAAATTGACTACTGTCCCGCAGGACATCCACTGAAAGTAGCTTCTCCCATGCGGCTTGCTTGATTCCATCTTTACGCTCTCTAATGGCCCGCTTATACTCTCTCCTTAAGATAGTGATAGCCTCCCTATTTCTAGGCTTATAGTTTAGGGCTGCCAATAGGGCTCTATGAGCTTTGGAGCAGTTGGAGTCAAACCAACGGCAGTGATTGTTACCTCCCTGGCCCAATCTCACTATTAACTGTTTCGATATTTGTGAACAGATTTCTTCATAGGCCCCCAATATTTCATGCTTTGCCGCTCTAGGATCCGGGACCACATTTGCCCACTTAAGCCGTGTACCTTGGTCCACTGCTTTTAGGGTTCCCATCCCAGATTTAACAGAGGGAGACCTTGGGCCCATGGAATCACCCCAGTGAACTTCCAATAAAACGGGATTGTGATCGCTGAACGGGGAAATCAGGGTTCTATAAGATGCAACACTATGTAATATCCCCGGTGACACAAATATATAGTCAATAATGGATCCAGGAACCAAGCCTTTATAAGTGATAAGCCTCGGTCCGCCTATGCCGCTGGCAGGTTCCAATAGATTGGAGTTAGCCAATAGCTCCTCTAATGCCTCTCCACTTTTACTATGCTCAAAGTGCATAGTATCTGAACCACTCTGTCCCAAATAATCAGTTGTACCACATGGCAAACTGCACGGATGAATATTAAAATCGCCCATAAGGATGAATTCGGTATTAGTGTATATATATAGACTGACCACTGACAAAAATTAATCCAGGATGGCAAGGTTGTCGTTACTATTTTCCTGAATCCCAGCATTATAAAAATTATTAAAAATGGTTTTCTGGGTCGGGGAGATCACTCTTTCCACTATTAGTAGGTTTGATGAGGCATGTTTAATTACTTTTAGAGCCCCCTTAAGTTTTAGGGAAAAAAGCAAAATAAGACCACCTTTGGCTCTACCCGCTACACTAGGGACAGCTGGCACAACGAAACTCGAAAAACCATCTAAACAAAAACTAGGTGATATGTCCCAGGATTCCTGAAGGGCTACAATATCGTGCCTAGAGATAAAAGCGAGCCATGCCTCGTCAGCCCTTTTGGCTCTAACTCCCGCCACATTCCAGCTCAAAAACCTACATATATCAGCTAAATCAGGAATGGGAATGGGTGCTTCTTCTATATGTGGCAATGGTGGTGCGGGTAGTCAGTCTGTGTCCTCTAACCCCGAAAGGGAGGAGAAGCGATTACTAAGAACCAGCCCACGCCCCTCTGTTATTCCAGATATGTGTTGGCCAGGAAATACATGCAGTCGTAACTCAGGTAGCTTGGTTAGGATGTTGGTAATTGGTCCCGAACCTTCTGTTAATTGATGTCGAGTGGTTTGCATGTCTACCCCCGCCTCCTCTACT
The DNA here is from genome assembly GCF_964261635.1 of Lissotriton helveticus. Lineage (NCBI taxonomy): Eukaryota > Metazoa > Chordata > Amphibia > Caudata > Salamandridae > Lissotriton > Lissotriton helveticus. The sequence goes on from NC_136061.1 coordinate 318,538,401, forward strand.
GATTGGGGCCTTCTCTTACCCCCTGTGGATGCGCAATGCGGTCCATTTGATCTTACTAGGGGTGGGTAGAAGAAGCCCAAGGGCAATGGTCTTAAATAGTTGTTACCTGAGACTCCAGATCCGTCCCAGAATAACCTTTCGGCCACCTCTATCCTGTCAAAGTTGACTATCACACAGTCCCCCTGCACCAATTTCGGTACCTTCCCGATCCAACCCACCCTGTTAGCTGAGATGATTCTGTTAGCAATACTGCTCCCGCTACATGAATCCGTGCACCAGGATCGTGCCTTAGCCATAGGGTCTCTTGAGTGCTCCAACTCTCCTTCCTTCAATGGGGGAGTACCCACAAAAATTGCCACTAACGGGGCGGCATCTGGTGGTAAGTCTAAATGTATTTTACTGCCCATAGTCCTCTTCTCTACGGGCAACCTTTGTGCCACCATATGATTTTCCAATTGGGTAGAGGGTAAAGGGACCACCATAGGGCCAGTAGATGAGACACTTCCCTTGGGCAATACCCGATCATTCAGTTTCTTCCCCTCTGGGCTTCCTGTCCCAGGCCCAACAATGCCCACATTGTGTCTTTCCACAAGCGAATTACGACTGTTAACCATTTTATCAATGATAACACATTTCTTAAGGAGTCCCTCCAAGCAAGTGTTTAGGGTCTCCACGATGTCCTTGGCGATGGCCACAAGTAAAGGCTCGATCCGGGCAACTAAGAGCGCCTCCAACTGGTCCCCCGTGATGTTAGTGGATGTGCTTGGAGCCCCTGTCGTATGATTGGTTTTTCCCCGTTTTTTCTTCGATGGTAGGTCACTTGGGTGCGGGCATGGAAGTAATTGTGGTGACTGTGGTCTATCAGATACAGTACCCGCTCTCGTTGTCGGGAGAACTACTGGCTTTGTGATAATTACCAAGGGTTCCAGGGGGATAGTGGGAGTAAGGAGTATTTCGCCAGAGTCAGCAGGGTCAACAAGTACCACTGGTGTTTGGGTACTGGGTGTGTTGGGCAGGGGGGAAGGTTGTACCAGGCCCAATACCTGTTCGGCATTAGCAATTTCCTTGTTAAGGGCCCCCACAGCCGAAGAGAGGAATGTTAGAATGGACTGTGATTGTCTTGGCACCTTTGCTTTTTTGCCCCCCTCGTCTCCATTGCTTGTACTCTTTCGCTTACCCATCTGGAGGTTTTCAGGGGCCTGGCCCAGCCCTGCCTCCTTCTGCCAGCGACTGCGTCAGACTGCCCGCCCTTTGCCCGGGCTTCGCCCGGCACCGTCTGCGCGCATCCGCGAAGCGGAGGGAGCTCCTCGCCTTTATGCGCCTCCGTGCGCGGTGTTTGCCGGAAGTGGGCGTGTCCGCCGAGGAGTCTGGGAGCTGTAGTCTTCCCCCGCTGCGGCCCCGCGATGGAACTTGCGGTGGCGGCAGGGAAGACCGACAGCGTCAGGGCCCCAGACGTATGTGGCAGAACGAGTGGCTGAACGACCCTCCAGCAGGTAAATCTTCGCGGCGTTGTCCCCCGCTCCTCAGTGAGAGGTTCTCGCCTTTATGCGCCTCCGTGCGTGGTGTTTGCCGGAAGTGGGCGTGTCCGCCGAGGAGTCTGGGAGCTGTAGTCTTCCCCCGCTGCGGCCCCGCGATGGAACTTGCGGTGGCGGCAGGGAAGAACGACAGCGTCAGGGCCCCAGACGTATGTGGCAGAACGAGTGGCTGAACGACCCTCCAGCAGGTAAATCTTCGCGGCGTTGTCCCCAACTCTGAGTCATGCCATGAACACAAACACCAGAGGCACGTCTTGCGCTGGTCTGTCACAGACATCTGTTTACGACAGCCAGGGCATGTGTAATCTTGGGTGGGACATGGTTCCTGTGCATTCTGAAAATCAGCATGAAAAAAACTGTTAAACCGATGAAAAGTTAGCAGAGCTCCAAGTCCACATTCGAAGGGACAGGAAAAAGGAACAGACGTCGGCATGCAGGCTTGGGTATTATATCCATCCCTTCCAGAGTGGAATGACCTACGCAGAGCCGCACAACGGCACCTACCAGTGCGCAGGACCATTGCTGTGAAATCTTTCTGGTCCAGTCTGCCACCTGGGAGATATTCTAAAGGTGAGAAAGGGGTCTAAAAGTATCCATTAAAAATAACATTTTACAGTAACAATTGCAAAACCTTGCATGGCTGAAGAAAGAACAAACATACCGTCTACAATCCAGCTGCTTTGAGCCAGCCAAGAAATCTCTTTCAGCACCCAGCATACATGGATTTTTTATAAAGGAGTCTGACAGCCAGGATGACATCTAACACTTTGGTCAGCAACTCAAATGGAGTCAATTTCCATCGCTCAATCTCCATGCATGGAGGATAAGCTGATGAGTTTCGGATTGGAAGTCCACCCGAAGTAGTAGCCTGATTGGAGCACAGAAGCTCATTCACGGAAATTCGAGATACCATACTCTCCTAGCCTACTTCAGGGCAATTACAATGACCTGGGCCTGATTGTTCCTAATCTACTCAGGAATGTGGTACAGGAGAGGTAGTGGGGAGTTCGGGGGAGTCATACAGGAGTCCCTTGTTCCACTTCAGCCAGACTGCGTCTCCCTACACAAGTCCTTGCAGAAACTTCAAAATGCAAAATTACTGACTTTAAAGATGTTTCGGTAGTGGCAAACATGTCTAGACAGGTCTCTCAGACACAAAAAGTGATTGGAGGAATGCTTGTAATAGGTCTTACCACTGGAAATTGCTTGGGTAGTATTTCAACCAATCATTCTTTGGCCCACCGCACCACCTTATTTTAGACCCAGTTATATGCAAATCAGTCTTGACCATGCTAGAGTCACAACAGCCCAGCCCAAACTGCCAGGCTAGTTCCGCCCCGAACCGGAACACAAGCAGCCCAAGACCAGTTTCATCCTGACTCGAGCTCTTCAATTGGGTGTTGCTTGGTTCCAGGGCACAGTGAGCACAGGTCCCACACTGAAGATGGGTCCCGCCACAAGGAAAACTCTTGGTCACTTAGTGTGTGACATAAGACACTAGATGGCATGGTGGGCAATAGAAAAAAAAAGAGTTGGAATGCTGCCTCAAGAGTTTACCAGTGGTTAGACTTATTGCATGCATTTCCTCTATCACCCTTTCTGTGTTTGATGTATTCAGGGCTCTCCCTAAAGGCCAAGGACATCCTATGCCAACTCAGGATGCAGACAACACTTGTGATGTGCTCAGTTCCTCCACTTAGACATTCAGGAACCCGGTCAGCTGGGTGGTTATTAGAAAGATGTCCTTATAGTCCAGCCACATCCACAGATGGGGCACAGGATCTAGAACCCCACCCTGCCCTGCTTGCTGCAGCAACATATGGCAGATGTGTTGTCTGTGAGGACCTCCACCATCCCCCCATTGATATATGGCAGTAAAATCTTCAGTGCCAAATAAATGGCTAAAACTTCAGTAAGTTGATGGTGGGTCGGCTCTCTGCTGGACATCAGAGGCCTCTGATTTGACCTGCTTTAGATGCCACCCCCGCTCTCAGTCCTGTAGTGGATGGATCAGTTACCGCTGTGCGTTCAGGGAGGGGATGGTAGAGCGGTTAGCTGCAGGACAAAGTGGGATCAGTTATGTTATGCTATGTTATGTTAGGGGTTTTTCATATAGCGTTCGAATCACCATGGGGCATCTCAGTGCTTTGCCTAGCATAATACACTATAGCCAAGAGGGGGGACTAAAAGAGAGGGTGGGGTTAAAACAGGAATGCTTTCAAGTGCTTCCTGAAAATCAAGTAGGAAGTACAGTTCCGCTGAGGTAAAGGAAGCTGGTTCCAGTATTTCGGGGCAACATAGGAAAATGCTCTGCCACCGGTACGAGAAAGGCGAATACGTGGCATCTTCAACAGAGCTAGGGAGTTGGACCTAAGGTTACGCCCCGAGATCTGTTGAACAAGCTGCCGTTGCAGGTATTTGGGACCCCTGCCTTCCCGAGCTTTAAACGTCAGACAGCAGATCTTGAAGAAGGAACGTTTTTTTATTGGGAGCCAGTGTAGTTTCTTCAGTAAGGGAAGTGATGACGAGCCAGCCGGGCAATTTAAAGTCATCCTGGCAGCCGTGTTCTGAATAACTTGTAGTCTAGCCAGTAATGTCTCACCCACTTCAGCCGGTAGGGCATTGCCAAAGTCAAGACGACTGATTACCAGAGCCTGGACTACGGTTCTGCGGTGACTCTCTGGCAGAAAAGGTATTATTCTGCGCAGCAAACGCTGGCTGTAATAACAGGAGTTCACTGTGGCTGAAATGTGGTCCTTCATCGTAAGAGCTGGGTCTAATTTAAGACCCAAGTTTTTTACTGATGAAGCAGGAGATCGTCCCAGTGCGACCGGCCACCACTCCTCTGTCCAAAAGGATGCTGCTTTTCCCATGGGCTTCCTTCCATGCTGCGGGGATACTGCCTGATTTAATCGAACAGTTGAACATTTCTGTAATATCTCGCGCACAGCTGGAGGCAAGTAGAGCCATGGTTTTAGAAGGGCAAAGGTCCCCTGGCGAGCCTGATTTTGCCGTTAGCAGAAGCTTCTCTACCTCGTCCACCAAGATGGTTTTAAACTGGTCTAGACGCCCAGCAGATAGAGTAACCCTCTCCTCCTCTGACCCCATCCTAAAATCTATGTTATCTGCTGTTATTGTGGGAAAGTTTGCATAAATAACTGCGATTTTATTCTGAAAAAAATCCGCAATAGAGCCACAGAGTATCTGCAATTCCACTGGTGATTCCTTGCAAGCTTGAGGTGCCACAAAGTCTTTGACTATATTGAACAAAGCTTTAGAGGAGTTGTTCGCTTGTTTGATTTGATTCAATATAAAATTCCGTCTTGCCATCTTAATGTTCTGGCGATAATTGGCAAGTGCCAGTTTGCAAATATGCCTATCTTGAGGACTTTTAGTGCTTCTCCAGCGTCTTTCGAGGCGCTTACAGCTGGTTCTATCATTTTTCAGTTCACCTGAGTACCATGTGGCATTTGGTCGTTGGTGGGACGTGCTTAGATTGGATCGGGGAATGACTAAATCAAATGATGCAGTCAGCTTAGAATTAAAATTATCCAACCTCCTCATGACATTTTCCTCGGTATTGTCTTTTTTATATTCCCTTTCTTCCCTATGTTGCTGCATGGCCACATTAAAAGATTCCAGGGTGAGTTTATACCAGGGTCTGCCTCGTTGTTTCTTGTTCTGTTGTGGTTGATCAGAAGGAATGAGGATAGTCTGAAATTTATAAGTGAACATAATCATAAAATGATCAGTCCTTGTGAGGGGAGAGGCGGGGAGACAACTCAAGTGTTCCATGTTGGTGAAAATTAGATCAGCGTGTGTCCCGCCTGATGTTTAGGGCCCTCAACCTTTTGGGTTAGGCCGATAAGGTTGAGGCTGGAAATTAATTTAATCACCTCGGGGTTTGCGGTATCTTCCCCATGGAAGTTAAAATCGCCAAGAAGAATAAACTTTGTGGAGGCGAGTACTTGCATGGCAATAAGTTCGATCAAATAATTGGCAAAATTTGCTTTTTGGCCAGGTGGCCGGTAAATTAAAGCACCGTTCCATACCTCTGAGGGGGACCTGATAATTTAAAAAATCCCTAATTCTAGGGTATCGTTTGTTATGGAGGACAACCATTGAGCCTCTAGATGAGTTTTATAGGCGATAGCTATACCACCTCCCGTTTTTCCCACTCTATCCAGAAGGATGATTTTGTATCCATCAGGAATAGCCAAGTAAATCGTAGGGAGATTAGTAGGTGTCATCCAAGTTTCAGTAATGAAACAAAGATCAGGCGAATGAGTGACGATCATGTCCCACACCTCTACCGAGTGTTTGGCTAGTGAGCATACGTTGCATAAAATATATGTAGGGGAATTATGAAACCCTGGGGGTTCAGTGTGTTCGTCGAGTCGCTCAGTAGAGTTTGAAAGTGTGTGGAAGTTGCAGGTACTACAGGCGACTGGACCTTCCAAGGCTACCGGAAATTTTGTAGAGCAGCAGATATTTCGCCCGGTATCTCTGATCGCTCTGGCTCTAAAGTCGTATAACGTAGACCCAGAGTATATTAAGCAGGCGGAACCTAAGACAAGGGGGCTATTTAGTGCAGGGCATCTGGTCTCTGGGCTTGTCCAAGCGCGGATGGGCGCAGACGGGCTTGCCTTTGGTGCGCCTTCAGCCACTAATGCAGATCCTGGGCAGTCTACCTTGAAACCTGGATGTCCAAGGCAGCCTTGATGTTGGGCCTACATGAATTTCAGGTTCCATTGCAAGGCTTGCATATCACCTGGCATTGCTGCCAAGAAGAATGCTCAAGGCCAATAGGGCATAAAGCCTCACAGCCATCATCACGAGGATCCAAGACTAAACTCAAAATGTCTCAGACACACTGTGGTGGAGAAAAGGCCTTACAAATTGCTGTATCTAGGATTGCCCTAATGAATGGAAACCTCTGTGAGGGAATATGGTGGGATTTTAGCTCGATAATGGTAAAACCCAACACTGTTAAGAGTTTCACCATCATCCAGAGATGAGCTATGACTGACTGCGGTCAGCTCACCTTCAACATCCAGTCGTCAAGGTATGGAAATACTTGTGATATCTGAAGACGTCCAGCAGCCACCGCCATCTTTCGTGTCGTAGTTCCAATGGAGTGCATCTGCTCTCCAACAACCACCACTCCTCTGGTGGCCCGTGTTCCAAATCTAGGTTTGTTTCAGGGAAGGTGTCAAGCCTACTGTGACATTTTGTAAATCACAATATAAAGCATTATCAGCATAATGAGGGAGAAGCAATCCATTTCCATATCTACTATCATCAATATCCCGGAGTGCCCCCTGGTTCAATCGCAGGAGCAGAGTCAGAGCCAGAAAGAGAATGGAGCCTGCTGGTAGTTGCGTTGCAATATAAGCTTCAAGTTCAATTCAGGCAGACTAACAACAGGTTGCACTTTCAGTGGAGCTGGCAACAGCATCGGTGCAGCAGAAACCCATGTGACCGTGGGGCAAGAGTGGAAGTATGTACAGGCCAGATAAGCCAATTGGAAGCCCGTAGAGATTTGTGGAGCCTGTAGGCACACCAGGGAACTGGAAGCACACTAAAGAATTGCAGCATGGCCTCCTAGAAGACCTCAGTCTGCTGTAGGATCAACGACGGCCCAAGAAAGTCAGAGTGTCGGGAGCAGTTGAAGTATTGGCTCCATAGCTGGAGACTTCAAAGGAGATTTTGACTTGAATCTGATACCTGGATTGGAACAGCCGTCGGGTGGGTTGCAGCTGTTGCTGTCTAGTCTTTAGGTCTCTGCAGCTACATGGCAGGTTGAGGGAAATGCACTGGGAAGGCAGGAATGGCACAGGGGGTGTGGCAGTTGTTCCAGTGCTACAGGAACAAAAGGGCTTTCAACTCTGCACAGATTACTCTGTTCCATTAGAGCCCATTGATCACCTCACGCCTATGTTCACGGAGTGGAAGGAGGACGGAGGAAGGAGCGAGGGATGAGCCCGGCGCCCGGCAGAGAATATGCCACGAAACAAGAGCTCGCATGAGAGCCAGGTGTGCAAAGTCAGGGTCGGATTCGGCCAAAGCTGGAGTCAGGGGAGTGATGCTCTGATAATCCGAAACCGGTTACAATCCTCGCTGAAGCAGCTCCCCTCCCCCCCTCTCTCCGGATCTGTAACACGGCAATGAGAGCCCAAGCAGTACTGCCAAGTCCCACGCATCAAGTGTGAGACAAACGCATTTTACTGCTGGTGGCCGCATCACCGCACTAAAATGCTAAGTCACGCATAATTAGTAGCTCCTAGCAGAGGGGCTTTGGGCGCTTCATGCTGCTTTATTGATTAATACTCTATGGATCCAGAGCTTGGTGTGCGTTGGTGCCTTGCCAAAAATAGTCAGCCTAGACCGGGGTGTGGTGACTAGTTGCTATAGTAACGGTCTGGGCACAGCTGAGTTCTCATTGAGTTTTTTTTTTTTTTTAAAGAAAGCTGCAGCCTCTGAGAAAGGCCGACAAGGAACATGGAGTTCGTCTGCGCTGTGCACAATAAACATGCAGGCCACAGCCACATAAAGGCAAGCATTCCAGGGCCCAGAGTGAGGACTGGTGGGGCTGCAGTCTATCGGCATGGTTAGAGCATTGCATGTTGTTTGCTCGCTGAGCAATCCAACAGCTCCATCACCCGTCCACACTCCATCTGGTGACACACATGACTGTATGTAAGTATGCACCAGTGTCATTAAAAGTACAAATATAGGCTTTTCAAAGTGCTGCCAGCCTGAGGCCTCAGAGCTTGCACCAGCAGCAGCAATGGATCGGCCTACGGGCTGAAGAGAGGCAGGTCATGCCTAGGCGTCTGTGTTTAGTAGTTCAGCCAACTTGCTATGGCTGCCAATAATAAAATAAATGCTTCAATCATTCTGAGCAGCCTGCATCCCCCACCCAGCCTGTAGTGTACCGAGTCTGAGAACCGCAGTCACGCAGTCGGACTCTGCTCAGCTCAATTTTCACCTGCCTGCAGTTAGGGCACATTAGTTCAGTGACTTCTTAGTTTCTCGTTGCTCAAATGGGTGTCATTTCTGATATAATTTATATGTGTCACTCATCTTCATTGCTTAATATTTATCGTGAAAAAAAGTGCCACTTGTAGTCATTGAAATATTCATAATTACACAGCAATGATGGCAATTTCACACATAGCAATTTGAACCCTTGGCAGGTATGCCCATGGGTGGGGGCGCGTGAAGCAGGTAGCCCGCAGCTGCGGCGAACAGCCCTGGGTGATCCTTGGACCGCCAGGACACCAGGGACACCGCCCAGGTCCAGATCCAGCTTCTTTCGCTCCTCACCTCTTCAGCAAACCTAGCATTGCCAGGACATCAGGGTACGCCCGGACCAGCTTCTTCCACTCATCTGCAGCTCAGTGAGGTACTTGAGCTGGTGAGTCTGCAGGACCACGGTACAGTGTGGGCAGCATAAGAAAAGGAAGCGAGCCTGAGTGCACTGGTAAATAAGTGAGCAAGCTAGTGTGCTTTTAAACTGCAAAGAGTCGATTCGCTCTGCCTAACCAGGTTGAGCCCACGTAGTGCGGAAGCGGCCCGGCTAGGCTGGAGTGTCAAAGCAACCAGCACCCCTTCAATGTGCTCCAACGCTCGCTCAGCTCAGCACATCTGCACCTCGCTTCTCTATAAAGGTCTCTAGCCTGAATGAACTGGCGCTACTAACAGCCAAGTCTGCCACTGCTCCATCTAGCACCGGCAAACCCAGGTTTATAACTGCATCACCCCGATTCAACTCGCCCACTTCCAAATCAACTCGGACTCAAACTTAATTTCAACATGCGATCTAGCAAACAAAAAGAGGCCCCCCTACAATGCAGTCAAAAAGGAAAACAGCCCTGATAAGATTAGAGGCGCCGAAGCCACATAGGTACCTGCTGCTGCAGCCACCATCACACCGATATCCTCTGGGACAATGACAAGAATTGACAGTGCTGCATCCTTAACAGATCTGGCTATGCCTGACTCAGCAATGCTAGATCTTTATACAAAGCACTCTCAACGAAAAAATACCAACCCAAAATTAACACTAAATTAATCTTTCTCAAAGACCCAGTGGCTGAAATTTACACTTACAACTCAAACATCTCGAGCTTTCCATCTCCCTTGAAACCAACGATTATTAACCAAATAGCTGCCTATGGTCTCGCCCAAAGCACATCACCGCACCTCCCGCACGAAATGCTCGCTCTGCAGTTCAAAGGTAGAGGTGCTGCCTCCGGAGCTGAAGTACTCTCTGCCTCCACAGCCGAAGAAAGTCGTCACACGATAGTGCCAACATCAGTGACAGGATGAATGAGCGCGTCCCACGTGCACCACAAGCCTGTAGAACATTGCAGGCCTGGAGCTACCAGGCAGCCTAAGTAATACAGGCAATGTCCCCCTACCCGATCCTGTTCTGCACAAGTTCATATGCTGATATGAATGAGACCGTGCCAAGCTTGCTGGAGAGTGGTGAAGACGCAGCGGGTGACTCTGTCCTAATAGAAACCACAGAACTACAGCCACAGCACCTGATCCTCCAACCACCAACATACTCCAATCTAGCCCATCATCTCCCACAGTCCCCACTTCCAGCCAGCTTACAGGGGCTAACTCTTAACAACTACTCTATTAAGAACCATGGTACCATCAAGCCTCGTCAACCACATCCACAAGACGAAACAATCCATCTGCGCCCTTACAGTACCCACTCTGGCCATCCAACTATTCAGGAGCTCTTGGAGAACAGGCCGCTACAGAACCCTTCCTCGCTCGCTACCACGGAGTGGAAAGCCATAATAGCCATGTATGGTGAGGGTGAGCTGAATCACACAAACTCTACCCCCCAATGTGATCTACCTGGGCTCCAAAGAGGGGGCTAATAGATCCACCAACATCCCCACCGGGTCATACTCAACAGACGTCAGGGGAGTTTTACTAAACATTCTACAACTGAGAGTTTAAGCCCTTAACTACTCACATTAAGTAATTATTAAACACATTGGGCCAGATGTAGGTAGAAATGATTTACCGATTCTTAATTACCGAATTTTACCGATTCGGTAATTAAGAATCGGTAAATCAGAGGGGTTGAGATGTAGGTATTCCAGATGTGCTGGAATACCTATGGGCTTCGAAGCCCATAGGAATGAATGGGCATTACCGATTCGGTATTTACAGAATCGGTAAATACCGATTTTCACAAGGGTGTGGGGGTGTCACTTTGACACCCTCTGGCCCCCCCAAAACAGGCTCGGGTGCCATGTGGCAGGCATACATGCCCTAAGGGCAGGTCTGCCTGTCATATGGCATAGGTGTGCATGCACACATGTGCATGCACACCGGAATCGGTATTTTACCATCAAATTGGATTTGATGGTAAAATACCGATTCGGTAAGGCTTGTGGGACTCAGAAGAGTCCCACCTACATCTCAGATTTACCGAATCGGTAAAAATACCGATTCGGTATTTTACAGAATCGGTAAATTTACTGAATCGGTAAATTTACCGATTCTGTAAAAAAGTGCCCCTACATACCAAATCATGAATACCGCTCGGTAACGGACGAAAATACCGATTTTCGGCCGTTACCGACCGACCTACAACTGGCCCATTGTCTTCACATCAGGGATCGACGAAAAAATTGAAAACCGTAATGTAATAATCAAAGCTCAAAAGACAGAAGTCTGGACGCTGGTGGGTCCTTCTGCTAGCCCCCCAATTCTGGACAAACTAGAAACACTTCCAGGCATGCTGAGTAGCATCCTTAAGGACCTAAAGAACTCCTTGATTCAACCATCTTCGATGTTTAATGTTGCAACGGAAGCTGTCACCAGTTCACCCCAGCCAACACTTTATGTGGCATCCTTTCTTACTACGATTCCTCCCAGAGTGAGCCAGGTACCCCTTCTACAAGCTTCACTGGTGCTAGCAGCAACCCTGCAGTCAGCAGAGCCCACCGACGATGCGCTACAGCCTCCCTGCCCTCAGATCAGCCCAATTCCCAGCCCTGACGGAGATCCTAACAGCAGCCCTCTAGACTCGAACCATGCTCCAACAATAATCCAGGTTCAACAGTTGGAACAGCCACCGGAGTAAAAACGGTGAAAATCAAGAAAACACAAAGCTAGGAAAACCATCTCCTCCTTTTTCAGTAGTCAGAATACCGAACTGTTGGAAAGGGGTTTATTGGTAGGGGCACATGTAGATCTGCCACTGGCAATAAGGCCACTAACACATGGTAGGGCCAAGCATATTATTCCTAAACTCAACCCTTGGTAACATGGCTGCGAGCAGACAGGCTTAACTTCAAAGACAGGTATGTAAAGCATTTAAAAACACAATTTCAGTGAATAATTAAGACACAGCACAAAATAAAAATCCAACACCCGTTTATAAAAATAGGTAATATTTTCATCTTTTAAATACCACCAAAATAAAAATAATGCACTGTAGAGAACCAGAGATATGAATTTTTAAAGAGTAGTCACTTTCTAGTGCTTAGAAACCAACAGTGCCCCTTTTAGACATTTCATTTTCTCTGACAGGGACACACCTTTAGAAATTGTTCTGGAGAATTTCTCATCACTCTTGTGCAGCCTTCTCCAGCAGGCTGGGTCCAATTAGAAATCCTTCCTGGAGTTCTGCTTGCAGGTCCCAAAGTATCCAACACACAGTCCAAGGTTCTGGAATCTCCAAGAGGGTCCTTGAAAGTGTGAAACTTCAATTCCGCAATACACTTGAACAAAACCCTGACAAATCCACTGATGGGTCTCCAAGGTGTAGATTTAGTTGGTGATGTCCAGGTGAGGTCTGATAACCTGTAGCTCGCAGGGAGTCAACTCTTTAGTCCTTTTGTAGCACGGTAATCCACAGGGCTGCAGTTTCAGTAGGTGCAGTCTTCAGAGGTCAGGCCTTAGAAATCTTTGCACCGCAAAACTTCACAGCAGGGCACTTCTTGCTTCAGTAAGTTTCAAGCAGCAGATATGGAGGGCTCTGCCCCTTTCAGATACTTATTCAAAATTCTTTGGGTCAAGCAGCAGGTCATTTCTGACCAATGAGAGCAGGGTAACTCCTCAAGGCGATGACCACTTCCTTTAGAGTGTGGCATCATTTTGTCCCAGAGTGCATCAAATCTTACAAATCAATTATGGCTGAATTTCCAGCAGAGAGTCAAGACCTGGCCAAACACCCCCCTCCTCCCCAGGGATGGCTTATTTCCATAGACTCCCCCCCCCTACCATCTGCACATAACTTGCTTAAGCCTAGCCCTGACTCTGGGTCAAGAGTGTAAGAGTGAAACTGAAACTCAGGGCTCCCCTCTGCCTTTGAAGAGCATGGTCTACGACTCCACCCCCTGGCCTGGCATTCCTATGGAACAACACATAGCCCTCCCAGGACAGTTGGTAAACCCAGGGGCTCTTTATCACCTCTTCAAAGCAGCCTGGCTAATCCACTTAACTCTGACCAATCAGGGCAGACCACTGGAAGGCTGAATTTGGACTTACAATTAAGAAAGTCTTATAACTTCTTGTATGTACATTTTAGGGGAAGTTCAACAATATAATATGGAACGCCACAAAACTTACCTGAAACGACGCCGCAGCTTGACCGGTACCCCTGTCCACGCCGCCACCGCCAAGAGTCATCTTTCCACCATTTGGGACGCGCCGCCGCTCCGGGACTACGAATCCCGGCAGCCTACGCGGCGGCGCGCGCAGTGACACCGCGAGGGCGCCAGAGGAGGACGATAAAAGCGGGCAGGACCGGCGGAGCATTGGGAACGCCACAAAACTTACCTGAAACGACGCCGCAGCTTGACCGGTACCCCTGTCCACGCCGCCACCGCCAAGAGTCATCTTTCCACCATTTGGGACGCGCCGCCGCTCCGGGACTACGAATCCCGGCAGCCTACGCGGCGGCGCGCGCAGTGACACCGCGAGGGCGCCAGAGGAGGACGATAAAAGCGGGCAGGACCAGCTACGCGGGACGCGAGCGGGACGCCCGGGGCTAAGCCCGGGCAAAGGGCGGGCCCTCTTAGGCCCTCAGAGGCCCGAGGAGCCTGGCCTGGGCCAGATACCCTGTCCGTTTGTTATTAGCCAAAGGACATCGAGACTGTAAAAGCGTAAGTTGGCTAAATCTGTTATTGTATATCCCTGTGAGTCCTTGAGTCCCTCCTTGCACAGCGATTACTCTTGGGTATTGGGCGTTAATATCATCTCTTGTATAGTGGTTCATTTAGCGGTCTTGTCATGAACCATCCAGAGACCAGAAGCATGGCAGCCGCGGGGGCAAAGAAACTAACTGGTACCTTGGACGATTTTATTGTACGCACAAATGCGCTTATTGATGAAGGGATCGTACTGATGGACAGAAGGGTGTCCCAAGATTTAGCCAGGGCAAAGCGTTCTTCTCTGGGTCACATTGCACATGCTCGGACACCAAACAGCGCATCCGATCTAAAAACAATTGTAATGGTACATAAGGACCAGGGTTGTGACTTACCAGCATCGCAGGAAGGCTTGGAGGCAACCCCAAATCTTTCCTTGTTGCTGGAAAACGGGCTGACCGTAACAGAGAATGAACAGACAGTTAGTACCCTAAATGAAAGGGGGAGGAAGGAGGGGGCTATCCCTAAACAAAAGATTACTAAACAACAGCCCATTAAAATGACTACCCGAAATGGGAAAAAAGCCCAGCCTAGCAAAGTTCATGCCCCTATTCAGTTGCCTCCAACTCCTTTGAATGTGAGCACCAATTTAGATGCTCACCCCATTATTAATGACACCGTAGGTGGGCCACGTGTAAGTGTGGGTATAACCCTAAGTCTCCCAGATGAAACCATCTTGGATAGTAGCCTGGAGGAGATCTTGGAACAAAGCGGGGTAGTTGATAATCAAGCTGAAGGGGATGAGGACAGTAGTAGCCTAAGCATGGATAATAACAACATCTATGCTATGCTGAAAACTCTTTTAGAACCTATCGAGGTCAGGCTACGCTGTCTGGAAAGAATTTTGTCTAATATCCATAAAGATATTAGCGCCCCTAGCTTTAATCTGAACAATAAAGTTCCTGAAAAGAAATCAACTACAAATAGACCACCCACAACCGCTAAAAGTGATGGTAATACCAATCTATCTTTAATAACTATCTCTACTCCACCTCCAAAACTCACTACTAACCCACCTCCAAAAGTTATACCAACACCTAAAAATCTCACCGTAATTGACCAAACAGCGCCACCCATGCAAACTTCTAAGGAGAAAGTTAATGAAGAAAAGAGGGAGACACGTAGAAATATACATTTACCACCAGAAGCCTCAACATATGTTGTGGTTCTTACTGGAGTACCCCAATCTGCTGATAAATCATATGAAAATAATGGGGGACTAGTAAATAAAACAATACATTGGTTAAATGATAACTATCCTCTCCCCCCGGCCTTCAAAAGCAATATCCTTATGGTTGAAAGGGCTCCCTGGGTGGGGTACAATAATAATAAAAAAAGGTCACAAGGTGACTGTGTGGTAATAACTTTTGAGAATCCCCGCACCGCAGAATTTATTACATCAAGGCCTCCAAGAAATTACGGTTTGTCAGTTGTGGCCAGGCCATTATCCTATTTTTACCCGGAGGGTGAACAGCCGGATAATAGGTGGAGCTGGACCAGGGAAAATCGACGCCATGGTGGTAATACTGGCCAGTTCCCTGATAATAATTACCACAATACACTGCGGAATGGGAGGCATGATGATGGCTGGAATATTGTTAAACACAAAGGCAGGCCTCCTTATTTTCACCCACAGGGTTACGATTCAAGATGGATAGGTAATGCCCAAATTCCCCCGTTTTTCCCATGTTATAATCGGTTTGACTGCTTGGATGCAGTGGACTGACTCCCCAAGATTAAGGTAGATGATCGGTTACCTATTAATCTCGCAGTCTTAGATCCCATAAGCTGTCTGGGGGATGAGAAAACCATAGAAATACAGGGGGGGAATGAGCTCATAAAAGAGAGCCAGGTCAACAGGCTAGGGGATACTGTAGATGTGTCTTCTGTGGATAAAGATTCCTGTACGGTATTATTTTGGAACGTGGCTGGGTTAAAACAAAAGATTACAAATCCAAGCTGGGATGAGGCTATTTCCGACGTGGGAATATTAGCCCTTCAAGAAACTTGGGCTACCACGCCGATACACCTTAATGGCTACAAGACATATTTTACCCCTGCGGTGGGCGGTGTATACGGAAGACCCAAGGGGGGGTTGATTGTATACATATCTAATCTTTTAGTATATGATAAAATAGTTTTTTCCCCTGGATCCAGCTATTACCAAAAAATTGTGATATACACAAGGAAGGGTCTAAAGATGGTTCTTTTTAATTTCTATAATAACTGTTCAGATAGCATGATTAAGGTTGTACTTGATACACTAGCCCTAGAAATGCAAAATGAATTTGATAATAGTAAGAGGGCGGAAGTTATGTTATTATGGGGGGGTGATTTTAATTGTACTCTCTGCAAAAAGGGCCAAAAGGGTATTTGTGGTCTAATGCTGGAACAAGACGTCAATTTGACGCATTTTGAACACACCCTACTAGGCGACTTACTGAATGAAATGATTTTTAACTTTAACCTCGGCTTTGTAAATGAATTAGCACACCACACAACGATGTTTGCCCCAACCTTTGTTGGGCGGGGGGCCTCAACCATTATCGATTTTAGCTTATGCACATTTAGCTCTGCAAACAGATTGATTAGAGCAAATATCATGGATTTACCATTGAGTGATCATCTGCCACAGGTATTAAAAATGGAAAATTTATTTACCGTAGCTGACATTAGAGAATGTCAGAACCAAATGGTCCAGGATGTAAGGGTGGGTGCTCAAAATGGTTATAACCTTAAATGGAGCAGATTGGTCCCAGATGATTTTCTGCAAAAAATACTGACTAACTGCATGAGTAGCTTCTCCATCTGTTTAGATGAACATGCAGAGAAATGTGAAATAATAACCCATTTTAGCACTATTTCTAGTAAAATTAAGGAAGCACTGTGGGTTAATAGGAAAAATTCCCTAAAGCCCAATAGGAAATGGTTTGATAGGAAGTGCACTAGAGCCTTAACAAAGCTTAGATATGCAATTCATAATAGACCAAAGGACGTAAATCAAATTAGAATTGCAAGAAAGGACTATAACCTAGCATTAAGGGAGAGGAAGACCTCGATAAAAAGGGAGGCATGGGACAACCTATGCGATGCATCAAAATCGAAGGACCCGGCTGCTTTTTGGAGGGTTATTAACACCCCCCTCCTATATGAACAAAAAGCACGCATGGAAATTGCCATCTCAGAAGATGAGTGGGTGGCCCATTTTTCCTCCCTTTATATGGCTGTGGAACTAACCTCGGAAGTAGGCCTGGAGATGGGGCTGCCAAATCTAGACACGTCTAGAACCCTGACTGTAACCCTTCCCGAAGTTATAGCAAGCTTAAAGGCGACCAAGGGAGGCAAAGCAGCGGGACCAGACGGTATACCAGCTGACCTCTATAAGGCTAACATCGAATTATGGGGGCCACTGTTAGTTCAGCTCTTTAATGCCGTCTTGGCAAACAGCCCAATACCCACCTGGTTTACATCAACAATAGTCCCAATATTCAAGAAAGGGGACAGGCTTAATTGTACATGCTATAGGCCAATCTCCCTATTGGACTCTTCTATAAAAATCTTGGGAAGAGTGATTTTAGCTAAACTACAAAGCTGGGCCAATGAAACTGGGGTGTTAAGTGACTTTCAATTTGGGTTCCAAAAGGGCCCAGGGACTATAGAGCAAGGCTTGAACCTTTTTACCTTGCAGCAGAAGTATATAAAGGTCAAAAAACAACGTCTATACCTCACATTTGTTGATTTATCATCAGCCTTTGACTGTGTGTCACACATTAAGTTATGGTCAATTATGGCTGACTTGGGAGTAGACAATGCCATTATATGTTTTCTGAGAGAGCTTTATTCTGGGGCCACTGCCAGTGTCAGATTTGGGAAAAATGGTGAGTGCAGTAGACAATTTGGGATTGGTCGGGGTGTGCGCCAAGGGTGCGTCTTAGCCCCCTTCCTATTTTTGTTGTACATAAATGGAATGGAAAAGCATCTCGTGCAGGAGGGCAGGGACATGCCTATGGTGAGAGGTAGGCCTGTCCCTGCACTGATGTACGCCGATGATGCTGTCCTAATGGCGCGAACCCCAATGGCTTTACAGAGTTTGGTTACAGCCTTTAACACCTTTATGCTTGATTTAGATTTGAGAATCAATTGTTCCAAAACTTTATCTATGTACTGCGGGTCCAGAACAAACAAGCATGTGAAGCAAATTTTTGTGAACTCCAATCCCTTAGAAAGGACCCCCACCTTCCCTTATCTAGGGATACTGTTTCATGAAAGCGGCTCATGGACAACAGCAATTCATGCCAGATCTCTGTTATTCTCTAAGACTATTATGGCCCTAAAATGTTTTATGAAGAAATTAGGTAAAAAAACCATAAAAGAGATTTTAACCGTTTATAATGCAACTTGTATATCTGTAGCCATCTACGGGGCAGGATTATGGGGTTATTCAAATATCACCCCAATTCAAATCCTGGAAAATAAGTTTTTATGTTACATATTGTCTGTACCCCAAAGTACTGCAACAATGATATGCCATGTTGAGTTGGGAATATCTTATGTCACCGACATTATTAGAATTCAGCCAGTTCTTCTTTGGCATAGGGTCTGGACAAATGAAGAATGTGTGGTTAATCGTGCCATTTTTAAGGATATCATGGTATTGGACAATGTCAGGGATTACAAATGGATAGGCTATGTCAGAGACTTTCTTGAAAAAATAAATTGCCCCCAATACTTTGAGGATCCACAATCAATGGAATGTATATCCAGAAGCGATTTGAAATACTTGTGCATGACCTACCTCAAGGAAAAGAGAAATATAACGGAGGCAAGGAAAAAGACTGTCTCTGCCCACCAGGATATTATATGTGGAGAGAATTTGCAGCCATATCTTTCACTGTATATGTCTAATCATGAACGGTACCTTTTGACCCGATTTAGATTGAATATAGTTTTTAGGACATTATCATTCCCCGTGATGAATTGTTGGTTGAAGGACTTATGTTTCTGTCCATGCGATGATGTTTCCCAACAATCGGATATACATATTTTATTCTTTTGTAAATTTTATACCTTCCTTCGAAAGAAACTTATCATTCCTATTCTTAAAGATCTAAATGTTTACAGATGCCGCCTAGCGTTTACAGAGTGCCAGAAAATGGATACTGTTTTCATGGTTGCCTCTATTGCAGAATTTTTAAAATTGGCTTTTAAATGTCGTAAATCAATGCAAATGGATTGATCTTTTTTATTGTGTATATGAATTTAATATTGTTGATATGGATTTAATTTTGTTGTTTTGCTTATTTTGTGATTTTAAAGGAAAAATACTTACTCGACCTTTTGTAAATTGCACCTTACATGCTACTTTTATGGTTATTTTCTCTTTTTAACCGAATAAAGTACTTTTGAATCTTTGAATCTTGAATCTATTGTTGGATTTAGTACTACCATTCTGGGAAGTCTTTGAATGGTCCGGCTAGTCCTCTCCTATCAATATTTATTAATCAATAACTTCCTACCATATTAACCTATGGACCATGGGGTTTGCAATGGGGAAAATGACTTGGGCCAGTTTTCTAGCACCAGGCCAAATAAAAACAAAGTTTATAAGGATTACCCTATTTTCGACAGGACCCCCACCCCCTGTGCAACTAGGGGAGACTTAAAGGGTTCTGAATATGCAGAAATATTGAAGATCCTCCTTACCCAGTGCTCCTAGCATCAAAGTCGAATTTGAGCAGCACTTTAACACAATGTGGGGAGTGAAATGTGAAATTTCACTTTACCCAGGCATATAAAAACTCATTTTTATAAGGGTGTACCTTATAGATAACTGACCCCCTACCCCTGGGATACCTAGGGGAGACCCTGGGAGTCCTTAATATGCCAAAACATTGTAGGTTTTCCATTTTTAAGTGCCCCTGCCACCAAAGTCGAGTTTGGGCACAATTTACTTTTTAACAGCAGTCCTGGCAGCCAGTGCTGTTTTTAAACTGACCCCAGGCTACAGCAGTGTACACATGCAAGTGCAGAAATGCTGCTGGCCACTAAACTGCCATACCCCAGGGTACTGGAGACTTCTAGGTAGTTTCAATCCCCTGCCCTATTATATACTAGGGGCTTATGGGGCAGGTCATGCCAATTAGAGGGGTACCCCACCATACCATAGTGTACCCTAGTGTATGTTGGGTGTCTTAACTGTATTCTGTGTTCCTTTCAGCTTGGCACTGGCCCTGGGCCTGGGCCTGGTTAAACAGAGCCCAGGGTCAGTCAGAGTCAGTTACCACCACTTCCAGTCAGCTGGGGGGTGCCCAGGGCACAGGATGACTTTGCAACATGCCCGCCCCCCTACCCCCCAAACGAAAGGTGATGGTTTAGTCCTCATCGGCTAAGTGGAAAAACCTCGAAAGTCCATCTGCATTGGCATAGGCAACCCCAGGTCTGTGTTCCACTGTAAAGTCCATTCCTCGTAGGAAAATAGACCACCTTCACAGCTTGGGATTCTCCCCTCTCATCTGCATGAGCCACCTGAGAAGCTGTGGTCAGTTTGAACACGAAAGTGAGTCCCAAACAAATATGGGCTCAACTTTTTCAGTAACCACACCACCGCAAAAGCCTCTCTCTCAATGGCACTCCACCTCTGCTCTCTGGGAAGAAGCCTCCTGCTAATAAAGGCAACTGGCTGATCAAGGCCCCCTTCATTTAGCTGTGACAACACTGCCCCAACCCCTTGCTCTGAAGCATCAGTCTGAACTACACATTTGTTTGTGTAGTCAGGGGCCAGTAACACTGGTGCTGAACACATAGCAGCTTTCACAGTGTCAAAAGTCTTCTGACACTCTTGGGTCCAAATCACCTTTTTGGGGCCTCTTTTTAGAAGTCGGTTCTGTTAGGGGCCCACAATGGTCCCATCATTTTGAACAAACCTTCTATAGTACCCTGTCAGTCCAAGGAATGCCCTCACCTGAGCCTGTGTAACAGGAGCTGTCCAATCCAAAATAGTTTGGATTTTCGCTTGGAGAGGCTGTACATGGCCCCCACCTACTAAGGTGGCCCAGGTACACCACAGAACTTTGCCCTATTTGGCATTTGCTTGCCTTAATAGTCAGGCCTACTTGCTGCATGGCCTGAAACACTTCCCTTAGATGGTTTAAGTGATCCCCCAGGTAGAACTGTATACAGCTATATCATCCAGGTAAGCTGCACTGAACTGTTCCAACCCAGACAATACCCTGTTCACCAACCTTTGGAAGGTGGCAGGTGCATTCTTTAATCCAAAGGGCATTACCTTGAACTGATAATGTCCCTCTGGTGTGGAGAATGGCAACCTTTCCATTGCCCCATCAGTGAGGCCAATCTGCCAGTAACCTAAAGCCAAATCAAAAGTACTCAGGTACTTAGCAGCCCCTAACCTATCAATGAGCTCATCTGCTCTAGGTATATGGTGAGCATCAGTCTTTGTGACTGCATTCAATCCTCTGTAGTCCACACAGAACCTTAACTCCTTGGGTCCCCCCTGAGGATTAGGTGTAGGTACCAGCACCACTGGACTGGCCCATGGACTCTCAGATGGTTCAATTACCCCCAGTTCCAGCATCTTAACAACCTCCGCTTTAATGCTGCCTCTGACAGGGTCAGACAACCTATACAGTCTATTTTTGACAGGTAGGCTGTCACCAGTATCAATGTGGTGCACACACCACTCAGTGATGCCTGGGGTCAAAGAGAACCGGCCAGCAAACTGCTCCAGCACCTGCTTACAGTCTCTGTGCTGCTGGTCTGTCCATTTGGGAGAGAATACAACTTCCTCCACTGACCCATCTTGCACATTAGTGGAGAGGAGGTCGGGCACAGGCTCAGTTTCCTCCTCCACACCCTCGTCAGTGACCAGTAACATGGTCATGTCTGCCTTGTCATGGTGGGGTTTCAATCTATTCACATGCAGGACCCTGTGAGGGTTCCTGGGGGTGCCACGGTCCAGCAATTGGGTAACCTCACCCTTCTTTTCTAAGATTGGATAGGGCCCACTCCACTTGTCATGGAGGGCCCTGGGAGCCACAGGCTCCAACACCCACACCAACTGTCCTGGAGTATACTCAGGCATAGTAGCCTTTTGATCATACCAGTGCTTCATGAGCTCCTGGCTGGCCTCCAGTTTCCTGTTTGCCTTGTACATGTACTCTGCCATTCTAGATCTCAGGCCTAGCACATAATCAAGCACATTGTCCTTAGCTTCCTTAAGAGGCTTCTCTAAAGACTCTCTTAGCAGGCTCAATGGCCCCTCAGAGGGTGTCCAAACACCAGCTCAAAGGGACTGAAACCAACCCCTTTCTGTGGCACCTCCCTGTAGGCAAACAGTAACCATGGGAGGAGAACATCCCATCTCCTCCTGAGTTTCTCTGCCAACCCATTTATCATGCCCGTCAGGGTTTTGTTGAATCTCTTAACAAGACCATTTGCTTGTGGGTGATAGGGGGTGGTGAACTTGACGTTAACACCACACTCATCCCACATAGCAGTCAGATAGCTGGACAGGAAGTTCGTGCCCCTATCTGACACCACCTCTTTTGGAAAACCCACTCTGGTGAATCAATCAATCAATCAATCAATCACGGAATTTGTAAAGCGCGCTACTCACCCATAGGGTCTCAAGGCGCGGGGCGGGCTCCGCTATTGCCTGAAGAGCCAGGTCTTGAGCTGTTTCCTGAAGGAGAGATGGTGCTGGGTAAGTCGGAGGTGGGTGGGGAGGGAGTTCCATGTCTTGGCCGCCAGGTAGGAGAAGGATATTCCTCCGGCGGTGGTCTTGCGGATGCGTGGGATGGTGGCGGGCGTGAGACTGGCGGAGCGGAGCTGGCGGGTGGGCGTGTAGAATGTAAGGCGGTTGTTGAGGTATGTGGGTCCCACGTTGTGGAGAGCCTTGTATGCGTGGGTGAGGAGTCTGATCGTGATCCTCTTGCTGATGGGGAGCCAGTGCAGGTCTCTCAGCTGGGGAGTGATGTGGCTGAAGCGGGGGGTGTCCAGGATGAGTCGTGCTGAGGCGTTCTGTATGCGCTGGAGTCTTTGCTGAAGTTTGGCTGTGGTTCCAGTGTAGAGGGTGTTTCCGTAGTCCAGTCGGCTGGTGACGAGGGCCTGGGTGACCGTCTTCCTGGTGTCGGTGGGGATCCACCGGAAGATCTTTCGGAGCATGCACAGTGTGTTGAAGCAGGCTGACGTGACGGCGTTGACTTGCTTGGTCATCGTGAGGGAGGAGTCCAGGATGAAGCCCAGGTTGCGTGCATGGTCCGTTGGCTTGGGTGCGGAGCCCAGGGCAGGGGGCCACCAGGAGTCGTCCCAGGCGGAGGGGGATGTTCCCAGGATGAGGACTTCCGTCTTATCAGAGTTCAGTTTCAGCCGGTTGAGCTTCATCCATTCCGGGGCGTCTTTCATTCCTTCCCGGGGGTTGGCTCTGGCGGTGGCGGGGTCGTTGGTGAGGGCGAGGATCAGCTGGGTGTCGTCGGCGTAGGAGATGATGTTAAGGTTGTGTTGGCGGGCGACGGCTGCGACGGGGCTCATGTAGGCGTTGAAGAGGGTGGGGCTGAGTGAGGATCCTTGTGGGACTCCACAGATGACTTCGGTGGCCGCTGATCGGAACGGGGGAGGCGGACTCTCTGGGTTCTACCGGCGAGGAACGAGGCTGTCCACTCTAAGGCCTTTCCTTGGATTCTGATGTTGCTGAGGCGCTGTATTAGGGTGCGGTGGCATACGGTGTCGAAGGCTGCCGACAGGTCCAGGAGGATGAGGGCCACTGTTTCCCCGTTGTCGAGCAGGGACCTGATGTCATTGGGGACTGCGATGAGGGCGGTCTCGGTGCTGTGGTTTGCTCGGAAGCCGGATTGCGAGGGGTCGAGGGATCCGTTAGTCTCGAGGAAGGCGGAGAGTTGTCTGTTGACGGTCTTCTCGATGACTTTGGCCGGAAAGGGGAGGAGTGAGATGGGGCGGAAGTTCTTGAGGTCCGTGGGGTCCGCAGTGGGTTTCTTCAGGCGGGCGCAGAGCTCGGCGTGTTTCCAGCTCTCAGGGAAGGTGGCGGAGGCGAAGGAGCTGTTAATGATGTCCCGGAGTTGGGGTGCGATGATGGTGTCGGCTTTGTTGAAGATGTGGTGTGGGCAGGGGTCGGTAGGGGAGCTGGAGTGGATGGTGTTCATCGTGCAGGTGGTATCTTTGGTGCTGACCGTCGTCCAGGTGCGGAGGGTGGTGGTGGGGGGCGCCGGATCGGTGGTATGGTGCATGGTCTGTGTGCCGAAGCTGTTGTGTATGTCAACGATCTTGCGGTGAAAGAACGAGGCGAGTGAGTCGCAGAGGTCCTGCGAGGGAGTGATGTCGTTGTTGCAGGCGCTGGGGCTGGAGAGCTCTTTGACGATGTTGAAGAGTTCCTTGCTGTTGTGGGAGTTGTTGTCCAGTCGTTCTTTCAATGTGGTCCTTTTGGTGGTGCGGATCAGATGGTGGTGTTCGCGGGTGGCGTTCTTGAAGGCTGTCATGTTTTCTGTTGTCTGGTCATGGCGCCAGGCTTTCTCGAGGATGCTGCAGGTTTTCTTGGAGTTTTTGAGGTCGTTGGTGAACCAAGGGGCTTTCTTGCTGCAGTGTCTGCTGGGGGGGTTCTTCAGTGGTGCGAGGGCATGGGCGCAGTTGGTCAGCCACTGAGTGAGGTTGCGGGCTGCTTCGCTGGGGTCTGTAGTGTGGGTGGGGGGGTTCTGGCTGAGGGTGGCGGTGAGTTGGTCGGCGGTGATCTTGCCCCAGCTTCTACGGGGAACCTGTTGAGGGTGGTGGTGGGATGTGGTTCTCCTGAAGTGGAAGTGGACACCGCTGTGGTCTGTCCAGTGAAGTCCGGTGGAGTGGCTGAAGGAGATGTGCTTGCCGGAGGAGAAGATGGGATCAAGCGTGTGGCCGGCGTAGTGGGTGGGGGTGTTCACCAGTTGCTTGAGTCCGAGGTTGGCCAGGTTGTCCAGCAGGGTGGCGGTGTTGCAGTCATTGTTGTTCTCCAGGTGGAAGTTGAGATCTCCTAGGAGGATGTAGTCTGAGGAGGTGAGGGCGTGTGGGCTGATGAAGTCTGCGATGGCTTCGCTGAATTGCGTGCGTGGTCCCAGGGGTCTGTAGAGGGTGTCGTCGGAGTTGGTCGTGATGCGGATAGTGTTTCTTTGGATGATGGCGATGCCTCCTCCGACTTGGTTGGCGCTGTCCTTCTGAGCGATCTTGTAGCCATCCGGGATGGCTATGGCGATGTCGGGAGCTGAAGAGGCGTTCATCCATGTTTCCGTGAGGAAGGCGACGTCTGGTGAAGTCGTGTCGAGGCACTGCTCTAGCAACAGAAGGAGCATCAATGGTTCTAAGTCAACTACCACTAAGCTATATCTATTCCCTGGTGCAGTAGGTGGGTCCAGGGGATCAACAATGTCCATCCCCACCCTTTCAAAAGGAACCTCAACCACTGGCAGTGGTATTAGGGAAGCCTTTGTCTTGCCCCCTGCCTTGCCACTGGCCTGACAGGTGACACAGGAGCTGCAAAACTCCTTTACCTTTTCAGACATATTGGGCCAGTAGAAATGGTTCATCAACTGGTTCCATGTCTTTGTCTGTCCCAAATGTCCTGCCAAGGGGATATCATGACCCAAAGTCTGGATGAACTCTCTGTACTTCTGGGGCACCACCAACCTCCTGGTGGCCCCCTCCTTGAGGTTTCTGGCCTCAGTATAAAGCAGTCCATCTTCCCAGTAGACTTTGTAAAACCCACTGTCACCCCCCTCCTCTTGCTTAGAAGCAATCCACCTCAAGCTCTCAAAGGTGGGACAGTCACGCTGTCCCTGACTGAACTCCTCTCTGGAGGGTCCACCTGCTCCTGTCAGTTCTGACAAATCTGACAGTTCTGGCAGGGATGGAGTCCCTCCCTCAGAGGCCAGATCCTCCCCATAAAGGGTTAGATTCTTCCTTCACCTCTGGAGTTCCCTGGGCTGGCTCACCAGGCCCAGTGCCCCTGGCCTTGTCCTTGGATGCTTGGCCCCTTGTTCCAGGGTCCAAGTGTCCAAACCCTCACTTCTGGCTAGTCTGTGACCAAGTCACAGCACATACCCACTCAGGGAGCTCCAATATTTTCATATGGAGTCCTCTGTCCACCTCTGACCACACAGAGGCTTCAAGATCATTGCCCAGTAAACACTGGACTGGGAGCACCTTTGACACAGCTACCTTCATAGGGCCTGCCACACCTCCCCATTCCAAATACACCACAGGCATAGGATGGATTTTGGTAGTGCTGTCTGCATAGGTCACCTGGTGAAACTCACCAGGTAACAACCTCACTGGAGGCACCAGTTCAACCAGGACCATAGTTACACTAGCCCCAGTGTCTCTGATAGCCTCAACCTCAGTCAGATTCACTTTAGGCCTCTGCCTGTACTTGTCCATGTTTGTAGGTAAGGCAGCAAGGGTGGCAATACTCACCCCACCCAGGGACACTAAGGTTACTTCCACCACCTGACTGTTTTGTACATCACCCTCCACCCCTACACTGACACTGTCAATCCCTGTGGATGGCCCCTTAGGGGGGAGCTTCTTGATGCAGACAGCATCTCCCTGCTAATGCCCTGGCTGGTTACAGTCAAATCACTTACCCTCCTTTGAGGGATCAAAAAACCTACCAGACTTTCCCTGAAACCCCTTCCCTTTGAATTTGGGTTGGCTTGTCCCCCCCCCCCCCTCTGTGTGCAGGTTTTTGTAGGCCTTTGGAGGACTCCTTAGGTTTTTGACCTTCATTTCCTTGGGCTTTCCCCTGGGGAGGGACATGTCCTCCTTTCTTCTGGTCAACCCCTGTTGCTGAATGGAAACCCGGGTTCTCACCCACTCATCAGCTGATTCCCCCAGCTTTCTAGGGTCTGTCAGCTTAGAGTCCTCTAGATACTGGTGTAACTTCTCTTCTGCACAATGAGTCAAAATGTTTTCTTTCAAAAACAAATTATACAATCCCTCATATGTGTCAACTATGTTACCAACAATCCAGCCTTCCAGTGCCTTTACTGAAACATCTACAAAGTCTACCCAAGACTTTGAACTCAATTTCTGGGTGCCTTTAAACGTCACCCTGTACTGCACTGGAGTCAGACCAAATCTCTTGAATAAGCATGCCTTCACCTGCTGGTATGATTCTGCATCCTCTCCCTTCAGGGTCAGGAGCCTATCCCTCCCAGCTACTGGAATCAACTCCCACAGAAGTGCACCCCAATACCTAGAGTGGACCCTACTCATTTTAAGGGCCCTCTCAAAAGCTGCTAGCCACCTGTCAATGGCATCCCCCTCAGTGTACTTGGGTACTATGCCCTTGGGAAGTTTAGGTTCAAATCTACCACCCCTGGCCATCTCAGCATCTTCTTCACCTTCGCTGCCACCATTCCTTTTCTCTTCCTTCTCAGCCAAGTCCAGCTTCCTTTGCTCTAAAGCTATCAAAGCTAATCGAGCCTGAAGCTGTCTCTCTTCAAGGGACGGAAATGGTTCCTGAGTCAGGGGCCCTTCCCCACTCCCACCAACACCTTGATTCACCTGACTAACACTAGTCACAATGGGAAAGGTCTCAACCTCACCTCCCTCTCGGGTGAGGTTGGGGGGGGAACATCTTCCTACCCCCCTGGGTTCTCCTCAGCTGCCCTGGACCAGGCCTTTAGGGACTCAAGCAACGCTGCCTTCCTCATCTTCTTGGCAGCACACAGCCCCCTAAGCCTACACTGTTCGCTAAGATCAGCTATCTTAAACTGAGACAGTTTAGCCAGGTCCAGCTCCATGGTTCCCTGGTTTTGGGTGACAAAAAACTAGGCACAATAGACTTAGAAACATTTGGAAAAATCAAAACAATAGATTATAAACAGTTTAGTCCAAATTCCAAAAATCAAACTCAAAAGTTTTGTTCTAACGCAATTTAGAGGATTTTTATAATCTTAAATCATTCACTGAAAGGTGTACTTTTCAAACACAAGTCCTCATCCACACCACTGAGCACCAAATGTTGGAAAGCGGGTTATTGGGAGGGGCACACGTAGGTCTGCCACTGGCAATAAGACCATTAACACATGGTAGGACCCAGCATAGGTCTTAGAAAAATATTCCTATGCTCAACCCTTGGTAACGTGGCTGCTAGCAGACAGGCTTAACTTCAAAGACAGATATGTAAAGCATTAAAAAACACGCTGGTGGGTCCTTCTGCTAGCCCCCCAATTCTGGACAAACTAGAAACACTTCCAGGCATGCTGAGTAGCATCCTTAAGGACCTAAAGAACTCCCTGATACAACCATCTTCTACGTTTAATGTTGCAACGGAAGCTGTCACCAGTTCACCCAAGCCAGTACTTTATGTGGCGTCCTTTCTTACTACAATTCCTCCCAGAGTGAGCCAGGTACCCCTTCTACAAGCTTCACTGGCGCTAGCAGCAACCCTGCAGTCAGCAGAGCCCACCGACGATGCGCTACAGCCTCCCTGCCCTCAGATCAGCCCGATTCCCAGCCCTGACGGAGATCCTAACAGCAGCCCTCTGGACTCGAACCATGCTTCAACAATAATCCAGGTACAACAGTTGGAACAGCCACCGGAGTAAAAACGGTGAAAAGCAAGAAAACACAGGGTTAAAGCCAAAGCTAGGAAAACCATCTCCTCCTTTTTCAGTAGTCAGATACCCACCTGTTGGAAAGTGATTTATTGGTAGGGGCACATGTAGATCTGCCACTGGCAATAAGGCCATTAACACATGGTAGGATCCAGCATAGGTCTTAGAAAATTATTCCTATACTCAACCCTTGGTAACGTGGCTGCGAGCAGACAGGCTTAACTTCAAAGACAGGTATGTAAAGCATTAAAAAACACAATTTCAGTAAATAATTAAAGCACAACACAAAATAAAAATCCAACGCCAATTTATAAAAATAGTTATATCTTTATCTTTCAAATGACACCAAAACAAAAATAATCCATTGTAGGTAATCAGAGATATGATTTTTTAAAGATTAGTCACTTTCTAGTGCTTAGAAACCAACAGTGCCCCTTTTAGTAATTTCGTTTTCACTGACAGGGACACACCTTTAGAAATTGTTCTGGAGAATTTCTCACCACTCTTGTGCAGCCTTCTCTAGCAGGCTGAGTCCAGTTAGAACTCCTCCCTGAAGTTCTGCTTCCGGGTCCCAAAGTATCCAACAGTTCTGGAATCTCCAAGAGGGTCGTTGAAAGTGTGAAACTTCAATTCCGCAATCCACTTGAACAAAACCCTGACAAACCCACTGATGGGTCTCCAAGGTGTAGATTTAGTTGGTGATGTCCAGGTGAGCTTTGTTAACCTGTAGCTTGCAGGGAATCAACTCTTTAGTCCTTTTGCAGCAAGGTAATCCACAGGGCTGCAGTTTCAGTTGGTGCAGTTTTTAGAGGTCAGGCCTTAGAAATATTTGCACCGTAAAACTTCACAGCAGGGCACTTCTTGCTTCAGTAAGTTTCAAGCAGCAGATCTGGAGGGCTCTGCCCCTCTCAGATATGTATTCAAAATTCTCTGGGTCAAGCAGCAGGTCATTTCTGACCAATGAGAGCAGGGTAACTCCTCAAGGCGATGACCACTTCCTGTAGAGTGTGGCATCATTTTGTCTCAGCGTGCATCAAATCTTCCAAATCGACAATGGCTGAATTTCCAGCAGAGAGTCAAGACCTGGCTAAACACACCCCCAGGAATGGCTTATTTCCATAGACTCTCCCTCTACCATCTGCACATACCTTCCTTACGCCTAGCCCTGACTCTGGGTCAAGTGTAAGAGTGAAACTGAAACTCAGGCCTCCCTTCCGCATTCGAAGAGAATGGTTTACGACACCACATCCTGGCCTGGCATTCCTATGGAACAACACATTGCCCTCCCAGGACAGTTGGTAACACCGGGGGCCCTTTATCAACTTTTCAAAGCAGCCTGGCTAATCCACTGAACTCTGACCAATCAGGGCAGACCACTCGAAGGCTGAATTTGGACTTACAAACAAGAAAGTCTTATAACTTCTTGTATGTACATTTTAGGAGAAATTCAACAATATAATATTGTTGGATTTACTACTACCATTCTGGGAAGTCTTTGAATGGTCCGGCTAGTCCTCTCCTCTCAATATTTATTAATCAATAACTTCCTACCATGTTAACCTATGGGCCATTGGGTTTGCAATGGGGAAAATGACTTGGGCCAGTTTTCTAGCACCAGGGCTTATAAAAACATATTTTATAAGTATTTCCCTAATTTCTACAGTGCAACTAGGGGTGACGTAAGGGGTTCTGAATCTTCAGAAATATTGCAGATCCTCCTTACCCAGTGCTCCTAGCATCAAAGTCGAATTTGAGCAGCACTTTAACATAATGTGGGGAGTGAAATGTGAAATTTCACTTTACCCAGGCATATAAAAACTCATTTTATAAGGATGTACCTTAAAGATAACTGACCCCCACCCCTGGGATACCTAGGGAAGACCCTGGGGGTCCCTAATATGCCAAACATTGTAGGTTTTCCATTTTAAGTGCCCCTACCACCAAAGTCGAGTTTGGGGCACAATTTACTTTTTAAAAGCAGTCCTGGCAGCCAGGTCTGTTTTTAAACTGACCACAGGCTTCAGCAGTGTACACATGCAAGTGCAGAAAAGCTGCTGGCCTCTAAACTACCATGCCCCAGAGTACTGGGGACTTCTAGGTAGTTTCAATCCCCTGCCCTATAATATACTAGGGGCTTATGGGGTAGGTGATGCCAATTAGAGGGGTACCCCACCATTCCATAGTGTATGTTGGGTGTCTTAACTGTATTCTAACATGTTCCTTTCAGCTTGGCACTGGCCCTGAGCCTGGTTAAACAGAGCCCAGGGTCAGTGAGACTCAGTTACCACCAGTTCCAGTCAGCAAAAAGTCGGGGGGTGCCCAGAGCACAGAATGACTTTGCAACACCACCCCAAACCATACAATAGGGCCAACAAAGCAGAGCAAATGAGAGATCCAGGCGGCACTGATAACAACTCTCTGTGCTCCTCCAACCAAACACTGGCTCAGGAGGCTGTCCCGATGGGTTCTCAAAATCAAGTTATCACGGCACCTCCGCGGGGATCTTTAGATTCCACTAGACCTATTCAACAGTCCAACACAGACCCTCTGGGAAACAGGCCCCCCTTTCTATGCGGCACTCTTTGAGACAGACCATCCTTGCAAGTGAAGGAGCAACGCTAGTTGTGACTGATGACCAGACAAACATAACACGCATAGTTAGGTCTGTGCAGGAGCCGTTAACTCAAAGCCCCAGGTCTCACAACAAGGCCACACAAACCTCAGCAGACTAAGTACCTAGGTGCCTCCCCTCCCCGTCTTCATAGTGTCATTTACTCAATCATGCCAACATTCGTTGTCTGTGAAGCCACATACCTGAAACTGTGAACCAATCCACAGCCTCGGCTGGGTCTCTTCCACATTGTACAACTCGTGAAAACAAAACCGCCAAGGTGACCTGGACGGCCAGTGAAGCCGCTAACCAGTTTTGGGGAGCAACAGGAGCCTTAAAGAACTGGGGCATTCAGGTTACTCCTATCACTGAGCTGGCTCACCCCTACTTTCTACTCACACAAACAGCTAGCTAGGCACTCATGTCTCCAAATAGTATCCCTATTTCCATTCTAAGAAGTGCACGGAGCAAATCACCACTGTTCTTTGCCCAATAAGGTGCTTTGCAACTCCGACAAGTAACTAGGGTTTTCCCCCTTGCTAACTACTAGATCTGGCTCCCAGGTACTTTGAACCCAGCAACAAGACTATTATGAATAAACAAATTGACACCAGCGGCCTCAGGGCCCACAGGGAAGCTTTGTGTATCTTCTTGGAACATCAGAAGTATGCTTGACAAATTGGACGACAATGAGACATAGAAATACTTACTTCCCTTTAAAATAATTGTGCTGCAGGAAACATGGGCCAAAACAGCCAGATGATTTCAGAGTACATCAACTACTCCTTTCCAGCCTCAAAAAGAGCCCTCTATGGCCGCCCAAGCTGGTGCTTATCGATCTACTTTCACTCTGCCATCCAAGAGTGCCACTTTATATGCCCAACTATTTGGAATAGCTTACAAACAGTTCTACTCTCCCAGACACGGGACTCTCAAAGTCTTATACTAGCTTTCATGGGCATCTATATTCCTCCAAATAAGGACCTCAAACTGGCGGCCAAAGAACACCTGACCAAGGAAATTTTCGAGTTGCAGGACAGTCCTTCTCCCTTTGAAGTAATACTCTTTAGGGGCTTTAATATGAACTTGCTTGGCACCGAACGTGCTGAAAAAGTTCTTGCGGCTCTGGACGCTTTCTGACAGATCCCCAACCAAGTTCTGAGTCGACCCTTTAAAACTGATAAACTTGGCAGATCACCGATTAACGGACCTGGAGCTTATGAACCTGCGTGACATTAATGGTAGCCTCCATACTGATCAGCAGCCCTCTTTTTCCTTGCACAATCAGAATTCATCCCCCTTGTTCAATCTAATCTCCAGGTTCCAGATTACTGCAAGCGAAAGTGACCACCAGAACTACTCCTTGCCATGACTATTGACCACCACGAGCCAACAGACGCATTACAGGGCACCACGTGTACAATCAATGGCAAGATGCTCAAATGGTCATCGGACACAATTGTTGGCCTATCTGAGGGGGCAAAATGTATGTGGACAATAAAACTGGATAGCGAAAGCGCCGCTCGAACGGCTTGGGAACAGTTTGCGAAAGAGCCTGTGGATAACCACCCACACCGAGCTGATAAACCTAGGCACAACAGCACTCCGAGCCACCAGCAAGTCGAGAAACAAAGGAGCTTAAATGAAGTTTGAACAGCGCTCTACGATTACAGCAACAACATCCAAGCAACAAAGAATTAAGAGCGCACCTGTCCAAACCTATGATAGCTTACAGGAATCACCTGTGGGAACTTCAAAGGGAAGAGACGGCCAATCTAGCAACTTAGCTCCTATACGACCTCAAGTGAAATAGACATGCAAGGTTCGGAAGCAGGTGAACAGTTCAAATGGCTTATCGCTAGCAAGACCCACTGCTAACATCTTCGAAGAGACCTGGTACCACTTCCTCATCTAGCACTTCGGCCACCCAAGCTTACACCAACCCTATATTTGTGCTCTGTCTGGCAGGCGGTCTTGGCTAGCCAAACTGTGGCATTATTGGCAACAAACTCCAGATATTCGCCCAGAGGTAGTCAAGCGGCAAATAACCAAAAGCTGGAGAGAGTGGGCTCCAAAACCAAATACAATTCCTGCTGCCCTTTTTAGAGGACACATCCTTCTGGGCAGCTCACTTGGCAACAGCCTACAAAGGCATAACAGTCTAATTCCACCCCCCACTCATGGAAACGCTCAAATATCACCCCAATTTTGAAAGTGGGCTCAGTGAACGACCCAGCTAACTATCAGCTAATAGCCTTCCTGGATGTCGAGTGCAAGTATTTTGTGGGCAGCCTCTTGGAGGAATCGGAAGCTTGGGCATCAGACAACGATGTAATCCTATTTTATCAAACAGGCTTTTGCAAGGGTGCATGTACATCTGCTAATCTCCTTGCCGTATCTCTACTGTTCGATTATAGCAGGCACACTAAGCACCCTCTACACTTATCATTTATAGACTACAAGGCCGCTTTCGACCAGGTACACAGAGGCAAATGTGGACCAAGCCCACTAAGTGGAACATCCCCAACCACCTGCTGACAGCAATAACTCTTCTTCATACTGACACCTGGGTGAGTATCAAACTCGGGGAGGGTGTCCACCTTTTAAGAGAAATACCAATTTATCAGGGCTTACGACAGGGGTGTGTGCCAGCTCCCACTCTCTTCAAGCTCTTCTGAGCTAACCTGCCAATTAGCCCAGCACAAGTAAATTCCCACGCCCTAAAACTGTGAAACACCATTCTGCCATACCTGATGTACGCAGGTGATCAGATTCTCCTTAGTCGAACAAAATTAGGATTCTAAAGGCTTCTGAATACCACAGCCGAATATTCCACTACCAACACCTTGATCATCAACTTGAAAAAATCCAAAACAATGTATTTCAGAAGGCCACAGGCGTGCTTACATAAGTGGTACTTAGGTTTCAAAAAAAGTGGAAAAAGTGCCGGAATACAAGTACCTGGGAGTCCTCCTGGGGAGCAATGGGAATTTCAAACCACAACTGGATCTGATACGGCAGAAATTCCTCTCACTTACATCCACATTTAAACACATCAAAGCAGCCACAGGTTCCTCATTCTACTTACCTTTGCTGAAAATAATCCAGGCAAAACTAATACCCATAGTAGTAAATGGTATTGAAACCCTGAGGGGAGGGATGGCGTCCACCTGGAGAAAGTCACCACCAGGTTCTTAAAATCGCTGTTCTCTCTACCAGCATATACGCAAACCTACCAGTTACGCCTCAAGTTTGTCCTAGTCAGACGACAATCAATGGCCATAGAGGGCACATTTATAAAGCTATGCTATAAACTTAAGGCGGCAACCTCAGGAATGCTCAGCTCCCTCCCTTGGGTAGAAATGAATGGGAGGAACCACTCTTTAGCCAGGCTCTACTTGGTTAGTTCCTTGACATCACTAGGTCTAACAGACCAATGGGAAGCCATTTGCTCTTATCATCAAACCAAAGTGTTAGTTAACAAAAACGTCAAGGCCCGTTGACTGCTAGCAGACACGGAGGTATTTGCCAAGAGACAGCACTCCTGCTCACCCCGCTATCCCACACCGAACTAGCACCCCAGTAATACTTGGGTGTAGCTATTAAACCTCAACTTAAAACCGCTTTCAAGTAATTCCGTATAGGATGCCCGCCATCATATTGACATCTCCACCCGTGGAAGCATGCGAACATGACAGGGGCATGCCGGCCTTACGGACTAGCCCCTGAGACACTGATTCACCAGATATGCATTTGTAAAGGCAATATGAAAGACCGGAAAACAACCCTCCGACCAATTTGGACCCAGAAAGGGCTTCGTAGCTGCAGGCTTAACATTTTAGCGGCACAATATAATTGTATATACGTTATTTCCTGATTTTATTGATCTCTCAATAGCACCTGCTGCAAGGCTTTTTATTAATTGCGCACGTAATAATAAATAAATATTGACTCATTAACAAACTTTTGCACAGCCACGCCCACGGCCGAGCACTTTTACCTTAATAAAACTGGTACAGATAGGCCCATGTCCCAACATCAATGTTGGAGGCTGATAGTTGTGCTACGGTCAGCATAGAATGCTGCGGCTGAGCAGTGACACTTTAATAAACCTTGCCCAGCCATGCCTTTGGCCGAGCACTTCTTTTTATCTTAGCATATGAGTAATTATTTACAGTACAGTAGCTCTCAATATTCAAAATGTTATTGTTTTATTGTTTGAAGGCGTAACTGTTTTAATTAACGATGCACTCTAGAAATAAACTTGAAATAAACTGCACAAAGGAGTCTCCTAGGAACTTCACACTCTTTCCCATAAAAACAGGTTCCAGTTGGAGCAAGTTGTCAGGTACAGATGGTAGATAGATTTGAAACTCGATGTTTTCACGTTCCATGGGGTTGGAAAGGGGGGATTTTACCTCCAGAGTCTGCTTACCATTCTCCAGAATCCCGTCACAGGTCGACTGGACCTTTTTACCTGTCATAGAGTGAATTAGGCAACCTAGTCACAACTAAACAATTTAATTAACCAAATATCCAATTGCTTTCCCCAAAGAACCACTGACTAAAGACTGAATTTAAAAGGTTTATTACATAACCAAAAATAGCTGGAGATACAGGCACCTCAACAAGAGGTTCAGAAGATAAACCGGTACTAATACAAACATAATCCTACGGAAAAGTCTCAAACGGCTAATGAATAGGACTAGAATCAATTCCAGGATCATCAGACTAAACAGGATTGCTATCACTTGAGTTCTGGAACTCATCAGGATAATAGACATAAATTCAGATCAGTCTGACCCTACACTATGCTAGGTGACATCCCTACTCAACAATAGCCCAACCTAACCAAAAGGTGTCAGCCGTGGAGACTTCCAAAGGAAGTTCGCCCACATTCTCTTGAAGACTATAGTTCTCGACTTGCAACTACGCTCTTTGCCCAAACGACCGCTCTCTCTAGCTCCTCAGCTCGTCTGCTCTGTCTCCACCCTCGGGGTGCTGTCCCTAATACCAAACCCCACAATGTGAATGGCACGCCTTCAGGTACGCCCATCCAGAAGGTGTTGGGTTCTGGAAATTTCCAGCATGGCACTGGTCCATCCTTGTCCGTTCAAACGTCCTTGGGTCCCAGGCTTTTCATCCTTTCAAGTTGCTTCGTTGAATTCCTGGTCTACTCCTCCATGTCTGAGTCTAGCATCCTAACGCTCATACACAATGGGCCCTTCTACTCTACTATCTGCTTGATGAGGCGCCTGCAAAGGAATACACGCAAATAGCTCACAGTCTACAAATGTTGCAACATATTTCTGAAAAGCTCTTTTATAAAACATTTCTACAGTTAAAATGTTAAGCAAGACATTTCCAACCAGGCCTGCACCAATTCTATGAACTAGGCCTCTGCTTGAATTATAGGCCCAACGCTTTACATTAGCACTTCTTCTTAGTTCACTAGGCCTCCAACCTTAAACAGCAAATGCATTTTCTACTTTAAGCTAATTATTGGGAATATATAAAATCTGTTACATTCTCAGGTAAAGCAACTCTAAAAGTTAATTACGTTTGTTAAACACACGTTGCATAAGAAAAAAGGTTTGTTTCAACAGCGTCGCTATTCAAGCAATAAATGTGTACTTGCAATCCAACTAGTTCTCTATTCTCCGTTGCGTAAAAGCATGATTAAAGTCCTTTATATATACGGGTGCTGGCTACTTGTACATATGGTGCACCCCTACAATTTTCACTATAAATGGCGCTCTCCCAGTTCCCCCCTTTGATGACCCGTGTCATCACCACCCTCACATCATCCTCAGGGTAAGAACTAAACTAAACAGAGCTTGTGGCCATTTTCCCTCTCTTGAGCATCTCCAATGCTCTCAAGCTGCGATATTGATTGTCTTGCAGCCTTTCCATTCGCATCTCTTGCGCTCTTATTGATCTCGCCAACTTATTCGACTTATACCACTTGTACATCCTCACCAAACCCCATAAGGCAATCACACATGCCACTGCTATAATGAGGGGTTTCAGTACAAATCCAAGGAAACCCTTCCCTAGGTTGGCAAACCAGTTTCCAACCTTTCCGAATCCCTTGCCCACTGTCTCCCAGGCATTCTCTTGGGTCAAGTCCTCAATCTCATAATGGATTGCGGTAATGTTGCTTATATATGTCTCCAGATCCTTAGAGTTGTCTGGTATATAAGTGCAACATTCCTGAATCTTCAAACGTTTACAGACTACGCCCTCCTTTGCTAGAATGACGTCTAGGGCAAGACGGTTCTGTAAAACCATTGTCCTTATCGACAACATCTCACCCTCAACCAACACTAATGACTTGGCTGTATTCATTGACAGTTCATCCACCACAGTTGCTAACCGCCTTATCTTGATGTCATTCAAAATGACTCCCAACATAGGTATCGCTGCTCCAAACACATCTCCAATGATTGCTCCAGCACTCTCTCCTCGCTTTACCCTTCTCTGGGACCCTCCCTCTAAGAGAGCAAAATCCTCAGTATGGTAAATCTTGGGAAAGATAATTGCTAGGTAACACGTTCCATACCACTTCTCTGGCAATCTCACATACGCATTCCTTCCACAGACAAAGTATACAGTAGGGATCACCTGCACTACGCTCTTCAAGAAGTCCTTAGTATAATACTCCAATGTGAAGGTGTGTTCACATGTAGTATGACCTACATAGACGTTCTCATAATATGTCTGTGGTCTGTGCAGGCACAACTTCCCCTTCTGTACCTCATCTAGAGCTATTGGACCATAACTCCCCCTTGACTTGTGCTTCTTCACTTCTTCCGTCCAATCTACCTTTCCTTGTCCTGAATCTCGCAACTGTTTTTGCTTCGTGTACCTATCTTCCACCTGCTCAATGAACTTCTTTTCTACATCTGACAATGAACAAGTCAAATTGTGTCGGTGTGCATACGGGGTGTCTAGCTCTTGTGTGAGGATGAAAAAATATCCCAGTCTGTCTTCTGACTTATAATAGTCCCACTTATTCAAGTGCTTGTAATTAGGGACTTCTGGTAACACAGCATCATAATTGGAAAAATAATATTCAAAATGATTCCGTCCATATAATATACTAATCAGCAAACTACATGAAATTCCATATGTCAACGGAAGGTGGTGGTATCTAATACCCTTGTCTACTGAAGCTGGCAGTTGCATACACACATAACAGTCCTTCACATCCATCGCATCAATGTATTCATACAGCAGGTTTGCATATGCGTTCTGCCCAAAATTTCCTTTAGACAGATCTGTATGTAACCTACGACTTTCTGCGGCCAGCAAGGCCTTTTCTCTCCTTTCTCTTTCTTCCTTCTGACTAGGGGTGTCAGGTGCCTGTGTCCCCTCAGCCTTCTCTACTTGTTCGTGTGGTGCAAAATAGGAAACTGAGACTACTATAACTATAAGGAGGATCACTCCTGCTAAAAGGGTGCCTACTATGCACTTGGCTCTACGATTCGGGTTTCCAGGCGCCATGGTCTCAACACAAGCAGTTCGTTCTCGGAAAACACCCAAAGTCTCTTCTTTGTTTATTCGAGTCTCTTGAACCACATCTGGCAGCAGAAATCCCTGTTTCAGTTCTTCTTTTGCTTCAACAATAGACAGTCCTAACCCTTCTCCGTCCTCTGTGGAAAGTCCCTAAATTTCTTCTTCTTCCACTCGGCTCTAGGTTAGTTCAACAGTTATTTACAACAGTCTTTAAAAGTTTTTACGGCAATCTCTCAAAGGTCTTTAA
Source organism: Lissotriton helveticus (assembly GCF_964261635.1). NCBI lineage: Eukaryota > Metazoa > Chordata > Amphibia > Caudata > Salamandridae > Lissotriton > Lissotriton helveticus. The sequence continues at coordinate 318,577,118 of NC_136061.1, forward strand.
TAATCGATGATGATGCTTGATCCGATTGCCTGCAACACATAATCTAAAAGTTCCATGCGGAGCACAACTTCATCATAGGCTGGCATGTCCGGAACAAAGGTAGGAAATATCAGTCTATCCAGGAGTAAATCACGTATCTTGCTTAGGAGAGGGGGATTTGGAATTGTGAGTGTCAGTACGCCTTCGATTTCAAGTCCAGGTACCAACAGCATCACTTCCAGCTTAACATTGGGGATTGTGCTGGTCACCACCACTGACCTCACCCTCCCGGACCTCAGTAACCCTGGCATTTGTGAAAGGGTAGGTCCACTCTGGAGTGGCGTATCTTTGGCAAGGTACTCGCACCCTCCTTGACCTTCTCGGACCCCTCTGCTCAGCTCCTTGTTCTCCCCTTTCCAGATCAGATTCTTCGGACACAGGGGCAAATTCTCTTTCGGAAGCCAATCTCACATTCATTCGCCTCCGTCTCTCGGGCCAATGAGCCTCTGCACCTCTTGCTCGCCGGCCTCTTGTTTGCGCACCCTGTTCGTCCCCACTGTCAGCCTCTTCTGCACTCAGATCTCCTTCTCCGCCACTTCCTTCTTCTTGGGCGGACTCAGTGTCACTGTCGTCGTGGTCATATACAGCCTGATCAGGGGAGTCCCCAACTTCCACTGGCACAGCTTGACTTGTGCCCTCTCTCGGATCCTCTTCTTCGTTATTGTTCTCATCTACGAGAGGAACTGTTCCTTCTGCGGGTGCTGGAACTCGTCGGGTGTGAGAAGCATGGACCCAATTTGGCAATCCGCCACACTTCACAGCAGTAGTGGTGATTATAATCACTTGGAAAGGTCCTCTCCAACGTACATCCAGGCAGCTCTTCCTCACGTGTTTTCTTACTAGGACCCAGTCACCCGGGCACAGGTCGTGACATAGGTCGCTAGCAGCCGGAACTTCAGCAGCCTGCACCTGAAGGGACACAGAACGGATGACATCAGATAGTCCCCTGCAGTAATCAAGAATCAGGTCATCTGTGATATTCAGCAAAGCAGTTGTAGGAATAGATGGCAGTCTCATAGCCCTCCCCATCAGAATTTCATGTGGCGAGAGCCCTGTCCTCCTATCTGGGGTACTACGCATACTCATTAGTACCAACGGCAGTGCATCGGGCCATTGCAGGGACGTGGATGAGCACACCTTCGCCATTCGGGCTTTCAGAGTCCCGTTTATCTGCTCTACTATGCCAGAAGCCTCTGGACGGTAGCTACAATGCAGTCTTTGATCAATGTTCAGGGCAGAGCAGAGCATCTTCACAACTTCGCTATTAAAGTGTTTTCCTCTGTCCGATTCCAAAGAGGTCGGAACCCCGAATCGTGGCACCAATTCCCTCAACAATAGTTTGGCTGCCGTGAGTGTATCGCACCTACGGGTGGGATATGCCTCAACCCATCTAGAGAACACACACACAATCACCAAGACATACCTGAGGCTATTACACCTCGGCATTTCAATGAAATCTATTTGCATCCTGTAAAAAGGTCCACCGGACCTTCCAATGTGACTCAGTGTAACTGGTGTTCTTTTCCCAACATTTATCTGTTGACACGTCACACATCTCTGGCACACTGCTTCCGCAGCCTGTCTAAACTTGGGATTGTACCATGTCTGCCTGAACACACGCAACATCGCATCTCTTCCCAGATGCACAGGACCATGTATCTGTCGTGCCATCGCACTCACTAGTTCATTCGGCAACACAGCTCTTCCATCAGCCTAAACCCACATGTCCAGATCTCCCTTGACACAACCAGCCGATTCCCACAACTTTTTCTCATAATCTGACGTCTGCCCTTGCATGTCTCTCAACTCTTCCCATGTATCTGCCACCTCAAGCATCATACTTAGCTCAGTTCTTTCCCTTGGTCCCTCAATGTTTTGTTCTGTAAAGGAGTATCCCTGCTCCGCACAATAGCGTGCAACTTCATCAGCATAATGATTCCCCCTTGACACGAAATCGGTGCCTCTGGTATGAGCTGTACATTTTACCACTGCTATTGCTGCAGGACCTTGCAAAGCCTCCAGCAATAACCTGACGAACTCGCCATTCCTGATTGGGGAGCCCGATGATGTCATGTAACCCCTCTGAGACCACAACTGGCCGAAGTCATGAACCACCCCAAATCCATATTGGCTGTCAGTGAAGATGGTGATCCGAATCCCATTGGCTGCCAAACAGGCACGTGTCAACGCAATTATCTCAGCCACCTGCGCGGAGTGTATTCCTTCCAGGCAGGCTGCTTCAATTACTCCAGAAATAGTACAGACAGCAAATGCTGCTCTCAATTGACCAGTATTGTCTCTTATGCATGAGCCATCCACAAAGAAAATTTCATCGGGGTCTGTCAATGGCACATCAACAATATCCGGCCTAGTTTGGTGCATAGTTCAGTTACATCAAGACAATCATGGTCTTCCCAATCATCTTCTATATCATTTGGTAATGGCAACAAGGTAGCAGGATTCAAGACAGAGCACCTCCTTAGAGTCACATTCTCCGCAGCAAGTATGACCTGCTCGTAGCGTGTGAGTCTATTGTTGGTCAAGTGCTGCGTCTTGGTCCTGGTCATCAACAAATCCACAGTATGAGGTACATGCACTGTCAGTGGATATCCCATCACTATGCTTTCACATCTTTCAATGCTGACACCTGTTGCAGCAACGGATTTGAGACATCCGGGCAACGCTGCGGCTACTGGGTCTAAGGTAGCCGAAAAGTAAGCAACTGGTCTACGGACTCCTCCATGATCCTGCACTAAAACTGCCAAAGCACATCCCTCTCTCTCACAGCAGAACAATGCAAATGATTTGTTGTAATCGGGCATTCCCAGAGCCGGAGCACGACACAAGTCCTCTCTCAACTCAAGAAAAGCCATCATACAGTCTGTGTCCCATGGTACCGGATCGCTCACGTCCTTGTGCGTCAGTTTCTGCAATGGTTTCGCCTTCAGGGAAAAGTTAACAATCCATTGTCGGCAGTAGCTAACCATGCCCAGGAACATCCTAACCTCTCTTTGGGTCGAGGGCACAGTCATTCTCATGATTGTTTCAATCCTGTCAGGCGACACTTTCCTCTTTCCCTGCTCTATTCTGTGGCCCAGATACTGCACTTCTTGCAGGCAGTACTGTAACTTGCTGGGGGACACCTTGTGTCCATTCTCTCCCAAATGGTTCAGCAAGGCAATGGTGTCAATCCTACAAGCATCTTCGGTGTCTGACACAACAAGGAGGTCGTCTATGTACTGTACGAGAACTGAGTTCTGCGGCAGTACCAGACTCTCGAGATTCCTTTTCAGCAACTGATTAAAGGTTGATGGGCTCTCTGTATACCATTGGGGGATACGGCACCATGTTAAAACGCGACTCTCTATTTTGAACGCAAAAAGATATTGGCTTTCCTCGTGCAGTGGGATAGAAAAGAAAGCTTGACACAAATCAATCACAGAAAACCATTCGGCTTGGAACGGTATCTGAAACAGTATTACTGATGGATTCGGTACCACTGGACAACATGGAACAACTATGTTGTTAATCTTTCGCAGATCCTGCACTATTCTGAACTTGCCACTTGGCTTCTGTAGCCCCATTATCGGAGAGTTACAGGGACTGCCCATAACCTCCTTCAGAATTCCCTGTCTGATCATGGACTCAATCACGGGTTTTATACCTGCAATTGTTTCCGGGGTCAACTTGTACTGGGGTGTTCTCGGGAATTCAGCATTTGGTCTCACTTGAATTCTGACAGGCTCTACCCCTTTGATCAGTCTGATCTCTTCCCCCGTAAAGTCCCACACCTCCGGTGAGACTGAATCTCTCAAATCCCATGGGAGCTCATCCACAGTTATAGCAGGGTACAATTCAATGCACTCATGCGTGTTTGCAACCTTAAAATCAGCATCGTCATCATTAGTCTGCAATTCTACTCCCTTGGGGGTACAGTAGATGGTGCAATTGAGTTTACACAAAAGGTCTCTTCCTAGCAAGCATACGGGACTGGAATCGCACACTACAAACTGGTGTCTATCTCTGAAACTTCCGATCTTTACCGGAACTGGCTCAGTCAGGGGGTTCGTCATTCTTCTGTTCGCTACTCCTACCACTTGAATAGTTTGTCCTGAAAGGGGCAAATTGGGGACTACTGCGGATCGCACAGTAGATCTGGAAGCACCAGTATCAACTAAGAAGGTGGTGGGGTGTCCGTCTACATCAGCCTCTACAAAGGGTCCCCTCTGATCTATCTCCAGTACTGCTCCAAGGGTACAGTCTTCCTCCCCATTCAGGCACCGTCCTGACACTGGATCAAAATAATAGTGCTCGTCCCCCTCGACTATGAAGGGCATCTGCTGGTAAACCTTGGTACCTATTGAAATCTTCGGTGGCTGGGGAACCGGAGCCCTAGGGGCGGACGTCCCCCCTTTCGTCGTCTGGGGCTTGGTCACTGTCACCTTCCGTACCGGAGGGGCCTCAACTTCCTCCTCTTCCTCTTCCCGATTGTCAGGATTATGGGGGCACTCGCGTCTCCAATGCCCGACCTCATGACACTGATGGCACTTGGTCGTCTTTTTCAGGGTCGCTATGTCTATCCTAGGTCTCGAACCTTCTTCGTTGTCCCTTTTCTGTCCCCCTGACTTCCTCCCCACGGTGCCATTGCCTGACTGACCCTGTCCTCCCGCTTGCATATGGACTAACATCAGTTTATCCTTAAGCTTCTTTGTCTTCGAGTCTATCTCATCACTGCAGTACCTCGCATACCTCAGAATCTCATCTAGGGGCTTGTTTTGCCAACAGATCAAATGTTGCTGTATCATGAGGCAGATATCAGGCCTCAATCCCAGCACAAACTTGGATACGAACTGTCCCATATCCTTCGGATCCATCACATCTAATCCGCTGTACTGCTTGAAAATCAGCAATAGCCTCTCATTGTACTCATGCACCGTCTCTTTTGGTTCCTGCCTGGTACGATCTATCTTTACCCAATCGATATCTTGTGGTGGTACTTTAGTTTTTAGCCATGTGATCGCCTGTTCGTACTTCGCCATCACCCTAGGTGACGGTCCATTCGTGGCAGAATCGCGTTCTGGCTCTGCCGTGGGCCATTCAACACTAACCTTGCATGCTATCCACAAATCACTTGGAACCACAATGTCAAACAGTGTGTTTAAATCAATCCACAGTACTTTTGAGATTTTTACGAACCTCTCTACCTGCTTATACCATTCCACTGGGCTCTCTCGCAACTTTGGGAAAGTGTTTGTAAAGGCAGCCAAATCTCCCCTGCTCCAGGGTACATGTACATATCCCCCATGAGCCACCTCCCTCAAGGAGTACGCTTCCACATGCATCAACCCTCCTCCCGGGGATGTCTCGATAATACTTCGCCTAACAGTCTTTTTCTTTGACCACCTTTCCTCCCATTTCTCCAATTGAGACCATGTTCGGATTCCCATAATCAGCTCCCTAATGTGGGTTTTTAGTCCGATCACCCTCTTTTCTTCTAGGTCTTGATCTGAGTACTGTAACCTGTGGCCCCCCTGTAGGGCTTTAGTTTTTGTCAAATCTACCATGTACTTGTTTGCCAATTCAGAGAGTTTCTCATGAGCTGTCCTAGCCTTCCGAGTGACATCCTTTGACACAAACAACAGCTCATCTGGTTCGTACAGTTCAATCCTTTCTTGTGGCAGTGTACCTTCCACTATCTCCTCTACTTCTGATTTTAGTCTCAGCACATCTAACCTCCTTGCCTTTATTGCCGCTCTCAAGGTGCCTTGGTTAGAATTTTCCTTAGAGTCCCTCCCGCCACCATCCAGACTCTCCCTCCTGCTTTCTTCAGGTGTGTTAGGGGGAACCCTTCTACCTTCGCAACCCTCGCAGTCCCACTCCTGTCGCCTGTCTCTGGAGGAGTGGTGGGACGCCCCCCTGCTACCCACACCTCCGTGTTCCCATTCCTGTCTGCTTTCGCTAGCTGCACAATGAGAACCCATCCTATTCTCTTCGTTCCCTGACCCAAACACATTCCTTGATCTGTCGCTCTGGGTGTCCACAATTGTTTCCCAAGTTCTCAAATCTGGCCTTAACTCCCTCATTGACCTCGGCCTCGGTCCTCTCAGATCCATCGATCCCCTCCAACCCCCTCTCTCTTCCGAGGAGTCTGCCCATACCACCAAAGGGGTGCTCCGTTCTACCGGTCTGGGTAATGTCTTCCACCCATCCGCCACATTAGTTCTGTCCTCGCTGGCACTCCTCTCGCTCCCCTTCTGTGGTGGACTCTCAGCTTGTGTCTGTTCTGGGTTATATACTGAAACTATGGGACCTATAGTAACAGGTACTGTAAGGGCATCTGGCAGTTTCTGAGAATGGACACCCTCTTCTACCCGAACTTTCTGTACTGTAAACCTTCCCACTACTCTCGTCACTGGGGAGGGTGGGGGTGCCTTTTCTCCTTTTTCTGGGGTAAACTTGTCCCCTGGGGTGTCCCATCCGTTCCCCATTGGAACCCCGCCTTCCCCTACTGGGGCTTCCCAGTGCTTTGCCGATGTTTGTGTTCCCCCTGACTCTGGATTGTATGGGGGTGGCCTTTCCGACAACAGCCTCTCTATCAGGCTGTCGTCTGTCTCGCTTTCCTCATCATCTGTACTCTTTTTCTGCCCCTCCCCTGCACTTTCCAGCAACGGATACAACCTATCCCCTACAATGGTCTGTACCCTCCATCTCTTTTCCATGGCATCCCATCTCGCTTCCTGGACCGCCCTTACCGATCGTTTCACTCTTTCTTGTCTCCTATCTCTGTTCCTGTCGTGGGCTGCCCTGATCCATGCATTTAGCGCTTCAAACTGTGTTGGTCTGGGCAAAGGTCGCAATGCAGCCATAATCGCCTTCAACTGGTATAACACTTCTAATCTAAACGTTCCATATTTAAGAAATGTCAATTCCTCGTTTCCGTCTGTCATTTTACACCAGTTATCAAGCCACAATATGGTATGCAACCCAACATTCGTTGCCATATAATAGGCTGGAGTATCCTCGGGTGGAGCCTCCTCCCCACCCCGAGGTTCTATCCTGTTTTCTCCTTTGAAACATTTTCGCAACACTTTAAAGCATTTCACGATGAAAAACCACAACGTTTCCTTGTTACAACACTCGTTGTACTTCCTGATGACAATCCACCAATCTCAGCGCGGCTTCATGCTAATCGCCCTATCCCAGCGCGGCTTCACACTAACCGCCCTATCCCAGCGCGGCTCCTTCTGACGTCACTCGCCTCCGTTTCGCAGCAGTACCCCTCCTCTCTCCGGTCTTCTCGCGGTCTCGCATGCGTCCCAATCATACACTGAAATTAATTACTTCCGACCAAGCAACCACTTCCCTGACTGTACGGCCACAGTCTAACTGTAATTGTCACCAAACTGGCAAATGTCTGTCCGCGAACGACCGGACAATCGCCACACTGATAGGTTACAAGCTCACGGTAACTTCCGACCAGCGTCCGTTACCCACACGCTCACACACTCGTTCCCCCTATCTCGGTCCTTCGGGCGATCAATGGTACCTCATGACCCCCTTTCACAATGGTCGACAATTACTTTGGGTGTTCGATACACCCGAACCACTTAAACTCCCCTTGAGCTTAAGATTTTCACCGGTTGCGCGCGCTCACAACCTAATCTCCTTTCACACTACAAGCATTCAACTCCGCAAGACATTACAACACAACAACACAACATAACACCGCAATCTAACAACGCATGACCCTTTTCATACTCACTCTCCTCCGACCTGCTGCTTTCTGCCGCACTGTTACTCTCCGTCAGTTTCCATGGAACGCCATCCTCCGTCCGTGATTCTCTGGACGCTCTCCATTTTATTCTCTATGGGCCTCAGGGAAATCTCAACCTACTTCTAGATTACCCTTACTCCAGAAGATAAACCATCCTACTCTGCTACCAACTGGAAAGGCGGGATTTTACCTCCAGAGTCTGCTTACCATTCTCCAGAATCCCGTCCCAGGTTGACTGGACCTTTTTACCTGTCATAGAGTGAATTAGGCAACCTAGTCACAACTAAAAAATTTAATTATCCAAATATCCCCAAAGAACCACTGACTAAAGACTGAATTTAAAAGGTTTATTACATAACCAAAAATAGCTGGAGATACAGGCACCTCAACAAGAGGTTCAGAAGATAAACCGGTACTAATACAAACATAATCCTACGGAAAAGTCTCAAACGGCTAATGAATAGGACTAGAATCAATTCCAGGATCATCAGACTAAACAGGATTGCTATCACTTGAGTTCTGGTACTCATCAGGATAATAGACATAAATTCAGATCAGTCTGACCCTACACTATGCTAGGTGACATCCCTACTCAACAATAGCCCAACCTAACCAAAAGGTGTCAGCCGTGGAGACTTCCAAAGGAAGTTCGCCCACATTCTCTTGAAGACTATAGTTCTCGACTTGCAACTACGCTCTTTGCCCAAACGACCGCTCTCTCTAGCTCCTAAGCTCGTCTGCTCTGTCTCCACCCTCGGGGTGCTGTCCCTAATACCAAACCCCACAATGTGAATGGCACGCCTTCAGGTACGCCCATCCAGAAGGTGTTGGGTTCTGGAAATTTCCAGCATGGCACTGGTCCATCCTTGTCCGTTCAAACGTCCTTGGGTCCCAGGCTTTTCATCCTTTCAAGTTGCTTCGTTGAATTCCTGGTCTACTCCTCCATGTCTGAGTCTAGCATCCTAACGCTCATACACAATGGGCCCTTCTACTCTACTATCTGCTTGATGAGGCGCCTGCAAAGGAATACACGCAAATAGCTCACAGTCTACAAATGTTGCAACATATTTCTGAAAAGCTCTTTTATAAAACATTTCTACAGTTAAAATGTTAAGCAAGACATTTCCAACCAGGCCTGCACCAATTCTATGAACTAGGCCTCTGCTTGAATTATAGGCCCAACGCTTTACATTAGCACTTCTTCTTAGTTCACTAGGCCTCCAACCTTAAACAGCAAATGCATTTTCTACTTTAAGCTAATTATTGGGAATATATAAAATCTGTTACATTCTCAGGTAAAGCAACTCTAAAAGTTAATTACGTTTGTTAAACACACGTTGCATAAGAAAAAAGGTTTGTTTCAACAGCGTCGCTATTCAAGCAATAAATGTGTACTTGCAATCCAACTAGTTCTCTATTCTCCGTTGCGTAAAAGCATGAATAAAGTCCTTTATATATACGGGTGCTGGCTACTTGTACATATGGTGCACCCCTACCATTTTCACTATAAATGGCGCTCTCCCGGGGTTACTCATCACTTTTATTCAGCCAGTAAGGTTGACCTCCACGTGAGAGGGGAAGAGTTCTTGGAAGGGATGCATCACTATCTTTCTGTCAGAGACGGCGTTTGATAAACATTATCTAGTAAGACCTTCTACTTAACTCCCAACTCTTTTTTTCTGTCAATAAAATCCAACACCTCTTGTGAGTCTGGGGCATGTCTGCTTTTCATACATGCCAGTTGGTATGACACGTTTGAAAATCAGTGCGGCATAAGCTGCCTGATTTGAAGGAAGAGAAGAAAAAGAAAAAAATCTGCATAAAAAAATGCAATTGAAAACAACCCAGAACTGGGTATTTGGCCATTCATTGACTGTGACTAAAGCAGGTTCTGATCCCCACCGATTAATGGTGAAATGGCAACTGGTGAAGGCATGCATACACGCAGGGACAGGGGAATGACCCCTGTTGCATATTAACAAGACTTTCTCAGTAATCCTAGTAAATAAAACTTGCATAAAATACAAGATCTCACTGGACGCCGCTTTCTCAAACACAAAACAAGTCTAGTCATGACCTGTGACGTGATGCACTGTGGAAAGTCTGCTGCAAAAGAAATGTGCTTCATATGAACGCAAACTTTCAACAAACCTTTGGACTCTGTAAATGAAATACACAACACACCCCTTCAAAGACAGTACCACTCCAAAAGCAGTAGCACCACAGAACCAGATCCATGCGGCATTCCAGATGGGTGGAAAAAGGATTAGGTTACTTATCTTCTAAGCATTTATTCGTAGCGTGTAGTACTGCAGATTTACAAGCTATGCATACTCTGCTGTCTAGTGTTGAGCTCAGACTCTACAACTTATTGACGTGACGTCAAGACTCCTCTTTGAGTGAATGCGCATGTTCAACAGCTCCAGCTTGTTCATTTTTTTCCGCCATTATGGCAAGTGAGGATGGAGTTGGTAAAGATATAGATAAGATCAGGCATTTATAAGTGTAATATTAAAATATATGTATATCTGTATAAACAATGTATTATACAAGAAATCTGACACCAGCGAATGCCTACTGGGGAGGTGGGAGGTCGCATGTGAATCTGCAGCACTACACTCTGAATAGAAGCTTACAAGGTATATAACATACTACATTCATAGCATGTATTGACTGCAGATACAAATGTTATGCATAGACTGTAAAACACTTCTCCTCTTGCAGCAGCTTCAGGCATCAGATGGTGCAGATGTCTGGAATAGGGTCCGTAGGACTGGACCAACAAGTGCTTGTTGTCTCACTTGGACAGCTACACAATAGTGTTTAGTAAATGTGTGCAGCTTTGTCAATGCAGCCGCATTGCAAATGTCAGTTTATGTTAGTTTGGCTTTAATGAAGAAGTTACTTACCTTCAGTAACACTTTTTCTGGTGGATACAGTATCTACCATGCGGATTTCTCACCTTTTGCATATCGCATGTGCCATCCTTCTGTGGAAACTTTCTCAGTAGCTCTTCCACGTTGACAGGGGCATCAAAATCCACACGCAGAAGTGCGCAACGTCACTGGAGCCACAATAAGCCCCGTCAACGTGCTGACGTCAAATTCAACACAATTTTTACTTGTCTTTGAGGCGAGTGGAGGAAACTAACATCATGAAAGAAACTACAGATTATAAACACTAAATCAAAGATTTACATATGAAAACTCATTTATATAAAACACACAGACTTCTTTTTGGTATATGTAGACAAGCAACAAGGAGGAGGGAGGGGGAGGGAGGGTCCGTAAGGAATCTGCAAGTAGATACTGAATCCACCATAAAAAGCATTACTGAAGGTAACATGTTCTTCTGATGGATACATCTACCTGTACATTCCTCATCTATTGAACAGAGTACCCAAGCAGTCCCACACACCAAGATGGGTGCAAGTCTGCCTATATCAAAATATCCTGCAAAACAGAACGAGCAAAGTGACCGACCATCCTCAGTTCGGAGACTAAACAACAGTGCTTCGCAAAAGTGTGAAGGGAGGCCCAAGTTGCTACCTTACAAATATCTATCACTGGGACTCCTCTAGCTAAAGAAGGAGAAAGATTTAACTTTAGTGGAGTGAGCACGACTATGTTCTAGAAGTTCTTTGTGTGCCATGGCGTAGCACATCATAATACAAAGGATGATCCATTTTCACAGTCATTTTAGTGAACCACCTTTCCTTTATTTTGCCAATGTATCCCACAAAAAGCTGGTCATCTAGCCAGAAATCACGTGTCCTGTCCACGTAAAAACTGACAGCTATTTTGGGGTCCCATCGATGAAGTCTTACCTCCTCTTTAGACGGATGTGGAGGAAGATAGAAAGTAAATTCTACAAATGGAAAGGAGCGTCAATGTATCCGCTATGGAATCCTATCAATTATTGTTTTTCGAGAATCAAATCCATAGGCAAACTTGTTTCATATGTGTTTTCCATTTATTAATTCAAAGGAAAACCATAGCTCCAAAATATAACAGTATCCAATCATCAGCCAAATATAACAATATCCAATCGTCAGCCTAGGCGTTTCGTCCTCACTTGGACTTTATCAGGGCTGGAAAAAAGGATAAGTACACAAATCAATATAAATCCCTATGTATTTTTAGAAAATTAATAATTCAATCACAATCCCCAATATGTAAAACATCATATCATGTTCATTCTTCAACAGTCCCTTCGTGTCTGCCTATTTTATTTACAATCTAATTTCCATATATTATCACCATAAAGAAAGTTCCATTAATGGTTTTTTGGATGGAAAACATCATGTGGTATCAGCACCCTTCTTATTGCTACCACAACAATCCCAATCAATTTCTCTCATGTACTTTATACACTGTTATTGCCATGCACCATGACATTTTATTTAAACTTCTGGCAAAAATTAATCATACATAAATCTCTTAAATTCTTATTCATCATTATCATTATCAGCATTAACTCTGCTTTTCATACTGTCTGCTACATTTCTCTAGTCACCTTTTGGAACATACCGCCAATGAATCTCCTAAGCGTTTATCCTTACAGTTCTTCAGCTCTTCATTAGCTCAACCCATACAAGTGGAAAAGGTTGTCCTGAACATAAATTGTACATACTTAATGCAAACCTTTACATGGTATGCATAAGGGACAGGTAGTGATAGTCATGTGATAAAAAAGCCTACCTCCAGGCAGGTCAGGCATTGTAATTCCTGAGTGCCCTTGGCGGTGAATAGAATTATGATTTTTCAGTGAGTTTTGTGACTTGCAAAGACCACATGAATAGTAGTTTATAAAAACAGACAGTATAGGTATTGGTGACCTTTATACCTAATCTAATGTATTATGTTGCCACGTCGTCGGAGACGGTAACACATTACATCCCAACGATAGGCGAAAGCCCTGACACAGACACATGGGAGGTAAGGAAGGAGTATATTTAACTCATGATTGGTCTGCATGATTGGTCTGAATAAGTGAGGACCAGAGGGACAATTGTCACAAAAATAAAACTGACAGGCGATTGGCTCAAATAATAGTACCATTAACTCGTGAAAGGTGATTGGTCAAGTACAGTGAGGATCAGAGAGGGAACCGCAGTTGTAGCAATGCTAATTCAGAGGCTTGAAATAGTGACTTCCTATTGGTCATTTGGCACATTGAAATACAGGTATTCTAGACGGTCAATTCTACGGCGGGATTTATCGGGCCAGGTCGTGGAAGGAAGACCAGAGTATAAGACACTCTGGCAAGAGGTGAGAACCAGGCGGTGATATGGGGGAGCTTTGCCTGACTGAGGCTTTTGAGCAATAGCTCTATAGAGCCTGGTGACTAATAATCAAGAGAACAATAAGTATGTTGTGTTCACTTGTCACATAGTTGGATAATATATTAGAAAAAGGTACAGGATTCTGTTTTCTTATTATGTCTCTGTTTGGGGGTATGTAAAAAGTTAAATATAAAAGTGAGATTTATCAAAATAATTTCCCCAAGCAAACAGGTCTTTATAAATTGGTTTTAAGCATACATATATATTTGTTTATGTTCAGGACAACCTTTTCCACTTGTATGGGTTGAACTAATAAAGAGTTGAAGTAATGTAAGGATAAACGCTTAGGAGATACATTAGAGGTATGTTCCAAAAGACGACTAAAGAAATTTAGCAGACAGTATGGCTGTTGGGAAGTTAATGATGTATAAGAATTTAAGAGATTGATGTATGATTAATTTTTGCCAGAAGTTTAAATATATTTTCATGGTCCATCCAAATAAACATTAAAGGAACTTTCTTTATGAGGATAATATATGGAAAGTAGATTGTAAATAGGCAGACACGAAGTGGCTGTTGAAAAATGAAATTGATATGATGTTTTACATTTTGGGGAATGTGATTGAATTATTGATTTTCTAAAAATACATAGGGATTTATATTGATTTGTGTACTTATCCTGATGACGTCCAAGTGAGGACGAAACATGTAGGCTGACGACTGGATATTGTTATATTTGGCTGACAATTGGATACGGTTATACTTTGGAGCTATGATTTTCCTTTGAATTTATAAATGGAAACCACATATGAAACAAGTTTTCCTATGGTTTTGATTATCGAAAAACAATAATTGGTTGGATACCATAGCGGATACATTGATGCTCCTTTCCATTTGTAGAATCCATTTTTGAGAACTGGATCTTTGGCGGCGGGACCTGGCAGAGTGAAGCATCATTCATATAGGACTTCGTGATTTGCAAAATAAGACAGGGAATTGCTCACCAGTGCGCTTGGTTGTTGTGCCCCCATCGCCTACAGGAAAGAGACATTGAGGATAGAAAGTAGGAAGGATGATGGACTGGCCCAAATGGAAAGGAGTAACCACTTTTGGTAGGAAGTCAGCCCTGCTTCTCAGATCCAACATATCAGGGGAGAAAGTAGTGAAGGGAGGCTAAACACTTAAGGCCTGCAGATCACTAACCTGTCTTGCAGACGTATGGCAACAAGAAAAATTGTCTTAAAATTAAGAAATCTCAAGGGACAACTAAGGCAGACAAATAATCCTTAACCATGGCAACTGCAGAGCCTTGCTGCACCAAAGAAAGAGCAAAACATAAAAAATATCTGACTGGGCTTTTAAAGAATCTATATTATTAGCACTACACCACTTAACACAGATCTTGCCAGAGAGGGAGACAGAGGGTGAGGTGAACGAGGTCTGTGTACCACACCCTTCGCGACTAATCTGGGGCTATTAATATGATTTGGGCCCCAGTCGAGGTGAACCTTCCTCAACACCCAAAGAATCAAGGGTATGGGGGGACACGTAAAAAAGTTGGAAGCTCCAGGCGAATTGAAACGCATCCTCCAATGACCTCTGCACCGGATACTGGAGGCTCCAGAATAATGGGCAATGCACATTTTCACAAGTGCCAAAAAGGCATATCTGAGAAGACCCCCATAACCAGAAAACATGTGCAACCACTTCTGGATGGAGATGCCACTCGTGGTTGGCTGGAAAATGTTGACTGAGACTCTCTGCATGCGTGTTGAGAGCTCCGGCCAAGTGATTTGCAATCGCACAGATCTGATGTTCCAGAGCCCAGGACCACAGTTGTAAAGCTTCTCCACAGAGAGGCTACAACCCTACTTCCCCTTGCTAGTTGAAGTACCACATTGCTGTAGTATTGTCTGTTATGATTTGTTTTGACTGACCGTGAATTGAAAGTTGGAAGGCCTTGAGAGCCAGACATATCGCCCGCAATCCCAACAGATTGATATGATACAACGGATTGGTGTCAGTACAACGCGTTGTATTACAACGCATTCCGTTACAACGCAGATTTTACAACGCGGGATCCATTACAACGGATGTCATTACAATGCATGGCATTACATCGCAGATGCTATTACAACGCATGGCATTACATCGTAAGTATAGGAAAGTTGACTTTTTTTTAGAAATGTTATTTAGTTTATTGTAATTAATTTTTTTTAAATAATTTAATTAAAAGACATTTAAAAATTGTCATTAATTTAATAAAATAATATCTATTTAATAAATGTAAATATAATAAAAATTGTAATTAATTTAATTTAATTAAAAAAAGTAATTAGTTTAATGTACATATTTTTTATAATGAAATTAAATTAAATTAATAATATTAATTTATTTAATTTAATTAATTTAATTAAAAAATGTAATTAATGTAAAATAATTAATTTAATTTATTAAATATATTTCAATTAATTTTAAAATGGTAAATATAATTTAATTATCCCTAAAGCCAAACCCTGCCTTAAAACCTAAAAACACCCCTGTACCCCAAAACCCAAACCCTGCCCTAAAACCTAAAAACACCCCTGTACCCCAAAACCCAAACTCTACCTTAAAACTTAAAAACACCCCTGTACCCCAAAACCCAAACCCTGCCCTAAAACCTAAAAACACCCCTGTACCCCAAAACCCAAACCCTACCCTAAAACCTAAAAACACCCCTGTACCCCAAAACCCAAACCCTAAAACCTAAAAACACCCCTGTACCCCAAAACCCAAACCCTGCCCTAAAACCTAAAAACACCCCTGTACCCCAAAACCCAAACCCTACCCTAAAACCTAAAAACACCCCTGTACCCCAAAACCCTAACCCTGCCCTAAAACCTAAAAGCACCCCTGTACCCCAAAACCCAAACCCTGCCCTAAAACCTAAAAACACCCCTGTGCCCTAAAACCTAAAAACACCCCTGTACCCCAAAACCCAAACCCTACCCTAAAACCTAAAAACACCCCTGTACCCCAAAACCCAAACCCTGCCCTAAAACCTAAAAGCACCCCTGTACCCCAAAACCCAAACCCTGCCCTAAAACCTAAAAACACCCCTGTACCCCAAAACCCAAACCCTACCCTAAAACCTAAAAACACCCCTGTACCCCAAAACCCAAACCCTGCCCTAAAACCTAAAAGCACCCCTGTACCCCAAAACCCAAACCCTGCCCTAAAACCTATAAATACCCAAACACCCCAAAACATATACCTCAGTACCCCAAAACATATACTCCTATACTCATACTTATTTAAAAAATCACTATATTTAATTTATAATATTTAAAAACTAAAATAAATATTTTTTTTTATAATTAATAATAATTAAATCAATTAAATAATATTAAATGAAATAAAAAAAAATTAAATACTTACCAATACTTACGATGTAATAGTATGCGTTGTAATAGCATCTGCGATGTAATGCCATGCATTGTAATGACACCCGATGTAATGGATCCCGCGTTGTAAAATCTGCGTTGTAACGGAATGCTACGTAAAAGTTGCGTTGTAGGTGTAACATACCGATACAACTGCTCCTCTGGAGACCAAAGCCCTTTTTTCCAGATCCCCCAGATGAGCTTCCCCCATTCCCAGGCTGGGGGCATTTGTTATGACCAAGGCCACTGAAGGAGGAGAATGAAATGGTTTCCCTGGAAATAGATGGACTGATACCCTAGCACTGAAGATCCACTGCAGTGTCTCTGGAGAGCTTGACAATCACCTGGAGGACCCCGTTGTGTTGAAACCACTGCTTGCAGAGGCACCAATGGAGGGCCCTCATTTGACACAGAGCATGGTTGACCAACAGAATGCAGGAGGCTAACAGACCTAAAAGACGCAAGACCTTCAGGGCTCGAACCATTGCTCCATCTGAAACATCAAATCATAGCCTGAATGTCCAAAATCCTCTGAAAAGGGTAGGCTTGAAGCAGCGTAGTGTCCAGTACTGCCCCATTAAACAGGGTGCGCTGAGAGGGCTCCAGGCGAAATATGGGCTTGTTGATTAAAAAACCCAGGTTCAACAACCACTGAGTCGTCAACTGTAAGTGACACACCACCATCTTCGGAGACTTGGCTTTGATGAGCCAATCGTCCAGGTAAGGAAATACAGATATTCCCACCCTGCTCAGATGAGCTGGGACCACTGCAATCACCTTCGTGAAGACTCGAGGTTCGGAAGTAAGACCAAACGGGAAGACCGCAAACTGATAATGTTGAGAGCCCACTGTGAAGCACCTGAGCTAGGGTCAATATCTTAAACATTTGCTGCTTGAGAAACCAGTTCAAAATCCGGAGGCCTAGGATCGGATGCAAACGGTCGTCCATCTTGGGACTCAGGAAATAACGTAATTAGAATCCTGTTAGAGGAGCTGAAGATGACCTGTGGAAAGGAAATGTTGCAAGGGAGGAAAGGGTGGGGTAAATTCATAGAAGGTTTGAGCATGCCCCTTTCCCGCAATATTTAACACCCACTGATTCAATATTATGTACCTCCACTTTTGTAGAAACTAGGGGGCATATTATCAAGGGGGTTTATCTCCGCTTTTTTGGCTTTAAAAGCCAAGAAAGCGGAGATAAAATTATCTCCCTATTACCTAGCTGTCGCTAACACCAGTTAGCGACAGCTAGTAGGAGATAGCGACCATCTTGAGCCCCGCTTTGCATGTCAGTGAAATTTATCACTAATGACATGCAAAGTGGGCGTGCCAAGATGTTAGCGACTGGAAACAGTCGCTAACATCGCTATCTCCTATTACCAACTTTTGGAGATATTCGCGCTAAGCACGAATATCTCCAGAAGCTAACACCTGCCCCTGAGCAGTTCTTAGCCATGTTATCCAATGGTAGGTGGATAACATGGCTAAGAGCATTGGCTCGGTAATGCATGAATATCGCTGACTTTTAAGCGATATTCATGCATTTCGGACGATTTTTATCGCTTAGGAGATAAACCTTGATAATAGCAAGGTTCCTAAGCGATAAAAATCGCCGCAGCACGGCGATAAAAATATTGCCGCTAAGACAACAAAGCGATAATTATCGCTAGTTGTTGGTAATATGCCCCTAGGATACCCGTCCTCCCACCAGTAAAGCATGCTAGATAGGAAAACTAGGGCTGCTCTCCTGCAATGCTGGAAGATGAGGAAGGTGGGAGAAGAGGAACTGCTCATTGTCTACCCCTCCCATGCCCCCTGTAACTTCTGTAGAGTGGGTTAGATGGCTGTAGCTGCCTTCGACGAAAAAAAAGCTTTTAGTAACACCCTGGAACCTGTTAAACTGCCTGTAGTCCTTGGGCTGAGACTGAAAACCCAAAGAACGAGCTGTTATCTTGCTCTCTTTAAACCGTTCCACTGCAGAATCTGCGTTTGCACCAAGCCCCATGAAGGGACAAATCCATCAGGCCAATCTGTACCTCTAGAGAATTCCCAGAACCCCTCAACCATGCATGTCTTCTGGTAGTGATCGAAGTACCCATCGCTCTAGCCACCAAATCGGCAGTATACAACCCTGATTGTATAACTGGGCAGGCAGCCATTTAAAAGTTCAGAGAAGTGCCCCTGAACATAATCAGGCAGTTTTGGAACAACTGTCTCAGCAAAATCCAAAAAAGCATGAATGTAGCGACCCAACAGGCAGATTGTATGTGTGTACGTCAGTGCCATGCTGCCAGATGAAAACACTTTCTTAGCCGACAGGGAAGCCCCTCAGTTAGCAAATTAGACTTAAGTTCCGTAATAGAAAGAAGCGAATCCAACATTTCTGCCGCCTTCCTTATAACTTTCAGTGGTGGAATACCCTTTGGTGACAACTCCGACTGTGGGGACGTGTCCCAGCCACTTGCCTCTTCCAACCCATCAAAGTCCAGGTCTAGAGCAGACACAATCTCTCCCCCTTCGACTTCTGGAGGATCCTTTTCCTCAAAGAAATTCTGTCCTTCTTCAAGAAGTCTTTGAGTCTCTCTTCTTGACCTAAGATGCAACATCGGTAACAGCGCAAGAGACGTTCGCATCGGTGCCGTCGGTAACTATGGTGTAGAAGTGAGAAGAGGCACAGGAGTCAAAGTATGCGACATTGGAATGGAGTCAGCTGGCACCGGAGAAAGCATGATCGGAGTCTGCTGGCACCTGAGAAGGCATGATCAGAGTCGGCGAAATCTTAACAGGATAGATAGAAGGAGGAGTCTTTTTCCTTGGGATATTTCTCGGTACCGGAGTTGGCCAGGAAACCTGGGCAATCACCATGAAAGGCATAAAAGGAGTCTGTTGATAAGTCAAAGGAAGCCTCTCATAGAAAATGACAACGGACCCATGGGGCCCACAGGCGCACCAGATGAATTTATTTCTCTATTAAAATGCTAAACATAGTATTAAAAAAGTCCCTACCTAGAGCAGGAAAGGCTATATACTTCTGCTCCTGCTGATGCTGAATGCAAGACCGGTGTAATATCTTGATGCTCAGGTGAAGTTGGCCGCAGCACCGTAACCGAAGGTGACACCGCGAAAGGTAACAGGAGACAGTACCGGAGTGACTTCTTGTTGATCATCCTCTGAAGCCGGACGTGGAAACACCGACCTTTGCAAGACCGATGAACCACAACGCAGCTTCTTCTTGTACTTTTTCAAGCTGACCTAGATGAATGGGGAGGCAGTGACTTGGATCGAGGACGAGAGTTTTGAGGACCTCCCTTCTCATGCCTCGCTCTATCCACGAACAGCGTCCCCTCCCTTTCTTTTAAGGCTTTCAGATTCATCTTCTGACACTAAGAACAGGTGTCGACATCATGATCTGATCCTAAACACCATAGGAATATATCATTATTTTAAAACTTTTAGTTAGTGAAATTTTCCCCCCAAAAGAATAAGCACCAACTCAGCAAAGAACAGCAAGCAAATACTAAGAGATAAAAGGAGAATATACAGGGCAACTAAAATTGACATAATAATGGCATCAGCATACATAGCATCCCCACAGAGTACCTCGCAGAATGGCAATAAAACACATATACACTTACATAACCAGAAAAAAAGAAAAAGACAGGGCAGAGCAGCACCAGTTACATGTGAAATAGCTTAGAGAAGAGGTGACATAAAGGTTCAAATATCTAGGGCATGTATCAGCTTCGGCCGCTACACCAATACACAATCATATCAGAAAGGAGCGTATATTAACCCCTAGAACTATGCCAGGGGCATACATGGAGTGTGGCCCAAGTGTGCATTACCTACATACCTGTATACTTTCAGGGCTTAATTCAGTTCCACTACAATGACTCAAACTCCTCAGGATGAAGCAATAAGTAGGCCCGTAATGGTTGCCATATGTTTCTAGGTCGTGAGGCAGGTGGTTGTAATGTGGCATATGTATTACTAGTAGTGTCACAGTCGATTAAGTTGCGAACCCAAGCCCAGTGTATGGAGACCTGCCTCTTAGTGAGAAGCAGAGCAATATCAACAAATCGCCTCGCTCCTGCCTGAATAGGCTTAACATACCCCAGCAGGGCCAGCAGTGAGGTGGGTTTGTAGCGTGCAGTCGACCATCCGGGACAAATAGCAAAAGACCCCCCCCCCTCCCAGTATGGCAATATGGGTGTACAGTTTCATGCCAAGGGCGAGAAGTCTGCAAGTTCCACTGCACATCTGGAACAACTATGTGATTTGGTGGGATCCACCTTATATAGTAGGTATGGCATGATATATGCTCTGTGTAAATATTTAAAATGCAACAGCTTATGCTGATGATTGCTAGAGACAAACCGTGTTTGCTCATAACAATAAAGCCACGTCTGATGCGGTATAGAGCACCCCAGGTCCCTGCACCACCTGTTGTCCAGAGTGATAGGGATAAGTGATAGAGCCAGGAAACGAGATGGGTCCCACTAGTTGACGTGATAGCTAATGTAAGTGGGGGAAAGTCTGTCGGCTTACCTGGGGAAGATGGGAGCACGGCTCATATGCCGTTTCGCAATCTATACAAAATAAACTTGTCCTTGTAGGACGCGTCATGACCTGTTAAGTCTTCAACAGTGCGCACCTGGGATTCGTGGAAGCGGTCACCTAGTTCATACAGGGTTAAAGTTCGTTTGGTGAGTGTTTCTGTTTATGTAGGTAGCCAAGGATTATCCAGCAAAGGTATATGTGGGGAATACAGAAGATCAGCATTTAGATATCTTTGTAGCTTGAATCAGGCCCAATATCTTGTTTGCAATGTCTGTATTTAGATTGGAACCCTAGGCAAGCCGCAGGGTAAGGGCGAGCCTGTAACCACTCCGGCGTCAGATAATGCAACATCGGGGTGATACCAGTAGTATGCAAAGCGTACTGGCGCAATCAGGTAATATAGGTCTAAGTTCAGGAATCCAACCCCCCCTCACTAGTACGGCATAGTGCGCCAGCCAATTCGTGAAAAACATGCGCTTTGCCATTAATCTGAATACAGAGCCACGCCGGATACAGCATAGCATAGCATATATTTGCCTTCTGCAGTGTACGTTTAATGTCCATGAACATATGGCGCGCCTTTTGCACCTTAGAAGTGAAGTCTGAGAAGAGTCCCAGATTCATGCCTTGATATTGAACTGCTCCTCTGCCCCGGGCGATTTGAAGAGGCACATCTCGGTCGTGATAATTAAGGAGCTTATCGATAGTCAATGGTAGAGGTGTGTCAGGTGCCGGTAGCGGGCCAAGTGATCTGTGGGCCTGTTTCACCGCAAAAGTCGAGGAAAAGGCTTCTCTACCAAACAAACCTGCCAGGATCTGCTAGACGTAGATGGTCATGGGGCCAGTAATTGCGAATTCTGCCACCTCGGCTATACGAATATCATTCTGGCGCAACCAAGCCTCCAAATCCTCCGCCTTGGAGGCAACCATTTTGACGTTCAGCTCTCTCAAGTCTCTTACTAGTGGTGGGTAGGGCATCTTCTAGCTCTGATATTCGCTGCTCTGTGGCATCTATGCGGTTCCCTTGCTGTTCGATGAGGATGTGCATATCTTCCAATCGGGCTTTTCGTGTGTCCAGATGCACATTGATTGATTTAAATGCAGCTCACAATTCTGCTACTAAAGCTGCAGTCCCATCCAATGGTGGGGGGGGGGGGCTCTGCTCCAGGTGGACCCTCTGTGTCCTCGTGTCTAGGGGTTTTGGCAGTGTCGAACGAGAGCTGGCTTTGCTTAGGATCAGTATGCCCCGTTGTACGGCAGGGTAGTGCTTTGTCGTATAAAACGAGGGAGTAATGTACGACAATGTAGTACCTTCAGCAGCCCATAGTCCCTGGACCTCAGACTCCTCGGTAGAGACAAGTATGTTCAATCTGGCTAATTAGTGATGTGGCTGTGAGTAGAGCCAACCAGGGTTATCTATCAGGGTGAAGTGCATAGTAAAGAGGCACGCAGCGTGATCCACACAGTGTACCGCTTCCACCCAGCTTCTTTCAGTGCGTGCAAACTCTTTGGCGAGTGTAGCATTGGGAGGGAGAACGGGGGCAAGCCAGACTGACAACCTTATTGTGTGTGTAAAAGGCCGCTTTATTGAAACAGGTGCACATCAGAAACTTTATTAACTGGCTCCTCGCCTTACAAAACTAAAACCTCTCTAAACATCGAGTTACCTGACCCCTTGCCTTTCCTCCCCCCGCCCCTACGATCCCCACATGATAAAACATCCCCCACCCTGCAAAACACAATACATAAAATGCAAATACATTGCTTAAATCCACCATAATACACAATCTTCTCCAATAAACTTTGACCTTTTTACCCCCCAAAACCTAACCTCCTATCCGTCTTCCTGCAACTGTAACTAATGAGCACCAATGTAAAACCTCCAACCTGTTTTACCTTTCTCCGTTCCTGAACACCAACTCCCGAACTTAACGCTAACTACCAAAACTCCAGCCGAACTTGGCCAACTTCCAAAACAAACACCGCCACCCAGGAAAAGTCAGGAGGATAGGTGAGTCCACCACCTCCCTACTTTTCCTGCCCCCCCCCCTCCATCCCCGCTCCCCCAAAACGGGCTGGACCATCTAATTCTCTAGCGAACACCTAACAAACGCGACAACACCCCGCGAAGCTCCAGCAGGTAAAGATCCATGCCCATATGGGACAAATGGACCCCGTCACCCCTAAACAATTCCGGGGCATCATATATGATATCCTTATGCCATATCCTAGAGAAACCCAGGTGCCTACAGAACTTCCCCATCTCCTCATTCACCTTCCTCCGTGCCTTGTCAATTGCCTGAGGATGCACCGCGCCCCTCCACACCCGACGCGGCACAAACTCTGTCCACACTACCACACACCCTGCCCACCTTCTCTTGATCTCACCCAGGTCCCTCTTCATGGCCCTCATAAGCACCAGACCAGTCTCCCTCACCATATCATTTTAACCCAAATGCAGCACTGGGACGTCAGGACACCTACCCGCTACCACCATGGTGTTGAGCGTGGGTACCAATTCCCGCCACAACATCCCCCCTTTACCCTTCCAACTTATGCTAAACACATTAGGGTTGAAACCCAAATTTTCTCCAAAATAACTTGAACACGCCTGCGCCTGTGCCCTCCTAACAAAAGAATGCCCCACGATCCAGATCGCCATGTCTCTCGCGAGGGTACCCGCCACCGAACCTAGAAAAGAAACAAACAGTAAGTACCATCGTCACCAACTCCACTGCGCGTTTCAAACGCTGGGCGCGCCCCGAATGTAACGCCGATAACAATCCGACGACCATCAGCCCAGCCGCATGATGTCCCCTCTCCCGCGCCCGTGCCGGTACGCCTCCGACGCCGCACCAATCCTAAAAGAATGGGTTCCAAAGTGCTTCCCGTCCAGCCCCAGACCTCGCAATGCCCTGCGCAACACCGCCAGTATTTGCCCCCCCGACACCCGACACCCGTCTGCGTGTCGGAAAACAGCCCCCTCCAGTCGCCCCGCCGCCTTCAGTCTCAATCCCCACCTTACCGGGCACCTACGCCCTGCCGCGACTGCCGCCAAGGAAACCCAACGACCCACACCCCTCAGATCCGTTTTCGCTTTCCTCAACCACAAACGTACCTCCCCCTCCTAGAACGACACCTCTGACCACTGCAGTTCCGCATCCTTCCGCACCCCCAGCAACTCAGACACCCTAAATGCCCCCGCAAACATCCATACCATCATGTGGCGAACAAACAGGCCTCCCCAGCGTCAAACCACACACCCGGCAACGCCTCAATGACCTGTTCCAACAAACCCGTCGACAAAAGGCTGGCGGACCCTGCACCCCCTCCCACATTCTCAGGCCCACCCCTCCAGCATGCGCGAGCCAAGCTCCCCCGCCGACGGCATGTACCCCCACAACAGCTTGCCCATAAAAGCGATCCCCGCCAGTTTGCCTGCAATCGTGACTCGCGTAAGACCCCTGTCAATTAAGTCGAGAATGAACTGAACCACATACTCGTGCCGCTCCCTTCCCGGGGACCGCCACCGCGCCCCGGACACCAAAAAATCCTCCCACGCAGTCAGATACGTCACCTTCGTAGACACCGCAAAGGACCCTAGAACCAGCTTCAACATCCTGTGTTGCCTACGTACCACATCTGAGGGGGGATGCTGGTCAGATCCCGATCTGCGTCCTTGGCTAAACCACGGAATCTCCCCCACTGCGAACGAGACAAAGCATCCGCTATTTCATTGTCAACCCCGGGCACATGCACCGCGCGAAAAGCAATATCAAAAAGCAAGCAACTAAGCACAAACACACGCAGCAGCTTCAAAACCTGCACATCTTTGGCCGACTGCCGATTGACCACCTCCACCACCGCCATGTTGTCCATGTGAAAAGTTACCCTCCTGTGTGCCAGCAGTTCCCCCCTCAATGCCACCGCCACCACCAACGGGAAAAACTCGAGGAAGGCGATACTCCTGCCCCCCCACCCACTCCGGCGGCCACTTCTCCGCACACCACCGGCCCTGCCAGTACAAACTCAACCCGTCGCTCCCCGCCGCATCCGAGAAGATCTGCACGTCCCAAACCAGTGTCTCCCCCATCTGCATGGGGATGCCGTTGAAATGTTGTAAGAAAAAATGCCACATCCGTAAATCCTCCTTCACTACCGCGGGGAGCTGGACGTGGTGATGCGGCGGGGGCCGCCCCACCAAAGCCCTGGCCAGCCTTCTACAAAATGTCCTCCCCAGCAACACCTGAATCTCCAAAACTGCAACCTTGGGTCGTGCCAACATTCCTGCCAGCAGCTCCAACATGTGCTGCTTTTTATCCATTGGTAAATGGGCCTCCATAGCCTCCGAGTCCAGCTCAATGCCCAAATAAGACAGCACCGTGCCTGGCCCCACTGTCTTTTCCGGTGTCAGTGGCACCCCCAATTCCCCCATGAGCTCTTTGAACCTGTCCAGCGCCTCCTGGCAGTCCGCAGAACCGGGGAAGCCGACAAAAAAGAAATCATCCAGGTAGTGCGTGACACCTTGGTGACCCGTCCGTGTCGTAAACAGCCACTGCAGGAACGTGCTGAAGCACTCAAAAAGTGCGCATGACATCAAGCAGCCCATCGGCAATGCTTTGTCCACGTACCAGCGGCCGTCAAACTGAATTCCCAGTAGGCCCCAATCGTCTGGATGGACTGGGAGCAGCGGAAAGCCGATTTGATGTCGCACTTTGCCATCCTTGCCGTTGCGCCCGCCGACACTACTAAGGCCATGGCCGCATCAACAGAGGAATATGAGACCGTAGTCTCCCTTTTGTCGATACAATCGTTCACCGAGCCCCCCTCGGGCCAGGACAGGTACTGTATCAGCCAAAACTGCCCCTTCTCCTTCTTTGGCACGACCCTGACCGGGGAGACAATCAACTCCTCCACCGTCCAATCCTCAAAAGGACCCGCCATGCTGCCCTCCAACACCTCGTTCTCCAGTTTGCTCCGCACCACCTCCGGGTGCTCCTTGGCAGACTTCAAATGATCTGCCCACCTTGGCTGCCTGGGCCCTTCGTACCCCAGGTGGAACCCGTCCTGGAACCCCACCCGCAAACGTTCGGCAGCCCCCGTGTCGGGGTAATCGCGGAGCGCCGCCACCAGCCGATCCACTCTAACCGGCGTATGAGCCCTTGGGCAGGGGACCCTTATCGCTTCTGCCCATTCCGCCTGCCTGATTGGAGATCGCCGGTGACCGCCTGAGGCCCCTCGCGGTCCTCCTTTAAACACGCCCGCCGCATCCCAGCACCTGACCAGTGGGTGGCCGTATTTCCCACAGCCGGTACATTTATGTCCGACGCGGCAATGTTTCCGCGAACACAACCCCTTGTTGTAATCCCAACAGGGGCCCACATTGCCGGACTGATTTTTGGCCCCTGCCCCCACCCCTCCCCGGGTGCGGCGGCCTTGAAAGGGCTGATAAATGATGGGAAGCCCACTTGCTGTAAAAATGGTCTTCCCCGACCCTGCCAACCCCATTGTATGTTGCCAAAGGTCGGTATCAAGCTCGCCCCATTTTGCCTCCGGATCCCAGGCCATCCGTGCCCTGAACTCCTCGTCATACTGAGCCCAGGCACAACCGCCCCGTGATTAGGGCCTTCCGAATGACGTCCATGTATTTAAACATGGACACCGACCGCTCCGGAAACTTCTCGCAATATACGCCCGCGAAAATTAAAAACGCCGCCGTCCAATTCTCTATCGTGAGAGGCACTTTCGGTCTCTTCTGGAGTTCATACTCCTCCTCCTTCGAGCCCTCCTTCGCCTGTACCTCCCGATGAAGCAGCTTAAGGATCTCCACGTACTCCCCTTTCCAAATCCGTTCCTTCGTAGCCAACATCAAGTGTGCCCCCAACGGCTTTGTGACCCCCATGTACGGAAGCTTCTTAATCTTTAGCTCCTTACTCTCTAGCTCTGCGACGTCCTCTCTCCCGTCGCGCCCACGCCTGCCAATCCCGCCCCGCCAGCGGCCCCGGCCACCAACACTCCTTGAGCTCCCCCCAACGCCTCCTTGCCTGACGCACCCGCGACCTCGCTCGCCGGCTCCTGGAGCACCACATCAGGCCCCACCCCCTTGTCTGTCACATACCTGCCCTTGTGCAACCACACTCCCCCAACCCCCCGTACCCCCCCCACGGACACCAAACGCGCTGTGGCAGCCGCTGCTCCCATACCGGACACCAATGCATCCACCGGTGGTCCTCCACTCTGCCTCTCCACCGATGCCTCTCTCGGCTCCCAACGCGATTTCCAGGCCATCCGCTCCCGCTGGCACCGTGACCTCTGTAAAACACTATTAACACCATTAGACCGCCCCCTACCGCCCTCGGCAACCCGCAATTCTTCCTCCAAACTATCCTCGTCTTCCACAATCTGCACAGAACCTGCCCCAGACCCTCTTCCTGTCGGCAGCGCCGACTGCCCCCTGCCTGCCACATTAAACAAAACGCGCATGTCGTTCCTCCAGCGGCGAGACTCCCCAGGCCGTTGGTGCCCCGTGGGTGCTGGGGTCGGCGAGCCCGCCTCGGGCCTTCTTGTGCCGGCTGCGACGGGATCCCTCGCCGGTACCAAGCTCGCCGCGGGAGGCTCCGCCTTCCCTTCGCCTTGGCGTCGCTGGGCCGCCCAAAGCCCTGCCAAGTCAGGAGCCCCTCGATGTTCTTCCTGTAAGAAAAATGGCCGGCCTGGTGTGCTGGGTCCCTCACTCAGCCGAAACCCCGACCCCCCGGTCTCTGCTCGAACCCCGCACCCTCAAGCCCCCCCCATTCCCCCTCACTCCGCCTCTCCCCCTCCTCATCGTCGTCGCTCCACGCCAAACCCCCGAAACCCGCACCCTCCCTCGTCCGACCACGCCTCCGTCCCTCCGAACCCCCGCCCAGACACCTGCCCCCTGACATACCTCCGTGACCAGGCCTCCCCCCAGCCCCACCTGCCCGAGACCCCTCGTGCTTCCCTTATCCCCTCTCCCCATGATTCAAAAACGTCCAGCCCCTCCCAATTTCCCCCGTCCCTTCCGATATAAAAAGCGGGGACCACCCCCCCACCTCATCCTGCTCCACCTGGTCTCCCAGCCCCTCCCCCCGCTCCTGCCCCTCCCCGTCTGCCACAGACTTCCCCCACAGACCCTCCCATCCACTGATGCCCCCCACCCCCACCCAACTGCCAACTGCCACCCCTGGTGCCCCCCAAAACCGGCAGCCTCCTCCGCCAAACCCCCCAACAGGCCAAGGCCCCCCAGCCCCCTTTCTTGGCCCCCTTTCCCCACTTCACCAGGCCCTGTGCCCCCCCGGCAGGGCCCCCCCCTCCCCAAGACCATGTCCCCCACTCAAAACCCTCCCCGCCCCCCCTGAGCCCCCGCACTTCACCCGATCCTGCGGGGGAGGGGACTGACATTCACCCCCCCATCGCCGTGCGACTACCGCGTCCCCACCGACCACATGCTTAGGCGCCGGGGAAACGCTCCGCTGGCCCCCCCGCCGCTTGCCCTTCGCTTTCTTCCCCGGCCCTCCCGCACCCGAAGACTCCTGCCCTCTTGCCGCCCCGCCCTCTCCACAGCGGGGGAAACGCGCCCCTTGTTTCCCCGCGTAGTGCCGCCCGCCGCGAGCCGCCTGTACCATTACCGGGGGTCCCAGCTGGAGGCACGACCTCCGCCCCAGACATCCCCACCCGCAAGGATGAGGCCGCCCCCGAAGCAGCGCCCGGCCCCAACGGCAAATCCCCAGGCCGCCCCCTCCGCAACTGCCTCCCCCGGCCGCCCGCTCCCCCCGCCCACCAAAGACACGCCGGGCCAGTCCCCGCGGCCAAGGGGCCTTACCTGGGTCCGCGCTAGCTTCCGTGGCGGCGAGCAGGCCAGAACGGCCGCCCCCACCCCCCCTCGCCGTGCGCGTCCCCCTGGGGGCCCACAAGGAGGACCATCCGCCCTGCCTCACTGAGCCGGCGGATTGCCTCGAGAACACGAAATTCCTCAGCCGCCATAACACCAAAGGACAAGGTCAAACACCGCCAGACAAGGCCTAAGACAAAAAAACCTATCCTGCAGCGCTCCTAGCCACCAGGTTACCAAACCTAAAATGGTGGCTGGGCAGGCGCTGAAACCCCCTATAAACCCTTTGGGCTTCCTTTCGCAATTGGGCTGCTTTTGGGCTATCCCAAAGCAGCCCAAAGCAGCACAACATGGCTGCCGCCATCTCGCCCCCCTCCCCCTCCCAATCTGCCCGGGGGGAAGACCTTGAGGCTCGGCTGCCCCCCAAAACCTCCATGGAGAGACAGCGGTATTTACAGCAGCGGGCACTCACCGCCCCAGCCAGCTGCTGAGACGCCTCGTTGCTCCGCACCCTGTCCTCAGATGTGGCCAAGATCTCTTGGTCCTGCTCAAGCTTGCTAATCACCAGGCAACCTGGGGCTCGATTACGTCAGCGCCGCAGCCCTGCATTAATGCGGCCCTGCCCTCAGGCTCACTCGCGACCCCTGTCATCGTGGGGCCTCCGAGGGCCGTGAGTAGCACGGGCCACAGCGGCTCACTCACTGAGCCCAGTCGGTCTCCCAGCAGCCTGGTCCATACCCCATCGTCAGTGGCATCTCCACACTGTGCGATTGCCGCTAGGAAGCCGACGGAGCAATGGAAGGCTGCTTCTATGGAAAGGCGGCCCTGGAGCTTCATGGTCAAGCAGCTATATTGGTGCTAGGCCTGGTCAACACCCATAGGAATATTTCATGAGAGTCAGGGATAGACATCTGGCCCTCACAGTCCTTACAGGGCTTGACCCCTAATTTACGAGGTGGAGACATCTTTAAAAAGAAATTCCCTAATGGAGAACCAACAGTTACGTGTTGAAGGCATGAAATAGAGGGTACCAACGTCAGCACGCCGAGGTGGGCTTCTTGTGGATCCAGTAATATCACACGGTGCCACGTGCAGAGCCATGTGGATTCCGACACCCCTGTCGACATGGGAGAGCTATTGAGAAAGTTTTGCAGAAGGCTGGAGCAAGGGATATTTAAAAGGTGAGGAATCAGCTGGTAGATGTATCCATCAGAATTAACATATCTGTATGCATTTGACTATCCGTCTCGCAATTCCTAATTTGGAAATTGTATTTCCCTTTCTAGGGATTGATTAAGCCACGAACAGTTGCTCTGTGTTTCCTACAAGATTTAGCCCTATCAATGTAATATATTAGGGCTCTTTTAACATTGAGAGTTGGAAGAGCTCTTACTGCCCTGATGACTGCTGGTGTTATATGGCCCTTAGGGACATTGTAGACATTGCTAAGTTAGCATGAGCTTTGCTGCCATAATGCTGCTTTTGCGCACATTACTACATGACTTTATTTTTGCAAGAATCTGTTTGTGCCTTTCACATGAGAACGGTCTGCTTTTTGCGTTCTCTTCTAAGTTCCTGTAGTTTAGTCTGAACACGATGTGGAAGGTCTATAGACAATGCCCCTTCTTATTCTGTTCTGGTCAGTCCCTAGCACCTAGACATAACATGCTAAACACAGCTGCAATGCTGGAGACTCGTGCTTTGATATTATGTGGTTGCATGTTGTTTTAACACTCTTGGAGAGAGCCCTTGCCATGGAGAAGAGCTATGGAATTCCTATGATGTAAACCTTACATCCAGGAAGCTTTAAGGTATGGGGTCTGCTGTCAAAGCCCAGAGAGCTTCCTTTATATAAATAAACTTCTACCAGTCAAGGGGAGGGTGGTTAGGCCTTCTAGGGCCCGATGTAGGTAAATCTGATTTACCGACTCTAGAATACCGAATTTTACCGATTCGGTATTCTAGATTCGGTAAATCAGATGTAGGTAAAAACTTCTGTAATTTTTACCGAATCGGTATGATTCGGTAATTACCGAATCGGTATTTACCGATTCGGTAATTGACATTGATTCCTATGGGCCTTGAGGCCCATAAGAATCAATGTCAATTACCGAATCGGTAAATCCCGATTCGGTAAAATTACCGAATTGTCAAGGGGGACAGGGTGTCACTTTGACACCCTGTTGCACCCCTGATTCTGGCTTGTGTGCCATGTGGCACACATACATGCATACATGCCCTAAGGGGCATGTACACAGGAATTCGTTATTTACCATGAAATAGTTTTTCATGGTAAATAACGAATTATTAAGGGCCTATGGCACTGTATTCAGTGCCACCTACATCTAGATTTACCGATTCGGTAAATTTACCGAATCGGTAAATTGTGAGCCCCCTACATGTCAAAAACCAAATACCAGTCGGTAACGGCCGAAATCGGCCGTTACCGACCGGTATTTGGTGACCTACATCGGGCCCCTAGTCTTTTCCCCCCTCTGTACTCTACGGATTTGTACCAATGCCAATTGTTTTGAGTTTATGCATTTTACAGCAGGTAGTGGCTTGTATACTGTATTGTAGAGCGCAATAGTTAAAGTAAACATTTTGAACTATTTCAGTGACTGCCAATTCTTATTGTGGACAAGTACGAATGAGTGAGCGAAAGACTATGTCTTGGTACGGCGATTCCTGAGAGAGTCGGGAGTGTTGTGTTCTGGGTTGTCTAATCATTTGTAGCTTTGTGATTTTTGGAGGTGAACCAATGAGACTAGCTAGTCGGTTTTTGGATTTTGGGTACCAAGGTGATAGGTTGGTACACCCCTATACACTGGGGTCCTGTTCTCCTGCGCATAGTTCTGTGTACGTGCAGAATCCCTGCAACATGGCGCCACCATCGTTTGGTCTGGTTTATTTTTTTTAAAATTTATTTATTTATAAAGTTTTATATAGCGCAAACTTGACCCAAGAGGGTATCAGAGCACTTTACATTTAGGATTGTTGCGTTAAAAGTTACATCAGATACAAGAGCATAGTAAGGTACAGTACACATAAACAATGTTTCAATATTTCGTAGGGAGGGAGGGGAGGAAGGAGTAATAGCGGCGAGACGAGGAGGAACAATGCCCAATGTCCGGCTGGGTAGGTGACGGTCAAGGGGGAAACGAAGGCCAATCTCCTCATTAGCTGTCAAGCAGCTCCACGGGTCATCAGCCATGCTGCACAGGTCTCAGCGTTCAGGAAAAAACAGTTTTTAGTTAATTTTATTTGCGAAGGTTATATAGCGCTATCAAGACCCGGAGGTATCAGAGCACATAACCAGGGGAACGTTGCATTAGAAGATACATCAAAAGGATTATAAAGCGCTGTCTAGACCCGTAGGTATCAGAGCGCTTTAACAGAGGAATATTGCGTTACAAATTACATCAGTTGCAATAGCGTAGTAAGGTACAGCAAACAAACGAGGTTGAGAGAATTTATAGGAAAGGAGGGGATGAAGGCGCCATAGCAGAGAGACGAGGAAGAACTGTGTCCAATGTCCTTGCGCATACAGTTGAGGTAAAGTTTTGGGGTGCAAAATTATATGGGTTCCCTGCGCCCACAACCATGTTCAGCCTTGAAATTCTAGACAAGTGCAAATGAACATTTTAGCAATTACAGTTTCAAGTTATTGTTTTATATAAGATCAGAAATTGTAATATGAAGAGTGGTGCTCAGGCAGAACAGTGCCACTCGATAGCTGTTCACAAATACACCCTCTGGCTTCCATGGCGATCTTTTAAACGCCCCTGAAAGGTGACTGGTGTGTATTGTGCATGTGCTAGTCCACAAAACCCTCACTTTTGTGTACAGAGACAGCTGGGACGGTGTAACTTCTGATATTGATGTATTATAGGTTCTTTCAAGCTTGAAGTTTTAAAAAGTTCTTTCTCCTTGTGACCCATTATTGCGCTGCCGCGCTTTAGGGTGTTGTTGATTTTTATTATGGCGGTTGATATTACGCCTTATAGCCGCGTGCCGCTCAGGGCATATTTGACTCAATATGGGGTACCTGATACGGTTGCCGCGCTTATATTTGTTGTGGAAGCGTATCCAGCTTTCTGCTTCAAGGTGTTTTATTCTTGGATGTCACCTTTCCGGCGGTGGATGGAACAGATGATTTGTTTCATGAACATACTGCCACCGCTCTTCCTCAAGCTTATCAGCCATACAGGTTTCTCGAGTTTCCGCTCACAGCTTGGCAACACCAGATTTCCGTTTAGGCCCTTTATCGATAGATAGGTCCATGTGGCCTGTTGTGGCTGGGTATACTCCACACAGCGTCGTCTGACAACAGCGACGCTTGCAGAACTCTGTGTGTTACATACGTCTTTAATACACATGGATGGAGCCTGGACCACCTGGCGTTGCTGCGCAACCTGCTGGACCTGGTGGTGTAACCATCGGTCCCCTTATGGATAATTCAGTGATGGGCAAGCGTCAACAGAATAAGGATGAGTTCTCTTTTTGGCTTGCTGAAAAATTTGGACAACTAGAGGCTGTTTTCCTAAATTCTTCTCCTGTGGAAAAACACAGGATCTTAACTATAAGTTTGCCTAAAGACTTAGGGCCAGATGTAGGTAACTTCAATTTACCAACTCATAAATACCGAATTTTACCGATTCGGTATTTATGAATCGGTAAATATGAAGGAGGGAGATGTAGGTATTTTTTTATTTGGAATTACCGAATCGGTATTGCCCATTGATTCCTATGGGCCTTGAAGCCCAAGGGAATCAATGGGCAATACCGATTCGGTATTTACCGAATCGGTAAATACCGAATCCTGCAAAGGTGCAGGGGGTGTCACTTTGACACACTCTAGCACCCCAAATACAGGCATGTGTGACATGTGGCACACAGACATGCCCTAAGGGCATGTCTGTGTGTCACATGGCACAGGTGTGCATGCACACCTGAATTCTGTATTTTACCACCCAATAGGATTGGGTGGTAAAATACCGACTCTTAAGGGCCTGTGGCACTCTTAGGAGTGTCACCTACATGTGGATTCACCGAATCGGTAAAATTACCGATTCAGTATTTTACAGAATCTGTAAATTTACCGATTCGGTAAATTTACCGATACTGTAAAATGATGGCCCCTACATGTCGGTATTTGCTCTCCTACATCTGGCCCTTACTTCCCAAGTTAGCAGAGTTGTAACACCTGGGGTAAGGTGTTTGCTGCAGTATATTCAAAGTGTTTTGGCACTCCCTCCATGACAGTACTCTCCTCCGTTACTAAGCGAGTTCAAGATGAACACTGGGCCTAAGCGGCTGTAGAGTTGGGCATGAGACGGGGGGGGGTGTTCGACATGGTTGCGGACCTGATCCTTGCTAATGTCAAGGGTGATGCTGTGAGCCTTTAAGTGGGGAACCACTTGGAGGTAGTTCCAGATGTAGAAAAGGCACGCAAATTGCCAAAGATTATTTCAAAAGGTT
The DNA here is from genome assembly GCF_964261635.1 of Lissotriton helveticus. Taxonomy (NCBI): domain Eukaryota; kingdom Metazoa; phylum Chordata; class Amphibia; order Caudata; family Salamandridae; genus Lissotriton; species Lissotriton helveticus. The sequence goes on from NC_136061.1 coordinate 318,611,530, forward strand.
ATAAAACTATCGGCCACAATAGCCTGGGAGTTGAGCCTTTTACTCAAACGCAAACACAATCTCAAACTCAACAAAAAGCCCAGTCTGATAAAGATGGGCGCCCGTTCTTTCCTAAAAAGAACTGGAAGAACAAAAAACGGGGGCAGCAGGAGAAGCAAGGTTCGCATGCTGGTTCACTGACACCCGAGTCTTCTGAGCGTACTTATGACTTGCACGATTCCGTGAAAATTAAGACTCCTGATAGACTTAAGGTCCCTGATCAACGCTCTCCTCATTCTTTACAGGACAAATCGGGTTCTCAAGTTGGTGGTGGAGATCGCCAGGATCGTGGCAAGTCAGCCAGCACCAGAGGGACACCATCTACCTCGACAGTTTGACATTAAAGCCAAACAAGAAGACCTGCCTCATTTTAGACCCCTGTTTCAAAAAATGAAAGTTGCCGCTTTAACAGCGAGATTTGCATCAGATGGTGAGAACGCAGCTCCTGGACTGGACATGGGCAGTGACTCTGCACGACAGCGCAGCAGAGGTTACCATAGTGCGGGAGGCTCTGCGTCCCTATTTGGAGACAACAGCAACTGGTACATTCATTACAGAAGAGACAGCTGATAAACGGGTTGGCACCCCCCAGATAGGCTCTATGAGATTATTTTCCAAATTGAAGGGGATATACCACGTCCTATCAAAGCGTTTTGTTTAGGGAGAATCTAACCTCCTTGTATGACATTTTGTTAGCGGAGGCAGATTGGATTTCACCCTTTGTGTTAACCGCTTCTAGAGGGGAGGACCCGATACTTCCGAGTTTTTCTCGTTACGTCCCGGAGGAGCTTGCAAAGGCTTTCGCAGCTGAGAGGGCTTTGGCCCTTGCCCTGGCGATGTACCGTAATCAGGTGGGTTGGGATTTTGATTCACCGGCTCATGAAATACCTTTAAAATCTATGCCACAGCCACAACAGCAATATCCAATCAGATGTGATGCTAAGGCTCAAGTTTGTGACATTCTAACATAGGTGGAGTATCAAGGAGTGATTGAATCCTGTACATCACCGATGAATAATCCTTGCTTGATGGTATCAAAACCTGATGGTTCATATCGGATTGTATTGGATTACCGAAATTTGAATAGTTATTGTCGCACTTTTGCAGTGCAGAACACACACAGCTCACTAGCACAAGGTAAATGCATTTTTATGGTCACGCCCTTCACTGCTTTAGAAGCGGTGACTAAGGCAAAAGTACCTAACTCGAAGGCATCAAACCCCCGTTGGATACAATGGGCTACTTCTTTGACATCCTCTGATGTCACGTTCCTCTTTGACGGTGCACTTCAGACACAGGAGTTTTTACAGTATGAACATGTTCATCCTGCTCCCTTGTCGCTACTTCCTCTACATGACTACGAATGCATCATTTATACCAATGGCTCAGCTCAACCGGCTACCAGCTCCAAACACGCTTATTCAGCAACGTGCGCAATTGTTGCTGGCTCAATTGTCAATGGAGAGTTTAAGTCTTCCAGTGTGCACACTCAGGCACTTGAAGACTGTTCTGCACAATTGGCCGAGCTGCATGCTCTTGCTCTTGAATTTGCTGATCCAAATGTGAATACTCTTATTGTGTGCGATTCCTATTACTGTGTCCAGTCTTTTAATGACAACTTATTCTTTTGGTCTCAAAATGTCTATTGAGACTCTAAAGGCAGCGCAATTAAGCATAAAACGCTTTGGGTTCGAGTGGCAGACCTTAAACAACGTCTGGCCCTCACACATTATACATACTCTTGGCCATCAACGTGTGGGTGTTGGTGATTGTTTGGCTGATGAAGCAGTCACGTGTTCTGTAGCAGCAGTTACAAGGTCCATGACTAAAAAAGATAATGATATTCTGGCAGCGGTGGTTGCTACGAGGAAGGGAACTGCTTATCCTCAGGGTTTCCCTCCGAAATACGCTTCTCATATAACTCCCGAACAGGGTCCTTATGCTATGATTATGTTGTATTCTAAGATTTACATTACTATGTGAATCAGCCTAGGTCTTCCTAGCTGCTCAGCCAGAGCAAGAGATGGTGACGGAATGTTGGTGTGCCTGTGATGAATGGAATGCCTGGGTGCCTGTGTGTATGAGTGTGTGACAGTTGGAGATGGGCTGAGCAGCTAGGCAGGCTGCTCCTGGTGGGGCTGGCAGGGGCTGGCATCGGAGTTACTAGAGCTGGATTACAGTTGTACATACATGATCCCTGTTTGATGTTGCTAGACATGGATTATTAAAGAAGACTTCAAGAAACCTACAACCTGACTACCAGTGTCTTCTTATACAAAGTACAACAGATTCCTTCAGTTGGGGATTGGCTGATTCCCAACTTTGACCGCAGACCTGCTCTGATCATAGCTACCCAAGAGGGCACTGCGTCAGCACATGCCGGTGTGTCGGCGACAGTCTCTATTTTACAGCAACGTTACTGGTGGGGTTGTTTATATAAACAGACCCGTAATTATGTACTTTCTTGTGAGATTTGTCAACAAATTAAACCATCGACAGTTACACGCCCACCTCAAACACAGCTGTGTATTTCCAATCAACCTTTTGGCTGTGTGTATCTTGATCACTGCGGTCCACTCTCTTCTGATACTGCGTATAAATGAGCACTAGAATCCTTTGGGCTTGGTCACAACGTAGTGCTGACGTAGTGCTGACGCTTGAAATGTCATCAGGGCTTTGCGTGTCTTTGTCGGGATGACTGCCTGTGGCACCTTCCATTCTGACCATGCCTGAGGGCAATTCAATATTGGAGCAAATGAACCATGACTTAAAGCAATCTTTTTTTTTACTTTATTATTTTCAAATAAAACAATCAAGGTTGGATACAAGTCACAGTTGGTCACATTTGGTACAAATATGTAAAAGGAAAAGAGCATATTTCCACGTAGCTATATGACAACAGCAGTTCACAGTGGGTACAACGTACTAAGGCAATTGTTGTAGTGCAGCCACAGGGCATTTTCAAGCAGTGTGTGTATGATTTAGAACACAGAAAGACAGAGGCCACAGTATTTCTAGCACGCATGCATGGTAATGTGAAAGCCAGGTATTGGAGCAAGTAAGGTGTGGCTCGTTGGAGCTAGGAAGTGGTGTCGGGGGAAAAATAGAGGTGGTAGCAAGATGTGCTGTATTTACAGTCTGTATAGATAAGCTTATGGATTTGGGCGCGTTGGCAGAGCATGAGTTGTTGCGTCGATGTGGGCAGCCGCCCATGGGATGAACGGGGCCCTGATGTCTTTGGGTTGTGATGCTACGGGCATCAGCTCCCAATACGCTGCAAGCATCTCTTGACAGTAGGCCATGTCTATTATCCACATGTTGACATTAGGCGCATGGGAAGAGCCCCAGTGCATTGCAAAATTGCGTTTGGCCAAAAGAAACATCATGGCCGATAGGCGTCCAACGCCTGGAGGAGCATCAGCCATGTGGCCAAGAATGGCAGTTAGGGGTGCAGGCGTGTTGGAAGCCTGTCACTTCGTGAATAATATTGAATACCCTACTCCAATACAGTGAGATGGGGCCACAGTGCAATGCCAGATGTAGGAAGGTGGCTTGTGTGTCTGCGCAGCGCCAGCATGTGGCGTCCGGTCACAATCCAATTCTCTGTAGTTGCAGTGGAGTAAGGTATCCTTTGCAGGTATTTAAAATGCATTAGTCACAGCTTATAATTTGGAGAGAGGCGTTTAAGTTGAGCACAGCAAAAGGCCCATTGTTTGTTAGTAGGTGGTGGATCTAAGTCGGAGGACCACTGCGCCAGCGCATTAGGTGTAGTGATTTGGTTAGTTTGCTGTGTGATGCTAGAGACGCGGGAGGATGTGATAGTGACCATCCTGAAGTGTGACTCTTACCGCCCACTTTACCTAATTAACAATGATGCGAAAATAGTGGCCAAACTGATTGCCAACAGACGGCAGCCTCTTATGCCCATTATCACTAGATCGGACCAATCCGGCTTTATCCCCGGGAGGTCCACCTCCCACAACCTGCGTACCTTTTTCTCTATACATCACCAGTTAGTCCCCAACTTGAGGGGAGATGGCCTATTTCGACGGATTCTTAGTATACTTCTAAAAAATAAGGAGCTAGTTCAGTAGCAGTTTTTTATAGAAGGAAGCTGGTAGGCTGTCTAGGCCAGGTCCTTTGTCTCCAGGTAGGCTGTTAATAACCTGGGCAATGTCCTCTTTGGTGAATGATACGTTTAAATATTCACGATGGGAGTTGCTTAACCAGATCAACCCGATGGGAGTCTTGGTAGGTCTGCAACTCCGCGTGAGGGTAGGTCTGGGTCGCCGGGTAGAGAGATTTGTAGAATCACTCATTCTGTCCAGGGTGGCAGAGTGTCCCCGGGCAGAGCCGGAGTCGTCCTCCAAGAGCTCAGTAATGTAAGCGGAAGTGCGATGTTGTTTAAGGGAAAAGTCTAGGGCTTTGCCCGGGCGATCCCCCTCTCCATACCTGTGGGCTTTGGCATTTCTGCCCAAGAAATTTGTCTCACGGAATGCATCATCATACTCTGAGATTTTACTGCAAATAGTAGTGAGGTCCTATTTTCCCCCGTTTGGAGAAATCACGTCATATGTCTCTCTCTATACGTTCCAGGGTGGAGCGAATGGATTTCAACACCCCAGATTGCTTGGAAATGCATACACCCGTATAACAGTTTTGAAGGCTTCCCAAAGTGTAGCGAGGGAATCAACTAATTTAACGTTTGAAGCAAAATATTGCTGGCGATCCTCACAGACCTCCTCACGAAATACGGTGTCACGCAGTGCATGTGATGGCAAGCACCAACTGAAAGCTTGTGGCTTAGTTAAAGGTATGGTCTGGTTTAGCTGGACCGGGGAATGATCAGAGAGTGTGCGTGGCATATGTTTGATGCTAGTGGTCCAAGAGGCTACATTCTGAGTGACCTGCCAGAAATCCAGCCACGGCCAGGCATTGTGACAGGAAGAAATACATGTGCCCTCACAGGTGTTTAGGTTCCATAGGAGCCAAATGTCTATGAGGCCATGATCCAGTGTTATGGTGTTGAGTACTTCGGCCGTTTTGGGGTGTAGTTGCCCAGAAGTGCCTGCACGGTCCATTGAGTCTTGCATGACTACATTAAAGTCTCCTCCCCAAATTATTGTATTGTCTCCACATATAGTGAGCTTGGACCAAATGGTTTCAAAGAGGGCAGGGTCATCAATGTTGGGGCCATAGACGGCCGCTAGGGTCAGCGGTGTTGTGTGTAAAGTGCCTTTCAGCAGTACATAGCGACCCTCAGGGTCCACACATGATAGAATTGTGTTCCAGCTCACATTGCCTCTGGCGTAATTAGAGTACGTGGCAGAGTGTACCTCCCCCCAATACCTACTATGTAACTTAGGATCCGCTGTGTGCATGAGATGTGTATTTTGGAGGAAACAGATGTCCATTTTGTGCCAAGTAAGCATGCGCAAGTCTCGCCTTTCTGTGATTTTTCAGACAACGTATGTTACAGGTTAGGAATGATATTTAGGTCATCCGATGCGGGGTGTAGCGCAGCAAGGTGACCACAGGTATGTGATGAGTGGTCTGTTAGTAAAAAGAAGGATAGTGCTGCCCAGCAAACCTATTTGTCGCCATGAGTAATAGAAGCTGTGTCTTGTGATGCTCGTAGGAGCGGGCAAAGTAAGTGACCTATTCATACCTGCAAACATCCAACTGTGTATGCTTAAAACCGAACATCTCCCTTTTCCCACTACAACCGCCCAAAAAGGTTGAGAACCCACTACCTCTACCCCCTTAAACATACCCAATTCTAGAGAAGGCAAAATAAACCTTGGAAGATCTCCCTGTGGGGGCATGGGTAGCCGACGTACTGCCCTGCATTGGAAGCAAGGTGGCTGGACGTACAAATCAGCACTGGAGAACAGTGATGAGCGCAAACCAAGAACTGTAATCGTACTAATGGTGGGGCATAGGCTACAAGAGCAGAAAAAGATACAACAACGATGGAAGTAGACTAAGGGCATAACAGAATTTGTCCTACAAACCTGTTCACATGTTCAATCGTTGTCGCTGAGTCTATCTCTTGACTCCGCGTTAAGGGGCGATCTGTGGGAGGACCGTCACGGACAGATATACTTGGCAAATTTAAGTGCTGATTTAGCGTCAGTGAAGAAGTGTGCTTGGCCGTCTAGGATATCTTCAGCTTCGCTGGGCAGAGCATAGCATAGCATAGGAGATTTCAGCGCGTTGAAGAAGGTGTATTGCTGGCAGGAATTCTTTACGTGCGACTTAAATTGTAGGAGTAAAGTCCAGAAAAGAGGAGGTAAAGCCTAGAAATGAGAAGTAGAAAAAAGGGGATGACAGAAGGGAGAGAGGCAGAGGTTCATCCCCAGTATCAAGGATCCAATCCCCAAGGGGAGGGCCAAGTCTTGCCTCGTAGTGGCCCTCACACACCCTGCAGTAGATCATGCTTCATCATCAGGCTTTTTTAGCTCCTAGTCGGGCCAGCGCTGCAATGCCCGACGGGTCTCTTTCAGGGAGATCTTTTAAAGAGAAAAGCTGGTTGGTGAGTGCGGGTGTGGCGTGGTGGGGAGTGAGAAGGGATCCAGAGAAAAGTGATGGTGAGGTGTGTGCAGGGATGGATAAAATTACGTCAGGGTTTCCACTGGTGGGTTATTTATTTTTGTGGTACCCCTGGTAGGCTAAAAAACCAAAGGGTTAGTGAGTCACAATAGGGCTTAATGTCCCAGTGTAACTAAACACAAGGTTCAAATGTTTCACGCTATGTAAGTCTTAGTGATCAGTAGCGTTTCTTCAGGACCTAAAAGGAGAGTGTGGGTGTAAGTGCACGTCAGAAAGAAAAAGGGTTCCGTGGTGGTAACCCCGTCGATTTGTGAGGTCGCTTGTGGTAGACCCTAGGCGGGGGGAAGTACCTAGAATGGTCAAACATCTCTGTAAGTAGATGTGTCCACGCGATGCCAAGAAGGGGATGAAAAATCGAGGAAGGAAAAAAGAAGAGCGAACACTCAAGCGTCAGTTGCCTGTTGGCCTGGCGATGCCACAGACAGGTTAACTGGATCGCACACCTGACAGAGTGACCAGACCATAAAATGGAACATATACAAGTGTAGCTGTAATTAAAAACTACAAACAGACAGACAACCATAATTCAGCGGCGGACCAGGTCACAGACCGTCATATGCATGGATAAAGAAATGACAGACGTGCCATAAGACCACTGTCCAAGCATGCTTCCCTGCTGCTCATTAGCCAAAACCCCTTTGTGGTTGGAGGTGCAGATCGGTTAGGGGCGTAGAACACCATGCGCATCCCCTGCCCACACAGGAAGGCCACTGTGGATGCCAAAATGTGGTGCAGCACAGGAGCGGCTGGAGGCTACACCAGCAATTCCGGTATACACCTCCTCACTGCCCCGTTGGTAAAGACGACTTATCGGGAGTCAGAACACTTGAAAACATTTTTAAAGATTGCCCCGTGCATAAAGGGCGTATTGCTGCTTACCCTCTTAATACACGTAGGGAAGTATCCTTAGGCTTAGCTGCGCTTGTTATGCCTGCATCATAGTGACTGGAAATTAAATTAAAAAGACAATGCAGGCAAGATTAACATTCAGGAAGATCCCAGCAATACGGGGTTGTGAGCGTCACGGTATAGCGGTGTTAACCAGGGGCAGCCTTGAACGACCAACAGGTTACTTACAGTTGTGATGGGTACTCGCTCCTATGCACCTACCATCCCCATCGGCTGCCTGTATGTGGAGGAGTTCAGGGGCCTCCGTCTGCCATAAATAGGAGGCTGAAATCGGAGCCGGAGGAGTCTCCTGCTTCCGGTCGTGTTCTGCATAGTCATGTGTCAGCGTCAAGTGCCAGACAACTGAGCAACACCAGATACTACGTGAAAATGAGTGATGCCCCAACGGAACGACTATCGAAACAGATGGTGAATGAAGCTAACACAGAAGGGTGGATCTCTTCGCACGAAGCAGCCTTCTTAGTGAATGACAACCCCAAAATGCCATACTTATACGTCCTCCCGAAGATACACAAAGGAGTCCTCCCTCCTCCTGGACGACCCATTGTCTCCGGGATCAGCTCACTCCTGGAACACCTCAGCCAGTTCAGTGCCCATTTTCTGCGCCCTTTGGTACAGGCAACTTCAGCGTACCTGAAGGACACACGGACGTACTCAATCTCATAGAGACAATCAATGAGGATAACATCGAACCCATTGACCTTCTGCTCACCCTTGACGTGGAGGCACTTTACACAAACATTCCCCAGGATGACACCATTGAAGTGGTAGGACAACTCCTCAAGGACACAGATCTACAATCAGACACCCCATCGGACTTAATTTTGGACCTCATCACCATAGCCCTAAAAAACAACTTCTTCATGTAAACAACATCGATCTATCACCAGGTACAGGGGACCAGCATGGGCAGCACTTTTGCGCCGAGCCTGGCAGGGCTGTACAGCTCATCTTTCGAGGCTAGAAACATCTTCTCCGATGACAACCCATACAAAGAGAACCTTATAACATGGAAAAGGTACATAGATGATGTGCTGATCCTGTGGAAGGGACCCAGGACAACATGTGACAGTTTTCTAGAGTGGATCAACGGGCTCAACCAACACCTTTGGTTCACATGTACCATAAACGAGTCCACCATTCCTTTCTTGGACCTCAGAATCATCCTTAAAGAGCGCAAGCTCAAGAATACTCTGCACAAGAAGTACACTGCCTGCAACAGCCTGCTGAATTTCCGGAGCCACCACCCAAAGGCCTTATGTGAGAATCTCCCGCATGGCCAGTTTTTGAGGATACGACGCAACTGCTCCACCACCAGAGATTATGAATCAGAGGCTGACAACCTGGAGCAGAACCTTCTGGATAGACACTACCCAGCTAAGGTGGTAGAGAAGGCACAGAACCGTGCCAAAAAAAAAAAACAGACAAGCCCTCCTAGACACCAGAGAGAGAATCCAATAAAGCTCTAACTTGTATGACCACCTTCCCACCCCTATCCAACAGAGTGAAAAACATCATCAGATGGAATTGGAAAACCCTGAATAGCGATACACTGGAATTGGCTCAACCACGCTTTGCTTTCAAAAGGACGTCTAACCTCAGGGATTCACTGGTCCACACACGCCCTCATGACAGTGGGAGGACCATTCGAGACAACACACTTTGGAACCTACCCCCAGTGTCAGGTCATTACCCTTGCTGTAATTGTCATGCCTGCCCAATCACTATGCAAACAAACTCTTCATATAGGCTATTTCATGTGGGAACAACGGGGCCATACCAATTGTAATGCCAAAAACTGTGTATATCTTATCACATTCCCATGTGGTTTCAGATAAGTCGGCATGACATCACGCCCAGTGAGGACTCGCATCAGCGAGCACAAGAGCACCATAAGACATGGAAGGGCAGCAAACAAACTTACTAACCACTATCTCGAGTACAATCATAAGTGTGAAGAGATGGCTTGGACCGTCCTCGAAGCAAGACCCTACTGGGACCCACAGGCACTCAGGAACAGCGGTGGGTGTTCCACCTCCAGACACAGATCCATGGACTGAACGACGAAATACCCTGGGTGGAACTGTAGACTGAGGCTTAATAATATTACCTTTAATTGTCTTTTTCCTTTTCAGAATACGTGACATGAGCGTGCATTTTACTGGGCAGCCAGTATTTATCTTTCCCCGCACTTGAGAGCCAGTGGCAGCCTGTGAGTTATCACCCTGATTTGAACTCTCATACTGCTCACGTAGGGCCACTCATTTATATTAATCCACATTGACAGCAGCACCTTTCTGCGGTACCCCACTGCACCCCTGCTGACACTTCTTCACTAGATAACCCACAATCATACCTGTATTATTGACGTCCCTTTGATCTCCCCTCGGGGGCACCACGGGCCGCTCTGCGTCCCACTGATTGGCGGACACCTTTCCCCCAGGGGCACCAAGGTCTACTACCACCGCAAACATTAGCAGACCTATTGCGAATGCGTTGAGTATTCCTGAGACACTGACTCATGCGCACTGGAAGCTGACACATGACTATGCAGAACACGACCGGAAGCAGGAGACTCCTCCGGCTCTGATTTCAGTCTCCTATTTATGGCAGACGGAGGCCCCTGAACTCCTCCACATACAGGCAGCCGCTGGCGAGGGTAGGTGCATAGGAGCGAGCACCCATCACAACCGTGAGTAACCTGTTAGTCGGTCAAGGCAGCCCTGGTACATGCCGCAATACCGTGACGCTCACAACCCCGTATTGCTGGGGTCTTCCTGAATGTTAATCTTGCCTGCATTGTCATTTTAATTTAATTTCCAGTCACTATGATGCAGGCATAACCAGCACAGCTAAGCCTAAGGATACTTCCCTACGTGTATTAAGAGGGAAAGCAGCAATATGCCATTTATGCAAGGGGCATTCTTTAAAAAAAATTCAAATGTTTTGACTCACGATAAGTCGTCTTTACCACCGGGGCAGTGAGGGGGTGTATACTGGAATTGCTGGCGCAGCCTCCAGCCGCGCCTGTGCTGCACCACATTTTGGCATCCACAGTGGCCTTCCTGTGTGGGCAGGGGGTGCGCATGTTGTTCTGCGATCCTAACCAATCTGCACATCCAACCGCGAAGGGGTATTGGCTAATGAGCAGCAGGGAAGCATGCTTGTCATTTCTTTATCCATGCACATGATGGTCTGTGACCTGGACCGCCGCTGAATCATGGTTGTCTGTCTGTCTTTAGTTTGAAAATTACAGCTACACTTGTATATGTTCAATTTTGTGGTCTGGTTACTCTGTCAGGTATGCGATTTATTTATTTATTTGTGTATTTTATAAAGCGCACAGCTGCCCCAACGGGGCGTCCCGGCGCTGAGACTTTGACAGCGGAGGGCACATGAATGGGTTAAAGGGAGTACAGATGGGTCTTCAGGGACTTGCGGAATGACAATTCTGTTTGGGAGGAACGTAAGGCTACCGGTAGCTTGTTCCAATGCTGAGTGGCACAGACCTCAAAGGTTTTTCCACCTGCTCGTGAACGTTTAAAGCGTGGAGTTTCCAGGAGGAGAAGAAAGTTGGACCGTAATGTCCTATAGTTGGTATACGGTCGCAGGGTGTTTTTAAAATGGGCGGACCCATGACCCTTCGAAGCTCGATAGGCCAGCGTTATAGCTTTGAAAATGCATCTTTTAGCTATTGGCAGCCAATGCAGTTTGCGGAGGTGGGGAGAGATGTGATGTCTGAAAGGGATTCTTTCCACTAGCCGAGCGGCGGCGTTTTGGACAGTCTGGAGTTTTTGACATAGGCCTGCTGTGATACCTAGATACAGGGAATTGGCATAATCAAGATGGGAAGTGATCAATGCCTGGATCACAGTCTTACGGCAGTCCGCTGGTAAGTAGTTTATAAGCCGTTTGATGGTCCTGATCTTGCCAAAACAGGAGGCTGCAACTGTTTGTACCTGAGTATTGAAGCTGAAGTGGTTATCCCAACGGACTCCAAGGTTTCTTACCGAGTCTTTGGGCTTGGGGGCTTGGCTCAGATCTTCTGGCCACCACAAACTGGAGTCCAGAGGGGATGGTGAGTTGAAAAACAGAATCTCAGTTTTTCCTGCATTAAGTCGAAGGGAGTTGGCATCCATCCACTTGGAAATGTCCCTAAGGCAAGTTTTTAACGGATCAAAAGCAGAGGAGGAGGGGGAGTCGAAAGTAAAAAGAAGCTGAATGTCATCAGCGTAGGAAGTAGATTTAATCCCAGTCTGAGCGATCAGCTTAGCCAGGGGGGTGAAGTAAACATTAAACAGGAGCGGGCTAAGGGAGGAGCCCTGTGGGACTCCCCATTTGAGTGGTCTGGCTGAGGAAGTGTAGGGAGGGGTGAAAACCTGCTGTGTACGGTCAGAGAGAAATGATGTGAGCCATTTCAGCACAGTGCCACCTACGCCTAAGTCCTCCAGCCTCCTCAGCAGGATCTTGTGAGAGACGGTGTCAAATGCTGCTGAAAGATCCAGCAGCACTAACACCGCCCTTGACCCTCGGTCGAGCGTCCACCTCACCGAGTCAGCCATTTCGATAAGGGCTGACTCCGTGCTATGGCCCGACCTGAAGCCGTGTTGGGAATCATGAAGTAGACTGTTGGTTTCAATGAAATTCGCCAACTGGGAAAGAACCAGTTTTTCCAGGATTTTAGCCGGGGCGGACAGGAGGGAAATAGGCCTGTAGTTGCAGGGAAGGTCCGGATCCAGGTTAGGTTTCTTAAGGATGGGGACCAGGGAAGCGTGTTTCCACTTAGCGGGGAAACTGCCCGAAATGAGGGAGTCATTCCAGATGTGGTTCAGGTAGGGATTCAGAAGGGGTGCCAGTTTTTTGTATTGCTTAGCAGGCCATGGGTCATTAGGAGAGCCTGATTTGCACTTTAGTAGTTCGGCCAAGGTGTCTGCTTCCGAGATGGTTGAAAATTCGGACAAGGTAGCCTGCGATGGCGGGAGAGTGGGGGATACCTCTTCCCAGTCCTCTTTGTTAGAGGTGGGGAAGGAAGAGTAGATGGTCTCGATTTTATCCTCGAAGAATTGTGAAAGTTTGTCGCATAATGACTGTGATGCGGGCTGAGTTCGAGTCAGAGCGTTGGGGTCTGTAAAGGATCGAACAATATTGAAAATCTCTCTGGAGCCATTGCTGGCGAGTTTGATTCTGGAGGCTAGAAAGTCCCGTTTATGTTCTTCGATCATTCTCCGGTATTCTTTGAGTGCTGTTTTATATGTGATTTTACTATCGGGAGAGAAATTCTGTCTCCAGAGGCGTTCGAGAGATTTACAGGAAGCCTTTTTCTCCCGAAGCTCGTCTGAATACCAGGGTGCTGAAGGTGCGGCCCGATAGGTCTTAATGGGTTTAAGAGGGGCTAGGGCATCTAGGGCCTGGCCGATCCATGCGTCCAGGTGGTCGATCTTTCGGTCGAGGTCAGGCGACTGGCTGGGTTGGGAGTTTTTTAGGTATTCCAGGAACGTGTCGAGGGTGATGCGACTCCAGTTTCTGCCTGAGGTTTTAGGGGTGATGGTGGGTCTAAAGGAATGGGGAATGCTTATCTCAAAAGGGATGAGGAAGTGATCCGACCAAATAACCGGGGTGGGGAGAGTCAACTGAATAGAAGGGAGGTTGGAGCAGATCAGGTCCAGTGTGTTGCCTGCTTTATGCGTGGGTAAGGTTATTATTTGGACTAGGTTGCAGGCCGCCAACGTGGAGATGAAATGGTGGCTATGCAAACAAGATTCGTCGTTGACGTGGAGGTTGAAGTCTCCTAAAGCGGTGAAATTTGCGTATTGTGTACTGAGCTGAATGATGTTGTCCGCCAACGCCGGTAAGTGTGAAATATTGGAATGGGGGGGGGGCGGTAAATAAGAATTCCGGAGCAAGAAGAAGACGGGGAGAGTTGAACACTGAAAGGCAGGCCTTCTATACTGTCGAGTTGGTCAAATGTGGGGAGGGTGATTGTCCATTTGGAATTATGGATTAAGGCAACACCACCGCCCGGTTTGCCGTTGGGTCTGTTGGCACAGATAATACTGTAGCCCTCCGGTACGGCATGGGTGATGGCGGGATTCTTGGTGTCGTTCAGCCACGTCTCGGTAAGAAAGAGCAGGTCCCAATGCTTATCCCGCAGGGACTGCCAGATGTCAATGGCGTGTTTGCTCAGTGATCTACAGTTGATCAGCGCCGCTTTGAGGGTGAGGGGGGGGCGGGCTCCGTTGGTATAGGTCGAATTTAGAGCGAGGGCCGGACTGACTATAAGATCCGAAGTCGGAAGAGAGAAGTGGCAGACTGTGCATGCGTAGACCTGGTTCCAGGCATCAAAGGTGGAACATGGGCAGGTAGCACAAGGGGGGGGGGGTCTCAGAGACATCAGCTCCGCCTGAGTGTATGTCGTACAGTTGTGGCTAGTGGGTCGGACAGGGGGTCCGGCCCCGGTCGCGTCCTGATCGCGGACGAGCGCAGACGAGCTTGCCTTATGCGCGCCTTCGGCGCGCAATCGTCGCGCCCGCTGCGCTTCCGGTACATACACATTTTTATGGTGGAAGGACGGTGGGAGGGGGCGTGGCCTCAGAGTGGGCGTGTCCCGGTCAGGGCGTGGGGAATGGCGGTGGAAAGATCGGCGATTTCGCCCTTGCCAGCGCTCGTTTTGCCTCGTAGAGGGGTGCCTGCACACTACAGTTGTGTGACAGAATAGGTGAGTGAAATATTTAAAATGCTAAGTTTTTACAATTTAAAAAACAAAACAGAAATGCTCAGTCTAACAAGCTGCAGTTAACATGTCTGTAGCATTGTCAGGCCAACAGGCAACTGACGCTTGAGTGTTCTCTCATTTTTTACTTCCTCGATTTTTCATCTCCTTCTAGGCTTCGCGTGGACACACACTACTTACAGATATAATTGACCATTCTAGGTACTTCTCCCTGGCATCTACCACGAGCGACCTCACACATCGACGGGGTTACCACCACGGAACCCTTTTTCTTTCTGACGTGCACTTACACCCACACTCTCCTTTTAGGTCCTGAAGAAACGCTACTGATCACTAAGACTTACATAGCGTGAAACATGTCAACCTTGTGTTTAGTTACACTGGCACATTAAGCCTTATTGTGACTCACTAACCCTTTGGTTTTTTAGCCTACCAGGGGTACCACAAAAATAAATACCCACAAATGGAAACCCCTAGGTAATTTTATCCATCACTGCACGCACCTCACCACCACTTTTCTCTGGACCTCTTCTCGCTCCTCTCTCCCTCACACCCGCACTCACCAATTGGCTTTTCTCTTTAAAAGATCTCCATGAAAGAGACCCTTCGGGGCCTGTCGGGCATTGCAGTACTGGCCCGACGAGGAGCTAAAAAAGCTAGACTATGAAGCATGACATCCTTTAGGGTGTGTGAGGGTGACTAAGAGGCAAGACTTGGCCCTCCCCTTCGGGATTGGATCCTTGATGCTGGGGATGAACCTCTGCTTCTCTCCCTTCTTTCACCCCCTTTTTTCTACTTCTCCTCTATTCTAGTCTTTACCTCCTCTTTCAGATCGGGTGACACACACGCACCCGTAACTAGGAACAGAGTCCCCTTTGATGTAATTAAAATGTTTGTGCCACACCTTGATTGTCTAGACGTTGTGGCGGCTGCCGCAACTTTTGACGTAGATAATCATTCTACTGTGTTAGAATTTGGTCCCTCTTATTGTGCACCGGTTCCAGGGCTTGGATTCAAGGGAACTCATACAGTCATTTTACCACCTTTACCTGGTCGCGAAGACAACAGATACATCTCAGTGGACAATGTCAAGTTACACTGTGTAGCCAATTCTGAATAGTGTTATGCCTGCTGTTTCGTGCAATGCAATTTCATTGGATCCGCTGATTTCATACTCTTACACTGGTGCGCGTGTGGCTAAGGAAGTGATGGACACTGTAATTGACTTTACACCCATCCGGCCTCATCTTCCACTATGGACGTTGATTACACATAACCTACAGATGAATCCACTATTGAGGTGCAGAGTCCTCGACAACATCAGGCAGACCCGGCACCACCACCTCTGTTTATCAGCGATTGCAAGCCATTACTTTGGAGATCAGGCCAGCTTCTCTTCCGACTCATCCTCCTCGACATCCAGTTTGGCAGTCCCACCGACTAAATTAAGTATTTTCTTTTCTTGGTTCAAAAAGACTTACCTGGTCCCTCCATGGACCTACATTTGGTTGGTGCTTATCCTTGTTTTCCTCTTCATGTCAATTGGATTTCTGACCGTGTTCTGTTTACTCATCAATGGTCAATATTTACCAGAACGCTCTGCCGTGAACTTGGTCAATGGAATTCTGGCATCTCACACATTGTCCCATATCATGAAATGTGATCAGACATTTGTGAACTTTTCAGGATTTCCAGATGCAGATGGCATTGTTTGGCACAAAGTAGCCTTTGAAATTCACGGTCCGACCGAGGTGCTCAGGATGCCACACGTGTTTCGCGTCTCATTAGGAGATGTGTTAACACAGGACATATATTCTGATGATTGGGATGTGTAAGCAGTACATTTATTGTTTTCAGATTGAAAATATTATGCCGCTTTTGATGCTGAAGATTTGTATTTAAATTCTGCCATTTATGCTGATCTCTTTGGTTATCAGCATTTTGGGCATCATTTTTTACACAAAACAAACATGTTACGACCTGTTTTTGATTACACTCAATGGGTACATTGCCCTACTCCCATAGAAGGGAGTTCTAAAACTCTTATGGATAAGTTCACATATTTTACAGATTATGACACTTCTAACCCGGGATCCTATTTCTTTAAACTTCTATTGTTATCTCCATCCAAATTTATATTAACCCACACTAAATTGACTTACGCCAACTCATTTAGGACTAAATTAGCTACACATGGTTATGATCACTGGAAAGGGACCGTTGATTTGAAATCAATCTGGGGCTCAAAGCCTTGGCAGGTTCAGGGAACTGAGCCTTTGCATCATGCCTGCCTGATCCCAGCTCAAATTTTGCTTTTGAATGATACAGTGTACCAATCCACTTGTTTTGGCCTGGAAACTGTGAAAAATGTAAATACCCGATTCATTTCGTCCTTAGCGGAATATGATGATTGGCGCACCCAGACAAATTACACTATTGATGCATTACTGGCTTTGTTTCTAAACAAGACCTTCAATGTGTCTGAAATTGATTCGTCTGGGTGGTTGGTGTAACTAAAAACTACAAATGCCTGCCAATTGCGTTTTTATAATGTAACACCTGGTTTTATTCAGACTAGACCGGATCCTCATTACCCCCTTACACATTTGGTTACCACATACACGGTGGGTAATTATGCAAACAATGGTTGGAACACTCCACCTCAGCATAAGTGAAACAACACCTCACACTCTTGTCGAAAGATATGAATCTGGCTGACTTCATCCTAGGACCTAGGACTCCTAGATCTAAGAGATTTATTTAAGCCGCTTACAAAGAAATTTGAAGACTTTCGCAGATTGAGGCAGCTCTTCGTCTGCACCAAATTGATCGAGCCAATTTAGAAAAAGTTCTTGCCGTGGTCGACAATAGCATCAATACGCTTTCATCAAGCATTTATATGTTGGCTAATATTGTTTCATCTGTTATTAATATTGTTCAGTGATGTATCTGTGTTGTATCATGCTCATAACCAATTAAGATCTGTTATGCAGTTCGCATGGACGTTACAGACTCTCAAAATGTGTACGGTCCCTTGGGATTATTTGAATGCTTCTGCTTTGTTTTTACCATTTACTCTGACTGATAAACAGAGGTTTAGGTCTATGAAAGATGCTGCATACCCACTGACACATATTGAACAATTGGATCCCTTACTCAGTAGCGGAAACAGACTCTGCTGTTTGGTTAATTCATGGGGTCATCGCAGTTTCAATTTAAATCATGCATGCAACATTTTCCGAATTGCCTTTTTGAACCACTGGGTAGTGCCTTTCTTCACGAATTATGGTCCTTAACTTTCACTTACAGATGTCAGCAGGAGGATAAGAAGTTTTCCTTACAGGGGAGGACTGAGATTCCACAGTGGGGCATTCCCTGGTTTGTAAACACGTTAAATTGCACGTGTAACGTATCAGCGCCGAATCTGGCTTTTTTAAAGAAAAGGAACACCAATGCATCAATAATTCTTGCTTTTACCTTGCTTACTAACGGCAGTTATCTTATTTTGAACAACCAAGACTGCTATGGTTTACGGGCAGGAATCCCGTATTTAGTAACAGTTTCACAGCGAGCAATGTGCTTTTTCCACCCCCGCATGGGAGTCTAGATAGTTCACTTTGGCCTTCCATTCAGACTTTGAAAACAGATTTCAACAAATTGAGCTGGCTCGAAGCGCTATTATTCCAACAAAAAGTGGCTCTCACTTCCGCTCGAGAGACCTTCGAGTTACAGGTGGCTAGGACATCAAGCGAGATTCAGTTCCTTCCGAACACTAACCTCCCACTTCACTTTGCGGAGATTATACATCAAATATTTAATGCGTCTGACACTAAAGGCCATGCACATTTTTTTTTTAAACGTGTGGGATCTGGCCTTGTGACTTCTTTTCAGACTATATTTTGAGTAATACCGGCTTTTATTCATTCTATTTTTTCCAGCGCCTTTGAGGGTTCCCCTTAGTATTGTGGTAAAGTGGTGGAATCCTGCTTCTTCGGTTTCTGCTGCGCAATGGCTGCTCATCTTCTGGTAATGCACAGACCAAGCCAATTGCATCTGGACCGTGATCGAATTCAACAGGTTTTTGGATGTTTGCCATTAGCGACGCTTGGAGTGAGTTATGGATTAACTTTTCGCTTTGCCTGCTTTACTTGTGTTCAACCAGTGTTCTACTTTCGGCAATGCCCCTTCTATTCGGGCTATGGATATATGCCTCTCCAACAAGTCATGTCCAGGCCCGGATTTTAATCAGTGGATGGGTCCCTTAGAGGCCCATGACCAGGCTTGTTCTGGTGATGGCGATATGGCGCATGCAGCAGCACTTGGAGTATTGGCTGAATAGGATGTCTGTGCGGCTGCGCAGAACGTCCTGCTTTGGAGTTTCATAAAAAATCACGCAAGTTGTCCAGTTCGGCTTTTGGAAGCATCTGATTGCGAGGAGTACGTTTGTTCCTTCGACAAACTAAATTGGATGGCACACCTTTTTTCTACCGACAATAGGGATGATCTTTTGGAGGGAATTGCATTCTTAGGGTCACATTCATAATACCTTTATTATCCCGGACACTGCACTCTTTCAATACCCCTAATAAAAATACAGTTTTTTTAATTTCAATTTTTCCCCAAAACATTTTCCAACGCTTGAACTGCTTGACTTGTGAACTCTGTTTTTGTCCTTGGTCTATGTCCTATGACCTTACCAAGGGGAGGGTGTAATATGGCCCTAGGGGACATTGTCGACATTGCTAAGTTAGCATGAGCTTTGCTGGCTATAGGCTGCTTTTGTGCACGTTACTACATGCCTTTGCATTTGCAAGACTCCGTTTGTGCCCCTCAACTGAGAATGGTCTGCTTTTCACGTTCTCTGCTAAGTTCCTGGAGTTTAGTCTGAACACGATGTGCAAGGTTGATAAACAATGCCCTTTGTTATTCTGTTCTGGTCAGTCCCTAGCACCCAGACATAACATGCTCAACACAGATTCAATGCTGGAGACTCGTGCTTTGATATTATTGGGTTGCATGTTGTTTTAACACACTTGGAGAGCCCTTTCCATGGAGAAGAGCTATGGTGCTCCTATGATGTAAACCTTACATCCAGCCTTTAAGGTATGGGGTCTGCTGTCAAAGCCCAGAGATCTTCCTTTATATAAATAAACTTCTTCCAGTCAGGGGGAGGGTGGTTAAGCCTTCTAGTCCTTTTCCACAGTCTTTATATAATGACTTCCCCCTTTGTACACTATAGAATTGTGTAACAATGCTAATTGTTTTGAGTTTATGCATTTTGCTGCTGGTAGCGGCTCGTATACTGTATTGTAGAGCAGGATAGTTAAAATAAACATTTTGAACTATTTCAGTGACTCTGCCAATTCTTATTGTGGACAAGTACGAGTGAGTGAGCGAAAGAGTATGTCATGCTACAGCTATTCCTGAGAGAGTCGGGAGTGTTGTGTTCTTGGTTGTCTAATCATTTGTAGCTTTGTGATGTTCGGAGATACTTTACCTAGTCGGTTTTGGGATTTTGGGTACTAAGGTGATAGGTTGGTACACACTATACACGGAGGTCCTGTTCTCCTTCGCTTAGTTCTGGGTAGGTGCAAAATCCCAGCAACAGTAGATCAAGTGTTTGATTTAAGTGAAAAGGCGTGTTGATTTCTGGAAGAAACTTTGGGTTTGTCCGTAGTCATACTTCATTTTGGAAAACCTGAAAGTAAGGTTCTTCTATTGTAAAAACATGAATTTCATTAACCATTCAGAGCGAGGTGATAGCCACCAGGACAGCAACCTTCCATGATAGGAACTCAAATGGATAGGAATGTAATGGCTCAAAAGGTGTGGACATCAACCTGGTAAGTACACCATTTAGATTCCATGGTGGGGGAATTACTCTTTTTTAAACCTTTCATAAAAGCCTCAACGACTGGTGTACAGAAAAGGGACTGGTGTTTACAGTTTTGCAGGTATGCTGTAATTGCAGCAACATGCAGTCATTTGGAAGTGTATGCTAGCTGTGATTTCATGTAACAAATAGCATACTATCTGTTGTACGATGGGAGAGCAAGGATCTATGTGCTGGCTATACAATAATGCAAACACAAGGAGATGATGGATGGAGTGCTGAAACTTTTCAGACACTCACCCCCAGTCACAGATCTGGGGTGAATCAATCATCATTCTTTAGCTCACTTTGCCACCTCAGTTCAGAACCAACTATATGCAAATCAGTCTTGACCCTGCACCTCATGGGAACAGTCCAGCCTGAACTGCCAAGCCAGGTTTTCCCTGAACCAGAAACAAGCCTCTTGTGTCTGGTTTCTGGGTAACACCCTTCATCAGCCAGGCTAGCTTGAATCCGATGGCAAAGTGAGCAAGGGACCCACGTCTGGGCATACCCTGCCAACATAAGGCCAACAAAGCAAACACAAGGAGATGATAGACGGAGCGCTGAAACTTTTCAGGCACTCACCCCTGTCACAGATCTGGTTTGAATCCATCATCATTCTTTAGCTCACTTCACCACCTCAGTTATGACCCAATTATATGCAAATCAGTCTTGACCCTGAGCCTCATGGGAACAATCCAGCCTGAACTGCCAAGCCAGGTCTTCCCTGAACCGGAAACAAGCATCCTGGGACCGGTTTCTGGGTAACACCCTTTATCAGCCAGGTTAGCTTGAATCCCTGTGCCTCATGGGAACAGTTCAGGCCGAACTGCCAAGGCAAAGTGGAACTGGATTCAAGCTAGCCTGGCTGATGAAGGGTGTTGCCCAGAAACCGGTCCCAGGAAGCTTGTTTCTGGTTCAGGGAAAACCTGGCTTGGCAGTTCGGGCTGGCCTGTTCCATGAGGCACAGGGTCAAGACTGATATGCATATAGCTGGGATTGATCTGAGGTGGCAAAGTGAGCTAAAGAATGATGATGGATTCAACCCAGATCTGTGACTGGGGGTGAGCGCTCCGTCCATCATCTCCTTATGCTTGCAATACAATAATGGACAAACCTTTTCCACTTAGCTATGCAACAAGCTCTAATTGTTGGGTGCCTTGCTTCTCTTAGAATGTTCAGACACTCAGGAGACAACTATAAGTTTCCAAACTCTAGGACTTCAGAATTCAAATGGCGACGTTGAGTTGTTTGGGGTTGGGATACTTGACCCTGCATTAGCTGTGAGTGAAAAGGTCTGGGAGGTGGGGGAGCTTATCATGAGGTTCAAGGGACAACTCCAGAAGTGTTGTGTACCAGGGTCGCCCTGCCCAAGTGGGTGCAACTAGGATCATCTTGAGAAATGTCTGAGTTTCCTGGCAAGGTAAAAAATGACAGAGGCGGAAAAACAAAGGCAAGTATCCCTGACCACTTCATCCATAGTGCTCTGCACATGGACTGTGGAAGGAGATATCTGGAGGTGATTTGGCATTTTGTGTTTTCTGCGGAGGTACATGTCCAGCATCCCCCGTCACTGGAAGAAGCGATGAAGGACTCTGGGATAGAGTTCCCACTCGTGGACTAGTTGTTCAATCTGCTTAGCAGTACCATAGAAGGGGGTTCCCCACGGGATACACAATGGCGGGCAGGGAAAGGGGGTTTAAACAATATCAAGAGAAAGAAGGAACCCCTGCCGATAATGGTAGAGTCCTATATCAGGATCTTGGATAATTCTACACCTTTGGTACCCAGATGTAGTACCCAATCAAAGCACAGTAAACTAACAAATCAATTTTAATTTCTTTTATTTTTATGTTTCATTAATTTTTTTCTGTTTTGTTGTTATCTCTAATTTAAGTGTACATGCTTAGTTTCTGATCAGTGGCTATAAACATTTCATGATACAAAATTGTCAATCAATAAAATTTCATAATAAGTAGTGTGGTCCCAAAACACCAGGTATAATAAATCAAACTAACAATCGCTAACACTCATACAGTCACATTCATTCTTTAGACTATTTTAAAAGACCTCTATTTAAAAAGTTTGGAAGCCTGGGTGGAAAGAAAGATGGACTTATTCTTTCACACTAGGGGTGAAGGGCCGATCAGATGGACAGGGGCTGATCCCGAAGGGTGGAGGTGGATCAGTATCTTCAAAGGAGAGCAAAAACGCCTACTCGCGTTTCGGTGAAGAGGCCCGGTCAAGCCTCACCTTCGTCAGGGCAAAGAGTTAATACAGGGAGAGGGACAACACTATGGGTAAAGAGAAACAATTTTTTGAATAATAAAAGAAAACGTTTAGTGCATTAACATATACATCATCAAAGAGTTAAGTTCACTTTCCTATAGTTACAACTGTGGCTAGAAATACATTTTCAAATGGCACTGAACACGTGAGTTCCGAAGGCGGTAACAACCAATTATTATTATATAGCATGAATTTTAACAAGAGGGTTAAATAACCTCAGGTGGCACATAGGGACAGGAAAGAGATACATCAGGAGAATCTATCCATTCATCATTCATTCAATTCTGCGTATATCAACAGTTCAGTTTAGGTTTTTCTAAATGATGTTCCTCGGGGAACAGCTACAAAGGTTAGTCAGTTGGATTAATTTTGAGAATAAACCCGCTTCCAAACTTTTTAAATAGAGGTCTTTTAAAATAGTCTAAAGAATGAATGTGAATGTATGAGTGTTAGCGATTGTTAGTTTGATTTATTATACCTGGTGTTTTGGGACCACACTACTTATTATGAAATTTTATTGATTGACAATTTTGTATCATGAAATGTTTATAGCCACTGATCAGAAACTAAGCATGTACACTTAAATTAGAGATAACAACAAAACAGAAAAAAAATAATGAAACATAAAAATAAAAGAAATTAAAATTGATTTGTTTGTTTACTGTGCTTTGATTGGGTACTACATCTGGGTACCGAAGGTGTAGAATTATCCAAGATCCTGATATAGGACTCTACCATTATCGGCAGGGGTTCCTTCTTGCTCTTGATATTGTTTAAACCCCCTTTCCCTGCCCGCCATTGTGTATCCCGTGGGGAACCCCCTTCTATGGTATAGCTTCTTCACAGCCCTGTGCTGTGGGGGTCATGGGACCCACTAGGGAACTGGGAAGACTACTCATGAGTCTAGTATTGTGTGAATGGGATGTCAACTGGCCCTCTATCAACTGCGTTAACTGGTCCCCCTCAACCAACCCTCCGGCGAGAAGACTAACGCCCTACTATCTAATTAGGTTGCCCTTTATCTGTTAGTTCCTCCTCTCTGCTCTACCACCATGGACAGCATCAAAACATTCGGTTGAGGACTATGCCAAAATGATTGGCTTGCTCACCGACAGCAACCCCCAATTCAGTTCCTCCCGAGGACTGGATGGGGAATGAACGAAACTCTTAAACTTAAGGAAGAAAACCAAAAGAACTGAACTCCATGCTCAGTTCATGCTTGATTACTTGAGGGCAGGAACCATACCCATAGGCCTTAGAGTGTGCACCATACCTGGCCTATTTATCGAAATCAGACAGTTCCTGGAGCGGTGGGCCCTTATTTCTAACCGCTGCTACAGGGACTGGATGATGCTGATAGTAGAAACCGCCCGAATTGTTATTGACACCCTGAACAAGGAAATAAAAGAACTTGAGGAGAAACTCAAAGAGGGCAATGCCGTAGATCTTGGCAAACAAAAGCTCGAAGAAATCCTTCTTGAGCTAGACTCCTTTTCTGACTATCTTCAAAAAAGAAAGACCGAGAAACTACGCAAAGATATCAGGCTTTTCACTCAAGAGAAGGCTTACCCCTATCTATCTACAGGCTTTTACGCAGGCCCGGACGCTAACGCACAACCCAACCAAGCACCTAGATGGGGCCAAAAAAGAATAACCACCTTCTCGGACACGACCGATTCTGAAGGAGACGGCCAAGATAATTTTGATCCCAACTTCGACCAAGGGTATAACGCGAACCCCCAAAATAGACCGAACCAATATGAAAGAAACACCCCTCAGAACCGTTTTTTGCGGAACCGCCGAGGCAACTCCGGCTCGAGGACGAGAACCAAACAAAGCAGGAATTACCGTCCTGCTCAGGGACAGCCCCAGATGTACGTTCAAACCCGGCAACAACAATATTGGAGAACGTGAGGGGCATCCCCGTATTTAATCTCTCCAACAAAGAAATGGATTCCAACTTTTCGGACCTCTTAACTAGAGGACTGTCTTTTGTGCCATCAGTTCGAACTTATGAAAGATCTACAATCCTTTTTCAGGAAGATCCGCCTCAAAAAATATTTCACAGATCGACCATCGTTAAATGAAAATTTGAACATGTCCGGATTGAAACCTCCCTCCACTTTCACCCCTGCAATTGAAATGATAGGGGGAGAGGTAGAAATATTTGAAAAGGCGGTGATGAAGAAAATGGAAAAAATCATCCAATACGTCCCTATTCCAAAGTCCAATTTACCACCCTTGGAAAAAGAAACTTTAATGAAATTGGAAAAAGACAAGAGTCTCACTATAAAACCATGCGACAAGGGGGGAGGGATTGTCATCTTTGACACTTTGACATATATCAACAAGATGACGAACCTCCTCGCCGACTCTGAGTACTACACTAAAACCAGTCGCAATCCTGAACCTAAACTTAAATCCCACATCCTGAGCATGGTAGAGAAAGCCTGCGAAGATGGCCACATTTGTCAACAGGAGGCGGAATATCTCACGCCTAGCTTCACCAGATTACCTATTATTTATGGGGTCCCCAAAACCCATAAGAATAGTGTGGACCTGCCTCTAAGACCTATTGTATCCACCATCGGGGCCGCAACCGAACCATTATCGAAATACCTGGATAAATTTCTAAAACCTCTGGTGAGCAACCTAGAGTCATTTGTTAGAGACACCGGCCATTTCATTGAAAGAGTTGAAGGCACCCCTTTTTTGGAAGATAGAGAAATTCTAGTAACTTTGGATGTAGAATCCCTATATTCTAACATACCCCAAAAGGGAGCAATGGAAACCATTGAAGGGATTTTAAACAATTCTCCGGATATTCACAATACAGACTTCATCCTTCAATGCCTTGCAGTAGTTCTGTACGAAAACTTTTTTGAATTTAATGGCACAACCTACAAACAAATACGAGGAGTCAGCATGGGTGCCAGCTGTGCCCCCAGTATTGCGTGCCTCTATGTAGGAGAATTCGAAAAAATTAACATCTACAATGAGCTGGCCCCCTTCTATGAGAATGTTCATATGTGGTCAAGATTTATTGACGACATATTTTTCATCTGGAGGGGGGACCAAGAATCTCTCAACTAATTTCTCCGATGGTTGAATGCTGCAGACCCCCACCTTCGATTCACTCTACATGCCAGTAAAACCAGAATTGAATTCTTGGACATCTGGATAGAACACAGAGAAAGACAAATTGCTGTCTCCCTGTACACTAAACCCACGGCCAGGAACACCCTGTTAA
Source organism: Lissotriton helveticus (assembly GCF_964261635.1). Taxonomy (NCBI): domain Eukaryota; kingdom Metazoa; phylum Chordata; class Amphibia; order Caudata; family Salamandridae; genus Lissotriton; species Lissotriton helveticus. The sequence continues at coordinate 318,637,234 of NC_136061.1, forward strand.
AATAGGACAGCTTTCATCCTAGATCTCAGAGGGACAGCATCCCCTACAGCCAATTTCTAAGAATTCGCAGAAATTGTACTGACATAAGGGATTTTCTACAACAATCTGACATCTTGAAAGCCAAGCTCAAGCACAGAGGATATCCTCCCAGATTAATCAAGGAGTCCTTTAAAAGGGCTAGATATACCCACAGGGAAGACACGTTTGGATCATCTCAGAAGGAGGAAAGGGACCAACTAGTATGCATTGTCAAACATTCCGAGCTCAATCATAAGGTCAGACAAACCATAAACTCTAATTGGCACATTCTTAATTTGAAAGGAAATGGCACCTCTCTACCTAAACCGATCTTCGCCTTCAAAAGAAATACAAATCTGAAAAATCACTTAGTGAAAGGCAAACTACTGGAAGCCCCACCCATCATTCAATCTGGCATTGCCAACTTGGATCCAGTCTTTGGCAACCACCCATGCGGCACGTGCCAAGCATGCCCCCATGCCATCATAGGGGACTCTATCACCGTAAACAACCGTGTTGTTTCCGTTGCCAAAAACAAGAGACTCACCAACTGCCGTACAGCTAATGTGATTTATGTGATCCTATGCCCGTGCAGCCTACCATATGTAGGAGAAACCGGCAGAGAATGCCGCCTGCGCATAGGAGAACACAAATCTAACATCAGGAATGGAAGGATAACAGCACCTATTGTTACCCATTGGATCAATAACAATCACCATGAGAAAGAACTCAGATGGTTCATCCTGGAAAAGATCTTACCCAACAACGGTGATAATCCCATTATCCTGAGAAAAAAACGCGAGGTATTTTGGATTTACCTGCTTCAATCCGTTCTGAAAGTATTGAACGAGGAATGCCCCTGGTCTCAAGCGATCATCTAATTAACTGAAACCCCCCCGTTAAAATATTCAACATGTGTCCCCCCCCCCTCATCCAACCACGCTGTATAACCCTGGTTCTGATTTTCTACAACTAACCTCCCGGAAATATAGATGGTTCTTATATTTCCCATATTCCCCCATCAAAACTTTCCAATATCCGGATGTCCCACAAATCGAGTAGTGTATTCCAAAATGGGAAACTGCTTCTGTCCGAAAAAGGGGCAGAAGGCGACTGTACAGGACAGGGGTATGTGGCTCAGACACGAGAGGCACCCCTTTCCTGCAAGGGTGTGCTTTTCGCCCTCTTGTGATCTTTTACTGACTACCTGCGATCCTGCAGGACAACCATGTTAGTCTGTCTACTCCGTCTACACAGCCCAAAACACGTTGAAGGGATTTTCCTCTATCAGTCCGCCCTCTACCTCCAATTCTTCCCAGCTGAATCGGCCTCGGGAAATCAGTTAAAAGCAGCCTAGACGAGGAAAATCTTTAGATCCTTGAAGACTGCTACTCGGCAAGGCGACCGTACCTAGGCGAAATCTCCACACCAGCAGGTAAGAAACTCTCCACGCACGATAGGGCGCCCGTTAGAACTCCCACTTTAATCATCTGTCAACTTAGGCAGCATACTTAACATCTTCGCGCCTTCTGCGCGTTCTACTAACTGAAAAACAGGACCCCGTACTAAAATGCCTTTTACCTCCCCTCATCTCTCTTGTTTAGATCGAGTCCCGGAGCTTTGAACCCCACGTGATCAGGGGCACGACGTTTATACATACTAACGGATGTTTTGAGATAACGGATATGACTTCACCTCTAATAGGTAAAGGCGCGTCCCCCTCGCATAATCTGGAGCGTTTTTTTAATCACTCTATTGCGCGTTTATCCCTACGATGAGAACTTCATTAGACTATTACTTTGAAGAATGATCGTGATGTCTACTCTCTCGGGGCAGCAAAAACGTACGACCTCGTTCCACTCTTTGAGACAGTCGTTTCCCTTTTGTTTATCCTAACAGGATTTCCTACATATTCCCTTTTTGGAAGACAAAAACAGTGAAGTCAGGCCTCTGCACCTCTAGGACAACTACCCCACTGCGAACCACACAGGTAATCTAGCATATTCCAAGTTGCTAGCGTCTACTAACCCCTAAACTAGGGACACTATTACTCAATAGGGTGTTTTATGTCTTTTTGTTCCAAGACATTTCCCTCTTACCTCCTGACAAAATGTTTTTTCCCCATTAGCCCTCAAACTCAAGTATTACCGCCCGAAAAAGAAAAAGAAACCAGCCCCAAATTCGTTGCACACGAAAAGAACCTATCTAGATCCCAACTGGACCTGATTTCACCCAGGTAAACCCCTCCCATCGACTACAGGGAGTTTGTTTATGACCCCCTGAGGGTCTAACTGTATTTAGCGCTGACCTGATCTATAGCTAATTACTTTTGACCCCTGCATGTCTTCGTAGAATATAGGATTCCTGTCCCGTATACCCTAAGGGAGGTCTGGAGCAAGCCGATTGTTTCCATCAGCTTCAAGACTGTCGCAAATTTAACAGGTAAACACTAGCACTCTGATCTTTTAATCTAATATAACGTAAAGCAGAGATGATGAATTTAATATCCCGCTGGAACCCTTTGTTCCGCCTGACGCCCTTGAGTTTTCCAGGTTAATACAGGATACACCTGGTAACTCGTGGATTAACTGTCTTTACTGAAACTACTCGCTCTGAATGGGTTGTGTAACTTTCCCGCTATCTATCGCGGGTTTATTCTCAAAATTAATCCAACTGACTGTAACCTTTGTAGCTGTTCCCCGAGGAACATCATTTAGAACAACCTAAACTGAACTGTTGATATACGCAGAATTGAATGAATGATGAATGGATAGATTCTCCTGATGTATCTCTTTCCTGTCCCTATGTGCCACCTGAGGTTATTTAACCCTCTTGTTAAAATTCATGCTATATAATAATAATTGGTTATTACCGCCTTCGGAACTCACGTGTTCTGTGCCATTTGAAAATGTATTTCTAGCCACAGTTGTAACTATAGGAAAGTGAACTTAACTCTTTGATGATGTATATGTTGATGCACTAAACGTTTTCTTTTATTATTCTAAAAATTGTTTCTCTTTACCTATAGTGTTGTCCCTCTCCCTGTATTAACTCTTTGCCCTGACGAAGGTGAGGCTTGACCGGGCCTCTTCACCGAAACGTGCGTAGGCGTTTTTGATCTCCTTTGAAGATACTGATCCACCTCCACCCTTCGGGATCAGCCCCTGTCCATCTGATCGACCCTTCACCCCTAGCGTGAAAGAATAAGTCCATCTTTCTTTCCAGCCAGGCTTCCAAACTTTTTAAATAGAGGTCTTTTAAAATAGTCTAAAGAATGAATGTGACTGTATGAGTGTTAGCGATTGTTAGTTTGATTCATTATACCTGGTGTTTTGGGACCACACTACTCATTATGAAATTTTATTGATTGACAATTTTGTATCATGAAATGTTTATAGCCACTGATGAGAAACTAAGCATGTACACTTAAATTAGAGATAACAACAAAACAGAAAAAAATTTATGAAACATAAAAATAAAAGAAATTAAAATTGATTTGTTTGTTTACTGTGCTTTAATTGGGTACTACATCTGGGTACCGAAGGTGTAGAATTATCCAAGATCCTGATATAGGACTCTACCATTATCGGCAGGGGTTCCTTCTTTCTCTTGATACAATCTGCTTAGCAGGTCTGCCACAAATTGTCAACCCCTAGAAGATATTCTGCCAGAAGGTGTGTATGATGGCGAAGGGCCAAATGCCAAATGTTCTGCGCTAAGCAAGACAACTGTATCTAATGTGTTTGCCCCTTGTTTCTGGATGTAATGCATTGTAGTCACGTTGGCTGTTCTGACAAACGTTTGAGTAACATTGGTGATGAAGGCTTTTAGTGCAAACTGAATTGCTAGGAATTCTAGCACATTGATGTGCAGGTTTGCTGGTGACCAGTACACAAGCCCTGGACCATTACGTCCTCCATACGAGCTCGTCATCCTATGAGATACCACTCCAACTTGAAGAACATAGGCAAGATTGCCGCCGGGTAGGAGCTCTGTCCAAAAGCTCCCGGCTAGGGATTTCCTTTAGTCCTAATTCCCGGGAATTTACAAATTTTTCGGACCCGTGGACAGCTGGCCAGCGATTGCTCCACACCCGAGAGGATTTTCTTTGACCGGTCACTGCACTCACTGCGTTTCCTGGACCGACTGGGGCTAGTGGGTATCGCCTTGTCTCCTTTGCAAATCTCCTGGTGGGCGCAGGGTTTTCTTCCCGGACCCCTGCCCTTCCGACCCCTGGCTGCTGTGCCCTTCCTGATGTTTCCCGATGCGGCGCCCGTGGAGCAAATTCCGGAGTGGCCGCAGCCTTGGTTGGGTTGCTGTCGCAGTTGTGGGGGGATAGGCAGACAGATCTCCCCGCCGGCAGTCGCCTGCCTTCCGGGCACGACCTTCGTTGTTTGGCTTCCCTCAAAGCCTTCCGGGACGTCTCGCGGCACCGTCAGGGATTTCTACTGGGACGTACCACGCAATTGTAGCATTACAGACAGATCAGCAACGAGAATTTCAATGATGCTGCCTGCACTAGACCCCGGAGCCGGTTTTACGAGGGATTGCGACCCCATGATCACGATCTTGTTTTCCACGACGAGTAAGAAGGGAGCGAGCCTTCCGGTCACCGTGGCTGCCTCTCCTCTTGAGGTGGCTGCAAGGGCCCGTATCCAGATTTCCCCCGTCTCTACAGTAGGTTGGGTAGGGATTCTACTACCGGACTTCTCTTGACGACCCGAGAGACAGTGGTTCGAGTGACATCGTTTTCCAACAGCCTTCCTTCCTATCGATCCTGCGCCTGCCTACCCCAACCAGTCCTGCTCCTTGAGGCTGGTTTTTCGTCACGGTCCTTCTTTGGCTTGCACTTTCTGTTGATTTTGGGGGTCTGCCATTTTGTGCCGAAGCTGTTGGTGACTAACTCTTGGCCCACCATCTTGATTGCCTCGAATGACTCCTGGATCACTGCTTGCTGCCAGTCCACGCCTCTGGTCGCCTACCTGTCCATTGCCCCAGGATGGCCCCCTCGCGTTCTCCCACCCAGACTTTAATGGCCACTAATGAGGCTCCCCTTTTTCACCCTCTCCTTGTGGTCCCCCCGCATTGCCGAGATGTGTGGATGTTTCATCCTAGATTTTTATGGTCCACAGTGTTGTTTCAGCACTGAAATCTAGGATGAAATTCCAAGTTTAATCTTTGAAATATCAGATCTCAATATTATGGACTATCTGTTATTTTGATATCGTCTAATTTGTCAGTCATTTTTTTTCTGTTGTATTCATTCAAAAAAATTTCAGTTTTTTTGTTTTATATTGAGATATTGGTCCACTTGTTATTATGCTTTTCTATTTGTGCTGTTTCGAATATGGGATTCCTAAATCTCAGGACGTATGAGTATGAGGGTACAAGCTTGATTGTTTGAATGACTGAGCGTGTGTGTGTGGAGTGGGATGTGCTTTATATTTCTTATTTACCGTCTATTTAATTAAAAATCATGAATTTAATAAATGTTGATGTTTTTGATACCCTAATTGTGGTTTGCATTGTTAGTTGGCCAGCTTCATAGGTGTCTTTAAATTGGCGACGCATTGCGCATTTTGACCTACACAGGTAGAGAATTTTAGTTTGAGTAAGTTGCATATTTCCCTTGTTGTTCTCTACCTCTATCATACCCAAGGGGCCCCCTTTGTCAGAGTGGTTCAAGTTTGCCCTTTAGTCCGATTGGGATCGATTCTGGTATCATCCTGTCTCGAATCAGAGGCGCGCTCTCCATGTCGACGGGAACCCGTAGGCTGTGGTGCACCAAGGCTGCGGTGGGAAAGTGGTGGGGGTAAGTGTTTTATGTACACAAGGGTCTGGTGTACCTGGGTACTCACAGCCCTTGGAGTAGTCTTAGCTTTGGGACAGAGTCCCATGTTCATGGGTGCCTCAAGTATTTTCACAGCTGGAGGTGATGGTTCATCCTGGCCCTTCTCCTCACACTGATCGAAGTCATCGGATGGTACGAAGTATGCACTGCACAAAATGACACCACAGTCTTCCTCACTGACAGTGCCGACCTGTTATTCTTCCTCTGCAGAGCAAGTCTTCAGTCGCAAAAGTTTTTTTGTTCTTGAATATGTTGTAGGTTGTTCAATCCTGTTCGTTAAGCTACAACGACAAGCAAAGGTTGCAGACATCGAGTTAATCCAAGTATGCATACTTTGCCCTGCTCCATGGACACTTTCCGAAATCCATTTCTCTTACCCTCCAACTCCCAGAGCGGAGTATTTTCAGTGGCACAGAGTGAGGGGGACGCACAAGGCAGCCGCCTTGGTAGACGGTACAGTGAAGGTCGTCGGATACAAATCCGATGGTCGATGAAGTTGATGGAGAACATAAACAAGCGATTGTCATGGAGAAATTGTTCCTAGTCCGTTTCGGGTCAAAAAGTCACGAGGGCGCCAAAGTTGCATGGAGCATCAGCATTATCCATCTGAAGCCGATGTTAGAAAATAAAATCAATCTAACAATGGGGCTGTTGAACATGAGCATTTACTTGAAGAGTAGTCACAATGTTACATCACCAACAAAAGACTTATTCTAGAAAAACAAGTCGGGGCCCAACACTAGATAACAGGAGTGTGCATAGAATGTGTATCTGCAGCCAACAAATGCTACAAATACAGAAGGTATTGTGAAGAACAAGCTCATGAACACACAGAATGGGTGCTAAGATGAGCACCAATTCAGTGCTAACAGAACAGTTCCAGTCTTGAACCACAGCTCTGCAGGTGTTTTTGTTGTAAACAGAGAGCAGGGGAAGCAGCTTATGATGTAGGGGCAAGCTGTCCACATTTTAAGGCAACAGCAACTAAATCCATCTTCATTTGATAGTTCGAGAGATTTGGACAATCAAGCAACACCCAAATTAACAGACAACAGCAGTGAAAAAATGCAGATTTGTAAATAATTTTAATTGGTTTGAATTTGAACCATCAAGTCCGCTTCGCAAATAAAGCTGTAATAACATATATAAAGTGCTCTCTCTAATTTTGCGTCTAGGCAAAGTGCTTCAGAATGCCTCATTATGGAAAATGTATAAACTGCAGTTTCTTTTGATTGAAAGGTTAACTGACGCTTTTATGACTGTAGAAAGTTCATCTACTTTAATTAATGATTAACTGCTGCTATAAACGCTAATATTCTACATTTGTTTGACCAGAAAATTCTTCTATTCTGGTTTTGCAAAATGTTTCAGTTGTTTTGGAGATGTATAGGTCCTATATAATGAGCGCCCCTTTGCTATAGCGGCATGTTTTCTTTTGACGGAGGGACTGGCATATAATGGCAATTTAGATTTAGGTATACTATTCTGGGGTACTACATTGCAAACAGCAAAATGGATTCAAGTGAGCGAGGATCCAGGCCACTTTGGAAACAGAGGTAGATCAAAGTGCCATACAGATGCGATACTGGCAAAAGGGCAGTCCTAAATAGTAATTTTACTGTCCGTGGGGGAATGAGGGGGGTAGAGGGTTCGTGAGCAATATTTTAAAGCAGCAGGATTACATACTGATGCACAAGTAGAAACAAAAAGTGATTCTGTACCCGCTTTTTTGGCAAATTGTGGGAACCACACAAAAAAATACAACATAGGACTGTGCACCCTGGTCGTGGCCCAGTTCTCCACTTGCCTTCTTTGGGTTTTTCAGCCTAAATGAAGAATGTGGCGAAATGGACAAATCAAGACAAGAACAATAGGAGCAGAAAATGTACAGGTGGGGCCACAGAGAAATTGGGACTGCCCTAACACAGGAGATAAGCCAGGCAAGATAAAACAAGTGTGTCAAAATGCATGTTTTCTATCACACGCATGCAGCTGTGGGAGAGGAGTTGGTGATGTGACTGGTAAGAAGACCCGGTGTATTAAATTACCTCTGTGATAGAGGACGTTAACTGTGATTTAAGATATAACAAAATGTTGAAGTTACAGCATACTCAATTCAAATCACCACTGACTAGTATACCTGTCAATACCTAATTCTGTTTTCTTCTAAAACCATACACAGCTCAGAGAACATATAAAATGATATGGTACTTGAAATGTAGTATACAAACCAAAAATAACATGTAGATTTCTGTACTATTTTAAAATGCTGAAAGTTATATTTAGAGAGCTTGGTTTTGCTCAACTTACGATGTTAAATAATGCCTTCTTATCAAGATCATCAGCGTTCCAATAAGGTTTGAGTTGTATACTAAGTTTCCCACTTTAATACTGTTCTTGATTAGTTCTTGTACCGCCTCCTCACCACCAATATGAACTTTTCAATTCAATGATCCACAAGAGCAGAGGATTGAAGGGACACAGTCATTTGGCTGCACTCCTCAAAATATGACACGTTATTCGCATATTCTATCGACCTGCCCATAGAAGTTCCAAGGAACATCAAGAAGGCTCACAATCCTCTTTCTGCAGTCCTGATTTTCATCTTTTCAATGGGTTTCGATTTGAAGTTGGTTCTGGTTTTCATCCAGCTTCCCCTTGTTGGTTTGCATCACATCACTGTCATTTAGCCATTGCCAGTTAAGGTAAGTCTTATCAACAGCCCGACAAGCAACACTAAAACAGCAGCAACCAGAGCAACACTTCTACGAAGAAGGAGGGCTTGCACAGATAACACTTCCCCAACAGTTGTCACAGCACAAGGAGGGCTTTCTTCTACAATGCACTGGTCATCAGTGTGGCTATCATTCAGGAAAGTCTCATCATCTTCAATTTCCACTGCAGAACAAAATGTGTACAATTATGAACAGACAAAATTACACCATCTGCAATCTCAAGATTTTGAATCCAATCAGAGATACTAAATTGCAGGGATTAAGCATATACAAATGTTTGTTTGTGAAAATGAAATATTACAGTCATTAAATAGATTCTGAATGATACTTTGCATGTTGTTCAAGTTTGAAGTAGTCACAGTTGCCAGATTAATTCCAGAAACCTGCAATGCTTTTGCCAAGCCAGCAAGCAGAAGGAACTTACTGCAAATTTTACATTTAAGAAGGGAGCTAGTTTCCTCAGGTATTTAGATACTTCTCAATGGAGAAGGGCCAAAAATATCCCCAGCTAATCGAAGAAATGACCAGTGCGATAGAAAGATTATGCAAAGGAAAACAAGTACCCATCAGAAGAACAAGTTACTTACCTATGGTAATGGTCTTTCTGGTACATACTCATTCAGTTAGTAGTAACTTTATTCAATTCAAGAAAGAAGCATCATAAAAGTATACAGTTTTAAACTTACAAATTCACAAATGGTATTTTATTTCCCAAAATTAAAACACAAAACTCCAGCAGAATATATCAAGAACAGAATACATATAGATATATTCCTATATTTGTCCATAAAAAAATTACATTAAAAATCAAGATAAAATCACGGTTATAGCAGATTTCATTCTATAATCTCAGTCACATCCCTCACAAGCTAATATGGAAACAAAGTGAACTGTGCATTATCAAAAGCGTCATTCTCACAAGTTTAGCAAACCACTAGGAGAATTTGGTACATTATAGCTAAAAGCGTTCAAAAACCGAAGTTCCTATAAAATCAAGGTCAGTTATCCCTTACGAGGCTCATAAATAAGTGTAAAGTGCACTATATGTTTCAAAAATGGATCATAACATTACTTAAATGGGTTGGCCTCTCACGCCTTCCCACACAAGTATGTAAGACCACTGACGTGACGAATACATTCTAGCATTAGTCATCATCAACATTTCTAGCAATTTCAGTAATTTTCAGAAATAAGATCAAAATCAAAAATATCAGAAGACACAATATCAGTAACGATTCCTGATTAAAATTGCTGATCTAATGAAACTGATTCAGAAAAGGGGGTGGTGATGAACAGAGTGCCTGAATTAAGCAGACCACTCTTACCCAGTCCAAAGATCAGGGCTTGATCCATCACCGTTTTTTAGCTCACTGCACCATCCCAGCTCAGAACTTGGCTATATGCAAATTAGTCTGTTCCTGTCCCAGTGCATGATGGGAACAGGGCAAACCAAACTACCAAGCCAATTCTTATACTGGGAAGGAAACAAGCTACCGGGGACCGGTTTCTGGCATTTCAGCCTCGTCGGCCCGGCTTGCTTGAATCCTGATGGTGCAATGAGCAAGGGACTCACATCTGAGTATACCCTTCCACGCTTATGGTGGACAAATTGATATAGGTGTGGCAGGGTATACTCAGACATGAGTCCCTTGCTCACTGCTCCATCAGGATTCAAGCTAACCGGGCCGACGAGGCTGAAATGCCAGAAACCGGTCCCCGGTAGCTTGTCTCCTTTCTGGTGAAGAATTGGCTTGGTAGTTTGGTCTGCCCTGTTCCCATGATGCACTGGGCCAGGGACAGACTAATTTGCATATAGCCAGGTTCTGAGCTGGGATGGGGCAGTGAGCTAAATAACGGTGATGGATCAAGCCCTGATCTTTGGACTGGGTAAGAGTGGTCTGCTTAATTCAGACACTCTGTTCATCACCACCCCCTTTTCTGAATCGTTTTTGGCCACTATAGGTGTGGCAGGGTATACTCAGACATGAGTCCCTTGCTCACTGCTCCATCAGGATTCAAGCAAGCCAGGCCGACGAGGCTGAAATGCCAGAAACCGGTCCCCGGTAGCTTGTCTCCTTTCTGGTGAAGAATTGGCTTGGTAGTTTGGTCTGCCCTGTTCCCATGATGCACTGGGCCAGGGACAGACTAATTTGCATATAGCCAGGTTCTGAGCTGGGATGGGGCAGTGAGCTAAATAACGGTGATGGATCAAGCCCTGATCTTTGGACTGGGTAAGAGTGGTCTGCTTAATTCAGACACTCTGTTCATCACCACCCCCTTTTCTGAATCGTTTTTGGCCACTATAGGTGTGGCAGGGTATACTCAGACATGAGTCCCTTGCTCACTGCTCCATCAGGATTCAAGCAAGCCGGGCCGACGAGGCTGAAATGCCAGAAACCGGTCCCCGGTAGCTTGTCTCCTTTCTGGTGAAGAATTGGCTTGGTAGTTTGGTCTGCCCTGTTCCCATGATGCACTGGGTCAGGGACGGACTAATTTGCATATAGCCAGGTTCTGAGCTGGGATGGGGCAGTGAGCTAAATAACGGTGATGGATCAAGCCCTGATCTTTGGACTGGGTAAGAGTGGTCTGCTTAATTCAGACACTCTGTTCATCACCACCCCCTTTTCTGAATCGATCTAATGAAACTGAGCATAGAACTACATATAAGCAGTTGACAATGATCTTAAATGCTCAAAACCTTCCCTAAAATTACAGGGTCTAATGTCCCTTAGGAAGGGTTTAATAAAGCGTTCATGCGGAGCTTTATAAAGTGTACAAAAAAGCACAATGTGCATTGTTTAGCTCCATTATCACATGGGCAAGGGGGTAGCCTCTCACACCAACCTCCTTGCTTTGGAAAAGCCTCTAAAAAGTGCAGTGCATTTAACCGAAATCTAGTTAAGTAAAAACGCCATTGCGTGTGTAGAGTAAAAGATAAATAAAATTGTTGCTGGAGTATAACTGTTTGGTATGGAAGCTGATTTTCATGTTTAGACAAGCCTAATATAGTACGATATGCATTCTTAATCACCATTTTTGTATCTGATTTAATCAGATGTGGGTTATTGTAAAAATCACCAAGACCAATTTTTTCAAAGGTTTCCTTTACGTAAAACAGCCAGGGAATTTTTAATGCATTTTCCAAATTTATGCAATCTTTCAGAATTTTTTTGAAAACAACAGGTCTTCCGAGGACCATATTTTCCCCCATAAAAGAAGTGGGGAAACGTGGATATTGTCACTCACGAAATCTAGGCCTACCTCGGAATGACAGAATATATTTGGAGAACTACTTGGCACTGATAACAGGCGTTTTAAAAACTTGTTCTCCATAATTTGTAACTGTGCACATTTATGGTATCCCCATACCCCTGCACCGTAAATTACCACAGGCAAACATTTTGATTTATACAGGGTCTTTAACTCGGCAATTGGTTTTTGATCTAGTTTGCTAGCGAAACGAAAGAGAGCCTCTATCGATCTGGTGGTTTTTTGTACCCGTGATATTATAAGAGGGTCCCAATTTAGAGATTTGTTAAAACATTTCCCAAATAACAAAAATTTTGAACTTTTTCGATAACCTTGTTATCTACATCAAATTTACGTGTTTTGGTCTTATTTGGGCCACAGACCATTGTAAAGGATTTTGTGAAGTTTACCTTTAGGTCTAAACCCAACATAAATTCATTAAAAGTGTCCAAGCATATTTGCATACTATTTGCAGTCAAAGTCATTAACACCGTGTCGTCTGCATAAGACAATAAGGGTAAGTATTTGCCATTAATTTTAGGAAAGTCCAAACCTTTTTCAATCAAGAATTTTTCTACACCATTCGTGTAAAGTAAAAATAAAAAGGGGGCAAGAATACAGCCCTGGCGGACACCTTCCGTTGATGGGATGGGCTCTGTCTTTTCGCCTCCACGCCCATATCGAATGGCCACGGAGGTGGCGGCGTGTAATCTACGTAGCAAAGTTATCAGCGGTTCCTCAAAACCCATAGTCTCCATCAGTAGCCACAATTTCTCCCTGCACACAGTATCAAAGGCACTGGATAAGTCCATAAAGGCCAGGTGCATAGAAACACCCCTGGCCTTTATGTACTTATCCATAATCAGGGCCAAATTGAAACACTGCTACGTCGTACCTCTGCCATTTCTGAAGCCATACTGTGATTCCACAATGACGCCTAATGAGTTTGCCCATGTCTCTAGGCGAGCCAGTATTACTCTTCCCAATAGCTTACAAGATGCATCTATTAGGGAGATTGGCCGGTAGCAACAGGGGTCACTATTGCCCTTTTTAAAAATTGGGACCACTACTGCCTTTTTCCATGTCGATGGAATACGCCCCACAATAATCGCCTTAAAAACAATTAGCAGCAGAGGTACCCACACTACAGGATTATTTTTGAACAAATCCAGGGGTACTGAGTCAGGACCTGGTGCCTTAAGTGGCATGCCTCTTCTCAGGGCCTCCCCACTTCCCCCAAAGTGAGCGAGAGACTAAGCTGTTGCACAGTCTCAATATTAAAATGAGGTTCATCCTCGCTTTAATTTTTCAGGATAGTACCCTTTGGGTTAAAGATCCTGGAGTAATGGGACTCCCAAACCTCCCCAGTTATCTGCATAATCATGGTCCTATTTTCACTGCTAAGGAAGGGTCGATTTATCACCTCCCAAAATAACCTGCTATCCCTGCGTTCAGAGGCTTTCTCTATGTCATCCCAGGCTAGTTTTTTCAATTCTAATTTCTTTTTTTCGATGGTCTCTTTATAATTTATTCTTGCTCTCTTGACCATCTCCTTATCCCGCGGGATTCTATGTAAGGCCTTCTTCAATAAAGTATGTGCATCAAACCATTTATTGTCTGACGAGCTGAGCTCGTCATGAACAATGGAATACCAGAGACACCAGCACCGGGGGAGAATTGCTGTAGCATTGAAGGTGTTAATGGGGGAGAACTACCTCCACCTATCTGTTCAGATCTTTGTGCCCTTGTTAATACAGGTGTTTTTTCTCTTGGAGTGGGTGGATCCGAAATCTCTTCAATACTGGGAGAATCTTGCGGGAACAAGGGGCCCCCATAAGAATCTGGTCCCCCCTCCGCCTGGCCCTCAACTCAGTTTGTACCAGTAGTATCATAGCGACTCTGAAGCAATTGTGAATCAAGAAAAAGCCTGCGTTCCATTAACTTGATTTCATTAATAATTGCAGATTCGGCTCTTACTAGGAACGCGTCCAGAGTGCCCACCACACTTTTACCTTCCTTTGGTTTTGTCATGGCTAACATTACTTCGTAAGCGACACTACCCTTTCAGGAAACAGAGTAAAGTTACCAAGACAATTAAGGCACCAGACACAAAAGTCACTTCAGTGGCAAAAGGCACTATTTAATACCAGAGTCTTACTTCCTTCGTCCAGTCAGTCAAGGGTTAGGGCAGTGGCCACCTACGGCCCGCCCTTTGCCCGGCACGCGCGTCCCGCGCTGCGGGGCACCAGCTGATGTTAAATACAGCCCTGGCGCCGCCTGATGATGCTGTTCTCAGGCGCCTGGGCTGGGGCTGCTGGGAGTTGTGGTCTGGTCCCGCCTTATGAGCTCCGATGGTCGTTCCCCTCACGGCGTTTGCGAGGTGCCCAATGCCGTTTCCCTCACGGCGCGTGCAATGCCAGAAGGTTTGCCCCCTCTTGTCAGACTGTATGTTGGGCAAAAGACAAAGTTTAACATTCTCGTTCTTCAAATAAAGTGTTCAGGCATTCTAGACCCCCATTCTCAGCATGTACAATAATGATCCTGTATCGTGACTGTTTCACTGATGTGACATTGCCGGCAGCTTTATTCTCCCAAAGCCTCCTCAAGCCTCCCTTCAGGTACGGGGCCAGCTCAACTTCCCGCGGCACTCCTAAGCCTCGCCGCGTCCCTTCACTGGAAAAAGGCCGGTACCGTATCAGTGCCGCAGGCTGAAGTCTTCCGCACCAGTTACATGTTTTGGGACCCCGCCTCTCCTCCAAAAATCGCCGTTGAGAGATGCCGATGCCAGAACCTTCAGTCACCTCCAGTCACTGGCTCAGCAGAGATCCGGACTACAGATCCCAGAATGCTCTATGTCAAAAAAAAAAAGCACGGACCAAATCACTTTTTTTCCCCTGTGATTATTCCTGTTTTTTTTTTACATGTGAGGACCGGATCTATCAAACTTATCACCTTCTCTTTTGACAGCAGATAAAACCAGCTGTATTACTTCACATATCCCTTCAGCATGGTTCTGGTGGTTCTGTGCCACAAAATGCTGAATCCACAGGACTTTAAATTTCCCACTTTAAGCCACTAGCCACACAACAGATGCAAGTTGTGCATAAGCAGAAATGTCTGGTCTTTCAAACAGCAGGTCTTACAAACAGCAAGATTGTGGGCTTTCTTAGAGCATGGTTCAGCAACCGATCGAAACCTTCAGGAGAAAGCTGCACTCCTCTCTGGGACCACACACCTCGAATGGAGTCGCGCACAACCAGCGTGATCAATTTGCAAAAAGCACTCGGGAACAGCCTCAGAGTCAGAGTCAGAGCAGAATCAAAACGGAGACTTCACCGCGCGTTTGTAAAGTGCCCTGGGTGCAGCATAGCGGAGACAGAGACGCTCCTTGGGATGCAGAAACGCCGTCAAGAATCCGCCACCATTTCTCAGGGGCGGAGCGGTGAATCACCTGGTCAAGCTCGGTTTCAATGCCTGCATCGCGCGCAGTGGGTGTTTCTAAATTCAACAGCTATCAGAGCCAGCGGGTCTCCCGTGTTTTGTTTGTGCTCAGTGGGCAGGGCCTGATTCCTGTATGCCTTGGACGCCAGGCGTACATACTCTATCTAACCTCAGATTCCCCATTTAAGAACACTCCCATGTGCCAGACTATGTATGGAAAGTTTTCTCCAACAATACTCCTCTGCACCAGTAGGTTATACTGTATGGCTACATACCACTCTGGAAGTGACAGAGCGAGCTACAGAGCAGACAAGTTTCTTCTTTTTTTTTTTTAATCTTTCCTCGCCCACTGTGGGTATCAGTGTGCTGATTCCCAATGTGGGACGTTTTTAGTTGTTAAAAAAGAGGTTCCTCCACAGAACGTGGCAGTGGGAGTCAATGCGGAATCTATGGTTAGACAGAGTGCACACCAGAAAGAGTTACAGAAGGTAACTGACTTGTCCTTTTGATGGCTATTTCTAACCACATATTTCTCACCTTACAATAGATACCAAAGCAGTACCTCTCCAGATAGGTGGGTGTGTGGAGTGGACTCAGACCTAAAGTCTTACAGGATCATGCAAGCAAAATGACCTCCCCTCTGGACCTGGCTATCAATACAGTAGTAGTTCGGGAATGTATGTAACACCACCCACATTGTAGCCTGTCAGAACGACTCCAGTACAGGCTGTCTGTATACCTTTGCAGTGGTAGTAGCTTTAGGCCTTATGGAATGAGCTCTGAGGCCTTCTGGTGGCTGCTTCTTTACCAGTTCACAGCAGCTCATAGCTCTTCTGCACAGCCTTCGCTTCTGTGCACCGGAGAAACCTACAAACAGTTGATCAGCTACAAGTTATTTGGTATGGTATAATATAAATGCATAAGCTCTTTTAGGGTCCAGCTAATGAAGCCCCTGTTCCTCTTTTGAAAGGAGAGGGAAGTCCCGACTTTAGGCAGGAAGGCTCCAGAGGCCTCAGCACAAGTTCAGGGAAGAAGACCACCTGAGTCCAGTTTGTCTGGGAATAATGTGGTGTAGGGCGGTTAAGTTGATAGGGCCTGAAGTTCACTCACGCTGCAAGCTGAAGTAATCACAATAAGGAACATAGTCTTTAAAGCCAGAAGACTCAGGAAGCAGCTATGCACAAACTTGAACGGCGTACACATGAGAAATATTAGGATCAAATTAAGGGCTCACATGAAAGTGCTGAATCATGCCCCACCTCCCCCACCCAAAAATGGATGTGCATAACTAAGGGCAAACTAAAGCAGATGGGTGGCAATTGCCGCAGGTGAAGGGGGCTGAGAGGACTGCTGTAGAGCAGGGAGAGACTGCCTTTGCCTAAACCTCAGCCCCTGGAGAGGCCTCTGAACTGATGAAGGAACTGCTTGGTAGGGATGAGCAGACTCAGGAAGCATGATGTGATTTGACTTTCTTTTCAACACCCCAAGGCAGAATTGGTTTTTCGAACAAAACATTGAGAGCCCTCAAAGGACATACTCATATGAGAGGTTTGTACATGTCTGGAAAAACCTGTGGAACACATTGATGCATGTCGAAGAATGTCAATATTTGTGCCAATGGCCATTCCCAGGCAATGAGTAGCATCTCAGCCAGCGCAGACCACATATTTGGCTGCATCTTGTCCACAACAAATTATCTGAGCCAGAGAGGACCTAAGGTCTTCAAGTACTGCGGGAAAGATCTCCCTGGCCATGTCCCAAAGGACATGTGTGTAGCGACCCAATAAACAAACATTAACCAATCACAACGGCAGGCTGGCAAAGGAGAACTTAGGTTTGTCAAATGCCTCAATATTCTTGGACTCCCACGCCAGAGGAGTAGTGGGGAATGAACAAGGGTTTATCTTACATGTTAAAGTTTGAACAACAACATTCTCTGGTGTAGGATCTTAAATAAGAAAATCAGGGTCACCGGGAGCTGGTCTGTTGTGCCTGGCATCTGCCTATTCAATGTTTGGTAGGAGCAAGGCTTAGACCAAGTGGCCATCAACATCAAATAATGGGGCAGGGCCTTGTTAAATAGAAGCAAGGGCTGGCCCAAGATTAAAAATGTCATTAAGGATGTTCATTTTGGTATTGTATGAAGGCACCTTCAAATTGAGCACCTCAGATGCCTTTCAGCCTAATTTTGAAAATGATGCACTGTTTTCCGTTGGTGATCCTGGTGGCGTGTCAGACCGTGTTTCAGGTACTGTATTAAGCCACTGGCCTCTAGTATGCAAGCACATGTAAAAGTTGTCATCTATATAGTAATGAGGGAGAGAACAACTCCCACCCCTCCAACATCATTACCCCATCTTGGGTGTCCCTTGTTTAGATTCATAAAGATAGAAGAGCCTCTGCTCGTGGGCGAGGAATGACAATCCGGGATTAAAGAAGGAGGATGGTGCAAGACACCATCGTAAAAGACAGAATTAGACACTGTCTACATATAAGTGAAAAGCTGTGAGAAGGAACCGTGCAAGCTAAGCGAAGAACATTCTCAAGTGCAAACAGGGAAGAGAATCTTAAGAGACAGAAATAGACTGTTATTACGATGCAGAAAAACAGACAGAAATACACTGCCAGTACCATGTAGAACAGTGTCGTCTAGCAAGAATGGAGCCCAGAGAAAGCAATAGTCCACCGCAGGACGGTATGAAAAGACTGGCACTGCCCTTATTGTATTGTAATTGCATTTATATAGCGCTTACTACCCCTGACGAGGCGTCAAAGCACTTTTTCGGCGAGTTGCACGCAACTCGGGACCCATAGAGGATTAGTGTTGAATTAGCATAGTGAAACATGCAAGTACATTTTAAGTGGTGGATAGGTTAGTCAGTTATTTGGATTTGGAATGATAGCAGAAGGATAGAGGAGGACAAAGGTTTGCATTTATATAGAGCTTGTTGACGCACGCTATTCAGGAAGCCTACAAAGGATTAGTGGTGAATTAATATGGTGAAATATGAAGTAATTTCAGTGGTGGATATTAGTCAGTTACTTGGAGTGAGAAGGATAGAGGAGGGATAAAAGGGGAAGAAAGATTTGCATTCATATAGCACTTGTTACCACGTATGGGTGTTGAATCGCTTTTCTGGTGAGTAGCACGCATCTCCGGAACCCATGAAGAATTACGGTTTAAAATTAGTATAGTAAAAAAAATATGAAGTCATTTGAGTAGTGGATATGTTATTCAGTTATTTGGGTAGTATATTGGCATAGTTTAATATGGAATTTGAGAAGTGAACATGTTAGTCTGTTAATTTCGATTGAAAAGGATAGTGGAGGGATAAAAGAGTGAAATATATATATATATATTTAGGTCTTAGCAATAGGAGGAGGCTTTTGGATGAGTAAAAAGGAGTTTTGGAGGAGAGGACTCAGAGGAAAGAGTTTAGAAAGGTTTGTTTTAGGTTTGATATAAGGAGGGAAAGAGTAGGAGAGTCTAGAAAGGGTTATTTTGGCAATCATGGTAGTGGTATGGGGTTTGGGATCAATGAGAGAGTGGATGTAGAGGATATAATGATAGATGTATAGGATGAGATAGGGTAGTGCATTGGAAGGAGTAGTAGAAGAAGTTTGAGATGAGTCAGAAGGTTGGGCTAGAAGATATATTGAGCGAAGTATAGGCTGAGAAATAGGGTAGTGCATTTGAAATTCTAAATTAGAAGAAAGTGATAAATATGTAGATCCATAAATACATTGAAAGTATATGTGTTGCAAGAGTTACAAAGTGTGGTGGTGTGCAGTGTGTGTGTTGTGCGTTAGTGTTATTATGGTAGAGATCAGCAATAGAGCCAATTCATAGCAAGCGGTGGGTGGCTTCGAAGGCCACACGTTTTTGGAATTTCCCACAGCTACCTAGTACAGTCCATATTGTTATTTACATATGGCCAATATTACCGAATGGTCATCAATCACAATGACCAACAAAATAGTATTTCTTCCTTTTTCCTTCTGTGGTTCAAACCGGGTAACGGCGCCCGCTAGAAATCTACCCTACCCTAAGCGCCCTGCTGCCCAGAGATACTTTTAAGAGCCTGATTACGCCTTTCACTTGTGTGCCCCATCAGCCACTGGGGTCGAAGGAGTAGTATCTTACCTGTAACTCCAGTTCTGTAGTAGGGGTATCTCTGTTATATTCAGTCAGTCAGTCAGTCAGGGTTCTTTATTCGATGATTAAAAATCACCATAAAAGTACAGACATACAATATACACTCATTTCATTAAAAAAGACAATTAAATTAACATCAATCCCGATATAAATACAGCTAAATCACAGTTGTATTAAGAAAAACATTATGGACCTTTAAAACCAGTGTCTGAAATCTCACAGTCCCCCCCCCCCTCTAGTTGCCCTCAATCGGACAGCCACTTTGATAAAATTAATAATACAGCACAGTGTAAGGGGATCATTCGCCTGTTGTAAATAAATCAAGGCCTCTTGAGCGCATTTTATGATTGTTTTTTTTAAAATGTCTACCAAAAATCTACGCCTAGGTTCAGAATAAAATGAACATAACAATACAAAATGAAGGGAATCCTGCGGAGACCTATTGTCGCAGCCGCAGGTTCCCTTCTGCTCAATCGTGGGGGAGTACCCTAATGGTGATCCCAATAAATATGGTAAAAGATTGAGCCTAAAACGGTTCATTAAAAACCTATCCTGAGCATTGTGTATCAAATATAAATAAGGTTCCATTCCTTCTGTGGTCTTTACAAGGTTATAGGCACACACCGTAGACTTAATGTCGCCTCGGGGTTTATCCAGATTTTTAGCCAAGCTAAAATTGGCCTGACTTTCACCAAGTCTTTAAGATAGGGTATCCCTAACTCCCTGTGTGCATTGGCTGCAGCTAGATTGTGTGGGGCTTTCAGGATGGAGCGTAGATGTTTGTTCTCCTCCCGCTGGAGTTGACAGGTATTCACAAAGCCCCACACTTCAGCCCCATAGGTGACTTTGGAGCAACACATGGAGTTGTACAGATTCAGCACCTGTTCAGGGCACCACCTCCCCAACCTCCGACCATAACCTGCAATAGCTCCATTGGTGACATTCATCTTGCGGCAACGATCCTCCACCAGGTAGTTAAATTTTAAAGACCCGTCAAATAGTAAGCCCAAATACGAGAATGATTTCACCTTCTCTATCTTGTGGCTCCCTATCGTAAATGTACATTTGTTGCATGGTTTGTTACCAACAGATAAAACATATGATTTACCAAGATTAACAGAAAGATCCAAAGAACCCATAAAAGATACAAAACCATCAATTAAAATTTGTAGACTCTTTGGTGTTCGTCCGAGGAGGACCGCGTCATCTGCGTAAAGTAACACAGGAACATGACGCGTCCCTACTCGTGGGCAATCTGATCCCAGCTGTAAAAGATGCTGCTCTAAATTATTAATATAGAGGGAAAATATAAAAGGTGCCAAGATACAGCCTTGGCGTACCCCACTTCTACAGTAGAAGGAATCAGTGCATCCACCCTCCGTATTATACCTAACTTGCGCTGAGGTGTTACCGTGCAATTCTCTTAAGATATTAATAAGGCCGACCGCGATCCCCATGCTGGTCGTCATGTCCCAGAGCTCGTCCCTATTTACATGGTCGAAAGCAGCTGCCAGATCCATGAACCCCATGCAGATGGATTCCGTACTGGCCTTAGTGTATTTTGCTGCTAGCATGTAGAGGTTCAAGCACTGGTCGCTCGTGGACCGACCCATCCTAAAACGGTACTGTGTGCCTGAGATAATATTATTTGCCTCAGTCCACTCCGACAGCCGGTTTAGTATCCCCCTCCCCAGGATTTTAGCGGATACATCGATCAGGGAAATAGGGCGATAACATTGCGGGTCATCCCTATTCCCCCTTTTAAAAATAGGGACAATAATGGCAGTTGACCAGGAGGGCGGTAGGCCATGACGGATTGCAGTGTTAATGACTCTTGTCATTATAGGGGCCCATAATTCCACGAAGCTTAGGAACAAATCAGGCGGAATTCCATCTGGGCCTGGAGCCTTATTTTTAGACAACCCCTCAATCCCAACCTTAATTTCCTTTAGTGAGAAAACTACGGGCTGGCCTTGGTCAACGTTCCCTTGTTCATGCGGTGTGCACGTTTCGTGGTTGTATAGAGCCCTATAATGAGTAATCCACGTAGTACGTGTTATGTTTGTTCCTAATTTGGGGACTGTATCATCTTGAAAGGTGGGTCTATTAATAATTCTCCAAAACTCTGTCATGTCCCTCTTATCCCCCGCCTCCCTTAAATCTGCCCAACCTTCTGCTTGTAGTGCCTTTTTCCTCCTACTCAGCTCACTCTTATATTTTTTCCTGCAGGAGGTAACTCGTGTGGCTCCCTTGGCCTTATTTTAATACCGTCTTTAAGTTCCCTCAGGGCTTTGGAGCAGTCACGATCAAACCAACGTGGTTGACTACCAGTCACTTTTATCGGGGCACTAGTCTTTAACAGGCTATCTACTAAATCAGCAATATATTTAAATGCTGTAAGTAGCTGCTGTCCTTTTATTGCCACGTCTAGACATGCCTCAAAAGCTAATTTCCCCTTCTCCATCAGTGATTTATAGAACCTTTCTCCATCAATCTTGGACCACCTGAGGCGTCTACCTGGTCAATGGCCCTCTCATTTATTGCAACGTGCTTCATCCCGTTAGGACCGGCACGATAGGGGACATCTAGCGCCAAAGGGTTATGGTCGCTAAACGGGTTCCATTCAATCCCCACCCTAGAAATCCTATTTTTAAAAACCCTTGAGGCAAGAATGTAGTCAATATATGACGAGCATCCTCTACCCTTAAAAGTGGGTGGCAAGGCCTCATCTTGCGGTAAATGCACCATGTCCATAGTGTGAACCAGGTTGTGGTTATGCATACATTTTGTTAAAGCATGACCTTCTGGCGAGTGCTCAAAATGGGCTCCATTCTCCTCTGGGTATCGTGACCATATTTCATCTAATGGGAAGAGGGCTGGGCAGAGGTGACAGTTGAAATCCCCCGTAACTAAGATATTTTGGGCATAGACCCTGGCTTCACAGGTGGGAACCTGACACAATCTGTACTCCAGTTCTCTTATCAGTACATCACCTCCTCCAACCGCCACATTGTTGTAAACATTATCAATTTAAGTCCTTTACCATTAAACCGCACCTCTTGGATATCATGTGAGTTACAGTTTAAGGTTGACCATGTGCCTTTGAGGTTCAGGTCTACATATACAGATAACCCACCCACAGCCCTACCTGGTCTGGATTTCCTTGCCGGAACAAAGAAACATTTATACCCTTCTATATGTAGGGAACTGTTATCAACTGCCCAAGTTTCTTATAAGCATAATCTGCTTACAAGAAACTTGGGCATTATCAATTTAAGTCCTTTACCATTAAACCGCACCTCTTGGATATCATGTGAGTTACAGTTGTAGACAAGCTGAGGCGTCAATGTGATAGCTTTGTTGGTGAACCGGGGGCCTAAAGTTGGAGACCGAAGCGAATAGTCCTCTAGGATAAAAGTAGGTCAGATCTCGTAGGGTGATTGAGCTACCAGCATTTTGCGAAAACCCATTTACAATATGTCTGACAACTTTATCATCCTGAAAGTTTATTATAACAACGTCGCCTACAAGGTCCTTAGTTCTTTGGCCCAGCCAGGGAAGACGCCTAACATTAAGAATTAGCCCATTTAAGTGTGGGGGAAGTGGGCAATTCTGTTTCAACCAATATATGGCCTTATTTTTCAGCCCACGCTGATCTTCTCCACAACCGTCCTCTAAGACTGGCACTCCGGTAAGAACAGCTACATACGGGGCCGCTTCTGGGGGCAGTTCTACTCTGGGCCTCTTGGCTGGAAGTGTCCTGACGGGTTTATCTTGGCCAATGGGTTTAGGGGCGTTTCCAAGAGAGTTCAATTTTGGGGCTTCTCCAAGTGATTTTGCTATTTCTCCTTCCTTTGTCATCTTAGCATTGTTTTTATTGTTTAACCCAGCTGCATTGGGGGGCAGTATATTATGGGGTTTTGTTATGGGCAAATTGGTGATTTTAGTTCCGTTTTGGACTTTAGCATTGATGGTTAAGGGCAAAACGGAATTTTGGGCCTCTAGAGCTGGTTTTGATAAGTCCTTAATTGCAACTTTGATTTCCCCAATAGCCTTATCTAGCTTCTCAAATTGGTGGGTTAGCCCCTTCATTCTTTCCACTAATGGCAGTGTAAAAGCTTTTAATAATTGTTCTATACTGCTCATAAGATTATTGCTAGATAGGTCGTTTGTCGAGGTAAGTGTTGGGTTAATCGTTATAGGTGGTGTGGCCACACTAAGAATAGGTCTTTTGGTGGGTCCATCGTTATTGTAGGTAATCTTATTTTTGTTTTTATTTTTCCAAAAAGAGTCCCCCCTCTTTTTCCTTCTTTTAGGCGGTGGGCCTTGGGGTCTAGGGATTTTAGATGTTTCCTTTGCTATGTGATTTATCTCCGTTTCAGGCGGCAAAGTGTCAGGCAGCACTTCTACCTCTGGCGTCATATTACAGTTGAAGGCTGATTCATTTAGAGTCTGGTCACTGACGGCGACTATTGGGGGGGTTCTTTTTTGTAAGAGGAGTGGAATACTATCATTTAGGGAAACCTCGCAACCCCCTTTTTCGGAGGAGGTACTATGAATAGGAGAAATCATTAACTTTAGCGATCCCAAGGATGATCGCCTATTTTTAATAGATTCTATAGAGCGGCGTCTCTCCGCCCGTCGTTCAGAAAGGGTGATTTCCTTATCTATTCCGGATGTGATCCTGACGAAATAATTATCCAGCGTACGCTGGCTAGCCCCTCCTGTTGCTGGTTGCTTATCCTTGATGGGAGACGACATCCTCAGTAACTGTTGAGATTTGTTCTAACACACTGATATGGCCCGCAGTTCTAACAACTGACTTTACAAACAAGCAGCCTAGCTAGATACTGATACCCACAGCATACAACTGCACTAGGCAAACGTCATAAACTCAGTATGTACGGCTAAATGGGGGGGGCCCAGCCCAGTCTCCTGCGGTCTCTGAGGGCATCAGAGGGCCCGCCCTTTGCCCGGGCTTAGCCCGGCGACGCCCGCGCGCATCCCGTGACGCGGAAGGAGCGCCGGTGTTTTCTGCGCCTCCGTGCGCGGAAGTGGGCGTGGGTGGGCGGGGTTTGCCTCCAGGGATTCTGGGGGATGTAGTCCCACTACTCGGCGGCCGCAGATGGAGCTGAGGGCGGCGGAAAGGGGAACAAATAGGCAGAACCACCAGAAAGCGTGCGCTTGCGGCGCGAGGTATGCCGTCACTCCCAAAGGACTCCAGGTATGTAAGGACAAAGTCTCCCGCTCCACCTAAGGAGCGCCGGTGTTTTCTGTGCCTCTGTGCGCGGAAGTGGGCGTGGGGTTTGCCTCCAGGGATTCTGGGGACTGTAGTCCCCCTACTCGGCGGCCGCAGATGGAGCTCAGGGCGGCGGCGAGGGGAACAAACAGGCAGAACCACCAGAAAGCGTGCGCTTGCGGCGCGAGGTATGCTGTCACTCCCAGAGGACTCCAGGTATGCAAGGACAAAGTCTCCCGCTCCACCGAAGGAGCGCCAGTGTTTTCTGCGCCTCCGTGCGCGGAAGTGGGCGTGGGTGGGCGGGGTTTGCCTCCAGGGATTCTGGGGGCTGTAGTCCCCCTACTCGGCGGCCGCAGATGGAGCTCAGGGCGGCGGCGAGGGGAACAAACAGGCAGAACCACTAGAAAGCGTGCGCTTGCGGCACGAGGTATGCTGTCACTCCCAAAGGACCCCAGGTATGCAAGGACAAAGTCTCCCGCTCCACCGAAGGAGCGCCGGTGTTTTCTGCGCCTCCGTGCGCGGAAGTGGGCGCGGGTGGGCGGGGTTTGCCTCCAGGGATTCTGGGGGCTGTAGTCCCCCTACTCGGCGGCCGCAGATGGAGCTCAGGGCGGCGACGAGGTGAACAAACAGACAGAACCACCAGAAAGCGTGCGCTTGCGGCGCGAGGTATGCTGTCACTCCCAAAGGACTCCAGGTATGCAAGGACATAGTCATAATCTAGTGAATAGTCCCGCCCATGTGCGTGGACTCCGGAGCAATCAAAAATAATCTCTTAAACTGTCTTCATTGCAGTCCTGCATAGACACTTAAGAGAAAATTAAAGACAATAATGCAGCCTGTACCTACAAGGCTACACTGTCCAGTACTTCAACTAGAACTACCAAGGATATAACACCAATAACACATTTAACACAATCTGTCAAGTTTCACCCATAGAGAAACTTTCCTCCCCTCACCAAATCCTTGGAATGATGGAGAGGAAGGTAAAGACAGACAAGCCTCCATAGGCTGCCATTATGTGCCTGGAAAAGGTATACCGTGCCTTTAAGGAACTCTCTGGAGACCCTCGGTATCCCAGCATGCTCAGCCCCTTCCTTTTACTTTCAGTTCTTTTTGAAGGTGCATAAAGCAAGGCCTAGAGCATACATCACAGTACCATTTTCTCCACCGGGGAGGAGGGCGGGCGCTTATGACTATAACAGAGATTCCCCTACTACAGAACTGGAGTTACAGGTAAGAAACTACTCCTTCTGCAGTAGGGGATCTCTGTGTATAGTCATAATCTAGTGAATAGAATGGCAAGCCCATCCAAAAACAACCCGGCGGTGGAGAAATATATACAACGCCACTATTGTGCGAACAAATTCCACAGCGAAGCCTGCCCAACCTGAGCATCTGCTCTGGCATCCGAGTCCAGACAGTAGTGCTTAGCAAAGGTGTGGACCGACTTCCAAGTGGCCACCCTGTAGATCTCTGCAATGGGAACATTTCGAAGCAAAGCTGTTGTAGCTGCTTTGCCCCTGGTAGAATGAGCCTTAGGCTTACCCCCTAAGGTCTTATTCGCTTTCTGATAACAGAGCTGGATACATGACACAATCCACCTAGAGATGGACTGTTTCGAAGTAGCCAGACCAGTCCTAACCGACCCATAGTTGACAAACAGCTGGTCGGATCTACGAATATCCTTGGTCTTATCCAGATAGAATTTCAACATCCTTCTGACATCCAGGGAATGAAGAGACCGTTCCGCTGGAGTGGAAGGATTCTGGAAAAATTTTGGTAAAGTTATAGTCTGATTAACATGAAAATCAGAAATCACCTTGGGAAGGAACTTAGGGTGAGTACGCATTACAACATTAGCAGCATGAAATACAGTATAGGGTTCCTGGCAGCACAATGCCTGAAATTCACTCACCCTGCGGGCCGATGTGATGGCCACGAGGAACGCCGCCCTCCAAGACAGGTGCTGCAGTGATGCCTTATGAATAGGCTCGAAGGGTTCCTTCATCAGCCTGGACAGCACCATATTCAGTTCCCATGAAGGCGAAGGAAGCGGAACAGGAGGGAACAACTCCTTCAAACCCTCCAAAAAATCCTTGATCACAGGAATCTGGAAGAAGGATGTCTGTGAAGGGCATTTTCTATAAGCAGACAATGCAGCTAGATGAACCTTAATGGAATGAAAATTAAGGCCAGACTGAGCTAGATGCAGAAGGTATGGAAGGATAACATCCTCCTTGCAGGTCGTCGGATCATAGTTCTTAGACATGCACCAGATGCAGAATCTCTTCCATTTGTAAGCATAAGAGGTCCTAGTAGATGGCCTCTTAGCCTCCTTCAATATGTCCATGCAATCCTCAGGAAGATTCAAGTGGCCATATTGCTCTATCTCAGGAGCCATGCTGCCAAACTCAACGATGAGAGGTTGGGGTGCACCATCTGCCCCCCGAACTTCGTGAGAAGGTCCGGCCGACACGGCAGCCGACGATGAGGTAGGATCGACCGGTGAAGCAGGTCCGTGAACCACCACTGTCTGGGCCATTCCGGCACAATGAGGATCATCCGAGCCCGGGATCAGGCCAGCTTGATGAGCACCGCTGGAATCATGGGAATGGGTGGAAAAGCGTACAGAAAGCTGTTCGACCAGCTGATCCATAACACGTTCCCCAGAGTCCCCGGCTGGTAATACCTCGAGGCGAAGTCGCGTCATTTGCTGTTTTCTGCGGTGGCGAATAGATCCACTTCTGGAGTGCCCCACATGGCGAAGATGTCGTCAAGCACCTCGTTGTTTGGGACCCACTCGTGGTTTTTGTGAAGCAACCTGCTGAGGGTGTCCGCCTGAACATTCTGCACACCTGGCAGATGAGTTGCCGTTATCGTCAGTCCTCTGGCTAGCAGCCAGTGCCAGATCGCCTGCGCTTCCTGTGACAGTGTGTGCGATCTCGAGCCCACCTGCTTATTGAGGTAATACATTGTGGTCGTATTGTCCGTCTGCACAAGCAAGGAGTTGGTCTGGAAGGACGGATGAAAGGCCTTCAGTGCCAAGTAAACAGCTCTGAGTTGCAGGAAGTGGATGTGATACGTGGACTCTGTCGGAGACCACTTTCCCTGGATCTGTAGATGGTCTGAATGCGCTCCCCAGCCCAGGAGAGACGCATCCGTCACAATAGTCTGAGTCGGGATGTCCTTGTGGAAAGGAACCCCTCTGAGGAGATTCTCTGCTGAGCACCACCATCTCAGTGATTGTTGGGCGAGGAGAGACAACTGAATCCGGTCGTCCCAACACCCTTTCCTCTGGTCCCACTGGTCCTCCAAACATTCCTGTAGCGGCCTCATGTGTAGGCGCGCATGCGGAGTTAGGAAGATACAAGAGGCCATTGATCCCAGTAGAGAAGACACCGTCCTCACTGTTGTAGATGGAGCAGCTATGAGAGCCTGAGCCTTCCGAAGGATGGATAAGCGTCTCTCCTCCGAAGGAAACACGCTTGCCGACAGCGTATTGATGGAGGCTCCCAAGTACTGCAGGCACTGTACAGGAATCGGGACAGACTTGGACAGATTTATGTGCAACCCCAGACGGTTCAACAGGACGGCCGTCCTTTTGAAGTGCAACTGTGCTTCCTGGACGGTGGAGGCTTTGATCAACCAATCGTCCAGGTACGGGTAGACAAACACCTTGTTCTTTCCCAGGTGCGCTGCTACCACAGCCATGCATTTAAAAAAAGTCCTGGGTGCAGACTTCAGTCCAAACGGTAGTACGGTGTACTGATAGTGAATGGCGCCGACGAGGAAGCGCAGAAACTTCCGATGTTTCCGTGCAATGGGCACATGGAAGTGCGCATCTTGCAGAACTATCGCACACAGCCAGTCTCCTCTCTGCAGCTCAGGATAAATCTGGTGCAAAGACAGCATGCAAAACTTTTCCCCGCGAATCCACTTGTTTGCTTGTCGCAAATCCAGAATGGGTCTGAACTCGTTCTTGTCCTTCTTCTGTACTAGGAAGAAGCGTGAGTAAAGACCCTTTCCCCTTTGAGACCGAGGGACGTCTTCTATCGCCCTTTTTCTTAACAGGGTATCGGCCTCCGTCTGGAGCTCGCGTAGCTGGAATTGCTGGAGGGGGGCTGGTGAAACAAAGACTGTAGCCATTGCAAACAATATGCAGCACCCACTTGTCTTGAGTAATGTTTCTCCACTCTGCCAGGTAATGTTGAATGCTTCCCCCCCACCGGAGCGGGTAACGGATGAGGGGGAAGAAGCACCTCAGGGCCTAGAACCAGCCGGGCCTTTGGTCGCTGCGGATGACTGATGACCCCCACGGTCCCTCTGGCGCTTTTGGAACGGTTTCCGCTGGAACTGCTGCTGTTGTTGTTGCTGTCCAGCCTGCCAACCTTGCCCTAGCCTTGCGCCCGTACCGGCTCTGGAACTGGCGGAAGGTCTTCTTCTTCTGTTCCTTAGGCTTTTCCAACCCGACAGCCGTCAGGGTTTCCGCCTCCGCCTTCATGCGGGCCATCTCGTCGCCCGCATGTTTCCCGAAGAGGGTCTCGCCCGAAAAGGGCAGGCTAGCAACCCTCTGCTGCGCCTCGGGCTTCAAGGATGCAAGACGCAGCCAGGCGTGGCGCCTCAGGTTGACCCCATGGCAGTACCCGTGGGCTGCCAAGAGGGAAGATTCCGCCGCCGAACTTATCACCTCGTTGGAAAGCCAGCAGACCCTCAGCGAGGATCTCTTGGAAATCTTCCCTCTTCTCCCGGGGTAGATGTTCCGCAAACTGTTGGAGGAACTCCCACAGAGCCCGATCATAACGTCCCAACAGAGCTGAGGCACTCACGGCCTTCATTGACGTGGAGGCCGTCCCGCAAACCTTCCTGCCTGCCAAATCCATCCAGCGGCACTGTTGATGACGGGGTGGCGGCATGCTGTTTTCTCGCTGCAATCACAATCACCGAGTCAGGCGTGGGATCCACCCGAAGAAACACAGGGTCCGAGTCAGGAGCCTTATATTTTTTCTGCAGCCTTGAGGGTGCCGATCTCGTAGACGCAGGCGTGAGGAACAGTTCCATGGCCGGTTCCACCAGCCCAGGCACCAATGGTAGCAAAGGGCGAGACAGCTGCTTCTTGTGCAGTGTTTCGAAGATGACGGACGTCAGCGGCGCGGGCACAGTGAGCGTGATGCCCAGCTTAGCCGCTCCTCGAAGCAACACATCCTGGAAGGACACTATGTCGTCTACTGGAGACACCCTCGTCCGAGGGGAATCAGTCAGTGTAGGTGAATAGTCCCTGGCACTAGAGGAATCCGTGTGGCGGGACCTCGACCTATCCCTCCTGTGGCGCCGTCTGGATCTTGTAGACGAGCGACGGCGACTCCTGGATCTATCCCTCCGTCTGGAGCGAGATCTCGACCTCCGCGGCCTTGGACGTTCCACGGGCCGCAGTGGAGGGCGCTGTGGAGGCCTAAACGGGAGCCTAGGTTGCGGTGGCCCCGTAGGCGGCGTCGGGAAATGTGGCAACGAGGCAGACCTCGGCGGAGGTGGTGGTGTAGGAGGTGGAGGACGATGAGGCGGAACCGGCGGCGGAGGCGGCGTCGGGTTACATGGAGGTGTTGTAATTTAACAGCGATTAGGTTGAGCGTTAGCAAAAGACATCTTAATACTAGTCGTTATCTTAGCATTAAGCGAACTCCATTTTGCATTCATGGCAGCCATTTTGTCTGCCACACGCTACCTCGTGTCGGCCATGTGCTTTGTCCCATCTTCCTGCCCATGGCTCTTGAATCTGCCCAGCAACAGGCTATTTTTAGCATCCCCTTGTTTTGTCGCTGACCGTTAGGGTCCACATCTGTAAGCGATTAGCCCTAGATTGGAATGTGTTAGCCGAAACCCTAAGACTGTTAGCTCCACCCACTGATCGATTGTGCTTCTCGATATTACCTTATATGTACATAAAATGTGCTCTTGTGCTTTGTACCGCCTTCTTTTGAGCCCCTGTGTGGGTATAAATAAACCACGTACCCCTAGTTCGGGGTGCTACTTCTTGCAATGCCGCAGGGTACTGTTTGAATTGTAGCACCACCTCATGAGGTGTAATAAACGTTATGTTTTGTATTTCCAGTTCCTGTGCCAACTTCTTTCGTTTTGTCTGAGGACTTTGTGCGGAGAAGGGCGAACCCCTTGCACTAGCGGGCCTGGCTGAGGCTTGTTACCACAAATTGGCGCCGGCACGTGGGGCTCATCGGCGACTCGGATGCCCGAAGGATTGGTCGTGACGAAGGTTTGGACCTAGCCAAGGACGCGATCGCTGCCAGAGGAGACCCGAGGCGTTTCTTCTCTTCTTTCCAATCCGACCATCCAGGCGGCGCCGGTCCTCGACTGAGATCTCTTCTGTTGGTCTGCCGTGCAGTGACTGTTTGGTCGAATTTAGAACTTGGCAGTTGGAATCTGGACAGCCTATGATTGGTAAGAGCCTTTTTTCGGCACCTATTGTAGGTTTTTGGATGCCTGTATGGTAAGGTAGTTTTTAGAAACACTTACTGTGGCATATTTGAATTTGGAATAGACTAGTCTAATTTGTATTTGGAATTTGTATTTGGAATTTGTATTTGGAATTTGTATGAATATATGTGTTGCAACTCATATAGGCAGGTAATGTGAAGATTTTTCTTCAACTATATGATTTGAACGGTGCAACGTACTAAGAAAGTACCTTAAGCGCTACTTTACGTATAATATTGCATATTTTGCAATATTTCTGGCATGCCTGTTTCCAGCGCACTTCGAAGGTTGTGCTGCTTTTGTAAGGGTACCAATTTGAGACTTGAGGAATCACAGCCGGCTCCCCCGGAAGGGACGCCTAATAGGGATATGTATGTGAAGTTTGGTCTTTCTGCCATAATGTACAGCAAGTTGTGGCACAAATATACCAAAAAGGATCCTGAGTTACGATGGCACTGCATGGGTCATTTGAAGCACGAAAGATTGAGTATGTGG
Source organism: Lissotriton helveticus (assembly GCF_964261635.1). Lineage (NCBI taxonomy): Eukaryota > Metazoa > Chordata > Amphibia > Caudata > Salamandridae > Lissotriton > Lissotriton helveticus. The sequence goes on from NC_136061.1 coordinate 318,668,904, forward strand.
AACGATGTATGTTTGAGCACAGATCTAGACGTGATATGTTTGAATGTTTGCGTATGAGGGAGAAAGAAGTACGACAGCAAGAGAAGCGTGAGCAAGCGTTGATTGAGAAAGAAGAGCGAAAGAATGTGTATGAGAAAGCGCTGGAGTTGAGAAAGAAAGAAGTGAAAGAGTTAAAGGAGCGAGAGGAGAAAGAACATAGGTTGCAGGTATCTGGCCAATATCCTGTCCGACAGTCTCTCTATCCTGTCCTTAATAAACCGCAAGATGATTTTTTGTTATTAGATTGACCTCCACCTCCGTATGCCGTTCCGTCCGCTCCGGCCGAACGCAACGAGGATTCTGACGCAGATCAACGGAAAGCGCAGGACACTCGATCCATGTTATCTGCTGAACGTTCGTCCGAAATCAGACAAGCTGCTCGTAAAGCATTACTTAATATTAATTCTGCTCCCGATCTTTTAACTATTATGAAAGATTGGTCAGAAAAGGAGCAGATATATTTTTCTGCGACATTTTCTGACGAAGTTGTAGAAATGTTTCGAAAACACTCTACAGTATTAGAACCTAATGATATAGCATATGATCGTAAACAGTTACGTGATGTTTCTTTTGTTTTTTCCCCAGGTAGAAGACGCGATTAGACGACTGGTTAAATTACGAAACGAGGCGTTCCATCTGAAGGAGCAGAAAAAGAATGCGGACGTCGCTCCACAGTCCAATCCGCCCGGAGAGACGCAGTCCCCTATCCTCGTGACAGATAAGAGAATACCAGCCGAAATGAGACCTATGCGGGAAGCCGCGCCCTTATATGTTCCTCCTAAAGGAACGGGTGATAGTGACGATAAAACTTCTGTTGATGCTAAGGGATATTTTATTTATAATTGGGTGTACACTCCTTGGAATAGAGCAGATGTAATGGCGCTTAAAATAGCGTTGCCTGATCCGCGTAAAAATCCAGCTGCCTTTTATGAGGAAGTTGAAGGCGCATTAAATTCTTGTACTATGAACCTATGTGATATAGATTTATTTTTCGGTCTAATTTTGCCCCCAGATATGTGGCGGACTGTTGGTAAAATTGATGACCGTGTTACTTTTGGTGCCGAATGGAAAGATTTGGAACGAATAGATGCGGAAAGAGAGCCCGCCCAAAAGCCACATCAGCTAATACTAGATCTTCCTGCAGCAATTTCAACTAAACTTAAAACAGTTATTCCCCCTAAAAAGATTGATTGGACTGTTTTAGCACCATGTAAACAAAAGGTGGATGAATCGGTTTCTGATTTCTTTACACGTTTCGAGGAAGCTTTTCATGACTTTAGCGGTCAGTCTTTAACGGATGATACCGGCAGACATTTGTTTGTTGATAAATATGTCACGAATATGCTACCAGGAATAGCCAGCCGCTTAAAAGCTAGTGAAAGTTCTTGGACTACATGCTCTCCAGCATCTGTTTTAACAATGGCTCAATATTACGAGCGTCAAGAGTTAGAAGCAAAGGGTAGTGAGGAGAAGAAATCTAAAGAATTAAAAACAAAAGTTATGTTGGCTCAGGTTTACGGACCGCCCTCTAGAGGCTCTGATAGAGGCTATGATAGGAGTTATGATAGAGGCGGACGAAGATTTTTCAATACCTCCTACACTCGTACGAATTTGTCTATTGATCAATGTGCGTATTGTAAGGAGCTTGGCCATTGGATGTCTGATTGTCCAGTGTTGCGCGCCCAGCAGAATCCACGAGGGCGGGGACAAATGAGAAATCGTTCAGGGTTTTTGGGGCCTAGGGGAAATACGAACGATCGTGCCCGATCTGATACGAATGTACGAACACAGAATAATCGAAACACTTTTGATAGACGAAATCAATATCAAATATCTGATTATGTCCAGCCTGATCTTTACGATTCTGCTCATGCATAGGATTGCCTAGGATGGGGTAAGGAATCAGTTGAAGTCCCAGTAGATCAGATGGGTCCCTATGTTACAGCACATGTTTTGGGTTCTACTGATCGGTTTCTGGTTGATACAGGAGCTACTCGTAGCGCTTTATCTAAACAATTGGTTCCGAGGGCTCCCCGGTCTGGCACGACTATTACTTCGATAGGTTTCGATGGAACACCTTCCCTTAGCCCATTGTCACAACCACTTGCATTCCATGTTGATAAATTTAGTGCTCCATGTCCATTTTTGCTTTCCCTAAATACACCAGATAACATTGTGGGTCTTGACATGTTGAAGTATTTTAGAGCCACGATAGGATGTTTCCCTGAAGGAGTGCGTGTCATTTTGAATGATAATTACTCCGAGCCTGAAAGAATTAATTTTGTAAAAGAAGATATTGCATTAGCTTCACTTGCCAAAACTTTGTGGGCTACCTCAGACACTGATGTGGGTCAAATGGTTATCCCACCGGTTCAGATTAGTGTCAAGGAGGGAGCTGTGTTACCTCGTTTGCCACAATACAGGATCTCACAGGAGGGTGAAGAAGCACTTATACGAATTGTACATGATCTCATCCAAGTTGGGGTTGTTGAAGAAGTCCCATTTAATGTTTGTAACAGCCCGATTCTTCCAATTCTGAAGAGAGACACTGATACACAAGTGTACAGGTTCATTATAGATTTGAGGGAAGTGAACAAGATTGTCGTACCACAGTATCCTGTGGTTTCTGACATCACAACACTTCTTACTTTGGTTCCCCCAACTGCTACTACATTTTCTGTAATAGACTTGAAGAACGCTTTCTTTTCGATCCCTATACATCCTGACAGCCGATACTTGTTCGGTTTCACTTTGAATAATCGATCGTATCGATTTTGTAGAGTTCCTCAAGGCTATACTGAGAGTCCGAGTATTTACAGTCAAGCATTAAAAAGAGAACTTAATTCTTTTGCTTTGCCCGAAGGTGTGGTTCTCATACAATATGTCGATGACATCTTGTTGGCAGCAGACACCCCAGAACAGTGTGAAAAATGTACGCTATCTTTGCTTTCTTTTCTTGCTTCACGTCATCACAAAGTGTCTAGAAAGAAACTGCAATATTGTAGACCAAAGGTAACCTACTTAGGTCACCTTTTTTCTAAGGAGGGACGTGCATTGACATCAGATCGCATACAAGCCATTTTAGATACGCCAGTTCCTACTACACAGAAAGGAGTACGTGCATTTTTGGGTCTTACTTCTTTTTGTAGACAGTGGATTTTGGGATTTTCACACATTGTAAAGCCCTTGTTAGCACTTTTGACGAAAGATACCCCCATACCTCTTCCATGGACAGATGAATGTGAAAGTGCTTTTCAACAGTTACAACAAGCTCTTTGTTCAGCACCAGTGTTAGGCACACCAGATTACACAAAGCTTTTTACACTTTACGTACATGAGAAAGATGGGTGTGCATTGTCAGTTTTAGTCCAGTTACATGGCGATAAGCAACGTCCTTGTGCTTATTTTTCAGCAGTACTTGATCCTGTTGCAAGAGTATTACCTGGGTGTTTTCGCTCAGTTGCGGCAACAGCTGTGTCAATACAGCAGAGTGAGGGAATAGTTTTGTCACACAAGCTGTTAGTGTTGGTACCCCATGCTGTTGATGCCCTTTTGAATCAAACAAAGATGCAGCATTCAACTAGCGCGCGTCTGACAGGATACGAACTGACATTGCTAGCTCCTCACATTACATTGAAGAGATGTGCAACTTTGAACCCAGCTACTTTGTTGCCGTATCCGGTGACTCAGCCTCAGTCACAAGAAACGCATGATTGTATATTCCTGACTGAGGAACAGACAAAGGGTTACATTGATCTGCAGGATACGCCCCTTCCAGATGTGGATGGTGAATTGTGGGTTGATGGGTCTTGCTTGAAATTGCCAGACGGCACAACCTCAGCCGCGTATGCAATCACCACGCTTGAAACAATAGCGGAAGCAGCTCGCATACCACAGAAATCGGCTCGAGCAGCTGAACTGATAGCTTTGACAAGGGCATGTGAGCTTAGTGCTGGTTTGTGTGTTAACATTTATACAGATAGCCGCTATGCTTTTGGAGCAGCGCATGATTTTGGCCTACTCTGGAAGGAAAGAGGCTTTCTTACATCTCACGGAATGCAGATAATGCACGGAGGTATAGTGCATAATGTCTTGATTGCATTGACATGCCCAAAGAAAGTAGCCATAGTGAAATGTAGCGTGCATAAGAAAGTAACAGACAAGATTGGACAAGGAAATGCCTTTGCAGACCATGTGGCACGTGAAACTGCAATGCAGAGAAACACTACTCCCATGTATGTAGTAAAGTCACAAGCTGAGAGATGGCATGATGCTAGGCAAGAGGTACGAGAGATACAGAGGACAGCTTCTGACAAAGAATGTGAGCAGTGGTCTGAAGAAGGAGAGTTAGACGACGAAGGTTGTTGGAGAAATAAACAGTTGGATAGATGGAAGCTGCCGATAGCTTTCGTACAAACTATGGTTCAGATGGCACATGGGCTAGCACATGTTGGAGCTTCCGCAATAACGAAAATGCTTACGCAAGTTTGGGAGCATCCAGAAATTGCTAGCACAGCTAAAAGAGTAGTACAGTCTTGCTTGATTTGTTTGCAATACAATCCTGGAAAGGGAACGCGAGTTCCATCTGGAGGTTTTGCTACACCGACTGCACCTTTTGAAGTCCTGCAAATGGACTACATTCAGCGTTGTAATAACCTGAAGTATGTTCTAGTGGTGGTTTGTGCTTTCAGTAAATGGATTGAAGCATACCCCAGAAAGGATAATACCGCTATTACTACTGCTAAGGTGCTATTGAAGGAGTTCTTCCAGAGGTTCGGTGTTTGCAGACTTTTATGGAATGATAACGGACCTCATTTTGTCGGGGAAGTTATCAAGTATGTCTTGAAGGGATTAGGAATCAAGCAGAAGTTCCATGCTGTGTTGCATCCACAATCAGCAGGATTGGTGGAGAGGTATAATGCTACTCTGAAGCTGAAAATTGCGAAAATTCAAGCTTCTATGCACTTGACTTGGCCAGATGCGTTGCCATTGGCATTGTTGTCCATCAGATCAGTACCACATTCTAGAACGGGTCTCACCCCGCACGAGGTGGTATTTGGACGGCCAATGACTATTTGGGGAGTTCCGAAACAGAGTTCTGTGCATGATGTACCTTGTGTCTTAATGAGTGACTATTTGGCACAATTAACTGACAGTTTGGTTTCTATTCATCAACAGGTTCGGGAAGCGCTCCCCGATAAATCTGAAGGTGAAGGCCATGAACTCCGTCCTGGTGACTTCGTGATGGTGAAAGTATTTGAGAGGTCAAGCAGTTTGGAGCCGAGATGGCGTGGACCAGAACAAGTGCTCCTTGCCACGAGGACAGCCGTTCGGGTTACCAACAAAAAGAATTGGGTGCATAGCACTCATTGTCGGAAGGTATTGTCGACCTTGGTGGAACCTGCTGTGTTGACCGATCATCAAGAGATCTTGACCACGGAGAAAGGCCCTGCTGTATCACCTGACGGATCTGCGGAGTTCTTCTCGGACCAGACAACTTCTGGAGCAACGCGATACAACCTGAGACCGAGGAAGTGATCTACAGTTTTGTTTTTGATAGACAGGTTGAGCAACCACCCTGGGTAGTGAAAACGGAATGCCAATATGACAAAGGGGGGGGGATCAGCCCTGCGTAGTGTAGTGACACCCGTCTTGATCTGTGGTGAAGAAAACAACGGCTACCCACGGGAGAAGAGCTCATTGACTATTTTTTTTTTGTTTGTTTTTGCAGTATCTTTGAGAGAGTTGACTCTGCTGCTATGATAACCACTAAGAAAAAGATTTTAGGAGTGTTGGGTGTTTTTGTTGTTTTGACAATTATAGCAGTGATTACTTGGTCTATTGAAATGATGATTCCTGCTTGTGAGTTTTTTGTGGTGCCTACTACTCCAGTCCCAGAAGAAAATCAGCATTTTACTCCTCCGTATCATGAGCAAAAGTATCGAGAATCTTATCTAAATAATACGTTTGTTCAGATGCCCCACCATACTCACAATGCAACGAATGCCACAAATTGTTGGATATGTGGTATGCTTCCAGCACATCAAAAGAAAGGTGGAACAACGTTTATTCCACTTCCTTTTTCACATAATGGTTCTTGTCGAGCCTGGTACACTCTTCTTTTTGCGACTAGGAAACCTGCAGTAGGTGGACTTCTTTTCCGTCTGAATTAAGTGTTATCAAGATAATCGTTATAAAAGGACAATAATAATTGATGACGTGGATCAGACTAATACTAGTCACAGCAATATGTTGATTTTAATTTGGGCCTGTTTCCTTTTGTGGGTGCTGCATTAAATAGCAGGAAAATACGACGATTGACTAGAGTTGTGGAAGCTGTCACTAATGAAACTGCTATAGCTCTTGGCAATATTACAGAGGAGTTGCAAATTGCTAGAATTGTAACTCTCCAAAATAGGATGGTTTTAGATGTTATGTTAGCAGATAGAGAAGGAGCATGTAAAGTTATTGGTAGTAGTTGTTGTGTTTTCATCCCAGATAATTCGCCTTCAGTGTATGAAGCAATTCTTAAACTGCATAAGATAGCTACAGATATTCATACCAAAAATGGCTCTTGGACTTTTGCCGGATGGTTCTGGGCTCTAGTTTCTGCTTGGGGTTGGAAATTACTGACTGTACTATGTGTTGCAATTGCAGTGATTTTCACCTGTTGTATGTGTATCCACTGTGGCCCAATGCTATGTTCTATGTGCATAACTGCTTGTATAGCATCCAAAAGGAATGCCGTGAAAGCACAACGCATGTTGGATAAGGAAGTGACTAACATAACGAGTATAGATATACGAGATGAGTGTTTAGATTAACCTAAAAGAGCATATGTCTTTAGCTAACGCTAAAAGGGTCGTCTGTTGTAATTTAACAGCGATTAGGTTGAGCGTTAGCAAAAGACATCATAATTCTAGTTGTTATCTTGGCATTTAGCGGACTCCATTTTGCATTCATGGCAGCCATTTTGCCTGCCACACTCTACCTCGTGTCGACCATGTGCTTTGTCCTATCTTCCTGCCCATAGCACTTGAATCTGCCCAGCAACAGGCTATTTTTAGCGTCCCCTTGTTTTGCCGCTGACCGTTAGGGTCCACATCTGTTAGCGATTAGCCCTAGATTGGAATGTGTTAGCCGAAACCCTAAGACTGTTAACTCCACCCACTGATCGATTGTGCTTCTCGATATTACCTTATATGTACATAAAATGTGCTCTTGTGCTTTGTACCGCCTTCTTTTGAGCCCCTGTGTGGGTATAAATAAACCACGCACCCCTAATTCGGGGTGCTACTTCTTGCAATGCCGCAGGGTACTGTATGAATTGTAGCACCACCTCATGAGGTGTAATAAACGTTATGTTTTGTATTTCCAGTTCCTGTGCCAACTTCTTTCGTTTTGTCTGAGGACTTTGTGCGGAGAAGGGCGAACCCCTTGCACTGGCGGGCCTGGCTGAGGCTTGTTACCACAGAGGAGGGTCCTTCGGTAATGGAGGAGGTGTAGGTGACCTCGGCTTGGCGGGGGAATAAACTTGTGAGTGCTCTGAGCCCGGAGCCTCTTCCCCTCTCTTCCTTTTCTTCGCCTGACCTAAACGGGGGGACCTAGAGGCCGTACCCCTGGTAGCCGAGCGACGGCGCGGTCGAGACCGTAGACTTGTGGTGACCGAAGACACAGACCTGGCCTTGGAATGCCTCCTGGAGGGCGATGTTCTCCTCCTCGACGCGGAGCGCCTTTTCGACGTCGATGAACGCCGTCTCGACGTCGACGAACGCCGTCTCGACAGCGATGAACGCCTCCTCGACGTCGATGATCTCCTTCTCGACGTCGACTATTTCCTTCTCGAACCCTCTCGACGTCGGTGATGACTCGATGACGAAGCAGTTCTCGATGTCAATCTCGTCGGAGGTCTCGTCGTCAATCCCCTCGAGGTCGACCGTCGATGTCGCTTCGACACAGAGCCCTGGGGAGATGGAGAGCGGACCGTGGTCATTCCTCTCGACGCCGACGTCGAGGCTATCGACGTCGATGGAGATCGGTGGTGTTTTCTGGCCTTCTACTCACTGGGGAGCCCCCAGAGGCCTCAGCACGGGCAGAGGGAGAAGCCCCTTCCTGCCCAGACCCACCTTGACCTTGCTGTCTTCTTTGCTCCAGTACTTGGAGTCTGATCTTCTCCCGGTCCTTCAGGGTCCTGCTGGAAAACTGCAGGGAGATCTCACACGTCCCAGGAACATGAGAATGAGGGAGACACAGGATACAGACCCTGTGTGGATCAGATCTTGCCTTCTTCCTGGTACACTCTGGACATTACTCAAATAAGGCAGGCATATTTGATCAAAGAGTGGCCAAAAACACTAGAAAAGTGAAGAAGAGGTAATAATACGTCGTGTGAACACACTCGGACACTTTAAAAGTGCTAACAAGTTAACAAAACACCCCAAAAAGGGAGAGCTCAATGCTCCAGGGTCCTGCTAGCAGGAGCCGGAAAAAAGAACTGAAAGTAAAAGGAAGGGGCTGAGCATGCTGGGATACAGAGGGTCTCCAGAGAGTTCCTTAAAGGCACGGTATCCCTTTTCCAGACACATAATGGCAGCCTATGGAGGCTTGTCTGTCCTTACCTTCCTCTCTATCATTCCAAGGATTTGGTGAGGGGAGGAAAGTTTCTCTATGGGTGAAACTTGACATATTGTGTTAAATGTGTTATTGGTGTTATATCCTTGGTAGTTCTAGTTGAAGTACTGGACAGTGTAGCCTTGTAGGTACAGGCTGCATTATTGTCTTTAATTTTCTCTTAAGTGTCTATGCAGGACTGCAATGAAGACCGCTTAAGAGATTATTTCTGATTGCTCCGGGGTCCACGCACATGGGCGGGACTATTCACTAGATTATGACTATACACAGATATCCCCTACTACAGAACTATGAAGCCCTCCCCCTCCTTGCCTGCCGGAACAGCCATACAGCACAAGGGTTGTGTGTGTGTGGGGGGAGGGAGGGGGGAGACACAAAGCAAGGCCTCGACTTTCTCTTGGTAGCTTTGTTTTGTTACCCCACTTCCTCACCTCTTGACTCCCTGCTCCATTACATACTCCTTCCTGCACAATGCCCAGCAGCTCCAGGGTCAGGTGGCTGCCGGGCCTAGCACGCCATGCCCACCACCAGCTGCCCATGGCCTTCTCCCACCCCTGCCATATGGGCTGGTCCTTTACAGAGGCAGTGGCAGCACCATGAAGAAGACCAACAATCGCCCCAGCATCCTGACTCCGGATGTCGTGCCACGCAGCAGGTCCATCACCGGACCCACGCTTTACAACAAGTAATTTTAGGACTGTCCTGCACTTGTGACATGAGTGAGGAAGCTTTTGTGGTTACTGTCTTTGCTGCACCAGTGTTATGCTTGAGGAAGCTTGCAGTGCCGCTGTCAGTGTTGTAATGGCTGGCTGTGTGTACAAGAGGTAAGCTTAAGTTTTCACTGCTTCTGTCCATGCTCCACCTATACTTTGTGTGTGAGGGAAGCTTGCACCACTCCTGCCTATGTAGGTACTCTGAGCTGAAACTATGACATTCTGTTATCCATGGTGTACGGGCAGTGGCAGCTGACACAACAAAAAGTTGTCGGGCAGGTGGAGGGGGAGCTGGGGATTGGCGCAGGAGGGGCTAATAGTAAAAAAAAAATATGACAAAGCTGCCAGCCGCCTCGCACCTCGGTGTTCCTCTGCCTCCTGGCCCCAGCAGACATTGGAACAGCATCAGAGACCCCTGTGCAATCCCTGCACTCCTCTCATGCAATTACCAAGGATAGGAGCAGCACGGGGATTGGCTTGAGCGGTCGGTTTAATTCTCGCTCAGGCATAGGGAGTCTGCTGTTTCTCCAACCCGTCTGTGCATTACAGCTAGGTTGAAGAAACCTATCTGCGCATGTCTGTTTGGCTGGCCGAAGATGGACGACCAAACAGACATGCGCACTTAAAAGTGCACTTACCACTCCATTCATCCTCCCTCCTAATGGCATGTCCCGTCCCTCCCTGCACACACTGGCTCAGCCAGCAGCTGAAAAACCAAGCAATAAAAAATATTGGTTTGTTTTTCAGCTGCTGGTTTTGAGCCAGTGGGGCGATGCTCCTCTGCCATTACAGAGGAACCACCGTTGTGTACGGAATTCTGTTTGAGGGAAGCTCCGACTGTTGCTTTCTACCCTCTACCTTTTATGTGGGTGGGGGAAGTTGCACATCTGCTGTCATGGTAAGCCTATTCTGTGTACATAAGGAATCTTACCTTTCCGTGGCCCTAAAGGGAAGCATGTACTTTTCTTCCCCTTGCATGGTTTGTGTTTAAGAGAAGATTGCATGTCAGGTGCCTATGCTGGGCCTGTTCTGTCTGCATAAGAAAACCAGTACCACTGCAGTCCATGTAGTACTTGTTCTATGTGTGAAGGAAATTACAATATTAATTTATTTATTGTATCTGTACTCTTTGTGATGAAGGTTTGCTTTGCTCCTCTCCCTGATGCAGTGTGTCACAGTAACGACAGTGCATCTATGCACCAACACCAAAACCAAACTATTAGCTTTCTGTTCTTTTATGCGGTTACACTACTGTTTCCATTCAAAGTTACTTGCCCATCTAGTTCTTTAAACCTGTGCCTCATTGTTTTTTTTCCTTTTCTCTCGAACCCACACAACATTTTGTTTTGTAATAAAAGAATTAATTCTTTATGTAACATCCAACTTAACTTGTCATTGTTTCCTCTTTCTCTATTTTTAACTTGTTTGTACTTTGTATTAATATTTAAAATCTAAGTAACATTTTCTTCATATAGACCCACACATTGGTGAAAAGTGGGGCCTACTTTACAGAGAAGAATGCTTTGTGTTGATGAGTCATAAAAAAAGCTCTTGTGGGTGGCAAGTAGTGTACCCTTTACAGCACTCCTGCTACCTCTCTCTCCCTCTTGCTCTGGCAGTACTGCATTCACTGATGCCTTTGCCTTGGCCAGCCCCTTTCAGTATCAATTGCTCTAGCACTACTATAGTGCAACAAATTGTTACAAAACACAAGGTTTTTAAAGTTGGCCTGGATGATTAAGTGAACGTAATACCGTGACATTCCTGTTTATTGGGTTTATGTATTTCGCATAATTTTTGTCCTTCTCAAGCTTACGATTTAGGGATCATTTTCATGAGGGTATACTGCCAATGAACCTTCATGTAGGCTTATTATTAGTGATTCCAAATTTTTAAGGAAAATTACATGTATTAAGCATGACATAAAACATGTATTTTCAAGCATATATGTTTTAGAGCCTAATACTGCATCTTGTCTCCAAACAATATTTCCACACATTTTTTATGTTGTTATTCATTATTACTGCAAGGAACAGCTAATATTTATTTCACTTGCTTCACGTGTGTGCAGTTTTAATCAATTCCTTCGCCTCTTGGTACTTCAGAATCCCTAAGACAGATCGATGACTGTAACATGCTGGTTTTCCCTGAGTGGACCTCTGCTATCGCGAGAAGAATGGGGTACTCTGACCTTCGCCGGGCATGAGTAAGTATGAGTGATGTGCTTTCGAGGGTCCTGAGGCTGCTCTTCCAAACCTACCTAACTGATGTGAGGGTGACATAAGTCAAGGGTTTTTTGTTGTGGGGCATTCCAGGACAGTGGCGGCTCCTCCGCTAAGGCGGAGGAACATCGCCCACTGCCAGGTAGCAGCAAAAAACGAAAATTAAAAAATAATAGCGCAATGGTATTATCATTTTATTCATTCCTCCCACTGCGGAAGCGTGCCCGAGGGGGGCGGGGCTGCAGAGCAGGAGAGTAGTGGCAGAACACTCCTGTGAGCAATGACTTTTTGGTCAGCCCTCTCGGGATGCCCAAAACCGTCATGCGCACTTCCCTGGGGCGGGCATGTTCTCCATGCAGGCTGTAATGTAGCCTACGTGGAGAACATGCCCGCCCCTACAGCCCCAGTCTGAGCGCCGCTAGGCCAAGCACAACGCTGCATTGCAGCACTGTGATTGGCTGCGGGGAGCCCTGGTGCTTCCTTCTTCCTGTTTCTCACAGGAAGCCAGGAAGAGGATGGGACACAGGAGAGGCGGCGGTGGCCAGCCAGCTGAGAGGTAAGTGATTTTTGTTTTAACCTGATTTACGCCCCCCACCCCACTGCTTCTTCTAGGCAGCAGCAGCGACTGTTCCAGAGGACTGCAGGACGTACATTCCTACACCTAACCTGTGTGACCAAAGACCCATGTTTTCTGTTGTTTTTTAAATTCCAGTGGATTACCATATTAGTGAGGGGTCTTGTATTTTTCAAATGAAAAAAGGTGTTTTGGGTGTTATTTAATGTTTCTGACACAATTATTCTTATCTGATTTTTTAGTTTCTAACCTAGGTCCTGAAAGAGCTGATGTTTTCTCTGGTTTCTTGCACTTGAGTGTGATCTGTCCTCATCTCGTTCAGTTTCTATTTTATTGTTTTAGAGGATGTTGTCCTTGTATCTACTATTTTAGCATACCTGGTGTTACTTGGTGTGACATCCTATCAACTGTGTCCCCGTGTTTTCCATTTTGACAAGGCTCATCTTCTCTCAGAATTCCAATTTCCGAGGCCCTAAGTTTCCTGACTCCATCACCTCAAGGTTTCCTACACTCAATGGCCATTGGTCCACTATTATGCCTTTGAGGCTCCCCAAGAATGCGGTGTAACATTATAAGGTACATAACTTATTTTTGACAGAAGCTTTCCCAAAGTACTCAGCCTCTGGAGGAGATGAACAAGTTACTTACCTTCGGTAACGCTTTTTTCTGGTGGATACAGTATCTGCCTGTGGATTCCTCACCTTGTGAATATCCCCCTGCGTCAGCAACGTTCGGAAAATTCTTTGCAGCTCGCCGGCGTGGACGACGTCACAGGAACGCACGACATCGCGGGCGGCTCTGCTGACGTCACCGACTCCATAATAGGCCTACGCCGGCGTGATGACATCAGTTCCTCCCTTTTGTCCGTGCCTTCGAGGCACCCGGACGGACCAATGACAGTAGAAATATACATAGTATACACAGTACAAACTAGTCAAGGTAACACACATAGTGCGAATATAACGTAGTAAACATGTCCAAGAATACATTCCTTTAACGGATAACATGAATACATTAAAATAACATTACCAAAAATTCAGGTATAGAAGAGTGGACAACGGGGAGGCGGGTGGGCATGTGAGGAATCCACAGGCAGATACTTTATCCACCAGAAAAAGTGTTACCGAAGGTAAGTAACTTGTTCTTTTGATGGATACATCTGCCAGTGGATTCCTCACCTTGTGAATAGATTACCACAGCAGTCCCCACTCCCGGAGGCCATCCCTCCTCACCTCGGTATCCAAGCAGTAATGCTTCGTGTAAGTGTGGAGGGAGGCCCAAGTTGCCGCTCTACAAATGTCCTCAACAGGTACACCCCTAGACAAAGCAGATGTTGAAGACTTTGCTCTAGTAGAGTGGGCCCTTATACCCTCTGGAGGTTCCTTACCAGCCAGGGAGTAGCAGACCTTGATACATAGTATTATCCATCTCGAAAGTGTGCGCTTGTGCACAGCTCTTTCTTTTCTGCAGCCAGCAAATCCAACAAACAGCTGGTAATCCACTCGATAGTCCTTTGTCCTATCAAGATAAAAGCTCACCGCCCTCTTAGGGTCCAGACGGTAAAGCCGCTCCTCCTCCTTGGAAGGGTGAGGGGGAGGATAGAAGGTAGGAAGGGTAAAAGACTGTCCTAGATGGAAGGGAGTTACCACCTTAGGCAGAAAAGCAGCCCTGGTCCTAAGAACCATTCGTTCAGCATGAATGGTCAAGAATGGGGGCTTTGAACTAAGAGCTTGAAGCTCACTTACCCTCCATGCCGAGGTAATTGCAACTAGGAAAACCGTCTTAAAAGACAACAACCTCAAGGGACAATTATGTAAAGGTTCGAAAGGGGAACCCATTAGAAAAGTAAGCACCAGATTCAAGTCCAATTGAGGCACAATAAAAGGAGTAGGAGGAAATTTGTACGGCCCTTCAGAAATCTTAAAACAATAGGAGATTTAAATAAGGATGGCTGATCCGGCAGGCAGAGAAATGCAGACAAAGCCGAAAGATAACCTTTAACTGTAGCCACAGCAAACCCTTGCTGCGCTAAAGAAAGAGCAAAGAGAAGTATATCTGACAAACGAGCCCTCAAAGGGTCAATGGACTTCTCCCCACACCAAGTCACAAATTATGACCATCTGTATGAATAGATTGACTTGGTAGAGTCACACCTGGCCGATAGAATGACATCCACCACATCATGTGGGAGAGAAAAGGAATTCAGGTTGCCCCGTTCAATCTCCAGGCATGAAGGTGTAAGGTCTGGAGGTGGGGGTGTAGAACCTGCCCCTCCATCTGAGAGAGGAGATCTTCTCTGAGAGGGAGACGGAGCGGCGGGCACGAGGAGAGGTGGAGAAGATCGGTGTACCACACCCTTCTTGGCCAATCCGGGGCGATCAATATTACTTGGGCCCGGTCTTGGCGAATCTTCCTCAGAACCCGAGGAATCAAGGGTATGGGAGGAAACGCGTAAAGGAGTTGCAAGTCCCAACTCAACTGAAACGCATCCCCCAAGGCTCCCTGCATCGGAAATTGGAGGCTGCAGAATGACAGGCACTGAGCATTCTCGTGAGTGGTGAACAGGTCCACCTGAGGAGTTCCCCACGTCCGAAAGACGTGACAAACTACCTATGGATGAAGCCTCCACTCGTGGTCGGCTGAGAACTGCCGACTGAGACGTGAGTCTGCACGCACGTTCAGAACTCCGGCCAGATGTATTGCCATCAGACAAATCTGATGATCCTGAACCCAGGACCCGAGACGCAGAGCCTCTCTGCAGAGACACTGCGACCCTACTCTTCCCTGCTTGTTGACATACCACATCGCGGTGGTGTTGTCCGTCAGGACCTGAACCGACCGACCACGAAGGGAAGGGAGGAAGGCCTTGAGCGCCAGACGTATCGCCCGTAATTCTAGAAGGTTGATGTGAAGCAACCTTTCCTCTGGAGACCAAAGATTCTTGATCTCCAGATCCCCCAGATGAGCACCCCACCCTAGAGTGGATTCATCCGTTATTACTGTGGCAAACGATGGAGGTAGATGGAAGGGCTTTCCTTGAGACAGATTGCCCTCCACGCTCCACCAAGACAGATCCACTGCAGCTTCTCTGGAGATCCTCACTGACTCCCTGAGATCTCCGTTGTGTTGATACCACTGCCTACGGAGGCACCACTGGAGTGCCCTCATATGCCAGCATGCATGGTTGACCAGCAGAATGCAGGAAGCCATCAGAGCGAGTAGACGAAGGACCTTCAAGACTGGAACGGCCACTCCATTGTGCAATAAAGGAATCATTTCCTGTATGTCGCGAATCCGTTGTGGAGGAGGGAATGCCCGACATACAGTTGTATCCAGTACCGCACCTATGAACAGGTTGCGCTGGGAGGGCACCAGGTGAGATTTGGGTACATTTATCGAAAAACCCAACCTGTACAACAATTGAGTTGTGTCTTGCAGATGATGGAGCACTTTCTCTGGAGATTCCGCCTTGATCAGCCAATCGTCCAGATAAGGGAATACTAGAATCCCTGATCTTCTGAGATGTGCTGCCACCACAGCCATCACCTTGGTGAAGACTCGAGGCGCAGTAGTAAGACCAAATGTAAGGACCACAAACTGCTAATGCTGCGATCCCACCGTAAAACGGAGATACTTCCTGTGCGACTTCAGGATTGGGATGTGAAAATATGCATCCTGCAAGTCGATCGACACCATCCAGTCCTCTTCCAGCAGCGCCTGAAGAACCTGAGCAAGGGTGAGCATCTTGAACTTCTCATGTTTCAGATAAAGGTTCAAGATCCTGAGGTCCAAGCTTGGACGCAGTCTGCCATCCTTCTTGGGAATCAGGAGATACCGGGAGTAGCATCCATGACCCCTTTCCTGCTCCGGAACCACCTCTATCGCACCCTTTCTTAACAACGCCAGGACTTCCTCCTGCAGAAGTAGCAGGTGGTCCTCCGAGCAAAAACCTTGGCAAGGACGGTAATCCGGAGGAAACTCCCGAAAGGGAAGAGCATACCAATTCTCTACGAAATTGAGAACCTAAAGATCTGATGTAACCGATTCCCAATCCCGTAGAGAATTGGGTAAGCCGACCCCCCACAGAACCCACATGATCCTGAATGGCGGATCTAGGGCTGCTTTGCTGCTGATGGAGGGGGTTGGGAAGCGGAGGAGGTAGAGGAGGAGAAGGCTTGACGCCCTCGAAGACGAGCTGTTTGTCTGCCCCTGTAGGATTTATATAGTGGATTTTGCTGTTGCTGCTGCTGTTGAACTTGACGGTAGGGTCGAAAGGACGAACGCCCAAAACCTCTATACCTCTTAGTCGCTGAGCCTCTGGACAGCAGCCCCAAAGATCTGGCAGTAGCCCTACTGTCCATAAATCTTTCTAAAGCTGCATCAGCTTTTTTGCCGAATAATCCAGTACCATCAAATGGCAAATCCAACAAGGCTGCCTGAATGTTCGCAGAAAAGTCAGATGACTTCAGCCAAGCAGCCCTTCTAGAGGCAACAGAAGTTGCCATAATACGTGCAACTGAATCAGCAGTGTCAAGTCCACTTTGAATCACTTGACGTGCAGCCACCTGTGTATCACCCAACACCTCATCAAAATCCTTCCTGCTGTCCTCCGGAATCTTTGGAGCCAACTGCCGTACAGAGTCCATCAGAGCATGTATATATCTTCCCAAGAGACGTGGCATTGGTCGATTTTAGAGCCATACTTGCAGAAGAGAAAATCTTCTTCGCAGTCTGATCCTGTTTCTTGGACTCCTTATCCCCAGGCACTTGAGGGAAAGCACCAACAGACTTCTTCGAACAGGCTGCCAGTATAACCAGCCTTTCAGGCAAAGGATGCGATGATAGAAACTCAGGATCACCAGGAGCTACCCTATACCTCCTTGCAACACCCTTGGCCACTGCAGGAGCTGTAAGAGGCCTGATCCAAACCTTCAATATAGGCTAAGTCAAAGCCTCATTAAAAGGAAGCAATGGTTCTACAACCGAAGAAGGGGAATGAAGAACCTCCGTCAATATATTAGCCTTGAATTCAGCTGTAGGCAAAGACAAATTTAAAAGAGCTGCAGCCTTTTTAATAACCACATGGTATGGTGCAAGGTCCTTTGAAGGAGCATCAGAAACAGAGGACAGCTCCCATTCAGGGGAAAACTCTAAGCCACTAGCTTCCCTCAAATCATCAAAGTAGTCCTCCTGAAGCTCACCTTCTTCTATCTCAGGCTCAGCCTCTCTATATCTCTGCTCCTCTATAACACGCTGAGCTTCCTGCCTCGACCTTTCCTTCACGAGCCGCGCCGTCGGATCCGTGACTGACTAAGACGGAGTCGGCATCGAGATCGGATCCGGAAGCCCAAACTGCAGCTCACGAGGTCGCGTCGGAGCCGGCGTCGATGGAATCGGCGTCGACGACTTCGGCGGTGCCGAGAAATGCCAAAGCGAAGCCTGCGCCGGCATAAAAGGAGCTGGAGCAAAGGAGTGGGGAACTCCTAAACTATATGCCAAAGGAGCCATGGGACCCGAAGGTGCACCATAGGGGTAAAAGCTCTCGAGTACACTCCATACATCGCGTTTAAAAACCAAGTAGGGTTGTGATGTATTCCTATCTATAGGTTCTGTATCGATCCCCCTATTCCTGACCCTGTTCTGGTTAACAAGTTAACTAGCAGCCATCCCATGATGCAGAAACCGTTATCTGATGAAGCCACACCACGGCACAGGAACGTGTTATCTGATTAGGTCATAACGCTTGCCATCTAATTAGACAAGCAATATTCCTCCAGCCCCTGATAAGGCATACGGAGTTCTCAAAACAAATCAAACCTATGACAACCTGGGAAAAACCCTGCGGCCATTGTTTTGATTTCACCGAGAACTTCAGCAAAAGAATGTGCTAACGACCAGCTCGTATGACATCCTTATTGACGTATCTATGTCCATCCTTACGTCAATCTCGGCACCTTACAGGTATAAATATTACCGGTATTGCCTTAAGCCAACACACGCGGTGGTGACGAGATCGGAGCAGCCAGACTTGCCGAAGCCCAGAGCAGAGCAGACCCCGCTGGCTCAGCCCCGCCTTCCTGACGCGCTGAGAACGAGACGCTGCTTTCTCCTGCCGAGAAATCCAGCTCCGGCGCTTCCGGGTAGCCCTCGCAGGCAGCCTGGAATATCGAGACCAGAGACGAGAGATACCATCCCTCATTCATCCTAGATTACAGGTACAGAACTGAATAACCCCTTGCAGAGAATTCTTGAGTCAGTCACTTGGCAAAACAAACTTAACTTAAACTGCTACTTTCTATTCCCGCCCACGTATTAGGCTTAGGTCAGGTACACTGGGGTAGGCGTAGTTAGAAACACCAGTTGAGTACGATTAGTCAAATGTATATGTGTATGTATCTATTTTATTCATTTTAAACCACCTTATGGCTTAGAAACCATATAAATGTTTTTACAGTATTATTTTATACTTCTGCTTTTATTGTATGCACTTTACTTAACCATAAATATTGCGATAATATCGATCCATTTCTCTTGTATGAGAAAAGAGACTGATCAATAAATAACATCTTTTATTGAACACGCCCGTCTCTTCCTTTTCTCTACAATCTGGTGAAACTAAGAATGCACGTACTGACTGAGTAAAATAAGTTGTCTTTTGTTTTCACACGACTCTAGAGATACACTCTTGATTAGGGGAGAGCAAAGTTGTCATGTTCTATGGTTGTCAGAAACTAAATCCCTTCTTGTCTATCCAGGGAGGTTCAACTCCTCCTTGCCTATTCGAGAAAGTTTCTAGTGAACTCTGAGCTAGCTGGCAAACCCAAAACTTTAAGTCTAATATCGACAATAGAAGACCTAGTTAACGTCTGGTCTAGGCCTATACTATTGAAGGTATTATTCCAATGCGCAGAGCCTATTGGGATAATAGGAACTACACTACATGGCGCCCAAACGTTTGGAAAGGCGATAAAACTAACGCAAGACATTAGAGTAACTCAGTTGTGCTTTTTCACTCAGACCCCTTTTTCCCATAATACTCCAAAGACGTCTGGAGTGGGTGAAAGGTCATATCCGCCAAACCTCGCAGGAGGAAACTCCTATGTATGGTTCTTGGTTTAGTCAACGTTGAAGGATACACTGTTCCAAAATATTGTGCATCTAATCTTTGTTTCCATAAGAAACCTGATCTGCAAACAAACAGAATAACCTTCCTGTCGGTAAAATGGTAGACAGTGATGAAGAAAGAGAGACAGCTAGATTAGCAGCTGAACTAGTAGCAGCTGATAATACTATGCAAGACGCAGACCCGGATATAATACTCATCCCGGTCAACGTAAGAAAATTTATAACTTTAAAACTTATAGAAAATGGACTGACACCTAGAGGTGGCACAGTCATATTCGTAATAGAGGCACACGAATATCGGCAGACAGAGGTATTCTATTCATGGATACACTTTCCAGCAGCAAACGCTGTAACAAAGCACTTCCACTATTACAAAACAGAGGATCCTCCTAATGAGCACACTCCTTTCGAGGAGGTGGAAGTATCACTTAAATTTCAAGAGCACCTGCTCTTGTTTAAAGGCGCCCTAAAACATAATAATCACATCACCAGGCTCGGTCCATTAGGTAGACCAGGAGCAACGTGGCCGGTCCTAGCCGGATACACACCACATCCAGACATCGAAAGAATGTCTGCAGCAGACCTTTTAATACAACTAAAACAATTAATAAAAGTACATAGACAATTAGTCCAATATGTAATGCGGACTTCAACAATCCAACCAGCAATTAAAATTCCACAGCTGACCTCTCATCAGGGGAACACAAATAAAATTACACCACAGAACATACAATCCTGCCTGGGTAAAGTACCAGCTAAACGGGAACGAATACCATTCTGGTTAGCACAAAAAATCACCCAAATAGAGGCGGTGTTTCCAGACACCACCCCGTTAGAAAAACACAGGATTCTGACTATCTGTCTTCCAATGGGAATCGCACCACACGTGGAGGACTGTGACACTTGGGGTACAGTCTTTGCTTCCATTTACACAAAAACGCATGGTGTTCCATCCATCTCGGTAATACCAGATGTGCTAAAACAAATTCAAGATGAATACGGTCCAGAACCCGCTTTAACTCTTGGTATGAAATTACTAAAAGACTTCAAGCAGGTCTCGGCAATACTATTAGCCAACATAAAGGGAGAAGCAGCAAACGTGGCGATCCGCTAAAGGTTAAAAGAAACAGATATAGCAGACCAACCAGCTGAAATTGCCAGAATTATAGAAAAATCCTATGAGGAACTAGGTTTGAGATAGTTTAGGTGGAATACCAGTAAAACCCCGACTGATTGAAAGTCCTGAAAAAGTATTTTTTAATAATAATTTAACATCACAAAAAAAGAGCTGGGATGGAAACAAACAATCCAATCCTAAAGAAAAGAAATTCCAGTCCAGAGGAAGGTCTCCTCGGCGGAGAGAAAGATCTCCAAACCAAGGACACAGGTCTCCCCAAAGTGAGCCCTCTGGGAAAAGATACAACCTTAGAAATAGGGATAATATTAAGAAACCTGATAGATATCAAGAAATTGATACACGCCCCTCTCAATCTTTTCAGACTTCCTCGCAGAAATCGGAAAGAAGAGGACGATGAGAACAAAGAGAAGAGCACGCCAAGTCCAAAGACAAGGAACCTGCTCATCTAAAAAAGAAATTACAATTTCCAAAAAAGAAGGTAGCCAGTATTAAAGTAGTTAACAATGCCGAGAATACTGAGGACACAACTGAAAAACGGAGAATGGGCTCAGACAATGCTAGACAGCGCAGCAGAAGTGAGCATAGCTCGCAAAGTCCTTATGAATCATCTGGAGACAGTGGACACGAATGAATACCTTCAAGTGGAAACTGCAGACACCAGAGTTAGCAAACCTCACAAAATATATGAAATAACTTTACGTATAGAAGGGGATAAGACTAGAAAAATAAGGGGACTATTTTGGGATAATCTCTCCAAGGGCTATGACATCCTTCTAGCTGAAAAAGACTGGCCACCAGAGTTTGTCAGGGACTGCCCTCATGGCGAAGAAATAATTATGCCTGCCTTCTCAAATCATATCCCAATTCATAAAAAATATACACTTGCAAGAAAGTGGGCAGTAGCTCAAGCTCCTGCTTTATATAAAAATCACGTAGGATGGGATGAGGACTCTCCTCCTCACAAAATCCAGTTAAAAACACAACCTACTGCACAAAGACAGTACCCAATTAAGCAAGAAGCTAAAAAACAGGTAAAAGAAATCCTAGATCAATTAGAATACCAGGGGGTGATTGAAACTTGCACCTCACAAATGAACAACCCTTTGTTTCCTGTCTCCAAACCAGACAATTCATATCGTCTAGTTTTGGATTACAGACACCTTAACTCATGTTGCAAAACTTTTGCAGTGCAAAACTCGCATAGTGCTGCACTAATGAATAACATAGTGCGCAAAAAATACAAAACAAAATTAGACATCTCTAATGGATTCTTTTGTCAAAAAATAGCACCAGAGAGCAGATATTTGTCCGCGTTCTCAATAAATGGCGCTCAAAAACAATTCTGTCGGTTACCCCAGGGGTTCAAGAACAGCCCAGGATTATTCTCAGCGAGGGTAACAGAGTTACTACAGACATATGATGACGAAGCATTATCTTATGTCGACGACATATACCTAACAGATGATGACTTGGATACTCACTTGAAGAGAGTGAACACCATAATATTTGGGTTCGCAGCAGAGGGTTACAAATTCAACTTTAAAAAATCTAGAATTGCCCATCTAACAGTCCTGTTCTTAGGATATGAATTATCAAGTGAAGGCAAAAGCCTGGCTGACAATTTCCTAGAGAAATGTGCCGTACTCCAAGCACCTAGAACACTAAAAAACCTACAGTCAATTCTAGGATTCCTAAATTTCGGAAGAACATACATTGCAAATTACGTAGAAAGGGTCAAGCCCCTTTATGATCTAATAAAACCAGATTTTAAAAGAACCAATTGGACTCAAATACACACAGAAATTCTGAGATCCTTACAAACAGACATGTTAATAAAAACAAAATTAGAAACACGTGATAATACACGCAATCTTGTGATTCGAGTCATCCCAGGAAGATGCGGATTCACATACCTGACCTCTAATGAGGGAGAAAAGGTACCAATTGCATTCAAATCACACTTGTACACAGAAGCTGAAAAGAAGTTCAGTATTAAAGAAAACATTGTTCATGCAGTTCAAACCGCAATAGCTAGAGAAAAAGATAAAGCTGACGGTAGACGTATTACAGTCAGAACAGCAGAATCAGCCTTAGAGGCATTAACAACACCGTGTAATTTACCAACAAAAGCATTGAATCCGGAATGGATACAATGGGTGAATTCAATTACAACGGACAAAGTACAATACTACTTTGATCCAGAATTAAAAGAATTGAAAAATCTAGAATATGAAAGAACATTCCCTCTGCCAATCGACATTCTGCCCTTACGACAATACGCCTGTGTAATCTATACAGACGGACATGCTCAACCCTCCGTTTGGGGAGAACAAGCATACAACCCCACATGTGAGATTACAAAAGAAGTGTGGCGCGGAGGTAAACTAAGACCTCTATTAACAAAAACACACTCAGTAGAAACTAATTCAGAACAACAGACTGAAATAATAGCATTGAAAATGGCGCTAGATAATGCAGATCGCGAATTCCCGACACTTATAGTGTCCGATTCATATTACTGCGTCAAATCATATAACAACGATTTGCAGACATGGATTCAAAACGGTTACAAAGATGACACAGGTGCAACAATAAAGCAAAAACTGCTTTGGGAACAAATAGTTCTGTTACAAAAAGAACTACCAAAGACTCACGTGATACATACACTGAGTCATCAGCGTCATGGCGTTCACGTTGCAGGGAATTCATTGGCTGAGACAGCCACAGCGGTAGCAACTAAATCGGCTTCCGTAGCTAGAAAAAAGCGTACAGTGAAATACATCGACGGTGAAACAGCGCTGGCGGTGAGAACGTCATCAAAAGGCGACTGCTCAGCGCTACCGATCAACTATCCACTCAATTATACATACATAATCGATGCAAACTCCGTCCCTTTTGCTCGAATCCCTGGAGTGGGGGATAGAGTAATTCCAAACATGGACAGGAGAACCTTGTTAATTGCAGACGCACATATGGGTGAGGGTCTCGGACACCTCAAACTAAAAGATTCTCTGGAAGAATTACAATCAAGGTACTGGTGGCCAGGCATGAGCCTGCAGCATCACATTTTTGTAAAAAAATGACCGGACTGCAACAGAGATCGCAGTGGCGAGAGAAACGGTATACTACCGTGGCGTTTCACTCCAGAAAGAATCAACAGTAAAAAGCAAAGCGTCCGATTAACATATACAGGCTAGTTTCCACTTATAATGTAGATCCCCAGCACTCGGCTGACGTCTGGACTGTTATACAAAGATTTGCGAGTCTAAATGGCATATACGCTAGGAGCATGCTACGTTTGACCAATGTTTTCACTTTAGCCCTCAAGCTTGTGGGGAAGCACGGCCAAATGAGCATAGCGATGCAGGATTCTTCTCACTTCCTTCCTGAGGGATACGGGATGGTGTAAAGAAAAAACCAAGGCATAAAGCTATCTATAACGGAAAGGATATTAGGTTCGGGAGTTGGGTGGGTCAAACATCTAATAAGTGTCCAACATAGTCTAAATAACCTGCCAAGAAATTCTCTGAAGGGATTCAGTCCGTACGAATCATTGTTTGGAACTAGGATGTTAGTCTTAGATCTCGACAGTCAGACTTCAGTGGTGAAGGAAAAAAACTTTGATATCAAAGATCGTTTGGCTATTTTGCAGGACTTAAACGAAACAAGAAAAGACCTGAGCAACATAAAGTTGAAACAGCAGCCAACAACCACTGAAGAACCACCACCTGTCCCAGCAAGACCTGTCTGGATTCCAAAAGTCGGGGATCTAGTCAGAGAAAAGATCGCGGTAAAGAAGGAATTTGGGCCTTCTTACAGAAAAGCAGTTCCTGTCTTGTCTATCAACGGGACAAGATCAGTTGTACTACCGCCGCTTGCTGGTAAAAAGGAGAACAGAGTTGTATCCATCGACCTGGTAAAACCACAATCATGTGGCCGATAACAAACAGTAGGCCAAGTGGACTCCCGATAAGTAGTAGAACACCAAGGTTTGCTACAAATACAGAGGTCCAAACTAAGAGGCTAATCACATTCGAAACGCCTACAGAAGAACAACAAGGACTATGCAACAATGCATTGGAACTCAGACCTCTAAAAACCCAAATAAAAACATTTAGTACAGACACACCAACATACAATGAAGTAACAAACGAATATGCAAGAAACAGTAATCCTGAAGCAATTGGAACAATTGACAGAACTGCATCCGGCTACTTCATAAACGTCGATGATTCCTCTGAAGACCTCAGTGAATCAAAGACACAGCCATCAACAAAAACCTTTAAAGATAAAGCTAAAAAACTTTTGAAACAACTGAAAGAAACATATCTAATTTCTCCATAGATTGAATTTTGGGTGGGTTTTGGTGCATTTATCCTCATACTTTGGCTCATCATGGTACTAACTTTGGGACGCTTCATTGAGGGAAAATATGCTAAAATGGACACAGCAAGTCAGAAAATCAACTTGATCCTCAAACCACACACATCTTCACACATCGAGAAAAGAGAACTTTCTTCAGTCAACTTCACAGCCAATCCTATACCGGGTGGGGTAGCATGGGACAATACTGACTACGAAATTTATGGTCCAGTTGAGATCCTGAAATATCCACACCAAATCAAGATCTCGTTGAGTGACTTCGTAAAACCAAGCTCATTTGCTGATGATTGGGACTTTGAAAGTATAAATAATATGATGTCTGCTAAATTTACCAAACATGATTATTTGCAGGGTTCGACTAATTATGATAGTATGTACTGTTACAACCACTATGGTAACCATTTTCTACATAAATCTGCACAACCTAGAAATGTTTTAAATTATAATCAATGGGAACATTGTGCAACCCCTCCAAAAGGAAGCTCAAGAACCTTTTATGACAAATATTCATACTTTTCAGGGTTCAATACAAGTAATGCTGAAACATTTTATTTCAAATTGTCAAATAAGACAGGGACAAAGACCATGATAACAAACACGAAATTTATATATTCAGACTCATTTTTTGAACAAATGAATACTTTTGGTTTTGATTATTGGGACAAAAATGTTGAAGTAAAAAGTGTTTGGGGTACAAAAGAATGGCAAGTACAAGGTATAGAATCATTGTTTAGAGCCTGCATGATCCCAGAACAAATTATATTTTTGAATGACACTGTTCAACAAACTACCTGTCTTGGCTTAGCCAAAATCAAAGACTTAAATAAACCGTCTATTCCAAAGCCAACAATGAACAGCAATAGCTCTACAGATGAAGAGATAGACGTAAACTATGTATTAAACCAAAACAGAACAAATCCTGATTGGAAACAATGGTTGATCTGGCCCACAGATACTAATAACTGTCAAGATAGATTCCTGAACAAAACACAGGGGTTCACATTGACCAGGCCAGACCCTAGATATTCCCAAAGACAACACCCAGGGATAATAACCACCTACAGTGTGGGCAAATTATGCCTTCAATGGCTACAAACTTCCACACTGACATAAATTAAGCAACACCTAACTTTACTTACTGATGGTGCTGACTTGCGTGATTTCATTATGGGACCACGCAAACAGCGTCAAAAACGCTTCATAGCAGCCTCTGTATATGCAGCTTACAACGAGGCCTGGAAGGTTACTCAAATTGAGACAGCAGAAAGTATACGGGAAATTGACCGTATTAATTTGGAAAAATCACTTAGTGTATTGGACAATGGGTTAATGACTCTGTCCTCCAGAATTTTTTCTTTGGACAGCATTGTGTCTTCAGCAATCGACATAATATCGCAAGACTTACTGTTGTTACAACACGGTCAGTCTCAATTGCGTTTTATTGTACAGCTTGGCTGGACGTTACAAAATCTGCGTTCAGGCTATGTGCCTTGGCGTTTAATCAACACAACGTCACTATTCAATATCTTTAACCTTACTGATAAACAAATCAGTATGGCACAAAAGGGTGCTGATTATACAATCCTGAGCATTGAGAAACTCGAGAGATTACCAGTGACAATGTCAGAACGACCAGTCAGTGAATGGATAATACATGGGATAATTAATATTCCAATATCAACCTTCAGGTTTCAATACTGCCAAAAATATATACAGGCTGGCATGTACGAAAAATTGGGAAAAGGGTACATTAAGACAACATGGAATTTGCCCTATTCACATGCATGTGTCAGTAATAAAGGACAGAAAGTGTTTCTTAGTGGCAATGGTTGTGCGATGTCACTAAGCGGTACACTTCTGTGTAATGGAATTAGTTTGCATGGAGCCTGTGAAGGGAACTCAAATAACGTTTCATGTCACCAGCTAGGCGCACCTGCAACAGAGATAGAACCATTCTTTAAAAGACTCTATAATGGGAGTTACATTCTAATTGTGGACCGCAGATGTTGTAGTCTTATGCCCGGGACTCCTTATCTCGTAACTACGACTGCGAAGGTCATGTGCTGTGGACACTCATTGTTCCCCAGCTCCTTTCCAGACAGGGAGGCAAGGGCATGGCCTAACTTGAAA
This sequence comes from Lissotriton helveticus, assembly GCF_964261635.1. Classification (NCBI taxonomy): domain Eukaryota; kingdom Metazoa; phylum Chordata; class Amphibia; order Caudata; family Salamandridae; genus Lissotriton; species Lissotriton helveticus. The sequence continues at coordinate 318,695,859 of NC_136061.1, forward strand.
ATTACTTCTATTCAAATAGATACTTTAAGCAGAATGAAAACAGTGCTTCTTCAGACGCCGAGCAGGCTCACGTCATCAAAAGAAACGTATGATCTCCTAGTCGCAAGGACGACTGCAGAGATTCACTCATTGTTATCAACTAATTCCCCCATACATTTCGCAGAAATCCTGAATGAAATCTTAAATATTTCTGATACCAGTGGAGTCTCAAATGTATTTAAGACAGTATTTTCGATGGCATTAACACCATTCAAAGCCATACTGGGTATTTTTCCAGATTTCGTCCATTCGATTTTTGGCGGACTTCCCCTCATTTTGGGACTAATTGCAGGAATCCTATTCTTAGTCCTAATATTTTGTTATGGCAAACCGTGTCACAGACAAAACACCTGCGACAAGGGAAGAAACAATCCGAGCCATTGGATACCGGGACCGGATATCAAAAATCCTGGGACTTTCCCGGCTTAGAGGCCTGAACATGACTTGGTTTCTTTCATTTCGACCAATGTGGCATCGATGTGTTTTACCTGTATTAAGGTGCCTGCTGTGCGGAGAAGAATGCGTGTTGGACACCTGTCTGACGCTACAATCGGATGCGCCAATGGATGCAGAAACATTGTTGAGTCCAATAAAGGCTCATGCTTTGTGCTGCCCTCAACGGCTACCAATCCTGATGACGGCATTCGTGGAAACTTCACCACTACGATTAAGGGGTAGTGAAGTTCAAGATGAAAGCAGCATCGATCAGGTACGACCTTCTGTCAGCAATACTAATCAAAACGTCAATGGAGACAATCATACACACAAATGCATGGTTACACCTTTTTCCGAGTTAGTGGAACTCTCCCAGGAAGCTGTTGACAGCTTTTTCGACAGTCTAAATGATATGATGTTCTCACCAGAGCAGAAATAGAGACTTTTGAGCAAGCTAGCACACGGCGTTCCCAACACCCTGAATTTGGCCTTCAACTTTAATAATAAAGTAACATGAACAATTTCCCCTCCAGTTCACGGACAGCAATTTTTTCAGCAGCCCCAAAATATTTTTACGATTTTTCGGGACACTTATCTTCTGCTTAAAGTAAGAACTATTCTTAGAGAACTAAAATTTCTATTTTTAGAAACTTTATAGACATTAGCTGCCCGCTGCTATGTTCATAATTATTTTTATTCTGTGATGAAATGGTCTCGAACTTTTTTCTTCTGTATTAAGAGCCATTTCATGTGTAAATTCTCATATACAACTTAGCAATAGTGTATACATATGCGTGATTACTTTAGCATTATTCTACAGCGTGAGTGCATATAATACATGTGACTGCTTTTTCCGTATATTAGATAATTTCGAAATGCATTTTATGTATTTTGGGGTGGTAAGGTATACACGATACTCTACAGTATGTTTTACTATGCCTAGATTCGTAAACATGGCCATAGTTAGCGTGGAGTGGGTGTGATGTATTCCTATAGGTTCTGTATCGATCCCCCTATTCCTGACCCTGTTCTGGTTAACAAGTTAACTAGCAGCCATCCCATGATGCAGAAACCGTTATCTGATGAAGCCACACCACGGCACAGGAACGTGTTATCTGATTAGGTCATAACGCTTGCCATCTAATTAGACAAGCAATATTCCTCCAGCCCCTGATAAGGCATACGGAGTTCTCAAAACAAATCAAACCTATGACAACCTGGGAAAAACCCTGCGGCCATTGTTTTGATTTCACCGAGAACTTCAGCAAAAGAATGTGCTAACGACCAGCTCGTATGACATCCTTATTGACGTATCTATGTCCATCCTTACGTCAATCTCGGCACCTTACAGGTATAAATATTACCGGTATTGCCTTAAGCAAACACACGCGGTGGTGACGAGATCGGAGCAGCCAGACTTGCCGAAGCCAAGAGCAGAGCAGACCCGGCTGGCGCAGCCCCGCCTTCCTGACGCGCTGAGAACGAGACGCTGCTTTCTCCTGCCGAGAAATCCAGCTCCGGCGCTTCCGGGTAGCCCTCGCAGGCAGCCTGGAATATCGAGACCAGAGACGAGAGATACCATCCCTCATTCATCCTAGATTCCAGGTACAGAACTGAATAACCCCTTGCAGAGAATTCTTGAGTCAGTCACTTGGCAAAACAAACTTAACTTAAACTGCTACTTTCTATTCCCGCCCACGTATTAGGCTTAGGTCAGGTACACTGGGGTAGGCGTAGTTAGAAACACCAGTTGAGTACGATTAGTCAAATGTATATGTGTATGTATCTATTTTATTCATTTTAAACCACCTTATGGCTTAGAAACCATATAAATGTTTTTACAGTATTATTTTATACTTCTGCTTTTATTGTATGCACTTTACTTAACCATAAGTATTGCGATAATATCGATCCATTTCTCTTGTATGAGAACAGAGACTGATCAATAAATAACATCTTTATTGAACACGCCCGTCTCTTCCTTTTCTCTACAATCTGGTGAAACTAAGAATGCACGTACTGACTGAGTAAAATAAGTTGTCTTTTGTTTTCACACGACTCTAGAGATACACTCTTGATTAGGGGAGAGCAAAGTTGTCATGTTCTATGGTTGTCAGAAACTAAATCCCTTCTTGTCTATCCAGGGAGGTTCAACTCCTCCTTGCCTATTCGAGAAAGTTTCTAGTGAACTCTGAGCTAGCTGGCAAACCCAAAACTTTAAGTCTAATATCGACAATAGAAGACCTAGTTAACGTCTGGTCTAGGCCTATACTATTGAAGGTATTATTCCAATGCGCAGAGCCTATTGGGATAATAGGAACTACACTACAGGGTCTTGACCTGGAGCTGGGAAGGGCGGGTCAGAACCCATAGGAAGCCCTTTCGGAGGTTCCGGATTCGCCTCCTCTTCCACAGACGCATTGACACGAGTCACCGAGCCCTCTTGTAAAGGAGCCTCTTCTTCCTCTCGAGCCGGGGACGGCGCCATAGAGGGAACCAACCTTGGAGCCGGGGAATGCACCGGCGACTCCAAGGGCAAAGCCTCACCCTCTGGAACACAAATCGAAGGAGACACCTCATCTTTTCTATGCCTCCTCTTAGGCGACTTCGGCCTAGACTCCGAGTCCTTACCGGAGTGAAGACGAGATCCATGCCTTCGCTTCTTATGCTTTTTCTTCGCTGACCTCGAAGCATGACCAGAAGACGACTTCGAAGGCGACGCGGTGCGGGACCTCGACCTCGCCCTACTCGAACGCGATCTCGAAGTCTTCTTCTCTTTTCTACCTTTCAACCTCACCACCAGAAATTTCGCTTCCCTCTCTCGAAGAGCCTTCGGGTTCATCTTCTTACATGAAGAACAGCCTTTGACATCGTGGTCCGAACTCCGGCACAAGATACAATCTTCATGCAGGTCCGTAATCAACATCATCTTGCCGCACTCCCCACAAGGCTTGAACCCGGTCTTCTTAGACGACATCCTCAGCGAGAAACAAAGAAGCAAGAAGCAAGAAGCTAAACAGAGAAAAACAGTAACAAAGTTACCAACAGCTACAGAGGTTCCCCGAAACCGTTAGGGTCGACGACGCGGAAAAAAGGGAACTGATGTCATGCGTTCCTGTGACGTCGTCCACGCCGGCGAGCTGCAAAGAATTTTCCGAAGGTTGCTGAAGCAGGGGGATATTCACAAGATGAAGAATCCACTGGCAGATGTGTCCAGCAGAAGACCATGTACTAACCCATTGGGTAAGAAAGGCAAGGTCTCGCCACATGGACCAAAATATGCAGGAGTGCGACCACAGAGGCCCACTGGATACTAGGCCTCCTGACTATAGCCAACTGCTAGATGGAATAAAGTACCCCCTGCTGTATTTCATGAGAATTTCCCAAGTCCAAGAGCAGTTCTGTGACCATATAGAGGAATATGACCAAAAGTTGAGTTCTTTTATAAGGCCATTGAACTTTAAAGTGACGTGAAATATCCTTTTAACACACGGTCGAGGGTAATGTCATTGTAATATATGGTCACACCATCACCAATCCCACCAACCACCTAAATCCTTGGTGTCTTATTCCTCCATATGAAAGAGATGACCAAAGGACTGGCAGCAGAAGCTTTAGTGTAAAATTAAACATGCCATAAAGCAGTTAGTAATGTGTACCTAAAACTTATTAGAATTATGTTAAAGAAAATCAGGTTAACAAAGGTAGCAGCTCAGAATGAAGAGTGACACGAAGAATGTTTCTTCCTTTCCTGTAATGAATTTCAGTGTTCAAAAAATAAACATTGCTACAACTCTCTGCTTTGTGCTGATATCTGTTCATTTTAGAAAAACATTATAAAAACGAAAAGTGTTTAAACAATAGCTGTCATAAATGGTGTCCTGCCTTTCACCTTGGATGTTTACTCCAGTAACATGCATTATGTCATAACTCAACTGTACTATCCTATTGCAGTTGAGAAGCTACATTATTTTCTTATTACAACACACTAGAGATGTCACGAGTGGCAGGGTATGCTCAGACGTGAGTCCATTGCTCACTTTGCCACTGGATTCAAGCAAGCCAGGCTGAAGACGGCTGTAATGCCAGAAACCGGTCCTCGGAAGCTTGTTTCCGGTCCAGGGAAGGCATGGCTTGGCAGTTCGGGCTGGACTGTTCCCATGAGGCACAGGGTCAGACTGATTTGCATATAGCCATGTCTGAACTGGGGTGGCAGAGTGGGCTAAAGAACGGTGATGGATTAAACCCAGATCTTTTGACTGGGTGTGAGTGTTTGATTGGTTCAGATGCTCCGTCCATCACCACCCCCTTTTGTACCGCTTTTGGCCGCCATAAGTGTGGCAGGGTATTCTCAGACGTGAGTCCCTTGCTCACTTTGCCACTGGATTCAAGCAAGCCGGGCTGAAGACGGCTGTAATGCCAGAAACCGGTCCTCGGAAGCTTGTTTCCGGTCCAGGGAAGGCATGGCTTGGCAGTTCTGGCTGGACTGTTCCCATGAGGCAAGGGTCAGACTGATTTGCAAATAGCCATGTCTGAACTGGGGTGGCAGAGTGGGCTAAAGAACTTTGATGGATTAAACCCAGATCTTTTGACTAGATGTGAGTGTTTGATTGGTTCAGATGCTCCGTCCATCACCACCCCCTTTTGTACCGCGTTGAATTCAGCTGTAGGCAAAGACAAATTTAAAAGAGCTGCAGCCTTTTTAATGACCACATGGTATGGTGCAAGGTCCTTTGAAGGAGCATCAGAAACAGAGGACAGTTCCCATTCAGGGGAAAGCTCTAAGCCACTAGCTTCTCTAAAATCAAAGTAGTCCTCCTGAAGCTCACCTTCTTCTATCTCAGCCTCAGCCTCTCTATATCTCTGCTCCTCTATAAGACGCTGAGCTTCCCGCCTCGACCTTTCCTTCACGAGCCGCGCCGTCGGATCCGTGACCGACTCTAACGGAGTCGGCGTCGAGATCGGATCCAGAAGCCCAAACTGCTGCTCACGAGGTCGCGTCAGATGGAATCGGCGTCGACGACTTCGGCGTCGCCGAGAAATGCCAAAGCGAAGCCTGCGCGGGCATAAAAGGAGCTGGAGCAAAGGAGTGGGGAACTCCTAAACTATATGCCAAAGGACCCATGGGACCCGAAGGTGCACCATAGGGGTACAAAGCTCTCGAGTACACTCCATACATCGCGTTTAAAAACCAAGTAGGGTCTAGACCTGGAGCTGGGAAGGGCGGGTCAGAGCCCATAGGAAGCCCTTTCGGAGGTTCCGGATTCGCCTCCTCTTCCACAGGCGCATTGACTGGAGTCACCGAGCCCTCTTGTAAAGGAGCCTCTTCTTCCTCTCGAGCCGGGGACGGCGCCATAGAGGGAACCAACCTTGGAGCCGGAGAATGCACCGGTGACTCCAAGGGCAAAGCCTCACCTTCTGGAACACCAATCGAAGGAGACACCTCATCTTTTCTATGCCTCCTCTTAGGCGACTTCGGCCTAGACACCAAGTCCTTAACGGAGTGATGACGAGATCCGTGCCTTCGCTTCTTATGCTTTTTCTTCGCTGACCTCGAAGCATGACCAGAAGGCGACTTCTAAGGCGACGCGGTGCGGGACCTCGACCTCGCCCTACTCGAACGCGATCTCGAAGCCTTTTCTCTTTTCTACCTTTCAACCTCACCACCAGAAATTTTGCTTCCCTCTCTCGAAGAGCCTTCGGGTTCATCTTCTTACATGAAGAACAGCTTTGACATTGTGGTCGGAACTCAGGCACCAGATACAATCTTCATGCAGGTCCGTAATCGACATCATCTTGCCGCACTCCCCACAAGGCTTGAACCCGGTCTTCTTAGACTACATCCTCAGCGAGAAACAAAGAAGCAAGAAGCAAGAAGCCAAACAGAGAAAAACAGTAACAAAGTTACCAACAGCTACAGAGGTTCCCCGAAACCGTTAGCGTCGACGACGCGGAAAAAAGGGAACTGATGTCATGCATTCCTGTGACGTCGTCCACGCCGGCGAGCTGCAAAGAATTTTCCGAACGTTGCTGAAGCAGGGGGATATTCACAAGGTGAGGAATCCACTGGCAGATGTATCCAGCAGAAGACCATGTACTAACCCATTGGGTAAGAAAGGCAAGGTCTCGCCACATGGACCAACATATGCAGGAGTGCGACCACAGAGGCCCACTGGATACTAAGCCTCCTGACTATAGCCAACTGCTAGATGGAATAAAGTACCCCCTGCTGTATTTCATGAGAATTTCCCAAGTCCCAGAGCAGTTCTGTGACAATATAGAGGAATATGACCAAAAGTTGAGTTCTTTTATAAGGCCATTGAACTTTAAAGTGACGTGAAATATCCTTTTAACACACGGGCGAGGGTACTGTCATTGTAATATATGGTCACACCATCACCAATCCCACCAACCACCTAAATCCTTGGTGTCTTGTTCCTCCATATGAAAGAGATGACCAAAGGACTGGCAGCAGAAGCTCTAGTGTAAAATTAAACATGCCATAAAGCAGTTAGTAGTGTGTAACTAAAACTTATTAGAATTATGTTAAAGAAAATCAGGTTAACAAAGGTAGCAGCTCAGAATGAAGAGTGACACCAAGAATGGTTCTTCCTTTCCTGTAATGAATTTCAGTGTTCAAAAAATGAACATTGCTACAAATCTCTGCTTTGTACTGATCACTGTTCATTTTAGAAAAACAGATTATAAAAACGAAAAGTGTTTAAACAATAGCTGTCATAAATGGTGTCCTGCCTTTCACGTTGGATGTTTACTCCAGTAACATGCATTATGTCATAACTCAACTATACTATCCTATTGCAGTTGAGAAGCTACATTATTTTCTTATTACAACACACTAGAGATGTCACGACTCCACAGTAATAAGGAAATTACATGCATGGGGTTTTATTCTGTATTTAATGCTGCAGTGTATTTATTTAATATTTTTGATGTCCCCTTGTTGTAGTGGTGTTGTCCAGTGTGATTTGGCACTAAATGGTGAGACAGGAGTGTTGGGATGTGCTGTGTCACAGTGTGATGTGGGAATTGATGGCGTGGTGTTGTGGTGCAGTCACGTAAAAGGGGATTGATTCAGTTAAGGACCAAGAGGCTGGAATCAATTAAACAAGACAAAAAACAGGTACCTCTTGGACCTGGAATGCTACAATTTTCAACCCCAGATTATCTTTTATCTGCGGGTAAATTTGGTTAGTTAAGTACATTTAATACATTTTGATTATCAATAACACATATTAGAGCCATCATACGTATGTCTATGTAGGAGCACCAAAACTCAGTGTGATTTTATCAGAAACTATTTTTTTTACTGGTTTTTGCTTTTGTTTTCTTTTTCACAGCGACAAGCAAAATTATACAATCTTGACAATGGATTTTTCGACAAAAAAGTTTGCAAATGGATCTATATACAGTGACAGGAAGACAAAACATATATTACCATCGAATTCATTCGTCTTAGTCTAAATCACTTAGGTAGTCCTACTATATTTCCAAAGTATTTGGATTCTTTAATTTCTACGAGCTCTATACAAAAGAATTTCTAGGTCCAAGGTGGAGAGGTCAGGGATAACCTTTCAAAATCAAAGACATGTGCGCTGTCTCAATCCAGCTTATCTGAGAGTCGTTTTGGTATCTGGAAAATTTCAAACAGGGACGCCCTTGGCCTCAGTGTGGGGGGTGCTGATGCGTTTCGACCTTTGAGTAGGGACCGAGAGGATTTTCAGAAGGTTTTCCTTAGGGTTGGGAAATTCTGTGTAGGACTCTGTGGTGGGGAAAGGGGCGAATTAGTTTAGCAGTGTTTAGGGGGAACTTAACTTAACATAACACAGTCGAATCACATGTTTCTAGACCAATTTTAGGGGTTACCCATACTTAGTGCGTATCATCGGTTGGCTTGGACTGGTTTCCTGCTCTTGGGCATGTGGCGCCTCTTTGGTTTCTTGGAACTCCTCTTCTGTTTTGTTGTGGAAATTTCAAAAACATTAAGGGGAGAGTCCGGGATGGGAGAAATTTGAGGAGTTTAGGGGTGTTTGATCATTTGTACTTTGGGCCGTCATACTACGCATTGATGTTGGGCTCATGCAGGGAGGACCTTTAAGAGTGTGCCTGTGTTTTTTTTCGGGTGCGTTTACCAACATTACTTGCAAGACTGGGACAGTGTACTTTGTTGTTGCTTGTTTGTGTCCTCCGTTGTGATCTGGTGCCCAATTGTGGGTTAGTTCATGCCGAATTCATGCCGAGTGGTCCATAATAGGTGCACCCAATGGTGCAGCATGAGTGGGAAACTGCTGGATTCTGGAAGCTATTGTTGAGCTAGAACCCGGTTCCAGGCCGGCACAAGAGAACTTTGCCTTCCATCTCCTGGTACACAGTGCTGAAGCAAGGACACACAGGGTGGCACTAGTGAGCATTCATGTGGGCTTGGTATGCAGGGCAGCAGCTTGCAGGGGGTGAGGGTCCTTATTTTCTATGCCCAGAGCAGCAGGCTGCAAATGTCTGTGTCTTTCTTTTTGACCCAGTTGTGCCCTAGCTGGGAGAACATGGAGCTCAAACAGAGCAGAGTCTCCCACCATGCTCCTGGAAGGAGAAGCAAAGACATAGTCATGATGTCACTTCACCTCTTGCCAAGGGAATACTTGGATTTGAAAGTGTGGACTTCACAAGCTCAGTATCTACATAGGATACCTTGGTGTATGTGTGTTCTATAGGAATGAAAGGTATGGCTATCTGATATTACACTAACAAACAAACAAAATATGGAGAAAGAGCTGTAAACTACTTTTGGAACTTGATAACAAGTCTTCATTATTACCCAGCATTAACCAACTCTGGGACAGTGAAAGAATGAGTTAAAACCTGCATGGAATCAAATATATGGCAGTTTACATGTTGTTGCTTGCAGCTTGACCATTAACTCACTGTAGGGCAACAAGTCCCCTGGAGTTCACACAAGGATATCTGCAACACAAGCAATAACATTCTGAGTTGTCTAACAGAAACTGCAAAGCTGAAACAAGGATTGACACACTTAGCTGCATTATTTAGAATACAAATCGGTACTCTATGCTTTAGATGTAAAGCTCTGCATTAGATCATTAGAAACCATACGATCTACTTTATGATTATTCAAATTTATGAGCAGATATCACACACAAATCTTTGGAATGTCCGTCCCACCGAGTTTTCTATGAAATATAATTACTGTGTGTGCATAAACATAGTACCACTGCGATTTTCACTCGGTCTTTTCAGCAGGTAGAAGCTTTTGCTCTGCAGTCCAGCATAAGGCGCAGTAGCCAACCGCGCCTTGGGTCCTGCAAAGCCCTTCCTTTGCACACCGACCTCATTGACATGCATCCTCTCCTCTACACAGACTTCCGCTTGCAGGAGGCAGGGTATCTCACCTCGAAAAAGCATCTGTTGTGCACTGTACTGCAAATATTGCGGAGAGTACTCCATCTAGGGAAAAAAACTGCACACATTGAGGCAGAGTACCTCACCTGGGGGGGATCTACTCTACATTGAATTTCACACATTGAGGCAGAGTACCTCACCTGGGAGGATTTACTCTGCATTGAAGTGCGCACATTGAGGCAGAGTACCTCACCTGGGAGGATCTACTCTACATTGAACTGCGCACATTGAGGTTGAGTATCTCACTTGGGAGGATCTCCTCTACATTGAACTGCACATACTGAGGCAGACTACTTCACCTGGGAGGATCTACTCTACATTGAATTTCACACATTGAGGCAGAGTACCTCACCTGGGAGGATCTACTCTACATTGAATTTCACACATTAAGGCATAGTACCTCACCTGGGAGGATCTACTCTACATTGAATTTCACACATTGAGGCAGAGTATCTCACCTGGGAGGATCTACTCTACATTGAAGTGCGCACATTGAGGCAGGGTACCTCACTTGGGAGGATATACTCTACATTGAATTTCACACATTGAGGCAGAGCACCTCACCCAGGAGGATCTACTCTACATTGAAGTGCGCACATTGAGGCAGAGTACCTCACCTGGGAGGATCTACTCTACATTGAAGTGGAGAAGTGTGGCTCAATGGTTAGAGCGGCAGACCCTGATGCAGAGGTCTAGCTCGGGACCAGGGTTCAATTCCCCGCCTCGGCGGGTCTTGGGCTCAAAAATTCCACAGACCTGATAATTCTCGCCTCGGTGCCTATTCCAATCATGGAGTCCCACTCTGCAACTCTGGGCAATAGCTTGCTTAATCTCCACAACGGCCCCCACAACGCTAAGGATGCCTGTCCTCCACCTTGGGGGTGCCGAGGAGTGGACACCTCACAGGGAAAGCCAGGATGGGTTCCACAGCGGTATTCGTACAAGCGCCTTGAGACCCTTGCGGGTGAGTAGTGCGCTATACAAGTATCAATTTACATTTACATTACATTTAAGTACGTACATTGAGGCAGAGTACCTCACCTGTGGGGATCTACTATACATTGAATTTCACACATTGAGGCACAGTACCACACCTGTGAGGATCTACTTTACATTGAAGTGCGCACATTGAGGCAGAGCACCTCACATAGAACAATATCCTCTTCATTGAAATGCGCACATTGAGGCAGAGTACCTCACCTGGGAGGATATACTTTACATTGAAGTGCGCACATTGAGGCAGAGTATCTCACCTGGGAGGATCTACTCTACATTGAAGTCTGCACATCGAGGCAGAGTACCTCACCTGGAACGATATCCTCTTCACTGAAGTGCGGCATTGAGGCAGAGTACCTCACCTGAGAGGATATACTCTACATTCATGTGCGCAAATTGAGGCAGAGTACCTCACCTGGGAGGATATACTCTACATTCAAGTGCGCAAATTGAGGCAGAGTAAATCACCTGGGAGGATCTATGCTACATTAAAGTGCACACACTGAGGCAGAAGAACAAGTTACTTACCTTCGGTAACGCTTTTTCTGGTAGATACAATATCTGCCTGTGGATTCCTCACCTTGTGAATACCCCCTGCGTCAGCAACATTCGGAAATTCTTTTTTTCGTAGCCTCGCGCCGACGTGGACTCCTGACGTCAGAGACACGACCTCGCTCGCGACTCCGCTGACGTCACCGACGCCTATAATAGGCCCACGCCGGCGTGATGCCATCAGTTCCGCCCTTTTTTCCGTGCCATCGAGGCACACGGACGGACCAATGACAGTAGAAATATACAAGTATACATAGTACACAATACTCAAGGCAAAACACACAGTGTTAAGCAAAAGCAGGAAAGCAATTGAAACATTTCCTTGACAACAAAATATATATACATTACATTACAGTAACTCTGGCATAGAAGAGTGGACAACGGGGAGGCGGGTGGGTCAGTGAGGAATCCACAGGCAGATATTGTATCTACCAGAAAAAGCGTTACCGAAGGTAAGTAACTTGTTCTTCTGATAGATACATCTGCCGTGTGGATTCCTCACCTTGTGAATAGAGTCCCACAGCAGTCCCCACTCCCGGAGGAGGGTGTCCACTCTTCTAAACCAGGAAATCCTGAAGGACAGAGCGAGCAAAGTGGCCGTCCCTCCTCACTTCGGAATCCAAGCAGTAATGCTTCGCGAAAGTGTGGAGGGAAGACCAAGTTGCCGCCCTACAAATATCCTCAACAGGTACACCTCTAGACAATGCTGAGGATGAAGACTTAGCTCTTGTAGAATGAGCCCTTATACCCTCTGGTGGTTCCTTACCGGCCAAAGAGTAGCAGATCTTTATGCAGAGGACGATCCATCTCGTTAAAGTTCTTTTATGGACCGCTCTTCCTTTCTTGCAGCCAGCAAATCCAACGAAGAGCTGGTCTTCCAAACGAAAGTCCTTGGATCTGTCCAAGTAAAAGGACACCACCCTCTTAGGGTCCAGACGGTGCAGTCTCTCTTCCTCCTTGGAAGGGTGAGGGGGAGGATAGAAGGTAGGAAGGGTAATGGACTGTCCTAGATGGAAGGGAGTTACCACCTTAGGCAGAAAAGCAGCCCTGGTCCTAAGAACCATTCGATCAGCATGAATGGTCAGGAATGGGGGCTTGGAACTAAGAGCTTGAAGCTCACTAACCCTCCTTGCCGAGGTTATTGCAACCAGGAAGACTGTCTTAAGGGTAAGAAGCCTCATGGGACATTTGTGGAGAGGCTCAAAGGGAGCACCCATCAAAAAGGTCAATACAAGATTCAAATCCCACTGAGGCACAATAAAAGGTGAAGGAGGGAACATATTAGTGAGACCCTTCAAAAACCTTAAGACCACAGGAGACTTAAAAAGAGAAGGCTGGTCAGGCAAGCAGAGAAAAGCCGACAGCGCCGACAGGTAACCCTTTACCGTGGCAACCGCAAGACCCTGCCGCGCCAAAGAAAGGGCAAACTGGAGAACATTAGACAAATGGGCCTTCAAAGGATCAACAGACCTTTCCCCACACCACGTGACAAATTTCGACCATCTATAAGAATAGATGGACTTAGTGGAGTCACGCCTGGCTGACAAGATGACATCCACAACGTCAGGCGGAAGGGAAAAGGAATTCAGGTTGCCCCGTTCAATCTCCAGGCATGAAGGTGCAATGTCTGGAGGTGGGGGTGTAGAACCTGCCCCTCCATCAGAGAGAGGAGGTCTGCCCTGAGAGGGAGACGGAGCGGCGGGTGAGAGGAGAGGTGGAGTAGATCTGTATACCACACCCTTCTTGGCCAATCCGGGGCGACCAATATGACTTGGGCCCGGTCTTGGCGAATCTTCCTCAGAACCCGAGGAATCAAGGGTATGGGGGGAAACGCGTAAAGGAGTTGACCTCTCCAACTCAACTGAAACGCGTCCCCCAAGGCTCCTTGCATCGGATACTGGAGACTGCAGAAAGACAGGCAGTGCGCATTCTCGTGAGTGGATAACAGGTCCACCCGAGGAGTCCCCCACATCCGAAAGATGTCGTGAACCACCTCCGGGTGAAGCCTCCACTCGTGGTCGGCAGAGAACTGCCGACTGAGACTGTCTGCACGAAGGTTCAACACACCGGCCAGATGATTCGCCATCAGACAAACCTGATGGTCCTGAACCCAGGACCAGAGACGCAGAGCCTCTCTGCAGAGACACTGCGACCCTACCCCTCCCTGCTTGTTGACGTACCACATCGCGGTCGTGTTGTCCGTTAGGACCTGAACAGACTGACCGCGAAGGGAAGGGAGGAAGGCCTTGAGCGCCAAACGTATCGCCCGCAATTCTAGAAGGTTGATGTGAAGCAACCTTTCCTCTGGAGACCAAAGGCCCTTGACCTCCAGATCCCCCAGATGAGCACCCCACCTGAGAGTGGATGCATCCGTTATCACCGTGGCCACCGATGGGGGAAGTTGAAAAGGCTTTCCTTGGGACAGATTGCCTTCCACGCCCCACCAAGACAGATCCGCTGCAGCTTCTCTGGAGATCCTCACTGACTCCCTGAGATCTCCGTTGTGCTGATACCACTACTTGCGGAGGCACCACTGGAGCGCCCTCATGTGCCAGCGTGCATGGTTGACCAACAGAATGCATGAAGCCATCAGACCGAGCAGGCGAAGGACCTTCAGGACTGGAACGACCGCTCCATTGTAAAATAAAGGAATCATCTCCCGTATGTCGCGAATCCTTTGAGGGGGAGGGAATGCACGACATACGGTTGTGTCCAGTACCGCACCTATGAACAGGTTGCGCTGGGAGGGCACCAGGTGAGACTTGGGTACATTTATTGAAAAACCCAACCTGTACAACAACTGGGTTGTCTCTCGCAAATGATGGAGCACTCTCTCTGACGACTCTGCCTTGATCAGCCAGTCGTCCAAATAAGGGAACACTGGAATCCCTGATCTCCTGAGATGCGCCGCCACCACTGCCATCACCTTGGTGAAGACTCGAGGCGCAGTAGTAAGTCCAAACGGAAGGACCGCAAACTGGTAGTGCTGCGATCCCACCGTAAAACGGAGATACTTCCTGTGCGACTTCAGGATTGGGATATGAAAGTAAGCATCCTGCAAGTCGAGCGACACCATCCAGTCTTCTTCTTGCAGCGCCTGAAGAACCTGAGCAAGGGTGAGCATCTTGAATTTCTCCTGCTTCAGATAGAGATTCAAGATCCTGAGATCCAGGATCGGACGAAGCCTGCCATCCTTCTTCGGAATCAGGAAATACCGGGAGTAGCACCCCTGACTCCTTTCCTGCTCTGGGACCACCTCTATCGCACCTTTTCTTATCAGAGTCAAAACTTCCTCTTGCAGAAGTGACAGATGCTCCTCGGAGTAATACCCTTGGCAAGGAGGGAAATTGGGAGGGAATTCCCGAAAGGGAAGGGCATACCCATTTTCTACAAGATTGAGAACCCAAAGATCTGACGTAACCGATTCCCAATCTGTAGAAAATGGGTAAGCCGACCCCCAACCGGACCCACATGATCCTGAATGTCGGATCTAGGGCTGCTTCTCAGGGGCAGGGGGGTTGGAGGAAGTGGAGGAGGAAGAGGCCTGACGTCCACGAGGACGAGCTCTCTGCTTTCCCCTATATGTCCTGTACAAGGAGTTTTGCTGCTGCTGCTGCTGCTGGCCTTGCCGGAAATTCCGAAAGGAAGAGCGGCCAAAACCCCTGAATCTTCTGCCAGTTGAAGAGCCTCTCACTTGAAGACCCAAGGATTTAGCAGTCGCCCTGCTATCTTTAAACCTCTCAAGGGCCGCATCAGCCTTCTTCCCAAAGAGGCCTGAACCATCGAAAGGAAGATCTAATAATGTCGCCTGAACATCAGCCGAAAAGTCAGAAGATTTCAACCAGGCAGACCTCCTAGTAGCGACAGCAGTGCCCATAATGCGCGCCACAGAGTCTACAGTATCCAAACCGCTCTGAATGACCTGGCGAGCCGCCGCCTGAGCGTCAGAGATGACTTCCTCAAAATCCTTCCTGCTGTCATCAGGAATTTTTGGAACAAGAACACGCAAAGAGTCCATCAGAGCGTGTAAATATCTCCCCATCAAGCAAGTGGCATTTGATGACTTCAATGCCATACTGGCAGAGGAGAAGGACTTCTTTGCCACCTGATCCTGCTTCTTTGCCTCCTTCTCAAAAGGAACCTGAGGGAAAGCACTAACGTTCTTTTTGGAGCATGCAGACTGAATGACCAAACTCTCCGGTGAAGGGTGAGAGGTTAAAAAGGCAGGATCCTCAGGGGCAACCCTGTATCTTCTGGCTACACTTTTAGAGACAGCTGGAGCCGACAAAGGTTTTTTCCACACCTCTAGAATGGGCTCTGTCAGAGCATCATTGAAAGGAAGAAGAGGTTCCACCACTGAACTCGGAGAATGCAATACTTCAGTCAGAATATTAGATTTGAATTCTGCTGTAGGCAAAGTCAACTTAAGGAGACTGGCAGCCTTCCTCATAATTAAATGATAGGGTTGAACGTCCTTAGAAGGAGTGCTAGAACCTGAGGGTAACTCCCACTCTGGAGAGAAATCCAGGCTTCCTGCGTCTGCCAAATCCTCAAAAGCATCTTCATCCAATTCACCCTCTTCAACGTCAGATTGTGAATCCAAAAACCTCCTTTCATCCAGAAGGCGTTGAGCCTCTCTTCTGGATCTCATCTTGACTCGTTTTGCCATCGGATCCACCACCGGCTCCGACGGATTCGGAATCGACGTCGGTATCGAACCCGAAGGCTCAGAGGGATGTGTTCGAGGACGACTCGGAGCAGGCGAAGCCGGAACCGGCGTCGACGGCTTCGGTGGAGCCGGAAAATGCCACGGCGGCGTCGGAGCCGGCATGTAAGGCATAAACGGAGCCGGAGGGTAGGAGTGACGGACTCCTAAGCTAAAAGCTAAAGGACCCATGGGACCCGAAGGTGCACCAGAGGGGTACCACGCCCTCGAAAAGACTCCGTACATCGCGTTGAGAAACGCAGAAGGGTCCTGGCCTGGGGCAGGAAATGGTGGATGAAAACCTTCAGGCCTGTCCTGAGGAGCGTTCGGATTCGGCTCACCTAAGGGCGCGGAACCCCCATCCTCACGAAGCTCCTCCTCATCTCGGGCCGGGGAAGGCGCCGGAGACGGACTCGGAGCCGGAGACGGCGCCCGTGACTCAGAAGGGGAGGCCTCACCTTCAGGTTCTGGATCCGAAACATCAACGGTCACCACCTTCGAACGTACCTTCTTCGGTGACCTCGACCTCGATCCCGACTCCTTACCAGAACGACGTCGGGACTCATGTCTCCTCTTCTTATGTTTCCTCTTTTTTGAAACACGATCAGAAGCCGACTTCGAAGACGACCTTCCTCGAGATCCAGACCTCGACCTCGATCTCGACTTCGACCTCGCCCTTCGAGAACGAGACCTCGACGACTTCTCCTTTCCAGCTTTCATCTTAGCCACCAGCAGCTTCGCCTCTCTTTCTCTCAGGGGCTTCGGGTTCATCTTCTTACACGAAGAGCAGTCATCCACATCATGGTCCGAGCTCAAGCACCAGATGCAGTCGCTGTGAGGGTCGGTGATGGACATCATTTTGCCACATTCTCTACATGGCTTAAAGCCGGTCTTTTTAGAAGACATTGTCGAAGAAACAGGATACAGAGAAGCAGAAAAAGGTAATAATATAGGCAACAAAGTATCCGTTGGCTACAGAGATTCCCGATAACCGTTAACGTCGACGACGCGGAAAAAAGGGAACTGATGTCATCACGCCGGCGTGGGCCTATTATAGGCGTCGGTGACGTCAGCGGAGTCGCGAGCGAGGTCGTGTCTCTATGACGTCAGGAGTCCACGTCGGCGCGAGGCTACGAAAAAAAGAATTTCCGAATGTTGCTGACGCAGGGGGTATTCACAAGGTGAGGAATCCACACGGCAGATGTATCTATCAGAATACCTCACCTGAGAGGATCTACTTTACATTGAAGTGCACACATTGAGGCAGAGTACCTCACCTGTTTGGAGCCTCTTCTCAGATGAGAACTGCAGACACTGGGACAAGGTGCCTACGCTAGAGGAAGCCTCTTCTCTGCAGGGTGCCGCTTTCAGTGGGACAGAGTACCTCACCTGGGAGTAGAATGTTCTACACTAAATTGCACACATAGTGCCAGGGTGATGTGTTGCACTTCTGGGAGCTACAATCACTGGGGCAGAGAGCGTCGCCAAAAAAACACATGTATTTCACACAATACTGAAATTATTGGTTTGGGGCACCTTACCTGGAAGGTCCCTCTCCTCATACATCATTCCAAACACTGAGGTATGGCGGGTCTCCTACACGACGGTGAGCTCAATCTAGAAAGCAAATAAAATCTACTTGCCTACAAGTTGCAGCCTCTCCTTTGCACAGACTTTCAAACATGGAGTATAGCAGAAGTTCAAATAAAGCGGCAAAGTGTGTCACTGCACAATGCCATGGGGCAGTGCTACGACCACTGGTGCAAGAATGTCACTTTAAAAGTAATATGTTGCTGGTCTGCATACCTCGAAGTTTCCTGTCTCACGTGGGTTTAATCTCAGCTCCGTGCCTCCGCGTGTTTCTTTGCACGTGACCCGATTGCCCCTTTCAGATGCATCCTCTACGCTGCACAGCCTCACACACAGCTGACGACTCGAGCAGAAGGCTCTCTTGTGCACACATGGAAACACAGCGTGTCCGTGGGCACACTCGAATGAAAGAAACTACGCCACAGACTCTCCTGGACTTCTTTACTTTTTCTTTTGTCCTGGCCGCCATTTTGCTGCTGCCACAGACTCTCCTGGACTTCTTTACTTTTTCTTTTGTCCTGGCTGCCATTTTGCTGCTGCTCTCGGTCGCTTTTCTTTGGACCCTGACCCGCCATCTTGTCCATTCCCTCGTCCTTTAACCCTGTTCCCTCGTTTCTCCCTCGATGATCCTCAAATGTTTCTTCCCTTTTCTGATTTGCCTTTTCTCCGTACCCGTGTATCCCTCCCACCCTCCCATGGTGCTGTGACTGCATCCCCCCTCCGACCCCACTTAATGGAACTCTGCTTTTCTGTATATAGAGATAACTCTAATCACTAGTATATGCAGTAGACCTTTGTACTCTCTACCATTCCTATGTGACCTTTAGAGTATATCCATTTGTATCCCTTCCCTATGTATATAGAGATAACTCTAATCACTAGTATATGCAGTAGACCTTTGTACTCTCTACTATTCCTATGTGACTCTTAGAGTATATCCATTTGTATCTCTTCCTTGTGTGACTTTACATCTTGTACATTTGCAATTCTTTCTGTTTGTATCTTTTATGTAACGCATGTAATCCTTAGTCCTTATGTTTTGTAACTGAACTGGTTCTTATGTAAAGCGCTCTGACACCTTCGGGTAAAGTTTGCGCTATATAAAATCGCATTAAATAAATAAAATAAAAATAGTGCTGTTCACCCCTAACCCTGCCATGTTTCCAAGAGTTGTAAAACACGGGCACCCCCAGTGGTGGCCTGTGGTACTGCTGGCTGACATGCCTCACGCCTCTGTTGGACTCGCCTTTGTTGTGAGCTTCAGAGGCTGCACGCGAGCAGCGTCAGTGGGACTGGAGGAGGTTACTCAGCACATGACTTCGGGAGATATATGTAACCCCGCGTCACACCTCCTCCCTGCTTCCCAGCGATCCCTAGTGACGCAGCAGGCTTGTGTGCCTTATGTACGGGACTGGACTCGGGATTAGGCGGCGCTCCACCTTTCCAGCTATTATCCCCTGCCCACCTTGACTGCTGCCACCCTCCCTCGCCCCCGCTCCCCGTGCCGGAGACAGGGTGTAGGCGCCAGAACAGATCCTGTGGGGGCGCCTCTGCACCTCCTGGCCACCTGTCAGAATCTGCACCCTAGTTCCAAAATGACACCCACCAAAGCCTCTAACCAGTTTTGGGTCCTACGTAATTGCTTAATATGGCCAGGTGACTTGCACACAGTGCATAACCTTGCATAGCCTCGCAGGGCATACTATAGCGTATGCCAGGCATTGGGTAAAATACCATTACATAACACGACACAGCAAAATAATACAGCAAGTAGCAGCATAGAGTACCACAGCATAACAGAACATAGCTAACCTACCATAGCATGCCCTAGGGACATAGAGTAACATAACAACATAACAACATAGCAGATTATAACGCAACACATTTTACAGCATAACACATCAAACTGTTGTGTAACATCATATAATAAAGGTAAGAAACATAGCATGAAGGAAAGCATAGCACAAAACGATACCAAACCACACCAGTGATTGGGCTGTTGAAATCAATGCGCACAACTATAAAATGAGGTAGAAAATACATATTTTTCCGCAGGCTGCGTGGTGTGCGTAGACTACTACTGGAATTAATTGCTTCAGGAAATGAGCACAGATGGAGGAGAGGGTCCGAGCTGTGTAAAGCGACTGGTCGCGGTTCGGCGCTACGTAGAGAACCATAGTATACACTAGAAGGGGGCAGCTTACCCTGGTGACTGCTGCGGAGATGTCTCTCGTGCTCACAAGACCTCGCAGGAGCCCGGACCCGCCACAGGCTGCAGCTCTGTGCGTCTCGCAGGCTCCCCTGCGCACACAGGCAGGAGAAGAGATGACAATGAAGATGAATCTCCTGGTGAAGGTCAAAGAAAAAGCATCGTTCTATAGGTAAGAAACCGTTGAGAAGGGGTCAGCTGTATTAAGGTAACAGAAACCTCTGAGAGGGAGTCAGCCGTATTATGGCAAATCTCAAAGGGACGCAACAATGTGAGCACTCATGAGAGAAAAAAACAATGCCAACTGTAAATGGGAGGCCAGCGGAGAACCCCCTTGGCAAGGTCCTCGCAGAACGGAGGGGCTGGAACGGCGTTAAGGAATCTGCGGTTAGACAACGTCTCTACCAGATACATCGTTACCAAAGGTAAGTAACTCGTACATCGGATGGAGACATCTAGCCGCAGATTCCTTAACTTAGAATAGATACCACAGCCATACCCCAAAGGGGAGGTGGGTCTGCGACAGAACAACAGAAAGCGCCAAGCACTTGAGCCGGCAACAGAGTGACGGACAATGGGTAAGGCTTTGGCGGAACAGCCAGACAGCAACTCAAATAGCTCGGAAGATCAAAAGATAACGGGATGCAAGATATCCCGAAAATGCCATAATGGTGCTACACCATACTAGTATAAGCCCGAGAGGTTGAAACGGCACCAGCCCTATAAGGAAGAAGGACCATTCTTAGCATAATGGTGCACAATGTGAGCTCCGACCAAAGGTTGAGAAGAAATATGAAGAGATGCAACCAGAGCCTACCAGGCTAGCCCACGGAAGGCAGGCCGGAGAGAGGCCACAAGCAAAGACACAAAGGTCAAGAGATAGAAATGAGCAACATTTTTAGAATTGCAGGAGGAGACAAGAAACACGCCAAGTGCACACCCTGTCCCAAAAGGGGCGAACAGGGGCAAACAGTAACAATCTTAAGCACGCTGATGTAGGCCACAACAGAAACATGAGCAGAGCAAACAGCTACAGAGACCATAGGGAGGTGTAGCGAAAGTAAGCATAAGACTGCCCGACCAGACAGCAGGAAGACCAAGGTGAAAACCAACCTACGAATAGATATGCAGGGTGGAGATCTGGGACGACTGACATTAGAAGAGCGGTCCTGCAAGCCCAGCTGATACAATAGTCGAAGGAAGGTGCAGCAGAGGCACCAAAGTACTAAGGCGTAGAAACGGAGGAAGAATCGCAGAATATCAGACCACACCCTCTGACTGGAAGGAAAGAAAGCCTTATCCAGAAGAGAGAATCATTCAGTAACTGAACACGAAGAAGGGAGCAGTTTAAAACTAGGGAACCACCCCAGGAAGCAGAAAGCAAAAAGGGGTCCTATTGGTAATGCCGCATTCATCATTGGAAAAGTCTCTGAATAGGAGACCACGGACCAGACCTTGCAGCCTCGCAGAGAGGTGAAGAAGAAGAGTACCCATGAAACTCGTGTATATATACAATATATATATATATATATATATATATATATATATATATATATATATATATATATATATATATATATATATATATATATACATACATACATATATAGCAAAAACGGGTAAACTAGCCATGACTATGCAAAAAGGTTGTAGAGGAACACACCTGGTGCAGTAATGGCAGACGGAAGCTGCCATTAAAGTGTGATGAACACCCCGAAAACCCCCGAAGGAGAAGAATGAAGCAAATAAGGAAGATGACCTATGACGTATAGAATATGACGCCAATGCACAACATTGAGCACTGTACAGCAGCAGATAAGAGCACCAGAGGACGCCTAGAGGCCAAAGGAACTCCTAGGCCCGGCTGACATAATCAGAGCTAGCAAACAAGTACCCCACACAGAGTATGCACACTAAAACAACGGGGAACACGTTTATCAGGGCAAGTGACAGTCAGAGGAACAATCTGTGAAACACTGCCACAGTAGGTGAACTGCCAGTTTAAAATGCATAATGTATCAAAAGGATGTTTAAATGAAAGTGTAATCACCTCCGACTATGCGAAAGGAAGACCTGAGGCTTACTATCAGCCTAAAACACGTAACGCATCAAAAGGATGCTAAATGAAAAGGTACCGCCCCAGAACAAATGCCTGGGGAACACAAGCCTAAAGCGAAGAAGGGGCGGGGCGAAAGCCCCCAAGGAGATGCTGAACAGCCGGGTCAGCGTGTGCATTAAACAATAAAACCCCATCAAAGGGTAAATCAACAAGACTCTCCCGGATATTTTCTGGGAAGATGCTATCCCGTAACCAAGCATGGCGCCGCAAGGCGATCGAACCAGCCATAGCTCGGCCTAAGGAATCAGCAGTATCCAAGGCGGAGCGGATTGTAAACTCAGCAAGGTCGCGGCCATCCCGGAGAAGATGAAGGCGATCAGCACGAGCGCCTTCAGAGGTGGCGGAAAACAGAGACTCTGCAGAGTCTCGCAGGGCAGAGGTAGCCTGAGCCAACACACATACTGTATTGAGTGACCGAAGTGCCGCACTAGTGGAGGCAAAGATGTTCCGACCCCCTGATCAAGCCATCTCGACTCCCAGGAGGAAACCAGAGCCGAGGCAAGGAAGGAAGGCAGTTTGCAAAAGAAACCCCTGCACGTCAGGATGCACAAATAAGCAGACTGGATCATGTGGAGCAGGACGGCGGCGGTGCAACACCGAACGGGTCACCAGAGGCTGACCAAAACCAGGTACCCAAAAGGGCATCATAAAGAGTGGCTTCAAGGGCAGACGAGGCTCCCTTACCCACGATGAAGGACATCAAGTAAAGGGTCCACAGACAAGGGCGCCGAAGGCGGTTGCATGTTCAAAATCTGTGTGTCCAAAGAGATCACTCTGAGAAAAGCTGCACCAGCCTCAGTAGCTTCCAAGGAGGGCATAGTAGCTCATCAGTAGGAGATGGCTGTAAGCTAACCCTCCCAAGACAGTGAGGGTGTGACCAATGCCCAAGTGAGGGGAGTCCCATTGACAAATGGGGGTCCCGATGAGGCTCTTGAGGAGGCGAGGAGCCTGCCGGGTACGGGTGCTCTTGAGGAGGTGGGGATCCAGCTGGATCCACATACTCCAAGGGAGGCACATGCAAGAATACCTTTGGCGTTGCCGGGCGTATGAGCGACGCCAAACTCTCTCCGGACGCTTCCAGAGAAGAGTCAACAACCCGGCATCGATGTGGCGCCAAAGCTGCTTTAGTAGGCGCCGAACAAGCTTTGTCCGGCGCTGAATCCAAAATAAGCTTCCCTTCCGAAGAAGAAGGCGCCAGAGTCGGGATGTAAGCCTCCGGCGCTCCACCGGCATCGAATCAGCCTCAACCAGAACCGGCTCTGACTCCGAAGGAAGAAGAGCTGGGGAGGCGATAAGCCCTACTTCCGAAGCAGGAGAAGGCACCGGAGCAGGCACCGGAGCCTTGGAGGCAAGCCTCCGGCGCCGCACCGGCCTCAATACAACAGGCTCCGATTTGGAAGCAAGAAGCGGAGTTGGAGCCGGAGAGGCAAGTTTACGGCACGCCTGCCCAGAAGGCCAAGGCATGCACAAAGCGAGGCTTTGAGCACCAGCAACCACCTGCGAAGCCACAGGGAGCCACACTGGACTATGCAGCGCAGCAGGGGTGCAATGGGTCGTAGTGGGGGGACCCAGCTGGGCCGCACCATGAAGACTACTTATGGATCGTAGAGGGGGACCCAGCGGGGGCCACTCCCTGACGATACCACATCTCCGACGTCCCTGGAGGGCAAGGGCTCATCTGACGCCAGAGGCGAACCCACTGGTTAGTCCTTTGGGGACCCCATAGCTCGCGGATGCCCAGAGGATGCACCAGGGACGGGAGAGGACCCAAGGGAGGCCTGCAAAGCCTCCATTTGGGCCCGAGTCGCACGTCCAGAATGTTCTGGGCACCAGTGCCTCTGACAACAGATGAACGTGAGGTCGAGGACTTCGGCGACAAGCACAGCAACTCACCAAGAAGTGGTAAACGACGACTCCGGGCCCCAGAGGGCTATCGACAGCAGAACTGCGTGGAAGAGGTAGTTGGACGAGACGACTCCGACCGGGACAGCCGTGCTGAAAGAAGATTCATCTGGCGCTCCCGCTGGGACTTCGGCTTGAGGTGTTGGCAAGCAACGCAGTCCGTGGAGTCATGGTGCTCACCCAGACACCACATATCAAAGTGGCTGCAAATATCACATTGTGGGGATTCAGGTGGTTTACCAAACAGATCCACGGACACAGGGGTAGTTGGTAGAGCTGGTTTTATTGCTTAGTACAGTTTTCTCTTTTGCACCGGGACTCGGTAATACGGAAGGGGATTCGCAGCGTCCTCCGTGGCCTCTCGTACCAGTCCCCGCCTTCTTAACTCCCGATGTCTACTGGGAGGCGTAGTCCGGGCTTCCGCCGTCGTGGCACATGGGCCGGTATCCGGTAGAAAATAAACAAAACGAAGACCAATATTACTGGGCTGTCCACACTAACTGAGATCAGGGTGGGGGTTGTGAGGGAACACTCGTGCACAATAATACCCCGCTATCCGTGAGGTGAAAGTGAGGGGAACAGGGGGGGGTTTACGTGCACGGTTTTGGTCAGGG